>NC_050494.2:2797929-4140846 GCF_012460135.2 Molothrus ater
CGCAAAATGGATTTGCAAAAGAAAAAAAAGAGATCCCCTCTGCCCCCATTCCTAACTGTTAAATCAATACAACAAGTAATTTAGAAACAGATGGTGTATTTTTCTATGATCAAAAGCATGTCAGCACAAGGAAACACATTATTACTGCAATTTACCTTCCTCTTCTTGCCCTGCAGCCATTACTCTTTGGGGTTCATTGCAATAAAAGAGGGAATCGTTCCCAATCCAGAGCAGATTTCCTATTAATCTTATGGACCACAAACTGCTTTGACTTTCCCAGTGCTGCTGCTCCATCCCTGAGCCAGGGAGGAAATAGCTCCATTTGGAGTTGGATATTTATTTTCTTGGCTTTCTTTGCATTTGGTGATGGTATGTGGATTTTTTTCCCCTTCTACATTTCATGGTGGTTTCTCATCCTCTTCACCCTTCTGGCACCATCCTTCACTTAACAGGATCCTTTTCCCAGGGATGCTCCTGCAAAGGGACCTGTGAATTAGATAATTGCCTCCTATACTGAGGGTCTGGAGCACCAGGAGGGGCTGAGGGAGCTGGGGGGGATCAGCCTGGAGAAAAAGCCTGGAGAAAAATCCAGCAGGATCTTGGATTCCTGGGAAGATGTCTTGAGAGGTGCTGTGAGCACCCTGGGGACCCTGGCTATTTCCAGGTTGGTACCATAAAATCGAGGCCAGTGTTCATCACAGACTCGAGTCTTGGGGAAAAACCATTGCAATTATTCCCTAACACTCCTAGTTTTCCTAAAATTTCCAATGCTCATTGATGTAAATGTCCAGAAACATTCAGACATCTGGAATCACTGAATTTCTCTGCCCAGGGAAGATTTTGGGGTTGGCAGCAGGGAATGGATCCCAGTGCAGGATGGCATCTGTATGGAGTGATGAACATTCCTGCTTGGGACCACCACACTGCTCTCTGGAGAGGAGCAGAAGCTCCTAAGGGTTTTATTCTACCAGGCAGATGGACTAATATTTTTAAAAGCAGCTTTAAAATAAATATAATGAACTCTGCTTGCAGAGCTGGAATGATGGGAATGGGCTCAGGTTAAAGCAGATTTCCTCAGCACGGTCACTTTGAGGCAGCTGGAGTTTTATTTGGTCACCACAACTGGAACAGCTCAGGGCAAGGGGAATTCAGAGGGGTGTGAGGGGTGGGGAATGGCAAGGGAGGAGGGAAAACAGCCCTGATCTGCTCTCTACTCTGTGCAGCTCCTGGGATGCTGATTGCCAGAGCAGGCCTGAAATGGGGAATGGAAGTGGAGGCACAGAGACTTTGGCATCAAAGCCTGAGCCATGAATGGGGACAGGTGGGTGATGCCAGTGGGGTGCCATCAGCCCAATTCTGGAGCCATCTCTTCCCTTTGGGAGAAAATCCAGCCAGGCCATGGCGAGATGAGCTCTGTTCCCTGCACAGGGAAACCCAGCGCTGTCGGCATCCCCGGCAGCAACGTCACGAGCAGGAATTTTCCCCAGAAATGGCTTTTCCAGGTTGTAAGACCTGAAAAACAGCCCTGACTGAAGGGGCTGGAGAGGGAAGAGAGAGATGCAGCAGGAAGAGTGATTAGGTTGTCCCCAGGTGTTTGCTCACCCCCATCAGAACACAGTTTCCCTCCTGACACCGCTTGTACTTCCATTAGTCAGCTCTGACCTTTCAGTGCTGTAATCAAACAAGACAACCCAACACTTAAATCTGAGTGTTTAGCACTGACATTTACAATTGGTTCTCGAGTTGGAGAGACCAAATGAAAATTTCCTGGCAGACAGCATGCTGCAGGGCAGGGGAATCAAATAATTCCTCTGCTGGACCGCTGGCATGCCGGCCCCCTTCGGCTGCCTGGTGCAGAGGGTGGTGTTTGGGCTGGAACAGTGTCATTGGAAAGTCAATATTCACCTGGAGTTTGTGTCATCCCACCCACATCACCCCGTCAGGGCACGAGAAAACTGCATTTGGCATTTGATGGGTGTAAACAGGAGAGATCTTCCCCAGGAGGGAGCCCTGGGGGAGGGCGGAAGCTGTGTTAAATGTTAGGGACCCGAGGCTGTAATGAGGAGGATTTCTCTCTCAGCCTCGGCTGAATCCCTGCCTGGAAAGTGAGCACTTGGGGCCTCCTGTGGCACATCCCATGGCACATCCCATGGCACATCCCATGGCACACCCCATGGCACAGCCCTTGGCACATCCCATGGCACATCCCTCAGTGCATCCTGTGGCACATCCCATGGCACATCCCATGGCACACCCCATGGCACATCCCATGACACAGCCCTTGGCACACCCTATTGCACATCCCTTGGCACACCCCATGGCATAGCCCTTGGCACATCCCATGGCACACCCCATGGCACATCCCATGGCATATCCCTCAGTGCATCCCATGGCAAACCCCTTGGCACATCCCTCAGTCCATCCCATGGCACATCCCATGGCAATCCCATGGCACACCCCTTGGCACATCCCTTGGCACATCCCATGGCAAACCCCTTGGCACATCCCTCAGTCCATCCCATGGCACATCCCATGGCACATCCCATGGCACATCCCTTGGTACATCCCTTGGCACATCCCTTGGCACATCCCTTGGCACATCCCACAGTACATCCTGTGGCACATCCCTGGCTCCACAGCCCCACATGTGCCCCATGGTGCCAGCTTGGCTGTGCCATCCTCGTGCACATCCCTGGACAGGGATGGGTTTTTCCAGACCTTTCTCCAAGGGAACCAAGCCCAATGTTTGCCTGGTGAGGAGAAAACCAGTGGGACATTGGGGTGTTCTGGGAGTCAAAACACCCCTGGGAGCCCCCAGGTCCTACATCCACCCCCCTTGTCCTCATGCAGTGTCTTCTCCCATGGGACAGCTTCCCACTTTATGAATTTAAATCCACTGAGGAAGTGTCTGGACAAGGGTTCCCACACTGCTGCTCATGATCAGTGCTCCGCCTGCCTCCTCCAAACAGCAGTCAGGCTGCAAACCAGGACAGCAGAGCTCCCTGTCCCCTGCCTGGGAACAGCCTCATCCCAGAAATAACCTTAAACAGTCCAAAATGCTCTGAATCTTTTATTCCTTTGCTATTAGAATACTTGAATAAATGAATATATTTATTTCAATTACAGAACTTGAGCTCAAGTCCAAAACACTCTTGCTATATTTTCCCAGTGTTGCTCCATGTGCTGCTTTCCTGAAGAGCCAAAGTTCTGTGCAGGAACATCCCATTAGGATTTGACATGAGAATTGGGATCAGCATTTGTGTCTACAATTACAGATTCTGGGGGCTGTCCTGTGCAGGGCCAGGAGCTGGACTTGATGATCCTTGTGGGTCCCTTCCAACTCAGGATATTCCATGATTCTATGAAAAGAATTTTTTTTTAAAGGCTTATTTCTCACCTTTATTAAATTGCACCTAAAAATTGCACTTTAAATGTGGTCAGCTCTCAAATGTAGGTTGGTGCTTAGGGTACCCAAACATCCCATTCTGCTCCATGGGAGCCAGGGATGGGAAGCAGGGCTTGAGAATTGAGAATTTCCCTTGTGCCCACTGGGCTGCTGCTTTCTCCCATGTTCCTGCTCTTCTCATTCCCTCTGGAAAATGCTTGTTCCTCCTTTTCTGCCTCCCCAGTGCTGGGTGCTGGGTCCCTTCCAGGTGGCTCATGTGACATCTCCATGGGAACAGGACATGCTGTGGAGTCTCATGGATGGCAGGAGAAATGAGTCATGGATAACCCTCTTCTCCTGTTGGAATTGGAGGCAAAGAAAACTGGGGGAAGATGTTCTAACTTGTGACATTCTCTGGGAGAGTCTCCCCAAAATAACAGGGCAGCTGGTGGGGGAAGTTTTCAGCTGTGTCCTTGGGTGGGAATCTCCTTGTTCACAGAACTCACAGAACTCACAGAAATCACAGAATTCCCAGAATGACCAGGCTGGAAGAGACCTCAAGATCACTGAGTCCAACCCAGCCCCAAGCCCTCAACTCAACCCTGGCACCCAGTGCCACATCCAGGCTTTGTTAAACACCCCCAGGGATGGGGACTCCACCACCTCCCTGGGCAGCCATTCCAGAACTTTCTCACTCTTTCCATGAAAAGCTTTTTCCCAGTCTCCAGCCTGTATTTCCCTTGGTGCAGCTCGTTGTGGGGACCCAGGGCAGGGTGGTGTGGGCAGGGAGATGCTGTGCCCAGGTGGGGCCTCAGTGCAGCTGGAGCTGTTCCTCAGCCCCTTTGGCACCTCCCTTTGCCTCTCCCTGCCTCCATTCCTTGCCTCTCCACAAGGCTGAGGTGGGGATATAAACTCCTTTTCCCTCATTTCCCATCCCCAGGTGAGGATATTCCCATTTTTTTCCTGGGCTGGGCCCCATTTCCCTTCCCCAGCTGCTGTTTCCCTGCCATCACACACTCTCCAGGAGCTTCTCCTCCCCTCCCAGCACTCTCCTGTGTGCTCAGCTAAATCCACCCAGTGCTTCACTTCACCTGCTTCCTTTTGAGACTTCAGTAAAAAACATTTTGCCTTTCTCTAGGCAAATCTTCAAGTTTCTGGACTATTTGCTCTCTTATTTCTACTATTTTTAGTTAAAAATAAAATGCAATAAAAGCTGAGAGTACAGAGGGAGGGAAGCAAATGTGTCTCATGCAGCATCCCTGGTCCTGATAAAACAGGGAAAAGAACCCACAGGAGACACCTGGACCATCCTCCTCACCAGGAGACAAGGAGGCAGTGCTTTGGATGCTCTTACTAAAAACACTGGGGAAAAATTCAGCAGAAATTCAGATTTTTCACTCCAGCTCTGCTACTCATCTTTGGGAGCAGGGATGGGTTGGCTTTGTGCCTCAGTTTCCCTTTCTGTATAATGGGCACATGCCTGCTCCCTCCCAGTGTGTGTTGAGAGCAGAAGGAGAGCACAATCCTGCTCCATGAAATATCCCAGGAGATAAAAACCTTTGGGAAAGTTCCTGTAATGTCCTTGTCCATGTGTGATCCCTTCCCAAATGTAAATGTTATGGCACTTGTCTGTAAGGAAATGCTGGAATAAAAAACCGAATTGAGTAAAACCCAGAATTGTTCTATATCTATCTATCTATCTATCTATCTATCTATCTATCTATCTATCTATCTATCTATCTATCTATCTATCTATCCATCCATCCATCCATCCATCTGTATCTCAATTTAATACATCCATTTAATTTCCCTCCACGTGTTCTCAAATAAATGAGGTTTCAAGAGGCTCAGTCCAGAGTGGGGCTCAATTGACAACCAGAAGATAAAGGTTTGTTTTACAGCAATGAGATGAAAAGCACAGAAAATTTGGCTTGGCTTTATAACACTCATTCAGGAGTCCAGAAATGGGATTTAATGTAAAATGTGGTGAGATACAGATGAGACCTATTCAGAGTTCCTGTGGTTTTGTTATATTATGTTTTATCAATGCTGCATGGGAGATCTTTTCCTCCCCAAAATAATTCCTTCTGAAAGCAGAGGTCATTTCTGAAGGCTTTGCTGTACTGGTGACACATCCATATGCAATATAAATGACCTGTTGTTTCAGCAGATGATAATGGGAATAAATATCAAATTAAAATAAAATAAAATCAAAACATGTAGATCAGGAAAAATTGCAGAATTTCCAATACCCAGAAAGCTCCTGCTCCAGCAAAGGGCATGTAGCCATGGCAACAGGAGCCCTCACTGTCACGATAATAAAAAAATATATTATTCTAGGAGAGCTCTTAAAAGGGAAATATACATTTCAGTGAGGTGGATGATGAAATATGGTGCAGCAAAGTGAAGAACGAGCCAGAGGGGCCCAGGAAGTGATGCCAGCAGTTCTGCCACCTTCACAGGTAGGGATGGGAACACAGCCCTGGCAGGAGGATGGGGAGGCAGCCCATGGGCACAGCAGGAGCTGCTCTTTGCTGACCTTGTGGGCCCTTCTGATGCCCTGTGAGGGCTGCCCTAGAACAGAGACTGGACAGAGCTAAAGAATAAAGCAGGAATTTATTCAAAGGATCTCCTCCATGGATCCACCTTGGGCAGCACCAGAGCCCAGCCAGGGCTGCACCCAAGATGAACCAAAATGGCCCCAAAATGCACGGCCGGGCACGGGGTCTGTCCCTGGGATCAGTTCTGCTCCATTTGCACCTTGCAGTTCATTGTCCCATTCCAGCTTTAGCCCCTGCAGTCCCACCCTGCTTGTTTTTCTCTCTCCAGCCCACGGTGTTTGTGCTCTTGGGCTGAGATTTGGATCATTTGTCCTTGGTGCCCAGCTGGAGCAGGAATTGTTTTGTCTCCCTGCTCTGTGCACAGAGCTCACCATCCCCTCATATGAAGCCCAGACCCACACACTAAAGCAGCACAGAATCTGGAAAATATAAAAGCTCAAACCTGAGGCATCCCTTCCAGCTCAGGAAATTCTGTGATCCAGAAGCTGCCTCCAGCTCCTCCACATTCCAAATATCCCAAGGGATGAAAACCTTTGGCAAAATTCCTGTAATGTCCTTGTCCATGTGTGATCCTCCTTCAAACGTAAATGTTTTGGCACTTGTCTGTAAGGAAATGTTGGAGTAAAAACCACAATTGTTCTATAACTGTGTTCTATGCACACCATGCCTGGGGGAGCTGAGGATGAGCTGAGCCCTGCTGTGCACCTGGAGCCCTGCACATCCATTGGAAAGGGCTGGAGATGGAGGGGCTGGGCTGGTGCAGGGCAGGCTGGGCTGCAGGGGAGCCCTGGGTCCCTGCTGGGGTGTGGTGGCATCAGGCAAAGCTCCAGTGCCAGCAGGGACACCCCCATGGTATCACAGCCCCCTGCACTGCAGGGACATGTGCACTCCTGTGAGCTGCAGCAGCTTTGGGGGAAAGCTTTGAGCTTTTGGCAAAGAGAAAATCATGGAGAACAAGCATGTTGGCTGAACTTCTCCTGGGTTTGAATTTTGTAAATGGGCTAAAAACCAGTGCTGGCGAGTCAGCATTTCCCCAGTGCTGAAAAAAGGATGTGTTTGCAGAAAACTTTGGAAAAAGAGAGAGAAGAAAAAAGCTGTATTTTCCCCTACAGGATACCCAGGGTTTTGTACCCTGCAGGAGGCTGGGGTGACCTCCTCAGTGGAAAAGTGCAGGTGTCTGAACCTGCCTGGTGTGGGAGGGATACCCTGGGAAAATCACCTTGCTGCTGTGTGGAGCAGCTGGACCTCCATGTCCTCATGCCCTGGCCCACCCAGACAAGGGACAGTTTGTGTCCTGGTGGCTGCAGGACTGTCCAGGGAGGAGCAGATCTGGAGCACAGGGCAGGGAGAGATATCCTGGCAGCCTCAGGAGCCGGTGAGTGCTGGGGCTGCTCAGAGCTTTGGGGCTGTTTCATGGCTCTCTCTGGGTTTGGGGGGTCAGTCTGGGGCATCTCAGGGTCCTGCCTGCTGACAGCACTGAGGTATGGGGTAAAAACACCCCCTTGGGGTACCCCAGCCTGAATCCTCTTGTGGGTGCTCTCTGCCCTGGGGAGGGGGGAACCTGACCTAGGAATGGGGAGAAAAAGGGAAAAAATTGACCTAAAACCACAGGCTGCATCCTTCCTGCTGTGACACCTCTGCTGCTGGGATGCCTTAATGGGTCACAGGGTGGGATCCTTGGAGTTTTGTGCAGGGTTAGGAGCTGGAATCCCATAATCCTTGTGGGTCCCTTCCACCTCAGGCTGTTCTGTGATTCAATGAGTCTGTGAGCTATTTCTCCTTCCTCCTGCTGCTGCACACTGCCTGTGGTGACCCTGCCATGCCCACACCCACCCAGGGCAGGCTGGCAGCACTGTCCCAGGAAATCTCTCCTGGAAAAACACCTGGAAATATTTCTGGCTTCACCTGAGTGCTGAGGGAAGGGAGATGCATCCCTGGATGCTGCTGGCACTCTGTGCCCCTGCTGTCCAGGGGAGAGCACAGACCTGGGGTTGGAGTAATCTGCTGCCCAGAGAAAACCCTCTGTCTCATGCCTCAGGTTTAGCTTTTATATTTTTCAGATTCTGTGCTGCTTCAGTGTGTGGGTCTGGGCTTCATATGAGGGGATGCTGAGCTCTGTGCACAGAGCAGGGAGACAAAACAATTCCTGCTCCAGCTGGGCACCAAGGACAAATGATCCAAAGCTCAGCCCCAAGAGCACAAACCCCGTGGGCTGGAGAGAGAAAAACAAGCAGGGTGGGACTGCAGGGGCTAAAGCTGGAATGGGACAATGAACTGCAAGATGCAAATGGAGCAGAACTGATCCCAGGGAGAGACCCCGTGCCCGGCCGTGCATTTTGGGGCCATTTTGGTTCATCTTGGGTGCAGCCCTGGCTGGGCTCTTGTGCTGCCCAAGGTGGATCCATTGAGGAGATCCTTTGAATAAATCCCTGCTTTATTCTTTAGCTCTGTCCAGTCTCTGCTCTAGGGCAGCCCTCACAAGGCTGGATATCCTTGCAGCAGGGAGAACTCATCCCATGGATATCTTGGAGGAAATATCTTGGATCTCTTGATAGCCAGGGATAGCACAGGAGCTGGGCACTGCAGCTTGGCTGCACCACCCCACAGCCATCCCCACCCAGGGATGCTGTCCCAGCTCAGGGCACTGAGGGTGAAGGATGGTAATTCCCACAACCTTTATGTTTAGAAGGAAGCAAGAGAAGCACAAATTGCCTGCAGAGCCCCTGGCAGTGCCACTGCATGTCCAGCATCCCCTGTGCTGGTGTGGCTTTGCTCACATTCCCACCAAAACACCGGGACCAGGGAGCTGAGGAATCCCAGCCCTATAACCTGGGCTCCAGCCCCACCTCCATATCCTGCAGTCAAGGGGGATTTCCTCTGGCCATGATTTCCAACCTCCTCAGCCTGCCCTTTTCCCTTGTGGGGTGGCTCTGATATCCATGATGTCCATGGCATTTTAGCCCAAATCAGGAATTGAGGTTCTTGGCTCCAGGATGATGTCAATGCCCAGCACAGCCCAGCAGATCTATAAATATATAAATACATAAATAGCTCCCTTCTCCATTAGAGAGCAAATCCAGAATTGCATCCAAAGCCACCAGCAATGGGCCAGAGTTCAGCTAAAATGATCCCAGGGCTCTGGAAATTTTGGAAACTTCTGTTTCTGAAAAAGACATCCCGAAATATCAGTGGTTTTCCCCCTTCCATCAGATCTATGGACACAGAGTGCAAAATAAGCCCAGTTTACACTGCACCTTGGCCAGGGCAGGACGGTGGCAGCTGGAGGCAGGTGGCAGCAGGGGGATGTGGGGGCTTGGTCTGTCCCTGTCACCCTCACTGAGGGTCCCCTCAGCAGAGCCCGCAGCTCTGGCTGCTGTTCCTTTGGATCCTGCTGAAAAACGGGCGCAGCGAATGGGATGGAGAGGGGCTGGAGACCCCGCGAGCATCTCCTGCCCCCCCGGGGCACCCGTGCTCCGCCCTGGCCCCGCGACAATGGCAGGGGCGGGTTTGGGCTCCGAGCCGCGATTTTGGCTTCGGTCCCGCAGCCGCCGTGCCCTGGGCGCTGCAGGGGGAGCTCGCGGCGTGCGGCAGCTCCAGCGCTCCGCATCCCGCGGCATCTGCTGCTCGTGCACTGCTGCTGCTGCATGGCTGCTGCTGCTGCTGCTCGTGCACTGCTGCTCGTGCACTGCTGCTCGTGCACTGCTGCTCGTGCACTGCTGCTGCTGGACTGCTGCACGGCTGCTAACGCATGGCTGCTAACGCATGGCTGCTGCTGCTCATGCACTGCTGCTGCTGCACTGCTGCTGCTGCATGGCTGCTGCATGGCTGCTGCACTGCTGCTGCTGCACTGCTGCTGCTGCACGGCTGCTGCTGCACGGCTGCTGTTGCACTGCTGCTGCTCGTGCACAGTTGCTGCTGCAGCTGCTGCACTGCTGTTCATGCACCGCTGCTCATGCACCGCTGCTCATGCACGGCTGCTGCTGCAGCACGGCTGCTGCTGCATGGCTGCTTCATGGCTGCTTCATGGCTGCTGCATGGCTGCTGCATGGCTGCTGCTGCACGGCTGCTCACGCACTGCTGCTCACGCACTGCTGCACGGCTGCTGCTGCACGGCTGCTGCTGCACGGCTGCTGCTGCATGGCTGCTGCACTGCTGCACGGCTGCTGCTGCACAGCTGCTTCTCACGCACTGCTGCTCACGCACTGCTGCTGCTACTGCTGCACGGCTGCTCCTCTGCACTGCTGCATGGCCACTGCTGCACGGCTGCACTGCTGCTGCTGCTCTGATGCTGCTGCAGCTGCACGGCTACTCCTCTTCACTGCTGCTTGGCTGCTGCTGCACTGTTGCTGTGGCACTGCTGCTCTTCTGCACTGCTGCTCCTGCACGGCTGCTGCTGCAGCTGTTCTTCTGCACTACTGCTGCTGTTCTGCCGCTGCACTGCTGCTGCTGGCTGCACTGCTGTTTCTGTTGCTGCTGCACTGCTGCTCTTCCGCTGCTGCTGCTGCCCTGCTCATGGGAAATTGGCTCTGCTGAGCCCCAGTTTTGGATCCTGCCGGTCACTGAGGAGAAATTGAGGCTGGTGGGGTCTCACTGCAGATGGTCCCACTGCTGCCCAGGACAGATGGGCCTGGAGGGGAACAGCAGCTGTGGCTGGGAAAGCCCGGAGGAAAAGAGGCTCCAGGGAGAGCTCAGAGCCCCTTCCAGGGCCTAAAGGAGCTCCAGGAGAGCTGGAGAGGGACTGGGGACAAGGGATGGAGGGACAGGACACAGGGAATGGTTTCCACTGCCACAGGGCAGGGATGGATGGGAGACTGGGATGGAATTCCTGGCTGTGAGTATGGTTGAACCCTGGCACAGAGTGCCCAGAGCAGCTGAGGCTGTCCCTGGATCCCTGGCAGTGCCCAAGGCCAGGCTGGATGGGGTTTGGATCAGTCTGGGCTAGAGGAAGGTGTCCCTGCCCATGGGGGTGGAATGAGATGATCTTTAAGATCTCTTCCAACCCAAACCCTTCTGGGATGATTCTGTGATGAATCCAGAGCTTCAGCCTGGCTGGGGCACTGCTAAATCCTGAAAAGAGCCAGAATGAGCTGCAGGTTTTAGGCTCAAGATGCTCAGGCATCATCTGAGCTGACCTCGCTGGTTTTTTGTGTTCCTGTGCCCATTTCCAGAAGGAGCATTTGGCCCTTTGAGTATTTGATGGCACCAAACACTGCACACCCTGGGCTTCCCTTTATGGGAGGAGTTTCCCCCTCCCTCCACTAAAAACTTCTGGGAGATGGGCAGAGAGTGGAGGGGGCAGCAGAGACCCCAGGACTTCCTTTGGGACAAAATCTGGATCTCAGTGTACTGCTGGGAATCTCCCAAATTTTAACCAAGAGGGGGAATTTTCTCCTCTGCTTTACTTTCCTTGCAGCCAGGGAAGCATTAATTCTGTGCAGGGGGGAAGGGGAAGGTGAAAAAATTCAGCTCAAGGAAAATTCATCTCAAGGACCACTCAGCTCAAGATCTCCCTGGGATGTTTTAATTCCTCTTAGCCTTTCCCTTGCTTGGTGCATCCTTATTTTCCTGCTCCTGATTCCAAGGTTTGCTCTGGATCAGGACCAAAGCCCCAGCTCCTGGGATAACCACAGACTCCTCCTGGCACCAATGCAGCTATCTCAGATACAAACCCCACAAAAACTGGCTGAACAAGGAGGTTAAATAAACATCTGCAGACTTATTTATGTACCTTCTACTGCTTGCTCTGGGGAACAAGCAGAAAGAAATTAAGGAATTAGGAGTGACTTATCCACCAGGAAGGCTCTTTAGTCTTTGATCTGTTTTCCTCATAGGTGCTGTTTTCATATTAATATGAAGACTGTATATACATAGGAAGCACATAGGAGATAGAAAGGGCATTGGATAAATTGGAGATAATTTAGCTTTGATATGTACACAAATATAGATACACACATCATTACCGTTTGATTTATGCGGGTGTGTTTACACATACAGATCTTATATTTACATATTTATAGAAATGCTGAATGTGTTGGGTCCTGTCAGACACAGCTTTCAGATAAAGGAAACCCAGGGAGTGAAATGGATGTAAAAAAGGAGCAAACAAATAGAAAATAATGATAAATCAATAGCCTCACCTTTCTCTTCTGTTACTAAAAGTAAATTACATTGCTGAACAAATACACTTTTTACCCCACAGGCTACTGTGGTCACAAAAAGCCTTCTCTCTTCATCAGCTTGACTGGTTTCTATTTTTCAAACAAAACAAAAAAAATCACAATTTCCCTTGGAAACCAAGCCACAGGTATCACTTTGCCCCAAAATCCACTTTTCTACTTCATTATCTGCCTTGGAGCTGTGGTTTGATGCCCTGGGGGCAGAGCCCTGCCTTGACATGGTGGGGCTGTGATGGGAATTGCAGAGGGGATTTTGAGGGATTGGGATTGGATCAGAGCAGCTTTCACCAAATCTTCCTTCCCAGTGGAACCAGGCGGTTTTGCCCAGGAAAGGGCACCCAGATCAGACATCACCCACTGCTCCTCCCCTCAGTGTGCTCATGGAAGAGGCTGGAGAATGGGAAAGGAGAATTTTTAGCCCTGAAGTGGAATTTCACACCTTTCCTGAGAGGATATTTCAGTTCTTGGTTTTTTCCCCCCCGTTTTTCCTGCTAATGGTTCTTGGTGTTTCTGGACTGAATCAGACACAAGCTTTGAACCCAGGATGGTCTCCTGAGGAGCAGGGTCTGGCCTGGACCCTCACCCCCAAGGATTTGGCAAAGTAAATGTGAAATTCCTCATTCTGTGCAGGTGAAACTCTCCCAGGTGCTGCTCAGACGTTTCTTTTTGGAGTGGCTTCTCTTCTCCAGACAATGAGAGATGGAGTTTGGAGACAAAAATATCATGAGAAGAGCAAAACCCTTGTTGGGGCTGCCTGTGCCCTCTCTGCAGCAGATGGTGCCTCTCAGCTCCCTTTGAATTGCTCTCAGTGCATTACTTGGTTTTCAATTTCATTCCCTTCCCTAGGAGCAAGCTCAGCTTTATGTTTCCCTTTTAAGCTGATTGAAATAAAGTATTTGAACAAATGTCATGGGCACTTAGAAATCTCTCTTCTGTTTACTCTCCTTTGCTTTCACTCTGTCCACCCTCTGCAGCACTGGCTCTTAAAGCCTTGAGTGCTGTCTATTGAAATTAATGTGTCTTACAGGCAGGAGACCGGACAAATTCATTAATTTTTTTTTGTATATTGGAAATGTGCCTTTATGAAGCCTCTGTTCATGCTTTCCTGGTGGTTGAATAGCTGAGTTTTATGAGCCATCAGCAAAGAGATGGTGGCTCCTTGAGAACCATTAGGTCCATACCTCTGGGAGCGTGGTCTTCATCCAAACAAACACTTAGAGTCAGTACAGAAAACAGGCCCCAAAAAAGGAGCTTTGTGTTCTTCTCAACTCCCTCTAAACATCCATTGTTGCCTGCATAACTCCTGGAGTTCCAGGGGGGCAAGTCCAGGGGTGATGCTTCTGCTCTTCCAGTCTCCCTGGAGGCTGTACAGTGTCTGGACAGCCCCATCTATGGAGCACCTTCTTTCAGTCCATGCTGTCACTATAACAACCCAGATCCATCCATCCATCCATCCATCCATCCATCCATCCATCCATCCATCCATCCATCCATCCATCCACCCACAAAGTGCCATCGTGTTTCTCCAAGCAGAAAAGTCCAAAAGCCTTGGGTTGAGACCTTGGGTTGAAACCTCTCCTTGATTCTCCAGGGCAATGGGAGCAGCTCCAGGCATTATCCTCTTCCAAGAGGGCCATCAGAGCTCTGAGGTCACCCAAAACCCCATCCAATGACATCCAGGGATCCAAGGGCAGCCCCAGCTTCTCTGGGCACCCTGTGCCAGGGTTCTACCACCCTCTGAGTAAAGAATTTCTTCCTAATATCCAATCTAAACCGACTCTCTGTGTGAAGCCATCCTCTCTTGTCCTGTCCCTGCAGGCCCCTGTCAAGAGTCTCTCTCTTTCTTGCAGGCTCCCTTCAGGCAGAGGAAGATCACAATTAAATTACCCCAAAAATCTCTTTTCCAGCCTGAACTTCAATCCCCTCAGCCTTTCATCTCAGCAATCCCTCTAATGAACTTTGTGGCCCCCTCTGGGTTGCTCCAACTGTTCCATGCCCTGCTCACACTGGGGATCCTGGAGCTGGAGGCAGCTCTGTCTCACCAGAGGGAATCCCACCCCTGGAGCTGATCAGGGTTGGGATTATCACTTGCTCTGGGTGTGATGTCCTCAAACCCTTCCACAGCTGGAGCTCTGGACTCTGCCAACCCCCCTGGTTTCCCCACTCTGTGTTTGCAGGGCTCTGAGCACAGATGTGTTTATTTAACTGATTTTCATAGGTTCCTTCCACTGATGCAGAGAGAGAGAGAGTGAGAGCTGTGTACATTAAATGAAGGCAGTGTAAAAAAATCAATTTAACTCCCATCTGAGCTGCACAGAGAAGGGAATAAATTGGAAATTATTTTTTAAATGACAATTTGGATTGTTCCCACTGCCAGCTGGACCAGTTCCTTCTGCTGCATGAACTGCAGCCCTGGATGGAAGTGCTGGAGGCTCAAGCAGCTTCAGAGAACACAAAGACCAGCAAGAAATAGTTGGAAAGGGCACCCAGGAATGCTGGTTTCAGGCAGGAATGAGGAGCACTGGCTGTCCAAGCCCTTGGCTTGCAGGATGTAGCTACACACCAGATCCTTTCCTTTGCCTTTGGAGTCCTGGGATGGGCCCATGGAGGGGAGGTTGGTGCTCAGCTGATGCCACTTTCCAGTCCCTGGTCTGTTTGCTGCTTTAATATGAACTTTCTTGGTTTCAAAAGCTCTTGAATGTGCTTTTTTTTCCTCCTTCTGCTGCTGAAAGCTCAATGAAAACACCACTCTTTCATTTGAAAGAAATGGTTCATTTGAACAAAAGCTTTTGAATTCTTTTCTTTGCAATTTATTGCAAGATGTCATGTGTGATTATTTGTAACGGAAACAGGTGAGTGGCCAAAATAGATGCAGGGATCAGACTCAGAGAACCTGGATGTGGCACCTGTGGCAGCAGATCTGTGCTCTAGGACTGTCAGGGGTGTCAGGGAGTGTCCCTGTCACCGTGGGATCCCATGGAGGAGCTGCTCTCCAGGGACACAGGAAAAGGAAGGAGTGGGTGAAGGGTTCTTCTTGGAAACTTGGGAGTGAATAAGAGAACCTGGGTTTCACCATCACAGCAGAAGATGGAGGACAAGAAGAAGGAGAAGAAGGGCAGGACATGCCCAGATTCCTCCATCTTGCTTCTTGAACCCCCATTCTAAAAACCCCAGAATTCTACATTTTCACCCTGTGACAAATTCACTGTCATTCTACTCAAACCCTTGTGGCTTGTACATCTTTGCACAAAGTTGGTAATTGTTTCCATGGGTTAAAATCAAAGGCACGGGTGTCTTTGACTCCATGCCAAGCTCTCTGAGCCCCTGCCAGGGTCTGGAGTCCTCCAGGGCAGCCAGAGGAATGTGCTGGGTTCTGACACCTGGGCATTGTCCAAGGGCCAAAGGAGGTGAAAAGGTCAAGACAGAAGACGGGCAAAGGGGCAGAGCAGCAGCTGGTGTTGGGGAAGGTGATCCTGTCCTGTGGAGTAGGACAAGGTCCAACAGGACCATGGGCCAGGGAGGGCAGATTTGGGCTGTTGCACCCTGTAGCCCATCCTGCCCCCTGCACCCCACAGCCATGGAGCCACCCAGGTGGGAAAAGTCCTCCAAGGTCATCCAGCCCAAGCCAAGGGTGTTCACCATTAACTAATGTCCCCAGGGCCACATCTACACCCTGAGCACCTCCAGGGATGGGGACTCCACCACTGCCCTGTGCAGCTGTTCCACTGCCTGACCACCCCTTCCATGAAGAAATGTTCCCTGATAGCCAATCTAAACCTCCCCTGGCCCAGCCCGAGGCCGTTCCCTCTGCCCCTGTCCCTGGAGCAGAGCCCAACCCACCCCTGGCTGTCCCCTCCTGTCAGGAGCTGTGCAGAGCCACAGGGTCCCCCCTGAGCCTCCTTTTCTCCAGGCTGAGCCCCTGCCCAGCTCCCTCAGCCTCTCCTGGGGCTCCAGACCCTTCCCTGGACACTCTCCAACCCCTCAATTTCCTTCTTGTAGCCAAGGGAGGCCCCACTGCACTGGGCACATCCCTGGCCCAGTTTCTCACAGCTCAGTGACCCTCCAGTCCCTGGTCCCAGCAGCTTCAGGCACAGCTTGGTACCCTGGAGCTGATAAATGCTCAGAAATCCTCACTTGTGACACCCATAGTGTGAATGACAAGAAAAGCCTGTATTTGCAGTCACACTTCTTCAGCTCTGGGTGCTTGGTTTTGCTTTCTGAACATGCAGCATTTCCATTTTCAGTCTTCTCTTTAAAACCAAAGGTTTATTTTTTGCCTTACAGAAGTAAGTGGCCACTGGTCAGAGGAGAGACTTCACATCTGCTTGGAAAAAGAAAGTGCTGAGCCCTGTAAGGCAGGGGGAGCAGCAGCCCCTCTGTGTTCAGGGATGGGTTTGATGCCCTGTGAGGGCTGCCCTAGAGCAGAGACTGGACAGAGCTAAAGAATAAAGCAGGGATTTATTCAAAGGATCTCCTCCATGGATCCACCTTGGGCAGCACAAGAGCCCAGCCAGGGTTGCACCCAAGATGAACCAAAATGGCCCCAAAATGCACGGCCAGGCACGGGGTCTGTCCCTGGGATCAGTTCTGCTCCATTTGCACCTTGCAGTTCATTGTCCCATTCCAGCTTTAGCCCCTGCAGTCCCACCCTGCTTGTTTTTCTCTCTCCAGCCCACGGTGTTTGTGCTCTTGGGCTGAGATTTGGATCATTTGTCCTTGGTGCCCAGCTGGAGCAGGAATTCTTTTGTCTCCCTGCTCTGTGCACAGAGCTCACCATCCCATAATGTGAAGCCCAGACCCACACACTAAAGCAGCACAAAATCTGAGAAAAATATAAAAGCTAAACCTGAGGCATCATGTTCAGCCTTTGCAGCTGGAGTGGGGCAGGTCCAGCTCAGCCCTTTCCCCTTGCAGGGCTCAGCTCTGCAGTCCCTGGGAACCTTTTTGCCCCAGCTGCTGATTTTGGGGTACCAGCTGCTCCTGGGGTGCCAGGGAGGCTGCAGTAGGATGGGGGTTACAGGGGGACTTCCCTGAGGTGATGCCAGAGTCTGGACTTCCCTCCAGACCTGGGATCCCTCAGGACAGGAGATGCTTTAGTGCCAGAACTAAAGCCCCAAGCTGAGGGTTAACTCTCTGCTGGCTGGGAGGTGGGAAGGGTTAAGCTTTCAAAACCAGAATATTTTATTTTTACAAGCAAAACTTCACACTCTCCACCCAAACCAAGATTGAAGCCCAGGGTATATTTGAGCTTGTCAACTCTGCTTTGCTCTCTGTTGTTAAAAAACGTAACTGCTCCCCGCCTGAAAAAATGTCAGAGGGAAATTGAAAAATAACATTTTCCCCTCTTCCTGCTGCCACACCTGCTTTCTTTCCACAGCAACGGGCATTGCTCCAGTGTCCTGACAATGTCTGAGCCAGTGGGTGCTGCTGGAGCTGGGTACAAGTGCCTGGCTGGGATCCTGGCTGCTGCATCATCCCACTGCAGCCTCCCTGGCACCCCAGGAGCAGCTGGGGCAAAAAGGTTCCCAGGGGCTGCAGAGCTGAGCCCTGCAAGGGGAAAGGGCTGAGCTGGACCTGCCCCACTCCAGCTGCAAAGGCTGAACATGATGCTTCAGGTTTTAGCTTTCATATTTCTCAGAGTCTGTGCTGCTTCAGTGTGTGGGTCTGGGCTTCATATGAGGGGATGGTGAGCTCTGTGCACAGAGCAGGGAGACAAAACAATTCCTGCTCCAGCTGGGCACCAAGGACAAACGATCCAAATCTCAGCCCCAAGAGCACAAACACCGTGGGCTGGAGAGAGAAAAACAAGCAGGGTGGGACTGCAGGGGCTAAAGCTGGAATGGGACAATGAACTGCAAGATGCAAATGGAGCAGAACTGATCCCAGTGACAGACCCCATGCCCACCTCTGGGAGTTCTTCCTCTGTAAATGGAGGGCATGAGGAAAAGGAAGGGAAGGGTGTAGCTCAGGTGTTATAAAGATTGAAACACTCAGACATGAGCCACAGGTGCCCCAAAATCACTGGGATCTCATCAGTGACCCTGAGAGCAGCACGGAGGGTGGCAGGATGCAGTGGCTTCACCTACTCAGCAGCTTGAAAGCATGGAAAGAAGTTCAAAGCCCATTTTAACCCGCACCTTTCATCACCTCGTTATCAGCTGTGCTACAGGTGCTGCCACCTCCCCCCTGCCTGCAGGGACAGCAGCTCCAGGTTTGCTTGGTTTTGTCACCTGGCTGAAAAATCAGAGACACACAACACCCCTGAGTGTGCCCACAGATAGAGGTGGGGAGAAGCAAACCTTGCTGGGTTCTGCCCACCCACCTGGCATCTCCTGCCAGCTCAGAGCCAGAGCAGAATCAGGGAATGGTTGGGTTGGGAGGGACCTTAAACTCATTCCAACCCTCTCTATGAGCAGGGACACCTTCCACTGTCCCAGGGTGCTCCAAGTCCCATTGAGGCAGAGTGGAAATTTTCCAGGGTAGAAATCCATTCTGATTCAGGTTGAATGTACATCTTTGAGTTAAGTCTGTAGCTTGCTGTATGGTCTGACTGCCTGTTCTCTCAAAGGGCAGAAGGACAAGAGATAAGGGGGGAGGAGGGGGGGCAGACAGAGCAGGGCAACCCAACCCAGGAGTTCTTTCTGAAGAACTGGTGACAAGAGTCACTCAAAATCAGCAGAATGAATATGTACGAACCTATTGTGAAATCACATGTGCTGTCATTATAGCTTAGTCCCAAATGCACGGGGTCATTTCTCCCAAATCACATCAGGGTCACCATTTGTTGTCACTACATTGCAAGGGTTCCATATTGCTAGAGTTTCACACCTCCTTGATGTTTCTTGTAGGCAGCTCCTCTGGGCACTGACTCTTCCTCATCCTCACAGCAGCCACTGACTCCAGTTCCACCAATCCACTCTTTTATAACACTCTTCTGATTGGCTACAGCTGTGGTCTGTTAACATCAGGCCTGCTCCTAATCTTTGATAATTAACCCAGCTGCAACTCTTTAGAGGATAAGATTACATTCTATACCACCTTCATTTATTTATATTCTATTCCCCTACATGCATGCATATGTATTTGAGAGGGAAATAAAAAATGATCTGGAGTTCCCAGAGGTACACATGTCATTTTAGGGGAACAATTCCCACATGTGTCCAGTGCTGTAATAAACATACCGGCGTTACAACTTTCACAAAAGTTGTGGAGTTTTGTTTATCTCTGCAAAACACCATCCAGCCTGGCCTTGGACACTGCCAGGGATCCAGGGGCAGCCCCAGCTGCTCTGGGCAAGCAGCATCCAGGCTGGAAAGGCTCTGAACCATTTTGCTGGTGCTGGTGGCCCCTGTGTTCTCCAGCAGAGTTCCCTTTCTCATGGGCACCAGCACCAGGCCCAGCCAGAGCTCCTCCTCACACCCTGGGGCTGAGCTCACCCATGCTGGATCAAAGCAAGGGCTTTGCCAGCCCAGGGACACAAAATCACCCTGACAGCAGGGAAAGCAAAGGTGTCTTGGCAATTACTCCAGCAATGAGCCTGCAAGTCTGCTGGTTTTGCTCCTGCTCATCTGAAAGCCTTTGACACATTTGAGCTGCATGTTTCTTTTATGAATATGCAAATCAAAGCACTGAAATTACAGATAATGATATGTAGTCAAAACTTTTCAGAAGTTAATGCATATTCCTTATTTTGCAGATTTCTATCACATTTGTATTTGCAAAATAGATGAGATAATGCTGCTCAAGAGAACAGCTTTGCTGTCAGTGCAGCAGGCACACACCTTTCACTGGATCCCACTCTGGATTGCTGCCAGCTCCCTTCCCAGTGCCAGGGGCACCAGGGGATGCCCAGGCTGAGCTGAGCTGCCCCCTGCTTTCCAGGACTGTGTGCTGGCCCCAGGCACTGCAGGTGTCCCATGGCTCTGCTCTGTAGGAATGTGCCCCCTGTGATGGAGTGACAAAACTGTCCTTTGTCCCCTTAAGAAAGAAAAAATGCCCAGAAGTTTCTCTCCTCATTTAGGTGAAAAGACATCTCATAGGCCATGGGGACTTCACCTCAAACTTAAGGATGGCCAATTGGACAGGAGCCAAAACATCCTGCCTGAGCAATTTACCAGGAAAAGAAGAGAACAAGAACCTCTTGCACCTGGATCAGTTTTTCTCTGTTTGTTATTTTGCTTTTTATTAAACCTTTTTGTTTCCAACACTACCACAGAAGCCATCCTGCTGATTTTTATGCCTCCAAAGGTAGCTGAGCAATCTTGGGTGAGAAACAGACCTCCAAGAGCTCATGAGACCTGGCTGGAGGAGGCTTCAATTACTCTGCTCTGGGGCTGTGATCCTGCTGTAGGGCTGGGACAAAACCCTGGGCAGAAAACCAGACTGGGGTCAGCTTCCCCAGGCAGGGGGCACAGGGGCTGCCTGCAAGGGGGATGGCACTTTGGGGGTGGCACTTTGGGGATCACCCACAGCAGCCTGTGCACTCCAGAAGGGCTCCCCTGGGAAAAAATCACTCATTTGCTCATTTGTTGCTGTCTTGCTACAAGCCCAACTTTAGATACAATACTAACATGATGCCAATGCCATCAAATACTTTTAAAATGAGGGTATCTTTCCACAAAGCAATTCAGTACTTTTCCAAAGTGAAGCTTTCAAAATAACACTGGTCTGGTGTGGTTTCTTCTAGTACACAAAATGTACAACACCAAATATTTGGCTTTATTCTTGTTGTGGTTTAGCCCCAGCTGGTAACTCAGCACCACACAGCTGCTGCTTATTCCCCCACACCCCTGGGATGGGGAGGGGAACCAGAAAAATAAAACACCCAGGGGTTGAGATAAAAAAGAGTTTAATAATTGAAATAAAGTAAAATAATAATATAACAACAAGAAGAAGAGTTAAAAAGGAAATAACAAAAACAGAGACAATAATAAACCCCAAGAAAGGCAAGTGATGCCCACTACAGCCACTCAGCAGCCCCTGACTGATGCCCAGCCCAGTCCCCAGCAGTGATTGCCCCTCCTGGCCAGTCCCTCCCCAGTTTCTGTACTGGCCATGATGGTCTATGGTATGGAACATCCTTCTGACCACTTGGGATCTGGCCATGCTCCCTCCTGGCTTCTCCTGCCTGCTGGCAGAGCATGAGACACTGCAGAGCCCTTGATTTAGGGTAAGCACTCCTTAGCAACAACTAAAACATCAGCGTGTTATCGGCATTATTCTCATTCTGAGCCCAAAAGACAGCACTGGCCAGATCCTGAGAGGAAAATTAACTCCATCCCAGCTGGAAGCAGGACAATTGTGCTTCAGGAGGAATGTCAGAGCTGTATATGGGAAATGCTCCTGGTTCCCACCCCTTTGCTGCTGCTCCTCGATGTGCTCTGTTACCAGGTGAGGTGCAGTGCTCACATCTGCCTGCTCCTCAGAACCTCCCACTCCTTCTGGAGCACCCAGGGCAGACACAGCTCCCTGGGACCCATGGGGCTGCATGAGCCAGGTCCATCCGTCCCTTCATCATCAAATCTCCCATGGCAATTCCATGGGGCTGAGCTCCTGTCAGCCTCTTGCCCAGGCTCTCTGCACACTGCTGGGCCTCCTGCAGACCTTGGGGGCTGCCTGCACCTCATCCTGCTCCCTGCTGCTTAATTAGAGCCACGGAGCCATCCTCACTTCCATCCTGTCTGCTGCATTCCCAGTTCATCCTTCCAGCAGAGGAATGAACTGGAGGGTGCCATGAGGTGCCATGAGGTCCCCATTGTGGGATTCACATCCTCTGAACCTGAGAGGAGCACTGAGAGAAGCAGAGAAGAGAATGATCAAAACAATCCTTATCTCATTGGCTGCTCCTGTGTTGTGCCAAAGCAGAATTCAATGTGGAGATTGTTTGCCCACAGTGATGGTGTTTTGTTTCCTTGGCCTGTCAGGGCCCAGTGTGTGCAGGCTGTGGGTCAGCAGGCACTCACAAGATTCTGGGCAGTTGAGTTGGGTGCTTGTGCAGATTCAGTTTAGATATAATATGATAATATAATATAATATAATATAATATAATATAGGAATTAATTAGCCTTTTGACATCAATAGAGTCAGAGGCACCATTCCCTGGGCAAAAATATCACTGATAACCCACCCCCATGAGTGACACAGGATGCCACCTCTGCCCCTCCCAGTTCAGCTCTGGTGGGAACCTGACCCTTTCTGCCCCAAATTAATGTCACCCTCTCGAGCAGCGTGTGTGGGTGAGCACTCTGAGCCCTGCCTCCCTCCCTTCCTCCTCCTCCTCCTCCTCCTTCTCCTCTTCTTGCAAACACCTACATCCTTCCTGTATTGTTTCAAACCGCAAGATAATGAACTGAGCAGCAGAGCTGGGAGTGCAAAGGTCTGCGGGGGGAGGTGCCCCGGGCACTGCAAATATCACCGGAAACCTCTGTCCTGTGCTTGCATAACCAGCCTGGGCTGCTCACCCCCAAAGGGCAGCCCTGTCCCCAGCCCCTGAACCTGTCCAGCCTTTTGTGGTCATCTGGTCCTTGCTGTGGGACCCATGGTGTGGGGCTGCTCTGCTTCTGGGAGCTCCTCGCTGTGTTTTCACTGCTGTTTATTGTAGTAAAGAGGTTTTTTTTGAGTTTCTGAAAGTCTTGTCTCTCCCCCAGGTGTTGGTGGCCACCTCTGATCCAGGTTTGAAGGGACCACTAAAGCTCAGCTCGTTCCTCCCCCTGCCATGGGCAGGAGCACCTTGCACCAGGCCAGGTTGTTCCGAGCCCTGTCCAGCCTGGCCTTGGACACCTTCATGGATGGGACATTGGCATTTTTCACGTGTCCTGCCAAAGCATTTTGTCTCTGTGCTCCTCTGCTCCCTCTCCATCCTGTGTGGAAGGGAGAGCTTTAACAGCAGCCTCACAAACTCCTCAGGGTTTTCACAGAGACAAGGCCCAAACAAAAGAGCTGAATGCATCTCCCAGGCCTCATCCTGAGAGTGTTGCAGATGTGCACAGATGTGCAAAACATGGCTCTCCCAGCCCCAAGCACGCTGTGGAATGGACAGCCATCAGGCAGGGATGGTCACTGACAGAGATGGCCACTCTTGCCCTTGGAGCACCCTGGGATAGTGGAAGGTGTCCCTGCCCACCGCAGGGATGGGATCAGCTGAGCTTTAAGGTCCTTCCAAGCCTTCTGTGATTGTGTGACATGGTTCTATAAACACACAACAAACCCTGCTGTGGTCACACCAGGTGCTCTGGGTGTCTCCACGTGCCCTGCTGGGGTTTGGAAATGTACCCCTGCCCCACCATCAGCAAGGGAGGGATGTGGGGATAAAACATGGGCCGGGCTGTGTTACCCAAAGCTCCTGTGACAGCCCACGTGTCCCCCAGCCCTGCCCAGCTGTGCATTCAGTGTCATGCTGGCAGTGGATGATACTGCTGCTTCACACCCCAGAGCAGATTTCATGCCTAAAACATCATAATTAGGAGGAATGGTGAAAAGCTGCAGGAACAGAAGGCTCTCGTGGCTCTCCAGGAACTGCAGCTGAGCTTTGTATCTCTCAGCTTCGAGGAAAACCTTCCCTCCCATTGGGTTTTCACAGCCAAACTCTTCCCCTGTGCCTGGCAAAGTCAAAGCAGCCCCCAGACAGGCAGCTCTTCTTGGGATTTGGTTCTTGGAGGTTATCCCAGGGCAAACAGGTGCTGATAAGACAAGGGGACTCTGGAGGAGCTTGGAGTGCCTCTGGAGCTCTCTGTGCAGGGTCAGGGCCATGGGCTGTCTCCAGGAGCAGGGCTGGGCGATGCCACTGTCATATTTTCTGAAAAATCCCTTTGCCCAGGAGTTTTCTCCTGGGAAGCTGAGAAGCCTCACAGAAAAATGAAGACAATATTATCTGATTGCTTCTCCTGTGTTTTGCTGCTTTGGAATGTGGTTGGAGATTGTTTATCCAACATGTGAATTATTTTGACTCAATGACCAATCACAGCCAGCTGTGTTGGGACTCTGGAGAGTCACGTTTTTCATTATTATCTTGTTAAGCCTTCTGTCTGTATCCTTTCTCTATTCTTTAGTGTAGTTTAGTATAGCATTCTTTAATATAATATCATATAATAAAATAATAAATTAGCCTTCTAAGAACATGGAGTCAGATCCATCAATTCCTCCTTCATCCTGGGGACCCTGAAAAGACCACAGGGTGATGCTGCTTTGGGACAGCCTGGCTGTGAGGCTGGCTGGATCCTGCAGTCCCAGTGCTGAGCATGGATGTGGGGATGTGCTGCTCCTCTCAGCCTGCATCATGGGGTGCTGGCCAGGAGTGCCTTTAGGCCCTTTTTAACCCTGGTATGCTTAAAAAGGCACCATCACCACACCAGCCCCTTCCTGGGGACTCCAGAATTCAGCCCAGCTGCCAGTTTGGCAAGACAAACTCCTTCTGCTCCCCAAACAAACTGGTTCTCCTCAAGTGCTGTGCAGAAATGCCAAGGGGAGCTGCAGAACTCAGCTGTGAGCACTGAGACCAAACAGCATCTCATGCCATGGCCTGCCCAGCCAGAACTGCCACGAAACCAAGCCCAGACACCCCCAAACACCAGTGTGCTTTGCTGGGTTGAGTGTGGGTTGGTCAAGGGTTGACCTGTGTGACCAAGTGAATAAACCTGTGGCTGCAGCTCTCTGGCCACAGAGAGAAACCAGGCACTGTCCTGGGTAAGGCTGTGAGAAGATCAGAGAAAAGAATGATGAACAATTCTTATCTTAACCTGCTGCACCTGTTGTTGTGCACATGTGGAATGTGTTATGGAGATTTGCTTACCAAGGGGTGATTTCTTAATTGGACACTGGTGATGGTGTTTGGATTCATTGACCAATTGGATCCATGTGTGTATCAGACTGTCTGCAAGGGGATGAGTTTCTTAATGATATAGTAGTATAATATATATTGAAATAGTATAATAAATATGCTATTAAAATAGTATAATAGTATAATATATAGTATATAATAATATATGTATGTATAGTGTATGAATATAATATAATATAATATAATATAATATAATATAATATAATATAATATAATATAATATAATATAGCAATTGATCAGCCTTCTGCAATCATGGAGTCAGTGCTAATTATTACCTGGCTGGGGGCCTGTGGTGACATAAACCTTCCTGATGGTTTAAAAATCAGAGTTAAACAACACCTCATCATGCTACACCATAAAGCTGGCTTGATGTAAGCCCTCCAAAGTCATTAAGGATCAGCTGTTCCTTCTGGGGCACTTTGATAAAACCCTCACTTGCTTTTATTGATGGTCCTGCAAAGGCTGAGAGAGCTGGAGTGGCTGAGCACAGAGTAGAGAAGACTCTGGGGACACCATTGAGCAGCCTTGAAGAAGGTTTGTGGAAAAGAGGGAGAGCAGCTCTTTACACCAGCAGGGACAGGACAAGGGAGAAGAGTTTAAAACTAAAGGAGGGGAGATTTAGGTTAGGAGTTAGGAGGAAATTCTTTACTCAGAGGGTGTTCACTGGCACAGGGTGGCTGCCCCTGCATCCCTGGCAGTGCCCAAGCCAGGCTGGACAGGGCTTGGAGCAGCCTGGGACAGTGGGAGGTGTCCCTGCCATGGCAGGGGTGGGATGGGCTGAGCTTTAAGGTCCCTCCCAACTCAAACCATTCTCTGTGCTAAACCCTTCAGGAACACATCTTTCTGCTCTGACATCCAGCAGAATCTGGCTATTTCCACCTCCAAAAGGAAACCCTCCACAGCTCACTGCAGTGCAGCCCAGTGTCCCCAAGGAGAACATCCAGGCATGGCAGAAATGCCCCATTTTGTGCTCCCTCCACCCTCACAGAGCTGCTCTGATTATTTGCATGGCTCTACCTGGAACATCCTGCAAAGCCCAGATCTCCAGGGTGCTGATGTCTCTGCAAATTCAGAGATCCCCCAAAGGGTTTTGGTCACTCCCCTGGGAAGCCAAATATTCCCCTGCCTTCCTGCCAGGGATCTGTGTGTCAGAGGAGCTGAAGAAAAGGATGCAGTGGAGGTGTGTTATTATCTTTTCATGGGAAATTCCTAGATGAAAGAAAGAAATTTAAAGTTTATGTCTCATTCTGTATTCTTTTCATTTTGAGTTTTGAGAAAGAAGAAATTATTCATGTCTCCAGTTCCTGCCCTTGCTCTCGCTCGTTTCTCTCTTTCTCTTCCTCTGTGCCAAAAATGAGAATACAAAGGGATGGATGGCAAATGTTTATAGGGAAGAGGAGATGTACTCTCTCAGGTTTTTGAGTTTTTTCAACTCTATAGCTCTAAATAATGCCTGAAACTGGGTAAAAATGGCATCTTGAAAGGGAAAAAGTGAAGTGTTGAGACATTTCAGTGCAGAGGAAAGAAAAGAAATCAATTCTTGGGCATTTCTTGCTTTAATGAATTCAGTGTTTTGAAGGGGTCAAAGGAAATAAAAAACAACATAAACACATGAAACTTTTGATTGAGAGTTTGAATTACTGGGGGTGGAGTGTGTCAAGAAATCAAATTTTTCTAATCTGTAAAATGGGAACGGTGCATTTGTTTTGCAACATGACTTTAGATTGCTTTTCAATTATTCAAAATAAGATATTTAGCTGCTTTTTTCCTCTTCATATTTGGAGCCCAAACCTGGTGTAGATGTTGTGAATGTTCCCAATGGAATTACTGAGTGCTGAGAGAGGCCCTGAGTGCCCATGGTGTTTTGGAGAAATACCCTCAAAATTTAGGGTTTTTTTGGGGGCTGGCTTTTATTTCCCTCTGATTTCCATGGAAGGGAACAATTCCTGTGGGCACTGCTGCAGCTCCAGGAGGAAGCTGGGACTTGCCCACCTGGGTGACATCAGCAAGGGGGACAATCCATGAGAGAGGTGAAATGAGGAACTCCCAGGAGATGAGACCTGAGGGTGGAAAAGGCCTTCAAATCCATCCTGCCCCACCTTTTTCCTTGGATAATTTTAGAAGCTGGAAGAGCCTCCCCATGGGCCATTTCCAGAGTGTTGGTAGGAAAACTGGGGGAGTGCCTGTGGCCTTTTTCCCTCTGTATCCCACATTCACTGAGGTGAGTGGGAGACAGGATGAGCTTCCTAAAGGGCAGGACTACTCAAAAGACCAGCCACAATTAAAGCACTCAAATAAAGCTCTAATTATAAAAACTCCCCTGCATAACTACTGAAATATTTGGTGTAAATTGCTTGAGGAAAAAAAAAATTAATATCAACTGTTCTCCAAGCCAATAAATCTCCTTGCAGTGCATTGCTTCTGGAGATGGTATCTCATGTTCTGACAGTCTGTGCACTCCAGAAAGAGAAAAAAAAGGTTCAATATGGTCTGAAATTCCTTTATCCTGCTTCTGTGCACTCCAGAAAGAAAAAAAAAAAGGTTCAATATGGTCTGAAATGCATTTATCCTGTTTCTCTGCTAACTTCCCCCAAGCCAGTCTGTCTCCTGGAGAAATCCCAAATCCCTGGGACTTCTTCCAGGCCTCCTCTGGATTGTGGGAGTTATAAGCTCCTACTCAGGAGACAGAAATGATGACACACTCCATGTGCCCAAGGGGATGGAGAGAGGCACTCTGGGTGCTCCTGCTGCATGGAGCCCAGGGATGTTGGGTGACGTTGGCTGCAGTTGCAGTGGCCCAGGTGGCTCTCTCCATCCAATGGTCCTGCTGCTCCACATGGGGCTGAAATACAGGATTAAATCAGGGATGGAGGGGTTAAATCAGGGATGGAGGGGTTAAATCAGGGGTTGTCTTGGGTTGGAAATGCAAGATGTGGCTGGGCTGTGTGCTCTGTCCCCATGTGTCAGAGCTGGGGCAGTTCTCTGCTGTTCTTGGGGCAGTTTTTTCTTGATCTCTCCCCCAGCCAATCCTCCCTGCAGGAGATCTCTGCTGTCCATGGCCACTGAGTGTCCCTGCAGGGCTGATCCAATTCCAGCATCCCATGGGGAGATGCTGCATTGCCCAGGGCAGGAGCCAAGCATTCCTCCCTGGATCCAATGTGAGCCTGGCACAGCACAGCAGCCTTTGCCCAGTGCATTGCCAGAGGAGCAGCTTCTGCTGCCCTGCATGGCCAGAGGGAGCCCAGGCCCATCTCCAGCAGCCCTGGAGCTGCAGAGGAAAACTCCCCCCTTGTGCAGGATCCCTGCTCCAGCAGAGCCACAGCTGGCACTGCAGGAGGGCTGAGCCCCCATGGGATGGGGCTGTGCCACCCCCTGACACACAGGGGACAGGGCATGGTCTGGCTCTGGCAGGGTTGGTTTGCATTACTGTATTTGTATTTTATTTTTATTTTCTTCCCTAATATCTGTTATTCCTGCTCCCATATCATTGCCTGAGAGCCCCTTCATTTCAAAATTATAATAATTCAGAGGGAGGGGGTTTGCATTTTCCATTTCAAGGGAGACTCCTGCCCTCCTTAGCAGACACCTGTCTGTTCAAACCAAGGCAAGGAGCAGGAATAACAGTTATTAGCAGGAATATTATTAGCAGGAATAACACATCCCCCAGAGGTGCCACAGTGAGCTGTGACCAGCCTGTGGGTGATCAAGAGGGAATCCAGAGGGGAATTGCTGGTTTTGCCTGGGAGTATCTCAGAGACCAACAGGATTTTCAGCTTGTTTATTGCTAACAGGAGGCATTTTTAATTTCCCCCTTTGCCAGGAGCCACGGGAAGGGCTGAGGAGCTGAAGGGACCTGGCTGTGGAAGAGCTGCTCAGCTGAAGGGTGCTGATGGCAGTGTGGACAGGGATCCTCAGCCATGGGATGGGGGACTGTAAGAGGAGGGTGAAGTCACACCAGACTCCAGCAGACCCTCTAGGACAGGTGGATCCACATTTTCCATCTGCCTTCCCTCCAGAAGCAGCAGCTCTGAGGGAGATGGACGGCCCAGGGCACGCATGGCTCTCCTGGCTTTGCACAAGGCACTGACCTTTGGTCTGTATCCCATCTAAAATAAATGTCATTTTATAGCCATACCCACCTGCCGTGACCAAAAATTCATCTGGGAAGCAATGAAATGTGCATTAATTACACATTGAAGAGCAGTGGAAGTGTTCCTCTCTCCCACAGACTCACAGTGCAAGAAGCTTCATTCATCATAAAATTTTAATGGGATCACAGGCTGAGGAATTGCATTTTGCCTCTGGGACTGAGTGCTGGCAGTGACTTGAGGCAGCTGCAGGGCCCCACCTGGCTGGCCTTAAAGGCCATGAGGAAGGAGAGCAGTGCAGCATCTCCCAGTCCTTGCTGCTGTCCCTGTGTGTTCCCAGATTTTGGTGCCTCAGAACCACAATGGGAGCATGAACACAGGGAGAAGAGCAAGGCAGGGTGGGGACAGGAGCCCTGGAGGTGGAGAGGGGGAGGCTGTGCTCTGCTGAAGGCACTCAGCTGCACAAACACCTGAAATGAGCTCACCAGTCTCATCTGCACCAACACCACCTTGTAAGCCCTGCTTTATCTGACCCCTGTGCCCACAATAATAATGGTAGAGCAACAGAAAGTTCTCTAATGTGCTTGCAGTTGGAATAAAGTAACCCCACTAGGAATAAAATGTCCAGCAATTACCGTGCCAGGTATTGTGCTGATTTATCAAATTGCAGTTGAAAGTCAAGAAGAGTTGAGGAGACAGTGATAAAACATCTGATCTCTACTCTGACTCTCAATTACCCTCCTGGCCAGCACAGTATTTCATCCAGAGCAATTGTTACTCCTCTCTTCATCTTCAAAAATCATCACTCAAACTTGCACTCCTTGTGTTCTGCCTGCTCTCTGGGATGAGCTGCCAAGGGGATGCTGAGGTTTTGGGACTCGGACTCACAAACCTCCTGCTGCAGGGTGGAGCACATGGAGTGAGAGCAAACTGCCTGTGCTTCATCCCTGTGAGACACAGGCTCCTTTTTGGGCTCTCCAGTCTGCAGAAGGATGGCAAAGGTGCCTCATGTCAAGTTTGCTTGGTGGGCAGAGCCCTTCTAGCCCCTGGGGACAGCAGGGGGCAGGGGCAGGAGAAGCACAGCTGGTCCTGCTGAGGAGGTTCCCATCCCAGTCCTTGTTCCGTGCACACAGAGCCCACCTGGAGCACTGGGTGCAGCTCTGGTGCCTGGATAAGGAGGATGTGGAACTGTTGGAGAAATCCAGAGGAGGCCATGGAGTTGCTGGGGGCACTGGAGAGCAGCTCTTCCCTGTGGAGAGAGCTGGGGCTGTTGAGGCTGGAGGAGAGAAGGTTGTGTGGAGACCTCCCAGCACCTTGCCAGGGTGTGAAGGGGCTACAGGGAAGCAGGAGAGGATTCTTTGTCAGGAACTGCGGTGACAGGACAAGGGGAATGGGATCAAACTGAAAGAGGGGAAATTTAGATTATATGTTAGGAAGGAATTGTTCCCTGTGAGGGTGGGCAGGCCCTGGCACAGGTGCCCAGAGCAGCTGGGGCTGCCCCTGGATCCCTGGCAGTGCCCAAGGCCAGGCTGGACAGGGCTGGGAGCACCTGGGACAGTGGAGGTGTCCCTGCCATGGCAGGGGTGGGATGGGATGAGCTGTAAAGTCCCTCCCAGCCCAAACCATTCAGTGATTCCATGATCCCATGCTTGCCTCTGGGCTGGGCCGTGCCACGGTGGCAGTGGGGATGCTCTGGTGGCCCCACCTTGGTCAGGCACAGGAGGAGAAGGAGCTGGAGGTGCTGTGCAGCCTCTGCTGGGTCTGACACCCAACCTGGGCCTGGCACTGCCAGCCTGAGGGTCCTGGTGCCCAGAGCCAGCTCCCAGGGCAGCACCCCATGGCCTTTGTGGCGGTGTTCAGAGGGGTCCCAGGATGAGGGAAGAGATGAGGATCTGACTCCATGTTTCAGAAGGCTGATTTATTATTTTATGATATATATTATATTAAAACTATACTAAAAGAATAGAAGAAAGGATTTCATCCGAAGGCTAGCAAGGAAAGGCAGGAAAAGAATGATGATAAAATCTTGTGACTGACCAGAGAGTCTGAGCCAGCTGGGCTGTGATTGGCCATTAATTACAAACATCCAACATGGGCCAATCCCAGATGCCCCTGTTGCATTCCACAGCAGCAGATAACCATTGGTTACATTTTGTTCCTGAGGCCTCTCAGCTTCTCAGGAGAAAAAGTCCTAAGCAAAGGATTTTCCATAAAATGTGTCTGGGACAGTCCTTCACCATGGACTCGCTCTGCATCCCAGCACCTTTGGGAACAGGGACCCTGCCAGGGTTCAGGTCTGCCCTGGGTGGGGACCAGGACCTCTCCAAGGCTGGCACAAGGCTTCTGCTCCCAGCACGTGCTGCAGCTGTCAGGGACCTACCTGGGCTTTGTCCTTTCCTTTCCTTTGGTCCTTCTCTCAGTGTTGCTCATCAGGGCTGTTTCCCCTTCCACTCCATCACTCAGCAATGATAACACAGATGTAGCCAAGTGTCCTTCTAGCCCTGCTGGGGCATTCATGGCCCCCCGGCTCAGGGTGGTGCCACAGGAGGTTCCACAGGTGAGGAGCAGACTCTCCCCACACACCCTGGCAGTGTGGGGGGCTGTGTCCCGCTGGGGCAGTGGGATGTTGTGGATATTCCCCATTTCTGTGGGAGCCGGGCATGGCACCCCCCTGGGGCAGTGCTCAAAGGGTTAACAGCACCGAGGTGCTGCTGCTGAGCTTTGTTAAACCCCTTATTACACCCCACAGCACTGCTAATTATGTGTTCATTAACCAAAGTCAATTAGCCAGGGCTCTCCCTGCTCCTGCCTCTTCACATCCCTGTCCATCATTAGCCCAAAGTCTGGGAATGCCTGCCTTGGTCCTGCCCCTGCCTCCAAAGCTTTTCCAGAGCCTTTTGAGGATCCAACCAGTGCCATTTGACTTGAACTGGGAGCTCCCCAGCTCATCCTGCCCCAGAACACCACCCTGCCTTGGGGGCAGCTGGAGAGGAGGGGAAGGGGAGCCAATATCCGTCTTCAAATATGGAAAAAATTACCATGACAAGGAAAGCAATAAATTCTTCCCCACGTTCAAAAGCAAGGGATTTGCTTTGTGGGGAGAGAGATTTAGGTTATCTGCCTGGAATTTAAAGGTTTTTAAAGGGAGCTTAGGCACACAGGCAGGGTTTAGGGGGAGCTCACCCTGCCCTGAGGCTTCTTGAGACCCGGCTACTGAATTTTCCAGTGCTGTTCATAACAGACCCAGGGTTCAGAGCAGGGGGAAGCTCCCCCAGCCCCACCAGCCCTGCCTGGCCCAGAACCCCAGGTCCTGACCCTCCAGGCTGGGCTGAACCCCGTGGTTGAACTGGACGTGTCCTTCCAGCACTTGAAGAGGCAGGTAAAAATGGAGAACAGCTAATTGCAAAGGCAGAGAGTAACAGGACAAGTGGGAATCAATTTAAACTGAAAGAGAAGAAATTTAGGTTGGATATTGGGAAGGATTTTTTCCTTGTGAGGGTTTAGAGGCCCTGGCACAGGGTGCCTAGAGAAGCTGTGGCTGCCCCTGGATCCCTGGGAGTGCCCAAGGTCAGGTTGGAGCACCCTGGCATAGTGGAAGGTGTCCTTGTCCATGGCAGGGGGTGTGTCACAGACACATTTTATGAAAAATCCTTTCCTTAGGATTTTTTCTTCTGAGAAGCTGAGAGGCCTCAGAGGAAAAGAAAACCAATAATTATCTGCTGCTGTGGAATGCAACAGGTGCATCTGTGATTGGTCTCATGTGGTTGTTTCCTAATTAATGGCCAATCACAGTCCAGATGTCTCAGACTCTCTGGTCAGTCACAAGATTTTATTATCATTCCATTCCTTTCCTTGCTAGCCTTCGGATGAAATCCTTTCTTCTATTCTTTTAGTGTAGTTTTAATATAATATATCTAATAAAATAATAAATCAGCCTTCTGAAACATGGAGTGAAGATTCTCATCTCTTCCCTGGTCCTGGGACCCCTGTGAACACCAGCACAGGGGTGGGTTAAGATGGCCTTTAAGGTCCCTTCATCCCAAACCACTCTGTGTCTGTCTCTGTGAGGGTGGATGGCAGGCTCAGCTCCCAGTCACTTCCCTGGAGCAGCAATTCCAGCTCAGTGACAATTAGCCAACAGCTGGAATACCAGTTAAGCATAGCTGCCATCATGCAAATTTAGAGATTAGTAGGGATTAAAGTGGTTTGGAAAGCCCCACAATTTCTCATTAATGCTCCAAGGTCTCTAATAGCCAACTGCCCTCCATTCCCCAGATGGCCCCACATGCCCAGGGCTGCAGAGGGGTCACTGTGCCCTCTGTGGTGCCCCAGAGCAGCCAGCAGCCCTTGGAGAGAAGCAGACGTGCTTCTCTCCTGCTCTGCAGAAATGTAGGGAGGTGGCCAGAAGGCTGACAAAATGTGGTTATTGCTTTGCACAGTTGCCCTTAAATTGGCAAGGTCACCTTTCAGTGGCTCCTTGGGGTGCTGCCCCACAAACCTCCTCAGTGGGGGCCTCCAAAGGGCTCCAAATCCACGGCCACAGTGACCCAAAGGTGACAGAGCTGGGGTTGGACTGCAGGGGGAGGGACAGCATAGGTGGCACCTTCCTTCAGAGGGGACAAACCACAGGCACCTGGTGGCACCAAAACCCCCAGTGATGATCCCTTCCAGACCTTCTCCCAGGGCTGGAAACCTCCTCTCTGAGATTTCAGGGGCTCAGGGCCACTGACCTGCCACACACACAAAGAATAAATCTCAGAAACTCTCCCTGGAGGAACTCCTGTCTCCTTGCTGTCGCTGACATCTTTTATGAAAAATCCTTTCCTTAGGATTTTTCCTCCTGAGAAGCTGAGAGGCCTCAGGAACAAAATGCAAACAATGGTTATCTGCTGCTGTGGAATGCAACAGGTGCATCTGGGACTGGCCCATGTTGGATGTTTGTAATTAATGGCCAATCACAGTGAGCTGGCTCGGACACAGAACCGAGCCACAAGCCTTTGTTATTGTTCCTTCCTATTCTATTCTTAGCCAGCCTTCTGATGAAACCCTTTCTTCTATTCTTTTAGTATAGTTTTAATGTAATATATATGATTAAATAATAAATCAGCCTTCTGAAACATGGAGTCAGATCCTCATCTCTTCCCTCAGCCTGAGACCCCTGTGAACACCGTCACACCTTGCCATGATAACTCCAGAAAGGTTTTCATAATATTCCATTTCCCCCCTTATTTTAATCTTTGTGTATTTATTATGAAATTAATTACTTTGATATTGCAGAGTGAGAAGAGGGTGGGGCAGGTGAGGATGTGGTGGGAGAGGAGAGAGGGTGGAAAGCTGGGGAGGGCAAGGCAGAGGCCACATCCAGGACGTCCCCCAGAAAAAGGAAAGACTGCTTCAGCTCTACTTTTCATACGTTTTATTATAAAGAAAGGTAAGATAAGCATTGTGAACCGAATGTGCCAGGTGCTGCCAAAGCAGCACCCTCAAACAAAATAAAAAATAAAAAAAAAAAACCCCAAAAATGCACCTTATGAGAAACTGTAATTATGCTCTCTAATTTTTTTCATAAATAGACAAAAATCATTGTCAGCAATTTTTTAAATAGATGGACATATGGCCGGAAAAAAATAATAATGCCATACAACATGGATATAAATTGTCCATTTCTTGCTGTACAAATAATAGAAACAAGTTTGGCAGGCTTTTTTTGTTGTTTTTTTATACACATCTCCCTTCTATGTATAACTAAAAAATGTGCTACAATTAATATAAAATGCTTTTACTATAAAGTAAACTACTAATTTCTTTCACAAAAAAATCTTAAAGATGTCTTTAGCACAGCTCTAAAACACTTAGTAAACTACTTACAACTATCCAACAAATTATATTTTCATGATCTCTTTCACATTTGTCCTCTCATAGTTTGCCTTCTGCTCTCTCCCCCACCTACCTAGCAATAGTTTTTATTTATTTTTGTAATTTTTTTTTTCGCCAGACCATCCAAGGCCTTTGCATGTACAATATTCACACAAACTTCACATTTTCTTGCACAAAGTTTAGTGCTGTTAGCAAGTCAAAAGAGTGCATCCTCCTACTGAGCTGGCCTAATGCTGCAGGACACCAGACCTGGGTTTATGCTGCGTCTAAAAGCAGTTCACTAGGAAAATAGTCCGTAGCTAAGCTGATGGCAAGCAGAAAAACGGTGTCCTTAGTTTAACTTCATCATTTTTTTTGTTGGTTTTGCGCTTGTTTTATTATTTTTATTTGAATTTTCTCTCTTTATTTCTTTTTTTGTTCTTTGCGATTTACGAGGTGGGGTATTTTTTTTTTTGTGGAGGGGGGGGAGTGGGAGGGGGGAAACTTCCACAGAAAGTAGACTTATTTTTTTGTTTGTTTTTTAGAGTTCAAAAAGAAAAAGGAAAAAAAAAAACAAAAACAAGAAAACTGCTCTTAGAGCCTGGAAACGAAGCCAGCGCCGAGGTGCGGTGGAGCCGCGCCGCCCGTCCGACCCGCTCGTGCCTCCGGGGCTGGAGCATTGACCCTCTCAAGTGTCCTTCTCGTGAGCCTCCTCCAAAGGGTGCTGAGCCTTAGGTGAGGTAGAGTGCCTTGTCCCTTGGCAGCATGCTGTAAGAGAGAGCACAGGCAGTGAGACAGCAGGGACGGCACAGCTGGCACAGCTGGCACTCGCTTTGTGCCACCCCGTGGCTTTCAGGGTGGTGCTGTTTTCATTTTTATGCTTTCGTATTGATGCCTTGAGTTTTTAGCTTTTATATTTCCCAGACCCTGTACTGGACTAGTGTATAACTCTAGTGACACTCTATGCAGGGTGTCAGTAAGTTCTCTTCACATTTTGGTCAGACAGAACAATCCTTTTCCAGAGTGCCTTGTCCCTTGGCAGCATGCTGCAAGAGAGAGCACAGGCAGTGAGACAGCAAGGAAGGCACAGCTGGCACAGCTGGCACTCGGTTTGTGCCACCCTGTGGCTTTCAGGGTGATGCTGTTTTCATTTTTATTCTTTTGTATTGATGCCTTGAGTTTTCAGCTTTTATATTTTCCAGATCCTGCATTAGTGTATAACTCTGAACTCTGAACATAGAGTGTCAGTAAGCTCTCTTCACTTTTTGGTCAGACAGAACAATCCTTTTCCAGATGGGAACCAAGGGCATCATTGCAGTCTCAGGCCCAAAAAGTATAACCAAAAGTGAACTGGGGGGAGCAAACTGGGGGAATGTGACTTCATTACCTGAAGCTGTAATTGGACAATTAACCCCTGATAGGCAAATAGACCAAACTTATATCTGTGTGAAAAACTCATGACCATCATCCATTTTGGGTGTAGCCTCAGCCAGGCTCTTGCACTGCCCAAGGTGTATCCATTGAAGGCCTTCAGTAAATACCTACTTTATTCTTTTAACTCTGTCTAGTCTCTGTTCTAGGGAGCCTCTCCAAGGCCTCAATTTGTTCTCTGCATTCTTTACACATATATTCGTAACCTTTTGTATTAGTGGCTGGTTTTCCCTGTAGTTTTCCATGCCCTTTCCCAAGGTAGAAAGACAAAACACATTCCAAAGCCCCTGTCCTATCTTGGTTCTCCCTGGCAACCAAGGTGGAAAAACAGCTTTTCAGACACATTTTCATCAACAAAGTACCAGTACCATGTGAGGGAGGGGAAGACTTAGAAGGGGATTGACCCATGGGTGGGAATTTCCTCACCACTTGAGCTCCTAATTGGTGCTTCTTGTCAATGATGTTAATTTACCAAACTTATAAAACTGCCTGCACCCCCATGGGGATGGGCTTTTGTAGACATTTTTCCATAACTGTCCCTGAAGGCCTCCAATAAAGACCAGCTTTCATATCACCTCCTGTACTAATATCATCTCAAATGTGAGTGTTGTTTCGTTTACAGGTTGTGAAGGCATCAAGGGCACAAAACACAGGGTGGGCTGCACACAGAGGGATCACAGCAGGACCATTCAGGTTGGAAAACCCCTCTAAGATCAAGTCCAACCATTCTCCCAGCACTGCCAAACCATGGCCCCAAGGGTCACATCCATGTGGCTTTTAAAGCCCCCGCAGGGATGGTGTCTCCACCACTGCCCTGGGCAGCTCTTCCAGTGCTTGACCACTCTTTCCCTGCAGAATTTTTTTTGCAAATACCCAATCTAGAACTCCCCTGGTGCAACTTGAGGCTGTTTCATCTTGTACTGTGAGCCCAACCCTCACCTGGCTACACCCTCTGTCAGGGGGTAGCCCTGACCTAACCCTAACCCTAACCCTAATGGGTAACCCTAACTCCAACCCTAAATTTCAGGCTGTAGTTGTAGACAGTGAGAAGGTTCCCCTGAGAGTTGGATGCAATTTTATTTCTTCGTGAATTTCAGCTCTAAGGGCTACAACATCAGATTCTTCCTGTGGCTTGGTGGGGCTGCAGGGCAGGGCCAGCTCTGGGGGTCCCTGCAGATGCCACCAGCAGGATGTTGGAATGCTGTGCCTGGGATCACTCCCAGGGCCACCATCCCCTGCTTCACCACACCTGAGGCTGAGCCAAGCAGGTTTAGAGAGTTAATTTTAGATCAAATGTGCTCATTCTCACACAACATAAGGAGAGCCCAAAGAGGGAGCCCAGACACTCTTTTTTTTTTGGGACATAGTAGAGAGAGAAGTGGCTGAAGTCCCTCTCCCCTGGCTGATGATCTGTGGAGGTTTTGCTCTGAGATTCAGGACTTTCAATGGGACATACACAATGGAAACATCACCAGCTCCATTAAGACATCTTGGCCTTAAAGAGTATTAAAAGTTAAAGATCTTGGGAGGTTCTGGTGTGGGTGTGTTTGTGAGTGGAATAATAGGGAAGGGGCAGACAGCAGAGCAGGGCTGGTGTTGATAGAGCTGTCTTCTGATAGAGTCAAGAGCCCAGCCTCTGCTAAACTCCACATTTTATAATCTGCATTTAAAATGCACAGTCTTCCCTCCTGTAGTCAGAAAAGATTTAATGCCACTGAGCAGCAGTGAGGTATTCCAGTCCTAAAACTTCATTAATTTTACACAGCATGCTGCAGAGCATTTCCCAGTTCATTACAAAGTATTACCATAAATAATTGAATCCAAAGTAAGTGCAGTTGTGATGGGTTATCTCTGCCTTTTTATAGTGTTTGCTCATTTAGCTGCTGATTTGGAAAATTCCCCCCTTTGGAGAGGATCAGTTCATTGTTGGAAGGAATTAGGGAGGTTATAAATGGCTGGATCTAGTGGCTGTATATGGATTTTTGTGCCTGGACAAGGTGTAGTGGACAGTGCCCCATCTTTTAGCCTAAATGAGAGTGGGAAGAGGGGGAAAAAGTTGCTAAAGGATGACAAAAAGAACCTAATCCATGCCTTAAAACAAGAGGAAGGGTATAGAAAGATGAATCCAGTTCAGTGTTATCCCAAAAATACCTAAATATGAAGAGACAAAGGTAAATCACAGAATGTTTTAGGATGGGACACAACCCCTGGAGAAAGTTTTTTTTTGGAGAGATTTGTAATCAGAAGAGAGATTGTGGAGAGATTTGTAATCAGAAAACAAGGCAGAAAAAACAAGGGAGGTGCTCTGAGGAGTTAAGATTGAATTAGGGATTAAGAAAGGTTTGCACATGATTGTAAACCAAGCTGCACCTCTGGTGGAGGTGAGACAGCTCCCGTGGAGAAAATCCCTGTGGAACAGAGGAATTCAGTGCCTGGGAAAGAGCAAGTGCCAGAATCAGGCTGTCAGGTGAGGGAGACAGGGGACTAGGAAAGGAGTTTGTGATGTGGTGGCAAAAAAGCACTGAAATTGTGTGCTGCAGTCACTTGTGGGAAGTGATAGTCAAACACCAAGCAGGAGCTGAGAAATGCTCCCCATGTCTTTGCTCACAATCTAGGACAGCTTGGGCTTCAGCCCAGAAAGAGCCAGGGAAATTGGATGGAAGTCAGTAAGCACAAAGTCATTAAGAATAGGGAGAGCAGGAGGTAAGGAACATTTAAAACTCTCTCTCCAGCATGGCTGAGTTATGAATTTAGGAGTGTCTGCTCACAGGATCCCAGAATTTGCAGGGCATGAGGGAAGAAGTGTCATTTGATGGCATTTTAAGTAGCAAGCATAGGCTGGGAAACAAAAATCCCTACAGCAGCTCCCTTATTAGATAGAGAAGGACAGAGAGAAAGACAACCTTGTCAGTTTTTCAGAAGTTATCTGGATGACAAACACAAAAGAAAACAAGGCTTGGGAGGTTTTACCCCAGCTAACCCAGTGCCAACAGATGTTGGAAGCTAAAGAAATATCAAGGTTAGACATGAAATAAAATTCCTAACCCAACAGGGCTGTCTGTGTGCTGGGGAGGTTGGGATGATCCTCCTTTCCAGGAATCTGGGGCTCTGCAGCTGAGTCACATCCCATCAAGGAGCAATCCCTTCTCTTTCCAGCCAGGTTTTGCTCCTCACAGTGCTGCTTTAATTGCAATTAAGCTGAATGCACTTCTGAGGTTGAAATGGGCCAGAGACTTCCCAAAGAGTCCTAGGGCAGCACCGATGGACCAAACCTATGGAGACAACATCCCTTTATCACTGCTGTGCCCAAGATCTGCTGAGGGCTGGACCCACCCAGCTAATGGAAGGTGCTGTGGAGGAGCCCAATGACAACTTTGAATGTCACTTGGAAACTAGTACAAAGGAGAAGAGTCAGGGAGATCATGGAATCCTAGAGTGGATTGGGTGGGAATGGGCCTTAAAGCTCATCTTGTTCCCATGGACATCTTCTATTATCCCAGGCTGCTCCAAGCCCTGTCCAGCCTGGCCTTGGGCACTGCCAGGGATCCAGGGGCAGCCCCAGCTGCTCTGGGCACCCTGGGCCAGGGCCTCAGCTCCCTCACAGGGAACAATTCTCTCCCAATATCCCATCTAACCCTGCCCTGGCACTGGGAAGCTGTAGGAGGATAGAATATAAGAAAATAAAGGTAGTAGACAAAGTAATCTTACCCCTAAGGAGTTGCAGCTGGGTTAATTATTAAAGATTAGGAGCAGGCCTGACCTTAACAGGCCACAGCTGTAGCCAATAAGAAGAAGAGTGCTAGAAAAGAGTGGGGTGGCTGGGTGAGAAGGGAACTGGAGTCAATTGGCCACTGTGAGAAGAAGGAAGAGTTGGTGCTTAGAGGAGCTGCCTATGAGAAATGTCAAGGAGGTATGAAACTCTTGTAATAAGGAGACAACAGCATGGAACCTTTGTGATACAATGACAATAGGAGCCATTCCCCTGCCCCCTTGCCCTGGGTGAGGAGATCCAGATCATCTCTTCTCTTGGCTTGTCAGCAACCTTGAGGCAGCTGCAGCTGCCTGGGGCTGCTCCAGGTGATGCAGAGGGGGCACTGAGGCTGCAAATCCCAGGGCAGCAGAAGCAGGAGGTGAGGACACTGCTGGCACATCAGGTTTACAATAAATGAGAACAATCCAGCTTTGGGCACTGGCTGCCTTTAGTCACAGGAGATGGCTCCTTCCTCAGCAGACACTTTGACATTTTCAGTGCAGTAAGCACTTTCTGCAGGACTGATCTCTATCCATCTGAGTTCCTTGCTGTTATCTACTCTAATAATTATCTGGAAGTCTCTGCATAATCTGTCTGGTTTTAGAATGACTTCTTTTTTTTTTTTTTTCCAGGAAGCTGTGATAAACCCATGAAATTTGATATTTCTGCTGTGACAAAGGCATGAAATGCATGAGCTTTGATCATGAATTGCATGGGCCCTCTGCTTACAGTGTGGCACTCCAGCCGGATGTCACAGAGCTTGTTTTAGCAACACAGGACTCAGTCCCCACTGCTATGGGAGCATTTCACCTGTTTCTGGAGTGCCCTGGGCTTTCTGCATGGCACCCAGGCAGTGGGATTTGCAGAGGGAATCAAATGTTTTCCCAGCTGATCCCTTGAGAAGTGATGCTTATTTCTAGGGCAGTTCATTCCTGGGATTTCCCCAGCACCCCTGGAAATGGGGATCCATGTGCCACAGCCTGCCAAGCACCTTCAGCATTCTGCCCATGACAGGTGAAGTGACTTTTACAATCAGGTCCTGGTCATGTTCCCTCTTCCAGGCTGTCTGCAGAGACTTCAGGAAGGAGCATGCAAAGGTCAGACCCATCCATGTCCCTGAGCCCCTGGGGCAGGCAGACAGTAGGGATATTCTAATGGATCAGGCAGTTATTTATTGCCCTGGAAGAAATAAATGTCTGTACACTCTGTGCCCAGCCCAGCAGCTGTGAGTGCTCTGCTGGCACAGACAGAGCTGTGCTCTGAAAAGCCTGGGAGCTGGTTATTATTTTATTATTTCTGGTGAAAGCACTGTGTTCCAGAACTTGAAGGAAATCAATAACTCCAACCATCTCCAGTCTCCTCCACAGCCTGCTCCCACAGAGAACCCTGGGAATGTTCTAGAGCACAACAGAGCCTCCAGACCACTCGAGCTGAGCCAAGAGCAGGGGGCTAGGCAGAGGCTGGAAATGGCTTCCACACACATTTCCTGCTGCCCAGCTTTAAGACTACCCTGATATTTTAATTTACTGGGGATTTCCAGCAGCATTAAAGGGACCTTCATGCTGGCACATTGATGTCAGAGCTTGTAGGGCATGAGGGGAAGATGTGTGCAGATGTCAGTGGGTGTTAGGAAGGGTGAAAGTTTGACAAGAGTCTCACAGATATGTATGCTTAGCAGAAAGATTTTTAAATGTAGAGTCTGATGAAGGAATAGAGATGGAAGCAAGTTTTGATATAGAAGAAAAGAATTGCTGAGCCAGTCACACTGGCTAACCAAGGAGGCAAAGGGTCTGTTAGTTAGAAGGGGTTTTTATGGCTTAGAGCAAAGGATAAACCCACCCCAAACAAGAAGATGTTTTCACCAAGCACAAAGAGAGCACAGGCAAACAAGTCAGCAAAGTTGCAAGTAGAAAAAAGGTCTCAGAATTTTCCACTGCAAGAAAACTGAAAAACAACTTCTAGCTTAAACTGTAATGTACTGACTTTTAGTGACTGGAGAACAGTAACGTGAATATGGTAACTACAGTAGTTATGATAGGCTAGAGATAATAGTTAAGGTATAGATTGGTTCTATTGTGTTAAGATGCTCAGCAAAGAAAAGTCTCTAATGCATTGTGACCAAAACCAAAGGGTCTCCAGGCCTGCCTGCAGCTGGAGCTGACAGCTGTGGGCACAGCTCTGTGACCCACAACCCTGGGCTGCTGGAACACCTTGGATGGAATAAACTGCTTTTTGGAGAGCCCCTGGAGTCCCACATCTCTCATTTCAGCTCTTACAAGTGGGGCTTTCCTGCATGGTGCAGGGGGATGGAGCATTGTGTGGCTCTAGGGAGGATGGAGGATTTGTACACCAGCCCCAGGAATGGAAAGGGTCCTGCTGGTAGGGACAATTATGGGAGGCTGTGGCCTCAGTGCTAAGAGCAATTGCTTTAGGAACAGAAGAACATTGCTTATCATAGAACCACAGAATAGTCTGGGTTGGAAGGGGACTTAAAGCCCATCTCAATCCATCCCCTGCCATGGACAAGGACACCTTGCACTGTCCCAGGGTGCTCCCAGCCCCATCCAACCTGTCCTTGGGCACTGCCAGAGATCCAGGGGCAGCCCCAGCTGCTCTGGGCACCCTGTGCCAGGGCCTCAGCACCCTCACAGGGAAGGATTTCTTCCTCACATATGATCTAAATTTCTTCTCTTTCAGTTTAAAACCACTCCCCCTTATCCTATAACTATCTTCCTTTGCAATTAGTTGCTCTCCAACTTTTTAATAAGACTCTTTAAGCACTGGAAGGCCACATTGAGGCCTGCCCTTATGGACATGGCTGCTTTCAAACCTCCAGGAACTCTGCTGGGGAGACTGCTCCATAAAGAAATGTGTCTAACCCTCCCAAGGAATGGAAATAAATAAAAAAAGAGGAAAAAAAAAAAAGACAACTTTTCATATCCAATGAAGAATTTATCCATGAATTTTAAGCTACCTGCTTCCATAGCATCACTTCAGTGAGCCTACAGAGCTGAGGGTGCCTGGAGCTGCCCTGAGCACAACTGGGCACACATTTTAGGGCAGGCAGGGAGCTGTGGGGCACTGTCCCAGCCCAGCTGTGCACTAGCCATGAGCTGCTTTGTCTACTGGCCTGCAGTGGTTGACCCCACACTCCCTGCTGGGGTAGTCGCTGTCCCACTCAGTGCCTCCTGGGGGGTTTGATGCTCCAGGAGAACGGGGTCCAACACTGTTCTGGAACTCAGACGAAATATGGGAGAAGTCCTGCAGGGTGGAGAGGAAAAGGAGGGTTACAGGGGCATCCAAAGCAGGAGAAGTACAGATTTAATAATAGTGCATAATCACATTTACATTGTCCCCCAAACCTGTCAGTTCAGAGCACAGGAGGAGCCCCAGGGACAGAGGGAGGTCCAAGCCCAGACATGGTGTCAGTGCAGCAGCACATTTCATATCCCTTCTCCCTGCTCTTTTTGCCAGGACCCCCCTCCTTGGGGCTGGCAATGTCTGTGGAGGCCACAAAGCCACAAAAGCCTTTGGGTTTTGGCAGTCTGGCCACCAAAGCAGTGCCCAGTGCAGTGCTGAGTTCCCCACCCTGTGCTCAGGAACAAGGGACAGCAACACAAGCAGCACTGTCCCCACGAGCTGCCACCACTGGCAGTTCTGCAAAGACACTGAGGGGCTGCTCTAGCTGAAAGCTGATCAGTTTTCCCCATTTTTTGGGGTGGGTTTAATGAAATTTATATCCATTAGGCAATGTATATAAACCAGATTCATGACACTTACCTGGCAAAGAACATGATTTTTTCCAAAATATCCAAATTAAGGCAATGGGGGTGGGGTATTTTTTTTATTTTTATATTTTGTTCACAAACTATGTGGAATGAAGTTTCACAAAAGGCTGCCCTCAGCAGCAGCTCCAACCCCAATGAGTGAGTGTGAGGATCCCCTATAATGCCCTCACCAGATCACAGAAGCCACTTTGGCTGTGCAGAGCTAAGCCCAGTCCCTGTGCTGGAGAAGTCAGGGTCATTCAGGCTGCAGAAGACCTCCAAGATCATTGAGTGCAGCCATTAACCCAGCACTGCCACCCCACCACTAAACCCTGTCCCCAAGTGCCACATCTACACATTTTTTTAAAGCTTCCAGGAATGGTGACTCCACCACTTCTCTGGGCAGCTGTTCCACTGCCTGATAACCCTTTCAACAAAGACATTTTGTTTAATTTTCAATCTAATCATTCTCTGGCACAACTCGAGGCCATTTCTTCTTGTGCTGTCCCTGTTCCTGGGAGCACAGCCCGACCTGGGGCTGTCCCCTCCTGTCAGGGAGTCACAATGTGAAAATTTGTATTTTATGATTGGCTTTTAGCAAATATTAAAATGCATATTATATGTGTTATGTTAGAAAGTTATGCTGTATTAATTTTTTTTAGTAGTGTTAAATATAATTTTAGGTTATAACATAATGTTAAAATAGAAACCATGCTATGTAGGATACTTTTTAAAAGAGAGGACTCGCAGAGAGCAGCCACAGGACACCTGAATCTTTCAGAGAAAGAGAATTTATTGCTCCATTATCAGAAGAAATGAACTTCTTCCTGCCTCACTCAGTCAAGTTAGGATTAAGAGGAAGAAGTTGAGGATGACCAGACAGAATCCTGTGTTTGAATGGAATTTATGCATCATGGATGAGGTGTATGAATGTGCAACAGGCTGTTGTTTTTAAGGGTTAATGCTCTGTTAACGTGGGTCCTTTTTTGGGCTTATTTTGCCCAGAAAAGGTACCTGGACTGTCCATAACTCTTTGGTTTTATTGTCTCATTTTGTCCTAATCCAAACTGTCCAAAATTTTATTGTTATTTACTCTAATTATATTACTATTTTATAACCATTTTATTACTACTAAACCTTTAAAAAATTAAAAAAACCAAGCGATTGGCATTTTTCACACCCAAGGTCCCCCCTGAGCCCCCTTTTCTCCGTGCTGAGCCCCTTTCCCAGCTCCATCCTCCCCATCCCCAGCACTGACCTGCTGGCCGGGCGGCGAGGCGTTGATGGGGGGCTGTACCTGTAGTGCCATGGGGGGGGACAGGAGGGGCTGCTGGGGGACCTGCTGCATGCTGAGGGGCTGGGGCAGGAGCGAGCTCTGCGGGTGGTGCAGGGACAGCTGCTGGTGGAGCGGGGGGCTGATCTGGAAGGAGGGAGGTGGGGAGGCACTGATGCTGGGCAGCAGGGGCTTGGAGGGCAGCGTGCGCGACAGCCCCGCGTGAGGGTGCCCGCGGTAGCTCTGCAGCTCCGATGGGGACAGGAAGGAGCCCAGGCTGGGGTAAGGAGAGGATGCCTGAGGAGGCATGGGGTACATGGGCTGCTTGGGAGGGATCATCTTGGATGGGGGGTTGCTCTGGGTGCTCTTCGTCTCCCCCTGGTCAGCAGAGCTCTGTGGGGAAACAAAGTGGGAGGTGGTGAGGAAGGGAAAGAGGAAAGGTTGATATGCATCCTGAGATACCCATCAGTGCAGATAGCCCCCCATGGGCTATTTCTCCCAGGGATTGTCTTAGCAAACTCCTCACTAAACATTGCCCTACACTGTCACAGACATCTTTTATGAAAAATCCCTTCCTTAGGATTTTACCTCTTGAGAAGCTGACAGGACTCAGGAACAAAATGTAATCAATGATTATCTGCTGCTGTGGAATGCAACAGGTGCATCTGGGATTGGCCCATGTTGGATGTTTGTAATTAATGGCCAATCACAGTGAGCTGGCTCGGGCTCTCTGTCCGAGCCACAAGCCTTTGTTATCATTCTTTCCTATTCTATTCTTAGCCAGCCTTCTGATGAAATCCTTTCTTCTATTCTTTTAGTATAGTTTTAAGGTAATATATATGATAAAATAATAAATCAGCCTTCTGTGAAACATGGAGTCAGATCCTCGTCTCTTCCCTCATCCTAAGACCCCTGTGAGCACAGTCACACTACATGACACCAACTATGTGGTAGCCCACTTCCACCACGTACTGTCTATAGGAGTAGTGTTTGTAATCCTAGCAGGCTTTACCCACTGATTCCCTCTATTCACTGGGTACACCCTCCACTCAACATGGATCCCCATGGATCCTGCAGCTCTCCCACCTGCCCCATGAACTGCCAGCCCTGCAGCAGCTGGGTGCCCACAGCCTGGGTGCAGCATCTATAGCTGGAAAATGAACCCCAGTAACTCAGCTGTGCCTTTGGCAGAGCCTGCAGCATCAGGGAGAATGAACCTGGTGCCTCGGGTTTTAGCTTTTGTATTTTCACATTCTGTGCTGCTTTAGTGTGTGGGTCTGGGCTTCATATGAGAGGATAGTGAGCTCTGTGCACAGAGCAGGGAGACAAAACAATTCCTGCTCCAGCAGGGCCACCAAGGACAAATGATCCCAATCTCAGCCCAAGAGCACAAACACCGTGGGCTGGAGAGAGAAAAACAAGCAGGGTGGGACTGCAGGGGCTAAAGCTGGAATGGGACAATGAACTGCAAGGTGCAAATGGAGCAGAACTGATCCCAGGGACAGACCCCGTGCCCGGCTGTGCATTTTGGGGCCATTTTGGTTCATCTTGGGTGCAGCCCTGGCTGGGCTCTGGTGCTGCCCAAGGTGGATCCATGGAGGAGATCCTTTGAATAAATCCCTGCTTTATTCTTTAGCTCTGTCCAGTCTCTGTTCTAGGGCAGCCTTCCCAAGGCATCAAACAAGTGCAGAGACAAACTGCCCCCCAGCAATTCACTGCTTTGGGTGGCTGACAAACCCCTCCTGCTTCCAGCAGAGTACAAATGGGTCTATAAACCCTCTGCTTTCTCCATCCTGTGCATCCCTGAAGCCCTGGTGGGTCTATAATGCATGGGACAATCATTTTGGCAGGACAGAGAGAAGGACAGGGGGAAATTTTCTGGGTTGGACAATGAGGATTTTGTCCTTTGATGGGCCCTGATCCTTTCTCATCCAGCAGCCAGGACCACACTGTGTTGTTTTGCTCAAAACAAAGTTTTGCAGAAGAGCAAATTGGAGAAATTGGGAAAAAGCCCCAAAGCCATAGAGCACATGCGTCCATGATTTCCATGCCTTGCACGACTCCTGCCCCACACTGCTGAGAGACACGTTCAAGACAAGACCCTCAGAGGCTTGCAGGGGAACCAACAAGAGTTTTAAATCCTCAGCAAGTCCCTCCCATCCCATTTTTCTGTCCTTGCTGCTGTTCTGGTGAGAAGTTAGCAGCTCCTGGTCTGCAGAGGGGCTCTGAGCCTTTCCAGCTCCCCATCAGCACATGGATCCTGCAGGTGAGGGGTGGTTTGGGAGATCACTTTACTTCCCAAGGCAGCTGAATGTGATCATTAGGCCCTCAGGATGTGGTGCAGTACCAAGGAGTAGCTTTGAAGCTACTCACTACCCAAGGGCAGCATTATCCCTGAGCCAGGAAGATTTTGAGCTCCACAGGAGCCCCCCCCAAACTACCAGGCAGCAAATGCTGTGTCCCCTCTCTGGAGGAGTGGAGGAGGGCAAGGTGTGAGGTCCCTTGGGATGAGCATCCACATCTGAGCCCATCACTGCTCCCCAGGGTGGTCTTGCAGCACTGGGAGCTCCTCTCTGGGCCTGAAATGCTCTGAAATGTCACTGTTAGGCACTGGGATGGGCTGTCTGAGCCTGAAATGCTCTGAAATGTCATTGTTAGGCACTGGGATGGGCTCTCTGAGCCTGAAATGCTCTGAAATGTCATTGTTAGGCACTGGAATGGGCTGTCTGGGTTTGGCCTGGCTGCACGGTGGTAAGAACCCATGTGCTCACATCTCATCAACCCATAATTATGGTGTTGATAAACTCCATAAAACTCTCTAAAAACTCCCTAAAAACTTGGTCTAGGCTAAGCATGCACAGGAGAAGCAGCACCTGGGGTCCTGAACAGGTGGGACAGCCCAAGTGCATGGAGCAGGGTGCAGCAGGACGCTGGTACCAGTGAGCCCAGTACTGGGTGTCACCTTCCCCTGGGCCAGCCCCTGCTGCCACCTTGTCCTCCTGACCCCTTTGCTGCACTCACACCCCAAAAGCAGGCAAGGAACAGTGGGGACAAGCAGCAGGGACCCCTTCACCCCCCACAGGGACACTGATGAAACCCCCCAAAGTAAACCCATCCAAAGTGGGGCCTCACTGCAGGGCTCTAAAGGCAGATGACAGCCCAGCTCCTGCCCTGACCGTGCCACAGAGCCCCTCTTTCAGCCCCTTGGGAAGGTGCTAATGCTTTGATCAGCTCTGATATGACAATTACACAGCATTTCTGATAAATGTGCTCCTCCCTGGAGGCTGCTGTGAGTTGTACCCTGTCTCTGAGCGTGGCTGTACCTTGGAGACGAGGCTGGCCCGGTACGCAGCCAGGGCTTTCAGGTACTCCTTCTTGGCAGCTTCTGTTTTCCTCTTGTATGCCTGGAAGGACCAAAGGATGGAAAATCATTAGTAGAAGGAACAGGGGGCTGCTGGGCTTGGCTGCACCCCACCTGCTCAGTGGAAGCCCCCTTCAGTGGGGCTGTGTGCATGAAAAACTCAATTCTGCTGCAGGGGAATTTACACCAAACCAAGAAAATGAAGGCCCTGGATTGGACCATGCTGGGAGTTTTGATCTGATCCTGTGCTGGGATCTCTGGACAGAGTGGTCTGTGTGTTTACACAGGTATCTGTAAGAGACACAGTCTGATTTATAAGGTGAACACAGTGAAATCCCTTCCCAACAGGAAGCAGAGTAAAGAGTGATCCAGGCTCTTGGAAGAGCAGGACAAAAGCCCAAATCCTCAAATTTGACAGGACTATCTTTAAAGTCCCTTCCAACTCAATCAATTCTATGATTCTGTGATGATGACCAGCTTAAAAACATGTGAGACAGTCAGAATTCCTAAATTATCCATTTGTTTTCTTGGCTTTTCCAATATTCTCCTTTAGAGCTCAAAAGCCCAGCTCTTCCCTGCAGTCTGGACAGCTGGGAACTGCTTTCTGATCTTACAAAAACTGAGACTTTTGCCTCGTGTTATGACTTGGTGACCTGGAGCTTGCAGGGAAGCAGCAAGTACCAGCAGAGTTTGCTTCCCTAAGGAAAAAAAAAAAAGATTTGGAAGAGTGAATTATGGTTTATTTTTCCCCATAATGAGAGATACCTCTTGATCATGTCAGTGCTGGTTCCCTTCCTGCCTGGATCCTGGTTCTCCACATGGAGGTGAAGACCTTCAATAAATAATGGTGTGATCCAGTCTGCCCCCAGCAGTGAGTCCCCATGGGATTGCACAGATTAAACTGAGCAAAGAAGTATTTTCAAACTGAATAAAAATTTCAGGATAAAGGCAGGAACTCCCAGGAAAAATACCCACCAACCCTCTTCTCCACTGGAAACCCAAAGCCTTCCTCAAGTGATGCACTGAAAGTTGATTTCAATTAGAACAGATTTGCATGTATTTAATTCAGCTTTAAAACCAACAACAGCTTTCAGCAGTTGAAAAGTTGAGGCATGGTGGGCACATTCTCTGCTTAGGATGATTTAGGTTGGATATTGGGAAGAATTTCTCCATGGAAAGGGTTGCCCAGCCCTGGAGCAGGTTGCCCAGGGAGGTGGTGGAGTCACCATTGCTGGAGGTGTATAAAAGACCTATGGATGTGGCACTTGGGGATGTAGTGGCTGTGGCATTCACATTCTCTGGAAAAATCCCTTCACCCAGGGTTTTTCTCCTGGGAGCTGAGAAGCCTCAGAGAAAAGGAAAACAATTCTGATCTCATTTGCTTCTCCTGTGTTGTGCTCACATGTGGAATGCGTTTGGAGATTGTTCACCCACAGGTGATTGTTCCATTGCATTCTGCTGGGAGTTGTTTTCACTCTTTGGCCAATCAGGGCCAAGCTGTGTCAGGACTCTGGAGAGAGTCACCAGTTTTCATTGTTATCTTTTTAGCATTCAGTGAGTATCCTTTCTGTGTTCTTTAGTATAGTATAGTATTCTTTAATATAATATAGTATCATAAAGTAATAAATGAGCCTTCTGAGAACATGGAGCCAGATGCATCATTCCTGTCTTTGTCTGGGGGGAACCCAAATACAATAGGTGGCCATGGCAGTGCTGGGCTGACAGGACAGGATGATCCTGAAGGTATTGTCCAACCAAAACAATCCCACAATTCTATGATTTAGCTTATTTCCTCTGCAAATTTCCATGGCCATGGCAGACTCCCTCCCAGCACTGACCTCTGAAGGGAGAGTAACCTTCCAGCAGTTGAACTGAATGTGAGTTTAAAATCAGTACAGATAAATTCTATTAAAAATGGATTGAAAGCCTTATTTTCATTGCTAAATCACAGTGAGTCCTGTAATGAAACGTTTTGACTTGACACACTGGAGGTCTCAGATGGCAATTTTCTGAAATGGAGTATTTCTCTACATTTGTCTTCGGCTTTATGGCATTCAGGAAATATTACATTTGCTCCATTCAGAACAAAATTACTTTTCAAAATGTCAGCCTGAAGAAGAGTTTGCCTGTGAAAAGTAACTATTTCTTCAAACAGTATCAGTTCCCTTAATAAAAGCTATTACCTTTCTCTACAATCTCCAGATCTTTTATTATAGAATCAAAGAGTGGTTTGGGTTGGAAGGGACCTTAAAGCTCCTCCAGTTCCATCCCCCTGCCATGGGCAGGGACACCTTCCACTGGAGGAGGTTTGTGCCCATCACAGCACCACAGAATTTATTGTGTTCAGCTGCAGAGCTGGTGGATGCTCTTAAATGTGGTATCTGAAGCCCTCACAGCAATGAAATAGGAATTCCTGTATTTCAGTGTTTAAGAGTGGCCACAGCTGGATGCTGTCCTATGGAGAACATTTTTAATTATTTTTCCTTTATAACAGCAAAATACAAGAGTGGTTTTACCTTTTTTTTTCCCCAATATGGTGGGAAAACAAAGTATTCAGAGCTATGCAGAGATAAATTTAATTATAGCAAGACTTGCCTGGAGCAAAACCTGCAATTTCTGGACAGTGAGAGGACAGGTAAATGAGACTTCCTAAAACTAAATGCAAATAAATAAATAACCAATAAAGTCTGTGCCTATCTTCATCTCCATCACTTGATTTTCCTGCTGAACTTTTTTTTTATGCCACTCTTCATCTGTTCTTGTCTCTTTTAGAGCTCTCATGTTGGGATATACTGCTGGGTGGGGTCTGGTGCAAGGCAGGGCAGGGGCAGCCAGTGGCTCATTCTGCTCCAGGCAGGAGCCTCTGAGCTCCCAGGGCCAGCCCTGGCTCAAGCCTGGCCACCAGAAAGGTGAGCTCAGTGATTGTGCTCCCTGATGTTTCTCTGGTGAATTATCTGGGTTTTAATCATAGAATCCCAGGATGGTTTGGGTTGAAGGCACTGTTTTGATCCACCCCTGCCATGGGCAGGGACACCTTCCATGGTGTATAACCATGCTCTATTCCACCATTCCATGGGTGCCATGGAATTGGCATTACCATGGAATTGGTTATTCCACCATCCCAGGGTGCTCCAAGCCCTGTCCAGCCTGGCCTTGGACACTTCCAGGGATCCAGGGGCAGCCACAGCTGCTCTGGGCACCCTGTGCCACCACCCTCATTGCAAAGAACCATCCCTAAGGGTCTCCTGTTGGGAATTTTGCAGTCCTGCCCTGCACCCACACAGGGCTCCATCAAGGACACCGAGCTGCCTGTCCCCAGGGAATCACCATGCTGACGTGGGATCTGAACAAAGCTCCTCACAAATCCTCTGTGTAAAGGCAGCTCTAGTGCAGCATTTATAACCTTTAAAATTTTAATTTAAACATTGACAAAACCACATTACTTTCTAATTAAATCCCATTTTCTCCCAGGGATTTTAATTTTGAAGTAATTTATCAGATTTAAGGATCCTCAAAACATTTTGCATGTTTTTCTTCCTAACCTGCCGTGCCCACTGATTTATTTTCCTTATTCATTAGCAGGAAGATTCATTAGTCATTAAGCGAGTGGGTGGGTTGGAGGGAGGAGGAGGGGGGGGCAGGAAATAAAAATGGTTAGTGATTATGAAAACAAAAAAAAAATCAGAGCTGTAAGAAGCATATGTCAGGATCGTAATCCTGACACCTCTGTGTCTCAGCAAAGCAGCCAGTAATTGTACCATAATGAAATGTTCTTGTTTGATAACAAGTTAATTAGAGAAGACAATTATTGCAAACCCCGCTGACGCCCACGAGCGGCTCCGTGTCGCGCAGGCACTGAGTGACAGCCGGAGCTGTTCTCGGTCACCTCTGCATCCCAGCCCTCCTGCTCCAGCAGGAATCCTGCTGTCCAAGCCCTGGGAACGAGGGGAAGAGCTCAAACTCTCCCCCAAAAAATCGAGGGGTGCGCTGAGCCCAAGTGGGAGGGGTCTCTGCTGCAATCCTAGCTGGAGTTTGGGGGGTTTTGCTTCATAAAAAAGGTAAAACATCAGGAGAGGAGAGATGGGAAGTGCAGGAAAGGTGTCCAGGAGGAAAGCTGGGGGGGAAGACCAAGAGGAGCCACCATGATGTAGCAAAGGAGGCACAGGGTGATCCTCTGCATGTAGGAAAAGAGGGAAAATAGGCTTAAATTGCACCAAGGGAAATGTTGGGTAAGCACTGGGAAGCCTTGGGAGCAGTAAGGATAACTAAGCATGGGAAGACATTGCCTGGGGAGATGTGTAATCTCCACCACTGAGGGTTTAAGAACAGATTAGGAACACATCCATCAGGAATGGCTTAAGTAGAGATGATCCTGACTTCAGGCATCAGTATGGGCTGGTTGACCTCTTAAGTCCCTCCTTGCCCTTCTTTCTATGATTCCACAACTGGTTTTTTTCTTCTCCCAAATGTGTGAATTTGGTTTTTATTCTGCTTTTAAGTCTGCAGGGTTTTTCTTGTAACTATGATACACTTTCCTGCAAGATATGTCTTGAGATCACCATAACTTATGGTTTATTCACAAGATGTCTCAAAGCACGTCCTCCCTGCCACATTCTCCTTTCTCTCCACACATCCTTACCACAGCCACTGGAAAGGCAAATAGGAAACATGGACAGGTTATCCTTATTTCTCCCCAGATCCTCCTTTCCTCCTTGCATGCCATTCTGTATGCCCTTCAAGACTTATTCTGTCTCTCCCACCATTAAAACCAACCAACCCAAGCTACACTTCCAGAATAAAACCTGTGGTCTGGATTGTCTGGTAAGTCTTGAGGTCAACATCCCTGAGGGTACCTCCAGGGAAGACCCTGGCTGTGGGAACTATTTGCATGGTTTCAGGAGAGCTCCTGCTTTATCCTGGTGGAGACACAGCGCTGGGAAGCAATTCCTTTGGAGAATGAATGGAAGGGCCTGCAATGAAACAGGAACCTATGCTTTGCCATAGGTAAAGCATCCTGAGAGGTTCCTGCTCTCCACTGCCTTGACTTCTGGGGTGGTGTAGCATTCACATTCTCTGGAAAAATCCCTTCACCCAGGGTTTTTCTCCTGGGGAGCTGAGAAGCCTCAGAGAAAAGGAAAACAATTCTGATCTCATTTGCTTCTCCTGTGTTGTGCTCACATGTGGAATGTGTTTGGAGATTGTTCACCCACAGGTGATTGTTCCATTGCATTCTGCTGGGAGTTGTTTTCACTCTTTGGCCAATCAGGGCCAAGCTGTGTCAGGACTCTGGAGAGAGTCACCAGTTTTCATTATTATCTTTTTAGCCTTCAGTAAGTAGCCTTTCTGTATTCTTTAGTATAGTATAGTATTCTTTAATATAATATAGTATCATAAAGTAATAAATGAGCCTTCTGAGAACATGGAGCCAGATGCATCATTCCTGCTTTCATCGGGGCACCCTGCAAATACAATAGGGTGGAAGTCATCCCTCACTCCATGTGAGGGCATAAGGTGCATTCCCAGGACAATCCACTGAAGATTCCAAAGGGAACAGGAGGATGACAAATCCAAACCCTAGCCTCCAATGAATAGCACGCACCATTCACCTTCCAAAACTCTGATCTTGCTCTCCAAGAAAGACAGTGACACTCGTGGAGCTGTTAAAAGCAGCTCTGACCTTTCCCATCCTCCCCATCTTATCCTGCTCTCCATCAGACCTCCCTTGAAGCCTTGTTTGGGGTTGGTGCTTTGATCCCTCTCTGGTGCATGGCTTTCCTCAATGCCCAGAAGATGCTGAAACCTCCTGCCAGGCCAGGGCAGGTGCCTGGACCCTTCCAGCCCTCTCTGCCAGGGCTTTGGGGCTGCAGGAGGAAAGTGCATCCAGCTGTGGCTTTGGGGCTCACAGCTCGGTGCAAGGCTGGAATTGGGCAGTTTGTAGCATGGCTGTTCCAGTGGGATCTCTCCCCTCTGGTGGCTCTTTCATAAAACAACTTTACAGCTGGTCTTCAATGCCTCTGGCCCACCACAGACCCTGCAGTGTCCTGTCAGCAGCTGATGGATCAGGTTCAATGAGCAGATGGATCTGATTAAATGGGTGATCTATTGCTTTCTGCTAAGCAATTCTTCTGCTGGGTAATTTCCCCCTGGAGTGTGACTTGATCCCTGGAGCTGTGTTGTTCTCCAGGCTGTATATCTGTGTCAGAAAATCCCATTTGTGTTTGGCCATGGAGTCACTCAGCATTACTGAACTGGTCCTGGTGAAGCACGAGCAAGAACTCTTCTCTGGTACCTTTGTGTCCCAGACTCAAAAACTCAACTGAAAATGCTGGGTTTGCCCACTCTCTGCTCATTTCGGATGGGAAGCTCTGGGTTAGCCTGGGGATCACCCAGCAGATTGCTTGGGAGCTCTTTGGTTCCTCTGCTCCCAGTTCCCAGGAAACAACTGCCCAGGGCTTTGATTTGTGGCTGCATTTGCTGACAAAAAGAAGTTGGTTGCAGAGACTCCTGCAGCTGCCACCTTGGCATTGATCTCCACCATTGCTTGGCTCCAATCCAACCTCCTCTTCACCAAAATACTGCAGGGAACAGGGAGGTGCTGGGAGAGGGAAGAGCAGAAATTGGCAGAGGAGAGTGAATCCCACCAGTGACATCTCTGCAGAGTCTCCAGGCTTACCACCCCCAGGAAATCCCCCCGAGGGTGGCAGTCACCGGGGCTCTGTCCCCTGCTCTTGGGCAGATGTGGCCCATGGTGGGAACAGAGGGGGGCTGTGGGTGGCACAGACCAGGACCAGGCTGTCTATGCCAGGGGAAAATCCTCCTGGGGAATTAGCAGAGCTTTGCTCCAATCTAGAGCTCAATTTCTCCTAATTTCTGTCAAATCAGGCAGCCCTTTTAAACCTTGCTGGGGAACTCTGCTTGAGATCTGCTAATGGGAAAAACTCCCACCGAGGCACGAGGCACGGGATTCTGGAGCTGGGACCTGGAGGATTCCTCTGACAGGTGCCCCATTGGATGCTAATGGCTGAATTAGCATTTCACTCTGCAGCAAAGTCGGAGCTATCTCTACAGGAACAGCTGCTAAACTATTTGCAAAGTTCAAAGAGGATGTATTAATTTTTTTTTTTCTCCTCGAGTCACATTCTTCAGATTCCCGTGTAAGCTCCTTAGGAAGGGCCACGGCAGCTGTTGAAGAATGAAGATTACAACGTCCTGCCAACGGAGTGCTGGGGATATTTAAGGTACTGTTATTTATTCCTATTCTACAGCCACACTGGAAGGGGTTAAAATGGGGAAGAAAATGGTGCTTTGCCGAACAGGTGTCCTTGAGCAGTACCCAAGGACACGGAGATTGCTAATCCTGTATTCCACAGCATGATCAAATCACCAGGCAACAGATATAAATAAAAAAAGGCAGGAAATAAGGAAATTTAGATACAAGTGTGTCAGAGGGAAAATGAAGATTCATTGTGAAGAGGCTGAGAAGAGAAGAAGGAACAAAATGACAAAGCCACAAATGATAAACCAGTAAGAACAAAAGAAAGGGGGGAGAAAAAAGCCTCTCTGTGAAATGCATGTCTGTGACAGCAGCAGCCAAATCAAAGATGCTGCTAGATTATATGGTTTCTTGCATAATATGCATTCTGCTTCCCTTTCTGTGTTTGTCTTTCAGCTGGTGCACAGGGAAAAAAAAAAAACATATCTGAAATGGGACGTGAGCAACCTTTATTTTCCTTGTTTCATCAGGAGGAGAAAGCAAATTTGCTTTGTGGGAGCAGCAGCACCTGCTCAATGGCAAATAAATAGCTCCAGCTTTGATATTACAGTGCATATAATCATTAGCAGCACAAATGGCAGAGGATTAACCCCCTGTGTGCTGGCCAGGACTACCTGGCAAAGGGCTGGCATGTCCCTGCTGCCAGCAGAAATGCTCCAGGAGGTGTCTGTGGAGAGGGGCTGGGGCTCTGGAGGGGGCACAGGACCACCCTTCCCTGTCTGGCATGGCTACAGGCCACCAGCACTGGGCTTCCCTCAGCCCTTTGGCCCTGGCACAGCTCTGTGCACCCCAGAGCTGTGTGCAGGATGGAGCTGGGCATGGCTGGACACGGGGCGGGAACAGCAGGAATGTGAGCAACCAGGGGCTGCTCACACGTGGGGGAATCACAAAATGCCCTGGGTTCATGGAGCAGCTCCCCTGGAAAACCCTCCCTGCTGCTTTCCACAAACTGGGAACCAAAGCACCCCCAGGACTGGGCCCACTGCAGGGCATGGGGTGAGGTTTGTAAATCTTCTCTGAAGAGAAACTCCAGGGATGTAAAGAACTGCTCAGTAACACCTTGGGGATGGGCTCTGCTCCTCTGGGATCCAAGTGTGGGACAAGCTCCAGAGCAGATCCTACAGCCTCACATCCACCCCTTCTCAAGCCAGGAAGAGGGGAACTGTTCTCTAACTGAAACTTTGGTCATAATTTAGCCAAAATACCCAGATTTGGCTTTTGCTTGCCTGCTGTGCCACCTCTTGTCAGGACCTGGGACATCCCTCTGGGTGTCCTGAGCAGCCAAGACCCCTGCCAGGTGTCTCAGAGACCCTGGCACAGAGCCCAAGATGCCCCTGTGGTTTTGATTATGACCTGTGGAGCAAGTTACCAACCTTAGATGAAGATCTGCAAGCCATGACAAATTAAGTAGAATGATAGTGAATTTATCACAAGGTGAAAAAGTAGATTTTGGGGTTTTTGGTATGGGGATCAGGAGGCAAGATGGAGGGATCTGGGTGTGTCCAGCCTTTCTCCTTCTTCTTCTTGGCCTCCATCTTCTGCTGTGATGTTGGTACTTTTGGATTGGTTTAGAGTAGAAGCTCACTGTCTAACACAGGTGATGGGTATTGGGAAGTAACTGTAAACATTGTACAGGTAGTTTTTAGTATAAAGACATAACCCTGCCCTGGGAGCAGGCAGAGTGCCTGGAACTGTCCTGCTGGATGGACCTCGGCAGGGCAGGAAAAAGAATTTTATAGATAAGATACAATAAACAACCTTGAGCCCAAGAAATGAAGAGCCCTGACTCCTTCTTTGAGCACTGGGCTGGGAAAAGAGACTTTCCAACTCTTCTCAGGGTCACTCTGACAAGCTAAAGATCCCGACAACCTCTGTGTTGGCTTTTCCCCAGGTTGCTTTCTGCAGTGAGGACATGAAGCCACAGTTGTCCACAAAGCTAAAAGCAGTGTCCTTGATGAAACAATTCCCTTCTCCAGCTTTTCCACCCCTTCCCAGAGCACAATCCTGCCTGCTGATGGGCTGCTGCAGCCATGTGGCAGGCTGGACCCCCAGCATGCTGGCTGTGCTGCTTGGACACCATCCCATCTCCAGATGTGCCAGGAGAGCCCCTGGAATGCCTGCTTGCCTTCATCACAGGGAATGTGTGCACCACATCCTGCAGGAAACACCTACAGGACAGCCCAGCCACTTGTTTTCACTCATTACAGGCATTTCAAAATTTTCTTTTTCCTTTTTCCCCTTTCCGTTGCGTTGCCTCATGAATCCAAAAAAAGCTTCACCAGGGGTGTTGGCAGAGGAAAGCAAACAGGGGCTAAATAAACTCTCCTGCAGCCAGACACTTGCAGAGTGAACGTGCCACATCACACAAACCAGCCCCAGGCTGCCAGAGCCGAGGAGAAATCGTGTCCCTGCAGCCAGAGTCCCGGGCAGGGAGGCAACTGCTGTGGGAGAGAAGTATCCAGCTGGAGACAAAGGCAGGAAGTTAATATTTAAGCATTCAGACAAGGAACAAATGACTTAATTAAATCAATTACAGCGGGAGAAATGGAGCCACTTAGAAAGCGTGTGTAAAGAGACGGGGAGGCTGCTGCGAGCTCATGAAAGAGGGGGAGGAGGGAGAGTTAGCAGGGAAGATAAACGGGCTGGTTTAATCCCTGCTGGTAATTAAGAGCTGAGCGTTTGCACTGCGCTGAGTCAGGGTGGCAGCAGCACTCCCTGAGCTGCGGGGATATTTGGAACCAGGAGCAGTAAGGGAGGCACAGGCTGAGATGCTGGAGGGATGCAGGCAGGAGAAAGAGGTGACACAAAGCTTTTCCACGCTCCTGAACCCCCACACCCTGAAGCAACAGCAAAACCCAAGCCCCTGTCCTGCAGCTTCCCAGGGCTGGGGTCACTCTCCTGACCTTCCTCCCCTCTTCAGATGGGGAATTTCTGCCTGCATGATCCTACACTGATCCCCCCAAAGAGGAGGAAAGGGAGCAGCAAAAGAGCTTTCATCCCTGGAGATCCTCTGCTCTTACTCCTGACTCAGTGTGGGGTGGAAATCAAGGTTCTGTCCCAGCAGAATTTCCAGTTAAATGGTTTTTTCCCTCCCTGCTGCTCTCTCCCCATATGAAGCTGCTCCCAGTGCTGGCCAGGGACACCCAGTGACACAAAGCTTTTCCACGCTCCTGAACCCCCACACCCTGAAGCAACAGCAAAAACCAAACCCCTGTCCTGCTGGGGTCACCCTCCTGACTTCCCTCCCCTCTTCAGATGGGGAATTTCTGCCTACATGATCCTACACTGATCCACCCAAAGAGGAGAAAAGGGAGCAGCAAAAGAGCTTTCATCCCTGGGGATCCCTGTGGGGTGGAAATCAAGGTTCTGTCCCAGCAGAATTTCCAGTTAAATGTTCTTTTTCCCTCCCTGCTGCTCTCTCCCCATATGAAGCTGCTCCCAGTGCTGGCCAGGGACACCCAGTGACACAAAGCTTTTCCACACTCCTGAACCTCCCACACCCTGAAGCAACAGCAAAATCCAAACCCCTGTCCTGCAGTTCCCCAGGGCTGGGGTCAATCTCCTGACCTTGCTTCCCTCTTCAGATTTCTCTTCTCTTTCAGATTTCTGCCCGCATGATCCTACAGTGATCCCCCCAAAAAGGGGAAAAGGGAGCAGCAAAAGAGCTTTCATCCCTGGGGATCTCTGTGGGGTGGAAATCAAGGTTCTATCCCAGCAGAACTTTTAAGAACTTTTAAAAACAGTTAAATGTTTTTCCCTCCCTGCTACTCTCTCCCCAGATGAAGCTGCTCCCAGTGCTGGCCAGGGACACCCAGCTGGAGCTGTGGCCAGAAGTGCTCCCAGCTAAAGCCTGTTTGGGTGCAGGACACATCACACACCGTGTCAGGTCTCACTCTGACATGAGTTGCTCCTGTTTGGGTGCAGGACACATCACACACCGTGTCAGGTCTCACTCTGACATGAGTTGCTCCTGTTTGGGTGCAGGACACATCACACACCGTGTCAGGTCTCACTCTGACATGAAGTGCTCCTGTTTGGGTGCAGGACACATCACACATCGTGTCAGGTCTCACTCTGCCTGACAAACAGCCCTCCTTGCTCTGGGAAGTGCTCCCTGGGGTTCTCTCCATAGGAAATGAGCAATTACAGGCTTTTGTGACTGACTCAGCTAAAGAGGGAAAGCAGGAGCTGGAATTCTGCACGTGAAGCAGACAAAGTGGCTGACAGCTTTGGGGCAGCAAGGTTTCCTCTGTGAAGCCACTTCAGACATCTCCTTCTGAAGCTTTTAAAGCCTGACTGCTGGGTTTGGAGCCAGCAGCACAGGGAGTTAATGGTGTTTAGCCTGTTGGCTATCACTCCTTGTAAGTAAATAAGCAAATACAAACCCATCTCCCATCTCAAGCTGTAAAACCCCACGTCAGGGAAAGGCCACTGATGGCTGTGCAGAGTATGAGCTTATCAAGAATAATTAGTTGTCATAAAAATTTTGCTCTTCCCCATGCAACAACAGCAATTCTGCACAGTGGGCACTTCAGCACTGCTCCTAAAAACAGCTTTTTAGCCTGTGGAAGCCCCTGTCGCCTTGCCCTGAACACTCCTGCACTGTGGAAATGCACATTTCAACAGGTGAAAGACAAAAATAAATAACTCAGTAACTCACTTGCTTTTGTTCTTCTCCCAGGCTGTCCCACATGGATGCCACGATTTTCGACACGTCCCCGAAGGTGGCGTTGGGGTTTTGCCCTTTGATGGCTGCTTGTGTGTCTCTGAAAAACAGGGCATAGGCTGACACAGGCTTCTGGGGCTCGTTGGGGTCCTTCTTCTTCTTCTTCTTTTGGCTTTTGGGCTTTTTGCCCAGGTCTGTTGAGGGTCTTTTCTCTCCAGTAGCCTGCAAAAGCAAGAGATGAAGCTTAGCTAAGGTCTGCTACCAGCCCCTGCTACAGCTACTGAGCCAAGGAGATGAGAGAGGATGTGGGAAGTGGAGATGTCCCAGTGTGGAGAGGGGGCAGCTCTGGGTGTCTCTTTCTCCCCCAGGAGCCTCTTGGACCATTGCACAAACTGCTGGTGGGTACCTGAGCCTGCTTTGGTGTCTCCTCTCAGACCAGCTCATAGCTTGGGTTCATCCCTTTGTCCCTATGTCACCCTGTTCTTCTAAGTTCTTCTAAGCCTTCTGATGTTACATTTTTGTAATGGAGTTTCTCACGCACTTTTCATGTAAATAATGATTGGTTTGCATTTCTTTCTGGAGGAGGAGAAAGTTGATGGACTGTTGGTTTGACCAGTGTGTCTGGAGAGGTGGCAATTTCATCCTCAATCCATGGTCACTTTTGAAAGTCTATAAATATTGGAGTTCAGAAATAAACTATGTTCTTTTTACCTTGGACATTTCAGTGTGTTCATTTCGTGTCCTATTGTGATATCCCTGCTCCAAACCGGGGACTTTCCAGTCCTCAGTCACTCTCCTTCCCAGCTCACTCACTCCTTGGTCCTTTTCTGGAGCCTTTCCACAGGCCTTGCTTTCCCAGCTAGATTGCTTTAGCAGTTCATGGATTTTCCAGACTTGGCTTCCACATGGTTTCTGATTTCCACCCCACTGAGCCCCCTTTGCATCTGCTCCTGACTTCCCTCACCTCCCCATTCCAGGAGGGTTCTGAGCACTGACCAAGCAACACCAGCATCACATTAAACACCACATCAAGGCCATCAAAACTTTGCTCCATCCTGCTAACATATATGTCCCCCTATCCAAAAAACATCCAGGAACTGAGCTATTTTAATCACACCAATTAAATGCTTTGCCTGTGCTGTTCACTCCTCTGACTGATCTGGGTGTCACCATGATATTTTCTGAAAAATCCTCTTTGCCCAGGATTTTCTCTTGGGAAGCTGAGAAGCCTCAGAGAGGAGTGAAAACAATAATTATCTGATTGCTGTTCCTGTGTTTGCTGCTTTGGAGTGTGGCCTGGACATTGTTTACCAACTGGTCATTGTTTGATTGGTTCCATGTGAATTATTTTTAATTAATGGTCAATCATGGCCAGCTGTGTTGGACTCTCTGAGTCAGTTGTGGGTTTTTTATCGTTCTTGTGAAGCCTTCTGATGTATCCTTTTTCTTTGGTATAGTTTTAGTATAGCATAATATAATATAATATAATATAATATAATATAATATAATATAATATAATATAATATAATATAATATAATATAATATAATATAATATAATATAATATAATATAATATAATATAATATAATATAATATATAATATCAGCCTTCTGAAAATATGGAGTTAGATTCGTCTCTTCCCTCATCCGGGGGACCCTCACAAACCCCACATCTGGCTGCAGCTGGGTGACCAGGAATGGCTGTGTCAGACTCAGTGCCCAGGGGGTGTTGGAGCTCAGGGGAGCAGGGCACAGGGAACAGGAGCTGCCCTTTGTGCTGCTCAGCACAGGATGCTGCCATGGGGCTGGGGAGTGGAACAGCAGGGCAGGAAACGGGGATGCTTCCACTGAAGGCAGCATGGAAAGCAGATCCTGTATCAGTCTTCCTTGGGATACCCCTGTGCAGGAAAAGTTCCTTCCCCAGAGGGTGCTGGCACTGCCCAGGCTCCCCAGGGAATGGGCACGGCCCCGAGGCTGCCAGAGCTCCAGGAGCTGCCAGGGATGCCCAGGCTGGGGCTGTTGGGGGGTCTGGGCAGGGCTGGGGCTGCCCTGGGTGATCCTGGGGGTCCAACTCATGACATTCCATGACTCTGTGAATACAGGGGACTGCAGCAGCCTCCATGTGAGGATGTGCAAAGGAAAAGACCCCTGGAAAACACTTGGATACCCATCAAAGCTCTCAATGTGGCCAGTGAAAGCTTGCACTACAGGGAAGCTTCACTTATTTCATAGTGAAGGAAAACCTAAATACAACCAGGTGGCAGAGAATGTGGCTGGATCTCTGTATCCTTGAGGGCAAAGAGCACACCAGCCCCTCCACCTGCAGCCCTGAGCTCAAGGCACCACCATCAGCTGCACAGGTTCTGAATTGCTTGGAAAGACACAGCTCTGAACATCAGATCTTGTGAAAACAATGATTCCAGCTGAGCTGGGGACAAACAGCCCCTTCTCCTGATGGATTGGTCAATTTGAGCATGTGCCATTGGTCAATTTGAGCATGTGCCATTGGTCAATTTGAGCATGTGCTTGGCAGTGCCAGGATTTAAGAGGCTTCCCTTCAGCTGGCAAAGGCCAGGCATGGGGAGGAAAAGGGCAGCAGCGTTCCTGCTCTCCACTCTGTAGCTCTTGACTGATCATTAATTTCAATATCAGCGCAGTGACATTTGTCAAACAGACAGTGACCATTAGTGAATGAGCAGAGAGACCACAAAAATTGCATTTAATTTAAAATTGCCCAATTGGGCTTGAATGGGAGGCCTGGAGGTGAAAGGCCAGCTTATTAGGAGGAAAAAAAAAAATTCATGACAGGGTTTCAGCCCATTAGGAAGTGAGATGGTATTTTAACTAACTGTGATCCCATTTGACCCAGTGGAGTGCTGTGGGGAACCTGCTCCCACACAGCCACTGACCAGGCCAAGGAGCTGGAACAGCACAACCCCAGCTGCATCTACAGCTCAGGCAGCACCAAAGAGCACATGGGATTTAAGGAAAACAGCAGCAGGGAGCAGAGCAGAGCAGGATTTGGTATTCATGGGGTTTTCCAGGTGTGACACACATGGGATGAGACCACAGGCTGGGCTTGGACCTCAGATGAGTTTTGACCAACCCAAAACACGTGCATGGCTGAAGTCAACCCCCAGAGAGCCAGTGCAGGAAACTTTCTCCATGGATGAGGGTCAAAGCCAGAGCTCCCCTGTGGGTCAGGACACCCCAGAGCAGACAGAGAAATATTCCCAGTGCCCTGGGTTTCCACACAAGACCAGAAGTTTGTGGTTTTAATTACCAAACCATGTTCATGGCTGAAGTCAACCCCCAGAGAGCCAGTGCCTTCGCTGCCCAGAGCATCTGCAGCCCCAGGGGTCATCCCCATGGTCAAGGGGACCAGGGAGGGTGGGCAGGGGGAGGAAGAGCTTGGCCACCTGCCCATGGTGGCCACTGGCATTGGACCTGCCCTGGAGAGGCAGCAGAAGATCTGTTTGGTGGCAGGTGTGGACTGGGGCAAGGATGTGATCCCAAAACTTGTTGCTTTCTTAGATGTTGAACCCAGGAAGAGCTGGAACCTCATGGCCATTGTGATTTTAATAACTATGGAGAGTGGCCACTAACCCAGCTGGAATTTGGGCTGTACCCACCTGTCCCTCCCATTCATGTGCACCCACCCCTCAAGCTATGAAGCAGGTGAATACACCAGTGAGGCTCAGAGACCTCTGAAATTCAAATGCTCCCTGGCTCAGAGGACCTGAAGGACTCATTTCTTTAACCTGTGACCTTCATTTCTTTAACCTGTGACCTTCTAGCTCACAAGATTGTTTTCTGCTTGTTAGATGTTGTTTTGATGCAGAAAAGCCCTTAATGGCCATGTGGAAAAGTGACTGATGGGTGAAGGCAGCAGCTGTGCAGACAGACAAAGCAAACAGAAACCTGCAGGCCACGGTGTGGGTCCGCTGCTTTCTTCACACTCAGCATCTCCTCCTCCCTCAAACACATCACTCCCACCTGCCTGGGGGGTTTACAGGGCAGAACAATGAGAGGGATTGCCTTAAGGATTAGGAAAAATTCTAATCTCTGCAAGGTGTCATCATCTGGACATCTCCAAATACCCTACCCCATGGGCACCACTGGCTCAGGAAAGCAGAAGATCCAACCCCAAAGCTGTGCCCTGCTCAGGGACTCCTGGGGGGCTGCCAGGAAAGCTGGGTGATGCTGGTGGAGGCAGAGAGACAGAAGCTGGTGTGTCACTACACTGAAACTCATTTTCTCCTGACATGAAAGATTTCAGCTCCCAGGTGCACAAAGCCTGGAGCTTTGTGACGCAGGCTTTGGGAGATGGCAGGCTGTGGGATCCAGCAGCACAACCCCTCCCACAGTGTTCCCTGAACATGGAATCACAGAGTTTGAAAAATTCCATTTGTTCTTAACCTCATGTATCCCTTCTTTTTACAGTTTTATGCACTGAAGCTGTGTTTCCACCCACATGAGCACTCTGCTTTGAAATGCCCCAATCTGAAGTGAAATCTGCCAATGGATGAAAAACTCCAGGATTGATGGGAATCCATTTTCCTGGATTTCCATGAAGAGGGAGAGGGTTTTGCTCAGTCCTATCATTTTCCTAGTTTTCCAGCCCATGCACTGTTTGCTGCTCTGGTTATACATTCAAACCCTGTCAAAACATCTATTTGGGTGGGACAAGGTTACAATAGCAGTGCCTTCAGGAGAAGGTTTTCCATGGAAGGCTTTAATCAAAGTCCCCAGGGAGCCCAGCAATTCACCTGCAGGCACAGAGGCACTGTGATTGTAGTTTGCCATCAGTAAATAACAGCCACAGATTCTGGACTGTGGCACATGTTGTTTGGCTTTGCTGGTGCACTTGGAGAGAGATGGACAACAACCAAGGTGTGCCCAAACCCCCAGGAATTCCTTGGGTTTGTTGGTGCCACACTCAGCAGCAGTTGTGTTGGCTGTAGAGACCATTTGGGACACTGCTGACTACTGAAAACACCACCTTGGTGAACTAAAAGGCAGAAGATTCTTTGGATTCCTGTTTGTTTTCCTTAGCAAGCCATGTCCAATGAGCTCAGTTAAATCCCACCATGAGTTATTTTCCTTCCCTGTTTCAGTCTTTCACTCTACCCACCACCAGAAATCATCTGCAGACTCAGCCCTGAAGGTGCTTTGCTCATGGCAATCATCATCCCAGGAAATCCTGTGGCCTGATGGAACTGGTAAAATGTGGGGGCAGAAGAACAACTCTGACCTCCAAACCTGCTGGGTGAGTGCCCTGCCATGCTGGGCTCACCCTAGGCTGGGAACAGTGCCCTCATCCTTGGGAAAGTCTCCCACTATAAACAAGACTGTGTGGGTCCCAGTTGTGGGTCTCTCTGGGTCTGGATTGAAGGCACTTGAGGCAGTAATTCATGTTGGGACTCAAGTGTTTATTATTTCTTATCAGTAAAACAGTCTCACTGCTGTGAGTTCAGCAGCTTGTCATTAGCAGGCACAAAATGGCCAACAATCTCTTGTTCCAAGGTCTTTTAAGACTAAACTGTCCAATTAAGAACTGACACCTGGATTATTTTCCTTTTAACCCAGTAACTGATCCCACAGAGCTGCAATGGGGACTTTTCTGCCCAATTACAAAATGCCACCCAAACCCATGGAGAAGGAGGAAGAAGAAGCATGAAGAAGAAACCCAGGACAACACCCTGTGCCCTCCATCTTGCTTCCCTCCACAACACACTAAAAATCCCAAAACCTCAATTTCTCACCAAGTGACTGCACCAACACTGCTCTCTACAATCTATTTCACACTTTTGTGGGTTCCAGTCTATTCTGGAGTTCAGGAAACTTTCTCCATGGATGAGGGTCAAAGTCAGTGCTGCCCTGGGGGTCAGGGCACCCCAGAGCAGACAGAGAAACATTCCCTGTGCCCTGGGTTTCCACACACACAAGACCAGAAGTCTGTGGTTTTAGTTAGCACAATTTACCCCTCCCTGAAAAGCGCCAAACGCAGCGCGACCGCGCGTACCTTGTAATGCGACTCGGTCTCCTCTTCCTGAGTGGAGCTGGAGGGAGATGGGGTGGCAGACTTGCTTCCTGGGGGTGAGGGGGAGCCGTGGGTGACCCCGCTCCGGATGCCCATCTGGGAGATGAGCTGGGACTGGCTGAGGGCACCCATGGGGCCGCCCAGCATGCCGGGCCGGTTGAGCAGCGGCACTTGGCGGTTGGACTCGTAGGACGCGGCGTCCGAGTGCACCATCTCCTGGATCTGAGGGAGGAGGACATCATTGTCACTACAAAATCCATTCCTTCATTTATTTGCCATACTGCCAAATCACTTTAAGGCTGATTTTTTGTTTAAATTGTTCTACATGGCTGGGAAAGTCTTCCTGGAGCTCGCTTCCAAACGAGGTGAGGGCTGAGCACTGTGCACCCATTGCTGTGCCCATGAGCCTGACAGGGAGGTGCTAAATTAGCTTTGTGTGTGGGGCTGTGTGCCCAGAAGGTGCCCCTGACAGCCTCAGGGACCACTGGTGGCTGGCACCTATCAGGGCTCTGAAAAAAAGTTTCATAAACAAGTGATTTATGGTGAGATCACCAGGAGAAGGGAAGCTCCTCCAAGCCCTGTCCAACCTGGCCTTGGACACTTCCAGGGATCCAGGGGCAGCCACAGCTTCCCTCCCCACCTTCACAGAGAAGAATTTCTTCCTAATATCCCGTCTAAACCTACCCTCCTATAAATTAAAATCATTCCCCCTTGTCCTGTCCCTCCATCCCTTGTTCCAAGTCCCTCTCCAGCTCTCCTGGAGCCCCTTTAGGCACTGGAAGGGGCTCTAATGTTTCCCCAGAGCCTTCTCTTCTCCAGGTGAACACCCCCAGCTCTCCCAGCCTGGCTCCAGAGCAGAGGGGATCCAGCTTTTGGAACATCTTCATGGCCTCCTCTGGACTCATACCAAAGGTCCTGACCCTCTACACCAAGAAGCAAATAAGAGATGAGATGAGATGAGATGAGATGAGATGAGATGAGATGAGATGAGATGAGATGAGATGAGATGAGATGAGATGAGATGAGGACAAACCCTGCTGTCTTCTGCATCAAGACCCCATTCCCAGTTTGAATCATTCTCCCCAAAACCCCATTTTCCCCCAGGATTCATCCTTGCTGATCCAGTAGAGCTTGGTTCCTGCACAGCCTCATCCAGCCATGGAGTGGGAGGGAGGCAAACCCTGCCTGAAACATTTGCCAGACTTTTCCCCTTTTACATGAATCTGATTAATGCTAACACGAGTTTAAAGGCCTGAGCTCCTGATCAGCCCATGGAGGTGCAATACCTCGTTACCAGGGGAGCTTTGCCAGCTCCATCAGCAGCACACACAGAGGGAAACCCAGGGCAGACCTGTGAGGCCTCCAAAGGCTTCAGAGGACATAAATCCAAACACAAACCCAGATTTACTGCTGCAGGTCAGGAATCAAGAGTTTTACACCACACCATTACACAGACAGAATATTCTGCTCTCCTTTGAACTCTCCAGCAGTGTCAGCAGAACAGCTTTCCCTGGATCTGCCCTTTTCCTGTATTAATTGTGAAGTGAAGGGATTGAACTCACAGAAATTAAAAATATTCCTGCATTTCAACAGCAGAGTCTGACTGAGGCTGATTTAGGGGCCAAACTGAATTGCTGCCCTTGGCTTTGGTGGTGTCAAGGAGGCAGCAGGGCTGGCTTTATTTAGAGGCAAAGGGGCACAGAGCTTAATTATGCTTTGGTTAGGGGCATAGAGATTAACTATGGCAAATTTTGTGTGCCCTTAAAACCTTATAATGTGCCCTTGAATCCTTATTATGTGTCTTACTGCAGAACCCTGGTCATAAAGACATCAAGGATGATGCACCCATGGAGACAGACACCAGGCTTGGCCAGCACAGGAGGCACCAGAGATGTAAATTTTGCATTTAAACCAAATTTGCAAAAGTCATGGGAATGGCCTGGGTGAGACAGGGACTGTGCAAAGTGGGGACACAGCTCCCATCTGCTGAGCAGCCAGCCATTCCCAAACCCCAGCCAAAAAAATGTACATTTGTCTTGGGTTTTGTCAGTTTAATCCAGACCTTTCATGTTGGAGAAGATCTGCCAGCTGCTAAGGAAAAGAATAATTTATTGTCCTTATTTTAAATTTAAATGAAGGGAAAGTTTAGAAGACGGGTGTTGGAGAAATGGGGCTGGTTATGAGATGTGGCTTAAAAAATTCTAAAATTTAAAATAGCTTGCTCACGTTTCAGCCACAGTAGTCTCCTGAGGAAATACTGTATTAAGACAATTTTTTGAAACTTTTATTATGTGGCCAATGGACCACAACAGCTCTGTTTATCCATTAAATATGTAATCACACATTTTTCTTTACCGTGCATGTTATTTATGCATCAGAGCAGAACAAGTCCAGGAGTGCAATTATGGATATGGGCCACATGCTGTAAATGCCTCTGAAAATTTGTAGAAAAAACCAGGAACCTGAGCCTGGCTCAGAGATCCCCTTCAGAAGCCCCATGCTCATAAAAACCCCATCACAGAACCCTTTTAAGTAGCAATTTTCCTGGCACATTCTTCTCCAAGGATATCTCAGCCTAAATGCCTCCTCCCAACTTCTTTATTTCATTAAAGGGACCCCATAAGAAGAATGGGGACAGACCTTTATTCAGGTGATAGGACAAGGGACAATGGTTTTAGACTAAAAGAGGGTTGGTTTAGGTTAGATACAATGTAGGAGGTTTTTACAAATGAGGTTCTAAAACACTGGCACAGATTTTCCAGAGAAGCTGGGGCTGCCCCTGGATCCCTGGCAGTGCCCAAGGCCAGGCTGGGCAGGGCTGGGAGCACCTGGGACAGTGGAAGGTGTCCCTGCCATGGCAGGGGTGGCACTGGATGGCCTTTAAAGGTCCCTCCTAACCCAAAGCATTCTATAATTGTATGATATAAAAGTGCTTCTAATTGAATATTGTTGGTCCTTCTCTCCCTCTCCCACATCTCCATCTCTTCTCCCCCAGTCCAGGAGGTTCTGCAGGACATGCACAGCTCCTCACATGCACCCTGCTGACCAGGAACTGCCTCCACCATTTGGCACTCACTGCAATTCTCTCCATTTCCCTTTATTTGTTTATTTTTTAATGCAATTTTGTAAGCAGCATGCCAGGCTGCCACCTCCCCATCACTTCTGGTGATGGCTCCTGGTGTCCCCAGGAGTGGTGGAAAAGCCACTTGAGTTTTCCAGCTGTGAAATATTTGGAGTGAAAATGAAGGTGAATTGTTTGTGTGCAGCACTGGAGCTTCTTAAATAGGATTTAAGGTGAGGATGGCTCTCAGTCAAGGCAGGGTAAGGGTCATTCCTGCTTCCCACTGCAGGATCCTGCTGACACTGAGCTATTTGAGGGGCACCCAAAGCAGGTGATCCACCCAAAAAAAGACCCAAGGAAGGAGAGACCCCCAGGAGCAGGATTTTAAGATGATTCCCTGCAGGAAACAGCATAATTAGGCAAGGAAATGATGAATGAAGTTGTGATCATGGCAAACCAAAGTGAAAGGAGGCAATGAATGCTGTGTGAAAGAAAACAACCTGCTCCTGTGGGATGCAGTCCCAGCCCTGGGCTCAGTGGGGCTGTCCCATGCCTTTCCCTGCCCCAAAGCACTCAGCAGACCCACAGATGGAAACACAGGGGAATTAAATATCCCCCATAAATGTGGCCAGCTCCTTCCCCAGGAGCAGAGGCTGGGAGAGGCAGGTCACACCCCCTCTCCATCCCAGGAGTTCAGCAGTACAAGCTCACCACGAGGTGCTGCAAAAGGCCCAGGATGGGTTTGCAGCCTGTGCTGCAAACATCTTTCATGTTTTGCATCTCAGAGGAAACCCAGAGTGCAATGTGATGCAGTCATAGCTAAAGTAATTAAGTGCATCTTACTTAGCAGATTCCCAAAGGCTGTGCTAACTCAAAGACAGCTCCTTTTTTCCCCACAATATTTCAATTCTTTTAATGAATATGCATATCAGGCCCATAAATGCTCCAGCTAATCCAGAGAAGGAGAGAAAAACAGGCAGACAAACAGCACATGGTCCATGTTGCCTGTTGTGGGGAGAAGGGGAATTCAGGAGTGACAAATACCATGAGGAACAGCCCAGCTGGGGCTGGGGTGCTCTGCTAACACAGATAATGTTTCAAATGTGCCAAGCCCAGCTTCAAATGAACTGTTCCTCAAAATTCTAATGTAAAAGCACCCCCAGGCTGGGGGTGCTCACCTGGAAAAGAGAAGGGACCAGGGAGACCTGAGAGCCCCTTCCAGTGCCTAAAGGAGCTCAGAAGGAAGATGGAGACAGGCTTTTTAGCAGGGCCTGTTGTGACAGGGTGATGGTTTTAAACTGAAAGAGAGATGATTCAGAGTAGATGTACAGAAGAAACTTTTTATGATGAGGGTGTTAAACACTGGCACAGGGTGCCCAGAGCAGCTGTGGCTGCCCCTGGATCCCTGGAAGTGCCCAAGGCCAGGCTGGGCAGGGCTTGGAGCAGCCTGGGACAGTGGGAGGTGTCCCTGCCATGGCAGGGGGCTGGAATGGGATGTCTTTAAGGTCTCTTCCAACCCAACTCATTCCATTATTCCCTGACTTCCACCCTGTGCCATTCACATTCTCTGAAAAATCCCTTCGCCCAGGGTTTTTCTCCTGGGAAGCTGAGAAGCCTCAGAGAAAAGGAAAACAATTCTGATCTCATTTGCTTCTCCTGTGTTGTGCTCACATGTGGAATGTGTTTGGAGATTGTTCACCCACAGGTGATTGTTCCATTGCATTCTGCTGGGAGTTGTTTTCACTCTTTGGCCAATCAGGGCCAAGCTGTGTCAGGACTCTGGAGAGAGTCACCAGTTTTCATTCTTATCTTTTTAGCCTTTCAGTAAGTATCCTTTCTGTGTTCTTTAGTATAGTATAGTATTCTTTAATATAATAGAATACAATAAAGTAATAAATGAGCCTTCTGAGACATGGAGTCAGATTCATCATTCCTTTGTTGGGACATCCCTGCAAATACAATACCACCCTTCCCAGGGTGAGTTAACACAGGTGGGCTGAGCCTTCCTCACCCAGGGTCTTCCTCACCCAGGCAAAGCAAGCAGCTACTCCAGGGGCAGCCACCAGGCTTATCCCCAGCACAGCTCTCCTCTCCTTGGGTTTGTTCCCAAGAAGAAGCCATTATAATCACAATCAGCAGGGAGAGGAATTATCTACTGAACAGCTTTGAAGCAAAGTTTTCCCAGCAGGCTTTTTCTGTATTGAAGTTTCAATGTAAACGCATCACCATAGCTGAAATACTTAAAGATGATTTACTTAAAAAAAGAGAGAGAGCAGGAGAGAGAGGAGCTGATAAGAAAATATATCCCCAATTACCACCCCTCCTCTTCCCGATTTGTAACTGCTCCTAATAAACTTTCATGGTCTGTGTAAAATGCTTTAGTGCAGTGACAAATTTCTGCTGGAATTTGAGATGTCTTGTTCAGAGTAATAGCTATCTCACACAGGTGCCCAGCTGCTATTGTAAAATCAGTAAGCATTTAATTGAAACAAATGACTATAATAATAGTACATTATCCCTGCAGGCTCATAGCCATAACAGTTTTAATTATTGAGTTAAGAGTCAAACTAATTTATCCTTTAAAGTAACAGCCACATCTTTGGTTCCACCGATCATCCTATTATGAACACGAGGGGAGCAGTTGGAAAGGATTTAAAAAGGAAGTAATTTATTTTGGAGGAGGTGGGGGGCATTTATCACATGGCAGAGGATTTCCCTGTGCTCTGGCATTCCCAGCTGTAGCTGTCACTTCCCTCCTGGGTGTGTCCAGCTCCCAGAGGGACCAAGCCAGCTCTGCCAGCTCCTGGGGACCTGTACCCCCACCAGGATGCCATGGGGGGGGCTTTGCTGGCCCAGCAGCACAGGGAACTGCTGGTGGCAGCTTAGGGGGTTTGGGCACGTGGAAATTTTTTGGATCTATTTTGAAATTACAGTTTGTCTTCATTGAACACAGTGGGAAAAAAAAAGTTTTACAGATTGAAGCTTGCAAACACGATCTGAAGGAGTATCTCTGAACTCAGAGCCAGGCAGCAAAGAGGAAGAATCCACACCCAGGGGTTTAAAAAAGCAATTCTGAGACACAGACATGCCCCGAGGCAGGTTTGAAGGCACAGCTTTCCTCTGCCCGTGGCTTCACGAGCTTTCCTGGTTTTATTGTGGTGGCTATGACACAGGGGATCCAAAGCACCCCTGTGAGCCCCTGGGGCACCACACAGGGAGGGGATGGGGAGAGGAGGAGGGGAACTCCTCCCTGTGGGCTTCAGAACCTGCCCAGGGGGTGGATTCACTTATCACATCCCCCTGTGGTTGATCCCTGGAGCAAGCTCAGAATGCAGCCTCAATGGCCAACGTGTGCTCCCAGCCCATCCCTGGGGCTCCCAGCCCATCCCTGGAGCTCCCAGCCCATTCCTGGGACTCCAAGCCCATTCCTGGGGCTCCCAGCCCAGCCCAGCCCTGGGGCTCCCAGCCCATCCCTGGGGCTCTCAGCCCATCCCTGGGGCTCTCAGCCCATCCCTGGGGCTCTCAGCCCATTCCTGGGGCTCCCAGCCCAGCCCTGGGGCTCTCAGCCCAGCCCTGGGGCTCCCAGCCCAGCCCTGGGGCTCACAGCCCAGCCCTGGGGCTCACAGCCCAGCCCTGGGGCTCCCAGCCCATTCCTGGGGCTCCCAGCCCAGCCCATCCCTGGAGCTCCCAGCCCATTCCTGGGGCTCCCAGCCCATCCCTGGAGATCCCAGCCCAGCCCTGGGGCTCCCAGCCCAGCCCATCCCTGGAGCTCCCAGCCCAGCCCATCCCTGGGGCTCCCAGCCCAGCCCATCCCTGGAGCTCCCAGCCCATCCCAGGGGATCCCAGTTTCTCCTTCCCCAGAGCACTTGCAGAGCACCATTCCCTTCCTGCCCTGGCCAAAGACACAGAGCTCTGCCCTCTCTCATGCTCCCCACCCTGCTCATTGCTCTGGGTGCTTTTTGCACATCTCCCTCAGCAGCACCCACCCAAAACATCTCTCAGCCCTTTTCCAGAGCTACCATCTCTAAGGAGAGGAGTCCTCACCTTGAAAGACCATTTTTGCTCCTGCAAGGGGAGCAATACTGTTTTCCAAACACACATTCTTTACTGGGGATCTGTTTACCATGCCAGAAGCTCTCCCTCTCTGCCTTGTGCCACCTTCCTGCTCCCTGCAGCATCACTGCCAAATCCACTGGAAATTATTTAATGAAGTTATTCATTGTTTCCTTTGGCAGAAACATAAAAACCCTCCAGCAAGACAGAGTGACAAGCAGCCCACCACACCTGTGCAACACTGGGTTTGTATTGTTCAACTTCCTTTAATAGATTTTGTGCTTCCAAGTCAAAAGTCTTGCAGATGTCTGAGTGTGTTATGCTAACACTGTTACCTCTATCACCCAAACCTGTAATCTCATCAAAAAAGATATCAAGTTAGTTTGACAAGATTTGTTTTCCATCAGCCCATGTTGATTGGCATTAATTATATTACCTTCCTTTAATTCTTTATTAATTGAGGCCTGGATCTGCCACTCCATTATTTTGCTGAGGATTGATGACAGACTGACAGGTCTGTAATTACCAGGGCTGTTCTGTTTCCCTTTTTAAATATTTGCATATTAGCTCTTTTCTAGTCCCCCAGAGCTTCCCCAATATTCCAGGAATTATTAAATACCAGCATTAGCAAAGCTCCTCAGTTATCAGAAGCCATGTACAGACAAGCTCAGCCTGATGGCTTACAGGGAACCTGAGCAGATAAATACGAGAAAAGAAACTTTTCTGCTTTAAGTGCTTTAAATAAAACCCAGATCTTTCCAATGAATGCTGGCAGTTTTAAATGCAATGCTCTCAAACATGAAGCTTCACCTTGAAGCCACACAATGTCCCCAGACAAGGCTCCCAGGGCTTCTCCCAGTTGTGTTTATTGGGACTGAGAGCAGCCCTGAGGAGGACCTGGGTGGATGAGAAGCTGAGCATGACCTGTCCATGAGCACTGGCAGCCCAGAAACCCAACTGCACCCTGGGGTGATCCCACAGGGAGGGTCCTGTTCCTCTGCTCTGGTGAGACCCCAGCTGCAGAGCTGGCCCCAGCTCTGGGGACCCCAAAGAAGGAAGGATGTGTGTAGGGGGACACATGGATGTATGGATAAATGAAGGTAATGTAGAATGTAATCTTAGCCTGGTCCTGCAAGGACCAGGAACAGGCAGTGCCTAGAGGAGCTGCCTGCGAGAAACATCGAGGAGGTTTGAAACTGGTGCTATGGAATCCTTGCACTATAATGATTATAGAGCTGTTATAATAAATAAGATAACAGATGTGGAGTCTGGATTGATCCAGGAGGCCACAGAGATGCTCCAAGGGCTGGAGCCAGGCTGGGAGAGCTGGGGGTGCTCACCTGGAGGAGAGATCCAGGGGGACCTCAGAGCTCCTTGAAGGGCCTGAAGGGGCTCCAGGAGAGCTGGAGAGGAACTGGGGCCAAGGGATGGAGGGACAGGACACAGGGAATGACTTGCACTGCCAGAGGGTGGGGATGGATGGGATATTGGAAATTGGGAATTGTTCCCTGCCACAGGGTGCCCAGAGCAGCTGGGGCTGCCCCTGGATCCCTGGCAGTGCCCAAGGCCAGGCTGGATGGGGCTTGGAGCAGCCTGGCACAGTGGAAAGTGTCCCTGCCATGGCAGGGGCTGCTTGTGGATGGTTTTTAAGCCCCCTCTAAGCCCAACCACTCCAGGATGCAGTGATCTGGGTGCTCCTGGCACTGGGAGAGCAGCTGGGCTGTGCTCATGCCCCATCAGTGCTCCTGCAGTTCCCAGCTGGAGAACTGTCTGTAAATAGCCTCTTCAATAAACTCCTTTTTTTTTTTAAAGTACATTATTTTACGGATAAAGAACAAGCCTGATAATTCAGTGAACATGTTTGCAAATAATCTATCCCATTAATTTCCAGCCTGTTTTCTGAACACATTATTTAGTGATTTTGCAAAACCCATTTGTAGAGGAAGGGAATTGATACTCATCCAGGCAGAACACCATAACACCACCACCAAAAGCTGGGGCAGAATTCCCTGGAATGGGCACTGGGAGGTAATTAAACAGCAGCAGACCCTGACCCCCTTTTTTTTATAGCCCATGGGGGGAATAAAACTTAATAAAATTGTCACAGCCCATACATGTGTATTGCAAAGACAGGGAGAAGCAGCTGTGGAGGGGAATGGAGGCAAAAGGGGCAGATGATAAAAATTCATGGGTGAAGGTGAGGGGCTGAGGGGGCCAAGAGGGTGCTGGGAGCTGAGAAGGGTCTGCACCAGCCCTGGAGCCCATCCAGAACAATTCTCTCAACCTGGATTTCTGTCTCCACACTCGAGGTGGATGGAGGAGCAGACAAACTGATCATGGAGTACTTTTGTTGCATTATTTGGGTGTAATGGTGAGGCAAAGCCACCCCAAGCAAGGGGAAAGTATCTTTCAGTATCAGACCTGTTTATCCATCAATTTTTCTTTCATTTTTGTCTTTCACCTTTTAATTCCAAAGACACTGGTGAAACGTGGAGTCAGTGTTAAAACCTTCTACAATAAGTACCCCCATAAACAGAACTTGCTGCTTCCAAGGCTGGGGTGAGACACCACAGGTGGTGTGGGGCTAGAGGTGGTCCCTGGCCACATGTCTGAGGTGCCCTTTTGCTCATGAATGGGAATTGAGGATCCTGCTGAGCTGTGCACTCCATGGCACCATCACCTGCCCAGCAAAGCCATCCCACAGGTCAAGGACAGGATGTGAGACACAAATAAACTCCTGAGAGCAGAGATCTGGTGTCATGTAAATAACCTTAGGCATTAAAAAACAAAAGGGAAAGCAGGAAAACCCTGGAGACAGAAAGTTTTCCCCATCTTCAGCTCAACAGAGATTCCTTGGGGGGTTTGCTTTTCCTGGTGGTTGCCACATCCTTGGTGTTCTTAGATGTTAAATATCCTGTGTTACAGCTCAGCCTCCTTGTGAGACTTTGAACTGCAGGGATGGACTAAAGTTCTGCTCCTGGTGGGTTGGGGGCCAGTAATTGAATTTAATTTTTGTGGAAGCAGCTTGGGCAGGGCCAGAGTGTGCTCTGCTGTGTGTCCTTGCCAAGGCAGGATCACACTGAGCCCTTCCCCAGGGAGAGCACCCTGGCCCACCCCTGGGCACCTCTTGCTGATAACCATGGAACTGTGCCCAGCCTGGCAGGGCAGCAAGAAGCTTCACTTTGGCTGTAGAAGATGCTGGATTGTGTAAATCCAGGTGTTTTCTTCTCAGGGGGATAAAAACTCACATTGGCAAGAGCATCTCCAGCTTCCATGAGACCCATCTCCCCCACAGCAGCACAAACACTCCCCCATCCCAAAGCTGCCCCCCTCATCTCCCCCAGCATTCACTGCCCTCTCTCTGGGCTTGTGCAGCTGATTGAAGCCTCTCTGCACTCCCAGCTTCCCTTTGCTTTATGTCTCTCCTGGCTCTTTTCACACATTTTAGATATTGCATTCACATAAAGCAATAGACTCACAGGTAATGAGAGACGTCCATGTTTTATTGCATGGAGGATTAAAAAAAAGGAGAAGGAGAAGAAGGCAAAAAGAAGCAATTTTAGAACACAACAGGAAACTGGCAAGACTAGATAGAAAACTCATCCCAGTGGGATTAAACTCTGGGAATGAATTTTAATGGGTTTTTTTTTTTGATTGCAAAGTCTCACAGCCCACTTTTTAAGCACCATAAGAAAGGCTGCAGCATTAGAAAGAGTTGGGTTCCCAGTGCTGATCCCACATCTGCACACAAACCACAGCTCCTCTGCACATCTGCAAGGAGCTGCCCCCTTTTAGCCCCCACTCAGCTTCCCTCTGCAGCCAGATATTGCTGGGATTATTGTGTTAGTTTGGAATAAGTGTTTCATAAGGGCCTCTTAATACCAGGAATACCAGCATGCAGGGGAGGAGGATGGCTCTGTGGCTCAATATGTGTTGGGAAACTGTAGGATTTTCAAAGCCCAGCTCTGCTGGAGCAATTTGAGACAAAACTGAACCTCCAGCACACCAGTTCTCCACCAGCACAGTGATGCTCCTGCCCTGCAGGATGTGCCATGACCTCCCTGCATCACACAAACTTACCAGGAGGCACAGTCAGTTATCTTCCTACCTTTAATTATAGCAAATGCTGAACACTCTTAAATTAGGTGTGAAAAGCCCAAATGATTCTGTACATACAAAATTAATTGCAGGAGGGAAGAAGGAAGGGAAACTCCAGAGCCAGATGCTGTAACTTCTGTTCTGACTCCTGACAATGGCAAACCCATCTCATTTCTTAGCCAGCCAATACAACTGCTCTTCCAAGTTACAGACAGGCCAAAATCTACATCAACGCAGAATTGAAGCCATACAGATTTAGGAAGTGTTCACTTAGGTTCCAGCACAACATTAACCAGAGCTGCTGTTCTGCCTGCCCTGTGCAATGCAGTTTATGGGATTAAATGTAGTGTATTAAGGGAGACCAGGGGAAGAATATTCAGTCCAGCAGCATCTCTGTCCTCTTAGGCTTCCTCATAATGGATAACAAACACCTCAGAGATTCATTTATTTCCTTCTAACACCCAGACAGGCACTCAGTTCCTGGAGGTAAGATATGCCATGTTAAATGAGGTTTGGGTCTGCCCAGGACTGGGTTGCCACAATAACAAGTGTTCCTACTGCCAGTCCTCATTTAATCCTGGTTACAGCAGGGATTCAGGCCATCACAAACACTTCCTTCCCTCCCAAAACATATAACCCCAAGTGGTAAACCAAGAGTAAAGCATAACCCCATTAGAGGCTTGATTTTTTTCCCCTGGGATTACACACCAGCACTGGGGAGCTTGATCAATTGAGCCTTGAGGTTTAATCAATACGTGCCAACAACAACATTACTGCATTCCAGCCATGCTCTCCATTCATCACCTTAAGTAACTGCAGTCACCCAGAAGACAGAGACACTAAAGCAGCAATTTAAAGTCTTGGGGGAAGTCAGAGTGTGTGGCGGTGTTTGAGGGTCCCCAGGACGAGGGAAGAGATGAGACTCTTGACTCCATGTTTCAGAAGGCTGATTTATTATTTTATGCTATATATTATATTAAAAGAAAATGATATACTAAAACTATACTAAAATAATAGAAAGAAAGGAGACATCAGAAGGTTAGAAAAGAGTGAATAATAAAATCTTGTGACTGACTAGAGAGTCCGACACAGCTGGACTGGGATTGGCCATTAAATAAAAACAATTTACATGAGATTAATTAAAGATGCATAATTACTGGTTACTTTTTTTTTTTTCTGAGGCCTCTCAGCTTCCCAGGAGAAAAATCCTGGCAAAGGTATTTTTCAGAAAATGTGTCAGTGACACGAGCACAGCCGGTGGCTCCTGGGACAGCCCTGGGTGTTCCCTGCTCCTGAAGGAGCTTCCACCTCCAGCTCAGGCACATCCCCCTCAGTGCCAGGCTGTTGATTAGATGGATATGGCAGGACTCAAATGCAACAGAAGACATTTATATTTAAAAAAAGTGATGGTTATTTTGTCTTGCACGTTGTGTCACCAAAACATTTTGGATGGCTCGGCGCCGCATTTGCATTTCCATCTGATCAGACACCGAGGACACGTGCCAGGCTCGTGTTTACATTCCAGATAAAGTCACAGATCCCAGCAATCTCATTAACCTGCTGCCCTGGAATTAAACAAAACCACCTGGAAAGGCAGTGCTTTCCTCCCCCACAAGACACCTTTGGAGCTTCCCAGACAGGCTTTGAGCATGGGTGGCTGCATGGAGATGTGAGGATTTATGCTCCTTGGAATGCTTCCCAAGTGTTGAGGTTCTGCAAGAGCTACAACTGTGTCTGTACACATGGACAGGCTTTGGTGTGGGATGGCTTGGGGAGAGCAGGTGGAGGGGAAAGCACAAGAAATATTCACACTTTCTAGGGGCTGAGCATCAGCTGATGGGGAGCTCAGGCCTCTCTGCTGTTGAGGACATTGCTGTCCCCCTTGTTACCCAAGGTCAAAGCCACGTTGTGAGTGCAGCCTCCAGCCCCTCACAAGCACAGGGCTGGTGCCCTCCTCACCCTGGATATGGACAAATGGCAGGGACTCTGCAGCCCTGTCCCTATGGGTAAAAGGGCCAATCTCCCCCAGGAAAAAGCCCTTTATAGACTTGCCAAATAGAGACAAAACCATCCCTGTTTGGCTCTGAAGAATGCAGCAATCTCAGCTCCAACTCTGAGGTTTACACTTGTTATCTACACACATCCTCCTTTCTGAAACAAAACTCTAAAGCTGCTTATAGGAGACAACTGCCAAAAACTTCCATCACTGTCACAGACTCATTTGCCAGGAGCAGAAAATATTGCCCAAGTAGCCAGGAGTGGATCAAAGAGGATGTGCAGCAGCACACAGATCTGGGAGAAGCTCCAGCAGGATTCTGGGATCCAGCTTGTAGGAAGGGATTTGATCTCATTGGTCTCAGCTTCCCCAGCTGGAAATGGGAAAAAGGAATTGCTCCAGACCCTGAGATGGGCAGGTACAAATGCTATGTCATGATGGATGAGATTTGCAAAAATTAAGTCATTCATACTTGCAATTCTCTCTTCTCGAGATGCAGAAGATGAAGAGGAGCCAAATATATTATCTGGGAAGAAAGGGTTACTTTTCAATCGAAAATTATTGCTCTGAATTCTGAATTAGCATGTGGGATAATTAAAACCATCTTTCCAATGAATTTATTATAGGATATACAAAGCTAATTATAAATTCTCTGTTGCTTAATCCCTTGCAGTTTGCTAATGCAGCGTTGAAATCTCTTTGGCCACACTTGTTTAAATTATTCATTAGACACAGCAACAGTTGTGAACTGTAATTTAAATTGGCATCTCATGAATATTCAATCAATACAATAAACACTGGAATGTTTTACTGCACACTGCTTGATAGTTTGTGCTGAAGCTTGTGTTGACACATTTTTATTAACTCTTTATAAAGGTGTTACCTATTTATGTCACTGATTACAATGAGAATTAAAAGTCCCACTCATAAATATTTGTGTCGTTTTCTTAAGAGAGACAATGTAATTAGGCAAAGCTTCAAAAGTCATAATTAATGTTGGGTGGCTCTTTCCCTCCTGGTTGCTCTGAGCACGTGGACTGGCAGGATTTCAAAGCCTGGCACGTGTGGCCATGTCACACCTTTGGCACCACAGCTCTCCCAACTGCCCAGAACAAATCTGGGTGTGTGAAAAATGCCCATTTTATGATTGGTTTTTTGCAAATATTAAAATGACTATTATATGTGTTATGTTGGAAAGTTATGCTGTATTAATTCTCTTTAAGTAGTGTGTTAAATATAGTTTTAGGTTATAACAAAATGTTAAAATAGAAATTATGCTATGTAAGATACTTTTTTAAAGAAAGGACTTGCACTGAGATAGCAGCCACAGGACACCTGAATCTTTCAGAGAAAGAGAATTTATTGCCCCATTATCAGGAGAAATGAACTTCTTCCCACCTTGCTCAGCTCTGAAGACGCTGTCAGGATTCAGAGGAAGAAGCTGACACTGCCCAGACAGAATCCTGTGTTTGAATGGAATTTATGCATCATGGATGAGTGTATGAATATCCAACAGGTTATTGCTTTTAAGGGTTAATCCTCTGTTAACGTGGGTCCTTTTTCGGGCTTATGTTGCCCAGAAAGAGGTACCCGGACTGTCCATAACTCTTTGTTTTTATTGTCTTGTATTGTCCTAATCCAAATTGTCCAAATTGTTATTACTCTAATTGTATTACTATTTTTATAGCCATTTTATTATCATTAAACTTTTAAAATTTTAAAAACAAGTGATTGGCATTTTTCACAGGTGGCACTGTGGGGTGGCCTGAGTGTGAGCTGGCACCCCAGCAGCTGTGCTGTGCCCTGCTCCCACTGCCCAGGAGATAGAAACACAGGGATAACTGGAGAGACTGTGAATATTTGCTTTCTGCTCGCCAGCCTTTGGCCCATCAAAATTAGGAAATAAAATGCAGCCACCATAAAATCCCTACATGTGGCAGCCTGATGGCTCTGCAGCACCTTATAGGCTTTTAATGGGGCATTTTTAGCAGCAGCCCTAAAAAGCCATTCTCAAGAGGCTGTACAATTCTGTGTGGGTTTCTATTTTAAGCCTGAATGTTTTCATTTCAAAGCGAGATCCTGCTCTGACCAGAGACTGTAAAAATGACATCGTGGGACTCGGTGGCTGTGGCTTCTCAGCAGCACCATATAACACACAAGGTTAGTTTAGAAATTAAAATATTCCTCCCCCTGCCAATGGGGGGAAAATTCCCTCCTTGCAAACAGGGCTGGTGACATGAGTGTGAAGGGGTTGGAGGTTCAGGCTCTCCTGTAGGAGTGTCAGGGGTAGGACGGTCAGGACAGACGGACACGAGAGATCTCTGCAGCCAGGGCTGGAACTTGGGGGTTATTGCAAAGGGCCTGGGGGCAGGGCCCTGCTGGGAGCTGCCACAGCTCAGAGCAGGACTGAGAGAAGAGAGAGGGAGAGAGGATGAGAGGGTAAGAGAGTAAAAGGGTAAGAGAGTAAAAGGGTAAGGGAGTAAAGGGGTAAGAGAGCAAAGTTCCCATTACAATACAATAAATCTTCTTCTGTGTTGAATATTCTCATTCTCACTAACCAATCTAGTACAAGATACAAATCCTACAGCATTTACATACAGCCTATAAGAATCACTACATTACCACACTGTGTTACATTTTAAACCCTACAAACTCCTCTTTGGGCCTCTTCTGCCCAGCCAGTGGGGTCTGCTCTGAGCCTTGGGGCTGTCTGCAAGCAGAGGGTGTTGTTCCATCAAAAGGGGATCACCTTCAGCTGGCCACACCATTGTTTTCCAGTTGTTCAGTAACTGAGGGATCTCAAAGCTTGCTTTCCTTTCAATCTCACTTATAGTTTCTATATTCTCAAAATATTTTGCCAGACAATCATATTGATAAGGCTTTCCTGTTTCATCTTCCCCCAACACTCTCCCAGTGCTCCCAGCAGTGTGGTGAGCTCCAGGAAAACCCCCAGACTCAAATGTTCCCTCCTGTGCACTGATTCCACCCTCTCAGATCAGAGCTGCCAGGTGGGAAATAACAGCAGCCACTGCCTTATTTCCAGAAAAAACAGGAATTTTCTTGTGGAGGGAATATCAGCCAGGACTTTCTGTGGGACACACCAAACTCTGCTGCCTTGCTCAGGGGACAAAATCGCTGTCCCTGTGTGGTGTGGAGTGATCTCATCAGGACAAGAACGAAGGAAAGACCAGAGGCCAAGCAGTTTATCCCAGCAGGAGATGTGGCTGGTGCTGCTGTGCCCAGGAGCTGCTCTGAGGCTCCTGTGTCCCGAGGTGAGCACAGGGAGAGGCACAGGAGGGTCCCCAGCAGCTCCCAGCTCCCTCTGGAGACATCCCTGCCAGGGGATATCCCTGATCCCAGATATCCCTGCCTTGACCCCCGACCCCTCCTGGATGCCAGGAGTGATTTTCCTTTGCCAGGCGGGTTGGCAGAGCTAATGAATATTCACAGAGTGTTTAAATGCTAATTACCGATGGCTCAGCTGAATGAACAACTTCAAAACAGCAGAAGTTTAATGAAACATTGTTTTTGCAAAGTTGTTTCTGCACCAACGGAATAATTTGAAGGATTTTAGACCCAGTTTCAAGGAAAGTGAGGTCCACACGTGTTTTTTCTCCTCCTGCACTGTGTTTGGATGTTCCTAACCCTGAAATGCATTCGTGGTACCTCCTGCAGACACCTACACGTATTTTACACACAGTTTGACTTCCACCCAGTGGGTTGTTGCTGACCACCCATGGCTCCCCTGGCAGTACTTACACTGCCAAATTAACACTCCACCACTGATCCTACTAAAAGATTTCAGGCATTAAGGTGATTTTCTATCTGCTCCTTTTTTCCATGTTATGCCTCCACCACAGGACTCAACGTTCTGTGCAGCATTTGCCTGCTGCAATCTGAATGTGACTCCTCATGGGGAAGATTATTCCCTCCTCTATTCCCCTGTGTGCACGGCAGGAACCACCATCTCCTCTGTGATCTTTGCATTCATTTTCCCACCCCCTTGTAGGACAAAAGGCTGTTTTGGCATCTCTTAATTACGGCTTTGTGGCTGCCTGGCAGATCATCTGTTCACCTCAGCCTTTATTTCCAGTGACAGAAAGCATCCGACTGTTCCTCTCCTCTGTTGTGATCCCTCTTGTTCCAGATCAGCCGCCTGTGAGTCAGCTCAGGGCTCTGCACCCGCTGTACTTCCCCATAAATTAGTAAGTGATACCTTGGCTTCAGTTGCAAGGGTCTTTCAAGACTAATCTGTGCATTTTTGTTGGTGTTTCTTCCAGCTGTTTCTCGTGTACCACAGCTGGCGCCTCGTTTCAGCCCCACAGTGGAACACAGACAATCCTGACACTTTGTACAGCTAATGCCTTGCTTTTTTTTGATCCGTGAATAATTTTCTCTGCCACAGCAGCAGCAGCAGCTCTCCCAGAATACCAAAAGCCACGCACTCTGCTGTAACCATATCAATCCAGCTCTGACGTGAGTCGCTCCCAGTGATGTCAATGCATGATTCAGACATGTTTTCCTTTATGCTCCCAGATCTAGGGCTCCTTCTGCTTCCCTGAAAAATGGGAAGCTGCCTGGGCTCCTACATACTCTGCCAATATTCAGCCAGCCTTGCAATTTACACTGGGAAAAGGCACTTTGCTCAGCTGGAAGCCCTGAGGTGTCAGAACTCAGTACATCCCTCTGGGTGTCCAGAGTTGCTGGGACCTCTGCCAGGGGGCTCAGAGACCCTGACACAGAGCCCAGAACACCTGGGGATTTGATTATGACCCCTGGAGCAAGTTACCAGCTTTGTATGAAGACTTGAAAGCCACAGAAGTTTAAGTAGTGTAATAAAATTACCACTAGGTGAAAAAGTAGATTTTGGGGTTTTTAGAATAGGGGTTTTGGAGACAAGATGGAGGGACTTGGGTGTGTCCAGCCTTTCTCCTTCTCCTTGGCCTCCATCTTCTGCTGTGATGTTGGCACTTTTGGATTGGTTTAGAGTAGAAGCTCACTGTCTAACATAGGTGATACATATTGGGAAGTAACTGTAAACATTGTACAGGTAGTTTTTAGTATAAAGACATAACACTGCCCTGGGGGCAGGCAGAGTGCCTGGAACTGCCCTGCTGGAGAGAACTTGGCTGGGCAGGAGAAAAATTTTTATAGATAAGATACAATAAAGAACTCTGAGACCGAAAACTGAAGAACTCCAACTCATTCTTTGAACATGCGGGCTGAAACAGAGACTTTTCACGTGTCTCAAGGCTGCAATAAACTGCAACTTTCCAAGACTGATGATTGGGAGTGGGTAGATCCTTGTATCCAGCACCCTAAATGGGGTGGGTCATTGCTGTGTTCCCTTTGGATCTCCTCATCTCATGGCCCAAGTGAGATGGATGACTTTAAGAGCTGTCTCCACCCCAGAAGCAGAATCTGCAGAGGCAGGAAAGACATTCCATTGAAAGTGAAATCTGCCAGGTTTTAAATGCAGGAGAAAGTGGGAAGAAAACTCCATGGAAGTCCAGTTTCTTCCAGTCCATGGAAGAATTTTGTTCTTGAAATTTTAACGAACAAGAGTGTCAATGTTTCCCTTTGAAATTCTCCCTCAGCTGGATGGGATTGATGCCCAGCTCCAGGCACACCTGGCACACCCAGCTCAGCCAGGAGGGCTGGGCTGCAGCACCATGGTGTGGACTCTTATGAGTAGAAAAGTTGCCCATTTTTTTAAAAGGTTGCAGAGTTCACAGGTTGGGCCAGTTGCTGCCAGGGTGGAGTTCTAACTGTTTGTTCTTGTAATCACCTGTTGTTTTTGTTAACTACCTGTAGTTGATGGTTAAGAATTCTCCCTCAGCCGGGCCTCACCCTGCTGGTTCCTGTAGGATGGCACCCAGACGGTGAAGGGACAGGGACATGGAGTCAGCATGCAAATGACATCGGATCCAGCATGAAACGGGAGAGACCCCTCACCAAACCTAGCCAAAAACCCCTAAAACAACGAGCCAACACAAAATGGATGAATCAAAGTGATGTCTAGATATGAGGAACAGAATCCAGTACCTGCTATGACCCTTTTTACCCCTCACCCTAACCTAAAGGATGTCAGCTAGACAGAGGACTTCAAATGTTAAACCAGAAAAATAAGGAATCTCCTGATGCCCTTGTGAGCCTGGAAGCCCCAGCTCTGCCTGCAGAGCAGTGGACAAAGCTGCACTTTTCTTCCTCCTCTTCTGAGTCACTCCTGGGAGCAGCGGCAGCGTGAGCACGGACCCTGTTGGTTCTTCCCACCGGAGCTGATCACTTTTAATAAAGGCATTAAAAAGGAGAAAGGTCTTCTGTGCGTGTTTATATCATGGACAAGGCTCTTGGCTGTCCCAGCCCTTGAGAAACACGAGGTGAATTCAGGAAACCTCCCTGGCTGCACAGCTGCAGGGTTGTGTCCTGCTGCTTTGCCTTTGCAGTCAATGCTGCAGGGGATGATGCACCAAGGAATGTCCCTCATGTAATAGCAGCAGGAATGCTGCCAAGATGTTTCAACCGTATTAATGGCAAAAGGCAGTGTAGAAATACCATCAGTGGATTCCAGGATGGGGGTGATGATGTCCCCTCACAAGCAGGGACATGGGTATGGCAGAGGTGTTTGATGCTTTCTTTGCCTCTGTCTTCAACACAGGTGATGGACCAAGGGGGTGTCAGTGCCTGGAGCTGGAGGATCAGGACTGTGGGAATGATCAGCTCCCAGTTGATCTGGAATTGTGCAGGATTGGCTGCTCCAATCAATCCACAGGGCCTGCTGAAATTTGTGGGAGAATCCTCAAATTGCTGCTGATGTCATCACAAAACCTCTGCCACTGATTTTGAGTCTTAGGAATCCAGGGAGATGCCAGCTGACTGGAAGCTGGCAAATGTTGTCCCAGTGTTCCATGATTGTATGAAGTTCCTTTCTTGTGTATCAGGTGAAGAGGTTGCAAATCACAGCTATGCTCTGTCCCTTCAGCCCCTTCCCTCCTGCACCTCAGGCCCTGCTCATCCCACTCCACCACTGCCTTGCCCTCTGAGCATCAGGATTTCACTCCCAACTCGACCTGTTCCTTGCCATGTTCACGTCTCCTCAGATCTCTTCAGTGTGTTGCTAAGGCAGAATGTGAATTTTTTACTAACCTTCAGTTCCAACATGAAACTCTTCCTGGAAAAATTACCATGTGTGCAAACACAGACTCCCAAAATGTGGGTTAATGTGTCTGAGCTGGGGGTCTGGTCCTCCTCAAATCCCTGCAGAGACATCTGCTTCATCCCAGGGAAGGGATTTCAGGCAGTTCAATGAATCACCCTCCAGGAGAGCTTCTGACTGTGAAAGAAACCTGGGGGACTCATTCAGGCCCACCCTGGGTAGCACTCCACAAAGCTGGATTATTTATGTGGTGTTTTACACCTTTGGAATGCTTCTAACAAAATACCCAGGCTCAGTACTTAGTATTTTTATAGTCTACAGTAAACGCTGACACTGCCCTACACTTGAGAATCTTATGCTTGACTTTGGCTGAAAACCCTGTTTTTTTCAGTGTGATTTTTTTTCTAAGGACTCTAAGCTACTATCTCTTAGAGACTCTTAATAACTCAGGAAGGGCCCTGTCTGTACTCAGTGCCTCTGGCCCAATTTCCACCAGGGCAGGGGATTTCTCCTTCTTTCCTCTCTCCAGGGACAGGTGGCCTCAGTTTCCCCACGGTGAAAAAACATCCTCAGGCACTAGGGGAGGTACAGGTTGGACAGGAGGAAGAATTTCTTCACTGAAAAGGAAGTCAAGCATGAGAACAAGCTGTCCAGGGAAATGTTGGAATCACCATCCCTGCATAGAGGTAAAAAACCATAGAGATGAGGAGCTTTGGGACATGGGTTAGTGGTGGGCATTGCAGTGCCACGTTAATGATTGGACTTGATGGTCGTAGAGGTCTTTTCCAACCCAAATGATTCTATGATTATCTATATGTGGAAATGGGAGGGGAGGGACTTCACAATTGCAGATTTCCACAGGCAGCTGTTATTTGTGAAAAATGGACAGCCACAAGAGAACTGGTTTCTTCTTGTGGAGAAGTCTCCATGACATTAACAAGAAGGACTTCTCTCCCTAAGTGAACTGAAGAAGACTATTCTAGAGGTGGTAAACTGACTGAAATTTTAGGTTTTGTTTCTTTACCTTGTCAGTGGGAAAGAAAAGGTTTTGGGAGGGAGGAGAAGTGTCCCAAAGGTTTTGTTCTGATTCTTATTACTCTTTCGTTTAGTCACTGTTAATAAATTTTTCTTTATACCCTTTTAAAGTTTTGAGCCTGCTTTGCCTTTCTCCTAATCCTATTTCACAGCAGGGAGTGAGTGCACTGGGGATTGGCCAGCACTGAACCCACCACACTTATTGGTTCATTGGCCAGGAAATCTCAAAATCTGCGAAATCTCAAATTGGCAAACTAAAACCACTACAACGAAACACTTGCATTCCTATTCAGTGATAAACACAGGGAAGAAGTGAACCAGGAAAAGGTTTCTTAGAGGAAAGAGTAAGTCCAACCTTCCCTGAGCTAATGCTGTGCCCTGCAACTTTGGCTGCCAGCTTTGACAGGACTGACACGTTTGTGTGAGCTCCTAAGGTCTGTAAGATGTATTGATTTTAATGATCCATGATTTTAAATTACTGTAGATGATGGACTACAAAGAAGCCATCTTGCTACAGCCATAATTGCAGTTATTCCTCTAATTTGCCCCTGGTGAACCTTCAGTGTGAGCTGTAACTGAGGGCCAGTTGTTATTATTCATGGTGTACACGGCATCTCAGTGTGCCAAGTGATTGATTGGGTGCTAAAGATGTTACTGGCTGTTTCCTCACACCTATTTATAGTGATCATGGGGCAACAACAACACAAGCACTGCAGGAATGTAAATACAACAGAACGCGATTAAAAATCACTGCAAGAGCCCCAGTCCCAAATTGCAGTAACCTCCAGCCAGATCCACTTCCACCCATGCATCCTCCAAGCACAGCTGGATAACTGAGCCCAGCATCACCCAGGGAACACAACAGCAAAAACCTGCTTGTAATAACTAAAACCTTTGACCACTCATGAGCAACAGTAAAAAATCAACATGAAATCCACGGGCACCAGCACTTCCAGAGCAGGGCAGAACTTCTCGGTGAATGGCTCAAATAAATCAGCATGGCTGAAATGCTGCTGACTGCACTAAAGTCATTGTACTGTGGATGACTTTTCTACTTCAGTGAGAAAGCAAAGCAAAAGGGAATGAAGCAAACTGTCACTCAGGAGAATTCCAGCTCCCATCAACCATTATGGATCAGGAAATCCAAATTGTCAAAGGGGCCTCAACTTAGTCCTGGATTTTTGAGGCGTAAGATGCAAAGCATAAAGTCAAAAGGCAGGATTGGCACAGAGAGAAGTTCTCCTGTGCAGGCCTGAAATCAGGGCACAACAGCCACACACAAACCAGCCCTGAAAACAGCTCTGTGTGATCCTAGCAGATCCAGGCTCTTTTCCACCAAGTTCCTTGGAAATCCACATCAGGGAGGCTCTATCAGGTCTCATTTCATCAATGTTCTGTGACTGTGAGAAGCCAGAGGAAAAACACTTTTAAAAGAAGTCCCACTTGCTGGAATTGCTGGCATTGCTGGCAGAACTCCACACGGGAGCCCTTCCACAAGCAGATTAATTTTACAGATCTTGACTGTAAAACAAGGAGCCACAGGGTGAGCAGGGGAAACGTTCAGCTCATGCTGCTTAGCAGTGGAACTGCTCTTCCACTTGGCATCAATACAGTCTCCTCACCAGGGTTAAAATGCCTTGTGCTGAACTTGGGCTTCCAGCCCTCCAGGAACTGCATTTCTGCCTTGTAAACCAGCATGGCCATGGCAGAACTACATATAAAAGAAGGACTTTCAAAATCAGCCATACCCCAGGTGGGACAGGGATGTCTAATCTACCTTGTGATGTTCTTGGAACAGGCTGTAGGGATTCCTGGCACAAGCAGGACTCCAACAATTCAGTATTTGCTTTGCTGGAAGGATTTAGCTCCCTTTTTTTCTGTCTTGGTCTCCGCTGTTTGGGTTTAATTCTTAGGACAGCTCTCAGATGCTCTGTAGATGCTGTAGAGCATCTCCTGGCCTCCATGAGGGGGCTGAAATTCTGGTGGAACAGGCAGATGATGAGGAAGAAATGAACCCCCTGAGGAGGACAAAGCTGAGCAAGAAGTGCTGGGTCCTCTTGGTGAGCTGATGGGAAGGAGGCAACAGGAGGACACATAAGTACAGATGTTTCTATCCTTCAGCCTGGAGTGTGGAGGCCTTAAAATCAACCTTCTTCTTTACCTACAACTGCCTGGCATCTAAGACACCCCAGGAGAGCCCTGGAGTAACTGCTCGGGCCATGAAGGCTCTTCTGCCACCAGCAAATATTTGCTCAATGTCCACAGAAGCTCTGATCTTCCACAATGTGGTTTATTTCTGGACCTGTCACCTCCCACATCGGGATTGTACCCTCAGCTCTATTAGAGAAAAACAACCCCAAATGTATTTCCCTATGGGGCAGTTGTAAGGGCAGTGAAGCTGTGGTAGCCACAAACCCTATCACAGAATATCTGAGCTGGAAAGAGCCACAAGGATCACTGAAGCCCAACTCTTGGCACTGGACAACCCCAAGAATCCCATGCAGTGCCACCATGGAGAAATAAGCTTAAAAAGGAGCAGATTTCCCAAAGGAGAGAATCAGCCAACACCACCAACCAAGCTGGCCTCAGCTGGTGTGGAGGCTGAGCAGTGACCTGCCCCTGCCTCACCATGCTAGGTGAGGGGCAGGCACCTTCCACCTCATCAAGGTGCCAAGGTATGGAAATCTGTTGGCTTATACATTAGGAGTTCTATAATCATTATAGTGCAAGGATTCCATAGCACCAGAGTTTCATACCTCCTCAATGATTTCTCATAGGCAGCTCCTCTAAGCACTGACTGTTCCTGGTCCTTGCAGCAGCCATCTGACACCCCACACCTACCCCAATCCACTCTTTTATACTCTTTTGTTCTTACTGGCTACAGCTGTGGCCTGTTAACATCAGGCCTGTTCCTAATCTTTAGTAATTGGTTCAGCCCCAACTCTTTGGGGGATAAGATTACATTCTACACCACCTTCATTTACCCATACTGTATCCCCCTACAGAAATCAATGCAAAAGCTCAACTTCAGTTGCTGATCCTAGCTTTGGGTTGTGTGGGGGACAGCTGGGCAGGGACTGTGTCTGAGCTATCCCATTTTCTTCTCTCACCAGAACTAGATGTTGTTGGTTCAGCTCAAGAGGAATGTGAAAGTTAACAGGACTCATTTTGCAAGGGAAGTGATTTTTCTGCAGGTAAATGTGCCTCCTCCTCCCCCAGATCAATGCAAACAGTCTGCAGACTGCTGCTATAAAACATAGGCTGAAATAATCTGAGAGTCTCTAGGACAGACACAGAGAACTGATTTAGAACTGGAAATCTGTCATGAAAATCCCAACCAGCGTGAAACTTGGAGCTGTGTGAGGGATTGTCTCCAGCACTGGGCAGAAACCCTCTGTGGTGGAGCAGGTGGGTTGGCAGGGGCAGATGGATGTGTTGCACCAAGAGCACAAAACCTGTGCTAAGAATTAAAGCTGGGCTCTTCCAGAGGCCAGTCCTGCAGGTGCTGATGCCTTGTGAGGGCTGCCCTAGAGCAGAGACTGAACAGAGCTAAAGAATAAAGCAGGGATTCATTCAAAGGATCTCCTCAATGGATCCACCTTGGGCAGCACCAGAGCCCAGCCAGGGCTGCACCCAAGATGAACCAAAATGGCCCCAAATGCACAACAGGTCACAGGGTCTCTGCCTTGGATCAGTTCTGCTCCATTTGCATCTTGCAGTTCATTGTCCCATTCCAGCTTTAGCCCCTGCAGTCCCACCTGCTTGTTTTTCTCTCTCCAGCCCACAGGGGTTTGTGCTCTTGGGCTGAGATTTGGATCATTTGTCCTTGGTGCCCAGCTGGAGCAGGAATTGTTTTGTGTCCCTGCTCTGTGCACAGAGCTCACCATCCCCTAACATGAAGCCCAGACCCACACACTGAAGTAGCACAGAATCTGAAAATATAAAAGCTAAAACCTGAGGCATCAGTGCATGCCAGGCCCTTGTGGAAAGTGCACCTTCAAAGAGGTGATTCAGGAAGGCTGCTCTGTCCAAGGGGTTGGCAGCAGTGAGAATTGGAAAAAAGGTATTGGGACAGACCTTGTGTCTATGCTAGAGAAGGTGATGTTGATGAGAAATGTTTTGAGTAATAAGGAGTTATTAATACTATAAGGTTTAATTAGGGAATGTGCCCAAATCCCTGCCCCTACCCTGTCAAGGAAAAGAGGATCCAGGGTTTGGGTGCACAGGGAAACAACTCATTGCTTGCATTTCTTTGTCACACTGGAGCCAGAGATGATTCAGCCACTGGTTTTAAACAATGTTCTATTGGAAAACCAGGACATGTGCTCCCAGGAGCCCAAAGCAGAGATGGTCCCATTCCACCCCACCTTCCCTGGAATGAGACACAATACAGCTGAGATGGGACCTGGTGCTCCCAGCTTCAGATTAACTCCAGCCAGAAATCAGCTCTGGATTTATTACGTATAACTACCTCCACCTCTCCACCAACACACATTTTAACATCTGCTACAGCAACTCCCCATGTTTTTGGTAGGTCCATAAGCATTTAAAAAATATCTCTTTGGCATTTTCATTTTCACCCTTACTCTTAGCAAGTCACAGTGTTTATCCTTGCCTGTCTGGACAAAAGTATTCCCTTTTATTGCTCTGAAATTCCAAATCTCAATTCCTATGAAGTTTCCTGATGTAGCTGCTTTCACTTGTGCATTCCATGCACTTTTATGCTTTCAATTACTTTATTTGCCTCCCTCTTAAACTGAGCATCTGCCATTGCAGAGATCTTTCCATACCCATAATAATTTCTGTTTCTATTCTTTGAGCCTTTTTCTCCCTCTTGCCTGAGAGGGGATGACCAACACAGTACAGAGTGTACAACTCTCCAAACCACCCCCCTCCCTGAGTTTCTCCTGTCCTCTATCCCTGCACAAGGTTTTCTGAGGTTCTTTCTGGCAGTCAGTCCAGAGCACTGCAAGCTTTATGAATAGTGAATATTTTTCTCCTCAAGATGCATTAATTCCACATTTATCAACTCTGAACAAACTGCCTTTGCAATCTTGCAGTCCACTTCCCTCCTGTGCTTACATCTCTACGAATTTCCTTTCTCCTGTCCCAAATATGTCCAATTTCTTTGTGTCACCCTCCAGTTTTGTCCCTCACTGCCTACATTCAGCATCATTAATGCAAAAACATAAACAACAGAGCATCCAGGAGAACAGAACCTGGAGAGACCCCCACAAGTCATGAGGTGCACGAGTCTTTAATCACTGCTTTTTCTTGTGTTTGCAAATAACATCAAGAATGGAAGAGATTGGTAAAAACCACTTCTCCTCTACAGAAAATGTCCTGGTTCAGGGCAGCCACTCCCTGACACTTTGCTAGTCCCTTTTTTGGTGGCAACACCTCAAAGTGCCCTGATTTCATCCAGCTCTGCCTCAGGAGGAGCACAAGGAGAAGGAACGCTCCTCCCAGTTTGCCACTTCCATCAGCTCCACTTGCCCTGCTGCCCTTTTCCACAGGGACCAGACAGGTGTCCATGGGGGAAACCATGTCCAACACATGGTGGGACAGTGCTGGTGGCACAGGACTGCCCACGTTGGTCACTCATACCCACCTTTGGGCTCTTCAACTCCAAATTCATACCCAGGCTTTGGACAAAAACACATTGGGGCCAGCCCTGGGAAAAGGGAGCAGATCCCACTCCCTCCAGCAGCACCCTGGTGTCCCACAGCTGCCTGCTGCAGCTTCCAGGACAGCTGGATCCCTGGTGAGGAATGCCCAGAGCAGCAGGGCTAAGTGAGAAACACAGCTGGCAATTGCTGTGGGTGCTGAGGGATTGCAGCAATCCCCCCTGCCCTCAGCAGAGACCAAACAATTTCCACGGTGGAAACTGAAGGTTCCTAATGGGATTCTGCAGAGCTGGGAGACAAATGGAACAGCCAGGCAGAACATTAAGGAATGTTTTCCTGCCAGCAGAGCCTGAGTGGAACACTCGGACATATAACATTACCAACTGGCTCGCTGCCATGCATCAGATGCAGAAATATTTTTCTCTTTCTTTGACAAGCTGCATCTGTAGCAATCATTATAATTTCTCTTGACATTGCATCCCACACCTCTTCACAGAGGCAGGACTCAAGTAGCACTCTTCATTTAAATGATAACTTTGATTTCTCAGGGCTATGGGGATGTGAAGTGGTTCAGCCTGTACCACTCAGAAGCAGGGGCTGCCAGAGCTTTTCCCAGGGTGTGCTTCCCACTTTCAGAGCTTTCAGTCCTCTGGGGTGGGGTCTGCATTTGGCAGCTGGACCTTGCCAGATTCACACCCAACAGGCAGGTAGAGATGGGGAGTGTTTGTTGAAGGAAGGGAAATCTGCCTCAGGATTGCTGTTTGTGCTCTCCCTCCCTCTCACCATCACTCACACTCACAGCAAACCCCACCGAGGCCACTGGCAGGGGAAAACTCCTCTGAAAGGGCTGGGATTACCATTTCTAGTTAGCAGCTGAGGAAATGTTACCTACCAATTAGGGACCATTCCTCCTGTCACTCCAGGCTCGAAGAGTGGCTGATGTGGCTCTTTGATCTCCTCATTGCATAACAAAGCCTGTTACAGCCCATTATTTTTATTGTAAGCACTTTCTGTTATTTGCCTCTAAAAACGGCTCCCATTGAAATAATACAAAGAGACTCACTCAACGTGCACACACCTACAGCACTGAACAGTCATCATAACTTCTACAGCTGAAACAAAAGCCGTGGAAATTTCCATCCTTTTGTGCTCTCCTGCCCCAGGCAGGAATGGAACTAACACCAGTCACTGCAAGGCCATTTGGGGCTGAAACTTCTGGAAAAGTTTGGAAATGGAAAGCAAAGCACACATGGGACTGGGAATGAACCTCAAAGTTCCACAGCCCCTCTTTGTGTGGGGCAGTGAGTGATGGCTGGAGCAGGGTAATGCACCCTGTGCAAAGGGGAGGCCAGTGACAGCTGTGAGATAAATATGATTGATCTAAGGGATAAGGGCAGTTAAAGATGGGCTGCAACATTGATCAAAATGCACAAGATGGATGGCAAAGAGTTGCCAGACATGCTACTTTGGGTTTTCTTGTGTCACAGGTGATGCTGGTTAAAAAGTGGCAAAAAATTTATTCTGTTTACAGCTGCCTGATGCACTTCAAGGAAGACTTTATGTCACATTATGATGTGGGATGTGAACACACATGGGAATGTGAACACTTGATGGTGTGGCAGAGGTTATGATGAGAATTAAAACCCTTCTTGTCTTGTCTTTTGGAGGCTCTTTGCATTGGCACTGAACTCATAGCCACCCCATCTCATTATTCCCATGGAAATGAGAAAAGAGGGGAGAAACATGGGGCAGAAGGGACAGCAAACAAGGGGGGCAGATGGTGCAAGCTGCAGGAGGACGCAGGGAGTTCCATCTCCTTGGCAGAACCATCTTCCTCACATGAGGGCCCTGCTGTGAGTCCAGAGGTGGCAGTGAAAGCCCAGCTTTGGTGGCACAGTCAGGGAGCAGGAATGGGAGGCAGGAGAAGGTGCAGGGACACGTGCCTGCTGGATTATCCCTGCCTGGAAATGCCTCTGTTTTCCTCTGTGTGACCCAAACAAAACCAAGCCCTCAGATGACCTGTGCCATGGGTCACATGTACAAAATAAGGCACAAAAGCAGCATTTTGGGGAGGCTGAAGCAGCTTCTGGTTAATCAGCTGGGAGAGGGCTGAGTACATTCAGCAAGAGGCAAAGGAATCACAGAATGGTTGGGGTTGGAAAGGATCTTAAAGCTCATCGAGTTTCACTATGCTGACATGGACAGGGACATTTTCCACCAGACCAGGTTGGTCTAAGCCATGTCCAACACTTCAAGGAAGGAGGAAGATCCTGCCTGCAGCTCTCACATGAACATTTTGCAGTTCCTGGCTGCTTCTGGAAACCCATGTCCTGATAAGCAGAGACCCGGGAACACATAATTGTTCACTTTACCTACTGTTCCCATAGGGATTGGGATCCCTGAGGTTCAAACACCCCTTAAATCGTTGCATCAAAGACAGCCAGTCTTTAAGCAGAGATGATCTGGCTTCATTTATCTCATGCTGCAACTAAGGCAAGACATTTCACAATGCCCCAGATCAGTCAGCATGAACAAGGGTAATCCCAACACTTTCTGACCATTATTTATCTATTCAATGTTTTTTATCTTTCCTCATGCCTACTTTTGACATAACTTCCTGTGTTTTTACAAATTATGATAGGTAGGAAGAAGGTAGCAGAGATGGTCCCAGAGTACACCAGAGCCCAAGTGGCTGGGGAAAAGCCCATCCAGGCACCAACCCCAGCTCCTGGGGCTGAGTTGGCAAATCCCCCACCAGGAAATGGGGAATTGCCCATGCTGGGACACTCTTTTCCTAAAGCCACATCCCAGACTCCAGAGAAACTCTCTTCCAAATTTCTAGTTCATTTGCAAAGCATGTTGCACGTTCTCATTTGCAGGATTTTTTGATGGGGGCAAAATGGATTTTCAACCTCACCCAGGAAAATTGCTGAAGTGGGATTTTTTGCTAAAAAGAAGGAAAAAATTTAATCCCAAAGGTGGACACGACCTAAACCTAAAGGGTTAAAACTGGTCTAAGAACAGACATCCACCTGCATGTCTGTGCACTAGAGACAAACACACCTGAGATCAGAATCAGATCTTAAAAAAGATCCATCCCATTCCTTGAACATATTTACTGGAGTTATTTGATATTGTTCTGCAAACCTCCTTCACGCTGCATTCATCTCATCTGCTCCCGTAATTCAGAGATTTTATTTTCCACTATATTTTTAATTTATATCATGTTTTATTTATACCACTGTCTTTCACGAAACCCCAAATTTCAAAACTGACACAGGCATTACGCACATAAAATAGACTTCTTATTATCAACATGGCAGAGGAGACAAAAAAATGACAGGAATAAATCTTAGGTTTTATGCTGGCGAGACGTTCTGCAAAGTAAGTGACATTTCTCAGCAATACAAATCGTACATTAAAAGATAATTTCCAGAACATGATACCAGCTCTGGAGCATGGCACCATTGCACAAAGTAATATCTCAGCTGTGCTTTAGCAAGGCCGGGCTCGTGTTGTGTTTGGCACCACGACTGTGTCAGGTCTTGTGAGGAGACTTTGGAGTGATGAAGTTTAGTGCACACACGAGAGGCAGTTCTTTGGCACACTGTCAGCACGGTGTAATTGATATTTTAATTACATTGCTGATACACAGGCACTGCTCACAGTGAGCCTCCTCCTCCTCCTCCTCCTCCTCCTCCTCCTCCTCCTCCTCCCGGGCCTCACAAGACCTGATGCAATTGTCCTATTGCTATCTGAAAGTGTTGTGTTGTGATGTCAGGGTTTACCCCAGAACCCCGGGTCCCTCCCCTGATAATTCCCTCCCAGGTGTGTCAGTCTCCTCTCCTTTCCCTCCCTGACCCCTCCCAGCACTGTCTGTCAGTCCTGGCATTCCAGAAGGGCACTGAGTGATTGGCAGAGTCACAGGATGCCCTCTACCCCTGGGGGGCACTGGGCCATCCAGGTGTCCTTTGTCCCTTTGTCCCTCCCCTCCTGTCCCTGCTTGGTGGCTCCCTGCCCTCCTTCCCTGCCCCTCTCCCCGGGGTTAAAGGAGCAGCAGCCACGGGCTCAGGGAGTTCTGTTGGAGCTGGTGCTGCATTCAGAGGCCTGAGGGCCAGAATAAAGCTCTGGATCCAAAGCCTCCATCAGAACCGACTCCTTTCCTTCACCATGGCCTCAAAGCTTCTCTGCCAGAGGGAAACCTGAGGAGCAGCCCCTGTTATGGGGGGAAGCTCCATCCCAGCACCACCAGAGCTCCTGCAGGCCTGGACCTGTCCCCAGTGCCCAGCTGCAGCACCCAGGCAGCCAAAAGTGTCTGTGGGGTCAAACACCACACACCCAGCAGCCAAAAGTGTCTGTGGGGTGAAACACCACACACCCAGGCAGCCAAAAGTGTCTGTGGGGTCAAACACCACACACCCAGCCAGGCAAAAGTGTCTGTGGGGTCAAACACCACAGTGCTGCTATTTGGTTCAGCACCAAGGCCTAGACAAGTTCAGGCATGTCCCGTTCAGCTATATTGGTATTATTCCAATATAAAAGTCTAAAAGTATATCCCCATATTTTTTATAGGCTCCTTTAGGCCCTGGAAAGAGCTCTGAGGTCTTTTGGATCCTTCTCTTCTCCAGGTGAGCACCCCCAGCTCTCCCAGCCTGGCTCCAGCACAGAGGGATTCCAGCTCCTGGGGCTGAGTTGGCAAATCCCCCACCAGGAAATGGGGAATTGCCCATGCTGGGACACTCTTTCCCTAAAGCCACATCCCAGACTCCAGAGAAACTCTCTTCCAAATTTCTAGTTCATTTGCAAAGCATGTTGCACATTCTCATTTGCAGGATTTTTTGATGGGGGCAAAATGGATTTTCAACCTCACCCAGGAAAATTGCTGAAGTGGGATTTTTTGCTAAGAAGAGGAAAAAATTAATCCCAAAGGTGGACACGACCTAAACCTAAAGGGTTAAAACTGGTCTAAGAACAGACATCGACCTGCATGTCTGTGCACTAGAGACAAACACACCTGAGATCAGAATCAGATCTTAAAAAAGATCCATCCCATTCCTTGCACACATTTACTGGAGTTATTTGAGCTCCATGTGAGTTTGCTTAAGTGCAGCTTTAAGTGCAGTCAGGGCTATCTGAAAGTTCTGTGAAAGCAAAGCAAATTGTGTCACCAGAGCTTGATGGCAGCTGAGGAAGGAACAAGAGGGACTGTTTCACTCTGTGCCCTCCCCAAGGACTGTATGGCTGATAAGGCACTTTCCATACTGGGACTGTCCCCAGGGTACTGGCTTATCAGAGAGAGAGAGGGACCAACTCAAGGAGAGGAAAGGAAAGTGTAGGGAGCTGAATTTTCATGGAAGAGTTAAAAGGGGGAATGCAAACAGTGAAGAAGAGCTGCTGGTTCATTGAAAGCAGCAGGTGCACCTCAGGATGGGACCTACTGGCTTCTGGCCAAGAGATGAGTATGGGAGATAAGGACCCAGTTTGCAGCCTAAAACCAAAGGGGCACAGCCAGCAGAGACAATTCTGCAGCCAGGCTTAAATACACACACACACACACACACACACACACACACACACACACACACACACACACACATGTCACTGTGCAGGTGATGCCTCAGGTTTTAGCTTTTCTATTTTCAGATTCTGTGCTGCTTTAGTGTGTGCGTCTGGGCTTCATATGAAGGATGGTGAGCTCTGTGCACAGAGCAGGGAGACAAAACAATTCCTGCTCCAGCTGGGCACCGAGGACAAATGATCCCAATCTCAGCCCCAAGAGCACAAACCCCGTGGGCTGGAGAGAGAAAAACAAGCAGGGTGGGACTGCAGGGGCTAAAGCTGGAATGGGACAATGAACTGCAAGATGCAAATGGAGCAGAACTGATCCCAGGACAGACCCCGTGCCCGGCCGTGCATTTTGGGACCATTTTGGTTCATCTTGGGTGCAGCCCTGGCTGGGCTCTTGTGCTGCCCAAGGTGGATCCATGGAGGAGATCCTTTGAATAAATCCCTGCTTTATTCTTTAGCTCTGTCCAGTCTCTGCTCTAGGACAGCCCTCACAAGGCACCACAGGGCCCTTCCTGCAGGTATGATGTGGTGCTGTGGGTGAGAGCACAGCTCAAGGCTCTCCTGCATCCCCCTGCTCTGGGACTCCTGGGATGGTTTGGGTTGGAAGGGATCTCCTGATGAGGAGCTCTCCTGCAGGGAGGTGGCTATGAGGGGTTTCCAGCAAAAAAGGCAGATTCCCATGTGAGATTCCCACCCTAGCAGGTGACAGTCACCCCCTGCCAGTTCAAGTGACACCTTGTCTTATTCTTTTCCCTTGTTCAGGGAGAAATTCTTTCATTACCCAGCAAGGCCCACATCTGCTTTGCTTCTCAGCTGTCACAACAGTTCCCTTGTGTGAAAAGAGTGTCATGACACCCTGCTTACTCAGATCTCAGAAATGGGATACCCACGAGTGAACCTGAAGTCCAACCACACAACCACCCAGGTTCCTCAGGTTCCCTGCCCTCCTGCAGAGCCCAGTCCTCACAAGCTCTGCTGTTCTCTGAGACTGACCCACATCCCCCCAGCTCTCTCACTTGGCAAGGGACCAGGCAGAAGCTGCCTCAGCCCTGTGAAAAGAGGGGCTGCTGCTCTCCACAGGGAGCTTCTGCTGGTGTCCAGGATGACAGGGAAACTCAGGGAGGACCTCCCACACAAAACAGGACCTGTGTTCATGGAATTGTAGAATTGTTTGGGTTGGAATGGACCTTTAAAGGTCATCCAGTGCCACCCCCTGCCATGGGCAGGGACACCTCCCACTGTCCCAGGTGCTCCAGCCCTGTCCAGCCTGGCCTTGGGCACTGCCAGGGATCCAGGGGCAGCCCCAGCTGCTCTGGGCACCCTGTGCCAGGGCCTGCCCACCCTCACTGTAAAAAAACTTCTTCCTTATATCTAATTTAAACCAACTCTCACTTTGAAATTTTTCCCACTTGTCCTATTGCTACAAGCCCTGACAAAAAGTTCACCCTCATATTCTTTATAGGCTCCTTTAGGCCCTGGAAGGAGCTCTGAGGTCTTTTGGATCCTTCTCTTCTCCAGGTGAGCACCCCCAGCTCTCCCAGCCTGGCTCCAGAGCAGAGGGGTTCCAGCCCTTGGAGCATCTCTGGTGCCTCCTCTGGGCTCTCTGCAGCATCTCCAGGTCCCTCCTGTGCTGGGCCAGGGCTGGGTCAGCTCTGCAGGTGGGGTCTCACCTGAGAGGGGCAGAACCCCCCCTGTGCTGCTGCCCACACTGGGGGATCAGCCCAGGGCTTGGGGGTTTCTGGGCACACACACATGTCCAGCTCTCACCCAGCAAATCCTCCTCCCAGGGCTGTTTTTGACCTGTTCATGCCCAGCCCTGGTGTTCCCAGAGGGATCCATGCCCACCCTGCCCACAGGCCCTGCCCTGGCACCCCCAGCACCAGCAGGGGCTCCTGCTCTCCCTGAGCACAGCCAGCACACCTCAAACTTCAGAAAACACCTCTCCACACAAGCCCCTTCCTCTGAGCAAGCCAGTTCTGAACACACACAAGAACTATTTACTCTTTGGTTGGGGATCTTGTCTCCCACGTTCCGACCTGAGTGAAATTTGATGACCAAGCCCTGCAGCTCGGGGGGAAGGCAAGGAGGGAAGGGGCTTCCAAGTGAAAATGCCAACAGATACTAAGAGCCAGAAGAGTGTGTGGGTGTTGCTAAATTAAGCTCACAAGTAGGTGGGGCAAATGCCTTAAACGAGTTTGTGAAGGTAAAATAATGTTCATTAAAAATAGAAAAACAACTGAAAAAATACCCTTTGTATTCAACTTCACACTCGTACATCATAATGTTCCAGTAAAAGCCCATTTTCCCTTGAGATAATAAAAGAATTGAATTTTTCCTTATCGGTCATCTATTTTTCTAGCTAAAGCTATTACTCCCTCTCAGTGGTTGCCAGGCAACAAGAAATATTAATAGCAGCTTTTATTAGCTTAGCTTTAGCAGTGGAGTACCAGAATGAGAAAATGGAAAACATAAATGTGTTACATAAATCTTTCAACCTTTCAGGGTTTGTGTTAGTCTCTGTTTTCATAATGATTTATTGAAGTGATGGTTCATTTATGAGAAAAAGGAGTGTGAAATAAGAAAACGGAACATTACCCTGAAGGACTGTTTGAAAATAAATAATTATAGAAGGTGAGGAAAAGCTGTTTAAAACCATTTTTCTGAGTTTTATAAAATTTAAAAAGACATATTTCTTTCATTTATTGCCTCTGAGAAAAACACTAGCAGGGAATTGCAAACAGGGCTCTGCTTAATACAAAGAACCCTTCATGTAGGGTTGTGTTATTACCATTTTCCACCTCATGTTTGGGAGTTTAGTTTTTAAATACTGAACTATTAATAAACAGAAAGCCAAATTAGTCAAAACCTTAAAGCTCACAACACAAAATTGCCAGTGAAAACTTATCCAGGACTGAAACAAGGGGAACTCAGGGAAGTTTTTGCTGCTGCTGACCCTGAGCAATGCTCTTGTTGGTTTGTTTATTTATAAAGGCTCTTCTGAAGAGCAGCAACTTGCTTTGAAGGGCAATGCTGCCTGTACACTACACTGGAGTATGGATTATTTTAAATAACTTATTTTAGCAGGCAGTGACTCAAAATTATTGAAATATTGATGCATTGGAAGGATTTGCCCACAACATGTAAACCACTCTGCCTGCTGGGATTGTGGATTTCCAGCGGCCTGGAGGAAAGGCTGGCACAGCTTACTTGGTTTTGGTGACAAGATTTAATTGACATAAGGAGTTTTTTACAATGAGGGTGGTAAAATCTGCCACAGGTTGCCCAGAGCAGCTGTGGCTGCCCCATCCCTGAAGTGTCCCAGGCCACTTTGGATGGAGTTTGGAGCAATCTGGGTTCTGGCCTTGCAATCTTGCTGCAGGACTGTGGTGTTTGTGAGGATCCCCAGGACCAGGTGAGAGATGAGAATTTGAGTCCATGTTCTCAGAAGGCTGATTTATTATTTTATGATATGATATGATATATTATGTTAAAAGAATGCTATACTAAAACTATACTAAAGAAATACAGAAAGGATACATCAGAAGGCTTCACAAGAATGATAATAAAAACCTGTGAGTCCTCAGAGCCTCGACACAACTGGACCATGATTGGTCATTAAATTAAAACAATTCCCATGGAACCAATCAAACATTCACACATTGTTGGTAAACAAAGTCCAAGCCACATTCCAAAGCAGCAAACACAGGAGCAGCAATCAGATAATTATTGTTTTCATTCCTCTCTGAGGCTTCTCAGCTTCCCAGGGGAAAATCCTGGGAGAAGAGGATTTTTCAGAGAATGTCATGGTGACACAGGACAACCTCACTCTAGGCTGGTGAGCACCAAGCTTGTCCTTGGAGCCTACAGCATCCCAGGAATGCCCATCCCAGCTCTTTTTGGGAAAGGGCTACTTTTCCTTTCCATTTCTCACATGGGACACAGGCAGCTGGGTTCCTGCTGGTTTATTTTACTGCTCTCTGTTCCACACCAAAGCCCCGTTGTGTTGGGAAGCAGCTGTTCAAAGTCAACTGAAAACTTCTGGAGTTTCAGGGTGGCACTCACCTTTCTTCTACAATTCACCCCCATTCACCATTTTACTCCCTCACCTCTACCTAAACAGGTTCCCCAGCTCACTGGAAATGTGACATTTTACACCATGGATGTTCCTTTTTGCCTCAGAGGATTTTCAGTATTTTTCAAATAACTCCGTTCCGCTCAACAAACTGAAATGAAACCTTTCAGGCTGTGGCTGAAGCCTTTCTGCCCTTGCATCAGCTTGCTGTGAGCATAAAAAGGCACCCCAGTGGGCTGAATGAAATGTTAGTGCCTTTAGAGGAGCCACAAAAATCTCTCATCTTGAGAAGCAATGGGAAGGGGCAGACACGGGGAGAGGTGTCAGTCTCTCCAACCAAGCTCTGTTACACCTACAAAGCTCATGTTGGCTCACAGGAGCAGCCACATGCCCAACAGGATGCTGGGCACATGCCCAAAGGGATGCTAGCCACATGCCCAAAAGGATGCCCAAAGGGATGCTAGCCACATGCCCAAAAAGGTTCTAGCCACATGCCCAAAAGGATACCCAAGAGGATGCTAGCCACATGCCCTAAAGGGTGCTAGCCACAAGCTCAAAAGGATGCAGCCACATGCCCAAAAGGATGCCCTAAAGGATGCTAGCTACATACCTAAAAGGATGCCCTAAAGGATGTTAGCCACATGCCCAAAAGAATGCTGGGCACATGCCCAAAAGGATGCCGGGCACATGCCCTAAAGGATGCCCTAAAGGATGCCAGCCACATGCCATAAAGGGTGCTAGCCACAAGCTCAAAAGGATGCAGCCACATACCTAAAAGGATGCCCTAAAGGATGTTAGCCACATGCCCAAAAGAATGCTGGGCACATGCCCAAAAGGATGCCCAAAAGGATGCAGCCACATGCCCTAAAGGATGCTCTAGCCACATGCCCAAAAGGGTGCCCTAAAGGCTGCTAGCCACATGTCCTAAAGGCTGCTAACCACATGCTCAAAAGGATGCAGCCACATACCCAAAAGGATGCAGCCACATGTCCTAAAAGATGCCCTAAAGGATGCTAGCCACATGCCCAAGAGGATGCAGCCACATGTCCTAAAAGATGCCCTAAAGGATGCTAGCCACATACCCAAAAGGATGCAGCCACATGTCCTAAAAGATGCCCTAAAGGATGCTAGCCACATGCCCAAGAGGATGCAGCCACATGCCCTAAAGGATGCAGCCACCTGCAGAAATGCATGGCTGTGCCCACACTGCTCCTGACCAGGGCAGAGGAGGAGGAAGCAGGGTGGCTGCTTCTTGATGCATGCTGTGGCCAGGCTTGGGGGAGTAGTTTTGGGGTCCTGGAGCAGTGCTGGAGGGCTCTGGGCAGTGCTGTCCCCCCAGGCAGGGGCTCCTGGTTCCCCCCACCTGATAAGCAGAGGCACCCCCAGCCCTCTTGGCTGCTATCCAATATTTATGGAAATATTTTTGTGCTGTGTTGGACATTCTTGGGCTCTGACCTTGATCGCCCTTTGTTTCTGTCAAAAATGTTCTGCCAAATCCACTCTGAAATCTCATTTATTCCCAGCAGCTCCTTAACCCAGCGCTCCCCCACCTCCCCACTGACCCACAGCACATCTCTGCCCCCTCCCCTGCTTTCCCCACAGCCCCAGATCCCACCCCAGTGTGATCCCAGCCCAACAGGACTCCCTGTGGATCCCAGGGGGGCTCAGCTGCTGCTGGGATGTTCACAGTGAGCAAAGTTATTCTCTTCCCAAGGAAAACATGTTTTTTTTCCCCCTCTTTGATTACTTTTCCCTAATTACTCCCATTTCTCAGTGACAGTCACACCTCTCTTATTTTCCCTCCCTCCTGCCATTCTTTCTCTTTCCCTTCCTTTCATCCCACAGGAAAAGAGAGATCACTTGAAAAGAAAACTCCACTGCAGTAAGAATCTTCTGTTTGTTTCTTGTCATCAACACAAAAAAACCTAACAAACCTTCTCAAAATGAGCCAGCTCTGCCTCCTCCCCAGCCCTCCCTCACCCCTTCCAGCAGTTCTTCACTCATCACATCCTGTGCCATCTCTTTGCCTACTCTTGTCCATCCATCCATCCATCCATCCATCCATCCATCCATCCATCCATCCATCCATCCATCCATCCATCCATCCATCCATCCATCCATCCATCCATCCCTGCTCCCCTGCTCTGCAGCTCCCTGCACCCCATTCAGGGGTTGAAAACTCCCTTAACTTCTAAAAACTCATGGGTGGGGGGAAAAAGGGGGAAATAAAGTGACAGAAAGAGCAGTGAAGAGCCATGACATGGAAATGTGGAGCTGGTCCATGGGCAGATCCAAGTGGGGGTGTGTGGTGTTGTGAGTGTCCTCAGGATCAGGGAAGAGATGAGGATCTGACTCCAAGTTCTTAGAAGGTTGATTTATTATATTATGATATGATATGATATGATATGATATGATATGAAAAGAAATTATATACTAAAACTATACTAAGGAAAGAGAAAAGGATTCATCCAAAGTTTTAACAAGAATGATAAAGAAAAACCTGTGACTCCTCAGAGCCTTGACACAGCTGGACCATGATTGGTCATTAAATTAAAACAATTCACATGCTGGAATAAACAATCTCCAAAGCAACAAAACAGGGAGAAGTTGAAGCTTCTCAGCTTCCCAGGAGAAGAAATCCTGGCAAAGGGATTTTTCAGAAAATATCATGGTGACAGTGGTGTGAAGGGTGCTCTGGGTGGTGCTGCTGCAGGGATGAGCAAACAGAAGGGATGCTGGATTTGGGGTTTCCAGGGTCTCCATGTGACAGCCCAGAGCAAACAGAAGGGATGCTGGATTTGGGGTTTCCAGGGTCTCCATGTGACAGCCCAGAGCAAACAGAAGGGATGCTGGATTTGGGGTTTCCAGGGTCTCCATGTGACAGCCCAGAGCAAACAGAAGGGATGCTGGATTTGGGGTTTCCAGGGTCTCCATGTGACAGCCCTTGGGTGAGCTGGGCCAGGAGCAGGGGCTGACACACAGCAAATCCTCCTTCACTCCCAGCTCCTGTCCTGCCATGGGAATTTCTGTGCTGATTAAAGTCCCTTGGGGCTGGTCACCTGCACAGTGAGAGCAGTAGGGCAATCCTTGAGAGGCACTGGGAGGTTTAATGCAGTCTGAGGGTAATGTAGGACATCCCAGGACAAGAGACACACACAGAGGGGACAGCAACCTGCAGCTGGATTTTCTTTATTCACTTCTGAGCTCTCAGGAAAAAATACCAATCCTATGGCTCTCAGTGAGTCCTGGCTCATGTCTTATCAGCAGTTAGAGATTTGTTCTTTTTTTTTTTTTTCTTTTTTGACTTAAAAAAATCCTAAGGCTCAAGTTGCATTTTTAGAGCAGAAGTCTGGCAAATGTCTAAACATTTTACCATGAATTGCTTGTTGTTTCTCATTGTATTCAAACATACAGACATGGCAACCAAGGCAGGAAATAGCTGTGTGTGCAAAAACCTGTGTGAGCTACAGCAGAGAGCAGCAGGGAGGGGAGGGGCTCCAGCATTTGCATCTGCAGTGCTGGTCCTGGAACAAACCCAAAACCTCTGCACTCTGAGCCACCCCTCTGAGCTCTGAGCAGGCAGGGCTCACTCCCAGACTGGCCTCCCATCACTGCCTGGGTGAAATCATCCCTCTCTTTCTGGGAGTGTTGGCAAACAAGCCCCAGAAAAGTTTGGGTTGAAAGGGACCTTAAAGCTCATCTCATTCCACCCCTGCCATGGCAGGGACACCTCCCACTGTCCCAGGCTGCTCCAAACCCTGTCCAGCCTGGCCTTGGGCACTGCCAGGGATCCAGGGGCAGCCCCAGCTGCTCTGGGCACCCTGTGCCAGGGCTGCCCACCCTCACAGGGAACAATTCCCAATTCCCAATCTCCCATCCATCCCTGCCCTCTGGCAGTGGGAGCCATTCCCTGTGTCCTGTCCCTCCATGCCTTGTCCCCAGTCCCTCTCCAGCTCTCCTGGAGCCCCTGTAGGCACTGGAAGGTGCTATTAGGTATTAACCAGATGAGTTTAAAGTGTGTTTTCTCTCCAGGGTTCTTCTGTGCCCTGCTGTGCAGGAGCTGCAGGTGTGGCCCAGGGAGCAGCGCTGCCATTGTGGGCTGGGGCTGCAGCCAAGGAGACTGAGGGGACACCAAGGGGACTTGATTCCCCACCAAAAGGGACAGGAGGTGTCACCCTTCAGTGGAAATAAGGCTGTGATGGGAGCATAAGGCAGGATTTAATTCTGACCTGAGCTGCAACACAGCTCCCTCCCTGACCCCTTTGCTGATGGGACCTCTGAGGATGCAACACAGCCCAAAATGGAACAGCTTCAGTTCACTCTCACCTGGGAAATTCAGGGTTCACTGGACTTTTTTTATTTTTGTGGTAAGGGGCAAACAAATATTAATCTCTCTATTCTACATTTACAGCCCACTAAGTCCCCTTCTTATCTTCTGTGGCTCAGCCCTGATTTATCATCACTGAGCTGCATTTGTAAAACACTACCATAAAGTAAGAAAGAGAACATTTCCCAAGGACTACTCCAAAATAAATTATTTCAGACACAGAGAAGCTGCTTAATAAATCCCCCTCTACTTTTTTTCTTTAGGTGTTTTAGAAAGTGATTTATAAGTGCAATATCACCTCTCAAAAATGAGACAATCAACACAGGATAAAATTATCGTGTTATGAAAATAGGGTCAGGCAAAGGGGCTGTGCTTTAAATTAAACCAGGGAAAAATGTTTCATCTGAAATTGACTCTTTCTGTCTCAGAAATGAATGTTTTAATCACCTCAGAACCTAAAAGGTAACACAGAGCCCTCAGTAATATTTAATTCCATAGAAATATGCCTCTGTTCAATATTGATGGGCAGAACATGATATTTCTCTCAAACACACTAACAATGAAACTCAGAGGCTCATCAGGACTTCAGAAAGCCTTGGGATTTTCCTAGACTAAGAGATAATATCCCATTTAAATATTTAAATATCACTACCTTTCAGACCCTTATCTATTGAAGCAATCAACACCAAGCCTTCCCCAGCTAGGCAGAGTCAGGCTCCCAGCCACGCTCTCTAAGTAAAATTAACTCTGTTTGATATCAATGACATTCAAAATCAATGATCTTAGAGAGAAACAATGTCAAAAACCAACCACGGGGCTGAAGCTGCTGGAGAGAAAAATGGTATTAAACAGCAGCAGTATCAATTCAATATCACTGTCAAAATCAAGCCCCAACCTTTCCTCAGCGCTGCTGATGCAGAAGCACTGTAAGCTCTAATTAGCCCTGGAGTTTCTTCCCAGAGCTTCACTTTACTTCATTATCCCTGCCTTGTTTATCCCTGCACGGGTCATTTGAAACTTTGCAAGGTGTCCCCTTGCCAGGCGTGAGGCAGTTGGAGTTTGAGAGAGCAGGGAGGGATCCTGTTCCCCCTGGAATCGATAGCAGAGCTCTCCCTCCATCCCTGCTCCTCCTGCTGCTGCCACCCTGCCGTGGCACAGGGGTGACAGGGAGGAAAAGAAAGGACACTGGGGCTATGGCTGGCCACCTTGCCATAGGGGATGGGGCACATGCACTTTGCTTGCTTTTCAGGGAGTGATGTCCTTTTGGTTTTGCCTTTTTTTCTTTTATATGTTCTCTGTATTCTTCACACATATTTGTCACTGTGATATTTTCTGAAAAATCCCTTCACCAGGATTTCTTCTCCTGGCAAGATGAGAAGCCTCAGCTTCTCCATGTTTTGCTGCTTTGGAATGTGATTTGGAGAATTGTTTACCCAGCATGTGAAATTGTTTTAATTTAATGACCAATCAGGGTCCAGCTGTGTCGGGACTCTGGTCTGTCACGAGGTTTTATTATTCATTCTTGTATCCTTTTATCATTCCTCTTGTATCCTTCTGATGTATCCTTTCCTCTATTGTTTAGTATAGTTTTAGTATAGCATTCTTATAATATAATATAATATAATATAATATAATATAATATAATATAATATAATATAATATAATATAATATAATATAATATAATATAATATAATATAATATAATATAATATAATATATACCATATCATATCATATCTCATAATAAATCAGCCTTCTGAGAACTTGGAGTCAGATTCTCATCTCTCACCTCATCCTGGGGACCCTCACAAACAGCACAACACATATATTCATAGCTCTGTAGCCCATTGTATTAGTGACTGATTTTCCCAGTAATTTTCCAAGGCCTTTCCCGAGGCAGAAGGACAAACCAAGTGCCAGAGCTCCAAGCCCTGAGGGGTTCAGGACCCCAGTGGTGCCTTGGTTCTTCCTGGGAACCAAGGCCATGAGCAACTCTTGGAGATCCATTCCATGGACAGAGCACAGCCAGTGCCAAGGGGGGACTCCAGAGAAGGGGCTTGACCTGGGGGGGGGAGGGAATTGCCTCACCACTTGTGCTGCTAATTGGTGCTTTTTATCAATTATGCTAATTTCCTAAAACCTATAAAAATGTACTCACCCCTGTGAGGGTGGCCTTTTATGGACATCTTTCCATAACTGCCCCTGAAACCTTCAAATAAAAATCCCCTTTATAGTCACAGAAGTCCCAGAATGCCCAGGTTGGAAGAGACCTTCAAGATCATCGAGTCCAACCCAGCCTCAAGCCCTCAACTCAACCCTGGCACCCAGTGCCACATCCAGGCTTTGTTAAACACCCCCAGGGATGGGGACTCCACCACCTCCCTGGGCAGCCATTCCAGTACTTTATCACTCTTTCCATGAAAAACTTTCTCCCAATCTCCAGCCTGTATTTCCCTTGGTGCAGCTCGAGGCTGTGTGCTCTGGTTGTGTCAGTGCTGCTGGAGAAAGAGCCCAACCCCCAGAATATTACCTCCTTACTAAAATTATCTCAAGCTTCGTTTCCAAACTGGGGGAAAAGACAACAGGAGGATGTTCCACACGGGGGGGGGGGGGGCAAAAACCCTTTTCCCCTGATCCTGAGTGGTTAACGAGGCTCAGGAGGACACCAAAGGAAGCATAAAACTGCCACCATGAGCAGGGTGACCACACTGACACCCCAGCTCCTCCCAGCCCTCATGGCAAACAGCCCATCACCAACAGTGATGAGCTCAGCTCACTGCTGGAAACACAGAGTGCTTTGGGTGAAAGGAGAGGCACTGACCGTGGGCAGCTGGCTGGAGAGGAGGTGCCCATCCTGGCTCAACATGTTGGACACCATGATGGCCGGCAGGTCCATGTTCTGGTAGGGATAGGCTGGGATCAGGCTGTTGGGAGGGAGGCTGTGGCACAGAGAGTGGTATCCAGTTTCATGCTCCACCAAGTGCAGGAGGGATGGGTCAGGGAGGTTGGGAGGCGTTATGGGAGGGATCTCGTAGTCCTCGTTGTTCTCATTCTGACTGTTGTACGTCTGAAACACCAAAGAGACAGTTTGCAACATGTCACTGATAGGTATGAAAATTCAGAATTTTATAATGTACTTAGGCAGGTGGAGGAAAACAGAAATATATTGAAATAACAGAAATATAAATAAATTCATTTAACAAATTTGCTTATTTAACAAACCTGCAAAAGTACAGAAGACAGTTTGTAACGTGAATGTAAAGGTAGAGACAACTTGTAACAGAACACATAAGAATTTAGGTGATAGATAAAGGCTGTAAAGATAAGAAAACTCAGCAAAGCAAGACTTAGGTATTGTTGAAACCCATAAAGCAGAACCTTTTGCTTAAGGAGCTCCTGATTTTGGCCAGGACAAACTGACCTGAGAGGAAGCCAAACTCCACTGTGCCTGCCTAGAAGAAAGGGTCAAGCAGAGAACATCAAGGAAGATGAGGTTACTTCATCAAAGACACCCACCCACAACCACCAGGAGGTGTGGCACCACCCTGGGTAGACTCTGGGCAGGGAATGGGTGGGCAGCAAGATGTGGACTTGGGTGATCAATGTGTATTTAAACCTAAAATTTGTCTCACCAGGCATGCAGGTCTTTGGTGCAAATACCCCCATGTCCTTGGTGGAAATATCCCCAATGTCCTTGGTGGAAATACCCCCATGTCTTTGGTGGAAATATCCAAATGTCCTTAGTGGAAATATCCCCATGTCTTTGATGGAAATGTCCCAAATATCTTTGGTGGAAATGTCCCAAATATCTTTGGTGGAAATAGCTCCATGTCTTTGGTGGAAATATTCCAAATGTCCTTGGTGGAAATACCCCCATGTCTTTGGTGGAAATGCCTCCATGTCTTTGGTGGAAATATCCCTATGTCTTTGGTGGAAACATCTCCATGTCTTTGGTGGGAATACCCCCATGTCTTTGGTGGAAATGTCCCAAATGTCTTTGGTGGAAATGCCTCCATGTCTTTGGTGGAAATATTCCCAATGTCCTTGGTGGAAATATCCCAAATGTCTTTGGTGGAAATATTCCCAATGTCCTTGGTGGAAATACCCCCATGTCTTTGGTGGAAATGCCTCCATGTCTTTGGTGGAAATATCCCCATGTCTTTGGTGGAAAAACCCCCATGACTTTGGTGGAAACATTTCCATGTCTTTGGTGGAAATACCCCCCATGGCTTTGATGGAAATATCCCCCATGTGTCCCAGCTGGAATAAAACATACATGCTTTACAATTTTTAATTGTAAAGTCCTTATTCCTCAAATCATCACTGCCTTGCTGCTTCGGCAAAGAAAAATGACTGTTTCTCTAAGAAATACAGATTCCAGTGGAAATGGGTTTGTTGTGATAAAAAAGGCACCTCCAGTCCCGCCCACCAGGTTGTAACGAGGTAGGAGCCAGGGTGTGAGTGTGGCAGCACTGTTCCATCCATCAGGAACACACCATGGAGCCCCTGGAGGCTCCATCCCCCTGCTCCCTGCTCCCTCACCGCATCCCTGCTCATCTCTGAGTCCCAAAAGCCTCAGCAGAAACCCCCACACCTGGAGCACAGCCATGGAAGGGCAGGGCTGCCCCTGACCAGCTGCTGCCCTCCTAGGCCAAGCCTCCATCTGGGCACTCAGCTCAGCTCTCAACATACTGCTGGTATTTTAAAGAGCTTTTCTGAGAGCTGTAGAAACAACAATTACTTAGGATCAAAATTCACAGAATTATGGAAGAGTTTGGGTTACAAGGGATGTTAAAGCCCATCCAGTCCCATCCCTGGTACAGGGACACCTTTCACTGTCCCAGGGTGCTCCCAGCCCTGTCCAGCCTGGCTTTGGACACTGCCAGGGATCCAGGGGCAGCCACAGCTGCTCTGGGCACCCTGGGCCAGGGCCTGCCCACCCTCACAGTAAAGCATTTTCCCCTAATATCGAATTTAACCTGCCCTCTGTCAAGTTAAACCCATTCTCTCTCATCCTAACTCCCTCAGAATCCTCAAAAACTCCAGCACAGGAGCTACAACGAGGGAGGGGGATTTAGAAACACAGCCATCACTCTTTAAAAACCCTTTAAAGAAAGCCTGTGTGACTCCACCACTCATGGAGATTTGTCCTTCCTTGGATCCCCTCCCAAATTTCATTTGGAAAAGCATTGCCTCACCTCCCTGCTGACACTCTCTCGAGGTGACACGAGCATGCAGAGATGTTGGAACTCTGTCTGCTCCCCATGTTTTCTCATGCCTTGTTTACTTCTAAGCATTCCCATTGCTATAAAAATCTGTTATCGCACCTGTGCAATCATTTTCACTTCAGACAAAACCATTTTTTCTTCATAATGTGTGAATCTATCCAAAATTATTAATTACCAACACAGAATATAATGAGTCTCTGGCAGAGGAAGCTTATTCTAAACATCCACTGTTTCACCTATTATTATAGCATATGAAATTCTGATTAGCTATAGCATTACACACATTTAGCTAAAGCTAAATTTCCCAGATCACCTAGTTTCATGGTTGGATTTGGACTTAATACTTGATTTAAGAGCAAAACCCCAGATGTTAAAAAAACCAGTTAAGCACTGTAGGCTTTAATAATCCATTGTCCCAGAGCTCACCCCTGGATTTGTGCTCCTTATCACCACACACTGTGGGGGAGAAAGTCCTTAATAAAATAAAATAAAATAAAATAAAATAAAATAAAATAAAATAAAATAAAATAAAGCCTGTGTTTAACTGGAGCACAGCAGTCAGTGGGAGAGGCAGCAGGGAGCAAGGAGGGATCTGTGGATTGGTGAAAGGGCATTGCCAGGGAGAACCATGGGGTGTCAGAGCAGGGGGCACTCCTGCCTCACCCCACAGCTGGGGCTGGAAGAGGCTCATCCTCTGCTAAGCTGAGCCCACACCTCTCACCTCCTGCAGCAGAATGGAACAAAAAGAGCAGAAGGACAGGATGACATCCAGGGGGACCTGGACAAGCTGGACAAGTGTGGCCACAGGAACTTAAGGAGGTTCAACAAGTCCAAGTTCAAGGAGCTGCTCCTGTGCCAGGGCGATTCAGGCAGGAGAGGAAAACATTGAGAACAGCCCTGTGAGAGAAGGGCTTGGGGATTCTGGTGGGGGAAAGGCTGGACAGGGGCCAGCCCTGTGCCCTGGCACAGAACCCTCCGTGTGCCAGGCTCACCCCACACGTGGGCAGCGAGGGGACCCTGCCTCTCTGCTCCCCTCTCTGCCCTGTGGGGCTGCCTGCAGCTCTGGGGACTCACACAGGGGAAGGACATGGAACTGTTGGAGCTTCAGGAGGCCATGGAGATGCTCCAAGGGCTGGAGCCCCTCAGCTCTGGAGCCAGGCTGGGAGAGCTGGGGTTTTTCAGCCAGAAGAAGGCTCCAGGGAGAGCTCAGAGCCCCTTCCAGTGCCTAAAGAGGCTCCAAGAGCTGGAGAGATGGGAAGGAGGGCAGTGGCTTCACAGTGACAGAGGGCAGGGTTAGATATTGGGAAGAAATCCTTCCCTGTGAGGGTGGGCAGGCCCTGGCACAGGGTGCCCAGAGCAGCTGGGGCTGCCCTGGATCCCTGGCAGTGCCCAAGGCCAGGCTGGACAGGGCTTGGAGCAGCCTGGGACAGTGCCCATGGCAGGGAATTGGAATGAGATGAGCCTTAAGGTCCCTTCCAACCCAACCCATTTGATGATTCTGTGATTCAAGAGCAGGTTCTGCATATCTGACCCAAACCTTTACGTTTACCTGAGATTCCACTGGCTGTAGGGAAACAGGAGCACAACAGAAACACAAGAGAGAGCCTGAACCATGACAGTTCTGTACCCACTGTTACTGTTCAGGGGAAACTCAAGCCCAGCTCTTGTTCCAGGCAGCTTCTGTCTGTCATTGTTATGATCCAGGGAAGCAGTGGGCTGAGGGGATGTACTCAAGGCAGACAGAGAGATCCCATTTAACATGTTTTGTAGCTGTGTTTCCATTTGGGCTCCACTCCTCGAGGTACACTGATTCTTTCCCAGTTATTTAAGAGGATTTCTCTCCATGCTTTACAGAAAGGGATTTAAATAAATCAGCGCACAGCAAACTTGTTCCTCCAGCTGGTTTACTTTGGTATCAGGTATATAAGCAAGTGGCTTTGCTGTACTTAACTAAATTATGTAAAACCCACTCAAAGTTTCCTAAAGCTGTCTTCAAAACTACAAGTCCCCTGTGTTGCTGCAGAACAGCTCACCCAAGGGCTTTGAGGTGGTTCTGTACAGGGTGCCAAAGCCCCAGCACTCTGCTCACCCCCAGGCACGTTTCTGCCTCTGTTCTATTCAACCCAGGGGGAAAAAAAAGAGAGAAAAGAAAAAAAAAGACCTGTTTAAATCACAAAGCTTTCCCAACAGCTACAGCATTTTGCAGACGTATCAAAATTACAATCAAAGCTGTACACAATCAAAATCAGATTAGACAATATCCAATCAACATAATCAGCGTCAGTGCCTGCCAGCTTTCACACCCTGTGCTACCCAGAGCGGGCTGCCCTCACTCCAGTCTGCTTGAAATAGATGGTCAGAGAGATAAGGAGGGGAGATGAGGCACACAGACACTCAGAAGGCTGGGAAAAGGGTGATTTATTGTCACACACAGTGCATGTTGGTGTGTCCACAGTGACACCTCTGTCCCCACACGGTGTGCACACATCCGTGCCCTCAACCCCTCAGCAGCAGCACCCAGCTCCTCTCCACCACCATGTGGGCTCTGTGGCAGATTATATTTCCTATTCTTATGTTAATTTGAATTAAATTAAACAGCCAATTATGGGTTCTAAGGATACATTACAAATTAGATTAGCGGGCTGGTCTGAAGCCATTCATCCCACCAGGGCTCCGAGCGTGGAGCAGCTCGTGCTGCTGAATGGCTGCCCATTTACTGTGCACAAAAAAGGCTCCAGGATTTTCCACTGTCAAACAGATGACAGTTGTTGTGATTACACATTATTCCTCTTCAAATTAAAACACTGCAATCAGCTGAAACAACAAGGCTCTTCTTGCAAACCCTCTTGTGGCTGGTGCTGCCGGGCAGATGCCGGGGGCTGCTTGGAGCAGGGAACCCCTGCAGTGGGGTGGAGACACAGGATGGAGCCAGGTCCATCACAGAGGGGACACTGCCCCTCCTCTGAGTGCCCTCCCTGCCCTCAGTCCCACAGGGATCCCTGTGCACCAGCTGTAGGGGTTGTACAGGATCCAACTGCCCTGAGCATGGCCCCAGGGTTATCATAGACTCAAAATAGTCCGGGAAGAGACCTGAAGGATCATCTCATTCCAAACCTCCTGCCATGGCACTATCCACTATCCTGCCTCCTTCCACTATCCCAGGCTGCTCCAAGCTCCATCCAACCTGGCCTTGGACACTGCCAAGGACCCAAGGGCAGCCCCAGCTGCTCTGGGCACCCTGTGCCAGGGCCTCAGCACCTCATAAACCTGGTTCTGCCCCATGCTTGCACAGGATGGCATCACACCAGGTACAACCAACCTCACAGAGTAGCAAAACTGTACTTTAAAACACTTATTCCATCTTGAAATCCAAGTCTGAGCAGGGGTCCCTGCACCATCTCCATCCAACAGCAGGTTGAGGGTCAGAAGACAGAGAACTGGAGGGGAGGTGATGTTGGGGGGGTGTTGGAATGGGGAGAAAGGCTCTGGTTCCTGGCAAGGTGACACCCAGGCCATGTCCAGCACCAAGAGGAGTCAGAACTGGCTGCTCCCTCCCAGCTCACAGCATGGGGCTGGGGACATGATATTGGGAATGATTTGAGAGGAAAGGCAGAATTCCTGAAGCCCTTGCAAGATCAGGGGCTGGCCTGCACAGCCAGGCCCCACTGCTGAGCTGCCAAGAGCCCCTGCAGCTCTTGGAGACACCCCAGGGTGGTCTCCTGCCAACGCTGCTCCCCACCACAGGGACAACCTGCCAAGACCTCCCAGACTTGTTGCTTTCCCTGCTGCTTTTCAGGACAGGGAGGCAGAGATGGACAGGAGGCATCCCAGGTGTCCAGGATGTGCAGGAGAGGGCTCTCAGGTGGGAGGCAGCTCTGGGCACATGTCTGTCCATGGCAGGTGGCCCCTGTGCTGCCAACACAGAGCACATCTGGGGCTTGTGGCCTGAAGGGCACAGTGACCCTGCTCACCCCCTGCCATGGACCCAAAACCACCCTTGATGCTGCAGCTGCTTCACCTTTTGCTCCTGTGCTGCAATTCCTCCTAGACTGTAAATGAAGCCAAACCCCAGCAAGCTCCCAGCAGCCATCCCAAAACTGAACCCCCTGAGCCTGGGGAGCATCCCCAGCACTGCAGCGAAGGGGAGGGTGGGCCAAGGGACATCCAGGTGTCTGAATGTCACACAGCTCTGAGGGACCAGCTGTGACCCAGCTGTGACCCAACCAAGGACATCCAGGTGTCTGAATGTCACACAGCTCTGAGGGACCAGCTGTGACCAGCCCAGGACATCCAGGTGTCTGAATGTCACACAGCTCTGAGGGACCAGCTGTGACCAGCTGTGAGCCAACCAAGGACATCCAGGTGTCTGAATGTCACACAGCTCTGAGGGACCAGCTGTGACCAGCTGTGAGCCAACCAAGGACATCCAGGTGTCTGAATGTCACACAGCTCTGAGGGACCAGCTGGGACCAGCTGTGACCCAACCAAGGACATCCAGGTGTCAGAATGTCACACAGCTCTGAGGGAGCAGCTGTGACCCAACCAAGGACATCCAGGTGTCTGAATGTCACACAGCTCTGAGGGACCAGCTGTGAGCCAGCCAAGGACATCCAGGTGTCTGAATGTCACACAGCTCTGAGGGACCAGCTGTGAGCCAGCCAAGGACATCCAGGTGTCTGAATGTCACACAGCTCTGAGGGACCAGCTGTGAGCCAGCCAAAGCCATGGCAGAGCCATGCTCAAAGGACACTGCAGATCCTCATGCAGGTGACTCAGGAGGGAGGGACAAGTGCTGGGCATGTCTATAAATGATGCCTTCAGCTTCCTCTTGCCTTTCCCCTCCTTTACAAACCACCCCACAGGCAGGCAGCACCATCTCTGCACTGCATGTTGGTGTTAATCACACAGGACACGGCTTGGCCAAGGACCTGGGACACCTTTCTCCTCCTTGGCAGCATGGCAAATGTCCAGTGACCCCAATTCTCCACTGAGTCCTGTTCTGTGTGATTATCCCTGAGGATCCAGGAGTTGCAGCCAAGCATTGATTCAGAGAAATGTTCTTCACAGTGAGAGGGATAAAGATTTGTAGTATTATTGCAGGTAAATATTTGCCCTGTCAAAAAGCATTCAGCAGTAAATGTGAGCCTGAGAGAGAACATTTGTTCTTGGGAAGGTACAAGGAAATAGGGAGGCTGCTGCAATCTATCCAGGTGACACAAGCCACCATGGACTCTGTGCCATCCCTCATCTAACTGGGCTTTTCCTGAAGCTAAGGCAAAAGCTCAGTGACACTGCTGACACTTTAGAGATGAGATGAGCCTAAAGAGACCCAAACCAGCCTGGCCAGTCTGCAAAGTTGGGAAAACATTGATATTTGTGATGCTGAGGGGTGCTGCAGCTTGGGCTCCTGGTGGGCACAAGGAGCACAGGGAGGTTATGGGGTGCCCACCCCATCCCATGAGCTGTGATGGCAATTCCCCCATCCCAGTGCCAGGGACAGCACTCTGCCACCAGCACCACACAGGGAAGGAGCTGCAGACAAGCAGCCAGATGGTTTTGGGGGTGTCTTGATTTCTCCAAAGCTGGATGATGTGTCAGTCAGGAGACAGAGAAGCACACATTCCCTACAGCACCTCTAATATGCCACTGGTCACAGCAACTTCAAGGATCAGCTTGAGAGAACACCTTGAGCCACAGAAAGAGTCCAAACACAAGGAAAAAGGTAAAATCCAAGCTTCCTGAGGACCAGCTGCCTGTATTTCCTGAAAAGCCTTTGGTCTCCTCTCCCACTACACCCATTACTCACACAGGCACAATCCTATTTGCAAGAAGGGATTCTGATACATTTCTCCTGCACAGAAACCAGAGGGGTTTTCTGCTCATCTCATGGCACTGAAGCCACAGGGACAGAAATGTCAGCTGAGCTGGCAGGAGAAAGTGGAATTCCCTTGGGACATTGCAAACTCCAGAGAAATGCTCTGGGCCAGCACAGAATGGATGGTGCTTGCTGTGGGGTGCCCAGGGGGGTTGCCCCTTCCATCACCCCTCTGCAGGCAGGGATGGCAGAGGGCTCTTGTTCACACCTGGGATCCCCCAAATCCAGGGATTCTTGCCAAGAAGTGAAGCAGGGCTGATTTTCTGCATCAGCAGCTCTGGGTTTTAGGAATGGAAATTGATTTGCCTCATCCTCACACCCAGAGATCTGTGTGAATACCAGGGTCAATGAATTATGTGGGGAGAGGTGGATAAATACTGGAAAGAAGTATTTATTAACAGTCAGTCACATACAATCTACAAATTGTCTTTGAAGTGTTCCCAGGCCCTGCTACATTAATTTTCACATGCTCAGGTTTTTTACTAGGGAAATGCTGTTGAAAAGAGAAAATGAGTTCTTGCCTGAGCAGAAATGTGCCCTGGAAGTGTCTGCACAATATTCAGCAAGAGGCTGGGGCACAGCAGAGCAGCAGGGAACCTGTGGGAAAGGGGGCTCTTCCTCCTGTGTGTTCTCCTCTTGCATATCCAGAGTGGAGGGGTTTAAAATCATAGAAACACTGAATGGTTTGGGTTGGAAAGAACCTCAAAGTTCATCTTTTTCAAAACCCCCTGACACAGGCAGGGACACCTCCCACTGTGCCAGGCTGCTCCCAGCCCTGTCCAGCCTGGCCTTGGGCACTGCCAGGGATCCAGGGGCAGCCCCAGCTGCTCTGGGCACCTGTGCCAGGGCCTGCCCACCCTCACAGGGAACAATTCCCAATTCCCAATCTCCCATCCATGCCTGCCCTCTGGCAGTGGGAGCCATTCCCTGTGTCCTGTCCCTCCACCCCTTGTCCCCAGTCCCTCTCCAGCTCTCCTGGAGCCCCTTCAGGCCCTGCAAGGGGCTCTGAGCTCTCCCTGGAGCCTTCTCCTCTCCAGGTGAGCACCTCCAGCTCTCCCAGGCTGTCCCAGAGCAGAGATCATTCTCTCCATAAACCCCAAGCAAGTGCTGGTTGTCCCAAAGATCAAACCCCCACCTCCCCACCCCGTGGGCATTGCTCTGATGCAGACTCTACAGACACCACAACTGCAGCACAAATCCACTCCCAGCTCAGTCCCAGCTCTTCTGGATGGCTTCACCTTTGAATCAGCAGGATGTTTATACCTTTAAACTTCTCATGAGTTGACCTTCTTCCATCTCCTGTAGATCCCATGCACTCCTGCAGCCACAGCTCTTCCCAAAGCCTGGATGGTTTCAACCAAATCTGACAGCTCAGAAAGGTCTCTCTTGTACACATTTTACAAAAAATGTGTGTTTCATAAAAGATTTGTCCACAGAGGGTCCTAAACATCCTTGCTTGTCCTAATAACCTTGGATGTCCTTGGGAAGTTGCCACAGTGGCAAAGGGAAGGCTGTGGTGTGGTGCTCAGCAGGAAGGGGCTATGAAGGGAAAAATATCCACAGGGAACAGAAAATCTCAGTTCTTGCTAAATAAAAAAAAAAAAAAAAAAAAACTGGAGGCTTGCATCCAATTCTGCATTTTGGGGGTTATTTTACATGCCTATTTTACATACATATTTTTAAGGCCAGAAGCAACATTGCCAGGACTCTCTGGCCTCAACCTGTCTGTTGTGTGGGTGGGAAATGAAGAATAAGGTACCAGTTATTTATAATTATCTGAAGGACAGAAACTCCCTGAGATTCAGCCTGGCCATTCTGCTGCATCCCCTCCCATGGCACCACAAGCTCACAGTCAGGTTTGATATTGTCCAAGCTGCTCTTGACCTGCATCACCACTTCACCAAAAAAAGCTAAAAATAATGGAGTTCTATGAACAATTTAGAGCAAAAGAAATCAGCCTTATTGTAGGCTTTTAAAAAGGCTCCCAACTCTCTCTCTCCCTCTATTTTTTTTTTTAATCAGTATCTTATCCAGAACTGGAATCCTGTCAAGAATAGTGGATAGCAGGGAACTATAACTTCTTATTATGTGTATAGTGATTTTATGAATTCAGTAGGGAATGAAATGCAATTTTGTCAGACTTGTCTGTGTTCATAATGACCAAGTCAAATTAATCATCATGGATAATACTCCTGTGTCAGCCATTCAAGAGATTTTTTAATAGAATTTTTCTGATTCATGTCTTGCAGTACATCAGATCTGTAGTAATGCAGGCACTTCTAAAAATCAGTGCAATTATGGCTTCTTGTTGGCCTGTCATTTTCCTGGGAATAAAAATGTCTCTGCAGAAGTCATATACTGTACATAAACCAAAATGGAAAACAAAAATATAGTTACAATTAGGCTTGATTTTTTTCTAAAGATTTAATATCTTTTTGAGGCCATTATTTATAGGCAGTCCATAAAGCTCCAGAGCACGAGGTGAAGATGGACGGGTTTATCACAACACAGACCAATTTTATCCTGCTTGTCATTCCTCCTTTGATTGCCCTGTGAGTTAGTGGCTTTTGCAGGCATGGAAATGACTATCCCATAGAACAAACAGGGGATAGGTAATGGGTTTGCAGTCAAATTATTGTGTTTATTAAAAATGTATCAAGGAAAGCCCACTCAGATCCCAAAGGGCTCTTGTTCAGGAAAATCTCTGGTTCAAGCAAAGGTTACGGTTTCCATAAAGGCAGATATGGATGGAAGGGGCAGCAGTGCAGCAGGCAGGGGTGCAGAGAGGATTAGGAGTGCTGTGTTTATCCTCCTGAGGAAACAGAGACAGACAGACCCCTAATTCCCTGGTGACACAGACAAAAATGAGTTTTGGAAGTAGATACCCCCAGGAATAAAGAGGAAGAAAAATGTAAACACCCATCTCTGCCTTTCCTGCTTGCATGGCAAGGAGCAGCTGCCTCATAGGAGAGAGCAGGGCAGGACCCTGCCAGTGCCCCACATGTCCCAGAGGGAGCTCCACGAGGGCCAGCTGTCCCTCCAGAGCCACCTCCTGATGCCACCAGGTGCCACCTCTGTATGGCAGCACTGTGGTGGTGTGCACAGGGGTCCTAGGGTGAGGGAAGAGATGAGAATCTTGACTCCATGTTTCAGAAGGCTGATGTATTATTTTATGATATATATTATATTAATAGAAAATGATATTTTAAAACTATCCTAAAAGAATAGAATCATCAGAAGGCTTGAAAGGAATAGAAAGGAATGGAATAATAAAATTTTGTGACTGCTCACAGCCTCGACACAGGTGGCTGTCATTGGTCATCAAGTAAAAACAGTTTCCCGTGCTGGGTAAACAATTCTCCAAATCACACTCCAAAGCAGCAAAACATGGAGAAGCTGAAGCTTCTCAGCTTTTCAGGAGAAAAGATTCTGGCAAAAGGATTTTTCATAAAATATGTCTGTGACACAGCACCACATCCCTGCACAGAGACTGCTGGATACAGAGATCCTGGAATCACTGAGGGGTTTGGGCTGGGAGAGACCTGAAAGCTCACCCAGCTCTGCTCCCTGCCACACCTCCCTGTACCCCAGGTGGCTCCAACCCTGTCCAGATGGGATTTTAAGGCTCAATTCCTGCTGGGATGTTTATAGCTTTAAGCTTTACAGACCTTCTCCCATCTCCTGTAGATCCCATGCACTCCTGCAGGCACAGCTCTTCCCAAAGCCTGGATGGTTCCAACCAAACCTGACAGCTCAGAAAGGTCTCTCTTGTACACATTTTACAAAAAATGTGTGTTTCATAAAACCATTTGTCCACAGAGGGTCCTAAACATCCTTCCTTGTCCTAACAACCTCTGCTGACAGCATTTGCAGAAGAATTCAGTGTTGGTTTACACGAACATCAGCAATACCCAGGGCTCTGCAAACCCTTGGTTGTGCTCCACGTGCAGGGCTGGGCTGGGGGGCACCTTTGATGCTCAGCTGCTCCTGGGTGACCCAGAGCAGCAGCTCAGCTCACCTATGTTTTCCTTACCTCGCCAGGCTGCTGAAGGAACTGCTCCCTTTCCCTTGCCTGTTCCCTTTCCCTGCTGTCCCTTTCCCTGCTGTTCCCTTTCCCTGCTGTTCCCTTTCCCTGCCTGTTTCCTTTCCCTATTGTTTCCTTTCTCTTGCCTGTTTCCTTTCCCTGTTGTTTCCTTTCCCTGTTGTTTCCTTCCCCTGCCTGTTTCCTTCCCCTGCTGTTTCCTTTCCCTTGCCTGTTTCCTTTCCCTGCTGTTTCCTTTCCCTGCCTGTTTCCTTTCCCTGCTGTTTCCTTTCCCTTGCCTGTTTCCTTTCCCTGCTGTTTCCTTTCCCTGCCTGTTTCCTTTCCCTGTTGTTTCCTTTCCCTGCTGTTCCCTTTCCCTGTTGTTTCCTTTCCCTGCTGTTCCCTTTCCCTTGCCTGTTTCCTTTCCCTGTTGTTTCCTTTCCCTTGCCTGTTTCCTTTCCCTGCTGTTTCCTTTCCCTGTTGTTTCCTTTCCCTGTTGTTTCCTTTCCCTTGCCTGTTTCCTTTCCCTATTGTTTCCTTTCCCTTGCCTGTTTCCTTTCCCTGCTGTTTCCTTTCCCTTGCCTGTTTCCTTTCCCTGTTGTTTCCTTTCCCTGCTGTTCCCTTTCCCTGCTGTTTCCTTTCCCTTGCCTGTTCCCTTTCCCTGCTGTTTCCTTTCCCTTGCCTGTTTCCTTTCCCTGCTGTTTCCTTTCCCTGCTGTTTCCTTTCCCTTCCCTGTTTCCTTTCCCTGCTGTTTCCTTTCCCTTCCCTGTTTCCTTTCCCTGTTGTTTCCTTTCCCTGTTGTTTCCTTTCCCTTCTGTTCCCTTTCCCTGTTGTTTCTGTGGCTGTTCTTCCCCAGGCTCTCAGAGCCAACGTGGCAGAGCTCCAGGCACAGCCAGGAGATGTGCAAGCTCTGCTCCACCTTGGCAAAGAGCTGCCTCTGTCATCTGCCTCACAATCAGCCTCCTTAACATTGTTTATAATGATTTTTGCCTGGTTTTAAAATGTATTAAAGGCACTGTACATCCAGTGAGACAGCAGCCAGTGGGATCTAAAATTAGACTGACTAGGCCAGACAAATATAAACCCATTTTTTTCTTTCCTAGGATCTCTCCTGGAAGTGAATACAAGGAATATCATATTCTACTCAAGAACATCATGCATTTCAGGGAATTATTTGAGAACAGGTTTTACATAATTGCCTTTTTTGTCTCGTGGCATACTGAACTTGCATAATGAGCTCAGTGCACTCACAGCAATCCATTGTTGGGCTGGATGGATTTGGTGGAGGGTGCTGAGCCCAGGGTGTGTTACACAATGGTGGATAATGCACTGTAAGCAGGTCAGGAGATAAGGCAGCCCAAAACCAGGCACAGGCAAGGAAGAATTAGCAAAAAGCACTCTAAGAAATTAATTCAACCTGGCTTCAGCTGAGCCAGAAGGACCCAGAGCAGGAAGGAAACTACACTCTGTACCACGCTTGTTCCCTTTCAGATTTTGTCTTAGAGTATTTCCCTTGTGCTCAAAACTGAAGGAGGGGAGTTAAGGGATTAAACAAATCTTTTGTGCCACACTTCACATGGATGATTTTTTTGCACCACATTTTCCAGAGTTTCATCTCAGAAGACATGTCCCACGTGTGGCACATGGCATTCACAGCCATCCTCTGCTCTAGGGTGCTGTGGGCTGCAGCAAAGCCACAATGGCAACACAACCCATCTGCAATTCAGACTTTTTTCCCCCAAATATTCCCCATTTGGGTTGTTTTGTCTCATCAGCAAAGAGACATTTTCCAAAGAAGCCCTGCATGGCCCTCAGCACCCAGGGCACAGCAGAAGTGGGCAAGGCACCAGAGATCCCACCAAGAGCACATCACCAATGCTGAGGATCCCATGGGAGCTAAAGGGACAGTTACAATTTTTTCCTAAATGCCCCACACTACCCCTTGCTTTGCTCCCTCTTCCCACACAGAACCAAAGTCCTTAAGCCCAGGCTCTGTTTTTAGTGTGGGAGCTCCACAGCACTGGGATGTTGGTCCTGCTCATGGTCCCAGTCCTATAACAGCAGAGCAAAGAGCAGTAACAGCTCTTGGTACCCTTTCCTTCACAGTCTGGGTATCAGCCAGATGAAATCATCACCAACAGGGCCAGACCTGGTACTTTTGCTAAATTTTTTGTTATTTCCTATTGCCAACACCTTTGAAGCACAAAGCATCATCACAAACCCACTCAGATTTGAGCCCTCATTCTTCCCAACCCAGGCTTGGGAACCCAAAGCAAATTGGCAAGAAAACTGTAGATATTAAAAAATCAAAAAGTAATGTATCTGTTAAAAAATCAAAAAGTAATAAAGGCCCGCAGAAGCAGTGCCCCCCTCGCTGCCATCAGCCAGATCTGATGTGTGTGATTAGCACGAGGAAGGCAGGGATGTGGGGATGGCTTGCATAATGTGGTGCAATCTAGCACCTCCCCCAGGGTGCCCAGCTGCTGCAGAAGCAATTTCACAGCTCATCATCCATTATGAGATTAAAATAATTTTTTTTTTTTCATCCCGTGAAGTATTAATAAATTGTGCAGGCAGACCAGAGTTAGTGCCATTTACACAAATGGCACTGAATCACCCACCTAGTTATTTCTTAATGGATTGAGTATCTGTGTTCCTCCTTAGCCTGTAATTTAAAAACCTAAATACACAAACCTGTTTATTTGTCTCATCAGGCCCCTAGCCAGCACTTAGTGAGCCTGGGGACAGAGGGACAAAGGCAGAGCTGCTGCCTCCCCTGGACCTGCCCCAGCACTTTACAAGATAAACAATACCAAAACGTCCACATCCATGGATGGGAAAAGGGAAATGCACCACAAAAAAAGCCCAAACCCACATTGAAATCCCTCCCTTCTGGGGGCAAAGCTCAGTGAGGCATTGCTGATGCAGTGCAGGTTCTCTGGTACACGAGTGAAGATGTAAAGCTGCAGTCAGAGCACCACTAATGGCTCTTGGAACATCCCTGCTTTATTATGGTATCAGATGAAGAAGGCATGTTTAATGTTTAAACTTCCAACAACAAATGCCTTCAGCAAATATGTTTTATGTATTTATTCAGTGCTTCTTAAGTGCCTGTCGCCTCAGCAGCTGAGGTGCTGCTTACCCTTTTTTTTAAACATTTATTTTATTGAAATTAAGAATGTACCACAGCTTTGTGAAACGCCACCTTCTTCCCTCCCTTCTCTACTCTTTACCCCCAAGAGCAGCTTGAAATTCTTCACTCACCCATCCACTGCCAAACATTTCAGGCTGCCAGGAAGTGGCCGAGATGGGGAAAGGAAATGAACTGAAATCAGCAGGGTGATAAATCAGCTTCCCACGTTATCCCAAAGACCCTCAGCCCCCAAATCTGGCTCTGGCAGTGGGAAATGTGCCAAAGCCAAACACTCCTGAGTCAGCTCTGCCAAAGCAAACCCTGAGGTGGGACAGACAGAGCATGGACCCAATTCCAGTGGCAGTGACAGGGTGTGGTTGGCTGTCACGGACACATTTTATGAAAATTTTTTTCTTTAGGATTTTTCTCCTGAGAAGCTGAGAGGCCTCAGGAACAAAATGTAACCAATAATTATCTGCTGCTGTGGAATGCAACAGGTGCATCTGGGATTGGTCTCATGTGGTTGTTTCTAATTAATGGCCAATCACAGTCCAGCTGTCTCAGACTCTCTGGTCAGTCACAAGATTTCATTATCATTCCATTCTTTGCCCTTTTTTTGCAAGCCTTCTGATGAAATCCTTTCTTCTATTCTTCTAGTATAGTTTTAATATAATATATATCATAAAATAATAAACCAGCCTTCTAAAACATGGAGTCAAATCCTCGTCTCTTCCCCCATCCTGGGACCCCTGTGAACATCACCACAGTTGGCCAAGGGAGGTCTGTGACAGACTGACCATGGGGTTGGGATGTCTCACTCTGTGCAGATCCTAAATATGCACAACTCAACACAGAATCACACAATCACACAATCACTGAGGTTGGAAAAGACCTCCAAGATCATCAAGCCCAGCCTCTGGCTGTCCATATCCCCTAACCCAGTATTCCCAGTATTCCCAGTACTCCCAGTCCATGTGACGTCAAGGTTGGAGCAGCTGGGGCTGCCCCTGGATCCCTGGCAGTGCCCAAGGCCAGGCTGGACAGGGCTGGGAGCAGCCTGGGACCGTGGAAGGTGTCCCTGCCATGGCAGGGGGTGGAACTTCCAAGGTGAACTTGAAGGTCCCTTCCCACACAAAGCATTCCATGATAATCACACAGGATCTCTCTGTACCTCCTCTGCTTTCGCTGAGAGCCACAATTATGACCCTTCCTTCACAACCACAGCTCCAAGAATTTTGTTCTTTTTCCTCCCTTACCCAAAGCAGAAGCTGTCATGTCACAGGAGCACAAAGGTGCTGGGGCTGTTAGGGAAAGCAGGAAGCACCAAGAGACTCGTGACAGAACTGTGAGAACTGGAACGTGGTGCATGGCCAAGCATCCAAATCCCCAGAGTAGGTGTGAAAATCTCAGCCTTAAGCCTCCAATATGGGAATTTTAGGAAACAAACAGATTTTATCTTTAACAATTTTAACAACTTTTTTTTTTTTTCTTTAATAAAGCCAGGCTTATATATGGTATCTAAAAAAAGGCAGGAACACACACATGGCTGGGAGAGGCTCATCTATGCCCTCAATGAGACACTCATCAAATTCCTTCTGAAGCATTAAACAACCTGGACAAAATGAGCAGTGAGAGCAGGAACCATCCTTTCAGGAGGAAGGCAAAAAGGAAAACCACCACATTAATAATCAAAATAGCAATGTTTCCCTAGAGTAAGGACAACTGTCCATCTAGGAGGACAGCCAGGGCATCAATGTGCTGCTCATAGCCAGGAGCCTGCACCAAGGACCAACTCCAGTGCTGGCACTGGCAGATCCAGAGGCCATGGACAACATTTGTGCACACAGGGAATGGCTGTGCAGAGGAAAAGAAGGTGCAAGAGGGCTCACATCCACACCAGCCCTACCCTCATCACACGACCCAACCAAACACCCAAGGCATGAGGGCAGAAGAGAAACCCAGCCCAGCTCTCCAGAGGCCAAACCACCTGAAACTCTCCATTCATTGAGCAGCTTCAGAGGTGTTTGTGTTATTTTCATTGGTTTAGAAACACCAGGAACCTGAACTGTTCCAAAAAAACTGGGCAGAAGTGGAAGAGTCAAAACGAGAGGGAGAGATGCTGATGGAGAGGAGGGGGAGGCTCTGAGCACAACAGGGCTGCACATAACAAAGCCAAAACATCAACCCCATGGTAAAAATTCACATTTTCCCGGTTTACTCAAGGGCTGCAGCTGCTATCTGTCAAATCCAAGCCCACACAAGGCCTAGATATTTCCATAAACCTGTGATGACTCAGAGCCAAGTGCTTCTATTGCCAATTCTAGCACCAAACTGGGCACCTCGAGTCCCCCTTGGTGTTACCAAAAAGCTTCAGCCCAGTCTGACCCCAAACACAGCAAAAATGGGACACATTGTCTGCAAGCTGAGCTGCATCAGCTTTCATCACTTCTCCTCCCATCCCTATTCTTGATATCAAATAACAGGAATTTTTTCAGACTGAAACAGAGTGAGAAAGAAGTCAAAAACCAAGGATTGCATGGACAAAAGGAGAAGAAAGCAGGTGTTCTAACAGGGATACTGCAGCACTCCTCCATGCAGAAGTTTGGAAATCAGGACAGCAGAACTCCACTGCATGTTCCACTCGCTGTGTTTCAAAAATTAAACACCATCACATGAGCTGCTCGAGCACTCCCGAGTTTCCTGCACTTTACAGAGCATCTCTCCTTTTTTATTTTTTAAATTGTTTTTGGATCTCCAGCATCTCTGGATGCATCTCTGAGCATGGTAAGATCCTTCCTAAAGTTGCATTCAAGTGCATTCAGTAACTTGCTCTCAATACCAGTGTGGGTTCCCTGACTTGTACCCAAAAAATGTGACCTGTTGCTCCATCTGCTTGCAGAAGTGCTGGGCATTGTCCTGCAGCTGGATCCAGCCTGGAAACAAGCACCTTTTGGATATTTGCTTCCAAAATGCACTAGGAATTCATGAAGCCTGGGAAAGAAAGCTCCTCAGGAGAAAAGCTGCTCCCATGGGGAGCCTGAGCCCTCAGCACCACGTAGGTGTGTGGTTTTGTTTAGAAGTCATCTGGAATTCTTAAAATAAATTTGCTAAATTGTCTTCCAGAGACTGATGGTTTTTTTTTTCTTTCTTTTTTTCCCCCCTCCTTAATAAACTTCCAGGGGTATCTTTATTGTTATGTCTAATTTTAGCGAAAACTAACATTTCCTGAGATTCAATTTCTCTCATAATTGTTGGAAGGAAACTAAACTGTCTGCTGTAAACATTCACTGTATTGTGTGAAAAGTATCTTTATTACAGCCTACTGGGAATACTGATAAAATTCCCAATCCTAGCCTTTCCTCACTTTTTTTTTCTTAGAGCTCACTCTTTTCTCTTACATACCCATTAGTGTCAGTTCAAACATTCTGCGGGTGAGATATGAGAACTTAAAATATATTATTTAACAATCAAGGGTGGAATAAAGACTTGTGAGCAGTAAGATCCTTTCTGCTTTCCCTTTTGGTGCTTTCTATTATAGAAAATGAGGATGGCTATTCCATTTGTCTGCCTTCGTGCTCAGAGTTGATGTAAAAAATCTCATTAGTTTAGTCTGACATATATTCAATACAGTCTATGTACATATTTTTTTTCATTCTATTCTACAGCTGCAAAATGATACTAAATTTCATCAGATTGGAATGAAAACTGTGGTCTTGGAACATTTCCCTTTAAGGGCCTTATATTTATTCAGAATTCATGAATCATTTTCCAGTAATACAACTATAATTATTCTTAAAGTGTTATGTTTGAAGGTTTAATATGAAATACTTGCAAAAAGCTCTTTTTCACTTTGATAGTTTGTAATCTTCATGGTAATCAGATCAGTTAGCTCCTTCCCACAGCAGCCAGGAAAATACAATTTAATATGAATCTCATACTCTTCACTCATGTTTTAATTAAAGTAATAAAAGCCAAGTCATATTTTGCCCTTTACGGTGTACACAGATGTATAGACCTGAGCTAGACAGCCTCACACCCAGCACTCTTGATGGCAGCTGATGGATTTGCTGCTTTGAGATAAGTTTAATTCAGGCTGGCTCAGAGGCTGCTGATCGTGATGGCAGTGATGGGTGAGACCCAGCACAGCCCTTGGCAGAACTGCCCAACAGGTGCTGGAACATGGGCCAAACATGGAGCTCATGGAGCTGCTGTGACCACCACCCTTCAGCTGGGTCCTGTGTCACAGCTCAGCTCCCTGGGGAAGCTGCCCACCCTGGTTTTTGGTTCCCACCATGGCTCTGACCAGCCTGGCCTGGTGTGTCACCTGAGAGGGAGAGATCCCAGCCTTCCCCAAACACCCAGTGCAAACAACTAAATAACTATTGAGTGCAATACAACATTCCCCAAAGGAGCAGGAGCACAAGGACTGGTGGCATTCTCTCCCCAGCCAGTTCATGTCCCCTGCCCCTGGTTTTTTGGTTCCCACCATGGCTCTGACCAGCCTGGCCTGGTGTGCCACCTGAAAGGGAAGATTCCAGCCTCCTCCCAAAGGAGCAGGAGCACAAGGACTGGTGACATTCTCTCCCCAGCCAGCTCAGGTCCCCTGCCCTGCCCAGCCTCACGAGCGAGGGGAGGCTGGAGTGAACAGAGCCTGGCTCTGAGCAGAAGGAGCTGGATGGCTGCACTTGGGGTACACAGCCCTCATCATCCTCCAGGGCCTGCAGAGCCCTGACATCATGGAATCCTTCAGGGAGGAAAAGCCTGAATTTAGCCACTATTATCAAGTCCAGCCTTTGACTGATGGCCACCTTGTCCCCAGCCCAGAGCACTGAGGGCCATGGCCAGGTGTTCCTTGGACACCTCCAGGGATGGGGACTCCACACCTACCTGGGCAGCCCCTGACAATGTCTGACCACCCTTTCAGTGAAGAAATTCCTCCTGATATCCACTCTAAATCTCCCATGGCACAGTATGAGGCCATTTCCTCTTGTTCTATTGGTATTTGCCTGGGAGCAGAGCCCAACCCACCCCTGGCTGTCCCCTCCTGTCAGGAGCTCTGCAGAGCCACAAGGGCCCCCCTGAGCCTCCTTTGCTCCAGGCTGAGCCCCTTCCCAGCTCCCTCAGCCTCTCCTGGTGCTCCAGACCCTTCCCCAGCTCTGCTCCCATCTCTGGACACTCCAGCCCCTCAATGCCTTTCTCATGAGGGGCCCAGAACTGGGCACAGCCCTCGAGGTGCCCCAGCAGTGCCAGCACAGGGACAATCACTGTCCTAGTCACACTGGCCACTCTGTTTTGGGTACAGATGCTCTGCTGATGGTCCTGCCCTCGTGGGGCTGGAATGGAGCCCAGCCCTGCACGTGCCCAGGGCAGCCTCAGAGCCGGCACACAGAGAAGGGCTCATTCTGTCACCAGCCAAGGCAGCAGAGGGGTTTTCCTTTCTGCCCAGGCCTTCATCCAAATGCTGAAGTGGAAAATAACATTTTCTGCTGGAAGTGAGTGGCTCCTCCGTTAATCACTGTGTTGTGACAGCAGATCCAAACACCAGCTCGGGATGGGTCTCTGATGAGGAGGGAAGAAGTAATCAATCAGTTGGGAAAGGAAATCCCAAGAGCAATGGGCTGGGTATTTTCTTCCACACTGCTGCAGCCCACAGAGCTGCATTTCCACAAATAAACAGAGTTTTCCAGAGCAACTCCCCAGAGTCCATTAGAGAAGCAAACCACCCTGTGCAGGAGCCAAACCCAAAGCCCCAACAGGACATGGGTGTAGGAGTGATGGGGGTAGGACGGTCAGGACAGACGGACACGAGAGATCTCTGCAGCCAGGGCTGGAACTTGGGGTTATTGCAAAGGGCCTGGGGGCAGGGCCCTGCTGGGAGCTGCCAAACACAGCTCAGAGCAGGCCCCAAAGAGGGAGAGAGGTAAAGAGAGAGAGCAAGAGCGTGGTAAAGAGGAATGAGAGAGCGAGGAAGAGTAAAGAGGGTAAGAGAGTGAGGATCCCGTTCCAATCCAATAAATCTTCTTCTGTGTTGAATATTCTGATTCTCACTAACCAATCTAGTACAAGATACAAATCCTATAGTGTCGTACACATCTTTTATGAAAAATCCTTCCCTTAGGATTTTTCCTCTTGAGAAGCTGAGAGGCCTCAGGAACAAAATGTAAACATTGATTATCTGCTGCTGTGGAATGCAACAGGTAAATCTTTGATTAGTCCATGTTAGTTGTTTTTAATTAATGGCCAATCACAGCCCAGCTGGCTCAGACAGAGAGTCTGAGACAGAGCCTTTGTTATCATTCTTTGCTATTCTATTCTTAGCCAGCCTTCTGATGAAATCCTTTCTTCTATTCTTTTAGTATAGTTTTAATGTAATATATATGATAAAATAATAAATCAGCCTTCTGATAAATAATATAACATAAATAATGTAATATTATAATAAAATAATAAATCAGCCTTCTGATAAATAATAAAACAGCCAGGCCATGTGTCCTCATGCCACAGGAGCCACCCTGCACTCCAGCAGATCCTGTTCAGTCTGACTGGACCTCAGCTGTGCCCCACAGTTCTCTGTGCTCCCAGTCCCTCCGTCTCCTTCCCCCTGCAGCACACAGGGGTCATTCCTGAGATCTGGGATACACCTTTCCTGCAGCCCCAATGGTGGGCATGGTGGAATTTTGGCACCAAGAACCACCCATGTCCAATCCTCTATCAGAACTCATCTTGGCTCCAGTATTTTCTGTGTGGAAACCTCTAGATCAAGATGCAGCAGCAGCAAGGGCTGTTTCTCAGGGGGATGGACATGGTCCTGATGCTCCTTTTCTGCCACCCCCAGGCTCCCATCACCTCCCCAGCTGCAGCTCTGCTGCCTCCAGCCCTGGGCCAATCTCCTGCACAGACTGGATTTTTATTATTAATTTTTAAATGGCTCACTGTTTACAGACCTTTTCACTGCAAAAGAATTCCCAGCTCTGGCTGAAGCTCCTCAGGCACATTTTGATTCCTCATCTCACAGAACAAGGGCTACAGCCAGATGTGCTGCTTAATACAGACACTCTTTTTTGGGTCAAAAACATTCTCTGAGCTGATTCATATCCCAGAAAACCTTGGAAAGACACAGGAAAGTCAGGGATAGGCAGCTGCTGGGGCTGGCCAGAGCTGGCTATGGCCTCCAGGGGATCTTGGAGAGTGGTGGATGCTGTGGCCAGCCCTCAGGCTGTCAAGTGTGGTGTGTGCCCTCCAGTGCCCCGAGGATCTCCTGCTCCCTCCTGCCTCTGGCCCTAAACCTCAACCTCTCAGCAATCTCCTTGATGAAATATCTGCACATGAAACTCAGCCACCACAACAGTTTCAGTGTTTCCATCCCCACCAGGTGCTCTGTGCCACCTGACAGGTGTCCTCAGCTGTTTGACATGCTATTTCTTTTTCCCTTTTTAACCAGATTGAGTGCAATAGAAGCAGAGACCATCCATTTTGGTCTAGGAATGGCTCAATTGCATCAGTTTTTCACTCTTTTGGTGGCTGTTTTTCAAACACTGTATTGCTAAAAACCTCAGGAGTCCCTTGAGACCAAGGGTTGAAGATGGTGTTCACTCTGCTTGTAATATGAAGGGATTTTATTATTATTATTTTATTTAAACACTATAGCTGGCCTTGTACCAGCAGTAAAACCTCCTCTTGCTATGACTAAGCTACAGGAATCACTTCCTGACTGCACCTTTCAAACATTTCGCTGTCACACAGGAGTTCATGCAAAATTCACAAGCCTGGATCATCAGCTGTAGTTGTGCTCAACTCCCAGGCCCCTCCTGGAAGGGTTTCCATTAGCTGCTGATTATAATAAATGACATGTAACACTCTATTGTTCATTCTAAAATAGTACATGAGATTCTTCCTGAATTGTCTGCTGAGAAAGGCATTTAGGATCTATCAATGTCTCCCCTCTATTTTTTTTTTCTTCTCCAGCACAACATATGAAATTATACAGTATTACTCAAAGAACAGCAGGGAGAGAGCAAAAATCTGTATCTTATCATGGGGGCCTGCAGTGCACGCTCCCAAACTCTGTGTAATCCTCTTTCTACTCTGAGTCTATACAAACCTCTCTCTTCCCTTCACCAGGGGTCTTTTATACTCCTATATCTGTATGTTCCTGCAATGTATCCTTGCCAAGGGAGTGGGGAGTCATCTGTTATTTACTTTCAGGTGTGCTCTGCCCTGATGGGGCCAATTCCAGACTTCAAAAATACAGATTATTTGCAGATTGGAAGAGACCAAGACTCTGCACGGGCACAAGAGAGTAAAGTCCAAAGAGCACAAGGCAGCTGTGGATTGAGGAGCACCAGAGCTCTCCAAGTCCCCCTTAAAAAAGGAGATCATATTGCTCCTTATTTAACCCCTCACTTACATGTGACTTCCTTTAACACTGACCAACCTCTGATATCATCTGTTCCTGTGATCAACAGCTCAAACAAAAAATCAAGAGAATATGGAGCCCCCAAACCCTTCCTCCTCAATTATTCACTCAGAGGGTGGTGAAATACTGGCACAGATTGCCCAGAGAAGCTGTGGATGTCCCTGGGAACATCCAAGGTCAGCTTGGACAGGGCCCTGAGCAACCTGATCTCGCTGGAGATGTCCCTGCTCCTTGCAGAGGGCTTGAATTAGATGAGTTTTAAGGGTGCCTTCCATCCCAATCCATTCTGTGGTTCTGTGAAAGTTAAAACAAGTTTCTTCATGTGCAAAGGATTCATTAGAAACACCAAAGTCCATTAAGGGACTTGAGTGGAAATTGCACAAAGAATAACCTCACCATAGGCTCTGATTTTCTGTGCAGACTTTTCTATAAGACTGAAGAGAAGGACACCCTAAGGAATTGCTCAGCCAAGTGAACTACTGGGCTGCTCCTGCCTGTCTTCCCAAGCAACCCCAGGTTTGAGGCAGTGGCTGTGGTGACCATGAGCAGCCTGCTACACTTTATGGGACAAACAAAGTGCTGGAAGCTCCTCCAAATTCACACATCTGATAGGCCAGGGACCAACTGCCCTAAGGACATCTCACACCTGAGCCTTGCTTGTTGTTGCTTCACTATCAGCGGGGCAGCAGCCCCACCACTGATGGATTGAAAACCACCTTGGTCCCAGCTCCTGCTCTGGAGGGAGGAGCAAGAATGAGGGCAGAGGGACCCACACGTTCACTAGCAGCACCCAATTACCCTCCCTCTGCCCAGGGCTCCACAGCCACCTCAGTCACTGGGTTCTGCCTCCATGGTCCCCAGCAGGGATGGGGAACCCCTGCACTCACGTGGGTCTGCCCCAGCCCCAGGTTTATTTTATCAAGTGTTGACATTTTGCTGTGATTCAGTCAAGACTGGTGGGAACAACACGTCTGCCAGTATTATGACAAGGTTTGAAGGCATGTTTTATAGCAGAGGCTGCCAAGAGGAGCTCTGTCTCGTCTGGAGCGTTAGCAGAACATGAGGAAGGTATCCATAGCTTCCCACACATCATTAATTTCTAATTATCCTATCTTTGCTTTCTGCATTATCACTTATTTACCAAACACAGCTTTATTGGACCGCCCAGTTCCTTATAAGCAGCAGAGCCATTGTTATGTTAAAAGCAATGTTCTAAATGTTATTTATTATTTGATAAACCTCGTGTAACCCTGAATGAGGACATTAAACGGCAAGAACACTACTTCAAAATCCCATTTTAAATAAGTCACCAAGACAGCTGTGCCTTTATAAAACACATTAGAGTGGCACTCAGAGCACATATGGCTCAGGGATATATACAAATTATACAATTTCTGTCATTCGATCAAATAAGAGGGACGTTTTGACCCCAGAAATGAGTCAAATGTAAGTTGTAATTCCAGCCCCAGCAGAGGCCCTGGTGGTAATGGATCCTGACGGCTGATCAAAGAGCCCTGACCATTTGACCCACCAGATCAGTGACTCACTGTATCTATTATGGCTAATACAGGCCCCAGCGTGGAGATATACGGAGGCAGGGAGATAAAGGGCAATAGATACAGGAGATAAATGTTGATTTATCCACGTGCAGGCACAGGGGGACACCCGCAGATGGAGCCCACGTGGGTGGGAAGGGGCAGCCTTGGCTCACCCCACACTCAGGTTCACACTGGAGCAGGGCTGCAGACAGATGCTGGGGATGTCTGTGCACATGATAAATATCATCTCTCACAGCTGCATCTCCCTCGAGGTGTCACCAACCCCCTGTGCCCTGCCCTGAGTCACACACAGCCAGGGAAAATCCACCTTCTGTTTTACACATATCCATAGTGTCGCAGACATCTTTTATGAAAAATCCGTTCCTTAGGATTTTACCTCCTGAGAAGCTGAGAGGCCTCAGGAACAAAATGCAAACAATGGTTATCTGCTGCTGTGGAATGCAACAGGTGCATCTGGGATTGGCCCATGTTGGATGTTTGTAATTAATGGCCAATCACAGCCCAGCTGGCTCAGACAGAGAGCCAAGCCACAAGCCTTGTTATCATTCTTTGCTATTCTATTCTTAGCCAGCCTTCTGATGAAATCCTTTCTTCTATTCTTTTAGTATAGTTTTAATGTAATATTATCATAAAAAAATAAATCAGCTTCTGAAACATGGAGTCAGATCCTCATCTCTTCCCTCAGCTTAAGACCCCTGTGAACAGCGTCACACCCATAGCCCCCAGAAACACATCCCTGCCCATGGATTTGCTTTCTTGGCAGTGTAAGTGTGAACAGCCCATCCAGGAGTTACCCAGTCTCACCCTATTGCCCAGAGCCCAGATTAAAGCCCCTTGTGCTGCTCTACACATCAGGTGAGACACTGGATGTCACCTGCAGCAGGTGTCTCATCAGGCTTGGGTGAAATCCTGCCTTTTTCTGACATAGAATACCAGAATAGATGGATAGGAAAGGACCTTAAAGCTCATCCCATTCCACCCTGCCATGGGCAGGGACACCTTCCACTGTCCCAGGTTGCTCCAAGCCCCATCTGATGCCTTGTGAGGGCTGCCCTAGAGCAGAGACTGGACAGAGCTAAAGAATAAAGCAGGGATTTATTCAAAGGATCTCCTCAATGGATCCACCTTGGGCAGCACCAGAGCCCAGCCAGGGCTGCACCCAAGATGAACCAAAATGGTCCCAAAATGCACGGCCGGGCACGGGGTCTCTCCCCTGGATCAGTTCTGCTCCATTTGCATCTTGCAGTTCATTGTCCCATTCCAGCTTTAGCCCCTGCAGTCCCACCCTGCTTGTTTTTCTCTCTCCAGCCCACGGTGTTTGTGCTCTTGGGCTGAGATTTGGGTCATTTGTCCTTGGTGCCCAGCTGGAGCAGGAATTGTTTTGTGTCTCCCTGCTCTGTGCACAGAGCTCACCATCCCCTCATATGAAGCCCAGACCCACACACTAAAGCAGCACAGAATCTGAGAAATATAAAAGCTAAACCTGAGGTATCCCCTCCAACTTGGCCTTGGCCACTTCCAGGGATCCAGAGGCAGCCACAATTTCTCCAGGCATCCTCCTCTTTCAGTTGTAGATCCTGCAATGGTTTGGGTTAGGTCCTAAAGACCATCCAGTTCCTGCCCCTGCCATGGGTAGGGACAACTTCCACTCCCCCAGGCTGCTCAGTGCTGCTGTGCAAACCTGGCAGCCAGCACCTGGCATTTTTGACACACAGATGGGCACCATGAGCCTGCCAGCAGGAGCAACACACAGGAACAGCTTTGGGAGAACTTTTCTCCTATTTTCAATCGAACTCTCAAATTTTCAACACTTCATAGCAGTGGGTCCTGTCTGTGCCCTCACTTCCAAAAGCAAAGAGCTGCTTTTACATTCTCCCTGAACAAACCACAGTGGTGTTGAACAGCCTTTCCATGAGGAGTCACACAAATGAACTTGTTGTGAAAAACAACAATGGGCTGGTTGCTCAACTGGAATAAGCCATGCACTGAAATCTCCTGGGATTAGGCAGAGCACAGGATCCAAGCTGTCCAGTGATAAATAATCAGCTCTTTCCTCCTTCAAGCTGCCTGTTGTCCTGCTAGCAGCCAGAGATAATCATGGAGGGAGGGGAAATGCAGCAAACACCCCCCCTAAGGCTTTCCATGATTCACTGAGCAGGTACACACTGAGCAGGTACACACTGGGCAGGTACACACTGGGCAGGTACACAGTCACTTCCCAAAGCCAGGGGACAGTGGCCCCCAAGGCCATGCCAGTCCCCACAACCCCATCATATCACCCCCAGCTCCCTGACAAGGCAGCTCCTGCATTTCTTCACTCAGCACATGGGATGATGATACCTTCTCATAGGGGATTCCCAGGCAGAATTAATTCATGTTTTTAAAGCACCCATGGACTCCTCCTGCAAGTGCAAAAGTCTTACTGGCAAATTAAAAACAACCTCATTCCTCAACCTTTCCCTTTCCTGCTGTTACTCTCCTTATCACAAAGACCTTAATAAATATCTTTTCCCACTGATTTTGCAGGTGTTTTTATTTCTTTTACCAGCACCATTGCATTTTTACTAATCTTTCAGAGCACTTCATATCTGTTTATTCCTTGGAGTTTTTCACATTACTTAATTCCTTGCCTTTGTGTGGGAAGAGGGGGTGGGAAAGAAAGAAGGAAAATTGACAGGGGTGAGGAATGATGCTCTGCTGACTCCACAAGACACAAGAGATACCTCACTCATCTCGAGGGTCAAATGTCCACGATGGTTTGATCAGATGTCAGCTTGCATTTATACCCTGGCCTCTGCTGGAGGTTGAATTACATTTCACATTTGACTCACTTCTGGGGTCAAATGTCCCTCCTATTTGATGGAACAAGAGGAATTGTTTTCCCCAAGCAGGTTGTGCTGGTGTGAGCTGTCAGTGCTCTCATTATGTTTTAGGCTCCTTTCTTTCTGCATTTTGTCCTCAGCTGAGTCCAGCCCCCCTGGGATGACAAGAGCTGCAGCCATGGCACAAAAGCCATCCCAACAAGGAAGATCAGGGGAAGGAAGAGGACACCTGGCTTCCATGAGTCGTGGATGGTGTTTTGTGGGGGTTTTACACAGGCTTTGGTGTGGGGTTTTGTTTCTCCTTCCCCTCAAGCTGGCAGCTAGGCAGGGAATAATGAAGGAGAGGCAGGGGGACCCTGATCCTGGCTTTACCACACTCCTGCCATGAGAAACTGCAGAAACCCAGGAAAGTTTGGGTTGGAAAGGACCTTAAAGCTCATCCCATTCCACCTCTGCCCTGGCAGGGACACCTTCCACTGTCCCAGGTGCTCCCAGCCCTGTCCAGCCTGGCCTTGGGCACTGCCAGGGATCCAGGGGCAGCCTCAGCTGCTCTGGGCACCTGTGCCAGGGCCTGCCCACCCTCACAGGGAACAATTCCCAATTCCCAATCTCCCATCCATCCCTGCCCTCTGGCAGTGGGAGCCATTCCCTGGGTCCTGTCCCTCCATCCCTTGTCCCCAGTCCCTCTCCAGCTCTCCTGGAGCCCCTTTAGCCCTGGCAGGGCTCTGAGCTCTCCCTGGAGCTTCTCCCCTGGGCTGAGCAGAACTTCCTTAGGATCAAAACCAGACAAGGGGCTGAGACAAAGCTGCTGTCAGGGAGCTGCAGGATCCTGATGGAGAAAAACCCCACCCACCAGGCTCATCTGCTGCAGTGTGATGGCTCCAGCCCTGAGTGTGTTCAATTTGCCTTTGTCTTGAAGGAACCCAAGGGCTGTTGGATGTCCCACGTGGGCTTTAAAGGAATCTGGTGCTTCAGCAGCCTCTGAGGTGAGATTGTGAAAACCCCTCCTGCTGCTTAATGTACTCCTTCAGGTTACAACAGGTTTAGCAAACAATAAAAACCATCTGGAAGCCCCATTTAAATAACAGAGTTGTGTCATTAGTGCTGAAGTCATGGCTGGGGCTGTAAAACCAGTAAACAAGTGCTGATGTGCAGGTAAATAGAGAGAGGATGCACTAAGGAGAAGGAAGCTGCTCCTCATCCTCCTTGGCCAAAGCTCATGCTGGGTGTGAACCACATCATTGCAGGGCATGAACTGGGGTCCTCACCTTCCCTCCCAGGTGCACTCCTGCCTCCCCAGATGAGGTTATGGGGGTCACTGCAGCCTCCCATAGCTGGGAGCACAGAGCCCATGTGCTCCCAGCTCCCCTCTGACTGCCCACACCAGCCCAGGGAGGGAGCTGGGGATGCCAAACAAGGCAAACATCCCCATTTATTGTCCATGTCACTCTCTACAGTGCTTTTCCTGGTGGAGAAGGAGCAGAACAGCCCCTGTGCACGAGGCCTTCCCTGCAGTGGGGGGGTTCCTGCCCTCCTCTGCCAAGGGAAAGAACTTTTCTGCCTCTCCACTCTACTCCAAAATGGGAAATAACAAGTAAACAGAGAGCAAATGAAGAGTGAACTCCTCTTGCCCAGGTTACGGGGATCTAAGCTGGTTTGGCTGATCCTTCTCCAGGATCAAACTCAGGACATGATTCCTCTACCACATGGTAAACCCTGCTTTCCTTTGGGAGCCAACCCTTGGGGTGCAGCAAACCATTCCCAGCCCTACAGCAGCCCTGCTGACCTCCCTGTCATGCCCACCCTGAGGGAGAGGGGGTCAGAGAGGTGCTGAGCAGGAAACACCAATGGGTCATGCTGGCCATGGCTCTGCCCAAATCCAGCCTGCTGCTGCAGGCACACCATGGCCAGGGACTGGGGCTGCTCCCTGTGCCAGCACTGCCAGCCCTTCCCATGAACTCCTGGCTCTGCCAGCCCTTCCCATGAACTCCTGGCTCTGCCAGCCCTTCCCATGAACTCCTGGCTGCTGGTTGAACACTTTTGAGAGGGTATGAGCACACCTTCACCCCAGTTATTGCAATGGGATGTGCTAACCTAGCATGGAGATGGGATTGTTTCAGTGAAATAAGGAAGGAATCACTCCAATTCAAAGAAATCATTCCAATGTGTGAACCCACAGGTGCACCCTGCAGCAAAGATCACCCAAAAGAAGCTGTTGCTAAATTTCTACTAGACCATCAATGTGATATAAAAAGCCAAGTTCCATCCTTGGGAGGTTTTAAAGGCAAAGTTTTACAACAACTGCCCTGTGATCATCCTCAACACCTGGCTCTGCACATCTGGGTGGCACAGGGCTGACCCCTGCATGGGGCACTCAGGGATCACCCCATTCTTTCCCATATTTACTCACCCTCTGGCAATTCCTGGCTCTAATGATCAACCCCACGCTGCTGTTGGTTGAACACATATTTGTTTCTGCTGAATCACTCAGCAGCACAAAGTTTGCTGTTCCTTCCCCACCCTGGAATTCCTCCTCATGCACGAACAGCCTCTCCCCACGCCACCATGGGGACAGCTGCCAGTGCCAGCTGCCAGTGCCAGGGCAGGAACAACTCTCCTGAGCCACGAGCCACGGCACTGCTGCTCTCCAAGGAGGCAAACTGCAGGATTTCATCCCATTCCCAGTGTAACTGGGAGGAATGTCCCAGTTAACTGCAGTGTGACTGCAGGATTTCATCCCATTCCCAGTGTAATATGGACAGAGTTTAACCCCTGCTGCCATTGGAGCACCCTGCATGACTTGCTAGCCTTATAATCCACAGTGATGTCCCAAAATCCCAGGCACTCTGTGGGGCTGGGGCTGTGGTCAACAAAACAGCCCAAAACAACCAAAAATGGGATTCTGGGATGTGTCAGCAAGGAAATGCCACCTTCCCTCCCCAGGCTGCTTGTGATGAGATGCTTTGTGCTGAGGGTGCAGCACCTCTAACCATGCCAGGCCACCCCTGAGGGTGCACAGGGGCCCAGCTCTCATCTCCAGGTCAGGGGGACAGAAAAGCATGTGCTGAAGTCCTCCTGTCCCAGCAGGACCTAAATATGGGCTTAACTTTACAGAATCACAGAACTGGGATGGAAAATCCAATTAAAGATCATGTCCCAACCCATGCACAGGTTTAGGACCCCACTCCAAGTTTTTCCATGTGTATCCAAGCCCAGAGAAGGCTCAGGCACCTGCAAGACATGAACACTTCTATTCTGGTCCCCCACATGTGGGTTTCTAGCTCCAAAACAGGAACCCTTGGATTCCTTTTTCTCCCCTGTTAATCTATTTAGCTACAGGAAATACTCCACATGAGGGAAGGAGACACCTGAACTGCACACAATACTTGGAAACTTCACTGTGGCCAGAAACACCAAATGCACCTTCATTTGGAGTGAGGGGTGCTGAGGCAAAGCTTTTCAGCAAAGCTTTTCAGCAAAGCCAGGCAGCAGCAGCAGGATGGAAATGCATCCCAACCCCTTCACCAAGTGCTGCATCTGGGCTCTGACCTCCTCCATGGACACTCCTGATGTCCCAGGAGGGCAGAGTCACAGACAGCTCATAGAATTTGTGCTTTAGTCCCCTAAAAATCTCACCCCAGCAAAACAAGTCTTACCTGATTGGCCGATAGAAACTCCTGGGCGTTGTCGTTCATCCCCATGTACATGTTCTCCCCATCAAACTAGAAAGGCAAAAGAAAGAGTTAATAAAATGCCATCTGCACACCATGCTGCTGTGCATCCCAAATACCTTCCTGGCTCTTCACATCAAGAGCCAGAATTCCCAGAGGAAAAGCCTGAGCTGCTGGTTGAACACTTTTGAGAGGGTATGAGCACACCTTCACCCCAGTTATTGCAATGGGATGTGCTAACCTAGCATGGAGATGGGATTGTTTCAGTGAAATAAGGAATGAATCACTCCAATTCAAAGAAATCATTCCAATGTGTGAACCCACAGGTGCACCCTGCAGCAAAGATCACCCAAAAGAAGCTGTTGCTAAAATTCCTACTAGACCATCAACGTGATATAAAAAACCAACTTCCATCAATGGAAATGTCCAGACTTGGGCAGGCCCATTCAATCCTCTTACAGACCTCTACATAACCCTCAACAGCAGAGCAAAGCTCCTGCAGCAATGCAGAATCACTCTGGAGCTGTGGAAGGGGGTTTACAGTGACTTCTGTGAGCCAGAGAGAAGTTTGATTAGCAGGATCCATGTTTACCCTGAAAGAATTTTCTACCAAGGGTCCATGTTTACCCCTGAAAGAATTTCCTACCAAGAATTTTCTACCAAGAGGCCAAGAAAGGAAGAAGGATAAATAAGAGAAATCTGCAACTGCCTGTTCCAATGACACTTTGTCTTTCCTGACCAATAAAGTGTAAACTTAGGAGTTTTGTAAGAATGTATAAAAAGCAGGCATGCTACAATAAAACCAGGTTTGAAGCCTTCTGGAAATGGAGTGTTGCTTTGGATTGTGACCATCTCAACCATGACATGAGGCATTTGGGAGGGGTCTTTGTGCACAGCCTGACATTAATCCCCTCTTCTCCTGCTCTGCCATAACCCTGCTCCATGGCTGGGTGGGCTTGGGCTGCCCAGCCCATCCTCATGTGTCCCCCAGCCCCAGCACACACCCAGTTCCCAGCTGCTAATCCACTTATCAGGCCACAAAACCCCCATGGAGAGCTACAACTCCTCTCACTAATTACCTGCAACGGGAGCTTTTCACTCGCTCAGATTCCAAAGGAAGGAAAAAAACCCTCCAGGATTGTCTGTGGCTCCAAGTACAGCTGGGGCAGGCCTCAAGGCTGAGTTCACAAATTAATTATGGCAATAAAAACGGGCTGAGCCATAAAACACTCCTGAGACGAGGGTGGAGGTACCAGCTGAGAGTGACACCTTGCACTTAACAAGGGGAAGAGCCAACCCTCCTGCCCTTGCCAGCAGGATGATGAATTGGAGATTGTTCACCCCTCACCTGTCCTCCTGCTCTCTGATATGAAGCTGATTCCAGTTATGCCTTAACAGAAATTGGCCATATTAAGAGCAATAAAAGCGAAATCTAAATAAAACCAGGTGAAGATTTTCAGCCTAGACAATTATTTATGCTTCCATTTCCCAGAGTGCTACAGGATTAGCTATTAAAGGCAGCAGAGATAGTAAAGCCAAGTGGGGGTAACACAGCTCTGCTTGGCCTCAGACACCCTCTAATTGCCAAACTGTCCTCTGGCACAGCAAACCAATTAAAAGCTCTAAAATTGGAGCAGGTATTGTGGCATTCATTAAGCAATACCAGCAGCAGCTGCAGCAGGTGGGAGAAGATTCCTGTGCAACTGCTGGATCCTGTGAGATCCACCACTGAGGCAGGAGCTGAGGGATGCACTGAGCACTGGGACAAACAATTTCCTCAGAAGGCAGCTGGGTGCCATCCAGTTTAACCTGGATTTCCTTCCACCTGGCAGGTGATGACTGGCACAGCCATCTCCTGGCAGCTGGAGCTTCCAGCAACACAGATCCAACCAGCTCCAAAATGGGAAATAACAAGAAAACAGAGAGCAAATGAAGAGTGAACTCCTCTTGCCCAGGTTACGGGGATCTAAGGTGGTTTGGCTGATCCTTCTCCAAATAACCTAAATAACCTAGAGCCTAAATAACATAAATAACCTCTGAGCCTAACCTCTAGAGCCTAAATAACCTCTGACCCCAGCTCAATATGCTCTGACAGCCTAAATACCCTCTGGCCCCACCTCAATACCCTTTGAAATTCCCACCAGACACACCTGGGCTGGCAGCAGAGGTGCCAGAGGCTGCTGGAGAATCCCAGAATCTCCAGGGTTGGAAAAGCCCTCTAGGATCACTGAGTCCAACATTCTCCCAGCACTGCCAAGGCCACCACTCAGTGATGTCCCCAAGTGCCACACCAACCCACAGATCCCTCCAGGGATGGTGACTTCAGCACTGCCCTGGGTTACCTGTTCCAGCACCTGGCCACCATTCCAGTGAAGAAATGTTCCCTAATGTCCAATCTAAACCTGCCCTGGTGCACCTGAGGCTGATTCCTCTCATTCTACCCCTTGTTTCCCATGAGAAGACACCAGTCCACACCTGGCCACCACCTTTTTCTCCAGGAAAAAAAAAAATTACCTTGAAAGTTACATTCAGCAAACCAAAAGTATCATTCAGTAGGGAGGCCCAGAGCAGGACAAACCCTCCCCTGACTGCTCTATTTGTCAGAATGTATTTTTTTATGGCTTTCTACTGTTCCCCTACCTCCATTCCACAATTCCTTCTGCCCTTGATGCCTTCATAACAACTGTAATGAATCCTGCCTTCAAAATTACTGTTTCTCTGATTTCCAGGCTGAGCAGCGAGCCTGAAAATCAAGACTCAAAATGCAGTGGAAACTTTGGAATTTCCCCACTGCTGATTGGATTTTTCCTCCCTCTCCTTCAGGCTGTGAAGGTGCAAACAAATTTATTAGAATCTCTCCCATCAGGATATTTTTTCAATTAGATGTTTGCCACTTATGCAGCAGCCAGGTAGAAGCAGATAAGTAATGTTCTCTCCCTCTTCTCATTATTGTTTTGCTACAGAATGCACTTCAAAACAATCAACCCCATCATACCAGGTAGATTTATGATAGAAAGAGAAAATTTCATATTTCCCCTTGGTTATAAATGCCTCCTCCCTTTTTTCCTTCACTCTAGCTCCTGTTCAAACCTGGATAGAGCCATTCATCACCCTCCTTACCCCAAAACCCAGCCTGCACTGAATGATGTGGCAGGGATCATTTTGAAGTCCTGCTTCAAAAGAAACATCCTCTTGTGCAGTTGTCTTAATCACTTTATCACTTTTGCTCGGTTGCAATTAGTTAATTTTATTAACTTTGGTTAATAGGAGCAGCCTATTAAACAAATCAGTGGCTGTGGCTGATTCTCTCCTGCATGGAACGAGCACAAATCCAGGGAGGGAAGGGGAAAGAAAAGAGGGAAATAAAAAGGGAAGGGGAGGAAAAGGGGGAAGTGAAAGGGAAAGGGTGAGAGAGAAGGGAAAGTGCCCCAGATTCCACCAATTCTGGCAACAAAGTCCAGTGGACAGCCCTGAACTGCCTTGGTGTGCAGGGAACAGGAGCTCCAGGCAGGATTCCATCTGTGCCACAGGAGGTGGCTTTGCCTGGCACTGGATGGGGACAGGGATGCTGCCAGCCCCATTCAGAGAGGGAATCCATGCACATTGGGGTGATGGAGACCAAGCCACAGCTGCACCCCTCCATGGGACAACCTACTGAATATTTTGGGTCCAAACAAAAGACAAAAGTGTGAGAAAACACCCTCTGAAAATCAGTTTTTCATGGAGATTTTAATTAAAAATATAATTCTTTTACTACAGCTCTTCCAGGGGAGCTGCAGCTGGCACTGCTCTATTAGCCCATACAGGGAGCTCAATTCAGATGTTGTTGTACTAAACACTTTTAAAATCTTTATTGCTTTTCTAGACTCACTTTGGTTTGTTATTTTTGCTCCACAGCATTATTTTCAAACCTGTAAATGTGCCCAGAAGTCACATAGGTCTCCTGTTAGCCAGGTGAATATGAAAAGGAAAAACAAATGCAGGCAGCAGGCAGGGACAGACCCCAAAGTGCAGCAGCTGGGGGATCTCCAGCTCTGTGCAAACAGGGAGAACAAATGTTTGCTAACTGGGAAGGGCCCAGTGGAAAGAAACACAACCTGCTGCCAAGATTCCAAGAAGGTGTTACTTTTTCCTGGATGGCACTGCCAGCTTGCACAGTTTTATTAGGAATCTCATCACATCCTTTTAATTTTGTGGGAGCCATGAACAGAGATGGAAGCTTCAGCTCTGTGTGAAAAAGTGGAATCAGAGATTGGTTTGGGTTGGAAGGGACCTTAAAGATCACCCAGTTCAACTCCACTGACATGGACAGGGCCACCTTCCACTAGACCAGAATATGTGGGCAAAATTCATACCAGTAATACCTTCTGTGATACCTGCAAGATCTCAAAAGCCTTCCAAACTTTTTATTTAATTTTATTTTATGTCTGGTGGGCTTGGTGGTTTTTTTAGTTTGTTTTTTTTCCTTGGAGGAGTCTTGCCTGAATTTTTACAAGCATTTTTGGCAATACTAGACCAGACCACCCTAACTGCAAGTCCACTGAAGTTCTAGAGCTTGAAAATGTGGCCTGTTAATACAAATCTAGCAGTAATTAAGAGCCATCACCATCAAGGAGCTACTAAATGACCAATTAAGAACAAATTGGATGCCTCCAGTGGTTTCTGCTGCTCAGAGCTATAAAAACTTGCCTCTGGTTTGCCTCTGTACCAGGACACAGGAGATGGGCAGTGGGTTCCCTCTCATGACAACCTCATTTCCAAAGTGGGTGCACTGGGGATGCCACATTTCACTGCAAGTTCTTGGAATGCATCTGGGTTTGTTTCCCAGCAAGCTACAGCTCAGCCACCACCAGCACCAAGACAGAGTGACCTGATGACCTAGAACAGAGACTGGACAGAGCTAAAGAATAAAGCAGGGATTTATCAAAAGGCCTCAATGGATCCACTTTGGGCAGCACAAGAGCCCAGCCAGGGCTGCACCCACGATGAACCAAAATGGCCCCAAAATGCACAAGCGCTCACGGGTGTCCCAGACACATTTTATGAAAAATCCTTTTGCCAGGATTTTTTCTCCTGAGAAGCTGAGAGGCCTCAGGAACAAAATGTAAACAATAATGATCTGCTGCTGTGGAATGCAACAGGTGCATCTGGGATTGGTCTCATGTGGTTGTTTTTAATTAATAGCCAATCACAGTCTGGCTGTCTTGGACTCTCTGGTCAGTCACAAGATTTTATTTTCATTCTTTTCCTTTCCTTGCTAGCCTTCTGATGAAATCCTTTCTTCTATTCTTTTAGTACAGTTTTAATATAATATATATCATAAAGTAATAAATCAGCCTTCTGAACCATGGAGTCAAGAGTCTCATCTCTTCCCTGGTCCTGGGACCACCACTCACAGGGTCTCTCCCTGGGATCAGTTCTGCTCCATTTGCATCTTGCAGTTCATTGTCCCATTCCAGCTTTAGCCCCTGCAGTCCCACCCTGCTTGTTTTTCTCTCTCCAGCCCACGGGGTTTGTGCTCTTGGGCTGAGATTTGGATCATTTGTCCTTGGTGCCCAGCTGGAGCAGGAATTGTTTTGTCTCCCTGCTCTGTGCACAGAGCTCACCATCCCCTCATATGAAGCTCAGACCCACACACTGAAGCAGCACAGAATCTGAAAAATATAAAAGCTCAAACCTGAGGCATCAGACCCAAAGAAATGCCATGCAAGGAATGCCTTTAGGTTTTTAGTGAGTGAAAGTTAGGACCCAAGAAAACTTGTGCGACACAGTTAATTTGTATTTAATACTCCTCATTAAAAAAATAACAATTAAAAGAAATAAATTGCAGCCCATGTGTTGCTGGGTTTCACTCAGCTGCTTCCAATGGCAGCATTGGAATGCACCATTCCCATCATTGGGAATGGGCAATGCAATGTCACAATTCCCATCATGGGGAAACATAACTCTTCTTTAGAAAGTGAAAAACAGGAATGGTTTTATCCACAGTTCATTTTTATCAGCGTTAACTGAGTGGCATCTGCTGTAAGTGCACTTTGGTGCTTCCAAGCCCTCCATCCCCACAATGCTCCTCCTGCACACCAGACTCAGCCCTCTGAGGGATCCATACCCAAGGATGCTGGTCCTGGTAAGGATCTGTGGAAGAGGTTTTACAGTGACTTCTGTGAGCCAGAGAGAAGTTTGATAAGAAGATCCATGTTTACCCCCAATTAATTTTTTACCAAGCTCGTTAATAGAGACCAAGAAATTTCTACCAAGAATTTTTTACCAAGGTCATTAATAGAAACCAAGAAAGAAAGAAGGATAAATAAGAGAAACCTACAACTGCCTGTTCCAATGAGCACTTTGTTTGACTTTCCTGACCGATGAGTAAAGTGCAAACTTAGGAGTTTTGTAAGAATGTATGAAATGCATGCATGCTAAAATAAAACCAGGTTTGAAGCCTTCTGAAAATGGAGTGTGTTGTTTTGCATTGTGACCATCTCAACTACGACAAGGATGCTCTCTGTGCACATCTCTGGGATGTGAAATCCTCACCTCAGCACTGCCCCTGCTCCATGGCTGAGCTGCCACTGCAAATCCCAGCAGGAGCAATTCAGCATCCCACCTCCTCAGGGAATACACGGCTGAGGTTGGCTTAATCTCTTTAACTGCAGTTCCCCCATTAAGGTCTTTACACAACCTCTGGCCCAGAGTGATCTATTTAGCATTATTTATTTGTGTGCTGAAATGCTTGGGCAGCCCCTGGGTTGATCCTGTCAGGGAGGGTCAGGAGTTCAGCAGGAGATTTACACTCTCCCCAGGAGTGCCCTGCAGGGGCAGCCATCGTGTCCATCCCCGGTTTGTTTGGGGACAAATGGCATTAACAGGGAGCACGACCCCACAGCAGGTGTCAGAGGCACAACACAAGCCCAGCATCCACAGCAGCCACTGGGGCTTTCAGGGGCTGGGTTTCCTACAAACACTGAATATTCTCACACATTATCCCAGGGGAAATTCAGCTTGATACAGTTGCAATCTTGAGGCTTAAAGCCTCACAGTAAAAAGTGGCTTGTTTTGTTGGTTTGTTTGTTTTAAGAACAGTTTACAAGCAGGATAAAAGCCTTGTTGGAGTTTTTTTTTTCTCAAATACACCATGAGGTGGAAACCTGCAGAGTTGGTGGGGCCAAGCGTGGTAGAAGCTGTCAAGAAACTACAGCCAGGTGGGAAAGGAAGGGATGACCCGCACCAGCCTGATGGACACTGATGGAGGGAGTATTCAGAAATTCCTAAACTGGAACATCTCCCTTGGAAAGACCCATCTGAGAAGCTCTCACACTGGGATGGACAGAAGGAAAACATGAAACCAACCAAGGAAATCCTAAGGAACCCCCATCACCCACCTGCTCTAAAACAATGTGAGAGAACTTTGGGACCATCTTGACAAGATAGACCTTGAGGGGCTGGAGCATGCCCAGGGAAGGGAACAGAGCTGGGGAAGGGTCTGGAGCCCCAGGAGTGGCTGAGGGAGCTGGAAAGGGGCTCAGCCTGCAGAAAAGGAGGCTCAGGGGGGACCTCGTGGCTCTGCAGAGCTCCTGACAGGAGGGGACAGCCCCAGGTGTGGGTTGGGCTCCTCTCCAGGGAACAGGGACAGGAGGAGAGGGAATGGCCTCAAGGTGTGGTTTAGACTGGAGATTAGGCAAAGTTCCTTCACTGAAAAGGTTGTCCAGCTCTGCCACAGCTGCCCAGGGCATGGTGGAGCTACAATCCCTGGAGGGATTTAAAAGACGTGGATGTGACACTTGGGGACATGGGTTAGAGGTGGCCTTGGCAGTGCTGGGTCAATGGTTGGGCCCAACAATCCCAGAGTTCCTTCCCAACCTAAATGATTCAGTGATTTTAAATGCCTGACCTTCTGTCTCTGTGCCCAAACAAACCGGAGTGGGAAGGGGAAGGTTTCAAACCAGCACATCCATCTCCCACAGTGTGAATCCACCACACTCCAACACACCCCAAGGAGACCCAGAGGGAGCCAACACCAGGGACCTTGTCCCTCACAGCCCACTTGGAGCTTGCTGAGGGCCAGCAAGGCCCTAGGAAAGATGAACTGATCTCTCTGCTTGAACTTCTCACAAGCTTCCTCAAAAACCAGCTCTAAACCCCAAAACCCAACACGTCATGGGACCCACGGGAAGGTTCTTTTACTCACAGCCAGACACTCAGGAGGTTTTAGCAAGCAAAGTATCATGGTCCATGATCCATCTGCACTAAAATCTCTCCAGCTCATCATATAACTGATCTGGAAGGGCTCAGCTTATTAATGAGAGAGAAATTATTCAGGCCAGCCAAAACTAAAAGCGACTTTGAATAGCTTTGCATTAGGACTCTCAGTGCACTAAGTGGCACTGAGGAAATGGAAGATTAAATTTAATGTCAATAAATGCAAAGTAATGCACTGAAGAAAAGCAATCCCAACGACAGACATGACAATGAGCCTTAAAATTGATGTTGCTGTCCAGAAGAGAAACTTTTCTAGAGAGTTCACTTCCAATTTTTTTCCAGTCCTCAGCAGATGCCAAAGATGCCATTCAGGTTTTGGAAGCAATCAGGAAAAGAGAAAAGAGGGAAAGACCAAGTATTATTTTACCATCTGTACTGTTAGAAGGAGAGAGGGCAGCTGCAAAGAGGATCCAAGGAGTGGGATGGCACATGTGGATGAGGAAAAAGGGGTGATGAAGGGATAGAAGGGTGTTAGATGGACTCAGTGAAGATGTATGTGAAAAATGGAAATGAAAGCAGGGTTCTAACAGCCTAAAATCAAGGAGACAGACACTGAGATTATTAGCAAGTGAAATTAAACCCTTCCAGAGAAGTTCTTCATACTGGACCCAAAACCAAACCCAAAAGCCTGACCTGTGGGCTCCTGGTGCAGATATAATCTCATTTCTTAGCACGTGGGTGATCAAATATCATTGTGGGACCTCCAGTCCCTGGAGATCCTCAGAGCTCAGCTGGACCAGGCACTGCACAACCCCACGTGGGTGGCCCAGCTTTGCCTGGGGGGCTCAGGACACGCAGATGTCCCTCAGGACTGGCAATATTTGGTGTTTGGGGGCTTCTGTGGTACGTGATCGTGTGATACTTACACAGACCTCCACCCCAAAAGCATCTCCAGCATCCCCTTTTATTCTCCAGCAATGCCACCACTATTCAAGTGACAGCATTCATTTATCTGGGAGACTGGCTGGCTTTCTGTCAACACTGCACACAATATTATTGTTATTACATTATTTGGGGGGGATGAGGCCTTAAACTCATTTACCTGGATCTTTCAGAGCCTGCAGAGGAGTTCAAGCTCTTCACATACACACACAAAAACCCCCCTCCACTGAAAGCTACAGGGAGCAGCAGAATTTAGTCTCAAGACTGACATGGAAATAGATTAATTTTTTTTTCCCATTTCATATTCTAATTACAATTCTTCTCCCCCTACTATTTTCTGTTCTCATTACAGTCTTAAAATTGCTCTGCAAATTCTGTACCTTATTCTGCTCTTCCTACCATCTTTGTCATGGAAATGAGAAACAGAATGTATAAGCATGAAAATATTGCAGAGATCAAAATTCTGCTTAACCCTTTCCTGTGCGACTCCAAAAAGGAGTGAAAGCAGCACAGAGCAGCCAATCCTCCATCCATCCAGCCTCCTCTTCTTGTGCCAGCTGCACTGAGGAGAAGGATGCCCAGAGAAAGGTGATTAATTTAAAGGCCAAAGTCACTCACGGTTACACCTCGCGGTGCATGGAGGAGGGGTTGGGGTTTCAGCTGAGCAGGTTTTGCTCCTGAGGGCAGCTGTTGATCTAATACATTTTGACTGTGCTCAGATGATTGTGTTTAGCTTTTAGCCTGGTGTAATAATGCTGCTGGGGAGAGCTGGTGCATTGAGCTGCCCTGGTGCACGGAGGGCACATCTCAGCACATCTGCTCAGCACATCTCCATCCTTTTCCCTGGCACTGAGGGCTCACCAGAGCTGCAGCCAAACCCCAAATCCTTTGGGATTTCTCTCCAAATCTGGGCATGGATAGTGAAATCAGGCTGCAGGGAGGTGGGCAGCACCCACTGCTCTCAGCCAGGAGCTCCCCAGCCCATTGCTGACCAGCTCAGTGCTGTTGGTTTTGCAGCACTGCTGCTGCAAGGCTCTGGCATGTACATCACTTCCTTCTCAAAACCAAACAACAACCTCATCTGGAGCTGTTCATCACAGGTGCTCAAGGAGTTTATGTGCAAAAAAATATAAATACCAGGCTCTTGCTGAGCTGGTCCTTCAGCCATCAGCAGCTGAGTGAGAGCTGAGGAACCTGGTGAGGGGAGGGAGGAGGGCACAGGGATGCAGCCCCATCCTGGCACTGGCCTGCTGTGTGTTAAATAAATACAATAAGTGCTAATGAGCAACAACTGCACTGCCTGCTCCTCCAGCAGCACTTGTAATACACAGGAAACCAAGAGAGACAGAAAACATGCAAAGATCTAAAAGAAGCCACGGAGACTCTGTGCTAGAACAGTCAAAGGCACTGAGAAACAATGTTTTCTGCAAGATAAAACCTCAGGGCTGAGATAAAAATAGAGCTGGTACCTGTGTGCCTGGGAAGCAGCCACCAGCCTGGCTCTGCTCTGGGAGTCTTTTCTGGAGGTGCTGATTTGCACAGCAGAACAGCAGCCAGAGGAACCACAGCAGAGGGGCTCCATTCCCTGCAACAGCCCAGGTGTCACAGACATCTTTTATGGAAAATCCTTTCCTTGGGAGTTTTCCTCCTGAGAAGCTGAGAGGCCTCAGGAGCAAAATGTAACCAATGGTTATCTGCTGCTGTGGAATGCAACAGGTGCATCTGGGATTGGTCTCATGTGGTTGTTTCTCATTAATGGCCAATCACAGTCAGCTGGCTTGGACAGAGAGTCCGAGCACAGAGCCTTGTTATCATTCCTTGCTATTCTATTCTTAGCTAGCCTTCTGATGAAATCCTTTCTTCTAATCTTTTAGTATAGTTTTAATGTAATATATATGATAAAATAATAAATCAGCCTTGTGAACCATGGAGTCAGATCCTCATCTCTTCCCTCATCCTCAGACCCCTGTGAGCACGGTCACAGCCAGGAGGCAAAGGAGCTGCTGGGAATGAGGAAACCTTAACCAGGGAAGCTTTCCCACTCTATAATTTGGTTCCCTTTGGCCAGGGAGTGTGCAGGACAGGCAGTGATGCTGAGCCACACACCTGAGGTGAATTCCTGGATGGAATCACAGCCATTCCCTGGGGAGTGAGGCAGCAGCTGCCAGCAGCAGCAGGGGCTGGGTGAAGCTGGGTGTGACGCACACGGAGCAGGAACGGGTTTGGAAATCTCTATTTGTCTATTCTTGACTGCATGGTGAGTAAATAATGATGTGAGGAACAGAGCTGTCAGAGGAGTGAAGGGGGGATGCCTCAATGCTGGGCACTTTTCTAGGACGATGTTTTTTGTTTCCAATCCCAATGCCTTGCTGGCAGCTGCACAGGTAAACAGCCTGGATCCCACATACCTCCTAACTCACTCCAATAATTCCTAAAATCACATGTGCTACTCAATTGATATTCACAAAAAACCCCAGGAGCTTTAATCCACCCCACAGCCCCTGCTCTTTCAACACAGATTAAATATTACAAGGGAATTCTTTACTCAGAGGATGGTGAAGCCCTGGCACAGGTGCCCAGAGCAGCTGTGGCTGCCCCTGGATCCCTGGAAGTGCCCAAGGCCAGGCTGGAGCAACCTGGGCTAGTGGAAGGTGTCCCTATCCATGGCAGGGAGTGGAATGAGATGAGCTTTAAGGTCTCTTCCAACCCAAACCTCTTTCCAAGCAAAAGGACATTTCTGCCCCCCAAATTCAAGATCTTGTCTATTTTCTTTCTTGCAAAGCATAAGGGAAACGAATAATTGATTTTTCAAGACCATGGGGAACATTATGCAAAACCAGCTAGTTGGGAGGGAAAAAAAACCAAATCAGAGATCTTCCATGCCAGTCATTTAGAAAATAGTTTCCAAGACACAGATATTTGGCACCAGCAAAAACCTGCTTTCTGTGATTCTGCACTCCACTTTGTATGCAAATATACTCCTGCAGTGGTACTTAGAATGACTTGGAAAAAAAAAAAAAGAAAAAAGGGCTGAAAAAGTACAATCCATTTCACAGTGTCTGGACATATTCCGGACTCAAAACTAATAAAACTAATGAAAAGGGAGGTCTTTAAAGGCTAAATAAAACCCAACTTTAAAACAGGGATGATAGGAAAGTAGTTTCTGAAATTGCAAGGTCAGGCTGGATGGGGCAACCTGATCCAGAGGAACCATGTGTTCCCATGTCCCTGAGAAGGGCAGAACCCTGGGAAGCAGGGATGGAATGGTGAGGGCCAGCAGAAGCAGGGCAGGGATGGAATGGTGAGGCCAGCAGGGCAGGGATGGAATGGTGAGGCCAGCAGGAGCAGCAGGGATGGAATGGTGAGGCCAGCAGGGCAGGGATGGAATGGTGAGGCCAGCAGGAGCAGCAGGGATGGAATGGTGAGGCCAGCAGGAGAAGGGCAGGGATGGAATGGTGAGGCCAGCAGGGCAGGGATGGAATGGTGAGGCCAGCAGGAGCAGCAGGGATGGAATGGTGAGGCCAGCAGGAGCAGCAGGGATGGAATGGTGAGGCCAGCAGGGGCAGCAGGGATGGAATGGTGAGGCCAGCAGGGCAGGGATGGAATGGTGAGGCCAGCAGGGCAGGGATGGAATGGTGAGGCCAGCAGGGCAGGGATGGAATGGTGTGGCCAGCAGGGCAGGGATGGAATGGTGAGGCCAGCAGGAGCAGCAGGGATGGAATGGTGAGGCCAGCAGGGCAGGGCAGGGATGGAATGGTGAGGCCAGCAGGAGTAGGGATGGAATGGTGAGGCCAGCAGGGCAGGGATGGAATGGTGAGGGCAGCAGGAGCAGCAGGGATGGAATGGTGAGGCCAGCAGGAGAAGGGCAGTGACTCTTCCCCTGTGCTCAGCACTGGTTGGGCAGCACCTCGAGTGCTGTGTCTGCTCTGGGCCCCCCAGTTTAGGACATGGAGGGGCTGGAGCGTGACCACAGAAGGGCAACAAGGCTGGGGAGGGGTCTGGAACACAAACCCTGTGAGGAGTGGCTGAGGTTGTTTATCCTGGAGAAGAGGAGGCTCAGGGCAGACCTCATCCCTCTCTACAGCTCCCTGACAGGAGGGTGCAGCCAGGGGGGTCGGTCTCTTCTCCCAGGGAACAGCAACAGGACAGGAGGACACAGTGTAAAGCTGTGCCAGGGGAGGTTTAGGCTGGACATCAGGAAAAAATTCTTCTCTGAAAGAGTGATTGGGCACCTGAATTGTCTGCCCAGGATGGTGGAGTCATCATCCCTGGACGTGTTTAAAAAATGCCTGGATGTGGCACTCAGTGCCATGGTTTTGATGCCTTTTTGGGACTACCTAAACCAGAGGCCAGACAAAGTTAAGGGAATAAAAAGCAGTTTTATTTATTGAAGGGCCTTCAGGTACATCCAGGGCAGACAAAGCCCCCCAGGTCCACCCAAAATGGACCACAGGTCACAGGTCTTACACTTTTATAAGTTTGGTCCATTTGGATATTGGGGGTAATCTTCCAATTACAGCTCCAGGTAATGAAGTCATTGACCCCAAGTTTGCTCCCCCAATTCACTTTTGTTTCCATCTCTGGGCCCTGAGGCAGTGAGGTGTCCTTGATTGCCAGGCCTGAGAGGAATTGTTGTGTCTGCCCAAACTGGGAGAGCAGCAGCTCCCACTGAGTGTGGGGTTTAGAGTTGTACACTACAGAACTGCAGGGTTACAAAGAGATGGAAAATAGAAAAGCTCCAATCCTGAGGCATCAGTTTAGTTGATGAGAAGGTGTTAGATCATAAGTTGGACTTGATGATCTCAAAGATCTTTTCCAAGCTGGTTCATTCTGTGATTCTGTGGGCAGGTGCAGACCTGGGGATGCACAGGCTCCCATCACTGCTGGCAAGGCTGAGCTGGAGCCGCAGCAGCCCAGCTGCAAACACAGCCCCAGGCTGGAGCCTCACACCGTGCAGGAGAGCCAGGGCAGCAGGGGCAGGGTTTGGCAGCAGCTCAGGCTCAGCAGGGTTTCCCACGGGCCAGAACAGCTCATGTGAAAGGTGCCTCCCTCCCCAGGCAGCACCACCACATCCTCGTGGCCCTGTTCCCTCAAGTGCTGAGCTAGGCTGGTCACACAAAGCTGCTGAGCTGTGCTTCCAGGGGGGTGAGCACACCACAGCCCCAGCACCCCACTGCCCTGGCCTTGGTCCATGTGTCACACCTAAAGTTTCATTCCCACCCTCAACTATTAAATATTAAAAAAAAAACAACCAAAAACCCAACCATGCCTCTCAAGCACTCCTAATTTCAGCTTCTCTTCCTTTTTTTGCTACCTCTCTGTTCACTTTATTCATCATTCCACCAGATTTTACTGCCCTCTAACATTTTCATTAGGGCTAAAGGTATCTGTGCTTACTGCAGCTGAGCTGACCTCAGGTTCACTTGTTCAATATCTCCCTTAGTGCTGAAAATTGGCAACATCTTAAAAAGACAGTTAAAAACTCATTAAAATTAAAGAAACTAACCAGAAAAAAAGCACCTCTGATTATTATTATGCCCCTGCCTCATTGTAAATAATTGAATAAAGATATTATTATGACTATATTATTATTACTATTATTAACCCTAACAAGAACTTTAGAGCATGTTGATGAGAAAGAGAAAAGAGCAGCTTTGCCTGACTAATTAATGACTTAAATAAAAATAAACAAAGGGAGTCTTCCTGATTTTAGCAAAGTCCTGCCTTTTTCCACGCAGTTAAAAGCAAGACTGACAGCTTTATAGATAGGGAAATGGGCAGATAAGATAAACACACACAATACAAACTTGTCCAAAGCTTTTACAGTCTTTCTCTGCACCACTTCCAGCTCATTAAATTACAGTATTACTATAGATTTGCAGCAAAATTATCTTTTATCTCGTCTTCTTTTAAAGCTATTTGGCATTTGCTGGTATTTTCTATTATAAATCTAATTGCAGATTCCAAACAGACAAGGGCTCATTAAGCCTTAATTATGCACATGTTGTTTTCAACAAACATTTTCATTTGGACTGCTGTGAGCTGTAATTGTTCTGAAGGCACTGCAGCCTCCCATTACCCACTTCCCTGGGATGGCAAAAGCTACTTTCAAGTAGGTCAGGGCTGGGCTGAAAAATCCATTTGGAGCCTGTGGAGTTTGGGTTGTGCTGCTCCTGTGGGAGGGTTGGCAGGGAGTGGTGGGATGCCCATGGGGATGGATCCCACCTGCACCCAGCCCTGGGGTGGGTTGACCACAGATTCATGGAATGCTTTGGCTTGGGAGGCCTTTAAATCATTTATTTACAACAGCCCCACCTTGGGCAGGTGGAGGGAGCAGGGAGGAGCTCTGGGTGTAGGATGGGGTTTTGTTGGAATTCAGGACATCCCTCTGGCTGTCCTGGATTGCCCAAACCCCTGCCAGGGGGCTCAGAGACCCTGGCACAGAGCCCAAGACCCCTGTGACTTTGATTATGACCCATGGAGCATGTTATCAACCCTTTATGAAGATCTGCAAGCCACAAAAGTCTAAGTAGAATAATAGTTAGTTTGTCACAGGGTGAAAAAATAGATTTTTGGGGGTTTTAGAAGGGGGGTTCAGGGGGCAAGATGGAGGAATCTGGGCATGTCCAGCCTTTCTCCTTCTTCTTCTTGGCCTCCATCTTCTGCTGTGATGGTGGCACTTTTAGATTGGTTTAGAGTAGAAGCTCCCTGTCTAACACAGGTGATAGGTATTGGGAAGTTCTGGTAAATAATGTACATGTAGTTTTTAGTATAAAAAGATAACACCACCCTGAGGGCACCCAGAGTGCCTCAGTCTGACCTGCTGAGTGGACCTTGGCAGGCCAGAGAAAGAATTTTATAGATAAGGCACAATAAACAACCTTGAGAACGAGAACTGAAGAGCTCTGACTCCTTCTTTGACCACCGGGTTGGGAAAAGAGACTTTGTGACACATCTGGGGGTCACTGTGAGCAGCAGAGATCCTGAGAGGGAATGGGATGGATGCCCACCCTCCATGGGCAGTAAAGCCAGAGGGGTGGGTGCCACAGCTTGCCTTTGGCTCCAGCTGGGGAGCTGGACTTGTTCTTGGGAGCTGCTGCTGGGAGCAGCTGGGAGAGTTAAAAACATGAGAGAGGTGGCATGGGACAGGGTGGCATGTCCCAGTGTGGCTTAGTGGGCACAGTGGTGCTCAGTGGAAGGCTGGATTTGATGACCTTGAAGGTCTTTTCCAGCCTTAAGGATTCCATGATTTGGGCACCTCTGCCAGCTCAGCCCAGCCCCTGCCCACAGCTGGGCTCCAGCCCAGGCCCAGCTCCTCAGCCAGACACATGGCACGGTGTCACAGACATCTTCTATGAAAAATCCCTTTGCCAGGAATTTTCTCCTGAGAAGCTGAGAAGCCTCAGAGGAAAAAAAAAACAAAAAAAACCAAAAACCCCAATAATTATCTGCTGCTGTGGAATGCAACAGGTGCATCTGGGATTGGTCTCATGTGGCTGTTTCTAATTAATGGCCAATCACAGTCCAGCTGTCTCAGATTCTCTGGTCAGTCACAAGATTTTATTATCATTCCATTCCTTTCTATTCCTTGCTAACCTTCTGATGAAATCCTTTCTTCTATTCTTTTAGTATAACTTTAATATAATATATATCATAAAATAATAAATCAGCCTTCTAAAACATGGAGTCAAGATTCTCATCTCTTCCCTCATCCTGGGACCCCTGTGAACACCACCACATGCACAGCATGGCCACAAGCACCACAGGACAAAAAGGTTTCATCCCACCCAAGGCAAATGAGGGTGGTGAGGAGCCCTGTGCACTCCTTGTTGAAGCCCTGGCTCTGTTATGTTCTGTTTGCACTCTGGAATAAATAACCCACAAAAAGAGCTGAGCTTTCATTAGCAGCCCAGGCTTCCTCCTAACAGCACAAAATCTGCCTTTGCTCACACTCAGCAGTTACCAGGGCAGGAAGGAGCTTCAGGATGACAACTTTGGGTCCTTCTGTCCTCACCCACCCCTGTGTTTCCCAGGCTGGAGTGTCCAGGGCAGCAGAGTGTGGCTCTGTCCCACCCCAAAGCTCCAGTGAGGAGACTTCACATGCAAACCTCCTCCTTTGAACCTCTTCAGGGGAGAAAAAGCTCCTAATAAACAATTTCCCATCTCATGAAGGATTAGGACTCCAAAGGCAGGCTGGAGGTGCTGGTTGCTGCAGGACCCAGGAGTTTGAAAGGTGTTAGCACCACTGGAAACAGCACAGAGTGAATACAATCAGTGTTGCAATTTCTGGCCTAAATTCCTGCCAGCCAGGTATCCAACATTCTGTCTCAGGACAACAGAGGTGGCCAGAATAGTTTTTGTTTCATTAAGAAATTAAGTGTCCCCCTTCTTCAGGTTTCTTTCTTTCTTAGTTCATGACCAATGCTGTCCTGAAGACTCATGTTGCACTTTCAGAAGGAAAATGTGTCAGAGTAAGCATGAAAACTTCTGGCCTTGCCTTTGAAAAAGAGAAGTTTTCAAGCAATAATTTGACCTAGAAAGGTTTTCTAGGTCATTTTGACTTGGCATGTATATGTCTGACCCACTAAATCTACCACAATAAAATTACAGAGTTCGTTCCAGCCTGTCGGTGTCAAATCATTCATAAATTCAGATGCACTGCTTACCCAAGTGCTATTCATATATTCACAGGGAAGGTCTTGCCAGGCTCCTTCTGGGGGAAGGATTTGCCCTGTTCAACATTGGCTCGCGCTGACAAAGGGAAAATGCAGAAGCTGCCCTGACAAGCTGACTCCCATCTCCCTCCCACAGCCCTCACCCTCAGGTCATGGAGGATTTCTGGCTGTGCCACCCTTCCAGGGTTGGTGACACTCCCCACAGTGCCTGCTGTGGATTTGCCATGGGCAGGGGACACCAAGGCCTGGCTGCTGTCACCTGGGTGGGTGCAGGCACTAATCAGCACAGCCACACTAATGAAGAAGCATTAACCCCTGCTGAAATCCTTGTGCTCCAACACTCTGTACCTGCCTGAGAAACCACAGAGGTGACACTGGAGCTGCCACCAGGATGGCCCTGAGGAACCCAACATGGGCTTTACAAGAAAAGAAGCTCATGTTCAGCCTGCCAGGACACACAGAGAGGAGCTGTGCTTGGTGCTGCTGGCTGCCAGTCACAATTACCAACACCAAAAGGGTTTTCTTAAATCCACTTTCTTAAATCCACTCTAATATTTATTAATTCTTATAAATAATCCAAGCAACGCCTGTTAAAGGAACAATTGTGAGGGGTATTATGGGATATTGCTGTCCACCCACAGTCCATGGCTGTGTGGGCTGGGTTGTCAGAGCAGTCACCTGCATGGCCTTCATCTCCTCTCCAGAGGAGAAAACATCACCTGAGGAGCCACAGGGACTCCAGGGCCGGGTCCTTGCCAGCAGCCTTCCCCACCATGGGGCACATCCCACCAGGGATGCTCTTATGGACTTGCTGCGTCTGGTTTTCATCCATGCAAGGGCAGTTTTATCCTTGAGATGGATCCTGGCCCCGAGCACACCTGCAGCCAACAGCTCCAAACAGGGCTGCAAGCCTGAGGAGATGGGTGCCAGCCCCACTGGCCACCTCCCAGGAGGTGCACCCTGTTTGTGCCAGTGGGGTTGAAACAGGGACTGCCCCATAACTCTGTGTCCATAGCACTGCCCACTGCCCCATAACTGCTGTGTCCATGGCACTGTTCCCTGCCCCATAACTGCTGTGTCCATGGCACTGCCCTAATGCCCCATAACTGCTGTGCCCATGGCACTGTTCCCTGCCCCATAACTGCTGTGTCCATGCCCCACTGCCCCATAACTGCTGTGTCCATGGCATGGCCCCCAGTCCCATAACTGCTGTGTCCATGGCACTGTTCCCTGCCCCATAACTGCTGTGCCCATGGCACTGCCCACTGCCCCATAACTGCTGTGTCCATGGCACTGCCCCATAACTCTGTGTCCATGGCACTGCCCCCTGCCCCATAACTGTTGTGTCCATGGCACTGCCCCATAACTCTGTGTCCATGGCACTGTTCCCTGCCCCATAACTGCTGTGTCCATGGCACTGCCCCACTGTCCCATAACTGCTGTGTCCATGGCACTGCCCCATAACAGCTGTGTCCATGGCACTGCCCCCTGCCCCATAACTGCTCTGTCCATGGCACTGCCCCACTGTCCCATAACTGCTGTGTCCATGGCACTGCCCCATAACTGCTGTGCCCATGGCACTGCCCACTGCCCCATAACTGCTGTGTCCATGGCACTGCCCCCTGCCCCATAACTGCTGTGCCCATGGCACTGCCCCACTGCCCCATAACTGCTGTGCCCATGGCATTGCCCCACTGTCCCATAACTGCTGTGTCCATGGCACTGCCCCATAACTGCTGTGTCCATGGCACTGCCCCATAACTGCTATGTCCATGGCACTGCCCCACTGCCCCATAACTGCTGTGTCCATGGCACTGCCCCACTGCCCCATAACTGCTGTGCCCATGGCACTGCCCCATAACTGCTGTGTCCATGGCACTGCCCCCTGCCCCATAACTGCTATGCCCATGGCACTGCCCTAATGCCCCATAACTGCTGTGCCCATGGCACTGCCCCACTTTGTCAGCTTTGGCATCTCATGAGATTATTTTGATCCCCATGTTTCCAGAGAAAAGGACTCTCTGCTCAGGTTTTCACCATGCCCATGTCAGACACCTGAAAAAATCCCATTTACTAGTTAATGATTAGTACCCCAACTTTCTCCAAAAACATTTGGTGGGGGAAACTGATTTCCACCAATACTCTGCATCCTGATTTGGGAAGTCACACCAAGATTTCAGGCCCTCCAATGAATATGTTCCATTTGTATTTCACCTGCACCTTTGTAAAGATACCTTTTTCCCCCACTTCCAAAATTTTCCTACCTGTCAAGAGAAAGAATCATCCTTGTTCTGACAGAGAGCAGCAGGAATGATATCAGTGCTGCATTTATGTGGTACAGCAGCCCCAGACTCTGTTTTGGTTGAACTCTTTTACATCAATGAAGCTTTGCTTTATTCAAATTTGTATTATAGAGATTTAAACATCCTGGAGAGACGAAAACACTTAATTTGTTACTGCCTGGGTCTAATCTTTTATTTCCCTCGGTTGCCCTGTAACCTGTCCCTCTGTGATCCTCTAATGCTCCACGTGCAGCATCTTCTCCACCTGCTAATTACAGGCTCCATTGTGCCAGATAATTCAGCCCCAGTGAGGCTGCAGGGTGCTTCTGCATCTCCTGACTGTGTTTTGCTGCTGCCTCCAAAACCAGAGGAATTAATCACCTTCTCCAGTTGTTAAGTGGGACCAGACACTCGTGTGCTCATTGGAAAGGAAAACAACTTTGGTTGCTTTCAGCAAAACATAATGAATCTCCCAGAGAGCAGGAAGCTCATAGTTTATATTTCTTGGAAAAGAATGTATTAATATATTAGGTCTAAAAATATATCTATAAATCTTTGCAAGTCAGAGCGGAAACAAGCGGCAACGTGGCTGGCTCTGAAGGAGCTGCAAGTGCTGACACAGATGAGCCCCCAGCAAACACTCTCTGTGCAAATCACATTCACCTTTCCTGCTGCCAGGGCTGGAGTTTAAGCCTGCTGGAGATATTTACTGCAGGCAGCCCAGAGACCATCATTTTGGTACATGGTTTCCATCCGTCCGTCCATCCATCCATCCATCCATCCATCCATCCATCCATCCATCCATCCATCCATCCATCCATCCATCCATCCATCCATCCATCCATCCATCTCCTGACTCTCAGAGCAGTCTGGGCCACATCACCTGAACCCCCCCCCCTCCAACACCTGAGGGCATTTAATTATGCCTGAATTCAGAAATGAGGCTCCTTGTGCCCCTCCTGGGGAGTTTCTGCTCTCCCACCACTGCTAAGCCATGGTCCCATCAGCCAGCGAAGAGAATGGCAGCAATCACAACCCTCTGTCCTTCTCTGAGGGTTTGTGATGATGTTGGAGGATAAGGATTCACACCATCCACCCCAAATATCCCATTAGGACCAGCATTTTATCACCAGCCTAAACTCCAGCTTATGTCACAGCAAAAGCATCTTTAGCTTTGCCTCTCCAAGCACAGCAGTCCCAAGGGAGCCTGTAAAATGTGACAGGCACAAAATCAGCAGCAAAAACAGCTGCTCTGAAAAAGAGCTCAGGGTTGGCAAATGCCTCATCTGGCCCTAAGAGAGACTTGGAAAGCAAACTGAAAATAAGGATGACTGTGGTAGGGTGAGGAAGACTGGTGACAACAAAACAGAGCCAGAGGAGCTGTAAGAGATCACAGTGGTCCCAGAGAGCATCCTGGGGCTCACCCTCAGCGATGAGGCCTTTCAGAGAAACAGTCTGTTGATGCTTTCCAAGGTTTCTTCTCAGAGTTCTCTACAAAGAACACATAAAGCTTTGAACCCACCTCCATTCGAGTTTCAGCCCATTTCAATAAAAAGGTGCATTTTCCACCACTGCCGTGGGTGCTCTCAACTGAAATTTCATTTCAGTACAGCTGCTCTGTGAGGAGCTGACTTAAGCCTAAATTATTACCAGGCTGATCTCAGCTGTGTGAAGACTTCCCATACCAAACTGAGCTTTGGTTTAACCAAATTGGGCTTTAGATGTGGGTGACACTGAACACAGACCTGAGGCTGCTAAGGGCCTTGACAAAACTAAGCCTGGGACTTGTTTTTTGTGAGGGAAATAATTAACAACACACCAGGAGAAGTATTTAACCAGGTCTCCTGTTGCTCAACATCTTTATTAATGACCTGAAAACTAGGCTGCAGACTGAAACAAAGTTTGCAGATGAAAAGAACATTATTTAGGTTAATTAAAAATGATGAAGTCTTGGGAATTTCGGAGCCACCTAACCAAGCAGAAGGGAACATCAGAGCAGGAGAAACCCTGTGCTGACAAATCCAAAACAGTCCATGCAGGAAGGAGGGGTCTGAAATCCTTCTAGGCTTTAGCAGGGGGTAAATTGACTGAGCAGTAAGTGGTAAGAGCAACCATCATGTCAGCTGCCCCACTCAAACCTGCACTGAGAGCACGGCAATATCGAAATGATAGAGAGCAAAAATAAAGGGTCAGAAGAGAACACAGAAAATCCTGTAATGTTGCTACCCAAGCTGTCAGCACACACTGGCTCCAGGTGCTGAATTCAGTTCCACTCCCCCCTTCTCAGCAGAGGGAGATGAGAAAACAAGGGAAGAAAGATGGGAAACCAAAACCTGGGGCGAGAGAGGACATTTGAGACACGGAGGAGTTTCATGGAGAAAAAAGGAAAAGGCCTTGTTTGCTCAAAAAAGGAGGTGGCAGAGACCTATGACCAGAAATAGAATCATTAATTTTGGCAAATCATTCAATGCAGGGATGCAAGTCCCCAGCATAGGGGCTATTCCTGGGAAAGGGTGGCTTGAGGAGCTGGTGGGAGTCCCAGTGCCCGGGGAAAAACTGCTCTGATCTTGCCCCAAATGGGCTCATTCAGAAACTATCAATGTCCCCACATGTGAAATGCAGATAACTGTGTTTATCTTCAGCACAGCCATGATCACTTCATGATGCTCCTGTGAAGAGCAAAGCCTGTGGGTTCACTGGGAGGAGAATCCCCTGTCCTGCACCTCATCCTCCTGTCTCCAGTTTTGTAATGCAGGCGCAGCTCCCACTGGGAGCCACCATTCATAGTGAAACAAATCAGGGCTCTGTACACTATAAGCAGAATTTCAGGCTAAAAAAATGCTTATATATCTTGAAGCAGAAGGTAATGCTTATAGGAAAGCAAAGAGGGACAAATTCACCTCTAGCTTTAGATTTCTCTCTATGAGCAGTTTCGCTCCGCCAACCTAAACAACCAAAAAAGCCCCACAATGTTTTCAAGACAGTTTCATTTTGGAGCACTAAAATCACATTCTGAGCCAAGAGGTGTGAGAAACTCAAAAGCACCATAAAACCATCCCTGCTTCAGGTTGTTTTGGGGTCTTTGTTTCCACAGTGGTTTCCTGAGCTTCAAGAAGACAAAGCTCTTTCTTCCCACCGAGTGATGGGGCACCTGACATGGGGAGCAAAGCCTACCTAGGAGGAAAAGGACAAGATCCAGCAGGGACACATGAAATCCCACCATGAGATGCAGGCTCCTGGTGCCCAGCACCATCTGCTTCCCCCATCCCAGGTGTGGGACAGAAGATGGAGTAGCACAGGCTGATATCACAGAATCCCAGAATGGTTTGGTTGGAAAGGACCTTAAAGCTCATCTGGTTGCAGCCCTGCCATGGGCAGGGACACCTTCCACCATCCCAAGCTGCCCTGAGCCCTGTCCAACCTGGCCAATGGTCCTTGGAGACCAAGGAGCTGCTGGGCCAAGGTGATTGTGCTTGCACCAGCAATGCTCATGCACGTTCACTCAGCATGCCAGGGTGAGGAACAAGGGCTGGGCCATGGCCAAGAGAGAGAATGCAAGGCAAAAATCCAGGGTTTAAGTGGTTTAGCCAGGTTTCCTTGCACTCTTTCCCATGAGGACACTTTGAGAGCTGGGGCTCTTCAGCCTGGAGGAGAGAAGGTTCTGGGGAGAGCTCAGAGCCCTTTCCAGTGCCTAAAGGGGCTCCAGGAGAGCTGGAGAGGGACTGGGGACAAGGCATGGAGGGACAGGACACAGGGAATGGCTCCCACTGCCAGAGGGCAGGGATGGATGGGATATTGGGAAGGAATTCCTCCCTGTGAGGGTGGGCAGGCCCTGGCACAGGGTGCCCAGAGCAGCTGGGGCTGCCCCTGGATCCCTGGCAGTGCCCAAGGCCAGGCTGGACATGGCTTGGAGCAGCCTGGGACAGTGGGAGGTGTCCCTGCTATGGCAGGGGATTAAAACAAGATCTTCAAGGTCTCTTCCAACCCAAACCATGGCAGGACTCCCCCAAGCAGGACAACTGTTCCAGCATCAGCCAAACACCTCACACCAAACCAACCCATCCCAGTGGCACTTCCCACATGTGATTCCAAGAAAAACAAGGGACAGGAGGAAAGGAACAGAACAAGCCAGTCCCACAGAGCCCAGGCTGTTGGTTGGAGGCTGTGCAGGCAAACCCTTCCCTGCACCCTGCAGTTGCAGCAGGCTCCTGCCAGCTCCACATTCAACTTTCCATCAAGCAGCAACCTGAGTATTTTTAACAGACTCTTCTGTTTGAAGCTTAAATTTGCAAAACCCAACAAAAACAATGGCAACCACAAAAAAACCCCAAACAAAACAACAAAAAACCAAAAATTACAAAGCACCAACACCCCAAGGAAGCAGCCTGGAGCTCAGAGACTCCTCAGCAGGTGAAACCAAAGCTCATGTTTCCAAAAAACCCAAACCAGCCTCCTGTCATTCAACTGGTATTTGAAAGTGAATGGGCTGCCAACCAATCAGCTCCCAGTCAGGATTTAAAGAACAGCATATCCAAACCTCAGGGCTGTGGCCAAGGGTGTATTTGCAAGGCAGGAACGCTGCAGCAGCAGCAGCAGAGCCGTTTGCAGGAGTAAGTGAGGTTATTTTGGCAGCAGGGCGGATGTAGCAGACAAGCCACTTTAACTGAATATGGTAAACAGAGATGGAGTGATTATAGGAAGAATGAACGTAATCGGGTTCCGAGTTGCTCTGAATTGCCTCGACTGACCACAATATCTGATAAAACCAATGGAAAAAGTTCTGGTTTCCTCTTGCATGTAATTGATTATCTTACTGAGATCTACTGGTTTATACACACACACACTCACAGCCCTCTGAAATTCAGTTACTTGGTGGTGCTGCCAGAAATAACCCAAAGCAGGAGCAGTTATGTGCTATTTATTTTTGTCTGGGGTCACAAACTCCAGAAGTGAGAAAGGATGCAAAGCCCTCTCCCAAAATAGGCACCTGGGAGGTTTGCCTTGAGGAGCTGAGGTGTAACTGCTCTGATCCGTGCTTGCTTCTGAGACAGGGAGGTGGGAAACATGCTGAGTGCCATTAATCAGATCTACCCCAGGGCTCTCTTTTCGACAGAGAAATGCTGGCTTTGATTTATTAAAAAAGATGGAAAAGCGTCTTTGGAATTTCCCCAGTGCCATGAGTGGGCAAATAAAGATGATGGAACAGCCTTGTGCCTGGAGAGGGATGTGGGATTCACAGCCAGTGTGAGCTGCGATTTGGGATGGAGAGGGGACAGGAGCAATGGGCCATCCTCTGTCCTGGCTGTTAGATTCCTTCCACACAGCTGCATCAGGCCAGAGGAGTTTTGTGGCATTCACATTCTCTGAAAAATCTCTTCACCCAGTGTTTTTCTCCTGGGAAGCTGAGAAGCCTCAGAGAAAAGGAAAACAATTCTGATCTCATTTGCTTCTCCTGTGTTGTGCTCACATGTGCAATGTGTTTGGAGATTGTTTACCCACAGGTGATTGTTCCATTGCATTCTGCTGGGAGTTGTTTTCACTCTTTGGCCAATCAGGGCCCAGCTGTGTCAGGACTCTGGAGAGAGTCACCAGTTTTCATTGTTATCTTTTTTCATTCTGTCTGTATCCTTTCTGTATTCTTTAGTGATAGTATAGTATGGTATTCTTTAATATAATATAGTATTATATTATTATAAATTATTATAAAGTAATAAATGAGCCTTCTGAGAACATGCAGTCAGATTCATCATTCCTGCCTTCATCAGGACACTCCCTGCATTTACAATAGAGTTTCCCAAAGACCAGGCTTGATTTTTGCAGCATCCCATGGCTGCTACCACCTCCTGCCCCAGACACTCTCAGCATCTCTTTGCCTTGGCTTCTGCCAGAAGTTATTGGAGAACAAAAACCACACAAAAACAAGCAAAAGGAAACCTGACAGGACCTGGAATCTCCTCTTGCTGTGGTGACAGCGAATCCTGAAGAAAAATGTGCCAAAAAGTCAGGCAGGGGGTGGCTGGGGCTCAGCAGGGTGCCGGGAAGCACGGCGAGCTCGCCTGCCGACAGCGGGAAGGAGCCAAATATCCACAAACAAGTTTCCTGTCTGAAATTAATTTACTTACTGAAACAGCACTCAGCAAAACCTGTGATTAATATTTTCCTCCCCAGGCTCCTAACATGACAAAACAATAATTAATGAAATATGAAACTGAACCTGAGTTACAGTAAGTGTAAAAATATTATTGTTTCTTTTATCTTCCCTTCTCTTTATCCCTCCCAGTGGTGGGAGACACCGAGCCCTGTGCTCTGCTTTCCAGGACAATGCTCTGCACTGGCAGGAGCATGGGGCTGATTTCTTGGCACCTGTCCCTGCTTACCTGGCACCCTGCTCCACAGGAAATCCAACTGGGAGCTCAGGAGGAGGGTGTGGGGAAAGGTGTAGGGAAAGCAGCGTGGTGGGGAGTGAGCCTGTTCCTTTTGGTCATGTCCATCCCTGTGGGATAATGATTTAATGCAGTAAAACAACCAGAAGGCAGCTGGAAGATTCAAACCTAAATGCCACGTGCTGTGTAATTTTGACCAATGTTTTCAACACCCACCTTCCTTTAATCTGTTCCCAGCTATGGCACAGCACTCCCTGGCCCTGCTTGGGTCTCAGGCTGCCTCCATCCCAAAAGCACTCACAGGCAAAGCAGCCTGTGGTTTTTAAGGGATCCCTCACAGCTGGAATAAACCAGCAGAAGAGGGTTTTAAACAACAGCTGTAGCAGCATAAAAATTCCTCTCTGGAAAGCTGAGTGGGGACATGCTGGGAGATGCCATCACCCCAGGAGAGGGTGGTGGCAAAGTGCCCACAGCCACTCCTGCCATGATGGATGGCAAGGGTGGGATGCTTTGTCCTAAACCCATCCTTTGTCCTTCTCAAGGCAGGGACACCTTCCACTGTCCCAGGTTGCTCCAAATTCCATCCAGCCTGGCCTTGGACACTTCCAGGGATCTAGGGACAGCCCCAGCTGCTCTGGGCACCCTGTGCCAGGGCCTCACCTGACACTCTGTGTAAAGAACTTCCTTATATCTAATCTAAATCTCCCCTCTTTTAAATCTAAAAATCTCAATATAATGTAATCTAAATATAAGGTCACCTTGAATCCTGTTTACAGAGCAAATATTTAAATAAAGCAATTGTTTAAGTCCTCCATTGGACTTTCTCAAATTTTCATTTTTGTCTGCATCTCTAAAGCACAAATTGATTGTGTTCTATGATTAGAGTACAACTTTGAGGTTGAGCTAAAATACTGTAGAAATTAGACTACACACATCCAAATTCACACACACAGACTTGGTGTTATACCCTTGTACATTTAAATGCACACACAGAGATACCACAAGAGCCCCACACATATATGAACATGAACATTGAGCCTGGGGCTCAATTTGCTGCCTTGGTGTCCCCGTCATATTTTCTGAAAAATCCGCTTGCCCAGGATTTTTCTCCTGGGCAGCTGAGGAGCCTCAGAGGAAAAGGAAAACAATTCTTATCTCATTTGCTTCTCCTGTGTTTTGCTGCTTTGGAATGTGGTTGGAGATTGTTTATCCAACATGTGAATTGTTTTGACTTAGTGACCAATCAGGGCCAAGCTGTGTCAGGACTCTGGAAGGAGTCACGAGTTTTCTTTATTATCTTTTAGCCTTCTGTCTGTATCCTCTCTCTATTCTTTAGTATAGTTTAGTATAGCATTCTTTAATATAATATAGATCATAAAATAATAAATTAGCCTTTTAGGAACATGGAGTCAGATTCATCATTCCTCCCTTCAACAGGGGTCTCAGAAAACACCACACCTTGGTGCTGGAGCAGCCTGGCAGGCACAGGGCTGGGAAACCAGGAGCTGTGGGAGCTGCCCTGAGCCTCCTGCACCCCACTCCCCACAGCCACAGGCACCCAACTGTAAAACCACAAACCCCAGCTGGAAGGCAGCAGAGCAGAGCCCACCCGTGGGAGTCAGCTCCAAAACCAGGGCAAGGGAACCTGTTGGGGAAAATTGACTGAATCTGTATGAGTCCCACAACTCCTCTTTTTTCTTTTTCCTTGTAGTGGTTTGGGACAAGCCCAGCCCAGTGTGAGTCACAGAAATGAAGCACCTGCTGCTGCAGGCTGTGCTCCCTGAGGGCTGTGCCAGGCAGGGGACGTGCCACTGTGATGCCTTGTACCTCCACTAATGACTCTGAGATCAATGGCATGGGAGATGAAGAAGAAAATGATTTAATTTTCAGATCAACGGATTACACAAGAACACAAAGTATTCCCTGGCAAACAAACGTGTTACCTTGCTTCCTTCCATCCTTCAGCTGAGGCAGCAGCAGAATGCTGTTGTTGCATTGCCCATTTTTCATTCCTGCACTCCTTCTCAGACCCTGGAATGTGGAAGATCCCACCAGACTTTTATTTTATGTAAAAAAGACACAAAGCTGGGTCACTTCCAACTCAGAATATTATGTGAATATTTCCCTTGTTAGTCGGGCCCTGAAAAATAATTGCCCAGGTTTGCAGAACACTTGAAACACAAAGCAAGAGGAAGACTAAAAACTTTAAAAAAACCAAACCCCAAAGCAATTAAATCTTGGCATGTGCGTCACAGGGACTGTAAGGAGCAAACCTAAAGGTGAGATGGACACAGAAAAAAAGTGGAATTAGGACAACACTACAGTGGAGCACCCAGGAGAAGAGCTGGGTCATGAGCTGGAGACAGGGCTTCACTCCCTGCCCCTCACAGGACCTGCTCTAACTCACCTGCACCATGGGGAGCAGCCAGGTGAGGAACACAGTTTCCCAGGTGAGGAACACTAGAGTTTCCCACCACCCTGAGCTTCTGCTCATCATCTGAGAGCTTTTTGGAAGCCTCATCCAGGAACTGATTCAGTTGAAAACATCAAGTTCAGCACCCAACCCTTCCAGTCAGCACCGACTTCTACTCAGCATTGGGCTGGGAGATTTTTTGAGCTTGGTAATTCAAACCCACTTAAAAGAGTTTCCTCCATCCTCAAGAGCCTCGTGATTTACTGTAGCTCCTGCTTGAACTCATACATGTCTTGTATTTCCAGACATTAGGTAATGAGGTTTTTGTGGTCCACAGAGCTTTCTCACTGATTCTCTGAGTGTGCAGCCAACAGCAATGACTGCACACACAAGCACTGAGAGAAAACTGGTCCGGATTTTCCATCAGATACTCCAGAAACTGTCAGATCACACACAGACCTCAGCCCAGTCTGTCTTAACAGCCATGGTTAGAATGATCCAGGCACAACAGGCTGATGTTCTGGTGGACCCCAGCTGTGTGAACTCTGTTGGCCTCTCACACCACTGATCCCTAAATCTGACAGAGATGTGGCAGACCCCACCAAACCCCAGGAGGTGATGGGTGTGGGAATCCACAAAATCAGAGGGTTTTGGGAAAGCTGCAAAAGGCAGGACTCAAAGACAGCAGAACTGTGATTGGAGCTAAGCAGCAGCCATGAGATTGGTCAGCAGAAAAATTATTTAAAAAGTAGAAAAGCAAGGACAAATAGAACAATGGTCTGTGTATTAACACTTGTCTAGAATAACTCCCTAAGCTACAGAAAAGTTTATCTAGAGAGATATTAGGGAGTTTGAAGCTTAATAATGGAGCTCTGTGCATTGTGCTTTAAGGCTCACAAGCAGGTATTGTATTTGAAATAAGCAAGCATTGTTTAACCAAAGGTACCTGTGCTTATGGTGGTTGGATAGAACTGCTGTCAATGTGCTTTTGCTTTGTGTGATTGGTCAAAAAACTTATAAAGTGAGTTGTAACATTAAGTTCTGTGTCTGCTGCCTGGAATGTGAGCTGGGGGCATCTTCCCATTGTCATAACCATGTAATGACAGTGATGCTGAAAAATAAAACAGCTCAAGGCACGTTCCAGCAGTCCTGTCCTGTTGGTGATTTGTACAGAGACCCCAGCTGGCGATAATGGGATACCCAAAGTGCCTGTTGAAGGTCACAAGGAGCTGGGGAGGAGCATTTCACAGGATTCCTCTCCAGCAGCACAGCTCCTGTGCTGACAGGACCTCGGTTTCTGTGTGGACTCACAAGGAAGAACAGGAACCCATCTATTCCACTTCCACCTACAGATGCTTCTTAGAGAGTATCTAATACTTGAGAAAACATGTAAATTCAAACCTTTCCTTGAGTCTAGCAGGTGTCAAAAGAGGAGACCAAACACACAACAATGCAGAGTGACACAAATACCTGTTGAAGCCCAAGGCTGGAATCCAGTTTGGCCATGCACAGGGAACACTTGGTTCCCACAGATTCCTTCACAAACCCCTGGAAACTGGAATCTGACACAGAGAGATAAATGATTTGGTCATGCTAAAATGGCACTGAACTTCCTGCATGAGCCCACGAATCCAACAGGGAACAGGCCACTCCATCCCACACACAGCTTGAGCTCCTTCATCTTTTTGCTGGGAATAGGAAGGATCTAGGTTTTGAAAGTACCAAAAATTTAAGCTTTGCTCAGGCCAGGAAGCACAGCAGAGCTCCTAATACATAGGAAGGAGCTTAGAATTAAAGGGACTTCCTAAAGGGTGGTCTCAATAAACTCCATGGACAAAGGGGTTAATTTACAGAATTGTCATAGAATAGTTTGAGCTGGAATGGACCTTAAATATAATCTCATTCCAGCCATGCCATGGACAGAGACACCTTCCACTAGACCAGGCTGTTCCAAGCCCAGTCCAATCTGGCTTTGGACACTGCCAGGGATGGAATAAACACCCCTGAGGAACCACCAGGCCTCTCAGGTTTCTGTGGTTGAGATAACCCCAAGGTATCAGAAAGTCTCTTTTTTCCCAGCCCCATGACTGAAGAAGAAGTCGAGATTCCTCAGTTCTGCTTTTCAAAGTTGTTTATCTTTTCTTATCTATCACATTCTTTGACCTGCTGAGATCTGTCCAGCAGGTCAGGTTGTGGCACAGCCCCTGCCCTTGGGGTGGTGTTGGCTTTTTATACTATGAACTAAGTGTACTTTATTTACAATAATTTTCTAATACCTGTCACCTATGTTAGACAGTTTGTCTCTACTCCAAACCAATCCAAAAGTGCCACCATCACAGCAGAAGATGGAGGACAAGAAGAAGGAGAGGGAGAAGAAGGACAGGACATGCCCAGATTCCTCCATCTTGCCTCTTGAACCCCCATTCTAAATTCCCAAAATTCTACATTTTCACCCTGTGACAAATTCACTATCATTCTACTCAAACTCTTGTGGCTTGTAAATCCTCACACAAAGTTGGGAATTGTTTCCATGGGTTAAAATCAAAGGCATGGGTGTCTTTGACTCCGTGCCAAGGTCTCTGAGCCCCCTGCCAGGGTCTCCAATCACCCAGGGCAGCCAGAGGAATATCCTGGGTCCTGACACAGACCCATCATGCCTCACCTTGCACTGACAGCTCTCCAGTGCTCCCTTCAGCTGGGTTAAGCAGCTGTCACTCTTTCCTTTCCTTACCTGTTTTATTGAAACCAGGTCTTTCGCCCCTCTCTCTGCTGGAGCAGTGCCCAAGGCACGGCCATGTGGTGACAATGGGCACGTGGTGCCTGTGCCACCCCAGCTGTGATGCTCTAACCAGTATGGCTCGTGGCAGGTGATAAATCAGATGCCCTTTAACTCCCCAGCTGAGCTCTGCACACACCACAGCACTGGAAGCACAAGCTACGACCAATATTTTTACTGACAGGTGATAAATCACATGCCCTTTAACTTGTGTGTACCAGTTGCAAATTTAGTTAATTAGAAATTCATGCTGCCTCCTTCCCATGTATTATTTCCTGCCCATGATTTACATGGGCTGCTGTTGTTGGAATGCTTGCTGGGATTAAGGCTCCTGGAAGCCAAGGGAGCACAGAAATTTGCTGCAGAGCACCACGACCTCTAGTGCTGTGCAGCCTGGAGAAATTATTGGCAGCAGGAAGAGTGGCAGCAATGAAGAGGGACCAAAATGTTTTCTGGACACTTGAGGGGTCCCTGCCAGCACAATGGACAGGTATGGCTGGCACATGAAAACCCTGGGCTACCACTGGGAGCCTTCCCTGAAAACACAAAAACGAGCAGAAAAGTCTTCCTCAAGCCAGCAGAATTCTGCATTTTCACACATTGAGCTGCAAATAGATCCAAAAGGCTCTTTTTGAACTGCCTCTGGAGGTTCCTGTCACCCCTGGGCAGCCTGTGACTGTGTTCACAGGGGTCCTGGATGAGGGAAGAGATGAGGATCTGACTCCATGTTTCAGAAGGCTGATTTATTATTTTATGATATATATTAATTAAAACTATACTAAAAGAATAGAAGAAAGGGTTTCCTCAGAAGGCTGGCTAAGAATAGCAAGGAATGATAACAAAACTTCTGTCTCGAACAGAGAGTCTGAGCCAGCTGGGCTGTGATTGGCCATTAATTAGAAACATCCACATGAGGCCAATCCCAGATGCACCTGTTGCATTCCACAGCAGCAGATAACCATTGGTTGCATTTTGTTCCTGAGGCCTCTCAGCTTCTCAGGAGGGAAAATCCTAAGGAAAGGATTTTTCATGAAGAGATGTCTGCGAGAGGCAGCCCCTTGGAGCAGCCCTGACTCCCAGCAAGCCCCAGGGCTCTCCCATGGGATCAGGGAAGGAATGCTGGCAGTGCCCACCATGCTGGGAGCTGGTGAGGGACACAGCCACCCACTCCAGTCATGCTGCTTTCCACCAGAATTTGCTCTTCTCCCCACTCTGGCAAATTAAACCAACTCTCTTTTCCAACTATTTTGTCCCTATTTTTCTATGAATGCTTTCGTGCTACTGATAGTATTTTCAGCTGTGCTACAAAAGCACATTTGTTAAAATATTCCATGTCTGCAGAAGACTCATAACAGATTCAGAAACCCAGTGATAATGATAATAATTTTTTAGCACTTGTCTGCCAGACAGAATTATCAGCAAAAGCAGGGCCCTGTTATCTGCAGGAGTGGTATACGATACATTCATTTCTTTTTTTCTCCCCCCCTCTATAAACTTCAATTATTAATGATGGAAATTTTTCCTTGCCTATTCTTCCCTTGGTGGGAAAAACAGCCATTACTGACATTTGCCAATTTAAATCTAATCCTCCTCATCTGCATATAGACGAGGCTCTGTTTGACTCTGCCTATTGATCCAGCCAGGAAAAGGGACTCTATAACTTAATCTGATGTCAAAGGCTGATGTGTCCTGTAGGAAATCGGTGCTGTAGATCTCCCTGCTATAAATATGTCACCAGAATTAACTGGAAGCACTAATAGGTCACTCAATGAGCTCCAAGGAGCACACAGGGCACACTGAGGCTGCTTGTGATTGATGACACCAAAAATTAGCCAGAACAGAGGGTTGTCAGCCAGCCCAGGGACAAGGGACTCGCTGACAGGCTTTGTTCTCCTGCATGTGCTGGGTCCCAGCCTAGCCCTGTCACTTCTGAAACATTTAACACACTTTACATGAAAAGAAAAAAAAAATCCTACTAACAAGGCTAAAACAATAGAAAATAAGTAGGATCTCTTCCAACTCTTCCTTCCTGCAGTTTATCCCACTGCAGCACTGCCTTTAGTGAGCAAATAGAGCCAAGAGAGAAATTCTGGTGTCTTATTGAAGGCAAAGAACCCCATGGAGGATGGCAGCGATGACATCAGGACCTGGAAAATGCAGCTCTGCATGGTCTGGGGATCAAAGTGATCCCAGCTTGCTCACTCTGGGCTGGTTTCTCCACACCAGGCTCCAGCCCAAACACCCCAACCCAGAAAAATGCCTTCCCTGTTTAGCTGTGTCCCTTCTTCACTCACTCTTTATTATCATATAATTGTGGAAAGGTTTGGTTGGAAGAGACCTTAGACCCCGTTCCACCCCCTGCCACAGGCAGGGACATCCTCCACTCTCCCAGGCTGCCCCAAGCTCCACTGGCCTGTCCCAGATGAAAACCACCACACCAGGGGTGGACAAGGATGGACCTTGAGCCCCTCAGAACTGGGACTAATGACAGAGAAAATTAAACTGGAGTCACCTTTGGGTGATGGCTCAGGGGGTCCTGCCCTCACTGGCACCCTGAAAAGCAGCAGGTTTCCTCCCAAAAATGTCCACATTGCTCATGGGGGTGCAGGCCAGGACCATGGGGTTCACACACAGAGCTGCCAACTTCCTTCACACATGAATGGGCCTCACCCATCAATAAAGCCCTGGAACAGCCTCTGACCCAGCCCTGAGCATGTGGAGCAGCCTGGAACATTCCCCCTATCCAGCTACAGCTTTGTTCTCTGGCCAAGAGGCAGCTTGGACCAAGCTGTCCTTATTTTGCTGAAGGGGACAGTGCCCCGTGGTGTGTCACCAAGGAGGCAGGAGGAGAGGCTGCTCTCCAAAGACTGATCCCACACCTCCTGGTGGAGTCACAAGGCTGAGGCACTTCCACTTATCCTCACAAAACTGAAAGGCAACCACAAAACCTCAGAGTCCACAGGGCTGCCATGTCCAAAGCCAGTGTGATGCTTCCAGCACTCCTGGGTGAGAAGGGCTCTTTTCCAGAGCTGTTTTTATGGCTATAAATTATTTATCCTGGATGCCTGCAAAATGGTGATGCTGAATAAATCACTTCTCCAGCCAACTGAAGTCTTCAGAGGGGACCTTTCAGGAATTCTTCAGCTCGTGAGCTGGACCTCCTTATGAAGAGTAAACAAACCCAAGACAGATTCAGGAGACATCAGAGGACAAAATTTGTTCAGATTTAAAACCTGACCTGAAACAGTCAGCTGGAGCAGTGAACATATCAAAACAGAATCCAGACTTGAACTTGCTGTAATCTTACCCCTTTCCATGGAATCACAGGGTGGCTTGGGCTGGAAGGGACCTCAAAGCTCATCTGGTTGCCACAGGCAGGGACACCTCCCACTAGAGCAGGATGCTCCAAGCCCTGTTCAAGCTGGCTTTGAACCATTCCAGGGATGGGGCAGCCACAGCTGCTCTGGACAACCTGTGCCAGGGCTAACATCTAATCTGCATCTCTCCTCTTTCAGTCCAAAGCCACTGCCCAGCTCTCCTCTGGCAATCCATCATCCCTAATACGAGGGGCGGGGTTATCCTAGGGCTGCAGCCGATGTGGGAGCCAGGTGTTCCCTAATCCCCAGCACAGAGAATGTGATAATTGTCAGCACTGTAACGAGCACAGGTGCTTTAGCAGGCAGAGAACATTAACAGGCTCACCTCAGGCAGGGGAGCAGGCAGCGTTTCCAAACAGCAACTGGATTCATCCTCATTATTTACCTGAACAGATGTTCACTGTGATACTTCCTGAATCCTGGAGCTGGATATTTGTCAGCATTAATGGGATCTCCAGGAGCTAGTTTGCTTTAGGAGCTTGTTTCCTCATTCAGATTGTAAGCATCGCTGTTTTGTGGTGTGTGTTGCCTCTTTCACTCACGATTATCTTCCCAGGTTTTCCCTTTTCCCTGGGTCACTGAGTGCAGATCCATTCTAATTACTGTCATTTTAGCTTTTGTGCCGTCACACCGGGATCCAGGCTGCATAAATAATGCATGTGCTCTTTGTAGGCTTTGCTAACAGAGACAGAGCCCTGCTCATCGTGCCAGGAGCTCACCTGAGGCCCAGCCAGGAGAATCCCCCATGCTCAGCACCGTGCCCCCCTCCCACGGCTTTTAGCATCGTTTCATTCATCTCTGCTCAGATGGTTTCATTCAGGGATGCCCTCCTTCCACTGCCACTCCCTGGCTGGATGCTGATCTGCCTGCCCTGGGGGATGTTGTTATCCTGAGGTGGCTTGCAGGGCAGCAATCACTCCAAAGGTTTGTTAAATTAACAGGATCACAGCAAATGCCTCCTGCCCCATGGAAAGGCTTAAATGAACACTGAAACCTGCCCAGCTCGGGGGCTGCTGCCCTCTGAGTCCCACCCTGCACCAGAGCCACGTGGCTTATGCAGAGGAATCAAAAGTAATTGTGTTTAAACCCTCAAACCCTCTCTGTGTTTGGGAAGGCCCTGCCCTGCCCGATCTGGCACTGCTGCTGCAGGTGGTTACAGGACGTGACACAACACAGGATAACCATCTGTAAGTGATGACTTGGGCTGCTTGGGGTGTGTGGTGGTGGCCAGAACAATGAAGGTGCTGCACCCTGCACCTCTCACAGGGTGCATCCTTCCCACTGACACAGAGAGAGCATCAGAAGGAAACCGCACGCTGCCAGTGTGGTTCTGCACCTCGGGCTGCAGGGACACACAGCTCCTGCCAGGGCTCTCCCTGGGCACCCCAGCAGGGCACAGGGACTCCCACTGTGCCCCAGGGCTGGCACAGGGAGCTTTGAACCAGGAGGATGAGTTGTTTGTGAGCGAGGGGAGCAGAGTGTGTCAGCCAGACGTGCATCTCTGCAGCTGTGAGGGCCTCACCACAAGGTAGGATGTTCAAACATTTGGTGACCAGGACATAATCTGATGGCCTTCTGACTCCTAAATATCTTTCACTTTCTTGTTTTCTGTAATAACTAGTATTTCCAATTACAGAAGTTCATGGGGCCAGCACATGCAGCCACTGCTCCCAGGGGTGGGAGGATGGCCCAGGTGGGACCTGCCAGACCTGTCAGGGCTGACCCCACATCCTGAGCTGGCCAGGGGCAACAGCCACAACCCAGATGGGGGCACAAGGCAGCAACACCTCTGACCAAAACTGGCAGGGCTACAGAGTGGTAATATGTGTCAGGAGCTTTCAAAGAAAGTTTAAAAATTACATTACATTACATTACAAAGTAAGTTTAAAAATTACATTAAAGAAAGTTTAAAAATTACATTACATTACAAAGTAAGTTTAAAAATTACATCAATTGCCAATTGACTTATTAATGAGATAACTACTATTTTGTCCGCTCTCCTTTGCAGGAAGGGACTTTGCTTTCCCCTCTCCTGGTGCAGCCCAGGACAGCTGACAGGATGCAGAGCAAGGCTGAGGCTGCTTGTTCAAGCTGGCTCTGAGGTGCTTCGTGCAAAAACCCTCCAAGGAAGGAGCATTGGTTTGCTCAGCTGTGCACAAGCCCCAGGAAAAGCAATAAATAACCAGGCCAAAGTGCCTGCAAACATCCAGCAGGCTGCAAGGCACACAGGCTGCTCCTCAAACAACACCTGGAGGGCGTTGCAGTGAAACACAGCAGCATTGCCACCCAGCTTGGGAACAGCCAGGACAATCAGTGGCACAGGGAGCTCGCCCTGGTGCCAGGCCTGGCCAGCTGGGCTGGCACAGGGAGCCAGTGGAACTCAGCACATCCTTCAGCTGACATCTGAGCACAAGGACTCTGCCCTGCATCACACAAACCTCTAAGAACAAGCTGTTTTCATAATTCACACACATCTTATCTAAAGGACTTTGTCTTCATATCTTTATCTGAAATGTTCTCTGCTTATCTGATAAGGCTTGGCTGTGGTTCTTTGTCAGGAGATGCCAATGACAGAGGGGGCTGGCATCTCTTTGGGCAAGAGCAGAGTCAGCACAGCTCTCTGCCCCAGGGCTGAGCTGGCCTCAGCACAGGCCAGGACACAGAGGTCCCTGTGTGTTATGGACATATTTTCTGAAAAATACTTTTGTTAAGATTTTTCTCTTGAGAAGCTGAGAGGCTTCAGAAATGAAATGTAAATAATAATTATTTGTTGCTGTGGAATGCAACTGGTGCATCTTTGATTGGTTTCATGTAGTTGTTTTTAATTAATGATGAATCAAAGGTCTAACTGGATTGAGACTGGTCAGTCACAAGATTATTATTATTATTTAATTCTTCCTTTGTTAGTTTTCTGATGAAATATTTTTCTTCTATTCTTTTAGTTTCCTTATAATATATAATTTTCTTTTAATATAATATATATCATAAAATAATAAATCAGCCTTCTGAAACATGGAGTCAAGATTCTCACCTCTTCCCTCATCCTGGGACCCTCAAACACCACCACACCTGTGCTGTGGGGACATGCCCACCTGCAGAGGTGAGCTCCCTGCCTCTGCTCAGCACCACCAAGCCAACCACCAGCTCCTCCCTGAGCCTGCTTCAATGCCAGCCACAAATTATGATCAACACTGAGCATGTCCCCAGCAGAACAATGCAGAAACCACAACCAAGCGCTGGAAATATTAAGCTGCGAGTCTGTGCTCCATCAGTTGCTGGCAATATGGTTTTTCAATGAAAGAGAAGAGATTTAAATTACATATAAGGAAGAAATTCTTTACTCAGAGAGTGCTGAGGCTCTGGCACAGGGTGCCCAGAGCAGCTGGGGCTGCCCCTGGATCCCTGGCAGTGCCCAAGGCCAGCTGGACAGGGCTGGGAGCAGCCTGGGACAGTGGAAGGTGTCCTTGCACATGGCAGCAGGGTGGAACCAGATGCTCTTCAAAGTTTCTTCGAGCTCAAGCCATTCTGTGATTCTCTGATTACCAGATTCAAAGGTTTAGACAGGACTTTGGCATTTTTAATCCATGGTTTATCAAGCTGGTAGTTGGGTATTGTGACTTTGAGACACTGCAAGCAAGACAGAGCTTAAAACTTGCTGGAATTTCACTCCCCAAAAGCTGCTGATCCCCTTTCTCAACAAGATTTAGGTTTGCAACCAGGTAAATATTTGTGGCATTTCCTTTGTTTCCAGTAAAGGGCATCATGTTATCATCATTTAACAGCAGAATATTGAGGAGAATTAAGTGTCTCCCATTTTCCAACCAGATCTTCCTCCCTGCTCCAGCATTTCCCCTCCACACCCATATGCCAACTCCACCAAGCAGTCACATCAGTCTGGTTTCAAAGAATCCTGCACTGTGGGATCTGCTGCAGCTGGTCAGGCCAATTAACTCAATACCTTTTCTTTGGAAAGAACCCTTGTTTTGGGAAGGCTTAAAAAACTCCAAACTCCTTATATAATGACAAATTAAACCCACATATTTCCTAGAACTGCTGAAACAACTCTGAGGATCAGCTCTGACAAGCCCTTGCTGGGTTTTAGCAGTCCCTGGGCAGCACAGCCCTTGAGTGACAAGGAACAGGAACAGCAAGTCCAAAGGAACATAGAAATGAAGAAAAAAACTTGTGAAGCAGAAGTGTTCACTGTAACAGCAACCCCCCAAACTCATGGATCAGTTCCTGGTTGTCCCTTTGAGGTGAGCACAGGTCTATCTCTCCTTGGTGCTAAGAGTGAGTGAACATTTATTGAACTCCTAGCAGATATTTAGTGGCAGTGATTTACGTGGTGATTTAAGCCCAGAGAACATCTCAGCACCAGGGAGCTGCCACCTCACTGCCCCTTCCCAGTGGGATGGGGAGGAAGATCAGGAAGAAGTAAAACCCCTGGGTTGAGATAAGAACAGTTTCATGATTGAAATGAAGCAAAAATTAATAGTAATAATAACAATTGTAATGAACAGGGAAGAGAGAGAAAGGAATGAAACCCAAGAAAGACAAGTGATCCCAAAATTGTCATTTGTCACCTGCTGGCCAGTGCCCAGTGCAACTGGTCCCTCCTGGCCAACTTCTTCCCAGTTTCTATACTGGGCATGATGGCCTGTGGTATGGAATATCCCCCTGGCCAGTCTGGGTCACTTGTCCTGGCCATTCTCCCTCGCTGGCAGAGCCTGGGAAACTGCAAAGTCCTTAAATTTAGGTAAGCACTGCTTAGCAACAACTAAAACATCAGTGTGTTATCAGCATGACAGGCACACTGAACCCAAAACACAGCCCTGTTTTCTGCTACTAAGAAGCAAATTAATTCTATCCCAGCCAAAAGCAGGACAGAGAGGAGTGGACAGTACCTTGTGCCCATGTGGAGGTACTTGACTCTCACTGGCACTTGGGAATTCCAGTGCAGCTGAGCAGGCACTGCAGCCCTCACCCTGCAGCTCTTGCTGCTGCCATCAGTGAGAGCTAACAGCAAATCCATGGTGTGCTACACCTGCACTGCTCAGAAAGGCTTTCAGAGTCATTTAAAGTCCTCCCTGGAGGTCACATTCAGAGCTGGTGTGTACACATGGATTTGGGGCACACTCGCTTGCACCGGGGATAAACACAGCTGCTAATGGCAAAAGCTGGGAACAGCAGAGTTACAAACAGGCCAGGGAAAAAAATTCAGCCTTTCTTCATGCAGGGAAAATAGAAAAAGAAAAAAAAATAGAAAAGAAACCCAGCAGAAACGGTTCATCAGATAGTTATGAGTAGCTAGAAACAAAAACCACAGCCACTTCAAGCTTGTGCACTGTGAAATTCTGGGGCACTCAGCTCCTGTTTTTGTTTCAATTAAGACAAAAGCAGGTTTTATTTTCAGATCTGTATTAAAAATAAAACACCAGAAGCCAAGCTGCTGAGCCCACAGCCACCCAGTGAGCTTTACTGGTCTCACTGGAGGCCAAAAATTGCTGTGTGCAACTTTTGCACAGCTCCTCAAAACCCCATTCAATCTTGCATTTGGTGCAGCAAGGTCCCATCTCCACTGCCAGAGGAAACCCTCCACCCTCACACTGGTCTCATCTGGTTTTCTTTCATTCATTCCTGATTTCACCATGTTCACACTGATGTTTGGGTCCAGAGGCATCAGGGTTTGTTCTTTCTTGGGAAGGGAACAGGATCATCCAACATGTTTACTTACAGAAAGAAACAGAAATGTGATGGAGCAAGGTCCTACCTGCCCAACCTGCCACGTGCAATGCAGGGGAGAACCTCTCCTGCTTGCAGGATCCAGGTTGGTTATTAAATACTCAGCATCTCTGTCCAATACAAAATCACTTTACACACCCTGTGTTTCACCTTTAGTTACAGCTGGGGAAGCCTCAGCCTGCTGGGGCAGAAAATCAGAACTGGCAGGAAGAGCAGGCAGGAAGAAAAGGCAGGAGAGGGTTGGGCAAGAGCACAAAAGCAGCAATGTAATCAGTTTGAAAGGAAATTCATGCAGCTTCTCCTCCCAGCCCCACGAGTCTCCCCTCCCCACCAGGAGCAGGTCCTACAGGGTACAAAGCAGCTCATTCCCTCAGCCCGGCTGCCAAACAGGTGAAACTGCAGCACAGCCCCTGTGCCACAGGCAGGCACCCAGGCTGGGGCTCAGCCTGTGCCCACCATGTGCCATGGGCTGGCACCACGCTGGAATCTCCTCCTGGAAGGATCCAGGCAGACCAGAGGTCAGGAGCTGCTCTGCTCATCAGAGCCCACTGGTTTTTAGGTTTTACAGATTGGTGACATCAACAAAGAGAACAAAAGCTGGAACACACTGCATTTTGGGGCATTTGAGGACTATGTGGTAACCTCAGTTGCTGGGACAGCCAGTGCAGTGGCACAGGTTGGCACATGCTGCTGACACCCCAAATCTGCCCCCTGCCCCTCTGGCCATGGCAGTCAGAGCTGCCAGAATCCAGCTTCCACTGCTGGCAAAGGCATTTAACAGAGTTATCCTGAGCTACACCAGAACCCATTTATATTCAAATTCCACACATTCAGACTCTCCATCCTAAGTTTGGTTGATTTTTAAAACACCATGTCACCCTTTTTGTACCTCCCACCTGAAAAATAACGAGAGGCAGGGCCACAGAGCTTTCCTTCCTCCTCCCCATCAATATTTTATCACAGCAAACACCTGCCACGAAAACAAGCCCTAGGAGAAACAGGAGGTTCGTGGAACTGCCTCAACAGCAGCACAGACACCACAGGAAACAAAACAACCTGTGCACAAGAGGAGCAGAGCCCGCAGAGCAAATGTTTCTGTGCTCCAGGGACAGGACAAATTCTGCTTTTGCTTGCACAGAGGTGTGACTGCTCTGTCCCCACCAGTTTCTGCAAAGGGCCATGCAGGCAGGGCAAATCCTTTCCCAAATATGCTCAGGTCTGGGGGTTTCACTGTAGTCAAAGGCAGGAAAGTGATTCCCTGCATGGAGTCACCAGTTCACAGGTTTGGCACCAGGAATGTCCCTGTGAAGGCACTGGGATTCACAGCCAGATGGTGTTGGGGACAAGGGACACCAAAGAATAAGAAACACGGGGAATTGTGGCATTCACATTCTCTGGAAAAATCCTTCACCCAGGGTTTTTCTCCTGGGAAGCTGAGAAGCCTCAGAGAAAAGGAAAACAATTCTGATCTCATTTGCTTCTCCTGTGTTGTGCTCACATGTGGAATGTGTTTGGAGATTGTTTACCCACAGGTGATTGTTCCATTGCATTCTGCTGGGAGTTGTTTTCACTCTTTGGCCAATCAGGGCCAAGCTGTGTCAGGACTCTGGAGAGAGTCACCAGTTTTCATTATTATCTTTTAGCATTCAGTAAGTATCCTTTCTGTGTTCTTTAGTATGGAATATTATTCTTTAATATAATATAGCATCATAAAGTAATAAATGAGCCTTCTGAGGACATGGAGTCAGATAAATTATTCCTGCCTTCATGGGATATTCCCAGTGAATCCAATAGGGAATCCTTCACATTTTCCTAGGGAGGATTCAGACTTAGCTTGCAAGAGCTGATCAGCCCCTCCTGCCCAGGTACAAAGCAATCATCACCTTTCTTTTTGTTTTAACCTTTGGAGAACAGAGCCAAGACCAAAGTAAACCTACTGCTCCCAGCTTCTCCAGGAGCAGGAGGTGCACGGGAACCATCCTGACTCCTGAATTTCATCCATGAGAGAAGCACTCCTCACACCAGCACTGCCAGGGTGACACCTCCAGGGCAGCACCATTTGTTTATTACAGAGCACACAGGGATGGCAGCAATTGCAGGTTATTATTGCTATTGGAGATGTGATTTCAGGCTGTGAGAAAATTTTAGGCTGCAAAAGCCCGAAATAACTCCCTAGGCCAAATTTACGACTGGTAACAGGCAGAACTATCATAGGCACTTGTCATTTTATTTAAGGCCAGCAGGACCGCTTGACCTGCACAGCTCTGGAGCTGCCAGCCCAGGAACTGAAAGCAGAGCTGTCAGAGAGGCCAGGCCCCTGCTCACAAGATCAGTTTTGTCTCAGCATGGATTTTAAGGCACTAAATACCACGGTGGGATGGCTGTTCTCACAGCCACATCTCCCCTGAGGGGACACCAAGATACTCTGAGGGCTGGAGCCCCTCTGCTCTGGCGCCAGGCTGGGAGAGCTGGGGGTGCTCACCTGGAGAAGACTCAGGGAGACCTCAGAACCCCTTCCAGTGCCTGAAGGGGCTCTGAGAGAGCTGGAGAGGGACTTTGGACAAGGGATGGAGGGACAGGACACAGGGAATGGCTTCACACTGCCACAGGGTCAATTTAGATAAGATATTAGAAAAGTTTATTACGATGAGGGTGGTACAACAATGGTTGCCTAGAGAGAATGAAGATGCCCCAACCCTTGAACCACAAGTGTTCAAGGCCAGGTTGGATGGAGCTCCAAGCAGCCTGGTCTTGTTGAAGGTACACTGGCAGGGGGTTGGCCTAGGTGACATTTAAAGGTCCCTTCCAAGCCCAACCACTGTGTGACTCTGATGCAATGCACATCCCTGCATCTCACTCGGGTGGGATCCTGCACAGGGCCTTATTTAGTGCCCATAATCCCTCCTGTCTCTGTGCCTTTCTGTGGTGTTTGTGAGGGTCCCCAGGACCAGGTGGGTGATGAGAATTTGACTCCATGTTCTCAGAAGGCTGATATATTATATTATATTATATTATATTATATTATATTATATTATATTATATTATATTATATTATATTATATTATATTATATTATATTATATTATATTATATTATATTATATTATATCATAACTATACTAAAGAATAGAGAAAGGATACATCAGAAGGCTTCACAAGAATGATAAAGAAATACCTTTGACTCATCAGAGCCTTGACACAGCTGGACTATGACTGGTCATTAAATTAAAACAGTTCACATGGAACCAATCAAACATTCACCTGTAGTAAACAATGTCCAAGCCACACTCCAAAGCAGCAAGCACAGGAGCAGCCATCAGATAATTATTGTTTTCATTGCTCTGAGGCTTCTCAGCTTCCCAGGAGAAAATCCTGGGCAAAGAGGATTTTTCAGAGAATGTCATGGTGACACCTTTCACATTCCAGCTATCCACATTGATTGCCCCCCCCCCCCCCAGACTATCAGCATATCTGGGATATGCTGGAAAAAACCCCAAACACTAACAAAATTATACTGGAGGATGTAACAAGCACCAGACCATGTTCTGTAGATACACTACACACTTAGCAGTGCTGGGAGGAGGCTGAAACACCACAGCATGTTTTGGGCAGAAACCTGTCCTTTCCTGGAAGCTGGAATTTGGCATCTCCCAGGACACAGCCGGGTCACTGGAGCCATTTCTGCTGGGTCCTGAGGAGGCTGCAGGCCAGGGCTGACACAGGGACACCCATGGCTCATGTGGGAGGCTCTTCTTGGGCTCATCATGGAGAAGAGAAAAGTCTCTCTTGGTTTACAGTGTTTATTTCACCTTCTCCATCAAAATAAATCTGAATATGAAGTTGTGGTCGTGGGCTGCAGCAAGTTCATCTGCAGCAGGAATTGTCCTCGTGGCTGCTCACAAGGACAGACCCAGAGCTCCTTCCCCCTGAGCTCCTTCTCCCCAGGCTGTGCAATGTGGGGGCAAGGCTAAATATTCCTGCAGAGGAAATATTGAGAAATCCAGTCTCTATGGTGAAGTGATCCTTGCTAAACACGAAAACCACAGGGCCATGATTGATGGAGTGGCTCCCCCTTCAAACAGCCAGCCTGTCACTGCCATATCTGCTGAAAAATCCCTTTGCCAGGATTCCTTCTCCTGGGAAGCTGAGAAGCCTCAGAGAAAAGGGAAAACAACATTATCTCATTTGCTTCTGCTGTGTTGTGCTGCTTTGGAATGTGGTTGGGGATCGTTTATCCAACAGGTGATTGTTTGACTGGTTTGATTGGGTTGTTTATCCAAAAGGTGAGTGTTTCATTGGTTCCATGTGAATTGTTTTAACTTAATGACCAATCATGGTCCAGCTGTGTCAGGACTCTAGAGAGTCATGGGTTTTTCATTAGTATCTTGTTAAACCTTCGGCAAGTGTCCTTTCTCTATTGTTTAGTATAGCATAATAAGGTAATGTAATGTAATGTAATGTAATGTAATGTAATATAATATAATATAATATAATATAATATAATATAATATAATATAATATAATATAATATAATATAATATAATTAATATAATATAACCTTCTAAGAACATGGAGTCAGATCCATTCCTTCCTGCCATGGAGGGACCCCAGAAAATCCCAGACCAGCTCATGCAGACAATCCCAAAAGCCAGGAGCAGGGCCCAGAGCAGCACACCCAGCTGCCTGCAGAGCCAAGGGTTAACAATCTTATCTGGGGTCACCAGAAGAAATTCCAAGTAAAACCCACAGCACGCAGATTTCCTGCTTTCTAACCCAGTGCCCTATTTATACCTCTCTTTCTTCACAATGCCAGTGACAGCTTTTTCCTCACTCACAGGCATGTTTCCTGCTTTCTGAATTGTGACTTTCATTTGTAGCTCATTTCCATAACCTCCGAAATAGAGTTTCAGTGGAAGTGTTAAATGTACTGATAAATTCTTCATGAATCTTAAAGTTATTGGCAGAGAGAATGGGGGCAATTTACCCTGTACCAGTCAATTGAAAATTATATATTTCAAAACCCTCTAATGGAACGCAGCAAGGTTTAACTCTGACTGATAAAGGAACGAGGCCAATAACAGAGCCTATTTCCAAAATGCAAAGTCCCCAGTGTGATGGCAAACAGGCTCATCAGTGCACAGTGACCTTCACAGCCTTCAATCTTCATGCCAGAGCACAGGGACAGGCTCTGTGGTCACTCTGGGCAGGGCAGCACCCAAACAGCCCCTGCTGGTCACCTCTGCATCCCTCGGGGCTCATCCCACAGCAGGGGCAGCAGGGACAGCCAGAGGCTTCTGCCCCTTCACTGCTCTCCATCTCCAGTGCTGCAGCCACCAGTGAAGCCCCCAGTGGGAGAAGGATGTGGAGGTGCTGGAATGAGTTCAGAGGAAGCCACAGAGATGCTCCAAGGGTTGGAGCCAGGCTGGGGGAGCTGGGGGTGCTCACCTGGAGAAGAGAAGGATCCAGGGAGAGCTCAGAGCCCCTTGCAGGGCCTGAAGGGGCTCCAGGAGAGCTGGAGAGGGACTGGGGACAAGGGATGGAGGTACAGGACCCAGGGAATGGCTCCCACTGCCGTTGGGATATTGGGAAGAAATTCCTCCCTGTGAGGGTGGACAGGCCCTGGCACAGGTGCCCAGAGCAGCTGGGGCTGCCCCTGGATCCCTGGCAGTGCCCAAGGCCAGGCTGGACAGGCAGGGTCACCTTCCACAACCTGGGACAGTGGGAAGTGTCCCTGCTCATGGTAGGGGTGGAACAAGGTGAGCCTTAAGGTCCTTCTGAACCCAAACCATTCTGTGACTCTGTAATTCCTTTTGATCAGGCTGCACTTTGATTAACAAAGCATCTTCTGTGTGCTCTTTGCCAGGAGTATGGCATGGTCCAGCTGCTGCCACTGCTCTGGCTTCTCTATTTTAAAAAGCAAGAGAGAAAGAGGAAAAAAAAAAAAAAAGGAAAGAGAAAAAAACCAGTGTCATCTGATCCTTATCCCTGCCAGAGCAGGAGCATCTTCAAAACCACTGGCTGAATAAGTTGCACTAAATAATTAGGACACATGGGGGGACTAAAAGTAAAGAAAGACTGAAGCACAGATTTGCTGCAACGTTTCCACATCACTGGAGTCAGAAACAAGACACAAGGTGCCTATTCTGGAAAACCAGATGTGGCTGTGGCTGAACAAAACAGCATGGACAGAAGGCAAGCAGGAGAGGAAACCCACAAAAGCCATGGTGACTTCAGTGGGAATCTGAAGGTCAGACATGCAGAGAGCAAAGCCAGGGGTGCAGCTGCCTTGCAGGAGAGCTGGGGGTGCTGTGGGGTGTGAGGGCTCAGCCTGAGCTGTGGGGAAGGGAAGGACAAAAAGCTTCCAGCTAGGAAACCCCATCAGCCTGCAGCCCTGGAGCAGGGAAGAGGAACAAACCAGGGACTGAGGTGTTTGAAATGAGACCAAGTGCCAGAGCATCCTTCAGGAGCAGCCCAGGGCAGGCCCAGGACTGTGCCTCCCCCTCCATCACTCTGAGCCTGGAGGCTCGTTCAGAATCCCCCTGGGACAGGGACAACAAAAGCCACAAGCACGGGGTCCCTGTGACCAGAAGAGGTGACCTGTGTGACACCTCCCTGACACAGAGCAAGGGCACAGACCCTGCTGCAGGCACCTGCCTGTCCCCACCTTCTAGGGAGCCTTCAGAGGTGACAAAGCCAAGCACACTCATCACAGCCAGGTGTCACTGAGCCCAAACCAGAGTTAATTCCAAAATGGAGCTAAAATCATTGCTGTGAAACAGAGGGATGGGGGAACAGGACAAGGCAACAGCCACCTGACCCCAGCAGAGCTGCTCCCAGCTCCTACAGAAACACACACAGCTCCCTGCCCCATATAAAATATTTGTGCATCCTACATAATTTAGAATCCTATTAAATAACTTGACTCCCCTGTTTTTCATAGCAGCAAATTCCATGAATTTTGCATGGAATAAAAATTTAGCAATCATAGCAGTTGCTAATTCCTGTGCTGTGCTCAGAGCAGCCTTTCACTTCCCTGTAATGATTTTTAAACATTATCCTGCTGTTTCCTTTTTTCTATGCCTGGCATTGAAGAGCTCTGCGAACTATTTGAATTGCTCTGCTCTGAAAAAAAAAAATCCTGTAGGGGAGGAAAAATTAAATTCAATCATCACTCTACCCTCTGTGAACTGTGAAAGTCTTGGGAACATGAAAAGGTGCTTTGGAAAGGATGTTAAGCATTCAAAAGATTAGACAGCAATGTGCAATTAAATGTGTTCCACAACCCTTTGTCAGAGTATCCAAAACCTTACTTCTGCATGAACTTCAAATCCTCCCACTGGGAGCTTGTTCAAGTGGTTTACTTTAAACCTGTACTTTAGATATTCCATACCTTTCACTTTTATAATTCTTCAGCATATGCTAACACTGGCAGAGTTAATAGTAACTGACTAATTTTAAACCCTGTGATTACTGGAGCTGATTTATATAGTAGCTTCACTTCACAATGCTGCGAATCAGGCACGCAGTAATTGCCAAGTTCAATTTTAGCTCTGTCACACTGAAGCATTAGTTTTTATGCCTCAGCTGTTGCCTCCTCCATGCTATAGAGGTAAGTTGATAATGCAGTAGGTTTTGCTGTTAAATATCATAATATTGTGATACCCAGTGTCAGATTCTTGCAAGCTTTGTGAGCTATGCATCATCTATTAACTAAATACTTTTATTAAGGGAATGGTTTGAAAAGGCTCCTATTCTAATTTAGCTCAGAGCACTGAATACTGGAGAAGGGGGGGGGGGATGCCATGATTTAATTCAGCACCAAAAGTGACTTGGTGGAGAGAAGCACTCATCATCATCATCATCATCATCATCATCATCATCATCAAGGAGCTGTGATGGGAAATGTGATGGGATTAAACTAAATCCAGTGAACACAAACCCTCCAGCTGAGGCTCCTCACCCTGACCTCAGGCCTGGCACTTGTAGGAGCAGTGCCAGGAGCTGTTTCACTGCTCAAAACCAGGAGCTCTGGGGCTGAGGGTCCATGTCCAACAGCAAGTGACATCTTTACCAAAGAATGGACACCCCAGGGAAAGCTTCCTTGCCATGCCTGTGGATGCTGCTGGCAGGGGCTCATGGAGCCTGCTGGGACCAGCAGAGAGGAAAAGATGGGGATGGGGACACCACAGGAACTTTGCTAAGAAGAGATGGGGCTCCACAGCTCAGGGATGAGCTGCACTTGAAAGAAGAATGAGGCTGTGCTGCTGCTGCTGCCTGGCAGCTGAACCAACACACACAGCTGGGCATTACCAGTAATCCCTTAATAGCACTTAAATCCACCCATCTCCTGGGCTTCATGCTAGAAGATTTTCTTTGGCTGTTTTTGGTTTTTTTTTTTTCATTATTAAAGTCTGCTCATATCAAATTTACAAATGTGGTAAACTGGAACTGCTTTCCTTCCCATTCACACTTTCCTTGGTGCTCAGGATCGATGAAGGTGGGAAGCTGGAGCCCCAAAGTATCAGAGAAGGCTTTAAGGACCAGACCCAGGCCTGGGGATGGATCTGGGCACCTCCACTGTGCCAGGGGCACAGGAGTGGGGACTCTGCTCTGATCCATGGCTGATCCTTGCAATCCTTTGTCTGGAAAGGGCACAGTGCATCAGAAGAGTCTCTCTGCACTGCCAGGTGCCTGCTCCTGTTGGACAAACTGCACCGATTTAACCCCTTCCTCCCCTCCACGGCTCCCTGATCCCCAGGCAGATGCAGAGACACCAATCCAAGGCAACACCCAGGTCTGGCCCCTGTGGGGCTCCAGGAACCCTCCTCTGATCCACCACTCAGCAGTTACTTGGCCACTCTGAGGAAATTCCCTCAATCAGCACCACCCTTCCCTCCTAAACCAGGGGTTTGTGGGCACAGGGCAGCTGAGCAACCCACGATCGTCACTGACAACGTGGATCTCAGTCCAGCTCTGAAATTCATTGCAGGAACTCAGCAAAACCCATGGGGCAGTGGTGACCAGTCCAGTGGCCACCCCTGTGACCGTGTTCAAAGGGGTCTGAGGATGAGGGAAGAGATGAGGATCTGACTCCATGGTTCAGAAGGCTGATTTATTATTTTATGATATATATTATATTAAAACTACACTAAAAGAATAGAAGAAAGGATTTCCTCAGAAGCTTAGCTAAGAATAGAAAAAGAAAGAATGAATAACAAAAGCTTGTGGCTCAGACAGAGAGTCCAAGCCAGCTGGCTGTGATTGGCCATTAATTAGAAACAACCACATGAGACCAATCCCAGATGCACCTGTTGCATTCCACAGCAGCAGATAACCATTGGTTACATTTTGTTCCTGAGGCCTCTCAGCTTCTCAGGAGGAAAAATCCTACGGAAAGGATTTTTCAGAAAATATCATGGCTACACATCTGTCCATTAATCCTCTCACCACTGGAGCAGGGCAAGAGCCTGAAAATGGGTAAGTTCCTCTTTTATTATTTTTTCCCACAGTTTTCTAAAAGGTAAAGAGCCAGCCAAGAAGCTGAACAGGGAGCATCCTGGCAGCCTGGAGAGCTGGAGCTCCATTCCATGGTGGCTCAGAGCAGTGTCCAGGGCTCCACAGCACAGGCAGCATCCTCATCCCTGCAGCCCTTCATGTGGGAAGGTGGCACAGCTCACACACAGAGAAAGAGGAAGGAAAAATGTGGGAATTCTGCCAAGTGTGTGGTCACTGGGAGGAAGGAATAGGATTGATGAATTTTTCAGCTTTGTTGATTTGGGTAAAACCAAGGCCACGTGCCTCAGCACGCTCCAGGAACCCACTCCACAAATTAATCAACCACAGTGCCCAGGGATTCAGAGGTGGAATTGACTCTTTGATGTCTGAAGTCACATTTTTGGCAGCCCACCAGGGATGTCTGACCAGTCCCATTTGTTTCAGAGCCTCTCTCAGGATCAGTGCAGCTGACTGATGCAAACCACTGGCAGCTGCAGCAGCCCCTGGGTGACACAGCTGGAGGGTGCTGATGGCACTGATGTTCCCAGAGGTCTTCTGGAGCCAAAGCTGAGCTTACACCACATTTTCTCACCTGCATCACCCCTGTGCTTTCTTGTGCTTACCTAATGATTGCCCAGAGTGCAAACTCCCCATCACAGCTGAGGGAGAGGCCACATTTCTGCAATCCCACCCAGCCCATGGCTGGCAAGGACATGGATTTCCCTGGCAGCAGGACAGGGAGGAGCAGGCTGGAGTCAGACACCTCTCCCAGCACACAGGGCAGGGCCCTGCTCTGCTCTGGGCTACCATATGCCACACACACTGCTAATGCAGAACCCATATTTTTCAGCTTCTTCTGAAAAATAACCCTGGAGAGAAATTCCCTGGAAGCAGTATGATTTCTGTCCCTTACACACTCACATATCCACACTCTTTGTCCACCTTAGCTATATATTTTTTAGGAGCCATCCTTTCCTAGGTGCCCAGTAGGACATTTTTCAGCTGTGGCCTCAAAACTCTGCTGGCCACACATCATTGCAGTGGTACCCAAGAGCCCAGGTCAAAGTTTAAATCCAGCACACAGGGCAGGGCCCTGCTCTGCTCTGGGGTACCCCAGGTCACACACACTGCTGATGCAGAACCCACAGCACTGAGATTCTTCCGAAAAATAACCCTGGAGAGAAATTCCCTGGAAGCAGTATGATTTCTGTCCCTTACACACCCACACTCTTTGTCATTTGGGAAGGACCTTAAGCCCATCCAGGACCTTAAAAGGACCTTAAAGGACCTTAAAACCCCTCCAGTTTCACTCCTCTGCCATGGGCAGGGACCTTCCACTGTTCCAGGTTGCTCCAAGCCACAACCTGGCCTTGAACATGCCCAGGGATGGGGCAGCCACAGCTTCTCTGAGCAATCTGTGCCAGTGTTTTACTGTAGGAAATGAATTTGTGGAAAAATTATAAATCTGTAATTCATCTGTATGAATTATAACATCTGTATTGTGTGAATTATAAGGTCTGTATTGTCTCACCCTTGACATGACTGAAAATAGAATAAAAGTTTTTAAAATGCCTCTCAGTTGCCCCATCTCTGGGTCAGAAAATGGCATAATCTGACATTTTACTACTGTCATTGTAAAAAAAAAAAAACAAAAACAAAAAAACCTTCCTTATATCCAGTTTAATTTGACCCCCTTTTAGTTTAAAACCATCACCTCTTGTCCTGTAGCAACAGGCCCTGCCTAAAAAGTTTGTCCCCATCTTTACTGACCCCCTTTAAGAACTGAATAGGAAAGAGCAGGAGCTTGCACAGCATTTTATCCCCCAAATTCACAGCTTCACACCAGCCAGGAGCTCTGTTCTGCTTTGGAACAGGAAAGGGGCATTGCCACAACCAACACTGGGGTGCTGCATCCTGGGGGAAGCTGTGGGACAGAGCTCCAGAGCCCAGAGCTGCCCCAGCAGCACATCCCACCCAGCTCTGCGCAGAAAACACCTCCTGCTCTAATCCCTCCAGCAGGACACCAGAGGCATCCCCACCCACATTTTATACATTTGGAGGTTGTTGCATTTATATTTTCTGAAAAATCCCATTGCCCAGGATTTTGCTCCTGGGAAGCTGAGAAGCCTCAGAGAAAAAGGAAAACAATTCTGATCTCATTTGCTTCTCCTGTGTTTTGCTCCTTTGGAGTGTATTTGGAGATTGTTTGTCCACCAGGGGTTGTTTCATTGGTTTCATGGGAATTGTTTTGACTCATTGGCGAGGCTCTGGAAGGAGTCACAAGTTTTCATTATTATCTTTTAAACCTTCTGTCTGTATCCTTTCTGTACTCTTTGGTATAGTGCAGTATTCTTTAATATAATATAATATCTTAATATAATAAATGAGCCTTCTGAGAACATGAACTGTTCTGAACTCCAGAATCTGGAGTCAGAGTCATCATTCCTCCCTGCCACAGGGCACCCCACAAATACAATAGCAGATAACAAACTGAATGCAACATTCAGCTTAAAATAAAAAAAAACAATAAAAGCATTGACACCTTTGCACAGAGAGATCTTGGCTTCTCTTTTTTATGCATTTAGATGCTTTTTATGAAAACATCCTCATTATTTTCTGTGAAAAGAGGCAAGCAGGAGGCCCTGATTTCATGTGTCATGCATCCCCTGCCACACTGTTATGTGAATAAACTGAGCATTGAGGTCTGAGCAGCTGCTTGGAGTGGGCATGGGGACAGCAGAGCCCCCAGATGCTGTGCTCCTAATTCTTGCTGCATCACACAGACTCATCCCAGAATGCTTTGGGTTGGAAAGAACTTAAAACTCATCTCATCCCACCCCCCTGCCATGGGCAGGGACACATTCCACTGTCCCAGGCTGCTCCAATCCCCACCCAGCCTGGCCTTGGACACTCCCAGGGATGCAGGGGCAGCCACATCATTTGGAACTGCTGGAAATCCAAACTGTGCTGAGTTTCCAGCAGCCTCAGCTCACACCCTGTGTGTGCATCTGCAGCTCTGGGAGCTGCCTCTGGTGCTTGTGCAAGGCACCTCACACACCCCAGAGCTCCTCCTGCAATTCCTGGCACACCCAGCACCACCAGTGAGCACTTTCCTTCTGCTTCCCGTTTTCCCATCACAGTTAGGAAAAAAGAAAGCCAAGAAATCCCCCAAACTGCAAGTGTTTGTTGGTGTTCAGGTGAGAAAATAAAAGATATTTCAGCAAAGTCTGTTTACTCACGTGCTGACACATGGAGAAGCTTTATTTAAAGCACTGAAAAGCTTCTTGGCCCTCTCCTCACTCTGCCCAGTGCCCCCAGTTTCAGATGCAAATGTGAAACCAGTTTGTTGGGGTGAGTGCTGCATCACTGAGTGAGTGAAGGGAGGAGGGAAGATGAGGAGCATGAAGAATTGCATCAAGAACTGGCCCCCAGAGGCCTCTGTGATGCACATCCCCACATCACACTGGCAGCTCCCAGCATCCAGCCCCACTGGGGTTTATTTGCTCCAGAGCTGGAATTCATTTTGCACTCAACTAATGTAAGCCCAAAGTGCTTTCAAACAATACTCCTCGAATAGAGACATTACCAAAGCCATTATTTTTCTGTTTAGAGTCAAACTAAGCAAATGCAAAGGTAACTTTATTTTAAACTGACTACCATCATCACAAACAACAGATACCAAATATTCTTTTCCAATATAGAAGGAATTTAAATTTCATTTTTGCTCTTCTTGAAGGAGTCAAGAATACCAGCTTGGCAAACGCCAGCTTGTGCAGCAACACCATAAAGAAATGGAAAACACTTCCCTCCAAATCCTCTTCCTTAATGAGAGTTAAGAAAGGTCTGTTTAATAATACATTTAATTTCAAGCTCTCTTTCCTCCTACCTTCTAGAAAAGCATACATTCCAATGACACAGTGAAAAAAAAATCTTTCATTTGAAATTATTTCTAAATTATTCTCAGTTATGTTCTTGAGAGTATTCCCAGTTGTCTGTGACATTCTCAGGCTTCCTACCCACCCCACAGCATCCTTCAGGGCTGGGAGGGGGCTGTGTTTGCTGCTATCGCTGCATAAATCCAAAGCAGCTCGCAGGATTTGCTCCACAGGGAACAAGCCTGATCCTGGTGTCCTCCCTGCCACAACTCTGCTTGCTCAGACCATCCCTGACTTCAGCCCTGTTTTACAGAGCCTGCAGCTCCAGGTCACACTCAGCCACCTGGCACCTTCACCTGTATCCAGGTGATTTCTAAATGTCAGTTTTGCTAAGCAGCACAGAGAGACCTGCAAAACTGCTCTCTGTTGTTCTAGGACATGAAATAAAACGATCCAGTGGACACTGGATTCTCCAAGGTAAAAAAGAGGGAAAGTTTAATTTTGACTTTAACATTTATAGATTTCTAAAAGTGACAGTGGATTGGAGGATGACTGCTACCTGCCCAATGACACTGGACAAACCAACAGTCCATCAAATTTCTCTTCTTCCATAAAAGAATGCAAAACAATAAGTTATTTACAGAAAGTACATTAAAAAGTTCATTATAAAAGTGTAAACATCAAAAAACTTAAAAAAACTTAAAAAAAACTTCAAAAACTTATACAGGGTGACAGCTCTCCCAAAGTTACCACAGGCAGGGAAACTGAGAGCTGAGCTGACACAGGGGGGGTGGAATGCTGAGGTGACCAAGCCATGCCCTCTGGAATGAGCAGTCTCGTGGCAGGGTTCCACAGAGGGCAGCAGTGGGAGCTCTTCCCCAAAACCACCCAAGTGGCTCTGCCCAGAACTTCTCCCCCCTGTGCCTTGCCCTGGATGCCACGGGCAGTGCAGAGCTGTGGCAGCAATGCCCTGCCTTGGTTTTAAAGCTCCTCCAGGCTGGAGGCTCCATCACTGCACTCTTGCCCTCCCAGCAGACCTTCCTGTGTCTCAGGGACTTCATCTGCCCATGGACAGCACAGAGCAGTGAGGATTGTTCCTCCCAGCACCAGGACAGTCACTCAGGCTGATGCTGAGCCTTGCTCCAAGTATATCCTTGGAAGTGGAAACCTCTCCTGCAGCCCCAGCACCACACCCAGCACAGGCTGCTGCTGCTGCCAATCCAAGCACTGTCCCCAGCCCAATGGCAGCACTGCAGGGTTCAGTGCTCCTCTGTGCTCCCAATTGCAATGCAGGATGTGTTCTATCACCATCTGTATGGCAGATTATCTTTGTCAAGTGGGCAGTTTGCCTTATCTCTCTCTTTGAGTGACCACAGTCACTCCTCCCTCAGGGGGACACCTGCTGATAACAGCTATGGAATGTCCCTGCATGGCTGATAAGAACTACAGCATCCCATTGGCAGATGTGAGCCCAGAGGGAGGAGCCAAGCATTCCTACCTGGATAGAATCTGGAGCTTCTGGAACACCAGCACAGCTTCTGCACTGGATTGCCAGAGGAACAGCAGCTGCCTCTTGCCCTGGATCTTCAGAGGCAGAGACTGCACCTTTCTCCAGGATCCCTGCTCCAGCAGAACCAGCCCTGACACTGCAGGAGGGCTGAGCCACAATTCGAATGGGACTGCTGCCAACAGCCTGACCCACAGGGTGTCAGGCTGGGTTCTGACTCTGGCAGTGTTGGTTTAGTGCACTGCATTGTTTATTTTATCCTTTTTATTTTCTTCCCTATTAAAGAACTGTTATTTCCTGCTCCCATATTTTTGCCTGAGAGCCCCTTAATTTAAAATTGATAGCAATTCAGAGGGGTGGGGAGGGTTTTCATTCTCCATTTCAGGGGAGGCTCCTGCCCTCCTTAGCAGACTCCTGTCTTTCCAAACCAAGACACTTTGAGGTCCATCTTCTGGATGCTGGGACACCAGGCAGGAACACCCTCTGGAGTCCCACCATCCCTGCTCCCGTGCTGTAGGATGCATGGAGGACCAGAAGGTCCAAGAGCTGCTGGAGGCTGCCAGAACATCCTCTTTGCCTCCACCACAGAACCCAAACTGTGCCAGAACACCAGGACAGCTTTGGCTGGATGCAGCCCCTGAGCCCCATTCCACAACTGTGCCATTCCATGCCATCCCTAGTTTGAGAAATGGCATTTTTTGGTGGGAACTTGGGTCCCACATAGAAACAGTGTCCTCCACACGCTGGTTGGTTGTTGCAGAGCATCTCACAGCTGTGCTGAAAGGTGCCTGTGCTCAGCTGGGGCTGGGCTCTTTCTCCAGCAGCACTGACACAACCAGAGCACACAGCCTCAAGCTACACCAAGGGAAATACAGGAGCTTCAGGCCACACTCCCTCAGCCAAGGAACAGACCTGGGCATCCTCTAATTCTGTGGCAGTGAGGATTAACTGGACACTGCATCAGTTGTAGATGCACAGCAATCTTAAGCCTTCATCAGCCTTACAAAGGCTAATTCATTATTCTTTCTGCTCCAAAAACAAGCTCTGCCTTCATTTACACCTTCACCAGCTCAAAGGAGGCTTCAGAATTAAACCTGGACAAATTTTATCAATGAGTTCAAATCTTGAGCTAAATCACAAGGAGGAATGGATTTACCCTAATCCCCTCCAAACATTCATCAACATCACCTGCCAGCTCAGCAGGATTTAATCTCTTTTTAATCTCTCAAAAGCAGTGGAGTGGATGGGGAAGAGGTTGGGCACACAGCAATGGTGGATCTCTCTCTCTCTCTCTCTCTTTCTTTTATTTTTTTTTCTTTTTTGAAAGAATCCTGGCTGCCAAATCACATAAAGCAGCACTTGGAAATTCATTAGGATTTTGTTAATATCACTTTCCAGGTATTTTATTAATGGGTTTGGACAGAACAGCACCTGGCTGAGGAGAAGAGGTGCCCACCCAGCAGCCTTGGAGGAACACGGTGTCTCCATGAAGATGCTCCAGGAGCTCCAATCCTACCAGCAAGCACAGGGACTGCTCAGGTAGGCTCTGCTCTGGATTGAGGGCAGGGGTGGGCTGGAGATGCACCAAGGGGTAGGAGAACCCTCCCACAGCATCTGCCAACACCGCTACAAAAAACACAAAATGTGCCCAAAATGCAGCTTTGCTCCATGGGTACCTCTTGTGTTGTGATTTCAGGGTTTACCCCAGAACCCCGGGTCCCTCCCCTGATAATTCCCTCCCAGGTGTGTCAGTCTCCTCTCCTTTCCCTCCCTGACCCCTCCCAGCACTGTCTGTCAGTCCTGGCATTCCAGAAGGGCACTGAGTGATTGGCAGAGTCACAGGATGCCCTCTACCCCTGGGGGGCACTGGGCCATCCAGGTGTCCTTTGTCCCTTTGTCCCTCCCCTCCTGTCCCTGCTTGGTGGCTCCCTGCCCCTTCCCTGCCCCTCTCCCCGGGGTTAAAGGAGCAGCAGCCACGGGCTCAGGGAGTTCTGTTGGAGCTGGTGCTGCATTCAGAGGCCTGAGGGCCAGAATAAAGCTCTGGATCCAAAGCCTCCATCAGAACCGACTCCTTTCCTTCACCATCGCCTCAAAGCTTCTCTGCCAGAGGGAAACCTGAGGAGCAGCCCCTGTTATGGGGGGAAGCTCCATCCCAGCACCACCAGAGCTCCTGCAGGCCTGGACCTGTCCCCAGTGCCCAGCTGCAGCACCCAGGCTGCCAAAAGTGTCTGTGGGGTGAAACACCACACACCCAGCAGCCAAAAGTGTCTGTGGGGTCAAACACCACACACCCAGCCAGGCAAAAGTGTCTGTGGGGTCAAACACCACACACCCGCAGGAATCACAATACTCCTTACAGACCATAACCTTAACACCACATTCTTCAACCCTGCAGGGGGAGGAGACCCTCTTCTATACCAACACCTTTTCTGATTCTTTGGCCATTTTGAAGTCTAGATCTTAATTCTTCCAGGATTCGGAATCATCTCCCATATCGTTACTTACTATGCAGGTAAAAAAGAACCATTCGGCAATGGGGGGGAATATTTTCCAAAAGTGTCTCTGGGGTGAAACATCCCAGTTGCTACTGTTTGGTTCAGCACCAAGGGCCAGACAAGCTCAGGCACATGCCAAAGAATATATTGGTATATTCCAGTAGGTACTGCACCCACAAACAGCACCCTGGTGCTGTTTGTGGGTGCAGTACCTATTGGAATATACCAATATATTCTTCCTGCCCTCACTAAAGCTGTGACAGCTGGCTCAGAGGGCTGAGGTTGTCATGGCCAGTGCCACCCAGCTGGCTCAGCAGCCCAGGGACCCCTGGCACAGCACGGGGCTGGTGGCAGCGGAGCTGGCGCGGGGGCGAATCCCAGGCAGCGCCTCTGGGAGCCCTCGATGGGAGCTGGGAGTGTTAGTGTGAGATTCGAGGTTTACATAACACCAGTGAGAGCTTTTGGCAGGAACAATTGGTATTAGCAAGGAAAAGGAAGCATCAGGAACAGCCGGCAGAGCAAAGAGACACCTCTCGCAGCAGCCCCCAGGCTAGGAAGAAAATAAATAACAAATGCAAAAGAAGCAACACTTGGACAGCAGAGAGGGAGAGGGGAAGCCTCTGCAGAGGGAAACCGAGCCTGAATCGTGGCTGAGATCAGCAGGGAATTCAATTTTTGTTGTCACCTCCTTCCCACCCCCGTGGGACCGAGCTTTGTGCCTCACCAAGGTGCTGCAGTCATTCCTGCCACACTCAGTCATGACCAGGGGAAAGCTGAGCCTCACGGGGCTCCAGTTGGGGTGAGCAGCTCCCACTAACTCTGGGGCTCAGAGGAGCCCAGGCAGGGTCCCAAAGGCATGGAGCTCAGTGGCCAACCCACCCTGCAGAGCCTGGCTCCATCATTGCATCACGCTCTGAAACCTTCAGTTACAGAAACTTCTTAATTTTTATCTCAACTAGGGCTGGTGTTGCTGGGTTTCACTCTGGGAGGTTGTGTTTATCACAGAATATTCCGAGTTGGAAGTCACCCAAAAGGATCATCAAAGTCCAGCTCCTGGCCTGGCACGGGACAGCCCCAAGAATCCCAAACCAAATCCAGAAAAGCCCCAGAGAAGGCTGGATCGCCCCATTGGCCTTGTAGAGTGGTTCCACAATGGCCAAAGGCATGAGTTTCATGTGGCCCAGCTTACCCCTGTCCTACTGTATGTCCCACCAGAAAATGAGGGAATCCTAAAGGTGGGAAAACACCTCCAAGATCATGGAGTCCAACCACCAACTCAGCACTGCCATGGCCAGCATTAAACCACATCCCCAAGCACCACATCTCCGTGGTTTTGGAAGCACATGCCCTCACCCAGAGAGCAGCACAGCAGCCACCAGCCCTATCTGACAGCTTCTGAGGACCATGGCCTGGTATCCCAGTGATGGGAAGAGCCCCAGCAGCTCTCCAGGAGCCTGTGGGTGCTGCAGCCTCCCTGCTGTACGTGTGCCAAGCCTGTTCTCCAGACCCTTCTGTGCCAAGCAGGGCGTCCCTTCCAAGCTGGCACCGTCCCCGTGCTCGTGGCACAATGACAGTGACACAAGCTCCAGCCCCACATCCAGCACCAGGCTCTTCCTGCCTCTGAGGCAGCCAAGATTTCCAGCTCTGGTGGCAAATGAGAAGCTCCAGTTGAGCTTCAGAACATGCTAAGACAATTCCTCAAAACAAGAGGATGTTAAAATCCACATTTCCCAGCGAATTCAGCAGTGCTTTCCTGGAAATGGGAACTACCTGTGGCTTCACATGCAGCTTCTGGATAGCAGGACTTAAAATCAAACTTATCAGGAAAGCTTCCATGATAAACTTGGATTTGCCTGTGATACAGGGATCCTGATTTAGAATCCAATTTGGGTTGGAAGGGACCTTAAAGATCATCTCCCTGCCATGCACAGCACAGGAAGGTGAAGGAGTGGGAAAAGAGGATGATAATTTTGTGCAAGGCTGCCCTTGATTCCAGCTCTTCACTTATTTCCTCTCCAACTGGCACATTGTGACCTTTCCAGGCAAAAAATAAAATTAAAAATATATAATAAATAAATGAATAATATTAATGCATGCAGGGAAAGGATGCCAGAGTCAGTTTTAGAGCCTGCAGTCCAGATCCCTGCTCCCAGGACATATTCTAAATCTCAGTCAATACCTCATGTTTTCCAAAGAACAAGGCATTTCACATTTTATTAATTCTAACTAAAGCCCTTTTTATTGCAAACTTTCTATTTAGCATTTGATTGCAGCCACCACCACTGAGACTCTCACTGTATTAAAGCAGAAAATCTATTGGTATTTTTCTTTCCTGCCATCTCAATCCCAGAAGGTGCTATTGAAATTAGTTCAAATACACTTTCAGAGATCTTTTCCAGCCTGAGCTACTTTATGATTTTTAACATGTATTTGTTTCTTTGGTGCTCTCACACAAATTTGGTACCCCACTTCCACAGATGATTGAAGCTCCATGTTGTTATTCCCACCAGGATTTGTCCTCTCCTAAAAAGAGGCCAAATATGCCAAACAACTCATTTAAAGGCCTGCAAGTTTATGAACTAAAAAGACCATTTCAATACTTTTCACCTCTTCAAAGCCCAGCTCTTAAATGGAAAACCCAGCTTAATAGAGTGTTCAAAAAGCCACCATTCTGGTCTGATTTAAATCAAATGGTTAAATATTCCACATGTTTGGCACAGCCAGAACTATCTGCTTTGCAAACAGATGGCCACCCACTATTAATTTGCAACCTTGACACAGAAATGCAGGTTGTCAATTAATTAAAAAACAAATGCCAGCAGTCTTCAGTTCATATTATGACCTGCAGCCTTCCCCCTTTATCTTAAATGAAGGAAAAAATTGATATATAAAGCTACCACCTACTAATGCAAACTCTTGGCATGGAATAAATGCTGGTCTCAGCTTGAACAGATTGATCAAGTTGAAACCACAGTGTCACCAACATCCGTCTGGGGTAGAGAGCCCAGACCATAATTCCAGTGTCAGTCCCTAAATATCCCTGGATTGAAGGCTGACCTCACTGTCTGGCTGCAGGGCTGGACCCACGGTGCTTGCTGGAAGGTTTTTCTTCCAGGGCTGTTTGATCTTCAATCAACAATGCTTATCAGTGCTAAAGTCTGCCAGCCATTCCCAAAAGTTTGATATTTTTAACAGCACATTCTTCTTCTCCTTTGAACGCTATTTAGAGACAAGATAATGTGGCAGGGGAAAAGTTGCCTCCCTGGGTTGAGCATGAACAAACAGAGCAGGATCTGATGGGGGGGAATATTTTCCATTGCTACAAGCCCCAGTTTCTGTTCTTTGTGTCCCCTCCCCCAGTATTTCTGCTTTTTCTTCTTTATATGATATTCTAATGCTTTTTTGGGCCATTGCATAAGCTGAAACAAATCAAGATAATTCAGCTAGAATTCACTAAGGTTTTCATACATTTCATTTCCATGCTGTCAAAGTTTCTCTTCTTTTTGTTGAGGACTCCAGGGTACACTGCCCCTCTTCTGACAGTAGGGACAATGGATCTAATTCCCTAAAAATACATCATTCTTCCACTGCAGGCACAACGTTCTGAAATGGCTCAGTGTATAAAACCCCTCTGTTTGAAGAAGCACCCAAGAAAACTAAGAAACAGGGAATGGGAAAGAAACAGGGAATTGTTGTTTATTGACAAAAAAGAAATAAAAATGTTAGGATTTAGTAACTGTAAATGATGCAACATCACCAAATGGTTTGGGTTGGATCTCATGCCATGGCAGGGACACCTTCCACTGTCCCAGGGTGCTCCAAGCCCTGTCCAGCCTGGCCTTGGGCACTGCCAGGGAGCAATTGTTCCTCACAGGGAACAATTCCCAATTCCCAATATCCCATCCATCCCTGCCCTCTGGCACTGGGAGCCATTCCCTGTGTCCTGTCCCTCCATGCCTTGTCCCCAGTCCCTCTCCAGCTCTCCTGGAGCCCCTTCAGGCCCTGCAAGGGGCTCTGAGCTCTCCCTGGATCCTTCTCCTCTCCAGGTGAGCACCCCCAGCATTCCCAGCCTGTCCCAGAGCAGAGGGGCTCCAGCCCTTGGAGGGTCTCCATGGACTCCTCTGGACTCACTCCAACAGCTCCAGGTCCTTCTCATGTTGGGGGCCTTCAGCAGCACCACAGAGGTCCCTGGGAGCATCTTCCCCACTGCATAAAGGAGAGGTGAGGGTGGAATGAAGGGATGGAATCAAAGAGCTCATCCTCGGCCAAGGGTTTGCTCTCAGGAGAGAAGGGAGCTCAGCCTGCACTGCTGGAACAGGGCTGAGCTCCACCAGCTCCACACGAGGCCAAGCTCCCCATGACAATCCCCTCCCCTTCCCAGCACCATCCTTCACACTAGAACTGTTGCATTTGAGGGTTTTCAAAAGGCAACTTGACAACTCCTAAAGAGCCTGCACCGCCCTACCACCTTCCCAGGGAGAGGGAGATGTTCAGGAATTAACAGTAAGGGTGAACCTGGCTGGAAAGGTGGAACTTTCTTCATGGGTATGAATGTGGAGATCCACATCTTTGGAAGAGAGAAGCCTTTCAGATGGCCCAGGCTCTGCTTGCACTTCTCCACGGGCCTGGATCTCCTGCAATGGATATTCAGTGCTCAGGATGCCTCAAATTATTCCTAAAATAACCCCCCCACATGTCTGGGGGGGCCCTGAAATGTGCTGCTGCTTCTGGAGAGGGAGAACTTGGCGAGTTCCTGGAGAGGATAAAAGGCAGAGCCATGACACAGCTCTTATCTCCCAAGCTTGGCCACTGGCAAGAACAGAGATGGAGAGGAAGGTGATTGTTTTTTCTAAAGTGGAGAGGAAAAGCACCACCATGCACATGCAGGCAGCTGGGAAGAAAGGGGATGGAGCCTCCCTGAGGAGCCCAGATGGGGATGGAAACTCTGACTCACCAGCAGGTTTTGTGGGAAGAGAAACCTGCTGATGTGATCCAGCTACTCTGATAAAAAAAGGGCTCCTTGCCACTGTGGGGTGGGACAGGACCCATGGGGCTGGGGGGAAAACACTGCCTGGGTGACAGGGAGGATGGTGGCATGTCACCAGAGAGGAGGGTGGCTCGTGCCAGGGCTCATCCTCCTCCTCCCCTGAGCACCACAGTGCCAGGGCTGCCCCAGACCTTTCCTCCAGGCTGGGGGGGCTCTGCTGGGGAAGATGATGCTCGTTGGGAATGGGGAGAAGAGGCTCAGAGCAGAGGGGCAGCAGGTTCTGCCACCTGGTCCTTAAAATGTCACCACCCCCCCCCCCTTTCCTATCAGCTGTTAAGTCATGAGATCCTTAGAAATTTAGGGGAAAAAAGGCAGCATGAGAGCAAGAGGCTGAGTCCTCAAACCAACAGAATAAATTAAATCTTCTACATTTTAAACACTGGCAAAACTCTCCTGTGCCCAGGTCCAGCCCAGAATTAGAGGTCAAGAAGCTGCCTGGGACCAAGGCTGGGCTGATTTCTGCAGATCAGGCTCCTCTGAAGCCACGTGCAGCCACCAACACAAGCCAATAATCTCCCCACAAGAGCAATTCCTGGCTCAGGCCCCGTTTAACACTTCCCTCCCAGTTCCCTTCGCCACAGAGCCGAGCTGCAATCTCACAGTCGTCAGGAAGAGATTTAATTATATCTGCAGAGGTCAAGCAATCCATGCAAAAGATGGGGGAGGCGGGGAGAGGTTCTGTGGCACAAGGCAGAGATTCTGCCTGCAGCACCACGGCAGCCAGGGCCATTTTTCAGGGAAGAAATGGCATCCATCAGAACAAAACCTCCAGAGGGAAACAATAGGAAAAGGTGGGGGAGAAGGCAGATAATTAAGATATTTAAATCTGGTCATACAGCTGTAAAATCAGGTGATTTAATGCTGTTTTCTATCTTTTTATTATTATTTTTTTTAAAGAGTGGTGTGATCAGTGCTTGTTCCAGTAAGTTTTGTTGAGAGATTTCTTCCTGCTGAAGCTGAGCTGTGTATCCCCAATTACTATAATTAGATATATCATATATAATGCATAATATAATTTCTATCATATATTAGATAATAGATAATTTATGTACACCATAGAATATAGTATATGCCATCTATAATTTATGTGTAATATTATAGAACATACATTATGCATTATTTAATTATATTAAAACGAGTGCAAAATCACAAAGGTGGAACATTAGAGCTCAAACCTCCAATTAGGAATTAATAGTTTGAAAGCACTAATCACACTAACACTTCAGCCTGACTTGAGGAATACTGAATAAGATCTCAAGAGGAGGCAGAGGTGCTGCTACACGACAGTTCAGACAGAAGCCTCGCACTCACCGGATGGAAAATTGTCAGGAAAAACACATTAGCAACACAATAACTTATTTTTAATGTGGAGCTGTTAGGAAAACACAATTATATGCTTCATTTATACTGCCAGATATAACCCAACTTATGGTAAAAGCATTTAGAGCTCATTTTGTAAAAAAAAAAAACCAACAGAGGAGTACAAAGGTAATAGGGGAAAATTGCACCTCGAGGGGAAAATGCTCCCCCTCCCAGTGGGGCCAGTGTGTGGTGGTGGAGCATCCTCACCTCCTGCTCCTTGTAGCCAGCAGGAAGGAGATGCAAAGTGAAGGCAGCATGAAAACAGAGGTTTTTTGGCAGATGCTGCAGTAAGATCACAGTGTTAACAACGACCCCCAGGAAAGGAGCTGGCAGTGCCCATCCCTACGAGGAGGAAAAGCTGGAAGAGCTCTGCAGGGTTCCAGGTGCTCTCCCACTGCCCTGGCATGAGGATCAGCCATGCACCCCCCAAAATATTGAGTGCTCTGGTCTGTACAATAAAATACAGTTTATTAACAGGATGTTTTCTCTGTTATGGATGCACAAACTGATCCTGGTGCCTGCTGCAGGCTCAGAGGTCCAAGGCAGAGCTGATCATGGATTTCCTCTGCACTTATGGTGGCGTAACACCCACAGGCTCTGGAACACTGATTCAGGGGACAGTCATTGATTTGAAGAATCATAAATAAATCAGAGAAACCTGTACAGTTCTGATCCTGAAATTTTGTTTCTTGATGTCTCCTCTGCTACAAGGACTTCCACGGATGAGGTTCTTGACAAGGTTATTCAGAAGCAGCCCAAACAAACATGTTGTTACACACAAATCAGACTGGTCTTCAAAACATCTCCCATTGTTCCCAAAACAACCAGATTAAAGCCTCCCCTCTGTGCATGCAGAGAGAACAACATTTTCTATGAATGGACAGACATTCATTATTTAGCTTCCAATCCCTGACTTAAAGCCCAAGGCAAAAAAAATGGAGCTTCAAACACTTTCTGCTGTGCAACCCATCAAAGGCCACTCTGGAGAAGGCAGGGTTGTCCCACTGAGTAACTCAACCACTTTTCAGAGGAGGCTCTTGCCAATATTCAGGGCCTAAAAGAAAAAAATAATTTTAAAAATCTACATTTGCAAATCAACAGAAGCTGCCTGCCAAATGAGAATGAAATGGGCCTCAAATTAAAAATCTGCTGGACTTTGTTCTGCATCCAAAATCCTCCATCTCCAAAGAAAGATTTATGCTACTCCAAAACAGAGTTGGCTTCGGAAGTAGGAAGGGAAAAAATGTATTTTATCTTCCAGAATGGCAAAGCAGTGCTGGAACAAGGAAAAAGGGACCATGTTTATCACTGCAATGTACAATTTATTGTAAAAGTCAAAACAGAACATTTCACAGAAATGCATTTGCTACATTGACTCAGGCTCGTACCAGCTCAGATCCCATTTCTGAAGGGTTCTTAAAAGAAGAGAGCATTGGTTGCAGACTAATACCCATCACATGACTAGTAGATTTTAATGGTGTATTGGTAAAATAGCTTTTGTCAATTTATTAGCCCAAAAGGCAAGAGAGAGGCTGTATGTGGAGAGGCAAAGCCACAGGATCCTACAAGGGAAATTTGGGAAAAGGTTTGATGGTGCTGATGAATCCTACAGAAATCCTGCAGGGTTAATAACAGAGCCCCCAGCGTGGGGATTCCTGAGGACCACAGGCGCTCCCAGGGTCTCACAGCAGTGTGCATTTGGTATTCCCAGGCTGGGTCCTCCTCCTCCTCCTCCTCCTCCTCCTCCATCCCCATCAATTCCTCTGGCTGGAAATTGGGCATCGTGCTAACCCAGTCTGACCATTGTAGCACCAGAAGCAAGCAGGCAGAATTTCTATTTAAATTTATTTCTGCAGGAAGAATAGAGATGATAATTCACTCCCCAAAGATGCCCCTGGGGAGCAGGATCACTCCTCCTGCATCCCTGCACACCCTGCATGAAAGAGCTCAGGGCATCGTGCTCTGGCAGGATTCCTGTCACAGGCCTCCCTTGCCAAGGCAATTTTGCTTGGGTTGAGAAGGAAAAACTCCCTCCTGAGCTTTGCAGATCCACACAAACAATTTAGGATCTACAAAAAAAACCCCTTCCATGCTGGTGTATCAGCCAGCACACCAGATCCTGTCACTAAAGCTCTGCTAAGAGCTGAACGAGCCTCGCTGTTACTAAAATGCACATTTTTTACCGTACCGTGGTTTGCTTATTGTGAAATAGAGCTGCAGAATCTCCCTAGAGCTCAAGTGGGAAAAATCTCCACATTTTCTCAAAGCAATTGGAGGGTGGGAGGGAGCAACACCCCCTTAGGTGGTGCAGGAACACGCTGCTCTCCCCAAAACACCAGCACCACACACAAGCAGCTCAAAGCCCTGGGAAAGCTTTCCTGGCAAGCAAGCAGGAAGGGAAATGCAGCAGGAACCAGGAAAATGGCCAGAGGGGACAGGAAAAGGGGCTTAGACCCAAATTGAATCAAGGAATCCAAACCAGAGGTGTTTCCTTTAGTGTTGCTCAGGTGGCTGATGGCAGGGATGGGTGTCACAGTTTGGATGAGGGCTCCTCACACTTTCAGCTGAACCTCCCCAGTCCCTCATGGACACTGAGCAGACACCAGAGGTGTTCCTGCTGTCCCAGTGGTGGAGCAGGTCCTGGATCCAGCCCACAGGATGGGGTGGCAGAACTCCACAGTGGGAAATGCTCGTTGCAGCTTGTCCTCTCAGGTGCCTCCTCACCAGCCCCACTCCTTGGGCTGAGCACTCTGCAGCCCTAAAAACCCTGCCAAGGAGCACCAGGCTGTGAGCAGCAGCTCCCTGGGCACCAGGAAGTGTGGAAGGGCTGGCTCCCCTCCCCAGCTGCCAATGCAGGCTGCTCCATGCAGGATCACCAGTAACAGGGACTGGTTTACACAGGGAGCCCTTTTCCCCAGCTTCGATGCCACCTGGTACTCCTGATCCATCAGAATGGCTCACCAAACACAGTCAGCAGCAGGGAGGGCTCCTTCTCACCCTGCCTGATGGGGCAGGAGGGCTCTCATCATCCACTTGTGGGTGTCCAGCCCCTCACCACCTTCTCCATCCCTGCCAGTGGCCAGCCCTTCCAGGGCAAACAGGGATGCTGTGGAAGCAGTTAAGGGAAGGGTGCAAATTCCCCCTTTCTGGGAAGGCCAGGGCTGAGCACACACTCCCATTTCATTATCCCTCTAAACATCCCTTGTCCTTTCAGAAATGGAAATGCTGATGTGCAATAGGCCCCTGCGTAGCTGCAAAGAGGAATTGTGGCTGACTGCAGCGTGCAGGAGAGACTGGAGACCTCCTGGTAACAATATCATGTCCAGTAAGTGCACAAAACAATTCCATTAACATTTCAGGCTGCTCTGGGCTAAGGCAGCTCTGCCGTGCTCCCAGCGAGTTATTTATGCACAGTGACACTGCACAGCCCAGCTTTGCTGCCTCCCCCTAAAGAAAGAAATAAATAAAGGGGGAAAAAAACCCCAAACCAAACAAAAATACCCTGAACAAAACAAGCCTTTTAAATCAAAGGGCTTTAGAGCATCTCCATGAACTCAGTAAAGCAAGAGGACAGAAGAGAGCCTGTAAGTGCTCCTTGCTCAGGTCCTTCCCAGAGATGGATTTTATCTGGGATATCTGCACGCCATAGTGGGAGAATTCTGATTTTTCCAGTCCACCCTACCCTCCTCTGGAGATGTTTTAAGTGGAAATGCTTTGAGGCAGACACTGACACAGCCCAGCCCTGGGCTGAGCCACCAGCACCGGCTAGGAGCAGTGGGGTTGGGATTGGTGTGAGGTTCTGGAGTTTCCCAGAGAATCCCAGGAAGCAGGAGAACTCTTGCTCCATGGCAGAGAACATGAGAACGAGAGAACAGCACGCTGCTGGTGATCCTCGGCCGCATCCCACCTGGAGTTATCCGAAGGAAAAGCACCAGGAGCCAGCTCCTCCCGCCCCTCTCCAGGCCACGGTTTGGTGCTGGAGTTACAGCCGCTGTACCTGCAGTCTGCCAGGGAAACTGAGTCAGCCCGTTCCATCCCTGCCTTCATCCCAGCCACATGCCACGGACAAACGTGCACGGCTGTGCATAAGCAAATGTCATTTGATAACTCAGAAAAGAAAAGAAGGGGGGGGGGGGGGGGATGGAAAAAGCACCCAGCAAAGGGTAAGTCACTTCCTTTCTTCTGCCGCTGCCTTAAGATGCTCGCTAGCAGTGACAACAGCAGCATCTGGTGGCAGTGGTCAGTACCTGGGGCGCTCCCCTCCACTGTCCCATCCGCCCTGGGCACAGCCAGCAGCAGCAGCAGCGCCCATCGCTCCCGCTCGCTGCACCCGCAGGAGAGGCGATTCCCGCAGCCTCGGAATCAATCGCCAGCGCCTAATCCGGGACTAATCTCAGGGATTCAGGCCACGGATGAGCTTAGGACGAGGGGCCCCGCGCCCCAAGGCTCGGGGGGACACGGACACCACGCAGCCCCAAGGCTGGGACGCTGCGAGCGCGGCCACCAGCCCCAGCTCCCGCACAAAACACCGCAAGGCGAAGTGAATCATGCTGGCATCCAACAACTTCTGGGTAAAAGCGAGTTCCGAAAGGCAGCGGGGTTTGGGGGCAGCCGCAGTTGCCAGCGGCTCACGCTCACATGATCCCAGGTTTCTGCTCTCACACACCACGGGCGGGTGTTTCGGCAGGACAAATGTCCTGCTCCCAGGTGATCCGGCTCTCGTCAGTATTTTAAGAGCTTATTTAGTGTTTTAAGAGCAACGGCAATGATAATAAAACACTTCGAAGGCAGCAGTACGCAGATACAGGCGGAAACAACGAAAGTTGTTTCCTTTCAGTATAATCCGGCATCTCAAAATAAACGAGAACTATTCGGTTTGCTACAACTTAATAAAAAGAGATAAATAACCCACTGACAGAGAAACAGTTAAATACATCTCCTGATACATTAAGATTAATTTGCCGCGTCTGGGAAGCCGCACGCATCTCCCTCTGCTTGTGTTTTAAGAGTTGATCCCAAAGTGTCACAACAGCGAGGTGAGCCGAGATCATCCTGAGCTGCTGTACGGACGCAGGAGAGCATTTTCTCCTTTTATTAACTTTTTTCGACGCAATTACCCGAATTTGGCCAGAAAGCAGCAAGGATTACGTCTGGGATGATCCCCCTCCCTCCAAAGAGATCTGGATCCCAGGGCTTTGTAGCTGAAGCATCAGCGCTGTTTACCCACGGCGAGCAAGGCGACACTCGCAGAAAACTCCTTATCCCTGAAGTAGCATCTATCCCCTTCGCTTGGCTTTCTCCAGGATGAGGCAAATTTCCTAGAGCACCTCCGCGCTCTCAAATATCCCCTGCGCATCCCTCTCCCGTTACAAGTGCAGGCTGCTTCGCCTCGCAGCTGCAGCGAGCGGGGGAAATGTGAGTGATGGAGGTGTCCCCGCCGTGCGGGGGATCTGGGGGCACACGGACACCCCCAGCCCGGAGCTGGGTGTCCCCTCGGCGGGTGAGGGAGGGACGCGAGGGACGGGGCCGGACCCCTGCTCGGGAGGAGCCGCGACCCGGCCCGGCGGCTCCGCGGCTCGTGAAGAAGGTGCAAAACAACAACACGGCCAAGAACAACAGGAAAAAAGTACCCGACAACAACCGCAACAACAGCCCCCCACCACACCGTGCGCATCGCCCCGGGCCGAGCGCTCCCGGAGCGGAGGAGGTTAAACCAGCCCCGCACGGACGCACGGACACCGCACGGACACACGGACACCGCGCTCCCGGAGCGGAGCGGAGGAGGTTAAACCAAGCCCGCATGGACACACGGACACCGCACGGGCACTGCACGGACAGCCCGGAGCGGAGGAGGTTTAACCAGCCCCGCACGGACACACGGACACCGCACGGACACACGGACACCGCGCTCCGCTCCCGGCCCGCCCCGCCGAGCATTGCCCGGGCTCGGGCTCCCCCCGCCCGCTGCGGGCGGCCCGGGCACCCGACGGCTCCCCCCGCTCCGCTTCCAGACCACTTTCAAAATTCCCTCCCGCAGGAGCCGGCGCCGCCGGCACTTTCCTTCCCCATTCCCCGTCCCCGTCCCCGTTCCCGTCCCCGCGGAGCCGCGCGGGACGCGCCGAGCCCGGGCACCCCCCTTGCCCCCAGTACCTTGTTGCAGTGATAATAATCCAGCGGGCCCAGGCAAGTGGGGTCCGCTCCGGGCAGCGAGCCCACGGCGGGCGGGGCGGAGGGGTAGAACCGAACGTCCATGCCGGGGCTGCGGGCGGCGGCAGGCGGGGGCTCCAGCGGGCATGGACCCGGCTGCGGCGGCGGCGGTGCCTGTGGCGCGGGGAGAGGGCGGGGAGAGGGCGGGCGGGGGGGCGGTGGCGGCCCCCGGCCCGCCCCGCTCCGCGCCGCCCCGCGCCGGGGCCGCTATTGTTCGCGGCGGGGCCGGGCGGCTCCTCCAGCGCCGGGGGCTCGGGCACCGCGGGCAGCGCCGCTGGAGGAGCCCCGTGCGCTCCATGCCCGCTGAGGGCAAGGCTGCCACAGCCGCCCGCCGCTGCCCGCTGCCCGCTGGGGACCCTGCCGTGCCCTGCAGCCCGCGCTGTGTGTGCCCGCTCCCGGCGCGGGACGGGGCCCGGCAGCTTCGTTTCCCTCCGCTCCTGGTGCCCACCCGCTGATGGAGGATGCTGTCCAGCGCGCTGGTCCACCCTCACAGGAACCCCAAAGAGGTGCCCCGTTTAGAGCCCTGACTGCGCCCTATTCTGGAAGGCCTGTGCCTCTCCCAGCCTGGAGAGAACAGCCAGGCTCAACCCCTGCACCTGGCGGTGCCTTCCTGCTCCCCAGGGCACGGACACCCCCATTGTCCCCCCACACATCCCATCCACGTATCTTTACAATTCCCGCTGCTGGAAGGCAGCTCCATCCATGATCATCCCCCTGCGGCTCCCACGGGCCGGGATTTTCAGGGCACAGCACATGGAAAACCCAAAGGTGTCCGTGGGCAGGGAGGATGCTCGGAGGTGAGCGGGCTGGGCGGGCAGGGCTCCCCCTCCCTCCCTCCCTCCCTCCCTCTCTCCTTCCCTCCCTCCTTCCCCTGCTCTCTCCCGCTCCCTTCCAGCGGCTCCCAACAGATCCCTGTGGAAAAGCAGCCCATGGGAGAGAATGTTTTGTACAGAGTGGTTTTGCAGCACGTTATCCCATCCCCAGGCAGGGGGAAACGCTTGAAAGTTGCAACAACCGGTCCATAGGCTGGCAAAGAGCTGGGACAGGGCTGGTGGAGTCAGTTTGCTGGCAAATCTCCAAGAGAAATTGCCTTTTTTTTATCATTTTCTTAGAAAAACCCCTTCTGACTGACTCTGGAGGCTTATTTCCAACATGCACCCCTCAGGACTCTCTGGAGCTAGAAAACTGAGCTAAATAAATGCTGAGTTCTTCCTCCAGTGTCTTTCCTTGTAAGAGTGGGGCCAATTCCTGCCAAATTCAGGGAGCAGGAGGCGGGCTGGGGTTTCGAGGGAATGCCAGCTCCAGGAATCAAGTGATTATGTAAAAATCGCAGCTCATTTAAATTAAAAAACAAGATTTCAGCTGTCGTGGTGGTGGAAAAAATTGATTTAAGGATAAAAATTGACTGGGGCACAAAAACTACTTCACATTTATTATTATTTTTCAAACTGTGTGATTTTTTCTGGAGAACCAGCATCGATCCTTTTGCATTTAGCAGCGAAGCAGGTTGGCTTCAGGAGTCCACCAGGGAAGCTGCTCCAAGGGCTCCCAGTCAGAGGCATAATAGAGATGTCTAATATTTTGCATTAAAACTTTGAATATCTGAGCTCCGCTGATCTGTGCCCTTCCTGATTTACACACCCCCTGAAAGGACTGGTTTTCCTGTCTCCCTGTTTCAGCAAATACTGAACTGACATGTCACATTATTAGAGCTTCATTATTTTTGTAAAACCTTCCCAAGCAGAGTGACTGGTATATTATGAAGTATAAATAATTAAAATAATAGAGATGTCAAAATAATGGAACAAAGTGTATTTTATGATGCATTATTCTGGCTTGTTTATCCACAAAGTCAGTATTTAGTAAGCAGCCTCTGAGTCATTAGCAAGGTTTGACTGTATTATTATCTTTATTAATTATCATAATTATATTTCTTATGTTGTGGAGTCATTGCTAGTGGCTTTGCAGTTAAGGTGGAATTGACTTTCCCACTAAAAGCAGGATTTAATTCTGTTGCTTCCTACAAAAATGAACACATTTCATTTCACCAAACATGCAGCACCTCCTTGGTGATACAACCCAATTTATTTGCAGTGCCTGAGCCACCCCATTGCTCCCTTTCAGACCCTCTCAAAGCTCATTTTCCCCCAATGAAGCCCCATTTTCTCAGATTTACACAGCTCAGCCCTGTCCAACTTTGCACATTCATCTGCCTCTGTTAGAGACTGATCTGAGACACCCAGCACCACAAAGAGTTATTGCTATTAATAGCCAGAATGCTTATATATATATATATATTTATATATTTGCATATATATATATATATATATACACACACACATATAAATGCCAAGGGAAGCTGGCAGAGGGAATGCTCCTCATCAGAGCAATGTTCTCACAGCTCACCTCGTGTCTCCAGTGCTTCTCCTCCCCAGACTGCCAGAGGAAAACCTGGTGGAGCTGAGCCTCAGCCCTGGCCAGGGCCTGGGTTGCCATGGGTGCCTCCAGCCTCCCTCCATGGTTCTCTGCCCAAGCACCAGCAGCTCCTGCCCCTCACCATGCATCCAGGAAGCCTCCAACTTGTGCCTGCTGCTGAATCCTCCTTCAGCCTGCTTTTCCCTGTTTTTCCCTGTGTTTTGTCCTGGTGGAACTTTGCTGTTGAGCAGATGTGGGTCTGCCAGGGGATGCAGATTTTTGGGAACTCCTGCTCTCACCAGGGGATGCAGATTTTTGGGAACTCCTGCTCCCCTCCAGCCCCTCTCCATGTAGGATCAACACTGCACCATGGAGCTGCTCCCAGGGCTGAGGACATCTGCTCTGGAGCCAGGCTGGGAGAGCTGGAGGTGTCCAGCCTGGAGAAGAGAAGGCTCCAGGGAGACTTTAGAGCTCCTTCCAGTGCTGAAGGGAGCCTGTAAGAAAGGTTGGGACAAGCCTATTGTCAGGGCTTGCTGTGATACCACCACAGGTCAAGACTTTGGGTTTTGCCCAGGTGTGCACAGGCAACAGGAGTGCTCTGGGATGGCTGAAGGCAGCCAGCAATAGGAGTGCAGCTGCAGGATCCCCAACAGGACTGAGCCAAGCAGCCAAACAGGCTGCAAACACCAGGATATTTTCCTTCCTTGTCCCAGAGACCCCCAAAACCCCAGAATGTTTGCAGCTGCTTTGGCTGGGCAGCTGAAAGAGGAGCTCCCAACATGACAACTCACATTTCATGGCTAACATTAGCTCTGGAACAGACACAGCAGAGTGTGATTATCTCAGCAATCCCATTTAAGCCACACGGACTCCTCACAAAGAAGGGAAAACTCTACAGTGAGTATTTCTAAATATTAGGCTAAACCTGAACAATCATCATTTCAAAGGCACCTTTCAGAAGCAGGAAAAAGCCTCCAAATCTATCAGTTTCATTATTTGTTTCAAAGTAGTTCTCCTCCTCTCAACAAACCATCTAAAAAGCCTGCTGAACGATTTTTAAAATAATTTAGCACAGTGCAGTTTATTACTTTAAAATACTGATATCATTTTCCCCACTGTATTATGCAGCTATATTTTGACATTTTAGTCTTATCCCCAGTTTATGTCTGAGAATGATTTAATTCAGAGCTACACTCCTTGTTCCCACTTGGAAGTAGAGGGATCTCTAAATATTCAGTAGTTTCAGTGGTCATAAAAAATGCTGAACAAATGGATAAAGCCAATTGCCAATAAACACAATGCAAATGTGTACATTTAAATGCAGTGAAATTGGATTAATTAAATCCACATTGCATCTGGATTTACATGTAATACAAAACAAAATTAAATGCAGCTCAAGAGCTTCCTGTGACTTTAAAATGGGGCTGATTGAAAACATCATCATTTATCTGTGTGGGGTCTGGGTCAGGAACTGTGCTGGTAAATAGAAACATTCACAATCTAGATAAGCTCGATCTGACCCACAAATCAAGGTTATGAATTTGGCATTCCATGTCGTTTAAAATCTAATGTAAAATTGCATCTCTCTGCTAACAAAACAGATGGTATTAGGCCTTCTTTTTGGCATTGGGTTTTGGTACCTGTCCAAAAAATCTTCTTGACTTCCTTTAAATGCAGCTATTTAACCACCTGTCACTATGCTTTAGATGCCCATTGAATTTCTGACAGGAAAAACATTATTTTGTCTACACGTTATTTCACGACACAAGAAACGTAGCACATATACAGCAAAGTTTACACATTGTGTGAAAATCTCTTTGAAAAAAAAAAGGAGAGAGAGTTGTTACATGCTACTAAGGCAATTACTCCATAATTAATGTCATTGATAGGATAAAACATTCCAGAAACCCAAATACAACAAAACAAAACAAGCTCAAACATGACAGGGAAGTATTAAGGACACTCACAACATCAACTGACAATTTTCTTCTGCCTGAGGGAGAACATCTCACCTTTGGTCAAACACCAACCTGGCTGTGCATATAAGCAAGTAATTTCCTCCCTCCCAGCTCAAAAAAATCTTCATTAGCAGGAATATGCTAAAGACAAAAGGTCCCAATACTGTAAAATATATCAGCAAGTTCCTTCTCGTGTTCAAGAGGATACAAGTGCTTGATGCATCAAACCTTGGAACCATTCTTCATAGAATCATTGAATGGTTTGGGTTGGAAAAGACCTTTAAAATCATCTTATTTCACCCTCTGCCATGGGCAGGGACACCTTCCACCATCCCAGGTTGCTCCAAGCCCCATCCAACCTGGCCTTGAACACTCCCAGGGATGGGCAACTACAGATTCCTTGGGCAACCTTCCTCCTGACCTTCAGGATCTTCTCAAAAGTCATGTGTATTCACTTCTCCTGCCCACAGTTTCAACACATGAGACAATGGAGAACCTTGTCCTTAACCTCAACTCCTTAAACCCATACCCAGAGCCATTCCTGATTTTTCAAAGCCTCCCAGATGTGTAGAAAATGAATTTTCTTGCCAGCAGCAGCCTTGGGAGGCAGCTGCAGGTGGCTTCCTTGAAACCCTGACCCTGGGCTCTGTGCTCACACGTGTCCTGAGTTTGCATTTGACTTAGGTCATTATTTGCCTGTTTGGCTGCCTGGGATCCTCATCTCCCAGGGGAGTGTAACAGCTTCCCTCCTTCCTTGTGCTGCTCCATGGGAAGGAAAAACTCTGAGTGGTTTGTGCTTGTTTAAACCTGACCTGGCCTGGGATGATCCTCCAAATTTGGGGCAGCAAAAGAAGGATGGCTGCAGAGGAGAGAGGAGTTTGCATTCTGGGGAGGAGGGAGGACCCAGGACTGTTTGGAGATGAAGGCTGGACCCATCTGGGGGAGTTTTGGGACAGCATTGCCCCAGCTCTCACCTTGGCACATGGAGCACTGGCAAACCACACTGCTGTTCAGAATTCCTCCAGGAAAATATAAATTTTCACAAGGAAACTGTAAGCCAAGAATGGGAATGTATGTCCAGAAGAAGAAATGCATCTCACACAGAGTTTGCAAGATCTTCCCCAAAGCCAAACAGAAGGATTGCAGGAATAGAGAGGTGAGTGAGCTCTGTCACCCTTAGGGAAAGGTGCCACGGGATAACCCAGGAGTCTGGGACAAGAGCAACAATCCAGCCAAAGACTGTCCCTTCCCCAAGGCAGACATGTCCTCCTTGATCACCTGTTTCCCCATGGAGCATTTTTACTTTGTGAGAAATCAGTAAATTCACATGGGCCTCCCCCTTCCTGCTCATGTGAAGGGGGTGGGAGCTGCACTCCACCCCAGATCCCATCCTCAGCCAGGCAAATTCAGAGCCACTCCATTTCCCAGGCGTGGGACACGTAGTGAATAAGGTTTCTGTTAACTAAGTGCTACAAAAAACATTCAAAATAATTTTTCAGGGTCTTGTGCCACTTGTATAATAGAGGAAATTAATCCCAGGTGCCACCCCAGCCACTGGCAAGAGAATTACTCCAGAGACAAATCTGGCTTCATATCTTTAATTTTACTGTGCAGTCGCTGAGAAGAAGTATTGCTTTTGATTTCAAGGATGTCACCTACTGTGACCAAGTTTAACAGTTTCTTCAGTTTCTTCCCCCTGAAGTAAAGGAGTCATTTCTTATCACCGCGCTCTGCGTGAGCGTCTCGGGCTCGCGCTCGGAAAGTGAAGCAATTGAATCATCCTCTAGGTTCATTTTGGGGGTGAAGCCAAGCTCCCCTCCTCTACCCAGAGAATTAATCTTTCTCAGAGCAGCTCTCAATGCAGAAGAGAATGGCTTTTGTTTTATAAATGATGTCCTGAGCTTGCAATAGTTGGGTTTTCTCTAAACGTACTCAATATTTCGGCGGTGCAGGAGAGCTCCCATGCTCACCCTCAGCCCAGGGAGAAGATTGGCAGCTGATCTTCAAAATTATTCTTTTTTTTTAAAGTTAGTTTCCCATGGCTCTGCTTTGCCAAGGTGACAAGAAAAAAAAATATCTGTTGTGAGATTTGCCAATTGATCTAGGATTAAATGTCAAAATGCATTTTAGCTCAGTTTCATCGCTGTGGTTTTTTCTTGTGTTTCCAAGTCTCTGCTTTTGCTTTCACACAACAAATCATCACTGGGCATTTTGGGCCAAGGTGGGAATTTCCCAGGGTAACCTCTGAGCTGAAGTACAGCACATGTACGACACTTTAGAAATGGTTTTGCATGTATTCCCACACATAAAGACAGGCTGCACCCCTGCTCAACAGCCCAGAATACCCTGCCTCAAGAATCAAGGCTAAAATTACATCCCAGCTTCCACTTGCTCTATATATAAATCTTATACATTCCTAGTGACAGAAAGTTACCTTTTTAAAAACAAAAATGTTAATGAACCTGGAGATTACCAGAGGTTTTTATCTCTTTCAGCCTGACCTGGGATGACTCCTGCTTCCTCAGATGGTTTGTCATCATCCTTGCAGGGCTAATGGAGTGAGGGAGAGGAGAGGCTGGGCACAGGTCTGATATTAGGCATTTGTAATGGCATTGCTAAAGCATTTCAGAGCCGAAGCTTTGAACATGAAAAGGAACTCTGACTCTCTGGGCTTTTGGCAGCCTTCCTCCAGGGTTTCTGCTGCCCATGGAAATGCTGGTTGGTGTTATTAGCTGAGCTGCACAAATAATGGATTTTCATTTCAATGGCAGAACTAAAGACTCCAGCAATGCCAGGGAGGGTGCAGGGAATTATCACAGGTTAACCCCAAAATGTCCCTGTCTGACACAGCACTTGCAGCTCAGTGTCAGGTTACTTCCTGCCTCTCTGGCATGAAATAATTACATTGCTGAGGAGACAGAGGCCTTCTTTCCAAGTGGAAACTGAAAATGGTTCATTTTTAAAATGTGAAATGAGATATTTTGAATATTGTGAATTCATCTGCCACACCTCTCTTTCTCTACAGAAAGAAGTTGCAAAATTAATACAAATCACAAGCTGGTTAACTTTGCTAAGTTCAGATTTCACTACAAAGGTGCCTCCTCCCATCAGTGGTGCAGGATGAGCTATGTCTTCTTCAGGCCCAGCTGAAGAGACCTTGGTCCCCAGCTCTGGGCACCCTGGTGAAACACAACCCACACTGTCCTTTCAGTTTCTGCTCCTGTTTTTCTTCCCCTACTCACTGCCCTTGCTGCCCTCTTCTCCATCCTGCCTTTTACACCTGCCTCCTCTCCGTGGTCTTCTAAGCTGCAGTTCCAGCTTCTCTGTCTTATTATACAGAAGCAGCATCACAACAACTGACAAAGTTTCTTTCTGGGTTTCCTAAATTCTGCGTGTTTCTTAGGAAACTTGTACAGCACTGATGTTGTACAGCTTCCTCCAAGATGGATTTTTTTTGCTTTGATTCTTAATAAACTTCATCCCAGATTCTGCCTTTTTATTATTATTTTCTTCTATGTGGTTAAAAAAGGCAAGAAACCCATCCCTGAGCAAGGCAAAGAGCCTGGAATCAGCTGGGCTGGGCAGGCTGAGCCCCTCAGAGCCTCTTTGGATCAAACAAAAATACAACTTTCAGAAAGGCAAACCCCACCACTCAGGCAGCTCTTGTTCTGGCAACTTCACCTTCCAGAAGAGTTTGCTCTGACAGCATGGGCTCTGATTCTGGGAGAAGTTAGGGTGTGGGTGATGAAAATCAGAATTTTAGAGGGAAATTAATTTAAATGCAAATGAGCAATGGAGCTGGGGGTGTTCACCTGGAGAAGAGAGGGATCCACTGAGACCTGAGAGCCCCTTCCAGCGCCTAAAGGGGCTCCAGGAGAGCTGGGAGGGACTTTGGGCAGGACCTGGAGTGACAGGACACAGGGAATGGCTTCCCAGTGACAGAGTTTAGGGTTAGATGGGCTATTGGGAAGGAATTCTTCCCTGTGAGGGTGGGCAGGCCCTGGCACAGGTGCCCAGAGCAGCTGGGGCTGCCCCTGCATCCCTGGCAGTGCCCAAGGCCAGGCTGGACAGGGCTGGGAGCACCTGGGACAGTGGGAGGTGTCCCTGCCATGGCAGAAGATTGAAACTGAACAATCTTTAGTGTCTCTTTCAACCCAAACCACTCTCTGATTCCCATCCTGATATTCCTGGGGGAATTTCAGGGGTTCCCACATTACAATGACAGAACTGGCACTCATCATCTCACCAGGCATGGCCCTAGGGGGGGATGTGTTTCTGGCTCTCTGCATCCAAAAATCTTTGGAGAAAGCAAAATCTTTACCCCATGGGATCACCTTAACAAAATCAATCAAAACACTGGCCATGAGCTGGGGAGAGGGATCCTCTACAAAATAAATTTTAATCACTACTTTTTTTTTTTTTTTTTTTTTTTAAGCAGATTAAATCAAGCTAAATAGAAAGAATAAAAAGTAGAAGTGTTTTTCCTGTGGCTGCATTTTCAGGCCTGGCTGAGGGGCTGAGGCCTGGCTGAGCCCCCTGTGTGGCTGGGCTGTGTCCTGGGCCAGGGCAGCCCCAGGCTGTGATGCAGAGCAGAGCCCACATCTCCGGAAATTCACGTTTTCCCCTGAAAGGGGAGAGCCTCGAGATTTCAACCAACCCTCTGCCAGCTGACTGTGCAACTAAAGAAAACACTGATGTAATTCAATGAACAATGAGGAACCCAAACTTAGCACAATGATCGTTCTGGCTTTGTTTTCAGTTTCAGCAGCTCTGCACAGCGTTGATTACATCCACAGGGGCCACGTTTGCAGAAAGCAAGGTCTGCAGGGCACTGCATTCTTCACTTGTGGGAAGAACACACCCCTGATCCATGTGAATGCAGGCATGAGGAGACTTTAGCAAGGTGAATCCCACCTGCATGGATGAAATCAGTGTGAGCTCTGCTTTTTCCCCTGCCCTTCCATCCTTGCCCTGAGCAAACTGGTTGAGTGCAAGGTGCTCCTGCCCATGGCAGAGGATTGGATGAGATGGGCTTTAATGGCCCTTCCAACCCAAACCATTCTGGGATTTCATGATTCTTCACAAATGCAGCCCCAAATGATGTCCAAAGGTGTTCCCTCAGCACTCAGGCTCTCACATTCCTCAGGGCAGAGAGCCCTGGGCAGGAGAAAATGCATCACTGGGGCATTTTCAGGAATAAACCACTTTGTTTCAGCCCGCTGACCTGTGGCTGCAGACCCCAGCCACTAAATCCAGGCTAAACAAGAATAAATAAAAAAACTCAGTCTGAATTTAGGACAACACATGTTTGGGGTTTTTTTTCTTTTTTTTTTTTTTTCTTTGCAAAGAAATGCTTTTCTCTCTCAGCTTTTAAATAGGGGCTAAAACTGATAATGTATCTTTAAATAACAATGGAATTCCTGCATGAGTTTCTTTTCCCTGCCTGCTAAAACTGCTCCCAGTCTGGCCAGCCCTGAATTGTGCTATTTCAGGTGCTTGCAGCAGTACTGGAGACATGGCATAAAAGGATGTGAGAATGATGGAAAAAAACCCCAATTTAAAAAAAATCTTCAAGGCCAGAGATTTTTTCCCCCTACTAATCTTTCCCTGTCTTTCTGCTGAGTGCAAGTTTGAGATCATTGGGAGAGGAAAACACAGTCACACTGTGGGCTCTGAGCCAGTGTCATGGACTAGGAGCAGGTTGCTTTGTGGAGATAAATAATTTGTTTAGAGATGGGAAACAAAGACAGGAAAAAGGGGATGGTCTCACCTGAGCAAGAGGTGGAACCCCACAGGGATTTGTGTGATTTGAAAAGGAGATCAATTAAACACAACAAAGATGTTTGCACACAAGTCAAAGTATCCGGGTATTTCCCTAGAGCAGCTTTGCTGCTGGAGGAGATGTTGTGGGACAGACAGACACCCAAATAACTGAGCAAGATGAAGCAGCAGAGGGAATTTAGAGGCAAGAAATGCCACGTACTGCAAATGAGAGCACAGCAACTCCAGCCCTGAGACAGGCTGGGGCTGTTTGTGTCACAAAAACCTCAGTTCTCCAAAACCCTCATCAGCTCAGCAAGCAGAGATGGTCAAAAATGTAACACAAATGTCAGAGTTTGTGGGATGAGACACTGAACAGAAGAAGTCATTTTGCCAGTGCATAAATTCCTGCTGCACCATCTTTGTAAATATTGCAGGCAGCCCTAATGTTCCCTTTCAGAAAGGATGTTAGAGGACTGGAAAATTTATAGAGACAGGTTTAAAGCATCAGAGTTGTAAGCAGCTTCCATAGGAGCAGCTCCTCACAGGGTAGGTAGATACATAAGAATATTTGCTTGGAGATGAGACTGTGCAGGGAGTTCTGACACAGGATCCTAAAATCATGAGCAGCATGGAGAAGGATGCTCAGGAACAACTATTTTATTAACTCTTGTAATGGATAAAAACATTAGGCATCAAGAGCATTAAATTTTCTAAACTTAAGTAGTTGTCCACCCCATAGGAAATTAAATTGTGACACCCATTGCCATGCTGGGGGAGCAAATGTGCAGCTGGGTTTGAAAGGGACAGGCTCTTGAAAGCAATTAGTTGGACCTAAATACATGACCAGGAAGTCTCTATATCCAGATTGTCCTAAGTCTAAGATAACACCCTTGTGAAATGTCATTCAACACAAGCTCTGTCTCTTTTCCAGTTTCCTGAAGCAGTCATTGTTGGAGATGGGATATTAGGCTGTATGGATAGCTAGAAAACATTTATGGCTTTAAAATAATAAAACCAATAGGAAGAATTTTGCTGATATGGGCCTTGACCTCAGAAAGTGAGCACAAGGTGATCAACTTCAGCAAGCTCTGGCTTCAATATGACAAGAAAACAGGTGCTGAGCGAGGAATGGGGAAAAGTGCTATAAAAACTACAAATTTCATTGTTATCTGTGAGTGCTGTGGTTGTTCATTAATAACTGAGAAATGTTTGCACCAGAGCTGGTCCAAAACCATATAAAGGTACTTATGCTGTGGTTGGTTCACTGAGATCATGGAGCAGCATTGCAGGCACATGGATCAGGCCAAGCCCCCAGGACAGGGCTGTCCCTACACAAATCACCCCTGCAAGCACTGGCCCAAAGGTCTCTCCTGGGCAGGGCTGGGATACCCTGGGCTGGCTGGGAGCAGGGTTTGTGTGGCTTTGCAGAGTCCTGCCTTCACACCCCTCCTGCTGATGAGTGGAGTCAGAGCCTTGGCTGGGGACAGAGGTGTCACCAAGGGTCAGGTTCTGCCCCAAACTGAGCCTGTCCCCTCTACATCAGCGCATTTCACAGAGCCACAGAATGGTTTGGTTTGGAGGAGACCTCAAAGCTCATCTCATTCCAACCCCCTGCCACAGACACCTTCCACTAAACCAGGGCTGCTCGAAGCCTCATCACATGGCCTTGAGTTGGTACTTATGTTTTACTCTATCAATTAAAATACTCTATCTTAATTAAAAACCTGCAGACAAGGTCATTGCCCTTATTTATTGAGTGACAAGTGGCAGGTTTTTGTTGGAGCCTTGAAGCAGGCACTGCTCAGGGTGTAAGTCCTTTGTTCAGGGTGGCTCAGCCCTGCTCTGTGCTAATCCCAAGTGATCTGCCTTAGGAGGAAAGGGCTTGGAAAGCTCAGGCAAGGCAAGACCTCAGAAAGTTAAACCATTCATGAGCCTACGGGTAATTTCCTGACTGTGAGCGTTCGCTATCAGAAAAAAAAATTAAAAAATAATGACATCTAAATTACAGCTCTGCTATTAAGAGCAGTTTGGTGTTGCTCCCAGTCTTTGAGGCACGGAACAAGCAGGGAGAGAAGCAGAAGCTGCGTGAACCTCTCTGGTTTTACATTTGCAGAGCTGTGGATCTGAGGCGAGACTTAAGCTGGGCATGTGGAGAGATGCAGAAATCTTTAGATTTGCATATACAATATTGAGATCATGAGAATGTCACATTTAAATGCAAAACTCACGTGTCTCATGAATAAATCATGAATGGTGGCAAGACTGATTTCTTCTTTTTTTTTTTTCCTCCCTCCAATTGTCATCCCCCCTCCCACTGATCTGCAAAGCAGACAATTCCTCCTTCCCTTCCCAGGGAAACACAGAGATGAGGCTGGATAAGAAGCTGAAAGCTCTTTCAAAACAAAAACATGTGCGTGTGTTTCTTGTTTATACTTGGCTAGGAAGTAAAGAAGCATCATTTCCTCTCTCTCTCTCTTTTCCCCCCTTCCTCTTTCTCAAGAGATACCTCAATGCCATGGCAACAGCCTTCAACCCTTCTCTTGTATGACACAAGCAGATTTGGAAAAGGTTAGCTGTGTGTTGTAATCAAACCCAGGCAGGTCAATCATGTAAAGAGATGACTTCCCATGCACTGTGGAATAATGAATGAATAGATCACACAGGTCTTCCTTCCTTCCCCTCCTTCTCTCCCTCACCATGTGAAGTGCCAGCAGATTAGCATTTTTGTCTCTGCTGAATAAAATTGAAGTGAACAATTTCCAAAGGTTACTAGAAAACACGGAGCGTGGCGGGAACGGAGATGAACTGATGGCTACAAACCCTAAACCCAAAAGTCACCCAAGTGGACAAGCCCCTCCTGGTGCCATTAAAGGGTAGAGAGGTTTTATGTACAAAACACAACAAATAAGACCCATCAATGCTGTGAAACATAATCCCCCTCTCAAACTAAACAGGGCTTGATGCCTGTGTATCATTTTCAGTCTTGAGATATCAGCACCAATTTCATGCTTTGAAAGCAACAATTCGGGTTTCATTAACATCAGGCTGGGCCTGGGGTTGGGGTTCTGGATGGCACTTCTTAAAAATCAGACATTTAGGATTCATCTAAATGTTAGGAATCTATTGATTCTGACAAAAATTTGCTTGAGAAAAGGTTTCTCTGATCAGCAGTGAAAATTTGGATCAAAGACAGGAGCACACAGCATGAATGATGTTGGGTGAGGACAGACACTGGAATATGGACAAGGGGCTCTTCATGTGCAGTTCCACTCCTGTCTCCTGTGCAAGCACCGCCACTTAGTAAATAAGCCCTTCAATGACTCTGTGTCTTCACATTTTATTTTTCAGCTGCTGAGAGTCCTGACATTCCACCCTCATGGATTTACTTCTCTTGAAAATGAAATTCCATGGGAAAAGCTGCAGCCACAGGTCCTACACCAGCAACCCCACAGTCCTTCATGCATCTGCTCTGTCCATCACATGGGTCCAAGTTCCTGGTCAGACACCTGACCTAAGGTGTCCCATAGCTTTTAAAGGAATATATTATTTTTCTGGGGTTTGAGGATTAACCTACCTCAGCATTGCTAAACCCCAAAATGCTGGAAAAGACCTTTGTGCTGCTTTGAAAATAAACTGGGGGTAAGAAATGGACCCACACAAATGCCTTGAGACAGTTCAGGTCAGAGTTACAATTTAATAGAAAGATTACAATAAATGCAGCAATACAGAAAAACTGGCTTGAACTCACAAATTCAGAGTACAACCCTGTTGGTCAGGGTGGTGGTCACAGCTCTGTCAAGTGGTGATTGCAGTCCTGTTGAAATGAGTGATCCTGTGAAAGTTCTGCTCCTCCTCTGGATCCATCCAGTGGTGGTGGTGGTGTCTCCAGACCTCAAACATCCTGATTATATTTGTACAAATTCAGGCAGGAATGTTCAGTCCTTTCCCCTGGGCTGGACTGGGGAATTCACAGTGGAATGATGGAATCCTGTGAGTAACAGGACATTTTTGGGAGTCCTTGATGGCCTCAGTGGTTGCAGCTGCCCATTGTGCTGGTGCCACGATAGCCCGTTAGCAGAGAGCCCCTCTGTCCTGGTGCTTCCCCAGAGGAAGTTTGCAGAGCTGGGTTCTTTGAAAAAGAAACACTGACCTGCCTCACAAGGTTTGCCTCTCCTTCCTTGTCCCATCTGACACCCAGCTCTGAGCCTGAGGGGTCAGGATTGCACAGGAGAATGACCCATCATCAACAATTTGTCAGAAAATGGGTAGAGGGGAGTAGAATACACAGATTGGTTACACCCCCATTGGCACTCCTCACTTGTAACCACGACACCCTCTTGTCCTCCTGCAGGAACATTTTGGGGACATCAGAAGGTTTGGTGGGGCAGAGATGCTCCTCAGAACTACACAATGTTCTTGGTGCATAGCATTCACCAGGACAACTTCCAGCAATGCAGGATTTGCCAGCTTTTTACAAAGCTGGTGCTGGCCACAGCTGTACTTGGAGTTAAAGAAAAGAGCTTCCAGCCTGGCTGTGAGTTTCCAGGACTATTTACCCCATGGATTTGCAATATTTTGTTGCTAATGGCAGTTTGTAGGTAGAGACCAGTTGATGGAAATGCTTTAGCCATGGACAAGTGGCCCCAAGCCTTCCAGAGCTCAAAAAGCATTTGGAAAATGCCCTCAGGCACTTGGTGGGATTCTTGGGGCTGTCCTGGGCAGGGTCAGGAGTTGAACTCACTGATCCTTGAGTGTCACTTTATTCCAGACTGCAAGGAAAGATTACCATCTGTATGGCAGATTATGTTTTGTCAAGTGGGCAGTTTGCCTTATCTCTTCCACACCCACTCCTCCCTCAGGGGGACACCTGCTGATAACAGCTATGGAATGTCCCTGCATGGCTGATAAGAACTACAGCATCCCATTGGCAGATGGGAGCCCAGAGGGAGGAGCCAAGCATTCCTACCTGGATAGAATCTGGAGCTTCTGGAACACCAGCACAGCTTCTGCACTGGATTGCCCAGAGGAACAGCAGCTGCCTCTTGCCCTGGATCTTCAGAGGCAGAGACTGCACCTTTCTCCAGGATCCCTGCTCCAGCAGAACCAGCCCTGACACTGCAGGAGGGCTGAGCCACAATTCCAATGGGACTGCTGCTAACAGCCTGACCCACAGGGTGTCAGGCTGGGTTCTGACTCTGGCACTGTTGTTTTGGTTTATTGCATTGTTTCTTTTATCTTTTTATTTTTTTCCCTAACAAAGAACTGTTATTTCCTGCTCCCATATTTTTTGCCTGAGAGCCCCTTAATTTCAAATTTATAGAGGGAGAGGATTTACATTTTCCATTTCAGGGGAGGTTCCTGCCTTCCCTAGCAGACACTTGGCATTCCAAACCGAGACACACTTCCAGCTCAGGATGTCCCATGGCTCTAGGTGGGCAGGATGCCATGGCAGTGACCTGTGGGCTGTTCATGGCAGGCTGTGGTTTGGCATGGTCCTGCTGCCATTCAAACAGGGCCAGGAGGCCTCCAGAGAAACCTCTGCTGAGGTTTTTTGGCTGTTGAACAAAGAACAAGCAGCCCAGAGGCACTGGGTTTGTCTCTGGCTCTTTGCAGGCTTTAATTCCCCATTAGTGCCCCTTAGGGAATGGAGAGACAGGGTGAGTGTGGTGGTGTTTTTGGGTCCCAGGATGAGGGAAGAGATGAGAATCTTGACTCCATGTTTCAGAAGGCTGATTTATTATTTTATGATATATATTATAAGAAAATGATATATTAAACTATACTAAAGAATAGAAGAAAGGATTTCATCAGAAGGCTAGCAAAGGAAAGGAATGAAATGATAATAAAATCTTGTGACTGACCAGAGTCCCAACACAGCTGGACCTGTGATTGGTCATCAAGTAGAAACAATCCACATGAGACCAATCACAGATGCACCTGTTGCATTCCACAGCAGCAGATAATTATTGTACACATTTCGTTTCTGAGGCCTCTCAGCTTCTCAAGAGAAAAATCCTGGCAAAAGGATTTTTCAGAAAATATGTCTGTGACAGGTGAGAGAAAGTGGAACCCCCAGAACCACTGCTCCCTCCTTGGGCTGACACTTCTGTGCTGATATTAAGGATGCAGAAAACTTCATATTTGATATTAATCCATGTATGTAGGCCCAGCTCATGGCTGGTGTGTGTACACATTGTCAGGGATGCTTTGCTTCATCCCCAAAATTAAATAAAACAGCCAGAGCATAAACAGAGCAGACCTTCCCACCCTCTGGTTTCATCAGAACATGCACATTTAACTAAATCTGTGTTATAACCCACATTTTCATATGATTTTTGCTTCAGCACTCCCAGCTGGTGATGCTATTGACTCTTGTGAAACTATTCCATGTCATACCCATAAAAAAACTCCAAAAAACCTAAGCTGGGCCAGTTCATTTCAATATACACAAGACAATTTCTTCTGAACCCTTGGGCAGACCTTTTTGGATGTTACCTGGAAGCACTCCCAGCCTTGACTCCAATACAAACTGTACTGAAAGACAGTGGAATTTGCAAAGAAAAGTGCTCAAGGCCGCTTGTGCATTCTTTTTTAATCTCTTTTTGTCAGTGTGTCTGACAAAATCTAAGTGCCAGTTTTTAAGACAGGGATGCTTTAAGCACCTTAAAAATAGTCTTAGAACAAACCCAGCTACCAATTAAACCTAAGTTCACCTAAAGCTTTCTCACCCACTGGAAGTTTCCCAAATCTACTTTTGATTGAATTTATAATTATTAAGTTGGGTCTGATGACTGTATATTCATTACTATAGAAAGACAATGCTTAGAAGTGGAAACTTAGAATGAAGAAGGAGAATTAGAAAGTATGAGCTCCTATTTCAGGAGAAGGCCTTTAAGCTAATATGCTTTCTTCAATCTGCAGTAGGAAAGGATCTATAAAAATGGCAATATTAACCAATGCTTGAAATCCATGATTTTATTTTGAAACAGCTTATCTTTCAGCACTGGATCCGAGTTCCGTGTCAGAAAAATTTTTATCATTTCCCTTCAGCAAAGGATAAGAATGGAGAGAGTAAGAGGGATTAGGATGAAACCATTGCCAGCTTGATAATGGCAGAGAGGTTTTTAAAGATTGACTTTGAAGTGAAAAATTAAGCAAATCTTTAGAAAAATATTTCTCCTTAATCAGAAACAGTGTATTTATGAGAGGCATCAAATGTAAACAACAGAAATAGCTGAATGCCAGAGTGAATGAATGGCATCCATCCCCTGGAACCTGAAAGCTGACTTCATTTTTCTTCATTTGCATCCCATAACTAATGGAGGCAAAGTGGGGTTACTTCCTTCTGAGCAAAGCTGGGCACCAAATGGGCTCCTGTCCCAGCCCATTCCTGCTCATCTCCAGCAGCCTCTGGCATCTCCTCCTGAACATCCTTTTCAAATAGATTATTATGGGATAATTTGAGCCCAACTGCCACAGCGTGCCCCAAGTCCCAGCCCAAGCCAGGCCACAGGAGGAGTTTTCAACCACTGAGCAAAGCTTCAAACCTGCCTGGCATCAGGTGGGCCCTGATTCTGAGGTCATGACCCTGGTTTGGCCAGAAGCCATTTGGACACGAACCAAACAGGAGGGTTTGGCTGGGCACACCCAAATGCACTAATACAACCTCAGCTGTGGTCAGGCTGCAGGCTGGGCATGGTGTGGCTGGACAGTGCCCTGGCTGAAAGGGACCTGGGGGTGCTGATGGACAGACAGCTGGACATGAGCCAGGGGGCCAAGAGGGCCAAGGGCTCCTGGCCTGGGTCAGGAATGGAGAGGCCAGCAGGAGCAGGGAGGTCACTCTGCCCCTGCACTGGGCACTGGTGGGGTCACACCCTGAGTGCTGTGCCCAGCTCTGGGCCCTGAGGGTGGGAAGGGTTGAGAACTCGAGCACCAGAGGGGGAAATGAGGCTGGAGAGGGGCTGGGAACACAAACCCTGTGAGTGAGGAAGCCCTGAGGGAGCTGGGGGTGCTCAGCCTGGAGAAAAGGAGACTCAGGGCTGCCCTCATCACTCTCACAGCTCCTGAAAGGTGCCTGTGCTCAGCTGGCCCTGGGCTCTTTCTCCAGCAGCACTGACACAACCAGAGCACACAGCCTCGAGCTGCACCAAGGGAAATACAGGCTGGAGATTGGGAAAAAGTTTTTCATGGAAAGGGTGAGAAAGTTCTGGCATGGCTGCCCAGGGAGGTGGTGGAGTCCCCATCCCTGGGGTGTTTAACAAAGCCTGGATGTGGCACTGGGTGCCAGGGTTGAGTTGAGGGCTTGGGGCTGGGTTGGACTCAGTGATCTTGAAGGTCTCTTCCAGCCTGGTCATTCTGGGAATTTCTCTGACTGTTTTAAAGAGCTTTATGACTAGACACCTCAACCACATGGAATTTGGTTTTTTTCTCTAATTAGATGCCCCAAATTCCTTAATCAGAAGAACTTCTTCTACTCTTGAATTACCTGCAAACAATACTAATTGTTCAGTAGGAGCCTGATGTGTGGCTGATGGCAACAGCAGAGAGAGCTTTGCATGCTGGCTGCAGGAATTCTTCCAACCCAGACACTTCAGGGAATAAACATTCCTGATATTCGTCAGGGGCCCTCTTCCCTTCCATGGCCTTTTTACTGAACAAGTTATCCCCTCATCTCTCTGCTCCCAAACTTACTGCTCCATCTCCCAATTTTTTACTTTTTAAAATGACACATGGCAGCCTGATTTTCCCTTCTCTGGACCAGGTATAACCACCTGACCTAAAACCCAGAAGATGTAAAATAGTCCCAAAACAACAGATAATCAGCAGCTTATACCTACCTGGCATCCAAGATAGGGAATCACACACACCTGACAAAGCTGGAGAACTAACCCCTTTAATACTTTATATTTTTTCCTTTATATTTTAGAGGATGGAGCCTTTTTAAAACACTGGGCAATAAAACACCTAATCCCCCACAACATGGACAGTGCTAAAATCCTTGTTTTCAGACCCTGCCTGGAACTGTACCCACCCAGTGCTCCCCAGCAGCAGCTGAGTCAGAGCTCACAGGTGAAAGTTTTGAATAATCCACTCATAAAAGCCCCTAAATCTCCTTCTTGCTGTTTGCTTCCTATTCTTCTCTGTGCTTCATCATCCACCACCTCTTCACCTCAGTTTGGGGCCTTTAGGAACAGCTCTATGAGATGAATAGTTTAGTCCCTTGTAGATAATTAAAAAGATTTTGTCATTTAAGCTGTGTTGCTTTCTCATTTTTAGCCCCACTTAGCACCAAGAGCTGCTCTCTGTGGCTGGAGGGAGCAGTGCTGGCTACAGGAAACACTTCAATATTCTTAATTCTAAGGTTGTGATTACATCATGGTGATTTCAGAAAACTATCATGAAAATCAAGTTTATACAGGATTGTTACCCTGAATAAGTGAGGTAACAGGCGTGACACAGGAGAAGATTTTGTTTCTAGCAATGTTATAAATAAATATAAATAGATGTTTTTATATCTGAACATATGGATAAAATACAAATAAATATATGAAATAAATAAATTAACAGATGTAAAGAAATAAATAGAATCCTTTGTTTCTAGCAATACTGTCTCCTATGGTTAAATAACAAACACCTCTTGAACTGATCAGCCATGCTCTTAGGCACAGTGTAGGAGTCCTCTTCCATTCAGGTTTGGCCTTTCCCATAGCTGAAGCTAGATTTTATTTATTTTCCCAAGTTTTAACATTCCAAATTGCTGTTCAGCTTTAGAAGTAATGATTATGTGAAAGCATAAGGTATTTTGAGACCTCTAACAGATGCTCTGCTGTTCTTTCACATCCACCTACAGCCCTGAAGCCTCTTAGGCATTAATGAGCAGCGTCTCCAAAGGGGAATTATCAGCAGCCATGTGGGAAGGAAGCAATTTCCTAGGCTTGATCCCTCAATAAATGCAAAACTCATCGTGGGTATTTGCTCCTCCCTTTGGGTTGGCTTCATTCCCCTCTCATTTCCAAAGGATCACTACATCAGACATGGAGGAGAAGATCCAGACTGGAAGTGCTGGTTTAAATATTAAAGTCTGGGACCCATGAGCAGGATTTCCAGCTCAGTTAAGAACCACAGACACCAAAGCTGCCACTGAGCCTCATTTTCCAGTGAGCTCTTCTCATCCCCACTTCAGTGGATGGAGATGTTTGGATGTTTGTGTTGTTCTCCAGTTCTTGAACTTGTTTACCAAACTGCTTTTCCCATGGTTTCTCCAACCAAGGCATCCTTGTGGGACCAGCACTGTCATGACCTGTGGGCACAGGAGGGTTAGAGCAGCTTTACTCACAGCTGAGATCACGAATGGAATGGAATGGAATGGAATGGAATGGAATGGAATGGAATGGAATGGAATTCCCTCCTGTGGCTACTTCTGTGCAGCTCTCTGCAGTCACTGGTGAGGAATCTGGGTCCCTTCTCAGCACTCAACTGCATTTTAATTGAATTATGCTCTGTCACAGCAATCCAGCCATCCTATCACCAAACTCCAGGACTGCCCTGAAATAGCTCTCTGAGTGATTTACAAGTCATGCTCCCAAGTGAAAAGGACAAAAATTAATTTCTCCCTCATTTCCAGGCTGAAAAGTTTCGAAACTTGATTTTTTCAGCAGTGATTTGCTACATTCAAAACTTGCCAGCAGTAAGGAGGCAGATGAAGAGGACATGGTTGTTCACCCAGAGGCAGGCCCTCTTTCCTTCCTTCCTTCAGCTCTTTTTGCTTCCTGAAGGCTCAGAGAATGTCTCATTTTTAGCTTTTATTTGCACCTTTCCCATTGATTTTCAGTCCATCAGTCTCTCCTGAGCAGCAGCTGCAGTAAACAAGGCCAGGCTGGGGGAGCAGCCTGGCCTAGTGGAAGGTGTCCCTCCCCATGGCAGGAGGTGGAACAAGATGATTTTTTAAGCTCCTGGAGTTTGGTGATAGGATGGCTGGATTGCTGTGACAGAGCTTAATTCAATTAAAATGCAGTTGAATGCTGAGAAGGGACCCAGATTCCTCTCCAGTGCCTGGGGAGAATTGCTCAGGAGTAGCCACAGGAGGGATTGACATTTTTTTTTAGATTTCCCCATCACCATTCTGTGATTCTGTGTTAAATCCTGGGGGAGCACAGGGTCAGCACCCCCAATTTCTGAGCAATTGCACCACAGGCACCAGGCAGGCCTGCAAACTTTCCTGTCAATTTTAACCCTCACCTCTGGGTTTCATTTCCACCTGTGCCCTTACAAGAGAAGCTCAGCAGTAACTAAATCCCTGTGGGGTGAATGCTGATGCTCAGTGCTGCCCTAAAATCCCACCCAAAGCAAAGCAGGGTCACTCTGCTCCTCTGCCCTGAGTGTCCCCTCCCCAGTGATGACTGTCACCCTTTGGGGGTCACAAACAGTGTGTGTGGAAACCCAGGGCACTGGGAATGTTTCTCTGTCTGCTCTGGGGTGCCCTGACCCCCAGGGCAGCACTGACTTTGACCCTCATTCCATGGAGAAAGTTTCCTAAACTCCAGAAGAGACTGGAACCCACAAAAGTGTGAAATAGATTGTAGAGAGTAGTGTAGGTGTGTCACTTGGTGAGAAATTGAGGTTTTGGGATTTTAGTGTGTTGTGGATGGAAGCAAGATGGAGGACACAGGGTGTCATCCTGGGCTTCTTCTCCATGCTTCTTCTTGGGTTTGGGTGGCATTTTGTAATTGGGCAGAAAAGTCCCATTGCAGCTCTTTGGGATCAGTTATTGGGTTTAAAGGGGAAAATCCAGGTGTCAGTTCTTAATTGGATAGTTTAGCTTTAAAAGACCTTGTACCAAGAGATTGTTGGCCATTTTTGTGGTGCTTTTCCAGTGCACTGAGCCTGGTGTGGGCAGCGTGCAAAACTCTAGATAAGATAATAATAAACAAGAACCTGAAGACCAAAAAGATCCAGTGCATCTCTCTTTCCTGACACAGAACCTCCCCAGGAGGGTCTCCCCTGACAGGGGAGCCCCCAGGGAGGGCCCAGCCTGAGGCTCAGAGATTGGGAAACCAACGACTGGAACCCCAACAGCCCTGAACAGTGAAACCAGCTCCTGAGGAAAAAGGGAAGCCCCTTGCAGGCTTGGTTGAACTGAAGATGGAGTGTTTCATGTTGTTTCACACAAGTTTTCACCTCAGTGTGGGTAGCAGCAGCAGATTTTTAGTGTGTTGTGGATGGAAGCAAGATGGAGGGCCCAGGGTGTCCTCCTGGGTTTCTTCTTCCTTCTTCTTATTGGGTTTGGGTGGCATTTTGTAATTGGGCAGAAAAGTCCACATTGCAGCTCTGTGGGATCAGTTACTGGGTTAAAAGGGAAAAGAATCCAGGTGTCAGTTCTTAATTGGACAGTTTAGTCTTAAAAGACCTTGTACCAAGAGATTGTTGGCCATTTTGTGCCTTCTAATGACAAGCTGCTGAACTCACAGCAGTGAGACTGTTTTACTGATAAGAAATAATAAACACCTGAGTCCCAACATGAATTACTGCCTCAAGTGCCTTCAATCCAGACCCAGAGAAACCCACAACTGGGAGCCCCACAAGTGTGTGACATCAGAAGGCTTTTGGGGTGACCTCTCCCTGGGGATGTCACTTCCCTCTGCTCAGAGGTGCTGTGGCACCCCAAGACCATTGTCCCCTCAGCTGTGGGGTCTCTGCTGCCCTCAGGATTCCCTGGCAGTGCTGCTGGGTCACCCTCAGCAGCTCCATCAGCCTGGGGCTGATAAACAAACAACATCAGGCCATGTTTCCCTTCCAGCTGGAGAAAGTGCCCAGATTCACCTCCCCCCTGCCCCCCCAGAAAGGCAATTGGGATTTATCTCCTTTTCAGTGTACTTTCTGCTGAGGAATTCAATCTGATTATCCCAGAGCTTTGGCCTTCCACTCCTAACCTGGATCCTTGGCCTTCTTCTTTGGTGAAAGGGTGCTTTTAGCTCTTTGGCCTACTTTGAACCCTCCAAGATAATCCCTCTGCAGCACTTGGCCAGCAGCCAGCAGGATTAAAATATGCTGGGGTTATTTACTCTCCTAATGAAATGCAACATACCCAAGTATATCAGGTCTAATTAACACCCTGTCTGCAACATCTCTCCTTAGCTCTGATAATTATTAAAAAAAAAAAAAAGAAAAATAAAGAATCCATGCCACCCCAGCCATTAGAGCGGAAATGAATTTCAGTAGGGATTGGGTTTTTTCCCCCAGTTTTATTACTACAAATAGATCTCTTCTCAAACTTCATGCTGGCTCACTCCTCCTCCTCTAAGATGAATTGTTGCCAGGAGTTGTCTGACACTTTTTAGTTTTATTTAGGTTTGGCTGGAATGGGATGTGGGTGACGAGTGGAAACTCAGCCCACCCTTGGCCACAAAGGGAAGGTGGCACAGGCTTGGCAGGGGGATAGAGTGGGGCAATCCCAGGGAAGGGCTCCTGAGGGCATTTGGGAGGAGGGGAATTGGGTTCTGCCTGAGCATTGAACCTGAATATTACAGCATTTCCTGGACAAGGGCCTGCAGGGATGGGATCCACACTGCCAGAGGGCAGGGATGGCTGGGATACTGTGATGGAATTGCTCCTTGTGAGAGTGCTGAGGCCCTGGCACAGGGTGCCCAGAGCAGCTGTGGCTGCCCCTGGATCCCTGGGAGTGCCCAAGGCCAGGCTGGACAGGGCTTGGAGCAGCCTGGGACTGGTGGAAGGTGTCCCTGCCTGTTGGGGAAGATGAAACAGGAAAGCCTTATCAATATGATTGTCTGGCAAAAGATTTTGAGAATATGGAAACTATAAGTGAGATTGAAATGAAAGCAGCTTTGAGATCCCTCAGTTACTGAACAACTGGAAAACAATGGTGTGGCCAGCTGAAGGTGATCCCCTTTTGATGGAACAACACCCTCTGCTTGCAGACAGGCCCAAGGCTCAGAGCAGACCCCACTGGCTGGGCAGAAGGGGCCCAAAGAGGAGTTTGTAGGGTTTAAAATGTAGCACAGTATGGTGATGTAGTGATTCTTATAGGCTGTATGTAAATGCTATAGGATTTGTATCTTGTAATAGATTGGTTAGTGAGAATCAGAATATTCAACACAGAAGAAGATTTATTGTATTGTAATGGGAACTTTGCTCTCTTACCCCTTTATGCTCTTACCCCTTTCTACTCTCTTATGCTTTTGCTCTCTTACCCTCCCATCCTCTCTCCCCCTCTCTTCTCTCAGGCCTGCTCTGAGCTGTGGCAGCTCCCAGCAGGGCCCTGCCCCCAGGCCCTTTGCAATAAACCCCAAGTTCCAGCCCTGGCTGCAGAGATCTCTCGTGTCCGTCTGTCCCGACTGTCCTACCCCCTGATGCTCCTACACCTGCCCATGGCAGGGGTGGAACAAGATGATTTTTTAAGGTCCCTTCCAACCCAACCCATTTTGGAATGATGCTGTGGGTGCACCTGGCAAGGGAGCAGTGACACAGAGTGGGGCTCTGAAGTCAGGAGAAAGGAATTCCCTGCTAGCTGAGGAGAAAATCAGGTTTGAGGAGGTCTGGCAGATGTAGACACCAGGGCTGCCTTTGGTTTCCAGTCCTTCTCAGCAGGCCTTGCTGCACCCTTTTTGTGGGTGAAACAAGTCTGACACAGGGATCCTGGAAAAGGACTCCAAGGTTGCTTTACAAAGTCTGGAAAGCCTGTCTTAACTTTTCACTGTCACAGCTGGTGAAACACTAATATATTTTTAATTCAGGAGAGAATAACTCCAAATAAGCACTGCAGCCTCTCAGAAGCCCTCATCTGTGCTAGATTACGTCAAGGGCTCTTGAATTAAACAAATCTGAAGTTTCTAGGCCAAGCCATTTCTGAGCTATGACATGAAAAAGCATTAGGAGATGCTTCAAACACTCTGAATTACACTTATTTTCTCTAAGACCCATGTCTCAGAAATGGATTGTCTGATACACCTCAGGTTTTGCCAAAAACATTCCTCCCCTGGCTTTCCACCACATCTGTGCAGTCTGAGGATATGTCCAGCCTTTTTGGAGGGCTCCAGCAGCAGGGCCAAACCCAGACTTTGGGAAGCTCATTTGAGCAGGAAGAACAGGGAAAGCCAATCTTTATGTAACCCTTTGCAGCCCCCCAGCACTGAGCCGGCAGCTTCTCATGCCTTGACTGCCCTGCCAGCTTCTCCCACAGCATTTTGATAGTTATCACTTTGTCATATTGATAAATATCAGTGCAGATACCAGGGAAAGGCTCTTCCCCAGAGGGTGCTGGCACTGCCCAGGCTCCCCAGGGAATGGGCACGGCCCCGAGGCTGCCAGAGCTCCAGGAGCTGCCAGGGATGCCCAGGTGGGGCTGTTGGGGTGTCTGGGCAGGGCTGGGGCTGCCATGGGTGATCCTGGGGGTCCCTCCCAGCCCAGGATATTCCATTGTTCTGTGAAATAACTGCATGCATCAAAGTTTTCTCTTTTTAACCTGCTCCCCTCAGATTAAACAGAGGTGAAAATAATTCTATAAAGATGTGGGGAGGAGTGCATGGACTGAACCCTGCCCACAGGAAGATGTCACATCATCCAGACTGGCAGGTAATAGAGAATTATTTCTTTATACACATGGGTAACTCTTCCTTCACTCTGCAATCCGTGGAGTCAAGGATGGGGTACAGATTCAAGCCAGGGCTGCATCAGGTGGATGGAGAGAAGAATTCGCCCTGTGTCTCTAAGATCTCCCCACCTCACCAGACACAGAACTGGGCAAACTGCTTGTGCAAAACTTGTCAGATAACACTCATCCTTCTTGTTGAAAAAATCCAGAAGTGATGGCAGTGCTTGGCTTCATGCAGGGCCCTGTCTTGGGCAGCAGAAATTGCTCCCCATCCTGCCTGGTTGCAGCAGGATTTGAGGCTGCTCAGGATTTTGCTAAAGCAGGTACCTGTGTTGATATAGAAGAAAAGGATGTTGCTGCAAAGATGTCTGAAGGAGAACCTGCAGCCCCCATTTCTGATGAGTTCTCTCCCAGGGAGCCTTTAGGGAGACATCAGTTTGTTATCCATGTTCTCTTGCATTTATATCTTTTCCATTAGTGAACTGCTGGAAGAGGCCCAAAATCTGATGCCACAGAGGAAAACAGTGACAAACAGAGCAAAAGTCTTCCTGGGTTAATCCATCTCACCACAATGGAGGGCACATTCCAGATTTATCCCTCGTGCTGGGTGTGCTCCATGCCTCAGCACCAACTGTGATGGAGCTAGACTGATTCCTTGAAAATTGATAACTGAGAAAGAGGAGGAATGATGCTCCAAAAGAGTTGTTTCTCTGCTGCTGATTTTCAGCTCCTGTCTAATCAAAAATACATAGGAGACAGATGGGAAAGCAGATGCTTAAAGAGGACCTGGAAGAGTCTCCCAAGATGAAGGAGAGCAGCTCAATCCCCTGGGAGGTGTCAGTAGGACCTCTGCACTCTTTGGGCTGGAGCAGGAAGGGAGGATGAAGAGTCCCTGCAGTGCCCTGGGCTCATTTCTGGGTGCTCCTTCTAAAGTGCTCCACCTGGAAGTGGTCTCCAGGCTGGGACAGGTGCTGAGAGCCCCGGGGACACCAGCAGGTCCCTCAGAAGATTGTGCCAAGGTGGGCACCAAGGGAAGCCTGAAACGAAGAGGGGAGAAGTTGTAACTAAATTTGAAATGTGCTTTTATGGACAAGGTCTCTCTGGTAGTCCTGCAGCTCCAGCTGGACTCACTGCAGGCAAATCCATTGTCAAGGAGTGCATGGAAAAGGTTTTGGGCTCTGTGTGGGAGATGGGTTTTGCTGAGAATTCCTTTGCACTGCAGGGCTGTGCCCATGCCCCAAGGACACCCCTGTGTGCCCCAGCAGCATCTCCCTCCTGCCCTGCAGCAAGGTGAACCAGCCTTGGGAGCCTTCCATGGCACTTGCCCACACTTCATCGCCTCCCTGCAGTCCTTGGAGTCCCTCATCCTCCTCTGCAGCTCCACAGCTCCTCCCCAAGCCTTGGAGCACTGGGGGAAATCTGGGCTGATGTCCCTTAGCACCTCCTGGGGCAAGGGTGTGCCCAGGAGGAGACAGAGGAGCCAAAGGACACAATGAAGAAGAGGAGCTGGGCAGAAATGGTGGCCAGAGGAAGCAGGGGAAGCTGAGACAGCCCAGCACAACCCCCTGTGCTTGGCTCAGGGGGACAAGCCCGTGCCAAGCTCTGGCAGGGCCCACGCAGTTGCATGCCATGATTATTTAACTGAACTTCAGCCTGGCTATTTATGGACAGGAATCATGTCCAGGATCCAGGCTCCTCAAGGCTTTGAGTGCTCTTTGGGAATCTTCCAGGAAATGTCAGAAAATTCTGATTTGGCAAAATCAAGGTTTTTTCACAGGAGCCTTCCAAGCTGTTCAGCTGTGGCACGTGAGGAACCTGTGATGGAAAGCAGAGACAGGCAGAGGCAGGGCAGGAGCTGCCTGCAGGAGAGACTCCCAGAATCACAGAATGACCAGGTTGGGAGAGACCTTCAGGATCATGGAGTCCAACCCAGCCCCAAGCCCTCAACTAAACCCTGGTACCCAGTGCCACATCCAGGCTTTGTTAAACACAGAGAGGAGCTCCTCCAGGCCAGCAGGGACTCCAGCTTGGGAGCAGGGATCCTTTTTCCCCCCTGGGCACAGCTTCCACTGGATTCCATTGATGTTCAACCCCATCCCTTGTTGCGGTGTTGTTGAGGGTCCCCAGGATGAGGTGAGAGATGAGAATTTGACTTCAAGTTCTCTGAAGGCTGATATATTATATTATATTATATTATATTATATTATATTATATTATATTATATTATATTATATTATATTATATTATATTATATTATATTATATTATATTATATTATATTATATTGCTATACTAAAACTATACTATAGAAAGATAAAGGAGACATCAGAAGGCTGAACAAGAATGAGTAATAAAAACTCGTGACTGACCAGAGAGTCCAACACAGCTGGACTAGGATTGGTCATTCATTAAAAACAATTCACATGGAACCAATCAAAGATGCACCTGTTGGTAAGCAACCTCCAGACCACATTCCAAGCAATCAGATAATTATTGTTGACATTTCTTTTCTGAGGTTTCTCAGCTTCTCAGGAGAAAAATCCTGGCGAAGGGATTTTTCAGAAAATATCATGGTGACCCATCCCTGGGAGCAGTTGTCCATAAAAGCTCCATCAGGGAGGTGAGTTTGAGGATCACACCACTGGAGAACTTCTCCCAGCTCCCATTGACCTGCTGCAGGAGGCAAGGAGGAGAAAATGAAATATGAGACCAAACTAAAAAATCCAGCTCGCTATGAATGTTAGGGAAATGCTGCAGCTTGAGGAGGTGGTGCAAAATTCCCCTCCAGTGCAGCCCTGAGGATTCAGAAATTGGGAGTTGTATCTCCCCGAACTGGGTCTCTACCTTACAAAAACAATCCATGAGTATTTATCTGTATCTCAGTGTGAATAAAGGATGGGAAAGGGCTTTACATTTCCTTGCTGAATTTTGAAGACCATATTTTAAACCTTTTCTCTGCAATGCTGAGATTAATTTTTTTTATTTTTTTTCTTTTTTTTTTTGATTGGTGGTGGCTGCCATTGCTGGGCAGGGCCCAGCTCCAGGAGCCACAGCTTCCAAAGGATTCCTGTGATGAAAAAAACAGCGACACGAGTGGAGATTGTCAGCATTCACAGAACCAAAAAGGATTTAATTTGAGAGACAACTTCCAAATGAACTGTGAGCCAGGTGTACAAATAAGGTGCCTGTGAAAAACCTTGTGGAGGGGAAGGACTTGCTTTCTTCTTTGCCTGTTAAATACTTCCCTCAAATCCATTTGTCCCAAAATTAGGCAGGTGGGTGGTAGGGAGCTTGGCTGGGTTGGGATCTCAGTCTAGGCTGGACACCCAGGCCTGCTGAGATACCTGCACCATCAGAAGGGAGGAGGAGGTGTCAGGGGCAACATCTCCTGGATGTGGGATCTCCACCATTAAGGACTCCTTGGCATCTATTTTAAAGTCTGATGTAGGATGATCAGAGCCTGACACCTCTGCAGGCTGAGGTCTCTCCTGGAGCCAGACTCTCTGGATCTGTTCTCATTTCTGCCTCAGCTGGGTCCAGTAAGGGAAAAGAGGCCAACAGTGAATGCTGTCTCCAGCCCTCACTAGATGGGTGCCAAATCTCACAAACAACTTCAGCCTCAAGCTTCAAATGCACCACTCAGAGGGGCAGATATGAAGCTGTAATCATCAGGGATTTGCTTGTTGCCTATAGGGTCACTTGATCCCAGAGTGGTTTGGCTTGGAAGGGACCTTAAAGTTCATCTCATTCCACTCCTGCCATGGGCAGGGACACCTTCCACTATCCCAGGGTGCTGCAAACCTTACCCAAACTGGCCTTGGACACTTCCAGGGATGGGGCAGCCACAGCTGCTCTGGGCATCCTGTGCCAGTGTTTTACCACTCTCACAGTAAAAAAAAAATAAAAAATAAAAAATATCCTTGCTTATATCCAGTTTAAATTGACTCTCTTTTAGTTTAAAACCATTGCCCCTTGTCCTGCTTCAACAGCCCCTGCCAAAAAGTCTGTCCCCATCTTTCTTATAGAACCCCGACAAGTATTTCATCCTTTAATACCGCTGAAATCAGTGGGAATGCCCCTGTGCAAAATCAGACCCTGAAAGAATATTTTGCCCTGAATTTTAGCAGGGCAGGGCTGAAGGGCAGCCTCCCAACAGAGGCAGAACCCTGGGCTGCCAGAGCCCTGCCCGTACCCTACGTGAGCTGCTCTACCCCCTGCTCCTCCCCAGGTACAGCTAATTACCTTCCCCTAATTGCCATCTCCTGGTCATTAGCTATGTGAGCTGTTTACCCCAAAACACGAAGGCAGGGCAGGAGTGCTTCATCCTAGGAGAGGGTTAATCTCCCGCTGGATGCGGGATGCCCTCATGGGAATGGAATGTGTAGTGTTGGTAAGTGGCTGTGCCCCAGAAGCCTTTGAGAGCCCACTGACTACTGCATGCTAACGATTGGTATTATTAAAGAACAATTGATGGCCTGTAACCAAACAACAGAAACTAATTACTGGAAAACTTTTATTGTCCTTTAATTACTGGGCCGCTTTGTCAATTAGCAGAAGAGAGAGGGAGAGGGAAGAGTGAGAGAGAGAGAGAGAGAGACTCGTTTTATAGCAACAATAAATTTTCCAAAACTACAGTCATCAGTAGCTGCAGAAGCGAGTCTATTAACACACAATATTAAGGCCTGATATTTACTCTGGCTGCTAAATGTAGGTGCTTCTCTCCTGAAAAAGTGCAGAGCTCTAGGAATACTAATCAGGGGGTTCTTGCTCTGGCTCTGCTGCTGCCTGGCATGGCAGCTCTCACTCCCAAGGAATTTTACCCCTTGACCAAAGGTTTCTTTCTGCAAGGCTCCTCCAGCAAACTGGCCCCCTGCCCACTATGGAGCATGGAAACTCAGGAGGGTGGGAGGGAGACAGGGCTGGGCACTCCAGGGACAAGGATCCAAGCAGGACCAGCTCCTCCTTGTCCCTGCAATGTTCTGGGGGTGCAGGTGTGTGGGACCCACCACCCCATTGGGGTTTGGCTGCACAGACCCATCCTTATGTTCTGCTCCTTGGTCCTGGCTGTCCAGCACTATCCAAAAATAGTTTATTCAACTTTTTTTTTTTTTACTCTTTTCTCATCTGCTGCCAAATAAATTATTTCTGGGCATATTGTCACAAGTAGTTAACCTTCTCTGAGGAGCTTTGAACTACAGTTACCCCCTGAAATGAATCACCAATCTTTTTTCTGTCACTTGGCAAAGAGTGCTCACCAATATAATTTTTTCCTAGTCAACTTTCTCTCATTAACTAGTTCATGCCTCAGCCAAAGGAGGTGGTTTGGGCACCACCACTCCTCCCATAGCATGTGAATCAGCAGGGAATCAGTCCCCACGTGGGGCTGGGCTTCTCATCCCAAATAGTCCTTCCAGGTTCCTTCTCCCACTGGGGAAATGTGAGAGCAGAGAGAGGCACCAGGGCCAACAGCACTTTTCTCAGGGATGAGATGCTTTGTGAGACACAGTCATTGCCAGGATCCTAAAAGCTTCAGCTGTAATGGCTTTCATTTGGGATGGACCTTTCTTCTGGATGTCTTTGAGTATTCAGGAGTTTCACGAGGTTTTATGACATCTCTATGGGCAGGAGCAGGGACAGAGCTTATTGGAAGGAGTTAAATCCCTCCCTAGAGTACCTGCTTTTAAAAACACCTTGCAAAAGTGCAAAGTACCAACCTTTTTATCAGAAAACAAATATCATTTCCATTCCTGTCGGCAAACACCGCAGCCGCCGGATTTTGCCGAACGTTGGCCGTGCCCACCCTGGCAGCCCCTGCTCCCTGTGCTCAGCACACCAACGGTGGGGATTCATGGCTGAGGCAGGATAAGCACTGGGGAAGTAGCTTAGAAATTAGTCACAGCCTGTCTTACTTTATGTTGCTTGAATAGACTTGGGGTTTGTGCTATCAGAGGGAATCCGGAGTAGCTCCCGCAGGTGACCTTAATAGCGACAGTAATCTGTGCTGCTTTGACACATCTATCCCTGTGTGATGATGCAGAGGAATAGCTAATCCTATAAAAAGCAAGCCAAGCTACATGGGATTTCTGGAGTTTACCCACAGGGCATTTTTATTCCATTTATCTCCCAAATTTCCCTCCTTTCCCTCTTCAGCCAGGCCGAGCAGGGGGAACGGCACACGGCTGTCCTCACAGGTGGTTTACAAACACCATGGCTGCACACCCAGAGATCCTCTGGGGACAGGACAGAGCCATAAACTCTGGGATGAGGCCCTTGGCAGGGGTGCTGTGGGCTGTTATCACCGAGCAGGGCAGGATGTGGGATCAAAGCAGCACCTGCTGCAGAGCCCTGGAGTAACGGAGCCCAGACACCGCCCATGGGACAGGTGGCCTTGCCTTCCCCCACCTTTACCTCTGGTTTTTTCCTTCTCTATGCCCTTTTACTTTCCCCCTTTTATTTTTCCTTTTCTGCCACTCACACAACCCCCTTTCTCTTCCTGCTTTGCAACTGTTTTCTCTCTCTGAAAAATAGCAAGGGAAGGTGTAGTATCTCCCTTTGTCCTAATTTCCTGGTAGGACTGATTTCAGAGCTCCTGTTTCTGAGAATTTCTGTGTTACACACACACCTGGTACTGATAGGGAGATGCACTGCAGGGTGAGTGACCTTAAACAAGTAGGGAAGTCCTTAGAGCAGCATGTGTTCTTAGGAAATTGTACAAATAATGGTATCTAAAGTAAGGTTTCTGCCAGGAGAGGTGTTTCAGTAGAAAACTGTTGTGACAGATTCTTGAAAGCTGGGAGGAAAAGCAAGAAAAAGCACATATGGAGAGAGCCAGGGTTACACAGTCACTGAAATTGTGTTTTGCTTTCACCCACCTCATGGCCTTTTGCTCCCTGACTCCTTCTTCAAGGCCTGGGTCTTGTCAGTGCTAAAAGAAGGGGTCTCTGCTGGGAAAAAGCCTCATTGCTCTGGGCAGATGCTGAAGCGGCCTGGCAGAAAGAGCTGTAATGACAAAGCAGCCCCCAAGGCGGAGGAATCCCATCCCCAGGGCCGTGGCTGTCTGCCTCTGAGAGCTTTCTGCAGGTCCTGGCGCTGCCAGGGGTGTTCCTGAGCAAATCTGGGCTTGCTCTGTCCCCTGGGGTTTGCTACTCCTGCCTTTCATCCAGCCTTTCCCAGGAATGCCTGTCTCCAGAAGCAGCAGTGGGGGAAACTGAGGCACAGAGGTGCAGCTTTTTCCACAGCACCTTGGGGATCCCATTCCAGCCCCTCCATCACTGGAGGTGTGGCACTGCCCATCTCAGCCCCTGAAGGTCTCATTTTCCACTCATGCTCCCCCCATGTGCTCATCCCAGACATGTGGCCATGCCTTGTGCAGGAGTTGCTGCTAGAGACAAGGATTTGGGAGACCTGGGAGCTGTTTTCCCTCATTTCCTGAGGAAAGGGACACGAGCCAAGCTCTGTCCCCTGGCAGGGGACTGTAACCCTTGCTTGTATGTTCCACCTGGTAGGTCTGTGGGAGCAAAACTCTGCTTGTCTCCAGAAGCACAGCTGAGAGCCTGACCTGTGGTTTGAGCACAGGAAGAGACACAAAGAGGCTCAAACCTCAGTTCTGAAACACTGTGGTTGGGTGGTGTTTGCCTTCAGTGCCCCTGAAACACAGAGAACTCACTGCCAGGAGAGGCTGGAGAGACCATCCCTGTTAGGCAACAAGCAATTACAAAAACGAATCACCTCCCTCTGGAGCTCTTCCTGAGGGGTTTTCTAGCAATTCTGGCATTGAGCACCAGTATCAATCACATGCCCTGTGCTGGCCACCTCTGCTGGCAGCAGAGCTCAGCAGCAGAGGTGAGATCTGCACCCTCCCTGTCACACGTCCCCTGCTCTCACAGCAGGGACGTGTGAACTTCACAGCTCTCTCTGACCCACTTCAATGCAGGTGCAGTTCTCAGAGAGCAGCAGGAGTGATTTCCTCCCACAGAGCTGCCCTGGCTCTCCCTGGGAAAGGACAAAGCTGCCTTGGGGGTCTGTGTTCCCCTCTGGGAGCGGCAGAGCTGAGGAGCCACGCACGGGAAGCAAAGAGGCACCTGCTCCTCTCTGGGGCTGTTGTCGGGATGCTCCCCCCTCTTTGACATTTTAGAAACCCCATTTCTAAGAGAAACACACGTGGTGGAGAGATATTTGGGTTTCACTTCTGAAACCCAGAGATTTTGTGCTTTGTCGTGACTTTTCCCTGTAAATGAGAACAGGTCCCAAACCCAGACTCAAAAACCAGAAGGAAAATAAGGAGGAGTTCCAATTAAAAGTGAAAACCTTGTGACAGTTTGGCTGGTTTCATGGTTTGGGAACCTCAGAAGTTTTTAACATTTGGGATTGGCAATACTTTTAAATTATAGGGAATAACTTGCCTTTTTATAGAGTCTTTCATCTGGGGGATCCCAGCTGGCTTCAGTGACAAGGCCACGTGGAAGGTGAGGCTGTCAGAGCCAGCCAGAGGTTCCCAAAAAACCTTTAGCAAGGGAATGGGACCTTCTCCAACCGCACCTGACCAAGACTTTTCAGAATCATTGCAAACTTCAAAATGCCAGCACAGATCCCAGCACCAGGGACACTTGGGTGACACCAGGGACATGTGGGTGACACCAGGGACTGTGCAGCGTGGGTCTGTCTTTCACCCTGCTCCCTCAATAGCTGTTTCCAAACCAGTCTGTTGCTGTTTCACCTGGATGAAGGGGATATTTCATGTTTTCTCAGGCAGGAAGCAGAGTTCTAGCAGCAGGCTTGATTTTTAGGCAAGTCTGTCTTTGTGTTGTCACTGAGTCAGAGTGGGAAAGCTGGGAGATGGTTTGTATGCAGGGATATGGATGGTGCATCTTCTGGAGATCATTTCCAACACAAACAAACACATTATTGTGTTATTATGCAATAATGAACATGATTTACTGGGTCTATTTATATAGAATTAAATCATTAACTAATGAGACTACAATTTAATCTTAATTTTCACTGATGTTTTTAACTACAGGAAATTGCCAGAAACACACAAAATTCATCCTTTGCCATGGTGAAATGATTCAGAGCCTGGGTGGCTCCCCATGCCAACCTGAGGGCAGTAGTTTAATGACCCATTCTTTCTACCAGATCTGAGGACATGAGAAATCTCTCCAGAAATTGGGAAGGCACAGGTGCTCACCACTTCTCACAAGAAACTGGTTTCAGGCCAGCTACCAAAGAACTCTTCAAAGAAATCCATCAAACCTGGGCAAGGAAGAGCCACCCAGTGCCAACTCCCAGCACTGAGGAGCCCTGGTGCAGGGTCTGGAGCATTTTGAGATGCTGCTGGTATTAATCCATCCAGCAGCAAGGTTTCCCCATTTGAGCCAGGCTGGTTTGCTCCTGGAATCCCATCTGGAACACAATGGTACAATAGACTTGCAGTGTATAATTATCATGCTGTATCTGCTTTCATATCACAGGTATTTTTAGATGTGTCAGTTTGAAATCTAGGATTTAGTGCACAGAGCCTAATGGATTGTTCTTTCTCTCCCCCTCTTTTAATGTCAACTCTCAATATGCATGAAGCAGACATAAAAGCACTTTTGTGCAGGTGCTGTGAATCTCTCAGCACAGATGACAAGGGGAGATGGTTTTCTAGATTCATTGAGCTTCAGAGGAGACAGAGCTTGATGATCCAGCCTGAGCTCCTGCTCTGACACAGCTCAGGTTTCCCCACATCCCCTCCATGGGCCCAGCACATCCCAGGAAAGGCACAATGGATCTCCTTCCTCCAGGGGTGGCTCCATCCTCCAGGGCCCAGAAGGGACAAGAGGGGGAAGTCACTTCAATTCTGTGCAGCCCTTCAGGAGCTCAGCTCTGCCCAGATCAAATCTGGCAGCACCACAAAGGGAGCCAGAGCAGGCAGGTCCAGGCTCCTCTGAAATCCTCCCGCCTGCCTGAGGCTGGATGTGGCCTCAGAGGCTGAAATGCTGATTTCCTCCAGCCTACAGGCACTTACTCCTGTCTGGAAGGCAAAATATTGGCTGGGACATGACTCAGGGCCAGGTGGGTCCATGCCTGTTCCCACCTAAGGCATGGAGAGTTTGCAGCATTCCCCCAGCAATGGGTGACCCAAAGGCCTCCTGAGCCTTGATCTGAACCAAAACCAGGTCAATTCACCCTGACCCAACCTTGCCACCTGGTTATTTTGCTGCTGGTTTATTGTTTCTTAGTGCAAACTTCAAGTAAGAATCACAGAGGCTTTTTTTAATCTGATTTTTTTAAACTAACTCAGTGTCAGCACAGCATCAGAGTAAATAAAGGGGCAGCTCTGACTGCAATTGTAGTACCTGGCACACTGGCAATTTTAGATTGTGTGAATGATGCTCTGGGATTGTAGGAGAGGCATAACTGAGGCAAAAAAGAAAATCCTTCTGCCTATTTAAGCTGTCACTACCATAGAACAGAAATCCTTGTGGAAACCAGTAATTCATGGGAGCAGATTTTCAAAGTCCCCCTATTCAGGCATTTCAGCCCAAGGTAAACAACTCAGTTCTGGTAGTTAACCCCACCCTGTTTGAGGTTGAAATGAAGTATTTGTTCCAGTATGTGGTATTTACTTAATAGCTGTTATCAAGCTATTAAGAGATCCCCCTTGCACCACCCCCAGCACTGTGCTGGATGTGTCACCACGGGTCCCACAGCAGAACCAGCCCTGCAGAGAGAGTCACTGAGCAAACAAGTGAAGAACAAGGCAGTCAAAGATAGGGGGAGATGGCGGAGGGCAAAAATGTCCATTTTCATGAAGGCATCAGATTGTGAGGAAATGAATTCATAGAACTGTAGAATCACAGAGTGGTGTGGGTTGGAAGGGACCATAAATACCATGGGCAGGGACACCCAGGCTGCTCCAAGCCTTGTCCAACCTGGCCTTGGACACTTCCAGGGATCCACAGCTTCTCTGGGCACCCTGTGCCAGGGCCCCCCCACCCTCACAGAGAAGTGAAATCCATCTGGAGCAGGTTTTGTATGCTGGACCAGCAGACAGCACTGAAGTGGATTTGACACTTCCTAGCTTTGCCCCAGAGGAGCACCTCGGTGACGCTGTGCTCCAGCACACCAGGAAAAAGCTTATCTGGAGGGTGCTGGAGCTTAGGCAAGGCAGACAGTCCTGTGAGGTCCTCCTGGGGTGTCCTCTGTGGTGGCAGGCAGGGACAGGCTGGGACAGCACCTGGCCCAGGGCAGTGGGTTTGGTGGGACCACGTTGTTCAGCTGCTGTGGGGAAGGGAAGGCAGGTCCCAAACCCACCTCTCTGCCCCTGGGTTTGGCCCCAGCCCTGCCCCTCACCCTTTAGAGCCCTCCAGGCTCCTGCTGGGGCTCCCAGGAGCAGAAATGTACCACCAGCTGTACCACGCTGTGGGTGATGCCAAGTGCATTCTTCAGGGGAGATAACAATAGCAGTTGGTCTATTTTTAATTCAGTTCCTTGACAGAACATTTAGCTGTTCCTCTTAGAGAAGAATTTTGTAATGGGTTCCTATCATGTCAATTTGGAAAGTGTTCCAGCCTCCCACTACTGAGAAGTGTAAAACTATTGGCAACATATGGCATCCCCGTGGAGCTATTTAATTGTACAAAGGGCTGCCAAAAGATAAAAAGAGACTGAGAAAAAAAAAAAAACCACAACCAACCAACACAACTACTACAGCTCTGTTCTTCCCCTTTCAGCATCTAACAGCAAAACAGCTTGTTACATTTCCTAAATCCTCTCTCAAACAAAGCTGGGCTGCTGCTTCCCTGCTTAATAAGCTGGGGACTCTCATGGTGTAACCAGGGATTTGGTTCCATCCCAAGTTCCCAGTGGCTGAATTTTGATCCCAGTTGGGGGTGGAGGCTGCCCAGAGTGGGACCCTGCCCCACAGCCCCAGGGCTTCTTGTAGGGCTCAGCCTTGGGGTTGGGCAGTTTGTGGGGCAGGAGGAGCCACGGGCAAGGTGGGGGCTTCTGATTAAGGTGTTGTGGTGTATCCTTGTGTTGCTGACAGTTTAACAGCTTTACAAACAATCACTCCTGTCTGTGAGCCCACTCCAGATGCCTTTACTAGGCTTTTCCCCAGATATCCCAGCAGGTTTATGTGGTATTTGTGAGGTGCCCCAGATGATGGAAGGAATGAAGGAAGGAATCTGACTCCATGTTCTTAGAAGGCTAATTTATTCTTTTATGATATGATGTTAAAGAATACTATACTAAACTATACTAAAGAGTAGAGAAAGGATACAGACAGAAGGCTACAAAGAATGATGATGAAAGCTGGTGACTCTCTCTGCCAGAGTCCTGACACAGCTGGCTGTGATTGGTCCTTAAGTAAAAACAATTCACATGAAACCAATCAAACAACCACCTGTTGGATAAACAATCTCCAAATTGGAGCCTGGAGGGGGCAGGGGCAGCTCCAGAGCAGCTGAGGGTGTCCCTGATGTGCCTGCAGCTCAAACTGCACCCCAAGGACAACCTCCAGAGGCTGTTGCTCAGGGCCTGTGGATATGCTGTTGTTGAACTCCCTGTCATACAAACAGAACACATCTCAAGGGTCCCACAGAGCTACACCAATTTTATGGTGGTTTTTAGGAGGGTTTGAAGGGTTTTCTTCATGGGCAGCTGGCAAAAATCAGCTTCTGAATGTCTGACTGGCCTTCAGGCCACCCTCACTAGGTGTGGGCAAGGCCTTGTTTCACCCCTGCACTCCATGCTGGGTAAAAATGGTTCTGGATTGAGGATCTCTGCCCAAGAAAGCCATCAGCACCATCCCTGGGTGTGTGCTACCTTCACCTGCACCAACACATCCCTGCTCCATACCCAGGCACGTGCACAACACCCTTCCAGGGTGGAGGCAAAGTAGAGCATGCAACAGAACTCTCTTTATTTGCTCTTTCAGCTGCCCAGAAGAAGCCTGACACCTTGGGAACACTCTGTGTTAGGATCTCACATCCATAATTGATCCCTGTCCTGGGGAAATGTCTCTCCTGTCCTATAGAAACTTCATGAACAGAGAGAACAATCCACCCTGGTGAAGGATGTGAGGGGACTTGAGGCCAAACCAGCCCCCAGGGAAACAGGCAGCAAGAGAGCTTCTTGTGTCAGAGCCTGGAAGGCTGCAAGAAAATTGTGGCACTGTTGAAATGCCAGTGAAGGGAAGGAAAAGCATGAAAACTCCAAGGAATCTCCATGATTCATGTTGAATGGTACAAACCCCACACAGCTGTGGCATGTTTGTGGTAGAAAGGCCGAAGCTCCATCAGGGTTTTGTAAGGGGACACAAGAGAGGGTTAACTGAAAGAATAAAGAGGGGGGAAAAAAAAGCAAAACAACAGACAAGGCAGGGAAGGTGTCAGCCAAGATCTCTTCAGATTCTTGAGAGAGAAGAGGTGGAAGTGAAACCAAAAATATCCAGTCTGTCACTAAAACCGCCCCTGTGCTGGAAACCTGGAGAGGCACAGACTGCACAGCTCTGTGGGAGCAGCTCCAGGTTCCATCCTCACTACACAGGCAGTGCTAGAGCAGGAAGACTGGATCACCTGGATCCTCCTCTTGGATGGGAAAAAATGGATTTTCAGAAAAACTTTTGACCTGATTTCTCATAGTCAATTTTGATCAATAATTTTCTCATTTTGCAGGTGTTGGACTAAGGCTGTGATGAGTCCTCATCCCCATCCCTGCCAAGAGCAGCCTGAGGGTCTCTAGGGAAAGTGCAGATGTGACCATTCTTGTCCTCCCCTCCACTGCTGGCCCTCCCTGGAGTGACTGGAAAACCCCACAGGGAACCCACATCTCATCCCCATGGAATATCTAAACAGATCTTGGCCTGCTTTCTGCTTTTCAGCCAGCATTTCCTGACAATAAAGGAAGGAATAGCCTGACAGACATATAAACACCTTGACTGAGATGTCAGATCTTAATCCCAGAGTCTTTCCTGTTCAGAGCCCAAGTCACCGAGGTGATTTGGGAACGTTCTCCTGTGATCCCAGCACACACGTGGGGTTTGGCCTCTGTGGGAGGAAGAAGCCTGAGTGCATTACTCCATGAAGGGCTGTTCAGCTCCCCACTGGATGCATTATTTATAGCAGGACCTGCAGTAAATGAGTGTGTGATGAGCTCTCAGATGGAGCCTTTGTGCTGGCTCAGTCCCACTAATGCAGCTTGTGGAAAATCCCACACTAAGGGAGCTCCAGCAACAGCGCCCACAGAACTTCCCTGTGCTCCTAAGATCATTCTCTGGTAGCTTTTGCATGAATTGGAGCAAAAGGTGGCATTGTCAAGGCCAATCTAGTCTTTATTAGTGCATGCTGGATTTCATTAGAAAAAGCTTTTATTGAATGGCAAAATAATCACATCTGGGAGGTCTGATAGGGAAAAATCACTGCCTAAAATCACATTTTTGGTTAATCAGAGGAGTAACAAATGCTGAATTAACTCACTCTCTTTTCCTAAGTTGGGCTGGACCTCATTAGTAAAGGAATTATTTCACTGTGAAGGAAGTTAGCAGTTCAGACAAAAACTAGAACTCTTTTCTTGACCAAATGCTTTTCAAGAACACACCTCTGTCCTCGTTCTCTTTTGCAGCAGAGCTGGGGAGCTCCAAAGACAGAGATTTATGAGTTTGTCCTAAGAGCTTTGTGTCATGGTTTGGACTCAGCATTTGGGAAACCCACAGTGGGACCTGCAGGATGTACCTGGCAGTGATAGTGGAGCCCTGGAAAATGTTAAAGATAGACTTTGAAAATGTTAGGCTTTGTGTTTTCTCAGATCACTGCACCTGCATAAGCAGTATGATAAATGCTAGAATTGTTAGATGTGGTGATTGTTTAGTAATTAAATATAATTATTATATCATCATAAGAAGAATCATGAGAAACTATCTTGGAATTTTAAGGGGGCTATGCTTAGCTGAAATCTATGTATACAATAGAACAATATAAGTTCGATAATTAACATGAAAGTTATATAATGCTAGAATATAAAAACACGTTCTCTTATGTGATCATGTGTTTCTGAAGGCTAACAGCAGAACCCTCAGGACCATCAGCACAGCTGGGGTTGGACTGGGACCCCAGAATATTTCCTCAGTGAGAATCCCCCATGTGGAAAACCAAGAGCTGGGGAATCTCTGGGCACCAGAGATGGTGAGTTCATGTGTTTCTCTGTTTATGTGATCCTCCCCTGCCTTTCAGCCATCCCTTTCTGCTGCCCCCACAGCCTCCCCTTCCTCCTGAGATGCCAACTCCCATGCTTCCCAGCCCCACACCCATTGGAATTCACTCTTTCCTTGGTTTCACCCCCAGCTCTGTGTGACACGAGGAGACTCCTGTCCCTCCTGGAGCATTTCAGAAGTGTTGGGGACAGCACAATCCTGAGGGAACATGGGACTGGGTTAGATATGAGGTGCTGGATTAGCTCAAGGAAAAGCCAGAGCTGGGTCCAGGTTTGAGTGGCCCTGAACTCAGGGATATCATGTTTTCTTCTTTTTAATAAGAATGGTTTTTTAATGGTTTCATCTCAGTATAAATTGGGAAAGTCTTTGATGTGTCAGCACTTTTCACTGGGATGAGAAATGCTTTCCACTGGACACTAAAATGAGTGGATGCTGCTGTCTCACCCTAGACTTAATATTTCAGTGAAATAATGAATCTCATTAAAACCAAACCAAAGCAAACCAACCAACCAAAAACAAAACCAAAAAAATGAACAACCCAAACCAGATGAGAAACACTCAAACAAAAGAGAGGATGGGAAAGGCTGATGCAGGATGTCCTATTTTGCTGCAGAGTATCTTTGTGTGGAACAAATCTCTCCAGGCTCTCTTCTCTAACACTGGCTCCCCTTAAAACTTTTTCTTTTTCCCCTTAAAGCTTTTTCTTTGCTTGGTTGGGCTATTTAGAACCCATCCAGTGACACTGCACTTGTAGGCACCTGAGGAATCTTCAAGTAGAAGAAATGCAGAGGACAAACCTCAGCTTTTTGCAGAGAGGTGTTTTTTTTGTCAGCTCTAAATTGCAATATCAGTAACCTGAGCTCTTTTAAATAAAAATCCAACCACAGGAACCACGTGTGCAGGGGAAAAGGTTGCTGATTTCTCAGAAAAGTTTCTTGTTTTGGTTCTTTATTGTTGCCATCAGATTTTGCTGTTAGGTGAGCAGGTGAACAAGGTCGTTCTTATTGTTAGCAAACAAGAGCAGAAGAAGGGAATCTCACTACTTTTTCTTCAGCTACCCAGTAATGTTAAAAGTAGTGTTTAGAGTGTTCCAATGGGGAGAGGGGCTGTGGTCACCTGCAGACCCTGGGAACAAAGGTTGTTCCATCAAATTTATGGCAGATGTTCCTGGTGCTGGAGAAGAGAAGGCTCCAGGGACACCTTAGACCTGACAGATCTTCATGGGGCTCCAGGAGAGCTGGGATAAGGGATGGAGGGACAGGACACAGGGAATGGCTTCCCACTGCCAGAGGGCAGGGATGGATGGGGATTGGGAATTGGGAATTCCTGCCTGTGAGGGTGGGCAGGCCCTGGCACAGGGTGCCCAGAGCAGCTGGGGCTGCCCCTGGATCCCTGGCAGTGCCCAAGGCCAGGCTGGACAGGGCTGGGAGCAGCCTGGGACAGTGGGAGGTGTCCCTGCCCATGGCAGGGGTGGGACAAGAACCTGAAAGGAGTAGAGGAAGAGATGGACCAGCAAACTCCTTCTGAGTGCAGAGATTGCAAGACTAAAATGAAAGTTCCCAACACTCAAGTGGAGTTACAACTTGCAAGTTTATTTTAAATTAAAAAATCCCAGGTCACACAGACAAAAAAGAAAGCAAGATGGATGAAATAAAAAACCAAAAAAAAATTAGTATTTTGCTTCAATTTTCAATAAAAAGGCGGCTGCAGGACACAAGGGCACAGGGACGATCACTAATGGGCATGAGATTTATAAAAATGGAAATTTCAGCATCCAAGGTGAAAGCAAAACTGAAAGAGCTTTAATGCACTGAAGCCAGGGGGAACAAATAATCCAACCCAGACTCCTAAAAGAACTGGCACATGAAATCATGAGTCCACTCTCCAGGATTTTTAATACATAAGTCAAGCAGAAAAATGACAAGCCAGTTTTTAAAAAGAAATAAAGGATCCAGGCAACTGGAGACATCAACGGCATGCAAAGCTCAGAATAAATTTGCAAGGAAAGAATAATTAAAGACCCGAAGGTAAATGGAAAATCGGATCAAATATAACAAATAAAACACTTGGATGATCCTGACAGGGAAGTAATAGAAGCAGAATGAAATGTAATAGTACAAAGTGCAGAGCTGTGCACTCTGGGAGAAATAACACGAATTTCTGCTTGGAGCTTGGGCCTCATCACTTGGAAATGGCAGAAGAGAGAAAGTTGTTTCCACTCCTCTGTCACAGGGGATGGGGAGCTGCCAGCATGGAGCAGCTCTGGAAAAGGCTCATCCCAGTTTTTCCCACTGGGAATGGGTGAGGGTGAGAACTGTGTCCCTGCCCAGGGTGTGAGCACAGCCAGGAGCTCTGCAGACCTCTCCTCCCTGGGAAAGGCTCTGGAAGGGGCTGAGTTTGTCTGCCCAGAGAGAGGGAGGCTTGGCTGGTGCAGGAGGAGCAAACAATGACCAAAAGAGACCTGAGTGCAATGAGAGAAGGGGGAATAAACAGAGAGGAGGAAGGAAACTACTTAAGCTAAAGGACTGTCTTGGAACAAGAACAAATGCAGCATGCAGGCCATGAAAGCATTCAGGAAGTTATGAGAAGATTTTTAATAGAAGAGCAGTAATGATGTGGAAAAGTCTCCTGAAGATGAGGGGAAGGAGGAAACTAAACCCTGGCTTGGAGAAGGGATGGAGACTTTGCTGGTGGGCTGTGTGGTGTAGGTGCTGGAGGTCTTTTCTCATCCTCTGGCTGGGGAGGGTGGTGTGAGAAAAGGGGATGGGCAGGAGATGAAAGGTGTGGCTCAGAATTCCTGCAGCACAGCCAGACTTGCCTGGTTGCTTCTCCTGCAAGTGCAGCAATGATGGTCAGCACTCAAGTGCCTCTGGTATCTCTGAATGTTCAACCTTTCACATGATTCTCTTAGGAAAATCACCTGGTTTGTGGAACTTTATTATTCCTTTGCCATTGAAGTAATGTTTGGGTGTTAGTGTTGATGTTTGTACAGAAAAAATAAAGCTGAAAGTGAGAAAGTGGGGAAAATTAGAGCTGCCGGTAGGTTTTCACCTGGAAGAGACAAGAAAGCCAGATTTGAGCAATATTTATCTGGAAGGGGCAGAGCTGAGAAAGTCCATTCTAACCTCCACAAGCACCTGCTTTCACCCCAGGTATTGGTGCTTGGCTGTGGTGTTTTTGAAAGGCTGCAGCAGAAGAGATTCCCCATCACATACTGGATAAAATGTTAGTTCTTTGTAGAAGGGCTGTGCTTTGAGACTGGACATCAACGCAGGAGCTTTCTCTGTGTTAATATTGACTCAGCTTTCATGGCTTTCATGGCCATGCCCATGGCTCAGAGTCTGCTCCATTGACAAAGAGAGTAAATGCTCACAGTGCTGAGCTGTGTCCAGCAGTGCAGCTGGGCACAACCTCTCTGCAGGGCCCCTGGCAGCTCCTGGTGTTTAGAGGGTTAATTGTGCTGGGAGCTGGGAGACAGGCTCAGCTCTCACTTGCCTTTCCCTTGCTCTGGCTGTCCTGTGCTCTTCCCACTCCCAACACACCTCTGAGACACAGGCAGGGTTTGCTGATGTGCTGCTGGAGCAGGAGGCAGAGCAGAGCCTGGATTTTTAGCTATCTCTGCAATCATTGGTCACCTGAGGTGGGGACACCACAGCTGGACAGGATGAACCCCCTGGAGTGCTCCTGTGGACTGAAGGCACATCTACATTCCATCTGTTAGTTGCTGGCCTGTGAAATCAGAAAGTGCTGCTCTCCATCATGGCTGGAGCCACTATTTAAATTCACTTGGATCACAGAGTAATTTTTCCACTCTGTTTAAGGTTTCTTTCGCAAGTGCCACTCCATGTCTCTTGATTTGATTTCCTTGTACCTTTTTTAATCCATTTTTAATAGGTTTCCAGATTTTTAATAGCTTTAGAGATTTCTTTTCTCCTTCATGTCTATGTTGTTGATTGTAAGACTGGCTTTTGGATGTCTCCTTTCTTTGATACCTCGCTTGCCTGGGTCGTCTTTGCACTTATCCTTTAAACACATTCCCAATGTACTTGGTTTACTTCATTGAGCATTTTTGAAAGCATTGCCTTTGCTTTTCCTCTCAACTCTGTTATCTGAATACATCTTAGGTAATTAATCAGCTCCCATTGATCTGAACATAAATTTCCAGATTTTTCAGACATTCATTACATGTGCTGAATAGAAGTGAGAGTGGCTGGATGAGAGAATTCATACCTGACAAACAGCCCATCCAGATCTGAGCTGTTCCTTCTCCTTGTGCTCTTCTCATTGAGTAGCTCAGGGCGGGGGGGGAGTGATGTTTTTCAGGCAGCTGTGAGTGAGAAGCAAAAGCACAGAATATAAATTCACTCTCTTAAGGGCTCTTCTTTCCAGTTCCTCTGGATCAGCAGCCATTTCTGAATTGGATACATGCAGGATTAGCTGGTTCTGAGAGCTGCTGTTTCATTCCTGAGCCCACCTTCTGTTTAATACATCTGGATCCCAAAGCACAGCCTGGCCATGGGAAGCTGGACTGGGTGACCCTGAGCTCCTCTCTGCTTGCTGAGCACCAGTTACCTCTCCTCACCCTGAAACCCAGCCCAGGGCCCTTCAGCTGTGCCCTGAGGACTGAGGACACCTAGTAAAAAACAACTTTAGGTCCAAATTAAATGACACAGTCTCAAGCTATGTCAGGGAAGGTGTAGGTTGGATATTAGGAAAAAAAATTTCACCAAAAGAATAATAAAGCACTGGAATGCTCTTCCCAGGGAGGTGGTAGAATCACCATCTCTGGATGTTTAAAAAAACACTGGCCATGGCACTGGGTGCTATAGTCTGGTTGAGGTGTTAGGGCACAGGTTGGACTCAATGATCTTAGAGGTCTCTTCCAACCTCATTATTCTGTGATTCTGTGATTCTGTGATTCTGCGATTTTGTGATTCTGTGATTCTGTGACATAGGTGGAGAGGCAGGAAATCATGCCATGGCTTTGTCTCCACTGTCATGGGGGAGGAGGTTGCCAAGGGAGAAAGACATGGATATGGTGCTAGAAGTGCAGCCACCCAGCAAAGCCTCAGAGCCCTGACATGAGGGGCTCAAAGAGCACCTGTTTAATCCCAGGGTGCCCTGGTGTGGGTTTTTCATTGAGTTATATCAAGCTGCATAACAGTATCCTCCTTGCTACTATATTCACTACTCCTGGGGGTGCAGGATTTCCTCAGAACTGGGTTAAAAAGCAGCCCCAGCCCTCACATGCCTGAACCAGCTGCTGCCACCTTTGCCCCAAGGACAATCGCCCACCCCAATGACACTGAATTCAGAAAAGCCACTCCTCTGCCACTGGAACTTTGCAGAGCAGCTCCCAAGTAGTGAAGGCTTCTTAGGGGAACATTTCCTGCATATTTAAAGAGCTTTGAGCCCTATATGCACGTACCTCATTGGGCTTCACTGCCAAAAGTGCAATTAATGGGTTTTGTGCTGCAGTGCAGGGGCAGGAATAGCCCTGCCTCCCTCTTTGTGCTCTGTGTGGTCTCCTGCTGTGAAGAAGGAGGAAAGTATTGGTAAGCAGGATGAAAAAAAGTATGAATTGCACATCTTAGTGACTGGCCATGAGGAATGAAGGCCGTGGGTAGGGCATGGATCAGATAAACTCATCCTGCAACAGCTCATCCTCATCTCCCTGGCAAATCACAGTGTTTGTAATGCAAAGAGCTCAGGTTAATCAAATCCTCCCTCTCTGGGGATATATTTATGTGGTCCCTCATTAGTTTATCTCCACACTTTGGTTTCAGCTGGGAGATTTTCAGAGTAAGCTACAAACCAGCTTGAAAGAAGGGTGTTGAAACTACATCTGAATTAAAACCTAATTACTTCTGCTAGGAAAACACAGTTGTGGGTCAGAGAGAGCAGAGCAGCCCAGAATGGCCAGCACCATAGGGATAATTTTTCAATGCTTAGTTATTATTAACTATACCTCTTATTCATCCTGTCTCTTGATCCTTTTTCCCCAAGCATGGAATTTGCTCATGCAGTACAACTGTCTATCAGAAATCACTGTAGCAAACTGATTTCCAGTTGTCAGGCCCAAAGATATTTTTATTTTAGTCAAATATTCTGTTCCACTAATTCAGTCAGCTCACCCACAAGTTTAACAACTGCTCCAAAGAATGTGCATGTGAATATGATTTCCTGGTATTCCTGCTTTTTGAGATGGGCTATGCCTGGTGTGTGCATGAGAATGATTTAATATTTAAAGGGACTGAAGAGGATTTGAAGAATCTTCAGAGCTAAGGAAGTTTGTGAAAAATCTCCTTTCTGGTTTAAAATGGATTAGAAATATGGATTCTGTTTATTGCTGCAGACTCAGTTTTCCCAGTGTTCAATGCAGCCTAGGGAAAAAAATTATTTCATCATGCAGTATGGATCTAATCCTACAAGGTCTCAAATAACCAGGGAAAAACCACTGAAATAGCAGCATGGCTCCTGTGCATGGCAATAATATGTTTGTGCAGGCATTGGGGTGCAGAAACTGGACTGTTCAACCCAGAAAATCAAAGGAGGCCCCTCTGGGTGCTGTGCCCAGCCCTGGGGACACCTCTGGGTGCTGTGCCCAGCTCTGGGGACACCTCTGGGTGCTGTGTCCAGCTCTGGCTCCTCAGCACAGCAGGGCCAGGAGCTCCTGGAGCTGGGGCAGGGCCTGGGGCAGCTCCGTGCCCAGGACAGGCTGAGGGAGCTGGGGCTGCTCAGCTGGAGAGGAGCCCCAGGGAGAGAGAGGGGCCTCAGCCCTGGCTGGCCCTGGGTGTCCCTGGGTGGCTCTGGGTGTCCCTGGGTGTCTCTCTCTGTCCCTGTCCATCCCTGTCTGTCCCAGTCTCTCTGTCCCTGTCTGTCCCTGTGTCCCCCTGTCTGTCCCTGTGTGCAGAGGTCAGAGCAGGCCCAGGCCCTGCCCCAGGCCCAGCCATGGCCCCAGAGCCACGGACAGGGCCTGAGCCCAGCCCAGTCTGTCCCTGTCTGTCCCTGTCCATCTCTGTGTGTCTGTCCCTGTCTGTCTGTCCCTGTCCATCCCTGTGTGCCCAGGCCGAGCTATGGCCCCAGAGCCATGGGCAGGGCTTGAGCCCAGCCCAGTCTGCCCCAGTCTGTCCCTGTCTGTCCATCCCTGTCTGTCCATCCCTCTGTGTCCCTGTCTGTCTGTCCCTGTCTGTCCCTGTCCATCCCTGTGTGTCCCTGTCTGTCTGTCCCTGTCCATCCCTGTCCATCCCTGTGTGTCCCTGTCTGTGTGTCTGTCCCTGTCCATCCCTGTGTGCCCCAGCCCCAGCCATGGCCCCAGAGCCCTGGGCAGGGCTGAGCCCAGCCCAGTCTGCCCCAGTCTGTCTATCCCTGTCTGTCTGTCCCTCTGTGTCCCTGTCTGTCTGTCCCTGTCCATCCCTGTGTGTCCCTGTCTGTGTGTCTCTCCCTGTCCATCCCTCTGTGTCCCTGTCTGTCTGTCCCTGTCCGTCCCTGTCCATCCCTGTGTGTCCCTGTCTGTCTGTCCCTCTCCATCCCTGTCCATCCCTGTGTGTCCCTGTCTGTGTGTCTCTCCCTGTCCATCCCTCTGTGTCCCTGTCTGTCTGTCCCTGTCCATCCCTGTGTGTCCCTGTCTGTGTGTCTCTCCCTGTCCATCCCTCTGTGTCCCAGTGTGTCTGTCCCTGTCCATGCCCGTGTGCCCCAGCCCCAGCCATGGCCCCAGAGCCCCGGGCAGGGCTGAGCCCAGCAATTCCCCTGCCCTGGAGGCAGAGCTGCTGCCCTGGGCAGAGCCAGCCCTGAGCAGAGCCCAGAGAGGCTCTGGGGGCTCCTCCCTGGGATGTTCCAGAGCCACACGGACACTCTGCTGTGCCCTGGGCTCTGGGATGGCCCTGCCTGAGCAGGGAGTGCCACCAGATGAGCCACTGTGGCCCCTTCCAGCCTGACCCACCCTGGGATTCTGTGCTGAAGGTGGAAGGAGCTGAGCATCCCTCTCCACCACACTGGGCCCCCCTGTCCATCCCTCAGGATCTCCCTTTTCCTCTGGTTCAAGCAGACTCCTATTCCCTGGTCTCCATGTCCTTTAATCAGCTTAGCAAAAGCCCTCCACTGCATATGGTCAGATTGCAATTTTTGAATACTCCTAGCATGGGCAAATCAAACCCAATTTCCTGCAATACAAAGCCCTGCACTGCTCCCCAGTGAGGGCTATTTTCCTGCCAAATTGCATCTTTCAAACCACAGCCAATTCAGCTGTAGAGCTGCCAAGAAAAAAGGTCAGAAAGACTTAAAAAAAGAAGATATTTTCTTCTTTACTGTATTCAAAAGGAGATCTCCTAATTCTGCTCAAACTTTCAAAACAAGGGAGAAATCACTGTGGGGTAGGTGCTGATTATAGGCAATTTCAGCCCAACATTTTGCAAGCTTTTAAATAGGACCTGAAAATAGCAATTTCTAATGTGACCAGTGCTGGAAACACTTTCCATCTACCCTGGTTCCTATGAAGACCTACTCCAGTGAAGCCAGTGGAATTATACAGATTTGGGGCCTTCCTTAATGGAGTTATCACTGCTGCTAGTACAATATTTTATATACATCCATTTTATTGAAGGATTTGACCATGAGCTTTGCTTAGCCACAGACTTCATGAGATAAAAACACAATAAATGGGGTGATGGGAAAAATCATCTCTCCTTTTCTATACAAGAGAAAAAGACTGGACTGGGAGGTGATAGGAACAAACAATAAAATATTGTAGAAAGAGCAGAGTAATGGAAGATTTTAAGTGCCCAGGCAGGGAGTAGAGGACATTAGGGAGAGAATGCTAGCTGGAAGCTTGTTTATGGAATGGGCATGAGATTGGATTTTAGCTCAGTGCATGGAGCAGCTGAAAAAGAAGAGAGCTACATGATGTATATTAAGTTCTGCACTGTGTGGAAGGGGTTTGAAGACAAGCTGAACTCCAAGGAACATGCTCTGCCAAACATCCATGGCCACCATGGCAGGCTTAGGGTAAGGGAAGGTTTTGAAGCAGGAAACTTGGAGAAGGAAACTTCTGAGAGGTGCTCAAAGAGCCAGCACAGAAAGCCAGCACTGAGTTCAGGGTTGGATGAAATAATATGTAAAGTTTTATATCCCAAATCCCCCAGCACCCAAATCAAACACATCTCATGGATGTGAGAGCAACCCAAGGGCAATCAGGGGTCAGGGCAGGTGAGGGAAGAACCTCTTCTCCTACAGAAAATGTGAAATTTATTGTTGGCTTTATTGAGGTGAGGGGAAGAAAAGACTTGTGAAAATACTGGAGGCAGTGACAGCAGCAGACCAAGTGATGGAGGAATCCATGTGGAAAGCAGTGAGATACAAGATCCATGCTGCTGCCTGGGAGGGATGTTCATGCAGGAATCCCAAAATTCCCTCCTCACAATGGGTATGCATTTTCCAAAGGAAGGAGCCTGGGGAAGTGGGATTAAAACATTAAAATGGCTCAGTGCAGTGTGTGAGCAGGTAATCAGTGCTGTTAGAGGAAGACAAGGAACCCTGATTGCTGAAGGACATTGCTGGGTCCCAGGGCCAGTGGCAAGAGGGAGGGAGGGAAGAACCTCCAGCTCTGGAAGAGGTTTCGGGGCAGTTTTGGAAGAGGTTTGGGGCAGTTCCTCTGTGCTGGCTGCTATTTTGGTACAAACAGTGCAGGGCAGATGGCTGCTGTCCTGAGCTCTTTTATGGGAGGTCAGGGTGGGAAACGCCAGGAACAGGTGTGGCACCAGGGGTCATGGGATTGTGGTGGGCTTGGCAGTGCTGGTTAATGGCTGAACTCCATGATTTTGGAGGTCTCTTCCAGCCTAAAGGATTCTATGAATAATCCCTCTGTGTAAGAGGGGATCTGACCTTATGGCAGAGATTACATCCTTATGTCAGGGCTGGAAAACAGGGATGTCTCCCAGACACTGGTGCACTGAGATTTGGAAAGGTTTGGAAAAGTTTTTTTCAGTAAAGTTCTGGGGCTGTGTCCCCCAGGCTCCTGCTGTTCTGAGCTGGGGAGGTGACAGCAGTGGGTTTGCAGTGCTCTAGGGGCTGGGGATGAGCATCCAAGCACAGAGGTCTCTGGCACTGTGACCCTCCAGGACCTTGCTTGGTTTCATGTCTTCCTTGTTCCCTTTCTTAGCTCCCAAGTGTTGTTTGCTCTTTGACAGCTTCTGCACACCACACCAGGGAGATGTTCCCATCGCATTTCACATTGATGAGCTTTTATTGGGCAGTTACAGTCAATTTAGAACCCATTAATGGACACAAATAGTCCAGATTGTCCCTTCCATTTCCCATTACTTCGCCTTTTATGCACCAAATTCGTTCAGCCACTGCACTGCCCCATCATGGAACTCGTGGAATTTCCTCCCTGAGCTTTCAAGACTTGACCATTTCACGTAGTTTCATATTTATCCACAAATTTTCTTTTCGCTGCCTATGCACTGAGATGAATGCTCAGGCATCCAGGCTATTAATAAATACACTTGATAACAATGGTCCTCATGTGAGCCATTAAGACACTGCAGTATTAATAGCCTTTCCTTTTGGAGAAAGACTATTTATTCTTCCCCTTTTCCTTTCTTCAGGCTGGAGCAGATCGAATTGTTCATTGTGAGTAATCTCCTTGGAGAGTATAGTTCTTATTTCTCTATGAAAATCATTCATTAATTCATCCTGTGAACTTTATGCTGAGATTCTCAGCCTTTTGCTTTCACTCTTTGCTCCTCATTACTCACATGGTCTTGGTTCACCTCTGTGTTGTAGCACAGATGCTCCAATGTGTCTGGATGCTGAGATGACTAAGCAAGGAATGACAGGCAGCCAAGAGCCAAAATTGTATTTCTTCTGTGATTGAATCAGCCTTTAGCAAAGACATAAAACTTGAGAGGCCCCTGAACTTTCTTTGAATGGCCAAGTTGTCATTTTGTCACAAGAAGCCAACTTGATGACGCTGGTGGCAAATCCGTGGGTGCTCTCAGCCTTCTCCATTTCCAAACCACAGCAACCAGGTCCTCCTTGGACATGGAAGCCTCTTGGGCAATTTCCTTGTGTTTGCAAGCACATTTTTGGGTGAGAGTCACCATGACACAAGAGTCAAGTGGTGTTGGGTGATGGTGACCTCAGGAACCAATTTTACCCTTTTCATCTCTGTTTTTTACACTTTTCCCACTGCTCACTGCTGGGTTGAACTAGGAGCACCTTGACACTTCTGAGCATCCAAGTCCAGAAATCACTGTTCAAAAGTGAGCTCTTGTTTCTGTTCATTCCCTTGCTGCTCCATAGCCACCCTTCCCAAACCCCACATGATCATGCTGTCTGCCTGCTCCTTGGGAAAGCCCATCTGCTACTTCTCACATTATCTCTGCTGATTATTCACCATATTTTATGGGAAGGAACTGGATAAAATCTGTCCCCAGCATACAGATAGACTTGAGAGCTTCAGATCTACTGCAGTTCATTTCTTTACCCATATAACTCAGCTGGTAAGTATTCCTTTACAATCAATAAACTGTAATTTCCCAAACTGCCAAAAAAAGCAAGGTTAAGAACATCTTCTACTCACTAGGACTGCGGCTGTCTGAGCCCTCACAAGGGAAATTACTAATAAAGAGATAACCTTAATTAATAGCAGAGTAAGTACTGGACTTACAGGCTCAAATTCCTGCAGCTTTTCAGCTCACATTCATATAAATTATTATTTGTCTTTGCACATGGATGGTGGTTTGGGATGATCAGCTTCTTGAGTTAAGGAGCCTTTAGGCTCCCAGAGCTGACAATTTAGGCCACAGCTCTCAGAAATAACAATGGACATGGCAGTGTTGATTCAGCAGTAACTGAGCTCAGTGCTTGTGCCTCCAAATTATATTACAAGACAAGGCAGCACCTGTGGAAAAGAAAGGAAAAGCTCCTAGAGATTCCAGTGGGATGTAACCTAAATATTTATTAGCCAGCATCCTCCTGTGTAGATTCACCAATCAAAATCTGTCTCAACTCATTAGAAATGTGTATTGTCAAATTATTATTATTATTATTATTATTATTATTATTATTATTATTATTATTATTATTATTATTATTATTATTAATTTGATTAAAAGAAAACACCTCCAAAACTTACAATTTAACCATAAACCAAAGGAAACTAAAATAGGGGGTACAGAAGGAAGAGGGAATACAACCAAACAGCCTGATTTTATTGGTCAATGTGATAGATGGTGCTTTTAATGCACCCAGGACCTGTGGGTGCCTGCCAGGGGAAAGGAAAGTCTTCAGCATGGATTTGCAGAATCATGTTTAAGTGGTTTTAAGGATATTTCTGAAGATAATTACATAAAAACAGAGAGGTCAAGTTAATTGTGGTTCTCAAGGTCTTCCTCTCTCTTGCCAGCTAAGGATGCTCACTGGGCTGGATGTGTCCAAACTCTGCACCTCACAAAAAAATGGGATGGATCTCAGGTGAGACCTTCCAAGGCAGAAAGATGGATGTGGTGTGTGGGTGTGGAAGGAAAGGCTGGGCCACAAATGTCCAAAGTGGGCACCCCCATGGATACTCCGTGGGAGGGATTTTCTCCTGGCCCCACAACTCCTCTTTCATGGCATTGCTCAGGACACTGCCATGAAAGAGGAGTTGTGGGGCCAGGAGAAAATCCCAACAAGGAAACGCAAGCAGACAAGATTTGAAGTAGATGAACTTGTTCCACCCTGACAAGAGAGGGCTGTCATTCATCCAGAAGAATAAAAGTGGTTTCCTGCATCAGAAGGAGGAAGGGGTTTGGGTTGCTGAGTGGTTTTTTCTGATCAGAGATGTTTCCATCAATATCCCCTTCTTATCAACCCCAGCCTCCAGCACAGCCATCCATAAGTCTCAATCCCAGTCAGCCCTGGACCTCTCTGCACAAAAGGTTCTCATTCAGGCCAGAGTCATGTGAGAGACTTTTGAGAATTTTGAGAGATTTAAAATGTGGAATCCACTTTTTTCGGGGCTTAAAAATCCCATTTTTTGTAATAAAAAGGCTTTATATAGTCCTTCTAACCTTGCACTTTCAGGGGCACCAAGCATAGCTGGATCATTTTAGAATAAGAAAAGCAAAGACAAGAGTGAACAGGAGCTGACTTACTATTTAAAGAATTTAATTTTCGTTTTGAGGAAAAGTGTAAGTCTAAATTTTCTGTTACGTAACAAACTGCATTTAAAAGCAATTGCTTTTGAAAATACACTATTGAACTTTGAAATTACTGTGATAATGCTGCTTTCGTCTGTGAATGCTCCAGTCTGGGAGGAAGCACAACAGCAGCCTTTGATGAGGACATGAATTTGTTATGACAGGCTAATTTTACAAATCCAAGGCTGCCTTACAGCAGAATTATAAAGATATAGATTAAAAAAACCCAAAAGCCCAAGAAGCAAGAAATGTATCATGTTGCTGCTGAGAAAATGTTCTCACACAGTCAACTCCCACAGGTCAATTCAAGGTAGTATCCAGCCACCTCTGATAGCTCAGGGAGCAAAATATTGTGAATATTGGGCATGTTTAGACTCATGGGTGACTTCAGCTGTTTGATCCATGCCTGTGTGTGTGTCTGGGAGTGCTGAGATATGAACTGGCTCACTGTCCTGGTTTAGGGCAAATTTGGGAAAAATCCTCCAAAGGGGCCCCTCCAGAAAGCAAACCCACACAGCCTCTCCCCACAACAGTTTGGGAAGGATTCCTTGGAGAGAAGTGGAAAGAACCTGTTTATTTAACAGGCACAGCACCCCCAGCACACAAAATGAACAATACCGGGTGACACCACTCTGTCACTGCTCTGACAAAGATGACAAATTCAGAAAGTCTCTGTTGGGAATGGTCACTTATTGCAATGCTGTGAGGGCCCTGATGAAGGAGGAATGAATGATGCATCTGACTCCATGGATAGCAGAAGGCTAATTAATTACTTTATTATACTATATTATTCTATACATTTAAAACTGAACCTGCCAAGCACTCAACCCTGCTCACACTGCACTGAATCTCGTGGCTGTCACCCAACAGTCCCCACACACACCTGGCCCTGACAGGCCAAGGAAACAAAACACCATCACTGTGGGTGAACAATCTCCATGTTGCATTCTACTTTGGCACAAACACAGGCACAGCAAATGATAAGAATTGTGCTTTCTTTCTCTGAGGTTCAGAGAATGTGAAACCCAGAAATATTCTTGGGAAGAATTGTGCCTTGCTTTTCTCTGTGAAGGGAAATGTGGCTGCAGTCGCTCTGTTCTCAGTCCCTCCCTGCTGGGGCAGCTGCTGCAGCCACAAGGTGCAAACTCTCGGTGTTTCCCAGGTCCCAGTATGGAGCAGGTTTGAGTGGTTCCAAAAAAGGGAAAGAAAAACAGTCCAGGGAAAAATTTGAACTGCTCAGCTAAACTAACTAATGAGCAGAAGCAAAAAGCAAGAGCAAAGCAGGAGCAAAGCAGAAGCAAGAGCAAAGAGAAAAGCCAAGCAAAAAGCAAAAGCAGCACCATGTACTGCCCTGTCTGTGTGTCCCACCAGCCATGGGGGAGTGGCTGATAACAAAACAAAACAAAACAAAACAAAACAAAACAAAACAAAACTTTCACTCTTCAGAGCCAGTCTTGAAGGCACAGAACATAATATCCAGCATAAAGAGAACAATGACTGGGGATACAATCATCATAACGTCACCCTAGGACACTCACGTAAACAGACAGACAGATCTTGGGGAAAAAGCAATGAGGAAAAACAAAATCAATCTACCAGACTCCCTGCCCCCATATAAAATGAGAAACAATGGAAATCCTGCCTGGAACCTCAGCACAGCCCAGCTGTGCCTGAGCAGAGCTGACACCTTGAGTTAACATCAGGTCCTGGCAGAAGTCTCCTGGAAATAATCTCACTGCAGATATCCCCACCAATCCTCCACAGGAAGGGCAGGAAGGATCTCCTGGATGGGAGATCCAGAGATGTCTGCTGGAAATGGGGGAAATCAGGAGGTGTAGGAGAGCATTTGGAACCACAGCTTGGAGATCCAGGGAGAAGGGTGGATCCTGGAGGAACAGGGAGAGGGAAGCTGAGGGATGGGCTGAGAGGTCTGTGCAGGAATGGAGGCACAGCTGAGGGGTGTCCACCTTAACCAGAGTCATCAGCAAATAGGAACAGCCTTCCTGTACCTGAAGGGAGCTTACAGGAAATCTGGAGAGGGACTTTTTGCCAGGGCAAGTGTGAGAACTCAGCACATCACTCCAGATGTCCAGAGTTACCGAGAGAACCCTTGGGGGTCTCGGAAATCCTGGAATGTTGCCAAGAGTGCTTGGTGGCTTGATTTTGATCCATCCACAGAAGTGACAGCAGTTTGAGGACATGAGAATCACTTTAGAGTGAAGGGTGCAAAAGGGACACATTTATAGGGTGAAATATAAACTTTAAGGTTTTTGGTACAGGGGGGTTATGGAGACAAGATGGAGGGATCAGGGCGTGTCTCATCCTTCTTCTTTCTTCTTCTTGTCTTCCATCTTCTGTGGTGATGTTGGCACTTGGGGATTGGTTTATGGTGAAGGTGCACTTGCTAACATGGGTGAAAAGTATTGGAAAATAAAGGTAAATATCATGTACGTAGATTTTACTATAAAAAGACATGACCGCCCCGTGGGTGGTCAGAGTGCCCGTGGCTGCCTTGCAGATCAGACCTCTGTTGGGTAGACAGAAAATTTTGTAGATAAGAAACAATAAACAATCTGAAGACCGAAAAGCTGAAGAGTCCAGACTCGTCCTTTGAAACGCGTGCCACCCAAGAACCACCCTACCCGTGTCGGGGCAGAGACAGACAGCCAGACCCGACAGGCAAGCAGTGATAGGACAAGGGAGAATAGTTTAAGGTGAAAGACGGTAGATTCACCTTGGATATTGGGAAGGAATTGTTCCCTGTGAGGGTGCTGAGGCCACAGAGAAGCTGTGGCTGCCCCTGGATCCCTGGCAGTGTCCAAAGCCAGGCTGGACAGGGCTTGGAGCACCTTGGGATGATGGAGGGTGTCCCCAGGGGTGGAACTGGATGAGCTTTGGAGCCCCTTCTATTCCAGGACACTATGAACTGTGGGAAGCACATGGGAAGGAGGAGGAATCACGTGGTGGGGCTCTTCTGGGATGCTGCTTGCTCCTGTGAAGCTCTTGTGACCAAGGACTCACCGAAACACCTCCCACAATGTTTGAGGAAAAGGCAAACAGAGCTTTGGGGCTAAGGAAATCCTCTATGGACAGATGCCAAATGCACTCAAGACTTTGGCAGAGATTTTGTGTGGTGCTGTATCAGCCAGTGGCCAAAGGAGCCCAGTTTGTGCTCCTGACAAACCCTGTAAGGCTCCAACACTGCCAAGGGATCTCTTACAGCAGCTCACATCTCAGTGTCACTGTGTAAATCTCTGCAGCCTGTCACTGATGGAAGGCTCTATGTGACAGGTGTCACCCATAAATCCCATTTAAATACATCCATTACCACACACTGTATCACTCACAATCACCCATGAAATGTCTCTTTGGAGTCCAGAATCAGACAGGGATGATTCAGGGCCATTTCACTGGTGAGATGGGATTAGCTGGATCTTGCAGCTGTTAGGATGTCAGGCCCAGCACTGGCCCCAGAAGGGATGAGGGAGAGCAGGCAGAGACAGCTCCAGCAGCCTTTTCCACACATCCTGGAGCTGCTTCAAACTTAGACCTTAAAATTGTCCACAGAGACTTCAAAACCCACTTCCCATGGGAATACATGCAAGAGTCCTGCAGGTACCTTAGGTTTTAGAGCCAATGAGACATTTCTCTGGCTTTCTGTCATCATTTCCACCTTGGCAAGTGGAGTTCACAGAGCTTTACACACACACATGTGCACACAGAGTTCTGCCTGAGACACAGACAGAGTTAGGTGGTTTTGCCATTCAGCAGGTGGGTTTTTTTTTTTAGTTTCTCCTCCAAAAGGAACAGGCAGCTTGAGAAATCAACCTGCTCCAAAAAGAAAATTGGTGTCTCATTAAATTCAGAATAACATGGGAACATCTGCAAAATAAACAGGGCAATTTAGACAGGCTTATTGGGAGACATCAGTGCTGGCTGCTGTTCCAGCCTGTGCCAGACAGGAACTGTGCTGACAGAAGGGGCTGGGACACACCCCAGGTATTGCTGAGTAAAAGTAGAAGAGGAGAGGTGCCCACATATTTTGTGTCTGGGCAGTGTCTGCAGGAGCAGGTTCAGAGGAAGAAGGGCTGAGACAGTCCCAATGCCACAGAGACATCAGGATCTCTGCTGCTCACAGTGACCCCCAGATGTGTCACAAAGTCTCTTTTCCCAGCCCAGCGCTGGAAGAAGGAGTCAGAACCCTTCAGTTCTCGTTCTCAAGGTTGTTTATTGTAGCTTATCTATAAAATTCTTTCTCCTGTCCAGCCAAGGTCAGACAGAGGCACTCTGCCTGCCCCCCAGGGCAGGGTTATCTTTTTATACTAAAAACTACATATACAATATTTACAATAACTTCCCAATACCTATCACCTCTGTTAGACACTGAGCTTCTACTCTAAACCAATCTGTAAGTGCCAACTTCACAGCAGAAGATGGAGGCCAAGAAGAAGAAGAAGACTGGACATGCCCAGACTCCTCCATCTTGCCCCCTGAACCCCCATTCTAAAAACCCCAAAAATCGATTTTTCACCCCATGATAAATTCACTATCATTCTACTTAACTGTTGTGGCTTGCAGATCTTCATATAAGGTTGGTAATTTGCTCCATGGGTCATAATCAAACCCACAGGGGCATCTTGGGCTCTGTGCCAGGGTCTCTGAGCCCCCTGGCAGGGTCTTGGCAGCCAGAGGGATGTCCTGAATTCTGACACACCAGAGGCTTCCTGGCTCTGATATTCTTATATATTTCCATATGTTTCCAGTGTTTCTGCTCTGAGCACTCTGCTCCAGTCCCAACAGCAGAACTTCACTCCTCTGTAGTGACTTTTCTCATTATCCACAGAAACATTCCATCCTTTTGGCCATGGTGGCCTTGATAACAGCTCTGGCACTGGGACCCAGTGAGGAGCATTTGGATATGGGGAAGCAGTTGGGAATTAGGATCAGGTCCAAACAGCAACAAGGGCCAGCCAGAGATGATCTGAGGTTCATGGGTGCAGCTCTGCCTTCATTTCCCAGAAAGGGCACGAGAAGGATGAGCCATCACCACTTCCCCCTGTCCGTGGTGCTGCTGGAGAGGGATCAGCTCACTCAGGAGCAGGAGGAGATGAATGTCAGTGCAGGAGGAGAGGACTTGGGTGAAGCAAGGAGCTGCAGCACTGTCACTTTTAATGAGCTGGGTGATTATGTACTGGCAGCTGTTTGCAGATTAGAGACTGAGGACTTGGTCAGGGATAATTATCTCTCTCTGGAATTAAGAGATTTTTCTCTCTTCTGGCAGGGAAAGAAGTGCTGGGCAGTGCCCAGCATCCAGACCTGCAGCCCCAGGAGGGGAGGGCCGTGGTATCTCTTTCCCCCACCCCAGAAAAGGAGGAGTCCTGTCCTCAAAGAAGCCCAGAAGGATTGGATTACAATCCATGGATTAAACCAATGTCCTAGGATGTCCTTAGCTCCTTACCCAGTGTGGCTTCCAGGCAGCTCCCTGCAGGATCCACTGCTGGGTGTTTTCCAGCCTAATAAAATATTCTGAAAACTGGATATTGGGATGATCTGCTACAGAGGTCACACACCTGCAAGAGCCAGTAAGGGGTGAGGGCAAACATCAGCATTTCCCAAACTGCACCCAAAGGCTGTTTCTTCATCTCCCCTGAGATGGAAAAATAAGCCTGCTCTCTGCAGCTAAAAACTGGTATTAACAACAATAACAGACTTTTCAAAATAAAATATTCAGCTGCAGAAAATATTTCTCGAAAGCAATGCCATTGCCTTCAGCTCTGCCAGCAACACAAACTGGCACAGAAATCATGGCACAGAGAGAGCACTGCAACCAGCTCTTGTTAAAATCCCAGCCTGACCCCACAGGTGGTGTGGAATTGTAGAATAATATCTTCCAGACTTAAAATTTTAAGTTTATCAGCCCAAAGAAGTGACTAGAGGGGATCTTTTAAATATACTTTCATAACAGGTTATGGGTGCTTGATGATCCATCTTCTGCTTTAGTTAAAGGAGGTTAAATTGATTATCAGGGAATGCCCAGGGTGGCTGCAATTGTTTTCCAGTGCTGAGGCTGCAGTGTGAAAGTGGCAGTGGTGGTGTGAATGTTACCTACGTGTGACCTCTGTCATTCATCTCCTCCTGGTATGAAAACATAAATTATACAAAGGTTATAATGCTGATCTCCTCACAGAGGGGAGAACAGCCTGGGCCAACTATTAAAGTCTTCATCCAAAAAAAAAAAAGCTTTCATAGCAAAATGTACTGCATCAGGAAGTTTAAAACCTTCCTCAGGGTGGCTTGAAAAGGCTCATGGTGAATCCAGGCTTGCTCCAAGTGACCTTGCTCTTGGTGCAGGATGAACACAGGGATTTGGGAACAAGACAATGCCTGTTGGAATATCATTGTGGGTGTAGTGCACTGTACTGCTCTGGAAGACAAAGCCCTCAGTGGCTTAAACTGAGTCAGAAAGGATGGTCAGATACCCCAGAGTGGTGCCAGCAGAGCTTCTGTGACAAGGGACAGCAGCCAGCAAAGTGATCTGTCCCTCTTTTCTCTCTTCTACGAGGCAGCACTTCAATGCAAAGTTCTCTTATGATGGGAAATTCTTCCACTAAAAGCACAAGAGGTGCTTGGGATGGAGACCCTGAGAGAGGGAATGGATCAGGCAGAACAGAGGGCAGCAGGTGGCTTGGTGGGAGCTTGTCCTTGTGTCCTCATCCTCCTGTTCCCACGAGTGCCAAGTGCTCACCAGGAGCAGCGTGCTCCACAGGCAGCAGCATTCCAGGCATCTGACTACAAACTGGGTTAAAAATTACTCTGCGGTCAGAAAAATTAATGTCTCGGAAAAATAAACAGGATTTTCTGAAGTGAGTGGGATAATCATAAATTAGACTCAAATGGCAAGTGTTTCTGTGAGCACTGTGTGACACACTGAGCCAGCCCTCGGGGATTTCTGCTTTCCATATGCAGCAGCTCAGCTCCTGCTGCTCCCTGCCTGCCCTCACAGACCTGCACAGGACATGCCAGCCCAGCCAGCTGCAATTTCCCTGCATTTTAAAGGTGGGCACCAGGCCCCAGTGCAGGTTGAGGAGTTTCCTACATGGCAAAGCCATGTTCAGCAGGTTTTGCTGTTCCAGAGTCCAGAGCTCGCCTATCAGGTGCCCAAGGAGTGAGCTGAAGGTGTAAGAGGAGCAGTGCCCTGAATCAGGCACGTGACACCTGGTCACACAAATTTACCTACTGGCAAAACCCCCAAAGAGTAGGGCTAGAAGGGACATCACAAAGTGAATCCCAAACAACATCACCTTCATATTTGTTCTTTCTCACAGGAACCTAAAAAAACCTATTTCTGTTAAAGTTCAGTAATATACCCTCCTGTTCACATCCTCTTCCCTCTCTCCCCAGCCCCGCTGGCTGATCCACCCCAGTGTTTCACTATCCTTGTGTTACTGTTATATTTTGTGGAAAAATCCTTTTTCCAGGATTTCTTCTCTTGGGAAGCTGAGAAGCTTCAGAGATAAAGGAAAATAATATTATCTCATTGCTTCTCCTGTGTTTTGCTGCTTTAAAATGTGGTTTGGAGATTGTTTATCCAACAGGTGGTTGTTTGATTGGTTTCATGTGAATTGGTTTTACTTAATGACCAATCACAGCCAGCTGTGTTGGAACTCTGGAAGAAGTCACAAGTTTTTAAATAATGTCTCGTTAAGCCTTCTCTTTCTAAAAACATGGAGTCAAATTAATCAATTCCTCCTTTGTCTTAAGAACCCCAAAAATACCACATCCTTGGAGTCAAAAGCCATTTTTCCTTAATTCCTGTCTGCATTCCTGACCCTTCCCAGCATGAGAGAATCCCTCTGAATTCAGTTCTCTCCATCACCAGAGTTGTTACTTTCCTCCTCACAGCTCTTTACTTGAGGAACATTTTTCTTCTCCTTAGACAGGTTTAATCAGCTGCAGGTTTATGGCTCCCCAACAGCCCAGAAAACTGTAGAAAATAGTCTAAAAATAATAGGGAAAAACCATTTGTAAAAGCCCTTGCCTTGTTTGGGATCCATTCCCACACGGATGACAAGTTGTTGTGAGCGCTGACGTGTAGGCGGAATTGGCAATGCCTGATGAAAATGCTTTTAATTACCACACTCAAGTTAGGATTTTGTAAAACAATAACATTTTGCTTGTCTGAAAGCTGAGTATTTATTATTCTCCAACTGTCAAATATTAGTCTGAGTACAAGCAACAGCCCTTGGATTTCTTTCAAAAGGCTTGGGTGATCTTTTGCTAGCAACAGGCGAGGGGATACAGGTGCAGAGCAAATGATCTCTGTTTTTATGCTTTTACCAGATTTTTTTTTTATCTGTCCATTCCAGGGATCCAATATGAGCTCTCTTTTAGGTCTCTTCTCTCCTGGACTTTTCTGGACAACAAAGGACACCTGAGGATCCACCAGCACTGGGGAACTCCTTTTGCTTTTCCCAGGTACACTCCTGTTGTACATCCCTTCTACTTTGGTTTGTTTGCACCAGCACCAAACCTCTCCCCCCTTAAAATCCACTGTTTCTTTAGTTCTTTCCCATTATCTCTCATTTGGTACAAAATACAGGACTAAGGGGCACTGGAAAAACCAAACTTAGCTTTTTGTGGTCTGCAAAAAAGATATTTTGCCTCTTCTCCAACTTAAAAGGTCAGGGTGTCAACACTTTTCTCTCCAGTCTTTTGGAGCTGATTGATTGGAAGAGAAACAGCCCCAAAACTTTGACAGATGGATGAATGGAAGTGCTGAGCCTGTGTTGTCAGTGAGGGCCAGGGTCAATGTTGCAGCCTTATGGTATTGAAATCTTGGGGTTTTTCCTTTTCTGGGGCAAACAAACACACCTGGAATGGGCCTTTCCACCCAGGTCAGGAAATTTGGGGATGGGTATGAAGCAATCACAGCCCCAAGGCTGACAGAGCTCCAGGAGTGTTTGGACACTGCTCTCTGACAGAGGGAGGGATTTTTGGGGTGCCTGTGCATGGCCAGGAGCTGGAGTGGATGATCCCTGTGGGTCCCTTTCCTCTGAGGATACTCCATGATTTTGTCATGGGCCAGCCAAGAAAGCCAAGGATTTCAATTCCAGTCTCAAACTGGACAATTTGACTTATTCCTTCCTTAGAGCAAATCAGATCTGGGATGACCCAGAAACATGACCAAAGACAGTAAGAACACTGCCACTTAGGGGGTTTTCTCTCCCACAAATACATGGCTCCTGCTGGAAAATAATTAGAGAGAAATGAGCACAGGACATTATGCATGACAGTGTCTGATCTCAGAGAGGGAAGGGTTTGGGAGAATGAAGAGTTTACATTTGTGAGGCTGCTGGGAGTGCTGGCAAACCCACGTGATTTGCAAATTCCTCTTGTCTTCAGTTAAATAAGCTCATGGCCTCTTTGGTGCTTGACAAGAAATGCTCTGTCAGGAAGGCATGGGTGTGTTTTCTGCCCGTGTCACACACACATGGACACAAAAAAATGCTTGTTTGCAGCATCTTCTCTGCATTTTGGTGTATGACTTGTGGCTTGTAGAGAAGAAGTGGTACATAATTCTCTACCTTCTATCCTTTCTACCAGGACAGCAAGAAACTCTTGGAGACTACATCTGCAGCCAGTATATAGTGCAGAAGTGACCTAAATTGCTATTAATTGTAGTGGCAGGACTAAATAGCTGTTCTCAGTGTGTTTACAGCTGGCGAGACAAACAGTTTGTTCTCAAGATAATGACAAACCACTTATATTTGGTCTACAAAAGGACTGTTTGTTCCCTAAATACCTGCACCAGGAACTGTGTTTGTGAAGGAAAAACAAAATGTCTTCATGAGCAGTGGCCTGCCTGGAGCTGCCCTCTCTAGGATGCTCACCCAGCTCTTGTCAAAGTGAAAAAAATCCCCAGATTTAGTTTTCTGCCAAGGAATGGGGACTTGGGAGCAAGCCCTGATCAGGTTAGAGATGTAAATATGTAAATAGAAGGCCACTTGGCTTGTTAGAGCTTTCTAACATTGCCACAAATTTCTCAAGGCCTGCTAGCCACCAAAACCATCCTGTATTTCTGCCTTGGAGTCTCTCACTGGTTTTGCTTTCAAACCAGAACAAGGATGTACAAGAACATGAGACATGGGCAGCAGGATGGTCTGTGAGAGAAACAGCTCCTGTTCCCTGGGTCTCACTGCTCCCAGCAAGGCTCTGCATTCCCCCTGTTCAACCCAGACACAGGAGGAGATTCTTCACCTGGGTTCTTCACACATGGGATGATCCATGAGGACAATATTATCAATCACTGGGCAAAGCTGCTCTGCTGAGCTCTGTAAATAAACAGCTTCCTCACAGCCTCGTGCGCTACGCTGCTGGAGATTATTTCTGCCAGAGGTCTTCATTGCTTCCTTAGCATGAATTCTCTTTTGGAGAGTGATTCACCTTGAGCAGTGAATGTTTGCTGGAGTATCTCATTCTGATCAGAGTGTTCCCCCTGACCTTATAATCTGCAGCTCTGTTAATGCCTTAATGGCACCTGGTTATCCTGACACAGCAGGACAGTGCTGGATCCACGTGCCACCAGGATTATGAGGCTTCTGGGCTTCCTGGGAAACCCTTGCTGCTGTTTGTAGAACAGTGGGATTCCTCTTCTTCCTTACTGCAAAGTACAGGATTACAGACCCCTCACTACTGCCTGTAAAAAACCCCTCACTCACTCAGGTCCAACTCTTTAGAACTTCTATTTTGTTTGGTTTTGTTTTTGGTTTTTTTTCCTCCTTTCCAAAATTGCTTCTTTTGCAGAAAAGAGCTTTGCTTTTCTCCATTCTGCTGGTCTGTCCATATTCATCCTGCACAAGGCTTTTCAGGCACATTCCTTTGAAGCCAGCAAAAATTCAGTACAAATAACCACCTTTTTCATTCTTAACAACACCTTCCTGGGAAAGAAGGGCTGAACTTATTCAAGCTTCTCCTCCTGCTTGGATTGGCTTTCCAATCCAAATCACTGGAGTTTTCCAGCAGAGCTACAGCAGGATCTAGGTCCCAAGCTGTAACCCTCTAATGAGCACTCAACATGTATTTAGGACCCTTCCTTTCATTTCCTGTTTTCTGAAAGAATTTTGAGTACCTTAAATGTGAAAACTTTTCAAGTCCCTAGCTCTTACTGAGAAGAAATGCAAAGCACTGAGTAGGACTAACTGAGCTGATAATTTCTCTTTCTGTCTTTATCATTTGTTTTCCTAGCCCTGTTTTCACTGTGGTCAAAAGAAAACCTTGAACCAGTTTGGTTTTTTTTTTCTAAAAAGCAGAGACTTGCTGGCCTTGCAGACCCACATTTACCTTTCACACTCAACTTTTCCAGTGTTTGCCCAAACTTCCTGACACCCAGCAGCAGCAGCCAGGACCAGTTTGTAGGGAAAAAGAAGGAAGAGCTGCAGGAATCAGGGCTGGGCTGGCAATTGTGGTGTCAGATGTTCCGCAGGGCTTGGTTGGATGCCCCCAGGACAGTGCAGTTGTGTGTGTTCAACAAACCCCTGTGATAGTCCCTGGGAGTTTATAACATCCCTACATTGCAGCATTTACACCTACAGGGAAACTGTGAATATCTCTGGCATTCAGAGTCACACACACTCAGGGAGACGTGCAAATGCACATTATATGCAGAATTGTTACACCAGAATTTTTTGACTGTTGCAAAAGGAGTGAAGTCATATTTGGCAAAGATATTCACTGGTTATATGCAATTACAACCACTGAAAATGTGAAGGTTTTCTATGCATTTTACAGGACATATTAAAAAAAATTCTTTGGAGAGGGACTTTGGACAAGGGCATGGAGTGACAGGACACAGGGAATGGCTTCCACTGCCAGAGGGCAGGGTCAGATGGGATATTAGGGAGGAAATTCTTCCCTGTGAGGGTGGGCAGGCCCTGGCACAGGGTGCCCAGAGCAGCTGTGGCTGCCCCTGGATCCCTGGCAGTGCCCAAGGCCAGGCTGGACAGGGCTTGGAGCAGCCTGGGACAGTGGGAGGTGTCCCTGCCATGGCAGAGGAGGGATTGAGATGATCTTTAAGGTCCCATCCAACCCAAACCATTCTGTAATTCTGTGATTCTGTCTCCACCCCATCCTCCCCACGAATGGTGCTTCACTTTGCAAAGAGGTGGGTTTAAATCTGAAATTTGCAGTCAGAATCTGAACTGGGGAATCCTGGTGTTTATGGAGCACGGGCGATCCTGCCCTCACTGCCTCCCAAGGCCTCTCAGCTAAAAATTCCCAGTCCCTGGCACATTGTGTGGCAGGCCAGACCCAAGTGAGCCAACATGGAGTGGCACAGTGGATCATCTGCTGGCCAGGAGTAGGAGGAATTGATTTCTGCCTAATAAAGAAAATTCATTACCCAGACTGAATGAGTCAGAAGGAAAGGAAGGCTGGTGTAAAGAGGGAGGATGGACTCATGCACTCTGTTATTTCAGGCTTGCTTGGTTGCAGTGAAGGTCTGTCTGTGCAGCATCTCCATCTGCCCAGCCTTGGCCCGTGTCCTGTGGCAGGATTTCAGCTCACAAACTGCTGCTGCTCTTCAGGGGGAGAGGCCTTTGGTGGAGGCAGGACTGCAGCACAGTTTGTTCTCCCTTTGGCAAATTAACACCTTTTTAACACACCCATCCCTCCCCAGGGCTGGGAGAAGGGGACATGGCAGCGGCCAAGCAGAGCCAGCGCACACAGAGGACAGGGACAGCCAGAAAGGGCTGAATCCTCAGGGACAGAGCCAGGCTGGTGACAAATTTTCAGGACCCAGGACATTCCTGTGGCTGCCCTGGGTGATTGGAGACCCTGGCAGGGGGCTCAGAGACCTTGGCACAGAGTCAAAGACACCCATGCCTTCGATTTTAACCCATGGAAACAATTACCAACTTTGTGTGAAGAGTTACAAGCCAGAAGAGTTTGAGTAGAATGACAGTGAATTTATCACAGAGTGAAAAAGTGAATTTTGGGGATTTAGAATTGGGGTTCAAGAAGCAAGATGGAGGAATCTGGGTGTGTTCTGTCCTTCTTCTTCTTCTTCTTGTTCTCCATCTTCTGCTGTGATGGTGACACCTCTGGATTGGTTTAGAGTAGAGACAAACTGTCTAACATGGGTGACAGGTATTGGAAAATTATTGTAAATAAAGCACACGTAGTTCTTAGTATAAAAAGCCAACACCACCCCAAGGGCAGGGACTGTGCCACAATCTGACCTGCTGGACAGATCTCAGCAGCTCAGAGAAAGAATGTGATAGATAAAAGAAAATAAACAACGTTGAAAAGCAGAGCTGAAGAATCCTGACTTTTTCTTCGGTCACGGGGCTGGGGGGAAAAAAACTCTTTAATATCTTGGGAGCCATTTCAGCAACACAAAACCCAAGAAAAAATGCCTGTTGCTCCTTGGCTCCAGAGCAGGCTCAGAGATGCACTCAGATGAGAGCAGGTCCTGGTCCAAGGAGCTGCCACCATGCCTGGATTTGGCTCCTGGTGAGGCTTTACTTCCCCAACCACCTTACCAAGCTGGAGAACAAGAGCAGACTGCCAAGCCAGAGGGTCAACAGGCCAGGGCAGGGTTTGGGGTGTCCAGGAACAAGAGAAACCCTGGGATTTGTCTTCATCAGCTCTTGATGCTCCTTGCGCTTTTCAGGGCAGCCTCTGCGGGAGGCAGGAGGAGCAGAAGGGACGTGTGGGAGGCAGAAGATGCTGCAGTGAGCACCATGGGCTCAGTGGGAGCAGTGTGGGCACCACCTTGTCACCCCACATGGGGTACATGTCTTGTCACCTCTGACCTGGGCAGGAGAGGTCCAGTTTTGCCAAGAGGCCATGGGATTTTTTAACAGAACCCTCCTTTCCTTTCCACTGAAGGATCTCTCCTTGGAGGCATCTTCCCTGTCCCTCACTGCTGCTTGTGCCAGGACTGACAGCATCTTCCATGGCAGGGAATGATGTCTCAGTTAGGAGCCTCCTTGTTTAGTCTTACAGCTGTCAATTAATCCCACATTTTTGCTATTCAAACTAGCTGTGGGTAGCAACATTTCCTGCTGCAGTGAAAATTTGTTGTGAATAAGAGCTGGAAGGGAAACTGCATTAATATTTGACAGCAGTTGGTGCTGAGGGAGGCTTTGCACTTCACAACCTGAGACCCAGAGGGGTTTCTCAAACCAGCAATAGTTTAACAGCTTTTAACCACACTTTTGCCACATGCAGCCCAGCTGGGGACTGCTGCTGGCCCAGGCATGCTTGTGCCATGCCCAGCTCAGCTCAGCTTCCCATCTTGGGCTTGTCCTGCAGAGCAGAGATTTTTTGGGGGGGCACTGGGAGAATAAAAGCAGCTGATCACAGAATCATTGGATCATAGAGTGGTTTGTGTGGGAAGGGATCTTAAAGATCATCTCACTCCCCCTTCTGCCATGGGCAGGGACACCTTCCACTGTCCCAGGCTGCTCCAAGCCCTGTCCAGCCTGGCCTTGGGCACTGCCAGGGATCCAGGGGCAGCCCCAGCTGCTCTGGGCACCCTGTGCCAGGGCCTGCCCACCCTCACAGGCAAGAATTTCTTCCCTAACATCCAACATAACCCCACCCTCTGTCAGTGTAAAGCCATTCCCTGTGTCCTGTCCCTCCATCCCTTGTCCCCAGTCCCTCTTCAGCTCTTCTGGAGCCCCTTTAGGCCCTGGGAGGGGCTCTAAAGTTTCCTGAGCACCCCCATCTCTCCCAGCCTGGCTCCATAGCAGTGCTTCTCCAGCCCTTGGATCATGTTTGTGGCCCTTCTGGACTCACTCCAACAGGTTCATGCCTTTCTTCTCTTGAGTACCCCAGTGAACAAGCATTGCCCAACTCTGGGTCCTGGTGGCCCAGCACAGACACCCACAGCCATCAGGACATCAACCCTATCCTTCCACAGCTGCACCAGCCTTGCAGGTCCCTCCCCACTGACCCCCTGAACAGCCTGTGCCAGCAGACCTCCATGGCACAGGGATCCATGACTGAAACCACCCAGCAGCACTGCAACCAGGGAATATCAGGGAAAAAAAATCTTTGTGGGGAAAACAGAATGGTTTTTGTGGTCCAAAATAGAGCTGTTCATTTTATATTTTTCTTCATTTTTTTTACAATGTTTTCAATAAAGCTACATTAACTTCAAATGATGAAAGGGATGTGTTTCATATTTTGCAGAGTTTGAGGATGGTTACATAACCATAATGAGCCTGAACACATTCTGTGTTTTTAGATGCCTGCAATTTTTTCACCCAAATTAGGCTTTCTCAAAAACTGCTCCCCAGTGGGGCTGCCAACACAGTAGTGTTAATGTTGAGAGAAAATGCACTAAATCCACCTGCAAGCTCCATGAACAGGGTGGTGACATCCTGAACACCCAGAGGAACGAAGCCAAACCAGCACTGAGCCTGCATTTAGTAGTCCTCAAGGCAGTAGAGGTTATAGGGTGGTTGTCCTGGGTTGTAAGGTCTGTGTGTGTTCTATTTCCCATGTGTCAGAGCTGGGGCAGTTCTCTGCTGTTGGTGGGGCAGTTTTTTCTTGATCTCTCCCCCAGCCAATCCTCCCTGCAGGAGATCTCTGCTGTCCATGGCCACTGAGTGTCCCTGCAGGGCTGATCCAATTCCAGCATCCCATGGGGAGATGCTGCGCCCAGGGCAGGAGCCAAGCATTCCTACCTGGATCCAATGTGAGCCTGGCACAGCACAGCAGCCTTTGCCCAGTGCATTGCCAGAGGAGCAGCTTTCTGCTGCCCTGCATGGCCAGAGGGAGCCCAGGCCCATCTCCAGCAGCCCTGGAGCTGCAGAGGAAAACTCCCCCCTTGTGCAGGATCCCTGCTCCAGCAGAGCCATAGCTGGCACTGCAGGAGGGCTGAGCCCCCATGGGATGGGGCTGTGCCACCCCCTGACACACAGGGGACAGGGCCTGCTCTCACTCTGGCAGGGTTGGTTTGTACTATTGCATTTGTATTTTTAATTTCCCTGATAAAGAACTGTTATTCCTACTCCCACATCTTTGCCTGAGAACTCCTTAATGTAGAAATTATAATAATTCAGAGGGAGGGGGTTTGCATTTTCCATTTCAAGGGAGGCTCCTTCCTTCCTTAGCAGACACCTGTCTGTCCAAACCAAGACAGTGATGCTTGCCCACAGTCCCTCCACTCCAGCAATACTCCAGCAATACTCCAGCCCACTTTTCCATGGAAAACTCCCTCCCAGAGTCTCCCATGGCTGTTATGGAGAAGCAGAGCCTGGTGCTGCCTCCCCAGCCCTTCCCAGGCGTCTCCAGCCCCTCCACGCCCCCGAGGCAGGCGGCGCAGGGGGTGCAGCCAGTGTGTGTGAACCCACCACCCTCCCACATCCCTGCTCCCCTTGGCACAGATAACAGCCCCCAGGAAGGACCTTGGGAGACAAGGCACAGATTTATTTGGTCTTTCAGCAGTGAGAGGCTGCTGGCTGCTGTGTGATCTTTGATAAACTCCGGGATGGGAGAGACGCGAGTTTGCACGAGTCCCTGCCAGCAGCTGACACAGATGCTGCCTGGCACGGCACCAGGGAGCTGTGACACTCATTTGATCATATGTTTATCCACATGTCCCTCACATACTGATAGGCACAGCGATAGCCCCTGGGCCTGCCCTCACAAAGCACGAGCAGCTGAATTTCTGTGCTGCACGCGAGGTTCAGAAATGATGGCACAACGTTTTTTTCCAAAGGCCTCTCTCTCTGCGTGCTGTAGGAACTTTCCAAATGTTGCTGGCACCCAAGACATGGAGTTTATAGAGCAGGTTTTGTCTTGCTGTGAAAGAAATAGTGTCAAGTCTGCACTTTGGGATTCCCTAGTCCAGATCTGCCCCACAGCGTTTCTCCCTGCCTGGCCAAACATTTTTTACCCTGACAGTCTTCAAGCCCTCCTGGCTGAGAGCTCTCAGTCCAAAGTAGCCCTGTCATGGTGTTCCTTCAGTCCCATGGCATGAAAACAAGACAGCAGCCACCTTGTGGGTTCAGAGGGACTTCTCCCATCTCCCCAAGAGTGGTGGCACTGGCTGCAGTGAGCCCTCTGCCCTGTGACTTTACTCTGTCAAACTTTGCTCCCTCTTATTGCTCTAACTCTGTCTTTAACCATCCATTTCCCATACCCTTTTGCAGACACAGCCCATCCCAGCAGGGCTGGAGCTGGGGAAGAGCCCCCAGGAGTGTTCAGGGTTGCAGTTTGCAGCTCTGCTCTCCCCAGCCCTGGCATGGTGTTCTCCCAGAGCAAACACGTGCTGTGCCTCTGTATCAATTGCATGACCAGCTTCATTTTGTACTGCTTATGAATTATTGCTGGCCCCTGTGGCTCTTGTCAGCGCTTCCCCCTGTCTCACAGAGACATTGATTCATACACCCATGAATGTTCCCAGGCTTAATTAAACTCCTGCTCCCTTTTCTGACATTCTCCTTTGTGTGCACAAAGGTGGCTGATCAGCTTTGGGTGGGCTGGGGATGTGCCCACCTCCCCTGCTTTGTGCCTCCTCTGTGCTCAGACCCCATCAAATTTCAGATGTCTCCACCCCACCTTGAAATGGATCCATCATTTTTCTTGCTCTGCAGTTCAGTGTGCTAAATTCTGCTCCCCTTGGCTCTCTTGTCCACCCAAGCCCAGGGCCTGTGTGTGGCCCTGCTGCCCAGGCTCCAGCCTCACTGGCCTTTCCTCCCTGCATGGGATTATTCTCCAGCTCTCTTCCACCAGCCATAAAAAGCAGTATATCACCAGCAAACTTGAGATCAAAACTGACAAGCAAGCTTTTTAGATGAGCCTGTTCTGCTGTATGTAATTAATGTGTCTTGTTTTCTTCATTTATATTTTATTTATAGGCTTTTATGTATTGTGAGAACCTCCGAGAGGGTTTTCTTTTTATGAATTACGCTTTGTAAAACAGGAGAACTGATGTTGATGAAATAGTTATTATCAGCTAAAGACTGCACTCCCAGACTGTGCCTCCCTTCCAACTGGCAATCTGTCACTCTTCCAAACGTGACCGACAGACAGACAGCCAGGCAGCTCCCAGCAAGGAGCCAGGAGGAGGAGTGAGCAGGGATTGTGATGAAGGTGATTAAAAATAGAGAAAGATTCCTTCGCCACAAATCACAGCGAGAAGTTTCAGAGAAGAAAATAGCAAACCTAAAAGATATTGCCTAAGGGGGCTTTTACTGATCTTAGACTGTGCTGCTCGGATCAGTTCGCTCCACTGAGTGTCTGTACCAGTTTTTTTAGGATGGAAGAAATAATTGCCAGCATGGGGGCTGGAAGGAGGATTTTTTATTTTTAATTTAGTTTCCTTAAAAAGCCTTTCTTCATTTAAATCTTGGAAGCAGGAGTGTATCTGAGGGAGAAGCTGATTGAAAATGGATCATTTAGAGCTTAGCTCCCATCTTTGTGTTGATTAAGTGTTTACCAAGCTACTGCCCCAAAGGGAATTTTGCTGTTTTTTATAATAAATCCCTGAAAAACAAGTTTCACTGGGACCACTGAGATGGCAATCAAAGCTTGAGTGCTTTGGAATCAGGGAGTAGGAGCACAGAGGCTCCTGTACATTATTCACTCAAAGAAAACAGGAAACAACTCCACCAGTTCAGCAGCATCCTTCCTGCTAAATATGAGGATTAACTGGGACAAATGATCTCCCAATGAAAAATCAAGAATGCAGGAGGGACCCCTGCCCACCTTGGTGCTGGGGAGCATGGACTGAGACTGGGCTGAGCCAGGGGTGTGTCTGGAGCCTTTGGGGTGATAGTAAATGAAAGGAGTGGGTTCTACCCACCCTCCACAACATCCATGAAGTTCTCCACAGAATCAGAGAATCCTAGAATGGTTTGGGTGGGTGGGAAGGGACTTTAAAGACCATCCAGCCCAACCTCCCACCTTCCACTATCCCAGGTTGCTCCAAGCCCCATCCAGCCTGGCCTTGGACACTGCCAGAGATGGAGCATCCATCCATGAGCAGCCCAAAGTGTCCCAAGGTACAGCCAAGCTGTCCCAAAGCACTGCAGCAGACCAAGGCAGGGAAATGGTGAGAGATCCCTGGGAACACCCCAGGGAAGCACACACACACCCCAGATGTGTGTGCTGAGACTGAGCCTGAAAACACCTCAGATTTTGGCACAGTTTTGTTTATTTGGTGCCCTTTACCACACATCTTCTGATGAGGCTCCTCACAAGTGACTTGGATCCTCTAATAAGCTCCTGCAAGTCCTCCCTATCACCATCACTGGCTTGAATAATGCTCTAAATGTCACTGCTGGGACAGGAAATGCAGCAGTTTTGATACCCTTGCTTCTGTCCTGATGATTCACGTTGACATTTACATGACCAAGCAGAGAGGGGGAAGCTGCTGAGCACATCACTGAGGCTGCAGAAATCTTCACAGTAACAGGATTCAAACCACAGAGCCCCTAGAACTTCCAGGAAACACTCTCACAAAGGCAGCAGAGCTTGAGCAGGCTCTGGAGAGCTGCAGCCCCTCCCAGCTCTCTGGAGGATGAGCTCCATGCCCATCCTGAACTCCCCTTTTTGGAGGATGCTGAGTGCAAGGATCTGGTGTCCAGGACCATGAACACCAAACTGTTAATGGGGTGTGAAAAATCATTCAAGGAGGTTTAGCATGTGGGATGTCATTTTTCCTTTTAGGATGTTTTTCATTTATCATTTTAGGACTGTACATGAGGGCAGGTAACACCACTGGATAGACATCTCTTCAAGAGAGAGTCAGGGAGGTTAACTCATCACCTGGAGGTTGCTGACAAATAGTCCAGCCTCACCATTCTCATGACAAAGTTTCCATTGTAAAACAAATGATTTTTTATCTCCACTGCAGCTCATGGGCACTCACGGAAAAACCTGCCCTCATGATGAACCCTTTATAAAGAAGGTGAGGCAGAGTCACAAACCTCATATTTTCAAGGTTGTGATGGGGCCTGAGGAGGGACAAGGCTCTAGAGATTCCTGTCCTGAAGGCCATTATTGTATTTGCAGGGAGATGTCCCAATGAAGGCAGGAATGATGCATCTGACTCCATCTTCTCAGAAGGCTCATTTATTACTTTATGATACTATATTATATTAAAGAATACTGTACTAAAGAACACAGAAAGGATACTTACTCAGTGCTAAAAAGATAATAATGAAAACTGGTGACTCTCTCCAGAGTCCTGACACAGCTTGGCCCTGATTGGCCAAAGAGTGAAAACAACTCCCAGCAGAATGCAATGGAACAATCACCTGTGGGTAAACAATCTCCAAACACATTCCCCATGTGAGCACAACACAGGAGAAGCAAATGAGATCAGAATTGTTTTCCTTTTCTCTGAGGCTTCTCAGCTTCCCAGGAGAAAAACCCTGAGCAAAGGAATTTTTCAGAAAATGTGAATGCCACAGACCATGGCCTTGTGTCCTCAGCTGGGCCCTTGTCCTTGGTGCCAGGGCTGGCTGTGCCCCTGTTTTGAGGACATTACTGCAGTGTTTGCTTGGCCTCCTGCATGCAGCCCTTGTGATGCTATTTTGGGTGGTTTCTGTGAGACAGGTCATTCCCACAGGCTTTACAACATCAGCAAAGCCTCTAATCAACCCAAATTACCAACTCCTTGGTGGAGTTCTGTGCTGTGCAAATCAGGATGTGTAAATACACAAAGATTTCTCGTTACATGTGTTGTGTGGGCACTGGAGAACAGACCCCAAGGATCTCCATGCTTAGAAACTTTTCAAAACTTGACTGGATATGACCGTGAGCAACTTCACCCAACTTTCAGGTGGGTCTGCTCTGAGTTGTGAATGACACAGAAAACTTTCAGGAAGCCTTTCCAAATTAGATTATTTGGTAACACCTATATGGGGTGACCCACAAACAAGTTATAGGCAGACAAAGGGAGACAAGTTGGTTCCAAATATCTTTTGGGGACTATTGATGGAAATTGATGGACTTTCTACCCATGACCCTGTGAGAAAGTGTTGTAACAAATCTTGTTGTGCACTGTTCACTGCCTTTCCAATGAATTACTGGCAATGTTCCTGGGTTCCAGCACAATCTGAAGGAATGGTGGCAAAACCAGCCCTGCCAGAGAGCAGAGGGGAAAGAGGCTCTGCAACTGCTACTGATGCCTTGGAGTGGCTGCCTAGAACAGAGGCTAGATGAGATTAAGAGAATAAAAAGTGGGTATTTATTAAAGGCCTCCAGACAGGTACAACTGGGAAGCCAAAAGTCTCTGAGGGGCTGCACCCAAGCAAGGTGGATGATGGTCACAAGTTTTCCAGACAATTATAAGTTTGGTCCATTTGCATATCAGGTATTATAAGTTTGGTCCATTTACATATCATGATTAATCCTTCAGTTACAGCTTTAGTAATGAAGTAATTTACCCCCAGTATATATAATATATATACTATATATACCTGCTTTTCCATGCCCACATCTGTCTCACATCTGTGTGCACAGTACCTAATTTCACATGTATGTGGGTACAGAACCCTGGGCTTCTGCTGTTCAGAAAATGCAAGTCCTCAGGGAGAGAAGGGTAAGTTCATGCAGCCCTCAGGAAAGCCTGATGTTCAAAGGTTTTATGGAGCTAGATTCACAAGAAGGTTCCAAGCAGCTCCAATAGCATATTGAGGCACAAACTCAAAATAAAACTTCACAAAATCCTAAAATTCCTTGCATTTTCCCCCACATGCTCACTGAGGGTGCAGTGGAGACTCACTGCCCAGCTGGAGGCCTTGGGGCTGCCTCCTCCCCTCAGCATGGAGACAGCCCCATGGCTTGGGTGCTGCCCTGGAAGGATAGACCTGACCTCAGTGGAGAAGCCTTTATGACCCTGGAGTCATGGAGGCACATCTTCAGAGGGTCTGCTAACCCTGCAGAGCTCTCCCCAGAGCCTCCTGCCACTTCAGCAGCTCTGGTTTGCTCTTTGCTTGCCCCATGCACCTCTTGGGGCTGCTGAGGGCTCCTCATAAGGTGCCCAGCTCCTGTGCCACAGGGAGCAGCACTAAAATGTAATCATTGCATCACTGAGTCCTGCTGAATTTAGGGCCCTGTCTCCACTCCCAGCTCTATATTTAGCACGTTGAGCAATCCCAATCACACCAGTTCCTGAGCCATCTGCATCAGTTGCTCCAAAATAAAGCAACCGAATGGCAAAGGGTGCTGTGCTCCAGCAAGAGGAGTGCTTTTGGCACATTGTGAAGAGTCCTTCTTCTGCTCACTTATTTATTTATTTTGCTCCAAAAGAAGAATCCAAAGGTACAGAAAGCTTTGGTTCAGGCAGCAGCCCCAGCAATTGTATTTGTCAATATGTGAAGAGTGTCTGAAAGTGATGTATTTGCAACATATATGGTCCATTGCCTGATTAACTCAGAATGAAAACCACCCAAGCTTCACACTGAAATCAGTTTGCAATACAATATCTCTAAAGATTGTGCAATTACTTTTATTTTTTTTTCTGAATGGCTGCCAATAACTGCAACTTTCACAGAAGATAAAGATCTTTTCTGCTTCATTATTTCTGAGATGGCACATTAGGATCAAATGTAGCATCCTATTAAATAAAACTCCAGGAACACTATATATAGCACCATGGCAAATGTGGCCTGCAAAGCAGCATTGATCAGATCAGCACAGCAGCCTGTTTGCATGTTGAACAGTTAAAATATTCCTGCTATTAAAATTTATCCTCTTCTTGGTAAACCTGTGTGTACACGTTGCTTATTGTGCTCACACAGCTGCTGCCCCGTGAGCACAGACTTCAGCAGCCTCCTCTAACCTGTGCCAGGGGCAGAGGTTGTGCTTTATTTACCTTATCCAACAGACTTTGAGATGCACTCTCAATTCTCATGGACCTACAGGTCCTACCCACCCAAATTCCCTGGCAGCTCAAGGCAGAGATGAGGGCAGAGGTTGTGGTTTTTTGGTAGCTGGACAGGCTGAGGTCCTCCTGTCCTCGAGGGCATGTCAAGGACACAAAGGACTGTTACCTGGGGTGTTTTGCCAAAGAGGAATTGATATCACCTGAGGGCAGTGGGTGAAAGCCAAGGTTTGAGTGACAGCCTCATCTGTCTCAGGACAGTCATGGAACCACCTCCCTGTGCAGAGCTCTCAGCTTTAACACCCAAACCTTGTTCTTGTACAAGACCAGAGCCCAGATCTGCCCTAGGTTTTGGCTGATGGGAGATCACACTTCCATCAGGAGGGTTATACCCACACCAGGGGGTTCCTGGACCCACCCTGAGCTCACACAAGGCAGCAGCTGGAGGTGCTTCAGTCCCTCAGTGCTGGGAGTCAGAGAGAAATCCTCCAGGAGATGAGACAGCAGTGTCACAGACATCTTTTATGAAAAATCCTTTCCTTAGGATTTTTACCTCCTGAGAAGCTGAGAGGCCTCAGGAACAAAATGCAAACAATGGTTATCTGCTGCTGTGGAATGCAACAGGTGCATCTGGGATTGGTCTCACGTGGTTGTTTTTAATTAATGGCCAATCACAGTCAGCTGGCTCGGACAGAGAGTCCAAGCCACAAGCCTTTGTTATCATTCCTTCTTTTTCTATTCTTAGCCAGCCTTCTGATGAAATCCTTTCTTCTATTCTTTTAGTATAGTTTTAATATAATATATATCATAAAATAATAAATCAGCATTCTGAAACATGGAGTCAGATCCTCATCTCTTCCCTCATCCTAAGACCCCTATGAACACGGTCACAACAGCAGCTGTCTCTCATCCAGGGAGAGACAGCAGCTCATGCAGGGTGCAGGCCACTCTTCCAGGGTCCTGCTTCCCTGGCACAGCCCTGGGGAATGGCTCTGCCCAGGACAGTCCCCTCTCCCTTGCTGCCCCAGCTCCCGCCCCAGCCGAGCCCAGCCCGTGCTTGGCACTCTGGGATCCTTGCATTCACTTGTCAAGGGGAAGGTTTAAAAATGCAGAAAACCCCTCTGAAATGATATTCCAGTGCATTCACAAATTAAGTGAAGGCACATTTGACTGGATGGGCATTTACATATAAATTGCTGTCTAATTGCACTAATTGCACACGTTCACAGATGCGCTATTGCACAGACAGGTTCTGCACATGGATATCAGGTGTCTGCTTTGTTTTGTAGCAAAGATGGCTTTAAATCAATATGAATTATTGGTTCCTCTCTTGCCACACCATGGCTTAGATCAACCACTGTCCCAGTCAGGGTTAGGGAGACCTTTTGAAGAGATTTTCCAGCTCCTGTTCTGAGTCATCCTGATTTCATACCCTCAGGCTTGCAAGCTTTCCCTTCCTTTCCAGGTCATAAATACTTGTCTTGTCTCAGGGAAACATTTGGTGCTGTTAGGTACTAAGGACACAGTGTAAAAATCAAATATCTTGGCATTTTACTTTTATATTGGAAACTGATCAAATAGTAAAAATGAATTTTGGATGAAGAAAATTTTAAAAGATAGTAAGCAGAATTTAATGTACTTCAATAACATCTTTTTTGTAGACTCGTTACCTCTTTATTTACCCTTCAAGATATTTGCTTCTGTTTTATAGCACAATATGTATTGAAGAGAGACATAAACTGGGCAGGGAAATGCCATTGAAATGAGAAAATAGAAAGTTAATGGTGAAACTAGAGTAGGCTAAATTAATTTACTGATTATATGACCATATCCCATCAGTAAGACATGAATTATTTTGTTTACAGTCTTCAGGTTGTTGCCTGGCCCTGCTACCCTTCACTGTTTTCAATTTAAACTGCAATGATTGTAAAGAGAAGAGAAAATAAACCAAATGTTCCCATTCCACTTATAAATTTTATGTTTATAATCTTGTAGCCATCCATGGAAACCATGCCTGTTATTCAAGTGCCTCGCCTCCCCAAGCTGAGCATAATTATTACTGATACATCTGGATGTTTAACTACCTACTACAGACTCTTGAATTCCTTCCAGATATAAAATATCCATTAATACAGGAGTGGAGAAGAGTGGAGTCACAGGGGGAAGAAGAGAGGGGAGGGTTTATGTCTATTACTTCAATTCTCAGAGGATTTATGCCTTGCTTAGCACCACAGGGAGTAAAACACTATTACCTACGCTGGTGTCATTCAGATAAAAGGATGTAATGTGCCTCTTTCCACTTTGTTTTGCAAAGAATCCTTCGTGCACAGTGGGACAGATCCACTCTAGCTTGGTGTCCTCAGAAGATGGAGATCCCCTCCCATGGTGCAGCCCTCCCCCAGCCCAAGGGCATCACTGAGCCATGTTTTTTAAAGCCCTTTGGGTTGGGCTTTCACTCAAAACCCACATAATTTTGTAGCCAATGGGTCCATCTGTAAAAACAGAGCTTGGGCTTTAATCCTATGCAATGTTTCTTGCTCTGGAGTCAGCTCTTGAGGGAAGCCCCAGAGGAGCAGGTGGGTCTGTGAGGAGCCCAGCAAGCACCAAAACAGTTGGTGTGAAGAAAGGGGCTCAAAGTGGCACCAAAGATGTTGATCTCTGAGTAAAAGGTGTGTGTCTTACCTGAGGGAAGAGCCAGCATTCCAGGAACATCCATGAATCCCTCCTCTGGGGGTGCATCCTCAGGGGCACAGCATCCTCCTCATCACTCCTGAAGGCAGCACTGAAACACCATTTAGGAATTTGAGCTGTTTTGCAAAGATAGTTCTGCCACACAGCATTTCCTCACCGTATCAGCTCCATTAAGGCTCCAGCTCAGACTTATTGATTACTCTCTAATCTGTGCCCTATTAAATTCACACATCCATCTCACAATTACATCCGTGGCATCAGTCACTCGCCAGCAATGCCCCATTAGTCCCTATTATGAAGAACACGGTGGTAGTTGTGTTGCTGCTGCCTCATTACCCTCAGGATGTACCTGATCCATGGCACATGGGGCTGGCTCTGGTCCAGGGAGAAGCTTCTCCACAAAAAGCCAGGGCTGACTCCTCGCCTCACTTGAATCGTGGTTTTCAAATGTTCAAATGTGTGTGAGAAACACTTAGGTACAGAGAGTGTCAGATCCCTTTCTGTGAAACTATTATTTGCCTCCAGATAGAATGGGAAACAACTTGTCTCTGATCATAGCAGTTACTTATAAGCTGCCAGACTGGAGGGATAAGTGAGATAAATTAAACTGTGAGTGCTTGCTTTCCAAGAACAGCTCACTCTATTTGCTCAGGCGTTTAAGTACACACGCAGCTTTTAGCCTGTAATCAAAGCACGGAGCTCAAGCAAAAGGATCATATTTAGTGCTCCAGATCAAAGAGGGAGAGCTCAGAGTCCTGTACCAGTGCAGTCCCTCCTGGTGTTCCACAACCTCTGCTCTCAGGAGCCTGAGGATATCTGCCCTTTGCTGCAAACAGGACACAACCACACTCAGTGACAGAACAGAGCAACCAAAACCTTCTTCCTTCACCACTCCACCTCTCACAGCCCCATTAAACCCCCACTTTGCAAATCCCCATTTGCAGAGGGTGCAACTGGTATTGTTCCATCTCCTGTGCCTGTTCCTGTGGTGGCACCACGGGCAGAGCTTCTGCAGTGCCTCCCACAGCTCTGCAATCCCTCTCCCCACAAATGTGCTTGGAGTGCTCATGGCTGCCAGATGGAATTTCACATTCCACACATGAAGGGGACCAGATGAGCTCAAGAGGCTGCACAGGCTGTGCATTGTGCTTCCGATTCTTGTGGATTCCCTCTCACGGACGAAGTGGCCTGGAATGGGAAGCCCCATCTGTCACTGAGATACTTGTTGAAATTGAATGTTCTGATTGGGTTTTTTAACTTTTTTTTTTCCCAAGATTGGAAATGTTTTGGTCCCATCAGCTCTGCCTTTAGCTCTAGTCACACAGTGGAGGTATAGAAAAAACATGAGAATATTTGGTTTTGCTGCATTTACCAAGATGGATGATATTTTGTTACTAATAGGTAGAATTTTAAGAGGTAATAATATATATATTATATATTAATAATATATATATATTGTATATATTATATATTAATAATTTAATCACCTTGGAATTACCTATTATATTATTAAAATATAATATATATACTATGTATAATTAATATTATATATTAATTATAGTGTATATTATATAGTGTATTAATTATATAGTGTATATATAGTGTATAATGTATTAATTAAAGTGTATATTGATTATAGTGTATATATGTGTATATAAATATATATATATAATATATTAATAATATAATCACCTTGGAATTACCTGGACAACTTTCAGATAGGACTGATTTATGCACTTTTGACTGGGCCTCCTGTGGCTTTAATTTTTAACTAAGATTCTCAGATGCACCTCTGAAAGATACCCAAAGAAAAGCCAAGCAGGCAGGGTCTTAAGCTAAAAAAAAAAGCAGGATGTGAAGCTGAGTGTTTAAACCCAAAGTGGATTGAAGGTCCAGAAACAGGGTGGGAAGACAGGAGTGTCAGGAGACTGCTCTCAGCAAACAAAGCTGATGGGAACATTAAAAACACAATTATGTCAAGTTTGGATCAAAACTGCACACTCTGTAATCCCAAGTAATTTCTGAAGATGCTGTGGAGCCAGAACTCCAATATCTGAGGTCATCCTGAATCAATTTTTTTCCCTATTTTTGGTTTGTATTTTGAAGAGGGAAAATTGCTGTGAACAGAAGGACAACATCACAGCAAGGGTTTGGTGAGGGTGAAAATATCATCTGTGAACCAAATCTGGCCATCCAACCCAAACCCTCCTGCCAGACATTGCTTCATCCATTCAAGGCTGTGCTTCCCTTTCTGCAAGGTGTCCCTGGCCAGCCAACACCACACTTGGCTGACTTACAGCTGAGAACTCATTTTGCAGCGATGATGATGATGATGATGATGATGATCACATCTTCTCCTGACTCACCAGCGCAAACCCAACACCCCAGTGACTGAGGAAAGGTTACCTCAGTGACACAGCAGCATCTGAAAGCCAAGGCTGTCAGCACCCCTCAGTGTGAGCAGTTCTGGGACAGTCCCCAGGTGCTGAGAGGTTGCTGAGCTGTGCAGTCACTGCTCTGGGGTGGGCAGAGCTCGTTGTGCACCTCAGGCAGGCTGACCTCACCCTGGCACAGCTCCTCTTGCAGATGGGACACCACTGCCACTGTGTGAGAGCTTCCAGCGCTGCCACCTCTGCCACCCTGTCCCTGCACTGCCTCTGCCATGCCTGGGCTCTGCTGGGCTCCTCAAAGCCCCTCTGCAGAGTCTGGCACTGCAGCCAGGGGTTGGTGCCACGTAGGACAGCCCTGCCCAGAACAGGAATGCCACTGGATGGAGAATCCAAAGGAGAATCCCCTCCACCTCTTTGCTTCCTCTCTCCCAGTGTTTCCTCCATTGTGATTCTCCTGAAACAGGGCTGGGCACCTGGAACAGCATTCTTGTGCCTTAATCTGTGTGGAATGGAGCCCCTTCCTTGAATGTCCTACAATTTCCTTTTCTCTGAGGACTCACAGGCAGCCTCTGTTCCCACAAGGATGCTGGCATGGCACTGCTGTCTGCTTTCCTCCTTTCTTTCCTTCTTTCTTTCCTCCTTTCTTTCTTCTTTTCCTTTGAAGCTGTGCCCTCACAGCTCAGCTGGAGGGACAATTCCCAAGGCACAGCCAATGTGATCATTTCTGGTTCTGGCAGCATCAAGTGATCATGGCTCATGCTCCAGATGAGTGGGTTTAAGATATCATGGGATTTAAAAATAGTAAAAAAAATAAAAGGCATTTTTCTCTTGGTGTCAGGCTGTCCAAGGATGCTGTTTTCAGAACCTTCTGGGTGGGTGGAACTACAAAAAGAAGCATGAGCTGATAACACCTGAGCAGCACTCTGGGGGTGAGAAGGACCCATCCCACCCTGAGAACCAAGAGCCTTCAGCCTGCCTCTTACATTCCTCCCTGGTGCATCCCTGAGCTTGGAAGGGGAAAATCAAGCAGGAGATCCCACACCCATCTGTTTTCTGCAGCTTGGAACCCACAGGAGAGTTGTCTTGGTTTGAGTGATGTTGGATGGTGCATCATGAGTCCCCTGGACAGTGGTGAGGCTGCTCCTAATCCCAGGTGAGCTGATCTGGGTACCAGGAGGGCACAGGGTGTCCCATCAGGGTTCTATGATGGCACAGGGTGTCCCATCAGGGTTCTATGATGGCACAGGGTGTCCCATCAGGGTACAAGGATGGCACAGGATGTCCCATCAGGGTACCAGGGTGGCACAGGGTGTCCCATCAAGGTACCAGGATAGCACAGGGTGTCCCATCAGAGTATCAGGATTGCACAGGGTGTCCCATCAGGGTTCTATGATGGCACAGGGTGTCCCATCAAGGTACCAGGATGGCACAGGGTGTCCCATCAGGGTTCTATGATGGCACAGGGTGTCCCATCAGGTTCTAGGATGGCACAGGGTGTCCCATCAGGGTACAAGGATGGCACAGGGTGTCCCATCAGGGTACAAGGATGGCACAGGGTGTCCCATCAGGGTACCAGGATGGCACAGGATGTCCCAGCAGAGTACAAGGATGGCACAGGATGTCCCATCAGGGTATCAGGATTGCACAGGGTGTCCCATCAGGGTATCAGGATTGCACAGGGTGTCCCATCAGACCCATCCTGCCCAGTGGGAGCATCAGGGTGTGTCCCTTCCCAGCTGCCTTAGCGGGTGTCCCCGTCCTGTGCAGGAGGAATTGAACCCCCAGGCTGGGCTCAAGCCTGAGGAATCATCCCTGGTTTTCCAGGGAGGACTGACAAGTGCATCAGCTCTGGAAACTGCTGATTGCAGACACTTGTGACTTTCCATTCAGGCAGGATTTCTGTGGCTGAAAGTCTGCTCTGTGAAGATGCCTGTTTCATATTCCTAATGCACCCACACCTATTTTTGATGAATACTTTCATCTCAATCCAATACTGAAACCCTCTATTAATATCTGAGGCCCTTGTGCACTGTTTGGGGCTGGTGTTAACAGTTTCTAGTCAAGTGAAAATGGGTGTGTGGGAAGCAGGTGTTGTATTACCAAATGACCTTTTACTGTGTGCTGGGCTCAGCTCAGTGTCTCAGGCACTGCTGAACAGAGCTTCAAAACCTTTGGCAGGGAAGAGGGATTGTGGCCTGTTCTGCATTTCTGGGCTGGTCCAACCTGGCCTGGAACACTTCCAGGGATGGGCAGCCTGTGCTAGGGCCTCACCACCCTCACAGGGAAATATTTCTCATGGTATCTAACCTGAATTTCCCCTCTTTCAGTTTGAACTCCTTGTCCTATCACTACAGTTGCTGATGAAAAGTTTTTCTTTGACTTCCTTGGAGGTCCCTTCAGATACTGGAAGGTGCTGTGAGGTTTCCTCAACAGCCCCAGCTGTCCCAGCCTGTCTGCCTTTCTGTTGTTGGTGCCTTTCTCCCACACTTACAACCACCACTGCCCTCCACCACAACCCAGAAACATTTTTAATCTGCTTTATTGTGGAGTAGTTGACTTAATCACTCATTAAAAATATATTTCCTACTCTTATAGGAAAAGAAAATAGATATAGGAAATAGAGGAAATAGATATAGGAATAGATATAGTAATAGGAAATAGATATAGGAAAAAGAAAATAGATATTTTCTCCCTTTTAGACTTGTTTATTCCATGATGGAATTCCTTATTTCAAAGCTTTTGTGAAGAAAATAGTGGTGGTGGAGGGACATTTTTAAATAAAACCAAATCTGCTTCCTGGATTGAGGTGTTGATGAAATGGTCTTAAAATTCACTTGTTGTCTCTGAGAGTTTGATGTCTCTGCACAGGGAAGGAGGTTTCCTACCTCACCTGGCAGCTGATGTAGGGCAGGGAACTCAAGATGTGCATCAAGCTCCAAATGCTCCTCTTGAGATGCCTCTGAAGCCTTGAGCCACTCTCCCTCCTTTAAAGCTGTATTTGAGGGGGGGAACCAGGTGACCCTCAAGGTCCCTTCCAACACAAACCATTCTGTGATTCTCTGATTTCCCAGTTCCCCTAACTGTCACCATAAATGTTCATGCTTTGGTGTTCACCTGGAGGAACCCTGGTGCCCTGAGCATCTGGAAACTGCACAGGCACTCCACGAGCTCCCAGGGCACTGAGGCAAACCAAATCCCTTCCAACACAAACCATTCTGTGATTCTGTGGTTTCCCAGTTCTCCTAACTCTGCCACCATAAACCTTCATGCTTTGGTGTTCACCTGGAGAAACTCTGTGCCCTGAGCATCTGGAAAATGCACAGGCACTCCATGAGGTCCCAGGGCAAACCTTGGGATCAGCTGCCTTAGGAACAGCCCCCAGTGCCCCTAAACCTGTGCAGGCCCCTGGGAGCAGCAGGGCTGCCTGGAGCACATCCACCCTTGTCGCAGACATCTTTTATGAAAAATCCTTTCCATAGGATTTTTCCTCCTGAGAAGCTGAGAGGCCTCAGGAACAAAATGTAACCAATGGTTATCTGCAGCTGTGGAATGCAACAGGTGGGTCTGGGATTGGTCTCATGGGGTTGTTTCTAATTAATGGCCAATCACAGTCAGCTGGCTCAGACAGAGAGCCCGAGCCACAAACCTTTGTTATCATTCTTTCCTATTCTATTCTTAGCCAGCCTTCTGATGAAATCCTTTCTTCTATTCTTTTAGTATAGTTTTAATGTAATATATATCACAAAATAATAAATCAGCCTTCTGAAACATGGAGTCAGATCCTCATCTCTTCCCTCATCCTGGGACCCCTGTGAGCATGGTCACACACCCTCACAGGCTGGGCTGTGCCTTGCACCTCAGCAAGTCCCCAGTTTCCAGTTTCCAGGGAGAGACATGCAGGGATAACGAGCTGAAGTGAGGGAGAAATGGGAAGGGGACACTGATTTTCTGGGCTGTCTCCACTGTACATTTTCCACCCAGGAGCAGAGCTCATCTCCATGGCTTGTGGCACACCTTCCTGACTAGGCTGCTGTAGCCATGATATTTTCTGAAAAATCCTTTCCTTAGGATTTTTTCTCCTGAGAAGCTGAGAGGCCTCAGGAACAAAATGCAAACAATGGTTATCTGCTGCTGTGGAATGCAACAGGTGCATCTGGGATTGGCCCATGTTGGATGTTTGTAATTAATGACCAATCACAGCCCATCTGTCTGGACTGTCTTAGTCACAAACCTTTGTTATCATTCCTTTTCTATTCTTAGCCAGCCTTCTGATGAAATCCTTTCTTCTATTCTTTTAGTATAATTTTAATATAATATATATGATAAAATAATAAATCAGCCTTCTGAAACAGAGCCAACATTCTCGTCTCTTCCCTCATCCTAAAACCCCTGCAAACACCACCACAGCTGCTGTGCCCCTGGATGAGCTGGCTCTGCTGGGCATGGTCCTGCAGGAGCAGGGATGGGGTGGCCATGTGAGGAGTCCTGAGGAGCACAGACATGGGGAAACTTTGTCTTTCTGGAAGAAGCAATGGCAGATTTTGATGCAAACACAGATTTTCAAGCTCCACAGAGGGATCTGTGCATGGCTTATTAGCGACTTTTCCATTTGCAGCCAACACCACTGATACTTTCTTGAATCTGTGTGGGCTACTGGCCTGCTTTATTATTTTCCATTGTCTTTTCTCACTCACATTTTTAAGTCTTTAACTCCTTTTATGTACTTAAGAAAAGGGTCCCACACAAATGTCTCAAAGCCTTACAAAAGAAAAAAAGAATCAAACACCTATTGTCTTTAAAGATGCCTTTTTGGGGATTTTTCTCATGTTTTCTCACTGGTTTGGAGAAAAATGTCTTTGGCTTAGGAAGATTTAATAGAGGCAAGTCATGGTGCTGGGAGTTAATCCAAGACAACTCCTCATCTTTCCAGAGCCCCTTCTTGAGGTGATTTGTTCCATTGTACAGTCAGACAGGCACAGCACAATCCAAAGGGAGTGAAATGGACTTTTTGGAGAGCTGGACCTCCCAGCTTGAGGGAGTTTTTAATTCTCTAGTGGGCCTTCAAAACACTCAAGTTCTCACCTGTTCCTTGTTCTTCTCTTTCCTGACCTCCTCATCTGTTTCAGTCCAAGGCTCTGCAGATTTTCCTTGTCACAGACTTTGGAGAAAAGTGGCTCTAGAGCAGGTCCCATCACTCACCCTGGAGCTTCAGATTCCCACACAATGTCAGGGCTCCTTGGCATGCAGATCACAGAACTGGCTTAAAAGTCAGAATCTCAAATATTGTGAATGTGAAATTCACTTTGGGTTAGTTACAGCTTTATAAGTATTAGCAACTCTATTTTAGACTTCTTAATAAAAACCTTGATGATTACAGGACTTCTACAGTTTGAAACCCAACCTTTTATGTGAGGAGTTTATTTTCTCCAATAAAGATTTCATGCACAAGATACACCGAAACAGGTCCTTAGACTCTGCAAAGACAATTTTTTACCATTAAAAATATTTTTTACTAATATTTTCCATGTGGGTGAAGCCAAGAAGAAAAAAAACTGATCCTTGCAAATTAAAAAGTCAGAAGAAGGCTAAAGAGAGTAGCAGGACTTAATTCTCTTGTAAGTCACTCAGCACCTTCACTCAGCAGTGAAGAGAGGGAAACCAACACCTTCCAACTGTTCTGGTGTTATAATAATTGCACACAGTAGGATGGGATGTTCAATTTGGTCTGAAATTTAATTGAATCTGACTTCTCCCTCCAGTCTATAACCTCATTTTAGTGGTTCCAATCCTATTCTTTCAGAGACTTTTTGTTTAAGGAAGTTTTCCAGACCAGGGAGAAGCTGTGTGATCCCAGAGCAGGCAGGAGCTCAGGCTGGTGGCCAGCCACTGGCAGTGTCCTTATTCCAGGACAGACTGGAAGGATGGTTTCTGTGAGCATAAAAAAACTATGGAAATAACTTGGGGAAAAAAAAAACCAACCCAGACTTTCTGCTCCAGGTCATGACCTGCATAAAAAACTTTCTGTCTGTGTTTTACACTCAATAGGTAATTTCACACTGTCTGTCTCAGGCAGAGCTGTCTGATATGAGCTGTTACACCGCTGTCTTCAGCTGCTGGAGGCTCTGAGTCTCACCCCACCTATAAGTCTGCAGATATTGACTGACTTCAGGATGATTTCTAATAATAACTGGAGAATAACCTCCATCCTCTGCCCAAAGTGTTGGAGCCAGATGATCTTTAAGGGCCCTTCTAGCCCAATCCATTTCTACAACTCTCCCACCTGTGGAGGCAGGACTGAAACTGTGCTCAGACTCTGAATGTGCCAGGGAGCAAAAGCTGCCAGAGAGGAGCCACTGTGGGCAGGGGGAGAAGGATGAGCTTTTGGTGGCAGGGACAGCTGGCAGAGGGCTGGCCAGTTCCAGTCCTTCCACCAAATTCCTGCAGGAATCTTGCTGGTGACACACAGCCCGGTGAACTGGTGGCAGAGCCAGTCCCACACTGTCACTGCAGACACTGGTGTCACCTGGAAAACAGGGCCTCATCAAAAGGAACAGAAAGGAAATCATTTTAATCCAGCCTAATGCAAAGTTGCATTAGGAAAATAAAGCCTGAGAAAGGGGAGCTCCAGGCAGGATCTACCCCCAGCTCTCTGCAACTTTGAGCATTTGAATTTCTGCAGCAGCACATGGGGTGTCTCTGACAAGGAATGAGGAGAGAGGGAGACAGGGAATGCTGTCCTTCCTCTCCTCCCAGCACTCCCTGAAACTCCTGCAGCCAAACTGCAGAGCTCTGGCATCCATACATTAAGTCAGATGTTGGAGTATTCAGGGAACAGCCAAATAAATCAGAGCAGAGCAAGAAAAATATCTTGAAATGAGACATTTATGGAAATCAAAGAAAAGAATAAAAATTAAGCTGGGCTAGAAATGTCTGATACTAAAGAGCTTACATTTCTGCCAAGGAAAGGCAGAGCAAGAAAAGGCTGGAAGGTGAATGTGAACATTTTCCACTCAGGAACAAGGCACACACTTTTGGGACAGATGACAGTTAACAGCACAGAGACAAATTCATAAAGGAAGAGGCCAAACTTCCCAACTTTTGGTATCTTAGGTGGGGCCTGGGATCCTTTGCAGCAGCCATGCAGGGCCCTACAGGATTCTGCAGGAACTGGGCAGAGTTAGCTGGAATAGCTCAGGCTGCTGTCACGGAGATAACCACTGCCACCCACAGCAGCATGACTTGGGAAGGCTTCCAGCTTGGGAAGGTGCTGTGGGGGCTGCTCTTCCCATGATTTACACCTTCCAGGCTGCCCAGACAGCTGATGGCAGAGAGACTCAGAGGGGGTGCCAGGAATGGTGGGATCCTCCATCCAGACCCTCCCTCAGGATGTGCAGTGCCTTGTCAGAGGGGAATGGGGCATTTATGGACCAACACTTCCCTGTGGCATTCACAGCCCTCTGAACAGAGAGAAGCTGTGAGACTCAAGCAGAGAATAAGGAAAACACAATTCTTATCTCGTTTGCTGTGCCTGTGTTGTGCTAAAGTAGAATGCAATATGGAGATTGTTTACCCAAAGTGAGGATGTTTTGTTCCCTTGCCCTGTCAGGGCCAAGAAGTGTGTGTGTGTGTGTGTGTGTGTGTGTGTGTGTGTGTGTGTGTGGGACTGCCACAGGAGAGAGAATCAGAGATGAGTGCAGTGTGAGCAGTTGTGAGCAAGAGTGAGTGCATGCCAGATTCAATTTAGATACAATGTACATAGTACAGTATAATAAAATAATTAATGAGTAATTCATTAGCCTTCTGATGATGGAGTCAGATGCATCATTCTCTCTCCCCTTTGTCAGAGTCGCCTTTGATTTACAACAGTTCCCTCCCTTCCTCAGAAGAGAATAGAGTGGGGCAATAACAAGATAAAGAAAGAGAAGGGTAAAAGGAGAAGTGGAGAAAAGCAAGGGCTGAAAGGGAGAGGAGCAGGCAGGGAGCAGGAGAGCAGCCAGCTCAGTGCCAGGGCAGCAGGGCAGCAGCAGGGCACCAGTGACAGTGGCATCACTTGGCCTGAGGGGCCAGCACAAGTGGCTTGGCAGAGCTGCCCGGGCTGGGGTAGCCCCAGGAGCTGCTCCCCATCACTCTGTGTGAAAAACGCCAATCGCTTGTTTTTAAAATTTTAAAAGTTTAATAGTAATTAAATGGTTACAAAAATAGTAATACAATTAGAGTAATAATAATTCGGACAATTTGAATTAGGACAATATGAGACAACAGAGACAAAGAGTTATGGACAGTCCAGGTGCCTTTTCTGGGCAGCACGAGCCCGAAAAAGGACCCACATTAACAAAGGATTAACCCTTAAAAACAACAGCCTGTTGCATATTCATACACCTCATACATGATGCATAAATTCCATTCAAACACAGGATTCTGTCATCCTCAGCTTCTTCCTCTGAATCCTAACAGCACTTTCGAAGCAGGAAGAAGTTCGTTTCTCCTGATAATGGGGCAATAAATTCTCTTTGAAAGATTCAGGTGTCCTGTGGCTGCTATATGACTGCACATCCTTTCTTTAAAAAAAGTATCCTACATAGCATCGTTTCTATTTTAACAATTTTTATAACCTAAAACTATATTTAACACACTACTTAAGAGAATTAACACAGCATTACTTTCTAACACAACACATGTAATATTCCTTTGAATATTTGCGAAAAGCCAACCATAAAATACGTGCATTTTTCACACTCTGCCCGGAGGTTCCCGTGCCAGCAGGGGCTGAATCAGCCTCCCACAGCCCGGCTGAGGGCGAGGTGGGCTGGCTGAGAGCGAGCCCTGTTCGGGACGGGGGTGGTGGGGCTGCTAATCACTCTTTCGAGTTTTCATTTCCTCGCAGCCACGGGCTGCCCTGCTCAGAAATGAAACTTAGAGAGACGTGCCCGAGCTTTCTGAGATGGAGGGAGCCACAATGACAGGTCAAAGGATGCAGGACAGGGTGGCTGCTGGGTTCACAAAGCAGACACAGCTCTGGGCAGCCTGCAAGGCTGGCTGAGCCCCCACTCTGCTCGCAAGGAGAGGGGAAATGTAGGTAAGAGTTTTACAAGTGCAGAGAAAGGGTCCAGGAAGGCAGAGAGGTGATGAGAGAAGGGAAAGAGCTTCCCTCCTGCTGGCTTTGCAGAAAGCAGCGCTGGAGGGGATGAGCCTGTTCTCACTTTGGAGCTGTTATGGGCGTGGAGCAGCTTTCACAAGCCCTGGAGCATCCCTTGTGCACTTGTGTCTGTGCCTCAGGCTGCTGCCCTGGGCAAGTGCCTGTTTGCTGTGCTCCAGCAGGGCCAACGTGCCATCTCCCGTTCCTCACCAGGACACGCAGCTTCTTGCTCTGCTTTGTTCCAAGGTGAGGAACAGCCTTAGCCCTGATAAAAATTGCATTGCCAAGCTCCTTTTCCACCAGCAACTCCCGTACATCAAAGGTTCTCTTCCTCACACAGCTGGAGCTGAACGTGGAGACCCTGAGGCAGAGCTGAGCCAGGCAGGGGTTCAGCCAACCCAGACTGCCCTCCCAGGCTCTGCCTGATTTCCACAATGGGAATGGGCAGGGAAAGAAAGCAGAGACTTCCAGCTTCTACCTAGGGATAGAGGGAGAAGTCAGTCAGGTTTGGCTGGGTAACTCACTGCCCATTCTGAGGATCTGGATGGAGCTGTTTCCTGGTGGGATGATGAAGAGCTAAATCTTCATCACTTCATCTACTAAGGAAGGACCATGGATGTTTCTCATCAAGGACAGTGATTTCTTTTGTAATGCAAAGGAAATGTCAGTATTCCCTTGTTTGTGCAGTGCTCCAGAGCATTTAAAACACAAACCTAAGTGAGGACTGGAGACCTCAGACAGCCTGGACAGGAGCTCTTGCTCCCACCCACAAATCATTGGGATGAATTTGGGGTGATTAGCTCACAGAAGCAATGGACTTGCTCACGTGAAGCAAGAGGACAAAAGTAGAAACTATGAATGAAAAACAAGTTGAAATGCCCATCTTATCCCAAAAACATCCCAAAGATCTCTATGCTGCCCATTAAGAGTCAGGCAAAGTATCATGGTTGCTGATGTGCACCAACTCTGAGCTGCTTGCAATCTCCCTTGCACCTACTTTCATTCAGAAAGAACAGAGGCTAAAATATTTGTCCAAATGATTTCAAGGGTTCTTTAGAGGATTAAACAAATCTAGTGTTCAGAAATGAGCATTTTAATTGTAGAGCCACGAGGCAGGCTGAGGTATGGTGTTCAGTGATGCTTCATAAATCTTGCCAATTTGTACAGTTAGCTTAAAACGAAAGTGGTAATTAAAAGCAAAGGAACAGCTAGTCCATTACAGACTAAATGCTTAGATTAAATATTACCCTGGATCTGATTATTAATGTGCAGGAGAGCTGTTTAGTGGCTCGCTATTTGTTCAGCAGGTTTTATTAATAGCTCCACACAAACATTTCCCGTAACGCAGGATCCTCGCACCAAAAGCCGAGCGTGGAAACTTGCACGCTTCTCCTCCGCTGCTTTCACCCATAATTTCCACAGATTTTGTGCCTTTTTTTTGCTCTCAGGTTTAGTCAGTGTGACCCCTCGGCACGGCTGGGTTTTTCACTGCCCCATTCCCAGCACAACTGATTGAGATTTTCCCCCTGCGTCACTGGAAGGTCCCGCTCCCCGTGACGCACCATCCTTGGCTGCAAGAAAATATAACTCCAAGGTTGGGCTGAAGGGGCTCATCCCAGCCTGCCCTGGCCACCCACCACCAGCAGGCAGGAGCTGTGACCCCCAAGGTGTGAAACCCCAAGCGAGAAGCAGCACAAAAGCGCCAGGCAAGGAGGAAGAGTGAGGAGGGCACAGGGCTGTTTGCCTCCATGCAGCTTAGGTGAGTTCAGTTTCAGAAAGCTCAGACTCAGCATCTCAGATGTCAGTAGTTTCCACTGAGAGCTCAGGCCAAGTCAGTGAGGGATGCATATTAATAGGGGTAAAAAACAGTGCTCAGTTGATGGAAAAGTCCCATTAAACAGAAAATGACCCAGTTCACACCACCCAGCCTGCTCTTCTCATGAAAAATGCCAGAACATGGCTTGCCCAAGGAAAGGCAGACAATTGACTTGGGTTTGGCTGTTGCAATGGCTGGAAGGCCCTAAACCCCCCCTGGATGCTGCAGAGCTGAGGTGTGCTGGTGGAGCACTCAGTGGCACTGGAGGAGCACCTTGTTCCTGCTTCACCACTACTTAAAATAATAGAATCATCAAATTATTGATTTCTTGCTTCTCCTTTCTTGTCTTCAGCAGAGATTCCTTCTCCCTTTCTTTACTTCTAATCCTACAGGGAAAGGAGCTGGAATCCTTTTTCCAGCACATATGTTTGGGGTTTTTTTCCTGTGAAACCTCTGAAAAACCAATGCTGACAACAACATTAATGCAGGATTCCAGGGATGAACTTTATTGATTGTCATGGATGTGTGGGAAGAACACAGTGCAACCAGAGTGTCCCAGATTGAGGCTGTGAGGTGTGCAATGGTTGGATTCCCACCACCTTACTTTTTTTGAAGTAAAAAGCATCTCTTTGCTCGATTTGCCTTGTTATCTGTTGATGAGATTAATCCAGAGCCTACCTCTCGCTGCTAGCCCTGCAGGAATCCAGGTTGCCTGCAATGTCAAGCAAGTCTAATAAATAATTTGGATGGAGTCAGTGCATTTAGTCAAACAAATAACTTCATTCAAAGGGCAGAATGGATTTTGTCAAAAGCCTTTTTTCATTATGTCAGGATGAAGAAAAAATCGTGCAGCCCTTTCACTCTGTCACCACAAAGGCATTTGTTCAAGCTTCTGGCTTTGCTTGATGTAAAAAATGTAGTTGTCAAGGCCCACACAGTGAATTGCTCTTCCCTACCCTGTCAGCATGAACCACTCCTGCACAGGGATGGAGGGACACGAGTCCTGTCACTCCCAGAGACACTCCTTGGATGGGCTGTGTGTGAGAACAAACAGTGGGTGGTCCATGAGGAAGAGGAAGCAGCATTCCAGCTCTCCTGGCTTGTTTGTGTCCCTTCCCTATGTCCCAGGTCACCTCCACCAGTATCCTAGTACATGTTCTGCAGCAGGATGCAACACTCTGAGAGCCCAGAAGAAATTCAGACATCCCAGAGTGCTCTGAAAAATCCCTTTTCTGTTCCCTGAAATTGCTTTGCTAATTTAAGCATGTACACATCAAACACACATAGGAGCAAAAACAGGGAAAGGAGACATATGAGCATTTTAGGCATATCTTCATTATATTTATTAAAAGTAATTAAACAAAAGACTAGAACCTAGGGGCAAAATGTGGGGTGCTAGAAGGTCATTGATTTACAGTCAAAATGAGAGACAAAGAGAGTGTTCAGAGCAGAGTCATGGGCTGTGTCTCCTGAGTGTGCCCTCAGAGAAGATGGAGCCACCCACAGGCACCAGCTCAGAATCACAGAATGTTTTGGGTTGGAAGGGACCTTGAAGATCATCTCATTCCAACCCCCTGGCATGGGCAGTGTTGAAGATTGCAATGCAAGTTGTTTTCAATTACCATCTGCATGGCAGATTATCTTTGTCAAGTGGGCAGTTTGCCTTATCTCTCTCTGTGAGTGACCACAATCACTCCTCCCTCAGGGGGACACCTGCTGATAACAGCTATGGAATGTCCCTGCATGGCTGATAAGAACTACAGCATCCCATTGGCAGATGTGAGCCTAGAGGGAGGAGCCAAGCATTCCTACCAGGTATAATCAGAGGCTTCTGAGACACCAGCACAGGCTTCTGCCCCTGGATTGCCCAGAGGAACAGCAGCTGCCTCTTGCCCTGGATCTTCAGAGGCAGAGACTGCACCTTTCTCCAGGATCCCTGCTCCAGCAGAACCAGCCCTGACACTGCAGGAGGGCTGAGCCACAATTCCAATGGGACTGCTGCCAACAGCCTGACCCACAGGGTGTCAGGCTGGGTTCTGACTCTGGCAGTGCTGTTTTTGGTTTATTGCATTGTTTATTTTATCTTTTTATTTTCTTCCCTAGTAAAGAACTGTTATTTCCTGCTCCCATATTTTTGCCTGAGAGCCCCTTAATTTAAAATTGATAGCAATTCAGAGGGGTGGGGAGGGTTTACATTCTCCATTTCAGGGGAGGCTCCTGCCTTCCTTAGCAGACTCCTGGCTTTCCAAACCAAGACAGGCAGGGACACCTTCCCCTTGCCCACTCTTGGAGTGATGTGTGTTACAGTTTGCCACCACAATCTCCGTATTCACTGCAATCCATAGCCACACTCCCACCCTGACATTCCAAACCAGCAGCCCCCCAGAGGTCTCCCAGTTTGGATGCTACAGGTGCCCAGCTAAGCTCTGTCAGTCACAGGAGTGGGGTGGTCACCATGCAGCTGTCCTAGCACAGAACTGTGAATCCAGAGGGACATCACACCCACAGAAACTTGTCTACCTTCATGCCATGGCCTCCTCCAACAGAAAAGATGCTCCACACACAGCAGCAGCCTAATCAGGCAGCTGACTCATAGCTGCTGGGGAAAAGAGAGAGAAGACATCAATACAAGAGGCTATTTTTGTATTTTGAGTGCTGCTCTGTTGCTGTAGGGGACACAGAGAGCTCTGTGAGCCTCATTCCTGTATTGCACCAGCTCATGTTCACATTCCGCTGTTCTTCCACCTCACCTGAGCTCCCACACCTTCATCCCTCTCCATCCTCTCACTTCCCACACCCCAGAGCAGCCTCAGCCAGCTCTCCCTTTCCTCCCAGCCCAGGAGCCTCCCCATCCTTCCTCAGACCCTCCCGGGGTCAGTGCTGAGGAGGTTGGGGCAGTGGCTCTGCAGAGGGGGCACAGCTGTGACTCCTGCACACCCACCCTCCCAAAACATCATGGATGGGAGCACAGGCACTCCCACCCTCCCAAAACAGCGTGGATGGGAGCACAGGCACTCCCACCCCCTCAAAACAGCGTGGATGGGAGCACAGGCACTCCCACCCCCCAAAACAGCATGGATGGGAGCACAGGCACTCCCACCCCCCCAAAACAGTGTGGATGGGAGCACAGGCACTCCCACCCCCCAAAACATCATGGATGGGAGCACAGGCACTCCCACCCTCCCAAAACATCATGGATGGGAGCACAGGCACACCCACCCCCCCAAAACAGCGTGGATGGGAGCACAGGCACTCCCACCCTCCCAAAACAGCGTGGATGGGAGCACAGGCACTGCTCATCAGGCTGGGAATGTGGCATGTCACACCCCTGTGGGTGCCCTGGAGGTGGCAGACCCACAGAGCCCCAAATCCAGGCTGGGATCCATCCAGGAGAATGGCAAAGCAGGGTTTTATTCAGAGGTAGCAAAAGAATAATGAGTTCATTAGATACCAATTGATTGATAAAGAGGGATTTATTGAAAGGTCTAATGTGTGTAGCCAAAATTAGTTTGCCATGTAATTAACTAAAAATGACTTAAGCAATGCATTCTTAATTATTATCTTAGTACAGCCAACTTGTAAGAAATTTCAAGCATTTAATTGGCATTTGATAGAATAGCTATAGCAAGCTAATTAGGTACCAAATTATGGAATGCGCTAATTGATATTTAATAAGTATGTCAATTGGTATCTAACTAGCCAATATGTTATAGCTATCTTGGAATGTGTCAATTAAGTGCCTAAAGATCTCTTTCAAGTAGATTATAAATGTAATCTATTAAGGATGTAATTTGCAACATTTTTTGATTATGGATTGTAACTTATTTGCTTCCTGAATATGTTATTGCTATTCACAGGCTCATTCACACAATATCATGTGCAGCGTTTTGCCTACTCGAGCAACTTTGACAACTGATATTTTCCTCAGCTCTACTCCTCTCTTACTCTGGTGTAAAGAGATTTCCACTCTCTCCACAGATCCCAGAAGGGGACATCAGAAATGCACACCGAGAGCCATGGGTGAATTTGTCAGCATTATCTTGGTTTAGTGGCAATTGGAGTCTACCCACGGTGTTTTGGTTATTTCAAGGGGTGGCACAGTCCAAGCTCTTTGATGTGTGGTCCTGTTCAAAGAATCACAGAATGGTTTGGGTTGGAAGGGACATTCATTGTCCCTTCCATGTCCCAGGCTGCTCCAAGCCCCATCCAACTTGGCCTTGGACACTTTCAGGGATCCAGGGGCAGCCACAGCTGCTCTGGGCACCCTGTGCCAGGGCCTGCCCACCCTCACAGGGGAGAATCTCCCTAAAATCTGATCTAAACCTACTCCTTTTCAGTTTAAAAAAAGTCCTCCTCAGGAAAATTCAGGGGAACTGCTTTTACAGTCAGAGCCATTGCACAGGTCTGAACCAGGGGAGAGTTTTTCTCTCCCAAGTTTGTTCATAAATATCATAAAAATTGTTGCTCTCAGGACAGGAACAAGAGGGGGGAGTGCATGAGAAGCAGCTTAACCTAAAGGGTGAGATATCCTCAGTGTCCCTTGTGGGGCTGGCATCACATTTGGGGGTGTCAGGCTGGCTTGATTAGCTCCTAACAGGATTTATCCATTCCTTGAACGCCCCAGTCAGCCTGAATCCCCCGGGAATTTCACCAAAGGGTTAATTTAAAGCACGGTGATGACCGTGCTTATTTCCTTTTGATTTCTTTGATACAAGTTGCCATTTCCAGCAAGCCTGGGGAGGTTTTTTCCCCTGAAGCAATGCTCCCGTTTCTTTGTGTCATGTGTGAGTACAAGGCTGGTGCAGCGAGAGGTGCAGCACACAACATTAGTGCCTCAGCGATCTGAGCACTTTATCTTCATGAGTAAAGTACCCAGCTGCTCTTGAATTCAACTGAAGAAAAAAAAAAAATATGCTGCCACTCGTAAGAGCAATACATTTTCAGTTACTAATAACAACTGTTGTCATGGAAACAGCCGGTCCAGCATGAATGTAAGGATTTGCTTTCAGGTCAGTGCTGTATTAGTCAGCAGCCTTTCAAAACCACATCTCCCCAGCACACAAGTCTCCTGTCCAATTTACTCTTTGCAGCACTTTTTCTCCATTGTGAATTAGTCCAAATTAATTACATTTTATGACAATTGTGCACGGCTCCTTTTCAACTCAGCTCGCTGTATAATTACTTGGAAATGGTTTATGGAGGCCAAAAGAAAATTTCATAACTGTATCCAGGTTTGGGAGTTCTGTTGTTTTTTGGTTTTGCTTTTTTGTTTCAAAAGAACAGTAAGAGTAGAATAGGCTGAATTATCATTATGATCATTAATGATAATTGAGCATCAGGCACTTGGGATGTTTCCAGGCTCCTGACCAATTTTGGGGGCTGTGGATGGGTGGAAGGGGCAGTGCAGGGGGTGCAGGCAGCTGGGGAGGGGTGTGAGGGTGTGCAGGTTTCCCCTGCTCTAAAGCTCATTTTGAGCTCCTGGGGTGGATGAAGGCAAAAGGAATCTGCCCCAGTCCAGCCCTGGGGCTCCTTTCTGCAATTTCCATCAATCCCAAGGACAGCTGGAAGAAGCTAATGTCCTTCAGCTCCCAGCTGGCCACATTACAGCCCCAAAAGCTCCTTCCCCACTGGGGAAGCAATGCCAAAGGAGTCTGGCTGTGGGGTTCTCACCAGAGGAACCTCCAGGCTGGATTTGGGCTCTCAGGAGGCACTTTGGACCATTTCTCCTGGCTTTCCTAAGTGTCCAACACCTAGAGCTCCTGTTGGTGCAGCAGGAGGAAGAGGGGTCTCACCCTTTTTGGACTCTGATTTGATTTTCCATTAAATGCTTTGCCTCTCCCCCCAGAGAGAAGCAGCCCCATCCCAAGTGTGGGTGCACCAAGCCTGTGAGACCCTGCTCCTCTCAAAGCTCCCTCCCACACAGACACATCCCTGCTGTTTCCTCAGAGGAACAGCAAAAATGTGCTTTAAATTTCTACCATTCTGGGACAAAACTTGCTGGAAAAATATCCCCAGACAAAGGGGCTGATGCTACTCCCAAGCATAACTGGTGGCTGTGGTGCAGATTTTTCCTGTGGTGAGGAGCAGAGTTTGATTCTTCTTCCTTCACAATCCTGATCCTTCCAGCTCCTCTCCTTGCAGAATTGCTGCTATCCCTGTCCTCGTGCATTTCCCTTCTTGTTGGAGTTTTTAGTTTTCTCCATATTTTTTCCTATCTCTCACCATAGCCTGAAAATCAAATTAAATCACTTTATCTTTATTACAAGGATGGACGGACAGCCCTGGCTGGAGGGTGAAGTCCTTGTCTTGCTGTGGGGATAACTGCAAGGATGTGGGAAAAATAATAAAGGGATTTGTAGTTGTTTGAAAAGAAAGGCAGAGTACAGTTCTGGGAGGAAGATGTGATTTCAGGGAGCTGCAGATTTCAGCATCTTGTGGTGCTTTGGGACATTTTGGGTGCTTTCCCTGGTGGGGTTCCCTATGCTGGGGACACATCCCTGCCTTGGAGCCTCTCTGGAGAGCAGGTCCCAGCTCTGCATGGCAGGAGGGGAGGCACAAAGATGAAAACCATCAAGAGGCTCAGTCAGAGCATTCCTGGCATGCAGTCAAACTTCTCCAAAGGCACAGCTGGAGTGGAGGGCAGGGTTTTGAGTCAAAAGCTGCAGAGGGAGGATGGGCTCTGACTCTCAGGGTCTAGATGCTTCCAGGAGAGAGGGGACAAGAAGGGCTGGAGGGAGCTGGTCTCAGAGCAAAGGGAGCTTGTTCCACACCTCTGTGCCTGCACCTCAAGGTGTGCCCTGCCTCCTTCCACCCAGCCCAGCAAGGCTGGACAGTGGGCACAGTTTGCTTAACCTTGAATGCTGCATCCAAAATCAATGCTGGTGATGGTAACAGAAAGGGAAGGAGCCAGGCAGACATTGCTGAAGAAATGTTTGATTTCTGCTTTCACTCCAGGTCCTGCTCAGCCAGGTGGAACACATGGTCTCACTGTTTGCCTGTTAACCTGGCCCTGAGTGATTTATTCATGGATGCTTGGAGGGGCTGAGGCTCTCTAGAGCTGCTCCTGCATCCCTGGGCATGCACAGTGCATTGTCCTCAAAATCAGGGGGGCTTGGAGCAGCTGGGGCAGCTTTGGTTTGATGCTGTTCAAAGGATGGGAACCACAAAAAGTCCTTCTGCTTAAGGGGTCTGCTCTCAGCAATCATCCCCCACTCTGAATGAATCACCCATCCCAAGGAAATGTGGGTGGCTGGAGCTGCCCAGAGGTTTTGATGAGAGCATTTCAAGCTTGCACACGAAGCTTTTCCCAAAGCTGAGATGCTCATCCCACCTGGGAGGTCTCTGCCACCCTGCCCAGAGGCCATCACAGCCCCCAGCCCACCCAGAGCTCCACCTCCTGCTCCTCAGAGCCTTCCCTTTCTCTGCACAGCCAGTCCAAGCTTTTCAGCTTGCCTGCTAGCTAAAATAAGTAAGTGTAGGGTGAACGTGATGGTTTCAATGCTCAGACTGTAACATTTCCTTCTCTGGGTCACTGTCAGAATCTCCAGCAGATGCTGTGGGTCTCTCTGTGCCTGTGTGTTAAGAGGAAATGAGCTGGGTCAGCACCTGCCCATGAGATGCTCAGACACACCCACAGGATGGTGAAGGTTTAACCTGCAGCTTTTCCCCCTCGTGCATCAGCCTGGGCAGGAGTGAAGGTGCCAACCTCAACTTTGGGCTCTTTGTGCTGATGGCAGATTCTGCCAACAGGGACCTGGTGTCCTGGCTCAGCACAGCCCCAAAACCACACTCAGCCTCCTCTGTGCTCCTCCTTGTGAGAACCATCAGAGACCCAGCCAGCTGAAACTCCTGCAGACCTTGGACCACCCTGCACTCTACCATCTTTGGTAAATAAAAGTATTAAAAATGCTTTGGGAACATTTTGGGAAAGGAAAAAAAGAGGCATGGGAGATATTAGCCATTATCCCATTCTGGAATTACAGAGGCCAGGTCGAGACAGTCATCAAGATGATTGTGAAGACTTCCCAGAGCTCTGGGTGAGATCCCCAGGGTGCTGGATTGCCCTGTAAACTGAAAAGAGCCATGTGTTTGTGGGGCCAGTGGTGCTCCAAGGCACAGGGCAGGACCCTGGCTGGTCTCACCCATTCCAGGGATGATCTCCCACGTTCACTGCCTGTTGGGGACCCCAAACCTCAAATCACTGGTGAAGAGAAACATCTTCAGCCTCCTGGAACTTGCTGCAGCTTTGAAACCCCTTTGCCAGGCCAGAGAGTCATGGATAGAGGCTGGTCCCAGGAGATATTTAATAAATAAAATTTGAAGACTTAGAAATCCCTGCTCATTCCTGTGTTACTTATTGTTTACTTTTTACTATTTATTATTATTATTATTGTTTAGTACTCATTATTTTCCATGTTACTTATTGTTTACTCATAGTACTCAGGCCAACCATACATGAAACAATCTGATATAAAGTGTTGGAGACCAAAGGCTCTAAAAGACCTCTCCTAGAATTATGTAAGATCCATTTCAGGCTGTCAAAATCTTTCCACAGACTAGTCAAAAGCAGGAGGAAAAGTTAGCTTAGTAAATACACCCAGCATGCCTCCCCCTCAGCCAGGAGAGCTGTATCCTACAAGCCATTAAGGACCTAAAAATACAACAAGAGCATGACGATAATAATATAACAAAGAAATAAATTAAACAAATACTACTAATAAATGTAACAATTAATAAAACAAATATAATAAGAGCACGAGAGCCACCCCAAAAGGGTTGGGATAGCCAAATGCCCCAACAGGCTCAGCCAGACCTGCCCTTGTCACATCTCAGCTGTGCCTCTCCTGCCGAATATCCGTCATGTTGGGAAGATACAGATTTTATTCATAGCCCACCACTTTCTACCTTTTTATTATTCTGTTCTGCCCTCTGAGAAGTGTGTCCTGTGTAGGGCTGCAGATGAAGTTTTGCTCTTACCAATACATGGTGCATTGAAAAACAAGATGACAACAAATCGAGAGCTGAGAGAAGTCTGGCTCTTATATAACACACAGAGTGTGCTGATATAAATGAGTCTTCAAAATGATAATGTCCTTCTCCCCCAGGCCTGCTCTGCCATGAAGTTGGATTTCTGAGCCAGTGTTCCATTTGCAGCTCATTGTGTATGCTGGAGTTTTTCCCTTTTCCCTATTTTTGAATTTGTTTGCAGGCTGTAATGGGCCCCTTTCTGGTTCTTCCTCATATCCTTTGAATTGTTTTACAGGAGTGAAATGGAGGTTTTTGATGTATTGAATATATTTAATATTTTAATGCTGAGAATTTTCAGGACAGAGCAGAGACTGCCTCTTGCGATAAGAGACATTATTATTGTTGTGAAGAATTCCTTTAAGATTCCATCTTAATCATTCTGCTATTGAAATGGAAGAATAAAGTAATAAATGGTTTGAATAGACTTGATTAAAAAGAATAATTATATTCCTCGTGTGGGTTAAATATATAAACTCTTTGTGGTTTTGCATTCTTCCAGCATTTGCCTGGTAGAATGAGCTTTTCTCTTCAATAAGGAGAAGGGAAGGAGAGAGTCCTCTTGGCAAGGAGGTTTGGATCCTCTCTGGCCCCTCACCTGAAGCCAGGCACTGCCCGTGTTTTCCTGCCCTGCTTTGGGGCCACATTTCTGCCGAAGTCTTCTCTGACTCCTGGGAGATGCTCCACGTCCTTTGGGATCATCCATCATTCCCTGCCTCTCTGGGGCACCCACAGTGGGTCCAGAGGCCTGTGGTGGGATGTGCTCCAAGGAGGACACAGCCATGGAGCTCCTGACTCTCTGAGGAAAACACTCTCAGGAATTTGGGCAAAAAAGGACAAATTTCCCACTGGCAAAGGCTCCCTTGTGTTCTGATGTGTGTGCTCTGTCCCCATGTGTCAGAGCTGGGCAGTTCTCTGCTGTTCTTGGGGCAGTTTTTTCTTGATCTCTGCCACAGCCAATCCTCCCTGCAGGAGATCTCTGCTGTCCATGGCCACTGAGTGTCCCTGCAGGGCTGATCCAATTCCAGCATCCCATGGGGAGATGCTGCGCCCAGGGCAGGAGCCAAGCATTCCTCCCTGGATCCAATGTGAGCCTGGCACAGCACAGCAGCCTTTGCCCAGTGCATTCCCACAGGAGCAGCTTCTGCTGCCCTGCATGGCCAGAGGGAGCCCAGGCCCATCTCCAGCAGCCCTGGAGCTGCAGAGGAAAACTCCCCCCTTGTGCAGGATCCCTGCTCCAGCAGAGCCACAGCTGGCACTGCAGGAGGGCTGAGCCCCCATGGGATGGGGCTGTGCCACCCCCCTGACACACAGGGGACAGGGCCTGCTCTCACTCTGGCTGGGGTTTGTTTTCTTTATTTGTACTATTGCATTTGTATTTTTAATTTTCCTAGTAAAGAACTGTTATTCCTATTCCCATATCTTTGCCTGAGAGCCCCTTAATTTCAAGATTATAATAATTCAGAGGGAGGGGGTTTGCATTTTCCATTGCAAGGGAGGCCCCTGCCTTCCTTAGCAGACACCTGTCTGTTCAAACCAAGACACCTTGCCAATGTCAGCCAGGTGCAGAGGTAGCAAACCTTGGGGTGCTCACCTGTGCACCCCCTGCCAGGCACAGCTGCCACCTGTCCCCTGGAAGGGGTGGGGAAAAGCATTTCATTCCTGCTGGAACCCTGAGATGTGACACTACATTGCACCCTGGCTTACAGGGAATTCAGCCCACTGTGCACCATCAAGTGTTTCAAGGTGTTTCTCACCAGCATCCTGGAATTCATGGAGGATGATGCTTCAGGTGGAACCTTCTCCCCTGCCTGCAGTGGTGTGAGCCCCTTGTGGAGCCACTTGCTGTCACCTTGCTGAGGTGCTCACCTGCTGCCTGGCTGAGCTTCCTTCTGCACCTCACTCCCCCTGATGGCATTCTGATCCTCAGCTCCTCCCTGACAGCATTCCAGGGACAAAACACACGTGCCATTGAATCCACATTCCCTGAAGGAAGCTGCTCTTCTGGAATCCACCTTCACCTCCCAAAAGAACCCAAAAACAACAACAAAAACCCCCCTGCTTTTAACCCTTGCAGTGCTGGGTCTCACAGGTCTGCCCTCTCCTTTGGTGCTTGAAAACTTTTCTTAGTTTGCTTCCAACCTACATTTTCCTTTCCCCTCACGTCAGAGAGCAGCTGCCTGCCTCCCCCTTCCCCTGCAGATGTGATCATAGATGCTATACTACTAAGGCTTCATTATTTTTACAAAAATCTACTCCAGTAAGAAGTGTTATAAATAATTAAAGAAACACTAGAGTTGTCAAAATAAATGAACAAAGTACACTTTGAGATGCATGCTCTTGGCTTATTTGGGGTTTGTTCAGTTGGCAGCTGAATTTCAGAATTCAGTCCCTGGAAATACCCAGTAGAAATGCAACCAGTGAGGTTCAGCCATCCACCAACAAGGAACCTTTGTGTTTCCCCCAGAGTCATCTAGGAACAGGGCTGGACATCAAATATCATGTATAAAACACCAAGCTCCAGTCCTCCTCTTGGCCTTTCCAGGGAAAGCCAGGACCCAAAACCCATCCAACCATGCATCCAGAAGTTAGCAAGACCACTTGTATGGCCTGCTTTGTGTGATGCTAATGTTCCAAGTGAATGCCTCATTGCTCTGCACAATAAACCTTCTTCTCTTCATTCAATGCTCTTTTCCAGAAGGTCTTCTTTGTCTCCATGACGACAAATAAATTGCTTCTTGTTCACTGAAATCTGCTAAAAAGCTCGTTATTAAGCTAATGTGCCCAGGGTGACAACGCAGCAGAGGAAGACAGTCCTGCCCCAGCAAAGGATGCTTTTCTTCTTGGTTTCCCATGTGGACACCACTTCTCTGGGCTCTCAGGACGGCGTTGCTCTCATTTGCTGTCAGAGATGCTTCAAAAAATCGAAGACATTTGAGAGAGGAGGAGAAAGAACTCTTGAGTGCGAGCCAAAGACACTGATAATTGTCTGCCTGCCCTTTCCATCTGCTCTCTGCCTGCTGCTGTACTCCTTCCAAGCTCACTGGAACCCCCACCCCGGGGTTTGTGCTTGCCTCAGGCACACGGAGATCCAGGCAGTGTCCCCAGTGCTGGTGCCACCAGTGTCCTGCTCCTGTCACCTCCAGGGAGCTGCCAGGGGGCCAGGCCAGCATGGGCGGGTGCCACGGAATGAGGGATGGTTGGGGAGCTGCCAGGCTGTGCCTTGGTTCCTCAGGTCTCCCACACTTTGCCTTGGAGAAAGCCACTGTGTGATTGCACAGGTTTTGGGTTTTCTGTGACTGAAATGGTTCTTAAGGTATCAGAAAGTCTCTTTTTTTCCCAGCCCCACGACCAAAGAAGAAGTTGAGATTCGTTGGTTCTGCTTTTCAAGGTTGTTTATTTTCTTTTATCTATAACATTCTTTTTTTGACTTGTTGAGATTTGTTTGGTACGTCAGTTTGTGGCACAGTCCCTGCCTTTGGGGTGGTGTTAACTTTTTATACTAAGAACCACGTGTACTTTACTTACAATAATTTTCCAATACTTATCAGTTATATTAGGCAGTTTGTCTGTACTCTAAACCAATCCAGAAGTGCCACCATCACAGCAGAAGATGGAGGACAAGAAGAAGAAGAAGAAGAAGAAGAAGAAGAAGAAGAAGAAGGACAGGACATGCCCAGATTCCTCCATCTTGCCTCTTGAACCCCCATTCTAAAACCCCAAACTTCTACTTTTTCACCCAGTGACAAATTAACCATCATTCTACTCAAACCCTTGTGGCTTGTACATCTTCACACAAAGTTGGGAATTGTTTTCATGGGTTACAATCAAAGGCATGGGTGTCTTTGACTCCGTGCCAAGGTCTCTGAGCCCCCTGCCAGGGTCTGGAGTCCTGCAGGGCAGCCAGAGGAATGTGCTGGGTTCCAACACACAGGACCCTCAGGAAAACCTCCAGGAGCTGCTGGTGGCTTCTCATGGGCTGCCAACACCATTCAGCATTTCAGTGTTCTCCTGCTCCTTTCCCAACCACAGCATTTTTTTTTTACCATTTCTTGCTTTCCCCACAATCCAAAGTGCTAAAAGGTCCCGTGAGAGTAAACGGTGAGAGCTTTCATGTGGTTACTGTCACTAGGGAAACCACCTCCTTGTGATTCACATCTTCTCTGAGCCTTTCCTCCTTTCCCTCTGCATTCAGAAAGGTAATATTGAGGCTGGTACACACTGGGGGCATGGGGCAGGGAACAGGAAAATGGATGAACATGCAGGGTTTTGGGGTAAAAACCAGCATTGTGCCAGAGTAGGGCATAGGTCATCATTAGAGAAGGATAATTATTCAGAGCTGGTTAAGAAAAACTCAAACTAACTCAATGTGACAGTTCTAGCAAAAAAAAAGGAAAGAAAGAAAAGAAATAAATAAAAATAAAAGGCCTTTTTCCACATTCTGATATTACTTTACTTTTCCCTTCAACCTGATCACAAAAGAGCTCATCATTAAGACAGGTGGACAAATTACAAATTACTACAATTTCTCTTCTCCTGAAGTGGAAGAGCCTGGTGGGAAGTGCCCTCTGCCCCCCAGGTAAGTGGGGCAGGACAGGGGGGTTTGTGCAGCAGGTCAGAGAGGGGCAGAGATGGGGCTGGGGTGTGAGACAGGGCTGGTGGAATCAGCTGGGATGAGAAATAACAGCCAGGCAGCAGAAACCCAGGATGTGGAGAACATCCCAAAGCTCCCACACAATCACAGAATGGTCTGGGTTGGAAGAGACCTTAAAAAATCCTCATGTTCCACCCCCAGCCATGCACAGGGGCACCTTCCATCATCCCAAGGTGTTCCAAGCCCTGCCCAGCCTGGCCTTGGGCACTGCCAGGGGTCCAGGGGCAGCCACAGCTGCTCTGAGCACCTGTGCCAGGGCCTGCCCACCCACACAGGGAAGGATTTCTTCCATAAATCTGACCTAAACCTACCCTCCTTCAGCTTCAAGCCATTCTTTCCTGCACCTATCACCACCAGTCCTTGTCCCAAGTCCCTCTCCAGCTCTTGGAGCCCTTCTAGGCACTGGGAGGGGCTCTAAGCTCAACCTGCAGCCTTCTCCTCTCCAGGCTGAACAGCCCCAGCTCTCTCAGTCTGGTTTCATGGACTGGAAGTTTGGAGCCCAGGAACACAGAAGAAACCTAGAAGCCCATGGCCAGGATAAAGAGCTGCAGAAATGGAGGCTTTCTTCAAGCACAAATTAATATGCTTATTCTTGCTTAAAGAAAAAGAAACATTACTATCCTTTGCTTTAAGAGAAAAAAATTTAATGGAGATTATTTTTGATCTAACGCCACGTTTCCATTTATGTTAGCTTTTGCAAAACATGTTTTCATTCAGAAGAAAGTGATGATTTAGGGGAGGTAGAAGAATGAAACCTCTGGAAACAGAAAGGCTGCAGTCAGCCCTTAACTCAGTCAATTCCTGGTGTGCTCCAAGCATGAGAGATGTCCCAGGTCTCTGGAAGAGTTCCCATGCTGAGCTGGGGTGGGAATGTCCATCCTGGAGCTCCATCCCATCTGTGCTCCTGCTCTGTCCCTCACCTCCCTTTGCAGCACCTCACATCTCTGCTGGCTCAGTTTGCTGCCCCACAAATTGAGTTAACATTCCAATCCCTTTTACAGCCATGGAAGGTGGGTGCTTAAATCAAATGAAGATGAATATATTTGCTGACATATAATTGTTTTCTTTCGGGTCTCTTTACATCTCATGGTTAATGCTGGCCCAGGATTGTTTGTGAAATGTCTCATTGTTTCTGATGAATCCTATGAAAAGTGACATTCCTGATTATTTTGCCATGCAGGAGATTACACCAGGCTCTATTGCTAAGCACTATTGATAGACCCTGTGCTGCCTTTTACTGTTTAGTTGCTACTAATAAATCAGAACTTGGTTTCTTCTCCACGTGCTGAATCTTTCATCACATGCAAACATGAGAAAAGATGTGGCAGCTTCCCAGGGTGTCACATGGGGGAGTGGAGATGATAGTGCTGCTCTAACATGGGGCTTGAGGAGGGGGTCCTGAACACCTTCCTGGTGTTGGGAGCAAGATGTGACCACCCCTGGTGGCAGCAGGACCTGGCTCCTCGTCCTCTCATGGAATGCCAGGCATTGCTGCTGGTGCTGGGAGGGAAGGGGCTTGGCAGAGGCATGGCCTGATCCCAAAAGAGAGATCCCAGCACCTGCCAGGGCACTCACAGCTGCCTGACCTGAAACACTGGGAGCAGGAGGCGGCAGAAATATTTCATATCTGAGAGTTGCTGTGCCCTGAGATCCTCCTTTCCCATGACAAACCCAGTGTGAGGGGCAGGAGAGCAAGATGTGCCCATGCCAGGGGACAGGGACATGCTCCCTCCACCCTGGTGCCCTGGAGCCTCCCATGTGTGCCCAGGTGCCAAAATCCAGGACAGGATCCCATGGGTAGATGGGAAATATCCCTGATGCCAAAAATCTCATCCCAGCTGGGAGAAGGAAGGTGTTCAGGGGCCGGGAATCCCAAAGTTCAGGCTGCAGCATTCCCAGACACACTGGGGCTGGGGAAAGCCCTGGGTGCCACCGGGGATGGCAGCAGCTCCATCATCCCCAGGGGATGCCCACAAACCCCAATCATCCCCTGGGAATGCCCAAAGACCTCATTCATCCTCTGGGAATGCCCACAAACCCCAACCATCCCCTGGGGATGCCCAAAGACCTCATTCATCCTCTGGGAATGCCCACAAACCCCAACCATCCCCTGGGGATGCCCACAAACCCCAATCATCCCCTGGGAATGCCCACAAACCCCAACCATCCCCTGGGGATGCCCATAAACCCCAACCATCCCCTGGGGATGCCCACAAACCCCAACCATCCCCTGGGGATGCCAATAAACCCCAACCATCCTCTGGGAATGCCCACAAACCCCAACCATCCCCTGGGGATGGCCACAAACCCCAACCATCCCCTGGGAATGGCCACAAACCCCAACCATCCCCTGGGGATGCCCATAAACCCCAACCATCCCCTAAGGATGCCCACAAACCCCAACCATCCCCTGGGGATGCCCATAAACCCCAACCATCCCCTGGGGATGGCCACAAACCCCAACCATCCCCTGGGGATGCCCATAAACCCCAACCATCCCCTGGGGATGCCAATAAACCCCAACCATCCCCTAGGGATGCCCATAACCCTCAGGGCCTGCAGGAGGAGGTGAGGGATCAAACAGGGAGAGCGAGAAGAAGCACACACACACACACACACACACACACACACACACACACACACACGCCTCTGCATCCCCCCCAGCCTAATTGAGCTAATTAATTTAACGAAGAGACAGCACTCTGTAATTTGCCTAATTCAGTGAGAAGAGAGGCAGCAGCAGCAGCAGCAGCCAGTCCTGCTCCCCTGGATCCTCTCCTGCTCCTGCCAGGGGCTCAGCACCCCGGGGCAGCTCCCACCAGCCACACCAGTGCTGGCCACAGGCTCAGCACCAGCAGCATCCAACCCCTGAGGAATTAAAATCCCATCAACATTCCTCATGGAATTTCCAACAGGAACAGTGACTCCAAACTGGGCAGCTGATGGTCAGGAGAAGTGAAATCTCTGTTTGTTCTCCCAGTGTTAGGGTCCCCTTCCTGTTGTGGTGAGAAGGCTCCTGGATAAGGGGTTTTTCACAGATTCTCCTCTTCCAGAAGCTGCTTTCCTGCCTTTCTGTTGGGGAAGATGAAACAGGAAAGCCTTCTCAATATGATTGTCTGGCAAAAGATTTTGAGAATATAGAAACTATAAGTGAGATTGAAATGAAAGCAGCTTTGAGATCCCTCAGTTACTGAACAACTGGAAAACAATGGTGTGGCCAGCTGAAGGTGATCCCCTTTTGATGGAACAACACCCTCTGCTTGCAGACAGGCCCAAGGCTCAGAGCAGACCCCACTGGCTGGGCAGAAGGGGCCCAAAGAGGAGTTTGTAGGGTTTAAAATGTAACACAGGATGGTGATATAGTGATTCTTATAGGCTGTATGTAAATGCTATAGGATTTGTATCTTGGACTAGATTGGTTGGTGAGAATCAGAATATTCAACACAGAAGATGATTTATGGTATTGGATGGGAACTTCGCTCTCTTACCCCTTTATGCTCTTACCCTTTTCCTCTCTTACCCTCTCATCCTCTCTCCCCCTCTCCCTCTTTGGGGCCTGCTCTGAGCTGTGGCAGCTCCCAGCAGGGCCCTGCCCCCAGGCCCTTTGCAATAACCCCAAGTTCCAGCCCTGGCTGCAGAGATCTCTCGTGTCCGTCTGTCCTACCCCCCGTCACTCTTATACCTTCCTTGCTTTTTTTCCTGTCTGTCTCTAAATGCAGGTGTTGTGTGCTCGTTGCTGGAGTGGTTCTGTGGATGAAGATGTGGAGAATGCCCTAACAGGAGGCTGCAGGGAGCAGGAGCTGTTGCAGGTTGATGAGGATCCATTCAAAGCCCTCCTGGCACGGCCCCGGCGCGGGAGGGACTTCTACGCTGAAATGGAATGCAAAATAAAAATTGCATCGGGCTGAGGTCATTTCTTGCATGATGTATCTTGGGAAAAGAGGGGTTTCTCTTCTTTCCCTGAGATATTCAGAAATTCAAAATAAAAGCTTTTCATTGAGGTGAGCAGCCTGGCAGAGCAGCACAGGCAGGAGCTCAGAGTGTTTTTAATTTTGCCTTGATTTTTTTTTTTTTCCTCCCTATCTGGCAATCTTTAGGAAGAAAAAAAAAATCTTGACATTTTTGTTTCCTTATTTGCTTGTCTTCTCAATATGTCAGGAAAGAGACAAGATCATAACACAATCCCTGGTTGCAGCAGACATATATTTGCCATCCAAACAGGTTTTCCCCTTTTAATGTAAGCTATTAGCCCAAGTTGTTGCTATAAATGTAGCAAACCCCATCTATTTTAATCAGCTTGTTTATGAGCATCTTTCTATTCCCAAATTGCACAGGAGCTCTCCTGCTAAATACTCCTTTCTTTTCAGGTAAGATAATTTCTGGGACAAAATGTCAGGGAGCTCAACACATCCCTTCAATTACTGCAGTACAGATTTTCTCTGAGCTTCTGGACAATAAGTAGCTTTCAGGGAAGCATTAAGTAGATTTGCCCTCAAGGGTTTGCATTTCAGTGGAGTGACAGTTATTTTTGTAAATACAAAATAAAAAAGAGAGAAGAAAAGAAGGAAAAAAACCATACATACACCTTCCCCCAGCTCCAAGAAAATAGACAGACACGGGCTAGACAACTGCTTATTATCTGAGAACCTTGAATCAGATAGGAAAACCAGAGTTCCTAATGTCTTCAAATGTCACAGCATTTTGATTTATACCAGAACACAGTGTACCATGCTTCATTACAGAGAAAAAAATAAAGAAAAATTGAATTACCGAACTAATGTCTTCCCCTTTTTTATTTTTTTTTTCCTGACTACTCTGAGGATATAAAATCCATCATTAGTTGTTTTTAAGCTTGTCTCTAATGATGAAAAAAATAATGGGGCATGAAACTCAGACTTAACAAAACAAAAATACAAAACACAGCATTTTACAGACTTTACGTAAACATAATGTGACAATGCACTTCCTTTCATTCTCTGCTATGACAGTTAATTCCAGACCAGGAAAACTGTCAAAAATGTTTAGTTCTGCTTGGGTTGAGTTAATTACAGGCCCTGGGGCTGTGTTGACTTTCTCCTGCTAATGGCACTGTGCTACAGGTAAAAATCCATTTGCAAGAATGTTTTCAGAGCTACAGATCTAATTTACTGAATATCAAATATTTATGCCATTGCAATTAAAGTGACAACGTTCCACCCTTCTTCAGCATACAAGCTTGGGCTTTTTAATAGAATTTATTATACAGTAAACATTTGGTAAAAAGTTTTGCTGGAGCTTATAATGTGAAAGCTTTGAATATTTTATTGATTTTATTTCTTTTGCACACTATCCCTATCAATGCTGGGATGTTATGAACTTCTGCAGCACATAAAATTCCATTTTTTACTGTCAAAGCTCCCAGATAAAGGCTGGCACTGAGGGATGAAGCTGTGTTGTCACTGTCACATGAGGAGGAAGAGGAGGGACAGCAGCAGGGAGGGACAAAGTGCCAGGCCAAATCTGCCAAGACAGGAGCTGGAGCACAAAGGAAATGAATTTTCCTCGTTGGATGAATGGGTGAGGGGATTGTTCCTGGTTTATATCCACAGCCACTTTTTTTTTTTTTTTTTTCATCTGAATGATCTGACAAACCTGCTCAGGCTTATTTGCTTCTGCTGAAGGTATTTTTATTTGCAGGGAGAAAATCAACAACAGCAACAACAAAAAAATATCATTTCTGAGCACGTGTTTTAAAAAGCCATGTTTGGTTAAGATCCTAAACACATCCTGCAAAGAAAAGAGAGAAAAGAGCTGAGCAAAAGGGAAGTAAAGAGGGTGAGGAGCCACTAAAATTGCTATTTCTGCCTTAGGGGCAGCACCCAGGCTTGTCTGGATTAGGGAACAGAAAATCATAGAATTATGGAATTGCAGAATGATTTGGGTTGGAAAGGATATTAAAGCTCACTCAATCCTGCCCTCTGCCATGGGCAGGGACACCTTCCACAGGACCTGGAGCCCCAAGCTCCATCCAGCCTGGATTTGAGCTCTTCCAGGAGGGATCACCCTGTCCTGTCCACCCCCTCAGTGATTTGCTGCCCCTCCTGAGCCTGCTGGCCCCCCCTCCTTGGGACAGCCAGCTCCAGCCCTCTGCTGGGAAAAGCAGCTCTCTGACTCGGTTATAAACCAATCCCCACCCGTTTATTGAGCTCCCCTGGAGCTGCTCTGCAGCTTCCTGCTCTCTGCACAGCTCTGGTGTCCTTTTCCCTCATTTTGAGGCTGTTCCCTTCTTGAAGACAAGCACACAGGGGACAGGGTGCTTCACCTTGCTGCCCTCCCTGCCAAGCCTGACCAAGGACAGGGGGTGCCCCAGCAGCACCTGCATCAAGACGAAACCAGACCAGCATTGCCCCTCACAGGCTGCAAAGCTGTAAATCCCAGGATCCTCCTGGGACACAGATTTTGTCACAAAGATTTTGTCACGACCTGGCCCGTGTGTGAGCAGCTGACATTTCCCACCCTCACCACCTGGCCTGAATTTGCAGCTTTGCTCATCCCATTTAACCTTTCCCCACCAGTGCTCTCAGGGTAGGATCACCCTGCAGCATATTTGTGCTATTAGACCTTGGGTTTGCCACCCACAGGGATGCCCTTGGGCTCCTCTTTCCACCTGGTGTTTTTATTATGCTCTTCTTTTTATTATGCTATTCCACATGTCCTGCCACCCTGCCACCATCCTGCTGTGTTCCCATTGTGCCAGGAAAGCACCAATCCATGGATTATCTCCCTCCCCAGGGCTCCTGGATGCCCATGGAACTGGGATCAGTGGTGATGCCAAGCAGGAGGCCTCATTCACCTCCTTCATCCATGGTCATTGTTGTGTCCAGCCAGTCCTTTTGGAGGTGCATTGAGCTCCATCCCTAAGCCAAACAGGTCACCTGGAGCAGGCACTCCTCCTCCAGCTGTCCCCAGGATAAATATGGCCCAGGATCCCTTTGGGCCATGCCAACCCTCATGGGGCTCTGCCAAAGTTAAGGTGCAGCCCTCCTGCAGTGTCAGGGCTGGTTCTGCTGGAGCAGGGATCCTGGAGAAAGGTGCAGTCTCTTCCTCTGAAGATCCAGGGCAAGAGGCAGCTGCTGTTCCTCTGGGCAATCCAGTGCAGAAGCTGTGCTGGTGTTCCAGAAGCTCCAGATTCTATCCAGGTAGGAATGCTTGGCTCCTCCCTCTGGGCTCCCATCTCCCAATGGGATGCTGTAGTTCTTATCAGCCATGCAGGGACATTCCATAGCTGTTATCAGCAGGTGTCCCCCTGAGGGAGGAGTGATTGTGGTCACTCAAAGAGAGAGATAAAGCAAACTGCCCACTTGACAAAGATAATCTGCCATACAGACGGTGATAGAATGCATCTTGCCTTGCAATCTTCAACAGTCCCCTTGGGGTGAGGGTGCTCAGAGAGTGCCCAGCTCTGTCCTGCCAGCCCAGGGCCCTGCTGTGCCCACCACAGGGATCCCTGTGCTCTGCCAGCCCTTGCAGGCACTTGACCTTCAGCCTCCTGCCTCTCTGCACACCCAGCACAGGCACTAATCACTTCAAACCCCACTGCTGTCATGTCTTATTGCTTAAACACCAGCTCTGCCAGCTGCACATTTACATCCTCAGCATTGACTCAGCTAATGTAGCTGTCATTTAAGCACCAGTGATCTGCCAGAAATAATACTGGGTACAGCAGCTATGAAGGGTTGAGGTTTGGGGTTTTTGCTTGCAGGGAGCAGTCCCTGGATGCCCCAAGGACGGCTTGTGGCAGATCCCACTGATGGACATTTACAGGATGCAGGTGAGCAGCATCCTCACACTTTGTTAGGGAGCTGTCCACAGCCCCTGCAGCCCTCCTGGCAAGGGAACCCAAAAAGATGTGGGGTGAGCTCTTCCTGGAGGGGTTGCCAGGGTTCAGGGTTGAGGTGAGTGGGGTAGGATCCCTGGGATGGGATGTGGGCAGAGGCAGAATTCCCGATGGACAATTCCTCTGGTCTGCTGAGATCTGAAGGCAGCTGGCTGTTCAAAGCTGCTGGGGAAGCTGCTCCAACACAGCACTCACAGGAATTTGTTCCCTCCATCCCACCCCTCTCCTCTCCCACCACAGTGTCCAGAACTGAATAGAACTGAGGGCAGCACAGCCTCTGAGCTGAGGCAGAGGAGAGGCTGACAGGTTTTACAGGAGGATCCCATCCTGGAAAAGAGCCTCTGCATGGACTCAAACTCCCTGTGACTGCATCCTAACAGTGGAGGTCACATCCTCCAGTGAAGCTCTGCAGAGCTCAGCAGCTGCTCCCAAACCTGCCCAGAGCTCAAGCTCTCACCTCTGGCTGTCTCAGCACATCCTGGGGGCTGACACCACACTCTGGGGGACAAAGGGGGTCTCAGAGAGCACACCTGGAGCTGCCATGGCCACAAGGACATCCCTTGGAGCAGGGATCAGACCTGCTGTGACTGTCTGTCCTTCCTGGTCCCTGTGCTGCAGGGCTGGGCCTGGAGGCTCCTTCTGAGCTGCTGCCAGGGAAGAGCTCATGTTCTGCCTTTGTCACTGACTTGTTGCCATGAAAGTTTAATGCACCCCCTCTGTCTCCCTGGAAGTGAGATGTCTCCTGTGTCCCTGCATGGAACAGAAGCCAGGCTGGGGAGGATGAACCCAGCCTCACCTCCTGCAGCCCCTGGGTCCAAGCAGCACAGTGGAGATCAGAGTGTGAGAAATGAGCCTCACTTCAAAAAAAAATCTAAAAGGTTTATTAAAACCTTATCAGAAATACAACAGAAGACTGATTAGAGAAAATATTACAGAGCATTTTCTACACCATGGAGGTTTCACCTTTTAACCCTTTAGCCCCTCGCAAAGTTCTGTCCATTGACTCCTTCTCCACTGTCCAGGGGTGGAGTTCCCTGCCTTAAATATTGATTGGAGCTCAGGTGCTGCCATAGTGACAAACTGACCCTCCCAAATGTCCCAAACCCAGGCCAGCCCCTGATAACAACACAAGGGGGTAAAGCACATATATATGCTTTAATATATATATATATTATCTAGAATATAACCATATATTATATCTAGTTATATTATAACTAGATATAATATATAGTTATATTATAGATAATATATATTATCTATATAACTATATAATATATAACTATATTATTATATTATATATAGTTATATTTTAACTACATGTAATATATAGTTCTATTATAGATAATATATCTATTATACCTATAACTATATAATATATAATATATTATTATTACAATAAACTATATAATATATAACTATATTATTACATTAAATTTTATATAGTTATATTATAACTATATGTAATATATAGTTCTATTATAGATAATATATATATTATATGTATAACTTTATAATATATAGCATTATTATTATTGTATAACTATCTTCTTCTTCTTCTTCTTCTTCTTCTTATTATTATTATTATTATTATATAACTATATTATTATAACTATAAATCTATAAAACTCCTCTGAACATATATACATAATAACTGCCTTTTAATTGTGAGGGTCCACCATCCCATTGCTCATCTATCACAAGAGCAAAGATCTTTGGCCAAACCCTCCCCACAGGTGAGGTGAGTGTGTGTAAGGAGGTCCAGCCCTGGCACTGAAATAAGCAGGGCCAGGGCTCAGGGGAGCCTGTCCGAGCTCTTGCTGAGCTTGAGGAAGCAGGCAGACATAATGAAATCTTTCATTCATCAGTAAATGTCACTGTATGATGTGTAATTAATGGATTTACCAGGCCTGGATGTAGCCCAAACTGAAATATAAGCACTCAGGGAGCTGGCTGGGAGCAGTGTCCTCTACACTGCTTAATTATAAGGTTTTTTATAAATTATTTTTTAAATTATAAACCAGAGCACCAGGAGCCCCCCTCGCACTCTGGCCTGGGGAAATCTTGCCAGTTTGGAAATATTCCCCAGCAAAACAATGGATTTTCATGTCAGGGGAGCAGAGTGGGGGTGTGGGCAGAGCTGGATGGGCTGGCAAACCCCTGGGATGGGGCTGCAGGGCTGTGGAATGTGGATGTGGAATCACCCAGCCTGGCAGCAGGGAGCCCAGCATGCTCCCAGCTCTGGACAGGGTGGGGGTGTCTGCACTTGGCATCAAAATTTGTCCTCATCTGGGAGTTTTTCTGCTGGTGCCTCTGCCTTGGTTTGAAAGGACAGGTGTCTGCTAAGGAAGGCAGGAGCCTCCTTTGAAATAGAGAATGTAAACTCCCTCCCTCTGAAGAATAATAATAATAATAATAATAATAATAATAATAATAATAATAATAATAATAATTATTATTATTATTATTATTATTATTATTATTATTATTATTATTATTATTATTATTATTATTATTATTATTATTATTATTATTATATTTTGAAATTAAAAGGCTCTCAGGAAAAGATATGGGAGCAGGAATAATAATTTTCATTAGAGAAAAATAACAATAAAATAAACAATGCAGTAATACAAACCATCCCTGCCAGAGTGAGAGCAGGCCCTGTCCCCTGCGTGTCAGGGGGTGGCAACAGCCCCATCCCATGGGGGCTCAGCCCTCCTGCAGTGCCAGCTGCGGCTCTGCTGGAGCAGGGATCCTGCACAAGGGGGGAGTTTTCCTCTGCAGCTCCAGGGCTGCTGGAGATGGGCCTGGGCTCCCTCTGGCAATGCAGAACCTGGAGCTGTAATTAGACAATTAACCCCAATATGGAAATGGACCAAAACTGATAAAAGTGTGAAAACTTGTGACCAGTGTCCATCTTGGCCAGGCTCTTGTACTGCCCAAGGTGCATCCTTTAAAGTCCTTTGAATAAATCCATACTTTGTTCTTTAGCTCTGCTCCAGGTTACCTCTCACAAGCAGCACATGTCTCCAGCTGGAGAATTTATTCAGCCAGGACATATTTAACTCCAATTGAGGCCCAGCAGCAATGGATCTCCAGTTATTCTGCTATGAAAATAATAAATAATGGCCAAAAAAAGCCTGGCAATGGGCAAGAGGCAGACACAAGCACAAGTAACCTGTTCCCCTCCTGATGAGGATGTGGATCCTCTGCAGCATATTTCAAAAAACCCCAAGCCCATTATGAGGAACAATCAGCAGCAGATTTTAATAGATGGATTCTGCACTCAGCTGTCACCATCTGTGTTTCCCCATTAGAAATGCAGAATGAAGGAGCTGCACAATTACAGCTGGGATGCTCTGGGAGGCCCAGCACAGCTCTGAGTGCAGCCACCCCTGCTCTCCTCCTGCTGGGGAAATCCTGTCCCTCCAGCACAGCCACTGGCAGCTGGGGCCAGTGCTTGGGCAGCCCCCATGGGCCAGGAGGGGGTCCCAGGCATGGAGCATCCCCCTGGCTGTCCTGGTCAGAGGTGTGCAGGCTGTGGGGGCCCCAGCCCCAGCTTGTCACCCAGAAATGGTGCATGATGCCATGAGACACTTCCAAAGACATTCTAGGGGTGCTGCCTGAGTGCTCCTGACCTCACCGGGTTCCTGTGCATGATCCCACAGGCTGGTGAAGCCACAGCGCAGGAACTGAGGTGCCAGAGGATGCTGTGCCTTTCCCTCCAGCCTTTCCCTGCCTGCAGGAGGGTCTGGAGGGTACCCAGCTCCATCCATGGGCATCCAGAGCTGCCAGGAGCTGCCAGGGCAGGATGAGATGTGTGGGGCTGCTTGGGCTGGGGAGAGAGGAACGACAGAACCAGGGAATGTCCTGTGTTGGAAGGGGCTCATAAGGCGGAAGTCCAGCTCTGTACTCTGCACAGAACACCCCAAAAAAGCCCCAAAACAGCCCCAAATCATGCCCAGAGGGAGAAGAGCAGAAGCAGCTGTGCCTTGGATGTGGCCTGGCACAAAGTTGTTCATTCCCATGGGATTGTGCAGAGGAGCTCAGCAAGGAGAGGGCCCAAGCTGGAGGAACCTGGCAGGACGTGGGAATCCATGAGCTGGCAGGATAATTACTTTTTTAATCAAGTCTTTTCAAAGCATCTAATTTTATTACTTTATTCTTCCATTTCAATAGCAGAACGATTAAGATGGAATCTTAAAGGAATTCTTCACAACAGTAATAATGTCTCTTATCGCAAGAGGCAGTCTCTGTCTGCTCCATCCTGCAAATTCACAGCATTTGAATATTAAATATATTCAATATATCAAAAAAATCCATTTCAGTCCAGAAAAATAATAAAGAAGAGGAAAAAAAAATCCACGCACAACAGAAATTTTCCCCTCTTTCTGCTGAAAAAAAATAAAATTAAATAGCTCTCAATTATTTCCCCCTCCAAACTGCCCTCTCCAGGAGGGAGGCAGGAGAGACCTCCTGCTGCTGCCAGGCCAGGCACTGCCTCAGCTGGAAAATGAACCTTTGCAGAGCTGTGATCCTACAGAACCCACCCAGGATGTGCTGCTTGCTTTGGAGGAGGAGTGGGCTGGGCTGGTGACTCCCAGTGGGGTGGCTTAGGAGAGCACCCCCATCACATCCTGGGGGTGATGCAGGGAGGGGATCCCAGCCCTGGCTCCCATCACAGTTTTAGGATGCAGGAATGAAGATATCAGCCCTGATCCCCAGCAGTTTTGGGATGCAGGGAGGGGATGCCTGCTCTGTTCCCATCACAGTTTTGGGATGCAGGGAAGAAGATGCCAGCTCTGGCACCCAGCAGCTTTGGGATGCAAGGAGGAGAATGTCAGCTCTGTTCCCATCACAGTTTTGGGATGCAGGGAGGAGGATGCCAGCCCTGATCCCCAGCAGTTTTAGGATAATGGAATGGGGATGCCAGCCCTGGCTCCCATCACAGTTTTGGGATGCAGGGAGGAGAATGCCAGCCCTGATCCCCAGCAGTTTTGGGATAAAGGAATGAGGTTTCCAGCCCTGGCTCCCATCACAGTTTTGGGATAAAGGAATGAGGATGCCAGCCCTGGCACTCAGCAGTTTTGGGATGCATGAGGGGATGCCAGCCCTGGCTCCCATCACAGTTTTGGGATGCAGAGAGGAGGATCCCAGCCCTGGAACCCGGCAGTTTTGGGATGCAGGGAGGAGGATTGCAGCCCTAGCTCCCATCACAGTTTTGGGATACAGGGAAGAAGATGCCAGCTCTGGCACCCAGCAGCTTTGCAATGCAGGGAGGAGAATGTCAGCTCTGTTTCCAGCACAGTTTTGGAATAAAGGAATGAGGATGCCAGCCCTGATCCCCAGCAGTTTTGGGATAAAGGAATGAAGTTTCCAGCCCTGCTTCCCATCACAGTTTTGGGATAAAGGAATGAGTTTCCAGCCCTGCCTCCCATCACAGTTTTGGGATGCAGGGAGGGGATGCCATCTCTCCCCATCAGTTTTGGGATGCAGGGAGGGGGATGGCTGCCCTGGTCCCCAGCACTGCTTTGGGACCCCAGCTGAGCTGCTGTTGCCATGCCAGTGCTTGATTTGATCACAAGAAGAGGCAGTGCCATCTAAATTTGGGGGTCATCAGCATGGTCCTGAGTAATGCAGGTTGTGTTTGTATCCTTTTTTTTTTTTCCAGGAGAGCACACAGTGAAAGAAAACTTTGGTGCAAACGGACAGGGGAGGGGAGTCACAGTGGCAGGAATGTGTTTGCAGTGTGATCTTGGGTTGTTTGTGACAGGTCAGACCTAAACTTACCTTTCAGAACTCAGGCTGGAAAAGGAAAAACCCAAAAGCCTTGTTTTGAGAGTGTCCACGGAAATAAGATAAAATGTTGGAAAATAAACACAGATGACCCTGAGCTACTGTCTCATTCCAAAAGCATGCATGTAATTTCCTAACTTGTTTTGCTTTGCTTTGCTTTCTAAAGGAAAGAGGTAAAAACAAATTCTACTGTGTCAAACATCCTTTGGATGATTTCCCTTCCTGCCCTGATTCTGTCGGGATGTGCAGCAGGAGCTGCTGTGTGACAGCCCCAGGTTTCCCTGGGACAAAGCCCACACCTCCATCACCTGACACCTGCAGGGAAAGGAGATGGGAAACAGGGCCAGAATGATCAGAAAAAAAGAAAAAAAAATTAATTGTCCATGTAATAATTAAATTTTGTTATAATGGCCATAAATAGAGAATCATCTTTCCTTACAGTGATTTTCTCCATTTTCTCTCCATGTCCATCCCAGTGACTCCTGCTGTCTCACTGGTTCCTCTTTGGGAAGTGCTTCAGAGGTGTCTGGGTCTCTCCTGTGCTTTCCCTCCAGCACAGCTGCTCCATGCAAACCCCAGGGAAGCTGGGCACTGCTCTCCCAGCACCCATCCTGCAGGCCAGGTCTGGTTTTGGCACCCAGCACTGGCCTCTAGGAGCCAGGTCTGGTATCAGCATCCTCTCAGGACACCAAGGAGCAGCTCAGGGGAGCCCTCACCCCCTGGAGAACCAACTCCAGAGGTCTGATGGACAGTTCCATCCCAAGCCTCAGTGAAATGTGATGGGAAACAGCATCTGAGTGATCAGCAATGATTGGGACACTTGTCCCTGGGATTTCCCACCCTGGGTCACTCCTGGCCTGGCGAATGCCCCTGCCAGCACCCAGCAGGGCACTGCTCACACAGGTCTGCAAATAAACCCCACCCAGGGCTTCCCAGAGCACAGGGGTATCCAGCTGCTTCTGACTAACCTGGATTGAGGAGATGGGGCTCTGGAAGGGTGGAGGATAACCCAGGTGTGGCACTGCAGGAGCAATCCTCAAGAAAACCAAGTTTATTCCTGTGGTGTCCCACAGACCTGCTAAGCTGGAGGAATTTGCATGGCTTTTCTGTGCCTCGGTTTGCCCATGAGCAGAATGGCATTTTCAATTCTCCTTGAGGTGAATTTCCCTGCAAAAGCAGCTGTGGGGAGCTGGGGGTTCACATCTGTTTGCCAGAACTCTTCCCCACACACATCAGGAACTTTTGGGTCAGGATGCTCTGATAAGAACCACTCCCCTCCCAGCAGGTAGCACAGCAAGCTGCCTACAACAGCATTTTGCTTTTTAGGGGAGCCCTGGGTTTGGATCAGTTACCCCATGACAGTTCTCTAATGGTGCCCCCCCTGCATCAATCCTCCCTCAGATGAGGAATTTTAAATTGATATCTGTCTCTAATAGACTTCCCTCAGTCTCCATAAGCTGCCTGAGCTGCTGGCTAGAGATGAAAATCTACTTGAACCTGCCCAGCAGCAGTTCATCAATGACAGTTGTTTCATTAGTTGATGTGAACCCACTTAAAATAAATTCTAATTAAACCAGAAACCAAAATCATGCTTTTTTGGAACTCTCCTGTGCTGGTGGCATGCTCTGCTCTGCTCTGCCCCTTCCAGACCTGTTGTTACTCAGTCTCTCGCCGTGTCTCTGCTGATGTATCAGACAACAACAAATAAATAGTGTTTTCATTAAAGTCTTTGCCAATCCACCAGCAGATTGAATTATTTGTCCCTCAAGGTGCACATGAATGAGGAGGAAAAGACAGAAAAAAGAAGAGAGCAGTGTGCTTCTGTCTCACCAAGCTGGAGCTGGATTCATGCTCTCTTTTCCTGGTTGGGATGCCTGGAAAAGGGATTTAAAGGCATGGGGGCCCTATGGGAGCTGCCTGCAGTGGCAAGGGGCAGCCAGGTGGGTGTTTGGTGCTGGGAGCTCCTGAGGGCTTGTTGCCTGGAGCCAGATCTTACTTTGGATTTTTTAAATTGCAGGCTTGGGGCAGTGCACTGAATAGAAATACCAAAAATTCAAACCCCCAGGAGGAAAATCAGGTTTTGTCATTCAGCTGGGTGAGTGTCCCCAACCCCCAGGAGATGCTGCAGGGATTAGACTGGGGGCCACTTCCATCCAGGACACACAAATATCTGCAGCATCAGGAATTGCCTGGGACAGGCTGCCCAGGGAAATGGTGGAGCCACTGTCCCTGGAAATGCTCAGAAATCAGGGGGATGTTGGACTTACTGGCATGGGTGAGTGGAGGGCTTGGCAGTGCTGGGTCAGTGGTTGGATTTGATGGTGTTGGAGGTCTTTTCCAAGCTGAATGACCCTGGGGTTCCAAATTCCCTGCTGTTGGTAGAATTGTTTGTACCACACAAGTGAAAGGCTGGAGCCTGCAGTTGGTGCCAAGAGTTGGGCACCTCTGCATTGGTGGTGGGATGGCTCCAGAGGGGCTCAGGATGGGCCTGCTGCCCATCCCAGACCCTGACTGCCCTCCCAGGCACCCCCCAGCCCTATCCCAGTGCCCAGCTCCCATTTGGGGTGCACCAGGTGCCCCAGGAGCAGCGACAGGCAGTGCCTTGGTGGCCCCAGGATGTCACACAGAGTCGGGCTGACAGGTCACAAGTACAGAAATGACAGAGTGGTGGCCTCAGCTCTCTTCACAGAGAGCAGCAGGCACAAGTTCCCCAGGGTTTTTCCTGGAGAAGCACAGAGAGAAGAAGAGAAAACAATTCTTATCTCTATTCTCTGCTCCTGTTGTTTTTGCACATGTGGAACGTGTTATGGAGATTGTTTCACTGAGAGTGAGTTTTTAATTGGATTCTGGTGATGTATTCTGATGCTGATATATTAACTGGTTTTTTATTGGTAATACATTAATCTGATGTATTCTGATGGTGATATATTAATTGGCTTTTTAGGTCCCAGCTGTGTCCTGACTGCTTGGAGACAGTCAGAGGTTTTTCTTTAGTATCCTTTGAGTGTCTCTGTAGTGTAGTTTTAATATAGTATTAGTGTAATGTAGTATAACTTGATAAAGCAATTGTTCAGCATTCTGAACCATGGAGCCAGATGCCAATCATTCCCAGACATTGGGAACTGCCCTGCATTCCACAGTGGCACCAGTGCAGGTGGCAGGGATGGCAGGGGGGTCCCATCCTGTCTCCTCCCTGCCCCACCATGCTCATCCCCCTGCCCTTCTCCCCCAGGCCAGTCCCAAGCCCCTCACTCCCTCCCTGCTCCATGCAGTGCTGCACTCAGGAGCTGGAGCAGCACCTTGCCACCAATACATTTATTTTTTTTAGGCCCAGTTCCCACAGCACACGATTTCAGAAATGCAAATGGGCCTGCCTGCAGATTTTCAGGCAGGTGCCAGGGAAGGAGAGGGAGAGAGACAGAGAGGGATGCTGTGATTTTATCAAAATCAGTTTTCCTGCCCAGGGGAGGATGGAAAGCAGCTACTCAGCCTCAGGAAGACGATTCTATTTAAACCACAGGATCATGTTGTAGCTGCTTCTTATTTACCAGACTGGAAAGTTACATTAAGGAGTTATCACTTATCTTGCAGGGGAACAGATTAAGAGTGAAGGACCATTCCCTGGTTTGCATAGAGCTGCTCTTGCCAGGTTACTAAAAAGACAATTGATGTAGCAGTTCAGGAAGAAATATGATTTTCATTACGATATGCAGGCATCAGGGATTGTGTTCTAATGGTCCCCTGTCACCAGTGAAGAGCAAAATGGCCTGTGACCACTGTAATGGAAAAAAGCTTTCTGGGGTATTTTGCATAGCATGGAGGGAACTTTGTGTTTGGGGTTTGGTTTTTTTTTTTTTTGGTTTGTAACCTCCTGGTGGCAGCATTAAAGGGAACAGCACCTGCTTTTTCTAAATAAAGAATTCAGAGCCCCACAGTGTTTCTCCCCACTCATGGCAGAATATTTATATTTGAAATGAACTTTTTTATTATTTGAACTTTTTTTTATATTTTAAGTTTCTCCCCACTCATGGCAGAATATTTATGCTTGAACTTAAATTTTATCTACAAGGTAAACCAGTTTGCTGGATCTTCAGCAGGGGTGGTCTAGACTCCCCTCACACCTCTTTGGGCAGCTGAAATAGGAAGATTGCATGGAGCTCCCTCATGGTACAATTCTTTTTTGCGGTCAGTTCATGCTTTTTTGGAGCCAATGGGCCTCAGGCTGTAGGAAAGCACCCAAGAGCAAAAAATGCTGGTTGGGATTTAAGGTGGAGAACCTGTCTGATTCACAGGGATTGCATCCAAGCTGTGTGAGCATCATGACCAGCCCCAAATCCTCCACTGCCCCTTTCCTCTTCTTTTCCCACCATGGTCAGTTACTTAATGGAAGGGGAAAGTGTGAGTGAACACCTCACCAAAAGCAGAGCTGTGTTTCACCACAAAGTGGGATCTTCCACCCCAGTATTCCTGCCTGATTGGCTGGGAAGCAGAGGCAGAGCAGCCAGGCAAGAGGCAGGAACATGTAGATGGCTCACCCCACCCATGTGAAATAGCCAATATTCCCAATTGGTGTGAAATAGCCAATATTCCCATCTTGCTCTGATAACCAGAGCAAGATGGGAATATTGGCTATTTCACACCAATTATCCAGGGGTAATTCCCAGAGGGAGAAAAGAAAAGAATCCAAACCACATTTGTGAATCATAGAAATTCTTAATAATTGATAAATTAAAGGATTTCACACTGAATTTCAACAAGGAAGATGGGGGAGATGTAGCAGTAAGCGATGTGATTTCTCTCTCCTGTTTAATTACTTGACTGCTGTAAAAAACCAAACCAAGTTTCAAAGGTAGCTCAAATTCCCCCATCACTAAACAGCACAGAGCCCTTCCCATCCTGTGAACTTGCAGACAGCTGGGCTGAGCAGCTTTCCTTTAAACCCACCTGAGTTAAAGACAAACAATTTAGGAGCATTGATCTGGAGCTGCGGAGCCTCCTGTTTAAACTCGGGGAGATGGAAGGAGCATAAAGAGAGTGCACAGGATTTTCTTTGCATTGCTTAGATTAAAGGACATCAGGATGAGTGGTTTGTGTGATGATCAAAAGATTCAACACACTCTGCACCTGTCACAGGTACGAGCTCAATTCCTTGTGGATAAAAACAGAGTGGAGCTGGCAGAGCATGAGAGACTTCCAGGAAGGGATGCACAGGGAGGATATTTAAAGCAGGCTGCATGAATATAGGATTAAATGTTAGTATTGGATGATAAAATGTTAATTTTGCTTAATTAGGCTGTTTCTATCATAGAGTTCCTGTTGATCAGAGCACTCCCTACCAGATAAAGAAGGTGATAGGGAATTGTCTTCATAGAAATACAAGAAAGTTTCTAAATAGGGATTTGGGAAAAAATAAAACCAGTAAATTGCTGAATCTATTAATATTTGCAGCCAGACCCAATCGTCTGACTGGGATGGAGAAAATGGGAAACTCATCTAAATTTGCTGTTTTACTGCTCCTCCAGAGGGTCTGACCTGCCCATGGCAATGTGGAGTCTCTCCACTTTCTCTGCTCCTAAAATTGGCCTGGAAACCTGGAGATGCTGGGACATGAAGAGGTGCATTTCCATGGTCAGAGACTGTTATTCCATGAGAGCTGAACTCAGCTGGAGAGGTTGCATATTCCTGTAGGCCCTTTTTTGCAGTTTTTACCAATTCAACCAGTTCCTGGCCCAGCAGAGCCCCAGCAGCTTTTTGACACTCAGGTTTTGCCACTGTTGGATCTCCAAGAGGCCTCCAGCAGAGGAATGATCCACAGAGGGAAGAGAGGATCCTGAGCAAAGGCTGCTGCTGCTGGGAGGGAAAATCAAGCTGGGTGATGCACACCAGATCCACCAGTCTTGCCACAGGGCTTTGGCTGCCATCTGCCAGGATTTGGCACAGCTGGAGCCTGAAATCCTCACAGATTCCTTCCTCAGGGAACAAAACCATGAGGAGTCAGTCTCTCTGAAAAGGACTGCTTTGTTAAGTGATCTCCTAATGCTGAATTTACATTTTTCCAAGCTCAGGGCAAGTTAAAAATAAATAAATTCAGTTTAACCATTAGGCAATTAAACAATGCCTGGATCAAGAGGGAAATAGGCAGGGTGCCAAGGAACAGGCAGTTGGGTGATGCTGATTTGGTGATACATTGCATTTTACACCAATTCCTTCTCATTACATGTGTCACATCAGTGTCACTGGGCTGCCATATCCCTGCATCAAAAGCTGGCAAGGTGCAGGTGCAGTGCTTTGCTCTCAGACTTTGGCCACTGGTTTCCTTTTCTACCCAAGGACACTAAAATCAGCTCTGAAGATTTTTGTTTCTCTAGGAATTAACTCCTTAACTTCCAAATCCTTTATTGAACTAAAAACAGAAAAAAACCAGAACAACAACAACAACAACAACAAAAAAACCTAAAAAATCCAAAAAAAAAACCCCAAAAAAACTCAAAACCCAAAAAAAAAAAAAAACCCAAAAAAAAACCCCAGGGAGATTCAAGGAGGAAGGTGCAGAAATGGGCTGCATGGGACACCAGGTCTCCAGCTGGCTTGAACCCCATGGATGAGGCAGTGCAGATGTGCTCCTTGTGCTTTCACCTGCATGGACCATTCCATGTCATTGTCACACTGGGCTGTGCCAGCATAGGGAACCTGCAGCCAATGCCACACTTGGATTTTCAAATCATCCAAGCTGTCCAGAAGAGTCAATGGCTCAGTGACAGCTTTTGGAAAACCCAGCACCAGCCTTGGAGGAGGTTGTGGGTGCTAAGAACTCCAACTCTTTGACCGGAGATCTGAGGTAACCCAAGAAACCAAAGAGTTTGCCCTGAATGTCACTTGTGCCTCCAAGTATCTGCCAAGCTGGGTCTAAATCCTCTCTACAAAAGCCAGTCAGCTTTTTTAACCCTGCTTTGTACCCCTGTTTTGTAACCCTGCTTTGTACCCCTGTTTTGATCATTGCTGCTTCCACTGAGCCAGCCCCATCCCACCTGGCCTTGGACACTTCCAGGGATCCACAGCTGCTCTGGGCACCCTGTGCCAGGGCCTCCCCACCCTCACAGGGAACAATTCCTTCTGCATATCTAATTAAATGTCCCCTCTTTCAGCTGGAATTGTTCTGATTTCAGCAAGTGTTTGACTGAAGAACCAAATTCCAAGCAGGGATTCTTCCTCTGGCTGGTCACTGATGCACAGCTCCAACTTTGGACAATCTGACCAAGTGTCCTCCCTTCCCAACACTCCACGTCCAAGGCCAGGCTGGACAGGGCTTGGAGCAACCTGGACCAGTGGAAGGGGCTGGAATGAGAAGATCTTTAAGGTCTCTTCTGCCCCAAGCCACTCTGTGATGCTGTGACACAGAAAGAGCCACCAGGAGTGACACTGAGCTGGCAGGGATCAGGGTACCCCTCACTCACCCTGGGAAATGAAGCCATGCCAGTGCTGAGCCTGGAAAGGTTTATTCTTCATGGAGGAAAAAAGAATACTTAAGACTGCAAAACTTCTTTTGACAGGGCTGTCTTTTAATTACCCTGTGGAATGATAAAATCCCAGCACTGAAAATGTGTCTTTACAAATCTCTAGCTGGAGTAATTAGTCCCGTGCCTGGCTCTCCTGAGAGATTATTGCTGCCTTCTTTTCAGATTACTTACCCAAATAGAAGTGGAATCATTGCTATGTTTGACAGTGGGATATAAAATATCAGATAAAGCTGTTAAAATACTGTTTCACACACTGTGTTTCTGCAGAGTAAGGAAGCATCTGCTCTCTCAGTATCAGCAGCAGAGCTGAGCAGAAAATTCACAGCTGAGGGCTGAGGTGAATCTCACTTTTTTTTCCCTATTTTTTTTGCTCCTGGTCATTCCTAGAAAGATCCAAGTAATCAAGAATTGATTTGCTATTCAAATACTGAATAATATTTGCATCTGTGTCCATTTTAAGGCATAAATGTATTGGTGGGGGTTTGGGTGAGCCCCTCTGGTCTGAGGAGCTTAGCCAGAATATTTGTGTGATAAAGGCAAAGGGGTAGCACTGAAGCCCACAAAATCCAAGTCTTGTGACACCAGGCAGAGATTTCAGGTGAAAAGTAAAGTCTCAGTGCAGAGGTACTTACAGGGCATGCAAACACAGGTAACATTCCTCCTGTTACATCCTTAATGGATGCACTCAGAAGGAAGTTTCTCAGTAGATATGGCACAGATCTGCAGTGAAATTTGCCTCAAAGTTACAGTTGCTATTTATTACTTTCTAGGGAAAGGGAAAAAAGCCCCTTTCTTTGGGAATTAAAGTGCTTCCTACATTATGTCAGGCTGCTGAGCTCACAATGCTCAGAAATGCATTAGTGACAATCCTCATCAGTGGCTGGGCTGCTGTGCAGATCCCACCCTGGTTATTTCCTTTTCTCAGGGCAGGTTTATGCCCATGGGAGGTGCTCCCCAGGCTGGTGCAGGTGATGTTGTGGCTGCAGGGGCAGGGTGTGCCCTGTCCAGCCACAGCTCCCTCAGGCAAGGAGCATCCCAGCCCTGCCTCTTCACTACTCTGCTTCCTGCCATACCAAATGAATGGTTTTGTACAAACAAATGTTTCATTCTCCCTCCTCCCAAGGCAGCTTTTGTGTCTCATTGACTGCTGGTGTAACTCAGCATTGCAATGGAGACATTCCTGGGTCACCAGAGAGACAAGGAGAGCTCAGGCAGCTCAGCAGGATGAGGAACCACCAGCTATCCTCTGTCCAGGGAAATTAAAACCAGGCAGAGACCACCCAAGCCACTCCCATGGGCTTGCTGCCCTAAGGATCCCAGAGTACAGAAAGACTTAAAGGGTCACCCACCCATTCCTTAGTCTATTACCTGAACAACTGTGTACAATGACTACAGCATGGCTAATGTTTCCTAGATATTTTATTTCAGGCTATCTTCTAAAAAAATCAAAAGTATGGAGATTTTCACCACTTCTTTTCAGCAGCTATTCCACAATCTAAACTAGTTCACTGTGAAAGTCTTCTTTTATCTTAAATCCTCTCAATTTTTAGTATCATTACATTACTCTTACCTCTAGCTGTGGTCCCAAGGACCTGCCCACCCCTCTGCCCTGACCCCCGTGTCCTCAGCAGTGCTGGAGAGCCCCAGGCAAGGTCACCCACGGGGCCATGCTGCATTATTGGTGATAATTGGTGGCAGGCACTAATTCCAGCCAGCATGAAGGCGAGAGCACAAGCTGCTTCCCTTTATTGCATTTGATTACACTTTTTTGTTTTTGCATGATTCCCTGCAGTAAGTAGCTCATAATTAACAGGGGATGAATAACATTGCTGCCACTCTGAGCATTAAGTTTTCTCACAACAAATAAAAACATAATTGCCATTACACAGCGCCCTTATCAGAGGGAGCACGCTGCTGTTGGGAGGAGGGAGATTTACTGATAGGCACAACTTGCACAGCTGCTCAGGGATGAGAACAAAACGCTGGTGGCTGAGGGCTGGAGCTGCTGGGCACGCTGAGCTGGCTTCCTGCAGCATCTCCTGGCAGTCCTCTGCACGGGCTCACGGCCAGCAACAGCTCATGGGCTCTGCAGAAGAGGAATCTGAGAGTCACAGAATCATCTGGGTTGGAGGAACCTTAAAGCCAATCTCATCCCACCCCTGCCATGGCAGGGACACCTTCCACTGTCCCAGGTGCTCCCAGCCCTGTCCAGCCTGGCCTTGGGCACTGCCAGGGATCCAGGGGCAGCCCCAGCTGCTCTGGGCACCCTGTGCCAGGGCCCCAACACCCTTGACCTTCTGCTGCTGCTTCTGCTGTGAAGCCTTCTTGGAAAGGCTGATTTGGTATTTCTCCTTTATTTTTCCCCTTTTCTCTTCACTTTTTTATCCTCCTTCAGTAGGTTTGGGTAAAATAGAGACTCTTCAAGTATATCAGCACTGGTCTGCCCAAATCTTGAGTCTTTCCATTTGTACAGTGATACTTCACCCCCAGAGGGAACAGCCTGGAGGATCTCTGCATGGTTTGTGTCAGGACCCAGGACATTCCTCTGGCTGCCCTGGGTGATTGGAGACCCTGGCACAGGTTCAGAGACCTTGGCACAGAGTCAAAGACACCCATGCCTTCGATTTTAACCCATGGAAACAATTCCCAACTTTGTGTGAAGAGCTACAAGCCACAGGAGCTTGAGTACAATGGTAGTTAATTTGTCACAGGGTGAAAAAGTAGAATTTTGGGGATTTAGAATTGGGATTCAAGAGGCAAGATGGAGGAATCTGGGTGTGTCCTGTCCTTCTTCTTGTCCTCCATCTTCTGCTGTGATGGTGGCACTTTTGGATTGGTTTAGAGTAGAGACAAACTGTCTAACATAGGTGACGGGTATTGGAAAATTATTGTAAATAAAGTACACCCAGTTCTTAGTATAAAAAGCCAACACCACCCCAAGGGCAGGGACTGTGCCACAACCTGACCTGCTGGACAGATCTCAGCAGGTCAGAGAAAGAATGTGATAGATAAGAAAAGATAAACAACCTCAAAAAGCAGAACCGACAAATCTTGACTTGTTCTTCACTCATGGGGCTGGGAAAAAAGAGACTTTCTGATACCTTGGGGTCATCTCAACCACAGAAACCTGAGATTTTGCTCCTGTAAAAGTCCCAGCTTCACAGTTACTCCCATGATGCTGGTGTAATATCACAGACAAAATGTTTAGGGAGGATATAATTGCCAGTTGCTACATGAGCTGCCTCCCAACATCTTACCTGGACTCTTTGAATGTGAATTCTAACCATAGGATAGGAGAATTAATGACTTTATTCTGAGGACAGGCTTTGTCCTGGCTGTAATTCGCAAGCAAACAGGAGCACAGAGCATAGGCAAGGCAGAAAATGCTGAACTACACTGATGGGTTTCAGGAAAGAGCTTCCTCACCCATGTGCTGGGTGTAATTAGCACTCATTAGAGCTCCTTATTATACAGACACTCCCAGAGGCCCTGCCAGGATTTCTGCTGGGCACTGAGCAAATCCATGGAGAGAAACTCCCTGCTCCCAAGCCTCAATATCTGAAAAGCAAATCTCCCAAGGGCGAGGAATTCAATCAGTTCTCAGGGGCAGACTGATCACCTCGCCCCAGGGATGCACAGGGGAGTTTCCTGCACAGGGAGAGGGCAGGGCTTGGTGTCACAGGGGCTCCTCTGCTCCAGTTCTCCTCCATAAAGAGTCATGGAATCTTTCAGGTTGGGAAACACCTCCAAGATCATCGAGTCCAGGCTGTGATGGATCCACACCAGAGCACCAAGGGTTTCTTGAATACCCAGCAAATAGATCACCTGGCCAGGTATTTTCCTAGAGCCAGGCTAAAAGAGACTCCTTTTCCCAAGGAATATTCATCCAATGCACATCCAGAACTGAGCTCTGATATCCCAACTCCCCTTGGAGCAGTGATGTTGGAGGTTCCACACTCATGGGGCACCACCACCCTCCAGCTGAGCCCCCATCACCACCCCCTGCATCCAGGGGCTCCCTGACCCTGGGCACCTGGACATCCAGAAAAATAACTATTTAACCTTTTGGAAGCTTTGTTGGAATCCCTGTTGCCATCTCCCAAACAATCCCAGCTGCAGGCTCATCTACTCACAGGTTTAGAAAAACTGGATTAGAAACAAACAGGAAGTTACAGAAATAACCCAGTTTCTCATCAGGTTACTCCAGGGTGGCTGTACCTACTCAGGGATGCCCTGGGTTAAAAAAAGCACACAAATGAAACCAATCAGGCAATAACCAACAATAATGATCCAAAAGAAGGACCCTCAACAAGCCCTGGAGTTACAACCACTCTGTTTTTGGACAGCTCCTGCCAGACCTTCCCAAAGCTCATTTCATTTTTATTTGTCAACCACAAGCGATGAGCTGCAATCCAAATACAACACGAGTGAAAACCATTCCTCCCAAAGGGATTTACAGCTTTTAAAAGATTTCAAGCAGGCCTTCCAAAACATTCCCAGGGCTTGGAGCTGGATGGTTGGCTCCTCACACAAACTCTGGGGATTTACACGGTGTTTTCACTGTGGCCACAGGCCATGGAGCAGCAGAGGGAGAGGTGGATCTTTGGTGACATCTGTCAGATGATGTAGGGGCACACCCTGTCCCCTGCAATTTGCATGTGGGTGTCATCAAAGGCTCTCACCACACAGCAGTGATGTAACAGGCTCAGGATTTCTCACAATAAAGTATTTTTTCTAATTAAAAAAAAATAGCCCTCTGTGTTTTTTGAATACTACAAGAGTACCTGAAAAGGAAGAAGTGAACAAGAAGACATGCAAGATCTTTTAAAAATGAAGAATTCTCTTGATAAATACATCTCTTAATGAAATACAAGCAATTAAACTAAAAGCCCTATCGAATACTGCTTGTCACTCCACACATCAACATTTAATTGAATTTTTTTCCATCCCCTGGTCCTTTTTCCCTGGTAAACAAATTCATTCACAATGGATCAGGTTTCACTAACCCAGAAACCAGATGATTGTCAATCAACTAATTGACACAACAAAGACATTTATATGAAAAAAAAATTGTCTAATTAAAGCTGAACTGAAATTTAACGATATACAGACATAGTAATGAACAATCTTCTTGTACTAATTATTTGGAGTTTAACCCTTTCCCTTCTGGTCACTGAAATCATTGAAGGATGATGGAGCAGAGGCAATGCTGAAGCTGCTGTGTTCATCCAAGAGTTTGCAGAGTTCCTGATGGAGCAGGGGGCATCTGGATGACCCAAAATCTCCTTGGCTGCTCTGGGTTAAATCAGTTAAGTGCCATTGTCACCTGCTTTTCTTCTTCCCTGCCTGCCCCATGGTTCTCAGACCTGTGACAGAGAGTGTCCCAAGATGGATGGATGGATGATGGATGGATGGGGGATGGATGGGATGGGGGATGGATGGATGGATGGATGGATGGATGGATGGATGGATGGATGATGGATGGATGGATGGATGGATGGATGGATGGATGGATGGATGATGGATGGATGGATGGATGATGGATGATGGATGGATGGATGGATGATGGATGATGGATGGATGGATGGATGGATGGATGGATGGATGGATGGATGGATGATGGATGGATGGATGGATGGATGGATGGATGATGGATGGATGATGGATGGATGGATGGATGGATGGATGGATGGATGGATGGATGGATGATGGATGGATGGATGGATGGATGGATGGTGGATGGATGATGGATGGATGGATGGATGGATGGATGGATGATGGATGGATGGATGGATGGATGGATGGATGATGGATGGATGATGGATGGATGGATGGATGGATGGATGGATGGATGGATGATGGATGGATGGATGGATGGATGGATGGATGGATGGATGGATGGATGATGGATGGATGATGGATGGATGGATGGATGGATGGATGGATGGATGATGGATGGATGGATGGATGATGGATGATGGATGGATGGATGGATGATGGATGATGGATGATGGATGGATGGATGGGGGATGGATGGATGGATGGATGATGGATGGATGGATGGATGGATGGATGGATGGATGATGGATGATGGATGGATGGATGGGGGATGGATGGATGGATGGATGATGGATGGATGGATGGATGGATGGATGGATGGATGGATGGATGGATGATGGATGGATGATGGATGGATGGATGATGGATGGATGGATGGATGGATGGATGGATGGATGATGGATGGATGGATGGATGGATGGATGGATGGATGGATGGATGGATGATGGATGATGGATGGATGGATGGATGATGGATGATGGATGATGGATGGATGGATGGGGGATGGATGGATGGATGGATGATGGATGGATGGATGGATGGATGGATGGATGGATGGATGGATGGATGATGGATGATGGATGGATGGATGGGGGATGGATGGATGGATGGATGATGGATGGATGGATGGATGGATGGATGGATGGATGGATGGATGATGGATGGATGATGGATGGATGGATGGATGGATGGATGGATGGATGGATGGATGGATGATGGATGGATGGATGGATGGATGGTGGATGGATGGATGGATGGATGTATGGATGGATGGATGGATGATGGATGGATGGATGGATGGATGGATGGATGGATGGATGGACAGACTGTTTCTTCTCTCACTGCGAGGCATCAGAAGCCCTTGGGAACTTCATCCTGGCCCAGCATTACAAAAATTACTCCCACACAGAGACCCCAATCCCAGCCCTGCCTTCAGTGAGAGCTCTGCTGAGCATTTTGGCAGGACAACAGAGCCCAGCCTCTCACTCAAAATTTACCAAATCATTGAAAACACTTGGAATTTTATCTTGTGCATAAGAGCTTTCCTGACTAAAGTTGGGCTTGAGTATATGATTAAAGTTCAGTGGGTGAATGAATGTTTTATTGAATCAGGGCTTTGGTCTGCCATAAACCTGGGCCAACTCAAGAGAGAAAATGAAAACCTCTCAGTGTCTGAAGTGAAAAATTCAGAAGCTGAACACATACAGCGAAGCACAGCAGATACTTCATCCCTAGAGCATGTCACATCTATTTGTAAAAACATGGAATCATAGATTGTCCTGAGTTGGAATGGATCATTGAGTCCAGCTCCTGTCCCTGCACAGACCCCCCAACAGCCCCACCCTGGGCATCCCTGGCAGCTCCTGGAGCTCTGGCAGCCTCGGGGCCGTGCCCATTCCCTGGGCAGCCTGGGCAGTGCCAGCACCCTCTGGGGAAGAGCCTTTCCCTGGTATCAGCCTGAGCCTCCCTGGCACAGCTCCAGCCATGCCCTGGCTCCTGTCCCTGTCACAGAGGGCACAGATCAGAGCTGCCCCTCAGGAGGAGCTGCAGCCCATGTGAGATCTGACCTCTGTGTTCTCTTCTCCAGCTGAACAAAACAAGTGGAGAGGTCAGGGAGAGACCCTTGGAGCTGCTGCAGTGACTGGGTTGGGGCAGTGGCCTGTGTCCCTCAGCAGGAGAAGAGCTTCACCCACACATCCTCAGTGGCTGGATCCTGGGCGCTCCCACAATGTGTGGAACCCTGATCAAAGCAGGGTAGAAAAACATCCCAAAAATAATGAGCAGCCATTTGTCAAAAAGCCAAACAGAAGGAATAGAGAACAGCTGAGCAGAGTTATAAAAGAGAAGTTTTAAAGCTGTCTAATTGTTCGTGTAAGCTGAACCCATGAGGGTGTCAAGTGCCTTTTCCCTGCAGCTCCTCCCGCACGCAGCGCTCCGGCCCTTGCTGCTGCTCTTGGCTCTCTCATCAAGAAGTAGCTATTATTTTCACAATCATTTTCTAGCGCACTTTACACCACTAACAGAGCAAAGCTGTTGTGAATGGTCATTTTGCTTCCAGGCAAGTTTGGACACAAACAGCACTGAGCTCTTTCATCAGCTGAAAACACCCTGGGCTTCTCTCCCTGGTTTGGAGCCTGCCAAGTGCCCAGGGCAATCCTGAGCCACGCTGCTCCCTGGGCACTGCCACTGCTCTGAGAACTCATTTATGCTGAACAAAAGTTAATGGGGCACAGAGGGAAGGGGAAATGGGAATTAGCAGCTCTGACAGACTCCTTCAGGTAACTATGGTTTTTCTAGCTAAAAATTACAACTGCTCTGGGAATTCCACTTTGTTCTGCTGGGTTTGGGATAAGTGTGAATGAAGAAGAGGTGGTCCTGCAGGGGAAAGCTTTGTCTTCCAACAAGTTTGTCAAAGATCAAATTGCTGCTGAATTGCTTGTGACCAGGAACAAATCAGCTCCTGGCCATTGCTAAACCCAAGGGATTTAGAGATACAAGAGCACACAGCTGGAACAGCTGGATGAAATCCTTCCTCATCATCCAAAGCAGAGGTTCCCCATCTCCACCCACCAAGGAGCTCAAAGCCAGGTAGCCTGGATAGGAGGTAGCTCAGAAAAGCCTGAGGCTGCTGGAGAGGAGTGACAGACAATGCATGAGAACCTCCCCAGAAGTCTTTTTTCACAGAGCCCTCAGTGATGGAAACAGCTTGTCCTGATCCCTGAGTGCTCCCAGCCTTTTCCCCAACACTTCAGCCCCCCAAAACCCCCTCCCCAAGAGAGGTTCCTGAGCCCAACCCTCACCCCCCAAAGGCAGAGAGGCTGTGGTGGCACTGGGACATGTCAGCAGAAGGCTGTGACAGGGCCCCATGCCACCAAGCAGGCAGGCATGACAACTGTGTGAGCACAGTGAGACCAAAGAGCCCTGCAGAAATGTGACAGGAGTGTCTGCAGCCCCTGCAGAGAGCCCTTCCCAGACCCTCAGGAATCACTCCTGGCTCCTGTGAAGAATCAACACCCGTGAGAGAGGCTGCAGGGCTTGTCTGCAGTGCTGCTGAATTTTCCCTGATATATTTAGACATATTTCTTGACATTCCCAGAGATGGCAGCCTGACAAATGCAAGTACTCCAAGGGTTAAGGGCTTTTAAATGTCTTGGGAGTTATTTGCAAAGCTATTACTTCTGAGTTTGTTAATAAATCAGGATTTAATACACCTGAGTTACATTATCTCCCTGTTCTAATGTATAAATCCTGTCACTAAACCTTCAGGCCCAAGTGCTGTGTGCTTTTAGTCTTAGCTTTAGCTACCTGGTTTCTAAAATGTTGGATTGTTTCACAAGTCAAGAGATGGATTTTTAAATCCTTCACATCTCTCAGCAAGTATACAAATCTGTGTCTGGAGTTACAAATCCGATCAGAAGGTTTGTAAATCCTACAAAAGATTTATTTGAAAAAGTTTTCATTTACAAATTCTTGCTTTGCCTCTGGGACGTGTAAGTGACTTATGTGCCAAGGAGGATTCGGCAGCCCTGGGTTAGATTGAGAAATCCTTCCCTTTGCTCATCTCACACAAGGCTGGCTAAATCCCCATCCAGCCACTCTGTAGCTGTCTCCCAAATGAAGTTTGGGGTTTGCAGGGAGCTCCAGAAAAGTCACTGGAGAGGAATGGATGCTCTGGAGGGGTGTCAGCCTCCTGGCTCAGGCACAGTCTTGGGATTCCCGGGCTCTGGAGACGCCTCCTCTCCCCACTGTGAGAGGGAACCACAGCTCACAGGAAAGGGCTCACAGTGAGAGAGCTTGGGTGTGATGCACCTGCCCTAGATGTGGACATGAGGGTCACCAGCATCCATCCATTGGTTGGAGGAGGTCAGTGAGGGGTAGGATTGCTGCAGCCAGGTGCCACCCCCACGTTGTCCCAGGCTTTTTGCTGTTTGTCCTCCTGGTGGAGGATCTCGTGAGGTGTGAGCAGCTCCAGGAACACCTGGCACTGCTAAACAGGGGGTGACACCCAGCAGTGACAGCTCTGAGTGCCTCAGTGTGGGCAGTCCCAGCACAGGGTCCAGGCACAGCCTGAGCAGGATTCCATCCAGACCATCCCATGTGCCATTCACATTCTCTGGAAAAATCCCTTTGCTCAGGGTTTTTCTCCTGGGAAGCTGAGAAGCCTCAGAGAAAAGGAAAACAATTCTGATCTCATTTGCTTCTCCTGTGTTGTGCTCACATGGGGAATGTGTTTGGAGATTGTTTACCCACAGGTGATTGTTCCATTGCATTCTGCTGGGAGTTGTTTTCACTCTTTGGCCAATCAGGGCCCAGCTGTGTCAGGACTCTGGCGAGAGTCACCAGTTTTCATTATTATCTTTTTAGCATTCAGTGAGTATCCTTTCTGTATTCTTTATTATAGTATAGTATTCTTTAATATAATATAGTATTATAAAGTAATAAATGAGCCTTCTGAGCAGATGGAGTCAGATTCATCATTCCTGCCTGCAAATACAACAGTCCCACACCCAGCTGGGTCTGGCAAAGCCAGAGCCAGGCTGGGCAGAGCCACCCCACCACTCACTCAGGTGAACTCAGGCTTCCAGCACGTTTGTTTCCTGCCAGGAAGAAGCTGTCATGTGGGGAAAAGAAGGGCGGATGTGGATGTGGAGGGAAGGAAGCTGAGCTGCAGCACCCACCTGGGGATGCCTCGAGCCCGCCTTGACTGCAGAGTGAAACCTCCAGCAGCTCTCACTCTGCCCCTGAGCCAGTTTCCATGGCTCTGTCACCTCTGTAGGCACTCCCATACCAGTGTGGAATAGAGTACTTAAAGAAATTGGGAAGATCAGTTTGGGTTACGTCAAATATTTGACTTTTTAAAATCATTTATTTTTTACTTTGCTGCTTCACTTTTTGGTTTCAGGCCCTTCCATTCACCTTAGAAAATTTTCCTGAGACATGGATCTCTGAGGACATGGAGGCAAATACAAAATGAGATGGAAAAAAAAATCAGGGAAGTTTTATCAAAAGTAGAGCACATAAAACTAATTTAATATCATTTTAATAGGAAAATAGAGAGGAGCAGAGGAGCTAATCTGTCTAGGTTTAAACAAAATATTGCATACAGAGCCTGATGGGAAATCAGTCTTTCAATAGAGATTCTTCCCAGAGTCTCTGTGGAAAGAGTTACAGGAGTTACAAAGGGGATGTGGGTCCAGCTGTGCAGAATGAAGTTACCAGCCAGGAGAGCAGAGCCAAAAGGAGCTGCTCAGGGGCCTGCCTGGGGATCTCCATGCAAAAAAATCTTATGAAATGGGGGAGATGATGAAGTTAGGAGTTATTGCCAGGGCTGAAGGAGCCTGGGTTGCCAGACTAGAAATGTGGAAATGGATCCCAACACAAACACGGTCTGGCCACAACAACCTCTGCCTGGCTTGTCCTGGCTAACCCCATGAGAGGACTGGGGTCAGGAATGCCATTTCTCCAGGAAGAAAAATACCAGAGGGGTTTTCTCTGTAGGATGGGAAGAGGTCTGGTGTCCAGATGATGTGGCTGTGGTGGGAGAAGACACCAGCAATGCCAGGGCAGCCAGTGCTGCTCTGTCCCACGGGGCTTTGGGAGGTGGCTGGGCCTGCATGGACCAGGCTGGAGGTCAGAGAATCTGGGAATCATGGAATGGGTTGGGTTGGAAGGGATATTAAAGCTCATCCCATTCCACCCCTGCCCTGGGCAGGGACACCTTCCACTGTCCCAGGCTGCTCCCAGCCCTGTCCAGCCTGGCCTTGGGCACTGCCAGGGATCCAGGGGCAGCCACAGCTGCTCTGGGCACCCTGTGCCAGGGCCTGCCCACCCTCACAGGGAGGAATTTCCTTCTCATCTCTAATCTAAATGTTCTCCCTGCCAGTTTGAAGCCATTCCCCCTCATCCTGGCACTCCAGGCTCGTGTGAATACTTTCTCCATCTTTCTTGTAGGCTCCTTCGGGTACCAGAGGGGGTAGAGAGAAGATGGTCAGGACCCTCCTCTGACTTCCAGGTCCCAAAGACACAGCTCTGAGCCACAGGAGAGTGCATCCAGCCATGCCAGGGATCCTGGAGGAGCAGATTCCCTGGAGAGCTGGCTCCCTGTGCCCCAGGCTGGGTGTGTGTTTGAGCACAGCAGCCAATAAACACCATCTCCTTCTTTGGTCCACAGCAACAAGAGTGGGCTAATATGATAGGGCACTTCTTAATTATTGGATCACCAACATCAAATAAAAGACATATTAAACCTTCCAGGAACGGATGCAGCTTTAAACTTAGGCTTTAAAATTAAAATAAAAAATCCCCCAAAGCTGGTTCAGTGCTGCTTCTCTGCGCGCCTGAAAATCAGAAATGGCTTTGCCATCTCATACTGCTTCTGTTTGTCCATTCTTCCTGTCTCTGTTTTCATGTTTTCATTTTTCTATGGCTGTGTGGAACACATTTCTCAGTTAAGTACTTGCTTTTGAGAGTTGTTGCCATAACAACCGTTTCATTCCACGATATGCACACTATCTCTGAAATACAGAATTTCTCCTTAAAGGAGCATGTGCCACACACATCAAAGAGGAATATGGACTCATTATTTTTACATTATTTTGTGGGCAAATAGATGTTTTCCAATACAGTTTTTTTTTTCTCTTCTAACTGAATTTTCTTGTTCAGTGAAACTATGGTTTTTTTAAGCATTCCTATCTCATAGTATAATTTTTTGCCTGAAACCCAGAATATTAGAAGACAAGCATCTTTATTGTAGTTTCTTTTCTCCAAAGGTCTGAGAGAACTATGCTGCAGTTAATGCATTTAAAACCCATCTTATTAGACAGAAAAATTATGTAAATAAAATCCATTAAAAATGCATAGTTCTTGAAGTAAAACCTCAATTTTCCTGCATGAATTGATTGTGGAAGGAGGGAAAGGGCCAAGAATAGTCTGCTTCATTTTTTAGTATCTTGTTTTTGGTGGTCTCTGCAAGAAGCATTATATGTGCAACTGAACAGCAAGTTTTTCCCAAAAAATGCCCCACAAAACTATTTTATTTCTGAAATGTCAGAAAAACAGAGTTTGGAATGAGATGATCTTTAAGGTCCCTTCCAACCCAGGCCATTCTGTGCTTCCACATGCTGCTCAAACACGAGTCTTGTGGTTTGCTCACCACAGAGGTGTGAAGCCATGAGCACCAGAGTGAATTTGGGATTTATACATTGATTTATACATTGATTTCTAAGATCCTTAGGAAAGTCAAGCTTTACATTGCAAACCCAGGGAGATCACAGCCATAAGAGCTCAAGGCCAGGGAGGATGGAGCTCTGAGCATCCTGCTGTGGTGGAAGGTGGCCCTGCCCATGGCAGGGGGGTGGAATGAGATGGGCTTTAAGGAGATGGGCTTTAAGGTCCCTTCCAAACCATTTTGTGATTCTGGGATGGAGGAGGCTGTTCCTTCCAACCCTGGTACCTGCATTGCTTCCCCACCATGGATGACAGACACGCTTGGCACCGCAGTGGCACCACTCAACTCCTGCATCAGTGTCAGAGCCACCACATCCCTCCTGTCCCTGCCCAGTGAAATAAATAGGGCAGGAGATCTTTCTCCTTTTTAATGCCTTTATTGAAAGTGATCAGCTCGGGTGGGGAGAACCAACAGGTCACACTCATGCCGCTGCTGCTCCCAGGAGTGGCACGGAGGATGAGAAAGAAGCACAGCTTTGTCTGCTGGTCTGTGGGCAGAGCTGGGGCTTCCATCCTCATGAGGGCACCAGGAGATTCCCAGTTTTTTGGTTTGACATTCGAGGTCCTCTTTCCAGCCGACAGCTTTAGGTTAGGGTGAGGGGTATAAAGGGTCTTAGCAGACTCTGGATTCTGTTCCTCATGTCTAGACATCCCTCAATTCCCTGTTGGCTCGTTGTTTTAGGGTTTTTGCTAGGTTTGGTGAGGGGTTTCTTCATTTGCATGCCCACTCCGATGTCCCCTCCTCTTCACTGTTTCAGGTGCCATCCTCCAGGAAGCAGCAGGGTGCCACTCTACAAAAAGGGGAATTCCCAACCATCAACAACAGGTAATTAACAAAAAACTATTAACAACAGGTGATTACAGCAACAAACAGTTAGAACTCCACCCTGCCAGCAACTGCCCCAACCTGTGAACTCTGCAACCTTTTAAAAAATGGGCAACTTTTCTACTCATAACACCCAGGAGCCATCTCATCCCTCCTGCCCCTGCCCAGGAGCCATCCCAGCCCATGGCCATCTTGCCACGGTGACCCCGTGTCCTGCAGCATCACTGTCACAGGCAGCTGTGACACCCCTGCCCCAGCACACACCCAGGCACGGTGACACCCCAGGGCCACGTCAGAGTCAGCTGTTGTCACAGCCCCTGGTGCTGACAGGGCCATCAGCCTGAATTAGGATCAGGAGGGTGGAAGCTTGAGAAGCCTACAGCACGGCAATATTCCCAAGATCCCAAAGCCATTTAGGTCGGTCTCACACCACCGAGAGAGACACAGCACAGGCTGCTCCCAGCCTTGGAGCAGCCAGGAGATGCAGGCTGGGACCAGGAATCTGCATCTGCAGTTCACACCAGTGCATATTTTAGCTCATGTTTGCAGGCTGAGAAGGGCAGGAGTGCAAGGATGTGGTAGCTAAAAACGCTGCCAGGACAGGAGCTCCTCAGCAGCTCAGAAAATGCTTGAAAGGTGCCTTGTTCTGCATGTGGTGGGTGTTGGGGAGGGGAGGGTAGCCAGAAACCACCTTTATTTCTGACATTGTCTGGTCCTGCTTCCAGCTCTGAGAGGAAAAGATCCATGAATTGGTGCGCCATGCCCCTGGGGAAGAAGCTGTACCAATCACTCGTTCATCTCCTTCCAAAACCAGCTGTGGACAGCAATGCTGGATTTTACACAAATCATGTAGTGAGAAAGAGACCATGGGGGAAGTCAGAACTCCAGGTCAGTTCTGAAGGCTGGAGGAGACCAAAATTTCAGCTCCAGGATCACAAAAATGCAGAGTAGCTGCAGCAGGGGTGCTCCTCATGCAAAATATTTCACATGGGGTGTGCATCAGCACAGGGGCTCTGCACCCCACAGCTGACTCAGGACAGATCCACCTTGTCAGTTCTGGTGAAGCAGCCCAAGGGGTTTGTGTGGTCCCAGAATGAGAGAGAGGAAGGGCCCCTGTCCTTCAGGAGTCAGGGACGTGGTCCCCAGGATGTGCAGAAAGTCCCATAGACAGAAATGTCTGAGTCCATCAGGTACCCAGCAGCTGAAGTGTTGAGGGAGCAGAGGATGGAGGCAGAGAAAATTCAGTCATTTATCAGAAAATATGGCTTTTTAAGGGCCACATCACAGCTCACTCTGACCTGCAGCTTCTGCCAGAATCTTCTACATTTCTGGCTCCCATCAGCCACAGCATCTCTCTGACTGTCTGTGGATTGCAGGTGTCTGTAAGAGTCACTCCAGATCTCCTTTACAATGGATACAGAACAAGAGTGAGGGATGTGCTCTGTGAAACCCAACTTCCTTCCCACTGGTGGCGTGCAGGGCTCTCCAGCCCAGCCCAGGAGCTGCCTGCTGGTCCTGAGTGAGCCCTGGGCTGCAGGCAGATCCCTCCCTGTGGCTTCTTGTCCCAGCACCATCTCCTCTATGACCAGTGGTCGCTCTCCCTCGGTGTCCTTGAGCAGTCACCAGCCCTTTGGGGGCACAGCCACTTCCTCTGTGACAGAGCCACCTCCTGCAGCAGCTCCCCAGAGCTAACCCTCTGCCAGCAGGAACATTCCATTGATTTATTAATGAAGGGTGCTCACAAACACATGCTGGTGTGCTCCATGAAATAGCCTTTAGCTTGTGCTGATTACTCATGTTTTACATCAGCCTGATGTTTTCTAGATGGGTTTCAATCAATACAATGGCCTTTTTAGCACACATTACTGCTGCCTTTGGCTAACCAACCATCACATTTCTTCTCAAGTGCCCATTTGCATCAAACTAACCCCAAAGATGCATCAGCTCTCCTTTGACTGCCACCTGAGCTGATGCAAACGTTCCCATTTAGGTTTTCAAAATGCCTTGCACGCTCAAGCTTCCTTGCTGAGTGCTTCAGACAAGATGCTGGATGTGTTGTGTCATTCATGTCAGAGTAATTCTCCACACAACTTTCCTCACAACTGCAGCATGAATATTCAACTCTCTCTTCTTTTCCCCAGACTCAACGTTTGCCTGTGCTAGCTTTGGGGTCAAGGCAGCTCCAAGAGGTAAATGTTCTCTCAGCTGAGAACAGGGGAAATATTTTGGCTGAGCAGGTGTGGAGTTGTGCATCCACACAGATGTGGTTTCATCTCTTCTGGTGCCCATGGTGGCTGTTTCCAGGTCAGCTCAGATTTGGCCCCCAGAGCTGCTCTCATTTCCTTTGATCAGCACCAGATAACCTCTGCTCCTGGATGCCATCCAAGGTTTTCATCCAAGGTTTTCATTGGGAAGCAATGGTTATGATATCATCTGAGTGACCTTTGGAAAAATAGTAGCAATTTCTTCATTTTTTAATTTAAAAGATTTTATTTTTTTTTATGTTGGACCCTGTCTTTGAATATCCAACAATCCTTAAGGTTTGTCATTGTAATAATATGTGGCAAATGGCTCAGCTCCTAAAGCACCATAATTGTCCCTTTGATCACCATTCCAGTTAGTCCAGCCAAACCCAACCATCCTTGCCACCAACTCTGTTTTAAATGTTCCAGCTGCACTTTTACTGTTTGGGTCATCCTGGCCAAACCTGCAATTCCACATTTCCCTGGAAGGGCACAGAGCATTTTGCCTGTTTTAAAGGCCCATTCTTCGTTGGTAGTAAAACACACACTGTTAAATAACACAGCTGTTGTCTTCATTTGCTCAGGAGTGAAGTGAAAGCAAACAAGGAAGGGAGGGGGAAGGGACCTTCTTGTGCTGACGTTGCTTCCACACACACACCATGAACAAGCTTCCCAAGTCCAGTGTTTCCTTATTTAGATGCTGAGTTTGGTGAATTCCTCTGGGCCACTGCTTGGAGCTTGTCAGCATTTATTTAGACATGACAGAGTGACAACAGGCCAAGGACAGTGCCATTCCTGCCTGGTATAGATGGATAATGAGATGATTGGCTCTGGCAATTAAAAGATAACTATTGTGTGAATATTAAGAAAAGCTTTAATGATGTATAGTTACGTGTGACGGTGTTCACAGGGGTCCGAGGATGAGGGAAGAGATGAGAATGTTGACTCCATGTTTCAGGAGGCTGATTTATTATTTTATGATATATATTATATTAAAACTATACTAAAATAATAGAAGAAAGGATTTCATCAGAAGGCTAGCTAAGAATAGAAAAAGAAGGAATGAAAACAAAGGCTTGTGGCTCAGACAGAGAGTCTGAGCCAGCTGGGCTGTGATTGGCCATTAATTAGAAACAACCACATGAGACCAATCCCAGATGCACCTGTTGCATTCCACAGCAGCAGATAACCATTGGTTACATTTTGTTCCTGAGGTCTCTCAGCTTCTCAGGAGGAAAAATCCTAAGGAAAGGATTTTTCATAAAAGATGTCTGTGACAGTTTTGTTACTGTACTTTAGATGTCCTCTGCTCTCCCCATAGTTCCCTTTTCCCCCCCTATATTGTTACCATCACACAGCGGGGTTGTCTAGGACAGGTACAAAGAAGGCTGCACATGTGCCCCTTGCATGGGGCAGTTGGGAATGGACAAGCTTGGTGCTTAGGGGTGCGGCATGGCAACACCTGATCTCCAATCCAGTTACAAGAAAGCAGTCTCCAATGATAAATGGCAAAGAAGAGCTGGCTGACAGACCTTGGGAGGGGCCAGGGCTGGCTGATGCAACCCCCAGGGGTATAAAAGACTGAGCATCCATCTTGAAGATGAGCTGGCCATGTGGTATGCATGAGGGCAGTCCCCAGAGCTGCAGAATTTTCCTTACATAGTCCTTTGTTGTATTTTTGTCAATTTTAAAATTATTTTTCGATTTTTTAAATTTTCAAAGTGAGCAGTTGTTTCTCACATGCCTCGCCCTCCCACACCTCCTTCCCCACCAGTCACACAGGCCATCCAAGCCCACGGTGATTCTGCCACCAGGTGGGACAGCTGGACCCTCCACATCCAGGTGCCTTTGGGGCTTGCTGAGCAGAGTGATGTAAAACACTGGAATGACATGGAAGGGGGCTGTGGCAGCAGATGTCTGACAGCCCAGGGACGTGTGGTGCTCTCAGGCAGTGGCTGTGCCACCAGACCTCCAGAAGAGGAGCAGGTGCTGCCTTAGGAACCAGTTAGACATGAGCAGGTACAGAGCACCACGGGCACCAAGCAGTGAGTGCTTTCAGCCCTGATTGGTGGGAAGCCCGTGTTGGACAGAGATCACTGAGTTACCCAGCGTTCTCTGGAGCAGCAGGGCTCGTGTGATCCAGACCCAGCCACGCTGCAGTGCTGCCCTGCTGGGGAGGTGTTTGCCTCTTTTCCTGGAGTGCTTTTGTTCTTCCTCATGTTCAACACTCACCCTGGACCTGAAAACATGTTTCACACCAAGCAGCCCAGACAACTCCTGCTGCCAGCCATCAGCTCTTCCAGGTATCAGCATTCCCATTGCTTGAATTCCCTGTAAAAACCCAGAGCTGCTCTATCTTTGAGGTCTGTACAAACACACAGCACTGCAGCTCTGGAGGAGCCCTGGAGCTGCAGAAACCCAGGGACCAACTGGATATCTAAGCACAGATATGTTCTACCACAGAGATGGGATAGCTGAGAATTCCTCATGGATGCAGTGGGGCCTATGGGAGACCCACTCCCTCTTGACACTCTGAGGCACCTTAGATTTCTGTCTTAAGGCACTTTATTCACAAATTCTTGCTTTCTTTTTATCTTCCAGTGAGAATATTTGAATGGGTGGTCCAGGATCTGCAGAACACCTGCCCCCCATGTGTGGTGGGTGCTGTGTATGAGGTCCATGGGGTAGGAGTGTGGTCAAAAACTGGCCTGAGCTAGGAGTGGTTTGAAAAAATATCACAGAAAACTTTGGCAACAGAAATATTCCTGCAAGTAACCTGGACTGACAGGATGAGGAAGTTTTGATTGGCCCATTGAGGACTCTGCTCCTTGCTATGAGCCCAAGGGCACCTTTACTTCTGGCATGGCTGTTTCCAAAGTCCAGTATCACAGTGGACTGATGAGAAACTTCGTGGCCTCCTGCACTGTGAAAGCTGAGAACTGCAGCAGGAAAGGGAGAGGGGAAGGTGGGGCAAAAAGGCAACTGTGAATATCGGTGTGTGGGACTGGGCAGGGACTTGCCTGCTACTTCACCAGGAGTTATCAGCTCGTCTCACATTTCTGAGCCAAAATCAGCTTTCTGATGGCAGCAAAAGCCATCAGTTCATCATCTTGCCTGCAGTCTGTTGCTCTTCCCTAAAAAGAGGGAGGAGACCCTCACCTCTGCATGGACAACAGATAGGATGTGTTAATTATACCTTTATTCCATGACGACAGGGAAAAGCAAATCCAATCCTAGGTGAGCTCTCAGCTCGGGGAAAGCTCCCTCATCCCAGTGCTCCAGCCTGGAGCTGTCTCTGTGTTCTGGGGAGCTGCTTGCCCTGGCTCCTGCACTGAGGTGCCTGTTCCCAGCTGGCCTTTGCTCCTGGGTTTGCTCTGGTCCCCACTCAAGCTCTGGTTTCATTTCCTTGGTCAGTGCTGGACAATGGTCCCTGCTGTGACAGAAACAGCTGCACCAGCAGCTCCACCCTGCTGCCCTCAGCTCAGTTCTGGCCAGGCAGCCCAGGAGAGGGGCTGGGGGTGCTCCAGAGGAGACAAGAGAGGGTCAGAGACACTGCCTGTGCTGCAGAGCCCAGAACACAACACATCTCTTCATTCTAGAGGCAACATGTCAAGCTAAATTGAAGATCCTACATGTAATTGCAGTTTGCTTTAGCAAAACACACTCCCAGCCGTCTTCGAGGGACGTTTCAGCACTGAGTGCTCCTGATCCAAATATTAGCACATTTATGGGATTACAGCTGATTACCCCTGGTGGGAGCTTTGCACTGGCTCCAGGGAGCGCTCCAGGGCTGGGAGCTGCATCAGGAACCTGGAGCTCACAGGGTGGGTTAACCCTTTCTGCAGACACAGGTGAACAGGGTGGCAGCATTGTCCCTCCAGGGGTACAGGATGGCAGCATTGTCCCTCCAGGGGTACAGGGTGGCAGCATTGTCCCTCCAGGGGTACAGGACAGCAGCATTGTCCCTCCATGGGATACAGGACAGCAGCATTGTCCCTCCAGGGGTACAGGGTGGCAGCATTGACCCTCCATGGGGTACAGGACAGCAGCATTGTCCCTCCAGGGGTACAGGACAGCAGCATTGTCCCTCCATGGGATACAGGACAGCAGCATTGTCCCTCCATGGGGTACAGGACAGCAGCATTGACCCTCCAGGGGTACAGGGTGACAGCATTGTCCCTCCATGGGATACAGGACAGCAGCATTGTCCCTCCAGGGGTACAGGATTGCAGCATTGTCCCTCCAGGGGAACAGGGCGGCAGCATTGTCCCTCCAGGGGTACAGGACAGCAGCATTGACCCTCCAGGGGTACAGGACTGCAGCATTGTCCCTCCAGGGGGAACAGGACGGCAGCATTGTCCCTCCAGGGGAACAGGGCGGCAGCATTGTCCCTCCAGGGGTACAGGACAGCAGCATTGACCCTCCAGGGGTACAGGACAGCAGCATTGTCCCTCCAGGAGGAACAGGATGGCAGCATTGTCCCTCCAGGGGTACAGGACAGCAGCATTGTCCCTCCATGGGGAACAGGATGGCAGCATTGTCCCTCCAGGGGTACAGGACAGCAGCATTGTCCCTCCAGGGGTACAGGGTGACAGCATTGTCCCTCCAGGGGAACAGGGTGGCCAGAAGGGCCACTCCAAGCCAGGAGCATTTGCCATCACCCTGTGCACCATGGAAACCACTGGCTGTAGCAGGAAGGACCAGGTCAGCAAACCAGGAGCTCCTACAAAACCAGCCAGAGGTTTTGTCGTAATGAGATGAAATGGGAATGTAAGGTGGGCAGCAGGAAGCTTGAGTAATTTCCCAGAGTGAGATGTAACAGGTTCTGGAGTAATCCCTCCAGGGAAATGGTGGCAGGTCCACACCTTTAGAAATTTAAACTAAATTAAACACAAGGCAATGGAGAGGAATGTATTTGCAGTGCCTTTCCCAGTGTGATGGAGACAGAGAGTCTGCAGGAGGATAGTGAGGGAAACCTGTGGTCCAGATTTGCAGCAGACTGCCAGAAATTGAGAGGGAGGAGGAGGGGGATAGCTGATGGGTGGCAGTGCTGGGATATTACAGCTCTGTCTCCTGAGGGGACAGAGTGACAGTGCTGAAGCACCTGGAGGAGATGGACCCACCAGGGAGGATGGGCTGTGGGCACTGGGAATCGAAAAACATGGGAGAGATCCACAGCTGCATGGTGGTCTGAAGTGGGATGGGGAGAGAGAAGGGGATGAGACTCTGATAGAAGGGAGGGAAGTGCTGAGGGAAAGGGGGAGATGTGGTGAGAACAGGAGGAGGGCCCTGAGCATGAGCCAGCTGTGCTGATCTCCAGACAGGCACCAGCAATGGGCCCAAAGGAGCTGGAAACATCCTGGGTTCTGCCCAGGCTGCCATCCTGGGAAAAGCAGGTTCCAGCCATGGGGTCCCTTTCCCATCCTGTCAAACCCTCTCCTTGCCCTGTGCTGGGGCTCTGTGCCCAGGAGGGGCAGGGCCTAGGCACCAGCCATGGTTGATGCTGCTGCTTCATATTTTCCTCTTCTCTTCCCATTTTTCTTGGAGAGGGAGAGTGAAAAGCCATCAAGATGGGAATTGCTGAACTTCCAAACTTAATGCAAGCTGTTTCACCTGCTGAACATGTAGCCTGAATCTCTGTTTCCAACCATAGTGAAGAATTTACTTTGGCATTGGTTTTTTTGTTGAAAATAAAACTGAATTGAGGGCAGGATGTTGTCCTTAACTAGTTAGAGATGACTAATTATTAAACTCATTTTCTAAAGGTTACCATATACAGAAAAGCAATTATACAGAGATTAAAACAAGTTGAGAAACCTGATTCATTCTGAAACTATGGTAAACCCAAATCTTGTACTACTTCTGCTTTTTAATGACCTCAGGAACATTTTATTTAACTTAGATGTCAAATGCAACTCTGAAATGAGAGATTAAATACATTTTGTGCTTTTCTTTCCTTTTTTTAAATTTTTTTCCTTCCCCCTACATAGCACAGCGCACAAATTTCCAAATTGCTAATTCTGTTAGTGGATTTCAGCAGGCTGGCAGGAAAGCTGTGCATGGAGAGAGGATCCTGCTTAACCCCTGAGTGGCTGCACTCCTTTGAGACACTCCTGGCTGGGGAATGGGTGCAGCCCCAGAATCCTCACCCTCCATCAGACCCCTCTAAAGCTCAGGCTGGGCTTTGGGCTGTGGGGCTGACAGCAAACAGGGTCTAATGATGTTGTTTCTCCTCAGGGCTGCTCCTCACTTGCTCTGGCCCTGACACAGTGACCCCAAATCCTCCATGTGGAGGTTTTGCTCATGTGGATTATCTGTAAAAAGCAATAATTTGGTTTTGTTTTATGTTTTGGCTTTTCCTCTGATCCCAGTCCCTCAAGGGCATCCTGCCTCAGGGTGCTGGGACTGAGCAATACCAAATTTTTGGTCTTCTCTGCCCTGGGGCATGGGGCAAGGGGAAAATGCCCATTTTTAAGCAAGCAGAACTCCCCTGACCTGAGGACAGAAGGAAGGTCAACATGAGGTAGGATGTACACATGTTCCATTCTTGCTTTTTTGGTGTCTGCCTCTGAGCACTGAGATGGACCCTCCATCCCAATCCTTGGGGTCATTCCTGGGACTTTAACATCACTCAGGTCATGCTGAAGTAAATCTCAGCTCATCCAAGCTGGGAATGGGAATGCAAGAGGCAGAAAGAATACATTTTGGAAGGATTCTTGAGAAAATATCACCTTGCTTTTGTTTCTTGTCTTTATTTGTGCTCCATTGGGGGGAAAATGTGTAAAAGGGACTTAGGACTGAGCATTTGGATTTGTGCTGTTAACAGAGCATGAGGTTGTACTCCTGGACATCCCAGTTTCCCCCATGCTGACCAAAGACAGAAGCTGTTACCCACAGGAGCAACTCTGGTCTCATCTTCTGTCTCCTAAAGATAAAGGCAGCCAAGCAATAAACAAGGTTTTAAAAACCACCAACTGTAGGTGAAGAGTTCCCAAAATGCAGCTGCACTATCGAGGAGCTCACACAGCAATCACTCCCCCCTCGCTGCCCTTCAGCCCCACTCACACCAGTGCCACCCTCCCTGCCCATCCCCTCTGTGCCCTCCTCCCCCTGGTAGAGGCACCCCAGATGGGTCTGGGACGGGCAAATTGGGGCTAAATGCACTGATTTTGGGCCAGAGTTTAAAAGCTGCATGTTTCACTTTGACGTGCACTAACCAAAGGCTCTGCTGTTATCGCCTCAGGACGACCTCGTTTGGAGAATGGAGTCTCAATTTGCTGCTGCTGCCCACATTGAGGTGAAAACTTGTGTGGAACAACATGAAACACTCCATCTTCAGTTCAACCAAGCCTGCAATGGGCTTCCCTTTCTCCTCAGGAGCTGGTTTCACTGTTCAGGGCTGTTGGGATTCCAGTCGTTGGTTTCCCAATCTCTGAGCCTCAGGCTGGGCCCTCCCTGGGGGCTCCCCTGTCAGGGGAGACCCTCCTGGGGTGGTTCTGTGTCAGGAAAGAGAGATGCACTGGATCTTTCTGGTCTTCAGGTTCTTGTTTATTGTTATCTTATCTAGAGTTTTGCACGCTGCCCACACCAGGCTCAGCACGCTGGAAAAGCACCACAAAAATGGCCAACAATCTCTTGGTACAAGGTCTTTTAAGACTAAACTATCCAATTAAGAGCTGACACCTGGATTATTTTCCCTTTTAACCCAATAACTGATCCCACAGAGCCCACAATGGGGACTTTTCTGCCCAATTACAAAATGCCACCCAAACCCAAGAAGAAGAAGGAAGAAGCAGCATGAAGAAGAAACCCAGGATGACACCCTGTGCCCTCCATCTTGCTTCCATCCACAACACACTAAAAATCCCAAACCCTCAATTTCTCACCAAGTGACACACCTGCACTGCTCTCTACAATCTATTTCACACTTTTGTGGGTTCCAGTCTATTCTGGAGTTTAGGAAACTTTCTCCATGGATGAGGGTCAAAGTCAGTGCTGCCCTGGGGGTCAGGGCACCCCAGAGCAGACACAGAAACATTCCCAGTGCCCTGGGTTTGCACACAGGGCCATGCACACCGTGCTGTTTGCAGCCAGGGTGGGTTTATTGCCCAGCTCCAGCCCAGGGCTCTGGGCCAGCCTGGTGTGCAGGTGGCAGTGGCACAGGCACAGCAAACCGTGGGACCTGCTCTGCCACCACAGCGTCCCAGTTGTTCCCAAGGACACCCAGAGGATGCTCCTGCCTGGCTCTGCAGGGCTGCAGAAAGGATCTGAGCAGGTCCCATGCTCGAGCCATGGCAGCAGAGCAGGATTTCCCAGGCTTTTCCAGGATCACACAGTGCTCACAGCTGGAAGAGTTTACCCATCCCTGTGGGGACAGCCACCTGCCCTGCCCTGGCCACCATCTCCTGTGCAACAGGGCTTTATCCCGCGGGAAGCACGGTCCTCCCGATGGCTGGGGATTAATTAGTGCACTGGCATCTTAATTCAAGGCGCACACTGGCCTCTAGTGGGCACAGGCAAATCCTGTGGGATGGCAACTCCGGAGCTCTCACAGCAATGGGGACAGCACAGATTATATCAGTTCTGAAAATAAAATAAAATAAAATAAAATAAAATAAAATAAAATAAAATAAAATAAAATAAAATAAAATAAAATAAAATAAAGCAAAATAAAATATATATACCCACTCTTGTGTATGTCTGTTCATGCTTTCTGTATGTCTGGTTTTTTCATGTATTTCTATACTCACAAATACATATCTATTTGCCCATGTATTTATATATACACACATCTACATGAGCTGTTATTCTGTGGATGTCATACCTAACCCCAGTGCTGCCTTGCACTCGATTTCTCTCTCATCTCAAACTCCATGAGTTTCTGTATTGTCCCTTTCTGGCAGAATCAAACCAGTTCCCTGTGAAGCAAAGTTGAGACATGGAATTAAAATCCAGCAGAACTCTGGGGCTGGGTGGTGCTTTGGGGAATCTATGGTCACTACACATTGACTGATGGCTCCTTCTGGGCCCACATGGGCTGGAATCCAGAGAGGAGAGTGACAAAACTGGGGGAAAAAATAATCTTGAGACTTTGAGATGAAAACCAGCTCCTCTGTGAAAATTCAGGACGGAGAAAAGCTGGTTTGGGCACACAGGGAAGGTGGGACCATTTGGTGCATCAGAGGTGTCTGACCAAACAGATCCCAAAAGTGGGAGCCTGAGGAGCAAGGACTTCCTGGGCTGGGCTCCAAGGGACAATCAGAGGCCTGGACTTGTTTCTGCTGAAATCAGTAGCACATGAGTAGATTTGCTTGGTTCACTGGCAGATCTAAGGCAGCACAGCCAGCTCCCACCCTGCCTGCAGAACCTCCTGCTGCTCCCAGCTGGGGGGAGCAGGGGAAGCTGCCCCTGAGGCTCACTGGGGAGCAAGAAACTCCTGAGATCCAGCTGTGGGGAATCTGATTGCCCAGCAGCTGACACAGCCCCATCTCAGGGCTGGAAGGATGATTTGGTTTAAAAGGGACCACTAAAGTCTTCTAGTGCAGCCTCCAGAGAGCTCTCTCTGCTGATGGATCCAGCACTGATGCTGGTTCTATTTGTTAATGGAGATGGTCCTTTAAGGCATTCAATCCCTGGGCCAGGACACAGGAGCTCCTGGAGAGCCAGGATGAGGGCAAGAGCCCCCCAGCACTGCCCTGTGCTCTACTGAGCTCCTTCATTAGCTCCTGCCCTCCTGTTCAACCTCCAAGGATTGCCTCCTTCCCAAGGGGATCTCATCCTTCATTCCTCTTCCTTTCCAGATCCTGGTGCATCAGAAAGGTGCCACATGTTCAAATACATTTTTTCCACCCCCAGCCCCCTCCCTGGGCAGCTGCCACCTTCAGCACCCATCTGACCTGCCCCAGTTTCCTGCACTGGGAAGTGCCCAGCTGGGATGGGTCTCCTGGCAGAGCCCAGGTGGAGCTGCTGGGGCAGCTCTGCAGAGCACCAGGGCAAAAATATCAGATCCACCACCCTTGAGTGAGTGAGGAAATGGCCACAGACAGCCCCAAAACACTGCTGGTCCTTACATCTCCAGGCTGCTCTGGCCATAAATGCAATTTTGCCATGTGATCCACAGGCAGCTTAACGTGGGGCAGCTCCCACAGGGGGGAAATGAGCCACTCATGGACTGAGGAATCACAGAAGCTGTCAAACAGCCACCTCATCTGCTAGGCAGGGGAAAAGGAATATTTACTGACTGCAAGATGATAGAAAAAAGGAAAGGAAAGGAAAGGAAAGGAAAGGAAAGGAAAGGAAAGGAAAGGAAAGGAAAGGAAAGGAAAGGAAAGGAAAGGAAAGGAAAGGAAAGGAAAGGAAAGGAAAGGAAAGGAAAGGAAAGGAAAGGAAAGGAAAGGAAAGGAAAGTTGCTTAGAGGTATACACACATTAACATTTCTCACACTTATGGATCCTTTAGGTTTTCTCTGATTGTCTTCCTTTAAACTAAATCCACATCACTTTATTCTTTTCCCTGTGAACACCAGGACATAAAGGTGATGCAGAATAAAACCTGAATCTTTGTGGTGTATGGTTCACAAACCAGCTGCACTTCAGATGAACTGAAAAATTCCCCACCTCAGAGTACAAAAACTTTCACCAAGCTCCACTGGAAGAACTTTTTCTTACTGTATACATGAATTTTTGGCATAAGTGGAGCTTCAGGAGCTTCAGCTATAAGAAAAACATTGGTCCCAGGTGATACATCAGACAGTGATCTGCAAAACTGCTGCAAACCTCCTAAAAGCCCACAAGAGACAGCAGATAAAAATCTGTGGGTATCTATTATCTGATGACTAATAAATGTTGATCAAAATGTTGGTAATTCTCACTGTGAAAATATGCACTGGCAAACTCAGATGTTGCTCAGCTCGACACAAAGGTCTCCTTCCCACCACCCCACCAGGGCACTGTGCAAGGAGGGCTGTGGGATTTACTGGAAGGCTCAGATTGTCACAGAATCATGGAATCATTCAGGTTGGAAAGGCCTCTAAGATCCTCCAGTCCAACCATTCCCCCAGCATGCCAAGGCCACCACCAATCCATGTCCCCAAGGGCCATATCCACAGGGCTTTTCAATCCCTGCAGGGATGGGGACTCCACCACTGCCCAGAGCAGCCTCCTCCAGTGCTTGCCAACCCTTTCTGTGCAGAAATTTGTCCTCATCTCCAATGGAAACCTCTCCAAGTTTGACGCTGTTTCCTCTCACCCAATCCCTTGTTCCCTGGGTATTGTATTTGTAGGGACCCCCGTGGCAGGGAGGAATGATGAATCTGACTCCATGTTCTCAGAAGGCTCATTTATTACTTTATAATACTATATTATATTAAAGAATACTATACTATACTAAAGAACACAGAAAGGCTACTCACTGAATGCTAAAAAGATAATAATGAAAACTGGTGACTCTCTCCAGAGTCCTGACACAGCTTGGCCCTGATTGGCCAAAGAGTGAAAACAACTCCCAGCAGAATGCAATGGAACAATCACCTGTGGGTGAACAATCTCCAAACACATTCCCCATGTGAGCACAACACAGGAGAAGCAAATGAGATCAGAATTGTTTTCCTTTTCTCTGAGGCTTCTCAGCTTCCCAGGAGAAAATCCTGGGCAAAGGGATTTTTCCAGAAAATGTGAATGCCACACCGGGGAGCAGAGCCCAGCCCTCATCTGGCTGTCCCCTCCTGTCAGGAGCTGTGCAGAGCCACAAGGTCCCCCCTGAGCCTCCTTTTCTCCAGGCTGAGCCCCTTTCCAGCTCCCTCAGCCCCTCCTCATATATTTGTTTAACCAAAAATACTTGTCATTCAGGAGTTTTATTTCAATGGTGCATTTCATATTACAGCTCATGGTTAGAAGGACCAGAAGAGTCACCCAAGCCTTGGAGGTGCCACCAGGAGGCAAAACACCACAAGCTCACCCATTCCCAGTTGGTTCTCCCCACTCCCAGTTTGAGTCCTGGTAGGAACTTCCCACCTTCGAGTCTTTGGGCAAGTTTACTTGAAATTATTCATCAGCTGTAAAAGCTGTGGGGGACTCACAGAAAGACAAACAGGCAGCTGGCATGGCTGGAGCACATGGAAAAGAGGCAGAAAATGGGATGTGTGTTGTTTTCAGCAGCAGCTCAATGCCCCAGTGCTGGGCAGGGGGAGCTGGATCATGACCCCAGGCCTTTATCCCACCACTGGGGAGGAGAGGACAGGAGGACAAGGACAGACAGAGAGATCCATCAGGAAATGTACCTGGTTGCTCAGAGAAGCTGTGGATGATCCATCCCTGGGAATATTCAAGGTTGGGTTGGACGTGACTCTGAGCAACCTGGTCCAGTTAAAACTGTTCCTGCCCAACCCAAACCAGTCTGGGATTCTGTGAAATAAGAAAGGATCTGAAAAACACAAAGGAATTTCAGGCTCCCTTCAGAAACAGCTCCAGAATCTCCAGGGCAGGGGTTGGAGCGAACTTGGAAAAACATGGAGAAAAAAAATTTTCTCTGAACCCTTCATTCTACAGGTTGAGAAGCCAAAGTAGAGGGGCAGAGAGGAAGGATCACCAGGATAACCTGATCCCAGCATTAATTCCCTCTCTAGCACAAGAAGCAGACCTGACCTATCAATTTGTTGCTGTAAATATTTCTGCTTAGTAGCCAACATAAAAATGAACACAAGTTCTTGATCCAGCAAGGACAGGGGTTTTTTCCCCCCCACCTAAGTGAAATAGGGAAAAAATAAAATCAGGGAATGTTTTGACTCCCTTTGAAACATTTTGACTTCCACTGAAGAAACTCCCTTGGGTGCCAGGACATTATTTACCATTGGAAATGGTTTTTGTGCCTTTGTAGTTTGTGTTCTCCCAGGCAGGTGCCATCTCAAAATAAAAGTGGGAAGATTTTGTTTTGGAGATTTTGAACTGATTTTTTTTCCTTCTCTTTTCTTTTTTTGTCAACTAGCAAGTGAAACATTTTGTTCAAAAAATGCCTAAACAAAATATTTTGACATTTTCAAAATGTTCTCTTGTTCCCTTTAGCCAAAATACGTTGCTATATTCAAAGCAAATTCACAGATCCCTTCAGCCCTTCCAAAATGCTCTGGGTTTGCTGAACTGCACATTGATGGAGAGATAATCCTGCAGCCACAGGGGCTGGGCGAGGGGCAGGGAGCATGGAGGGAACTGAGATGGGCTTTGAGGAGTCAGAGAGGGGAAAATGAGGGAGGAAACAGCTTGGGGGTGCCAGGAGGAGGTGGGAGAAGCTTCGAGAGGATGAGGTGGAAAGAGTCAGGGCTGAGCAGCTCCATGGATGTGGGTGATGAAGATCATGAGGTGGCTTAGGGGCACAAAAACCTGCCCAAAACAGAGCCAGACATGGCTTTTGTGCCCACCACCTGTGCTAGAGCTGTTGCAGGGGAAAAGACCCATCCCTGCTCCCTACCAGGCCATGCAGACACTTGGATGGGCTCCTGGGCTGTGAGCCCCTTCCTCCTGACACACCAAAGCTCCTGGGGGAGGGCTCTGCTCACAGCTTTTCCCATGGAGAAACAGGAGGAAAACAAAATACCCACATCTGAAAGGCTCCAGTGATTGTTCACTGCAGGCTGTGCCAGTGGAAAGAACCCAGCCAGCAGCACCACGGGAAGCTGCTCCCAGCTCTCCATCCAGGAGCTGCTCCAGCGTGGATGGGGCTGTGGGACACCCCGTGTGTGTGTGAGACAGAGGGATGGGCACCATGCATTCAGTCTCCTCCTCCTCCTCTCCAGTTCTGGAGGTGTCATTTGGGCTGGATGTTTGCTGCACAAGTCCTCTCCACCTCTCAGGGCTGGCAGAGGGGCACTGGGAGCTGTGGGGCAGCTGCTGTGGGGCTCAGCTCTCCCTGCCAGCCAGAAAAGGAGGCAAACCCAGCACCTGGATCCAGGAGAGAGGCAGCTGTAGAGCATTTACCCTTCTGGGTGCCATCCCAGCCCGTTCCCATGGCAGAGAGAGAGGCAGGGAGTGCTATGGGCACAACCAGCCATGGCTGCCACTCATTGGGGCCTGTTAGCTGTATTGTATTTCCTGTTATTTCACAGAGTTACACGGGATTCCCGGCTGAATCATGGGGTTCATGACCTTCACAGATCCTCGGCTGCTGGGGACACTGTGGGTGGCTGCTATAATTAGTGACTAATTTGGTGAATTCAGCAGCACAGGCCTCCCATCAGCCTGGCACAGCAGGTGCCACCAGCAGGCCTCAGTGGCAGGTTGGTCACAATTCCCCACAGGGGCCCCTGGTTTGCAGCACAGCTGTGAAAGCAAGGATGGGAAGGTGCTGTAGGACCCATGTGCAGACCCACAACAAACATCCCAAACTCTACCCCCATCCCATGGAGCTGTCCTGCCCCAACACACAGCATGCAGTGATGATGATCTACACATCATCTGTGTTGCACCAAAAAACAGCCCCTGGAGCCCCGTGGTGGAGAAACCCCTGTGCTTGCAACAGCAGGAAAAAAGGGGATGCTGAGAGGAAGGCAAAAAAATGGAGTTTGAGGAGACTGTGGAAGGATTGGGGTTTGTTTCATGTTTTGAGCATCATAACAATGGAAGATGTTCTGGGAGCTCAGCACTGGGGCCTGAGCTCATCCCAGGGTGGCTGATGAAGGTGACCCAAACTGGGAGCAGCAAGGAAGAGATTTGGAGAATTCTGGTGAAATGTCTCAGCATGAAGGCAATTCCAGGCTGGCCAAGCTAGATGAAAGCTCTGCTCTTAGCCTTCTTCTGGTACTGGTCAGGAGCCAAGATAAGACCAGGTGGGACATTCTCAGAAGGTTTAGAGGGACCCACATTAAATAAAGCAGAGCAGCTCTCCACCCCTACCCTCCACCACTTCTCTGGAGCTGCCTGGGACCATTGGTGCCTTCACACAACCCAACATGGTGTGGGGTCTTCTGGGCAGGATTCAGCATCTCCCCATCTTGACCATGCCACTACAAGGCCAGTTTTCCCAGCAGAAGTTTTGGCCCAGCAGTTTATCCTCCCATCAGCAGCACAAAGCTGCACAGATGGAGGATTTCAAGGGGAAATTATTTAGATAAGAGATTATCAGGTATACCTCGATGTCAGCTGAGCTTATGGACTTAATGCAGAATGATGAATCACCCATCCAAACACATATTATTTTCCCTGGAGGCATTGTCCTGTGAAATTTATTTCCCACTGAAGGGCCTTGTAAATCATTTGTAGCAAATAAACCACAGTATTTCCAATCCTACATGTTCTAAAATCTGGACTCTTGTCTGAAGACTGGCCCAAAAGCCATGAGATCTTTCCCTTCTACCAGTTTCAGGAGTTGGACCTCTCAGCTTTCTGACCTTTTTCTGCTCTCTCACCCATTTTCCAAGCTTCCCTCTCTATTCCCCACTCCTGGCTGTGTGTTATTATTCATTTCCCTGTCCTTGTGCTGCTGGAGGACACAATTTGCCCAAAAGCATTTGCAAACCCAGGCATTGAATCACTCCCACCACCAGAACCAGAACCAGCCCAGAGCTGCTGGTGGGATTTGGGAGGCAGGGATTGTCCCTGATGGGGAGCAGTGCACAGAAGCACACACTCCATGGCAGCTCTCTGCTTTTTCCAATCAGCTGTGGATCTGCTGGGGTTAGCCAGGACAGGCTGTGCTGTCTCTTTGGCTCAAGCCATTTTTGAGGCTCTGTGGGGTGATTTTAGCAATGATTCCATTGCCCATTCTCCACTCCAGGGAATGGATGCAGAGTGTCCCAAGCATGGCTGAAGGATACAGAAAGTTTTCTTGCTGGGGGTCTTCTCCATCCTCTGCCTGGGGACAGTCCTGACCCACAGCTCCTTTCCCACTGCTCCATCTCAGCTTGATGCTCTCCTCTCTTTCTGACTCTTAGAGCTTCATTTGGAACTGGACATTCATTGAGTTGGATTTGATGATCTGTGTGGGTCCCTTCTGTCACAGATGTCTTTTATGAGAAATCCTTTCCTTAGGATTTTTCCTCCTGAGAAGCTGAGAAGTCTCAGGAACAAAATGTAACCAATGGTTATCTGCTGCTGTGGAATGCAACAGGGGCATCTGGGATTGGTCTCATGGGGTTGTTTCTAATTAATGGCCAATCACAGTCAGCTGGCTCAGACTCTCTGTCTGAGACACAAGCCTTTGTTATTCATTCTTTCTTTTGCCATTCTTAGGTAGCCTTCTGAGGAAATCCTTTCTTCTATTCTTTTAGTATAGTTTTAATATAATATATATCATAAAATAATAAATCAAGCCTTCTGAAACATGGAGTCAGATCCTCATCTCTTCCCTCATCCTAAGACCCCTGTGAACATGGTCACACCCTTCCAACTCAGGATATTCTCATTCCATGATTCCTGAGCCCCCTTTCTTGGTGTCCTTGGTGTCCTTTTCAGCCATCCTTCACAGCAGAGGTGGTTGTCTCCACCTTGGAGACAGCCATGGACCTGCTGGCCAGAGATCAGCCTGGGCCTCCACCACTGCCCTCCAGTGCAGCAGATCCTCTGGACACCTCCACAGCCAGCCCATGCTTTTGGGGCATCAACATCCACCTCTCCTTGAAACAAGCTGGTGGAGGAGACCCTCTCCAGCAGCTCTCTCTGGAGCAATGGTTGTGACAGGAAATGTAATGGGAAATGGCTCAAAGCAGGACCAGGGCTCCTTGCCACCAACCTCAGGGCCTGAGTAGTTTTCTGAAATACCGGAGATCATGGCTGCTGCTACAGCAGATTTTCACCTTTCAGTGGACATTAGGAGGGAATAATTTGTGCTGAGCAAAGTCTGCAGCAGTTGCTGCTCCATATCTGATCATCTCCCACGATAGCAGCTCGGCCCTATCTGATCCAGCAGTTATTGAAAACTCAGCTGAGTGTGACTGGGATCATTTTTCAGGGTTTTCATGCTGCTCTTTAACCATGGTGAAAATTAAAGAGCCGACTATGGAACGGGAGAAAGCGCTGTACTTTCACTATGACACTTTCTGGTAATGAGATATTTATTAATGTTCATTTCTTCTGAAAGGAAACAAACCAAACCCAATCCCTTATCTCTCTCTCGGTGTTTAAGTTATGAGTAACACGGGAAGCTTTTAGGCCATGAGACAGCAAATACACCCTGCCTGGGAGCCTGTGGGTGTAGGAGATGCAGTGATAAAGCCAAGATAGATCAAATCACTCCCATTTACCTAGAGCTTTCTGCAGCTCTTGAAATGATGGAGGGATTGAAAGATGCTTTGTCTTTTTTACGAGAAAAGCAGCTGTGATTTAGCAGTTTAATCACTTTTGTCACAAAGAAATGCAAAACAAAGCCCATCACCAGGATGGATTTTTTTTTTCAAAGCTGTATTTTGTTTCCTATCGGTAAGGAATTATTTTAAATGCTAATGGTGGGCTGAGATAGACACATAGGAAGCAAAGTCATTGCTTATACAGCAGCCAGGCACAGATCAGCTCTCTGAAGCTGCTGTCTCACTAAGGGCTTAGCAATGGTGTTCATGGTCAAACTCTGCTGATTTTGGGTGCTCACCAGGTTGTCACAGGCTGACCTGAGGGTGATTTAGAATTAGCCACATAACCAAGAGCTGCCTTAGCACCTTGCAGTGCTCACAGGGTTTTGCCAATCTCAGGTGACTTCTGAATGACCTTGTTGAACCTGCAGCTCCCAGGCCTGGCTGCTGCAGCTCCCCTGCACTCACACCTGGCACACATGACCTGAGTTCTGGCAGCCTCGACGCCCTCCCACGCTCCGGACTTGCAAACTCCTCTCTGCTGCACACACGGGCCCTGGGCTGAGAGGAGATGAGTTTCTTAAGAAGTAATTATTTCCTTTGTCATTATCATCATGCTCATGTGATTAATTAGGCATGGAAACTTTACAGAGCTCTGCCAAGGAAGCTGTGGGTCTCACCAAACCCAGCTGCCCAGCCCAACTGCAGCTCCCTGCACCAGGTGATTTCCCAGCTGCCCAGCCCCAGCTCCTCACAAGAATCACAGAATGGTTGGGGTTGGAAGGAACTTTCCAGACCATCTTGTTCCAACCCCCTGCCATGGCAGGGACACCTTTCACTATCCCAGGTTGCTCCCAGCCCCGTCTAACCTGGCCTTGGACACTTCCAGTGATAGGAATATCCACTTCCAGTGGTTTGAGATCTTTGTCTTATGCCTTCCTATTTCCTCTTCCTCACTGCAGCCCAGCTCCCCCAGTACTTGGGAATAAGCCAAGGTGCATGCAGGGGAATCCATTTCCCAGCCTTGGGTAAATGGGAGATGCAAAACAACCCCTGACTTCCATTTGGGGTGTTTTCTAGATGAGATTTCTCCAAAGGTTTTTGGTACAGCCAGATTTTGGGCTCATTATCCCCACAGAAAAATGGCCATCTGTTCCCAGGCTCCAAACCCTTACAAAGTCTTCCCAAAGAAAGGGGCACTACATCATGATGATTTTGTAATACATCTTATGTTTTACACCTTAAAATTGGTGGTCAAAGGATCCAAAGCTCACTTGCTGCTGCCAACCTGGACAAGAGGGGTTATACAAGATTTGGAAGCTTTGTTTCCTCAGGAGCCTTTTTAAAACCTCATTTTTAATTCCCTATTTGCTGGCTTTGATGTATGACTGCATTTCCCAGTGTCAGGCTGCAGCAGTGCAGGAAAAGTTCTTGTTGTGCTGGAGAGCACAAGGGGTGATGTCTTCCCACTGCCAGAGGGCAGGGTTGGATGGGATTTCAGGAAGAAATTCTTCCCTGTGAGGGTGCTGAAGCCCTGGCACAGGGTGCCCAGAGCAGCTGTGGCTGCCCCTGGATCCCTGGCAGTGCCCAAGGCCAGGCTGGACAGGGCTGGGAGCAGCCTGGGACAGCTGAAGGTGTCCCTGCCCAAGGCAAGGGGTGGAATCAGATAGGCTTTAAAGTCCCTTCAACCCAAACCATTCTGGCATTCTAAGACTCAAGACAAAGAATGGAAGGGAAAAAGTCTTCATGGAGCTATGGAGAAACCCTTCTCCTGGCTGAGCTGTAGGGGTTCCCCACCTGGACAGTTACTGGGTAGGTCAGCAGCCTCCAAATCACTCAGGCATAGGCACTGCATGGCTATTCTTATGGAGAAGAGCCTGCACCAGCATCCCAGCCAGGAGACACATGGTGTCCACGTCCTACTCTGGCTGTACATCCATCCCTGCCCCTGAGGTGGGGAAAAACGCAGGCAGGAGCTAACAAATGAGCATTTATCCTCCTTAGTTATACAGCTGGGGAGTGGTGAGTGGGGACGGGAGACTCATTTCAATGAGGGGTGGATGGGAGTGAGCCTCCCAGGGAAACACCACACAGGGAATCTCGAGAGTTTGCCGGTTATTGCAGCCCCCAGACACGTGAACAGTCTCTGTTTTGGCCCGCACGTTTGAAGAATGAGTTGGAGTTCTTCAGTTCTCAGTCTCAGAGTTGTTTATTGTATCTTATCTATAAAAATTTTTCTCCTGCCCAGCCGAGGTCTGCTCAGCAGGACAGACAGAGGCACTCTGCCTGCCCTCAGGGTGGTGTTATCTGTTTATACTACGAACTACCTATAACATATTCACAATGACTTCCAATACCTATCACCTATGTTAGACAGTGAGCTTCTACTCTAAACCAATCCCAAAGTGCCAACATCACAGCAGAAGATGGAGGTAGAGAAGAAGAAGAAGAAAGGCTGGACACACCCAGGTCCCTGCATCTTGTCCCCAAGACCCCTATTCTAAAAACCCCAAAATCTACTTTTTCACCTAATGATAATTTTATCATTACGCTACTTAAACTTCTGTGGCTTTCAGGTCTTCATACAAAGCTGGTAATTTGCTCCACAGGTCATAATCAAATCCCCAGGTGTTCTGGGCCATGTGCCAGGGTCTCTGAGCCCCCTGGCAGGGGCTCCAACAACTCTGGACACCCAGAGGGATGCACTGAGTTCTGACAAGGGAACATCAGCTCCCAAGTGGGTCTGGAACAGGAGCCAGCACAGCTGAGAAGGCAAGAGCCAGCCTGGCTGGGAAGGATGAGTCTTGTCTCATGAGAAACTTGAACAAGGCAGGTTTCCGCCGCAGCGCAGTGGGAACGTGTTTGTACCCACAGGCAGCCTGCAGAGCGGGCTGGCTGCTCCTCACCCTCCCCAGGAGCACAGGCACCTCTGATCTTGGTGGCAGTGCTGGCGTTTCCCATCCCCACAGCAGTGACAGCAGTTGTGAGATGAGCTGGCCGCTCACCCCGCTGCTCCTCTGCCGGCAGCACGGCTGCTGCTGGGACAAACCAGCAGAGCCCAAAAAGCCACTGCTGCAGCACCTGTGAGGTGATCAATCCCATGGGACATGGCAGACCTCAGACTGGGCTGCTGTCCACCCCACAGGCCCCACACCAGGCAGTGCAGGCCTGTCCATGATGCTCTGGTGCCATCCCAACGTTGTTTAAAATTTCAAGACAATTTGATTCCTAGAGGAGTCACTGACGTACCATAAACTTCCACTGCTTTGGCCAAGCACCAGTGGCTGCCAGGAGTTTTGGTTTTTTGAGGGTTTTTTGTGGTTTTTTTTTTTTTTTTTTCCTGAATCCAGTGACAGGATCCAAGGGACTGGCATGAAGCTGTGTGATTAGGTGGAGATCAGGGAAAGGCTCTTCCCCAGAGGGTGCTGGCACTGCCCGGGCTCCCCAGGGAATGGGCACAGCCCCAAGGCTGCCAGAGCTCCAGGAGTGTTTGGAGAGCACTGCCAGGGGTGCCCAGGGTGGGGTTGTTGGGGTCCAGCTGAGTTGGATGATCCTATGGGTCCCTCCCAGCTTAAGATATTTCATAATTCTGTGATTCTATCTCAGCCCAGGTGATGCCATCCAGTTAAAGATCTCAGCTGTCACTAAGAAAAATGAAGTTTGAAAAGATCTTGGACTCTTCAAGTCTCTGAAACAAGGAGGAAAACAGGCAGAGCTCAAAAGTTTTAGAACCTTGTAATTTTGCAGCCTATATCCTGATCACTGTGTCCTGCTGGGCCCTCAAACCTAACACAGGGATCATTTATCTTCTGCTGCACAGACTAGTGAGGACCCTTGAAGATGATACTTTGAGTTTTCCTTGACTGCAGGTTAAAAGATTTCTCCATAATCTGCAAAATAAATCTCTCAGAGTGTTTTTCATTGGATTTTTTTTTTCTATTTTCAGAGAGCAGAGGGAAGTTCCACAATTTCTGAAAGGTCATATTTTTCCCTTTCAGCTATGAAAGCAGCTCTTTCAGCTGTATACATGTGCAAAAATTCAGAAAGTGTGTGTTGGTACAAGGTATTACCCACAAAATAGATTAAAACATAGATAAGCATCATCTGAATTTTAACTACATTTCACTTGATTCACTATATTTTTGAGTGAATGGTACATGAAGATGTTCTCCAAGATGCCTTTAAACACCCAAGCATGGTCCCATAAACTTTTAACCCATTTCTATTGTTAACCTTCACTGAGCTGTGTTACACCACAAAAAAAAAAAAAAACCAACAAAAAAACCCCACCGAAAAAAAAACAAACAAAAAACCAAGAAAGTAGAAAAGACAGGAAATGAGCCCAATCAACCGGGTCTCAAAATGAGCAAAATTCAACTCAGACTTGGCAAGCATCCTATGAAACTTGGTCCCAAAGTTGCAGAGCATGGTTGTGGTAGGGTGGTACCTTGTTATTGTTGCTTGCCTGTTGGTGCTTCTCCAATTTACGAGAAATCACAACTGAAAAGTTGAGATGCACAAGCCACAGCCCTGAGATGTTTGGCTTGGAAAGGCAGGTGTGACACAGGCTGGAATGGGGACTTGTGAGGCTACAGCTGATCAGTGATAAATTATAATATAAATGCACTATATACAAATTATAAATGCATTTTATCCTCAAAACACTGTAGGAAAGATCAAAGAAGATCCTGTAGCATCCTGTCCATGGCATCCTCTACTCACTCTGAGCTGCAGATAATGGTGCCATGGTTAGTGGCTAAGTCCCTTTTATCACTGCTGGTTTCTTATTTCCACACCAGTAAAAAAACAAAGAGTTGGGTTCAGGAGTTGGCTTTGTCCCTGCTCCCAGGGTGGGCAGCAACCTTCAGGAGCTCTCCTGGCACACTGATCAACAGGAACCTGTTTTAGGGAGGTCACTGCAGGGAGTTTTGCACTGCCAGCCTGTCATTTCCCCATCTGGGAGCCTGTCCTTTGGAACCCACTGCCACCATGTCACCTCACTGCCTCACAGGAGCTCCATAGCTGGAGAGGGGACAGATGCTTCAAAACACATTTTGTCTGGCATGAAAACGAGCCAGCACTCGCCTTCAAGGCTCTAAATAAAATCAGCAGAGAAAAAAAAATAAATATCATAAAAATAAATATCATCTTCAAATAAGAGAACAAGGAGCCCTCCAGCCCACTGACATTTGAGTATTCAGACAGCAGCAGCAGAACTGCCATGAAAACTGTCCTCTCATGACACAGACACTACTGGACACCTTACAAGTAAAGACACACAGATTTCCTTTAAAATTATTTTAATGTTGGCAGCTGTGTCAGCTGCAGCACTGTGGGCATTCCTGTGCTTGCAGCCAGCAGCAGAATGGGCTTTTTCCTGGGAGGGGAGGAGAGGAGAGGAGAGGAGGTCCCCACCATCTCCTTCCACACCACAGGAGGGAAGAACAGCTCTGTGAGAATGAGTGGCAGGAAGGACAGGGTCAGGAGCCACCTCCTCACCTGCAGAGTGAAGCTTTTAAGGATATCAGCTTGCTGCTGGAATGCTTCTCATCAAACATGGATGAGACATTGAAAATGCCTTTATGAAGATCCCCAGGAAAGGAGGCCAGGACCTCACCAGGAGGAGGAGGTTATGCAGTGTGTGAGTGCAGAAAGGGGATGGAAATTTTGAAGGCACTGAGTGCCAGCACCATGGACAAAAAAAGCAGATGTTCACTGCAGAAAACTCAGCTGGGAATTCTCTCACAGCCAGTTGATGAAGGACAGAGACGGCACAGACCCTGGGCTGCATTTGGGCTGTATTTCATTGCCCAGATCATCACATCTCTTGCAGGGAGGAGTGAGGCATGGCCAGCACATGGATCCCACCCAGATCCTGCCAGGACCAGGCACTGGTGCTCCTCAGGTGGCTCTGGCTCCTGTGCAGAGCTCCTGTGAGCCAGCCCAGCTGAGCAGGTGTCCCCATGGGAGATGTCACCAAAACCAGCTGGGCTGGGGCTCCCCTCTCCTCTGCCTTCCTCCAAACCACCTCCTTCCCAAGCCCCATAGGGCACCCATTTCTATTGTATTTGCAGGGACTCTTGTGGCAGGAGGAATGATGAATCTGACTCCATGTTCTCAGAAGGCTCATTTATTACTTTATGATACTATATTATATTAAAGAATACTGTACTATACTAAAGAACACAGCAAGGATACTTACTGAATGCTAAAAAGATAATAATGAAAACTGGTGACTCTCTCCAGAGTCCTGACACAGCTTGGCCCTGATTGGCCAAAGAGTGAAAACAACTCCCAGCAGAATGCAATGGAACAATCACCTGTGGGTGAACAATCTCCAAACACATTCCCCATGTGAGCACAACACAGGAGAAGCAAATGAGATCAGAATTGTTTTCCTTTTCTCTGAGGCTTCTCAGCTTCCCAGGAGAAAAACCCTGAGCAAAGGGATTTTTTTCAGAGAATGTGAATTCCACAGCAAACCCAAGGTGAATGCTGGAGAAGTGCCTCCTCCAGATGTGCTCTGCTGCATCTCTGTGCTGTTCATACCACACCACAGAACAATGGCACTTCCTGGGCTCCTGTGGAAACCCCAGCCCGAGCCCAGACTGTCCCACAGTGGCTGCTGGTAGTGTCCCTCTTCCTCCCCTGTCCCTCCTCAAAACCTCAGGACAAAACTCCCTTTTCCCAAACACCAGGGACATCTCCCAGCAGCTCCAAATTGCCTCCCCCAGTCCCCCAGTCCTGCAGCCCAGTGTTGTGGCATTCACATTCTTTGAAAAAATCCCTTCAGCCCAGGGTTTTTCTCCTGGGAAGCTGAGAAGCCTCAGAGAAAAGGAAAACAATTCTGATCTCATTTGCTTCTCCTGTGTTGTGCTTACATGTGGAATGTGTTTGGAGATTGTTCACCCACAGGTGATTGTTCCATTGCATTCTGCTGGGAGTTGTTTTCACTCTTTGGCCAATCAGGGCCAGGCTGTGCCAGGACTCTGGAGAGAGTCACCAGTTTTCATTCTTATCTTTTTAGCATTCAGTGAGTATCCTTTCTGTGTTCTTTAGTACAATACAGTATTCTTTAATATAATATAGTATCATAAAGCAATAAATGAGCCTTCTGAGAACATGGAGTCAGATTCATCATTCCTCCCTTCATTGGGACATTCCCACCAAACACAAAACAGTGTGGAGTCAGACCCTCCTGCACACAGCCCTTGTCTGCAGCAGAGAAACAAACCCACCCTGCCCTGCCCTGCCCTTTACCTAGCAGCAGGAGACCCCTGCTCCCTGACAAGCTGCAGTGAATTTGTTTTACATGACAGATAAACCAGGGGATAAAATGTCTCTGCCACCTGTGTTTCCAGAGAGCCATGGGAATTTCTTCTCATTGCTTCTCTCCAGCTGTAAACTCAGCCCTTCTATCCAAATTCAGCCCTTCTTATCAACGTCAGCCTTTCTATCCAAACTCAGCCCTTCTTGTGCTCATGTAAAAGGTGAGGGGTTCTCCCCAACACAACCATTTTGAACTTCAGAGTCCAAATTCTGGCTGAGCTGGAGCCACTAACCAAACTTCCCACTCCTTTCCCACTATGTGTAAGGCTAATTAATCATTCTTGTCCATTTTTTTTTCTTTGCAAGCCCACCAAGAAAAGCAAATTATGCAGTAGGAGCCTGTGCAGACGCTCCTGACCATCTTGGTGCAAGGAGCTGAGGGCAGACAGACCCTCACGTCTCCCCTGAGGACTTGTCCCTTGGCTGTGGGGACATGATGGATTTATGTCACAGAAATTCTGCCTGTCCCCTCTCTGCCTACAGGCACAACTCACCTGAACACCTCCAAATCTGCCAGGCAAAAATATCAAAGTGACATTACCCATGGGAAAATCCTATCTTGGATAAAGAAAATGAAGCCTCATTCATGCAATCAGGGCAGTTTTGGACTTTACTGATGTCAGGTAATGTGGGTGACACGAGTCCCCATTTTAAAAACTAAGACACACTGATGCTAACTCAGTTTTATTTTTGTTTCCTCGCTTGTCAAGACCCCAACAGCAAGCCAGATTGGCACAAAACACTCAAAATCTACACAGAGCCACAGTTCTTTGTGAACACAGTGCAAAAACTTCTGTATGACCCAGTTTGAGAGAGACCCAGAGCACGAGCATGGCTTCAAATCACATCACCTAAAGGAAGGCCAGAAACCAGGCAGCCCATCACTTTGCTGTGTTTCCTGTCCAACTACATTTTTCTCCTTTATTATGTTAGTCAGGCACTAAACAAATAAAATCAATTCTGAACTTATAAAAAGCAATTGGAAATGTCTAGTCTTTTATAGTGAAATCTCAACTTAAGCAGCCCACAGCACTTGGAGAAAAATCAATCATCATTTCCATCCTGCTACGTGTGCTACTAAAATTAAGAATTGATGTTCGGCTGCAAAGGAAAATTATTTCAAGAGAACCACCTTAGCAACAGTGTTCAGTGTTCATAAACCCCCTGTTTACAGTTCTTCTCATGGCAGACAAACTCCTACATCCCACCATGAAATATAAATAATAATGAGGGATCCTGATTTACATACAGTTTCCATCTTAATGGGTATCAAAATTGCAAGCAGGGCAACAGCACCACTTATGGTAATAGCAAGTAGTAAACATGTCCTCAGCCTAAAGAGGCCATAAACCAGTGGTAAACACCCCTGTAATTGCAGCCTCTCCTATGTCCAAACCAAAGTTCAGATGATTTTGCCAGTAGCCTTTCCATAAAGACAGAAAGCCTGGAATGGGGCATCTGAAGCAGCATTTAACTCTGATGCAGCCTAAATATTTTAGCAACGTGCTCTGTCCATTTGGAAGCAGCACTCCCTGCATCTTCTTTGATTTATCGCAGCCCAGCCTATGTAACTTGTACGATATTATGTGCAAACCACATTAATATCTCCCAAAATATACCCCAAAGCCATCCCTGCCTCCAAATAATCTCCAGCCCACCAGCTCTACTTATTAATGAACACACAGGTGATTTCCATGCCATGGGAGCTGCTGTTTCTCCAACACCCTGGGGCTGTGTGACATGCTGAGCACAGTGCTGTCCCCTCCAGCCCCCTGGCTTCCCCCAGACTTTCCTCAGCCCTCTGTTGTGGGGTTTGTGGTGGCCACAAGCAGGAGGGGTTTGTAATCAGCCTGTGGCTCTCAGGAGGTGCCTGGGAGGAGACAGGTCCATCTGCCCCCCAAAACCACCCACAGGCTGCTTGGCTGCCTAAAGAAATGGTAAGGAGGGTGATCACCACTGCACCAAACCCAGCTTTTTAAAGTTTTTCCCAACCAGTTTTGATCCAGCTGGCTCTGCCAGCTGTTGGTTTCTTGCTCATCAATCCCTGGATTCAGTCCCACTTACAACACCCTCTGTTCACCCTCTCTTTTGGTGTTTAATTAGTGCAATTAGCACCTGGGACGTTGCCTCCTGAGCCCACCTCCTCCATGGAGAGCATTCCCACCTTCCTGGCTCTCCCTGATGCCAGGATGGGGACACTGCTCCTCCCTCTGATGCCAGGAGGGTCACCCTGCACGGCTCTGGCTCTGTCCAGTCCTGCTTTTCTCACATCTGTTTCATAAGGATTGCAGTCAACTTTGAGAATTGAGTTACTGACTTTGATAGGGAAATTACTGATCCAGTATACAGCAAACAGCAGTGCTCTACAACACTGTTAAATCTGAGTCTGGAAAATGAACTTTATTAAAAAGCATTCCAGTAATGTACTGTGACAGCTTTTAGTGAAATCAGCTCCAATTGTTTGATTCTCCCAGGAATACAGCAAGATACTCCCACAGCCTTGAGCCATGGCATCAGCAAGCAGATACTTTTATGATAAATGGCCCCAGAAACCCAAATTACAGCTGCAGCAAATGAACAGTATGTTGAAAATTACTCGGTGGATTTTTGTCTGGGCTATCGTGCTGGTATCTGGGTGTGCACTGACACCTAGTGGGATGGCCCCAGGCTGGGAGGAGCAGAGGGGTAAACTGGGTTGTTTTCTTAAAGAATATCAACAGCCAGCCCCTCTTGATACCTTGGGCTTTAAGTTTTTCTGTTTTGTTTTGGTGTGCAGCTTTTAGCTTTATCTGAAATGTTACTGGGATCTTTTCACAGGGTGGTGAAGACAAAACAATCCTATAGGAATGGGATGGGGATAAACTGATACCTTTTGTTTTAAGTTTTTCTGTTCTGTTTTGGTGTGCAGCTTTCAGCTTTATATTAACGTTACTGGGATCTTTTCACAAACAATCCTATCCCAGCTGGAGACTCAAGGACAATCTCTGCAAACTTCAGGCCCAAAGCATCAACAATGTGAGGAGGGTGGGCAAGCAAGCAAGGAGGATGAAACTTCATCATTTGAAGCTATTGATTGGACAGTGAACTCCTGTATACAAATGGACTAAAACTTATCAAAATGTGAGATCTCATGGCCAAGCTCTCTTTGCTGCTTTGCTGCCATCTTGGAGCCATCCAGGTACTGCCAGGGTGTGGCCTTTGAAGGCCATTCAATAAATCTCCACTTTCTTGCTCTGAACTCCATCCAGCCTCTGTTCCAGCTCCTTGAGGCATCAAACCAGTGCCTGAATCCCTGCACAGTCCTGAAGTGGTGCTACCCTCCTGCAATGGAACTGAGCTTCCAATGGGCTGTTCCCTGTCTCAGGCAGATCTCAGGTGGATCCAAGACACAGGGACTGAAGCAGCCTGGCTCCCTGGGAGGGCACTGACCCCCTGGGGCTGCCCATAACCTCCCAGAGAAGCCATGGATACCAGATGTGTCACCCCTGGAAGTGCCCAAGGCCAGCTTGGAGCAGTCTGGGACAGTGGAGGGTGTCCCTGCCATGGCAGGGGGTGGGAAGAGATGGGCTTTAATGTCCCAACCCACCCTGTTCTGGGATTGCATGGTGAGCTGTGGCTCACACCAGGAATGGTCCCCAGCCTGCCCTCCCTTCACACTCACACTGATTTTGGCACCCTGCAGTTTAACCAGCACGGTGAATTTCAACATCAGAACCATTGGCTGGGCTCTCCCTCTACCTGCATCTCTAGACTTGCATTGATCCACACCAAATCCATGCTGTTCTTCCCATCTATGCCCATAAATGAGGAGGGGGTGACCCAGGCAGGGAGAGCAGAAATAAGTGATGAATTAACCCTTCAGATGGCAGAGGTGCAACATATCACAATCAAAACTAAATCACTTTGCTGGCAGAAGAGGAAGGGACACAACCCAACACTGTCATCTCACAGCAGCTACAGACTCATGGAATGATTTGCATTGGGAAGTACCCCAGAGATCACTCAGTTCCAAGCACTCCACCATGGACATGGAGGTGTAGCATCAAGAGTGATGCCTTGAGCAGCTGGAACAGAGGCTGGATGGAGTTCAGAGGAACAAAGTGGAGATTTATTGAGGTGCCTTCAAAGGCCACACCCTGGCAGTACCTGGATGGCTCCAAGATGGAAGCAAAAGAGAGCTTGGCCATGAGATCTCTCATTTTGATAAGTTTTAGTCCATTTGCATGTAGGAGTGAACTGTCCAATCAATAGCTTCCAATGATGAAGTTTCATCCTCCTTGCTTGCTTGCCCACCCTCCTCTTCTCACATTGTTGATGCTTTGGGCCTGAAGTTTGCAGCGATTGTCCTTGAGTCTCCAGCTGGGATAGGATTGTTTTGTGAAAAGACCCCAGTAACATTAATATAAAGCTAAAAGCTGCACACCAAAACAGAACAGAAAAACTTAAAACCTAAAGTATCAGGTTTCCAAAGCAGCTCCTGCTGCATCACTGGGTTTGAATTTCAGGCAGAAACAGCGTGAGGAAGGTTTCTCGGGAGATGCCTACAGGCCAGCAGTGCCCCAGCTGCCTCGCACATATCCTCACACACATCCCGGCCCCAGCGCCCGGCAGGAACTGCACAGCAGCGGTGCCAGGCACCACTGGGACCAGCCCCTTCCCAGTGCCACCACCTCATTTCAATGGGAGCATCACAGAGGTCGCCATCCTTATTTTGGGGCTTGACAGCAGCACCTAAAGCGCTGCCCTGCCCTGCCCGCTCAGCTCCTTTTGCCATCACAACGGCAAGTTCCAGCCTCCGGAGAGGTACCGCAGGAACCTCCTGCTTCTCTGCGAGCAGTCCCGGTGATAATTCCCGCAGTGAGGGCCCCACATCCCAGCCGAGGAGGCAGCGACACCCCAAAATCCACCAGAGCATCCCGGCTCCGTTCGCCACTCCCGTCCCGTCCCGCACCGCCCCGGATGCGGCCCCGCCTTGCGGAGCGCTTCCGCCAGCGCGTGCGTCGAGCGCTCGCCGCTCCCATTGGCTGGAGGCGGCGGCGGAGAGAAGCGGAGACCTCTTCCATTGGCTGGAGTGGGAGAAGGGGCGGGGCTAGGGTTGAGGCGGCCGTGCGGGCGCTCGGGAGGAGCGGGAGGCGCGTCCCGGTGAGGGGCTCGGTGCGGGACGCGGCTCCCGGTGCGGGGCTCGGTGCGGGACGCGGCTCCCGGTGCGGGACGCGGCTCCCGGTGCGGGGCTCGGTGAGGGACGCAGCCATGCGAGCTCCCGGCACGGCCATGCGGCGTTTCCTCGGCCCGCTGCTGTTCCTCCTGGCGCTGCGGCTCCCGGCGGGCAGCGGCGCGGCCGCCCGCGGGCTGGACGTGGCTTCCTACCGGTGAGTACGGAGCGGGCGGTGCGGGGCCCAGGCGGGCCCGGGCTGAGCGCGCCTGCTTGTGCCGCAGGGAGCGGGTGCGGGCCATGTTCTACCACGCCTACGAGCACTACCTGGAGAGCGCCTTCCCTTACGACGAGCTGCGGCCGCTGACGTGCGACGGGCAGGACACGTGGGGCAGGTAAGGGCCGGTCCCGGGGCGGGGTGGGGATGGGCCGCCCCCCTCCGCCGGGTCTCACCTCGCTTCTCTCTTCCGCAGCTTCTCCCTGACCCTGATCGACGCTCTGGACACGCTGCTGGTGAGTAGGAGCCAGCCCTGAGTGCCCGCAGCCTGCTCAAGGCCTCTGCGTGCCACCTGTACACCTGGATTTTATGTGGTGGTGCCAAAAGCCAGTTATTCATTGACCTGAGAACTTTCCATTTCCCTTTGCATCACCCCTCGGGGGGGTGGCAGAGCGCCCCTTTCCTGACAGCCTCTGGTGTAAAGATCTAAAGTGTGTGAAAAAAGATTTTTGAAAGATGGAACTGTCAGATTTTTAGTAATGTGAAAAACGCCAATCACTTGTTTTTAAAATTTTAAAAGTTTATAAGTAATAAAATGGCTATAAGACTAGTAATACAATTAAAGTAATAATAATTTGGACAATTTGGATTAGGACAATATGAGACAAAAAAGGATCCACGTTCACAAAGGATTAACCCTTAAAAACAGCAGCCTGTTGCATATTCATACGCCTCATCCATGATGCATAAATTCCATTCAAATACAGGATTCTGTCATCATCAACTTCTTCCTCCAAATCCTAACAGCACCTTCAAGGTGGGAAGAAGTTAGTTTCTTCTGATAAGAGGGCAATAAATTCTTTCTCTGAAAGACTCAGGTGTCCTGTGGCTGCTATCTCACTGGCACATCCTTTCTTTAAAAAAAGTATCCTACATAGCATAGTTTCTATTTTAACATTTTGTTATAACCTAAAACTATATTTAACACACTACTTAAGAGAATTAATACAGCATTACTTTCTAACACAACACATATAATATTCATTTGAATATTTGCAAAAAGCCAATCATAAAATACACATTTTTCACAGTAATATCTGTAGTTAATGTTGTCTTCAAATAGTAAAACCAACTAAAATCAGCCCCAAATATTGAGCTGCTCTTTGTTTTTCCATGGACTCTAAGCCTGATTCTCTGTTTCCCTGCAGATTTTGGGAAATGTTTCCGAGTTCCAGCGAGTTGTCAGTGTGCTGCAGGAGGGGGTGGACTTCGATATTGATGTCAATGCATCTGTCTTTGAAACAAACATTAGAGGTGAGCTGGGGTTTTCTGGGGGGCCTGTGTTGGGTTTCCTTCCTGTGCAAATCTCAGAGGAGGTGGTCAGAGGGGATTTGGGGTGCAGAGTAAGATGACCCATAAACAGAGAGAAAAACCCCAAACAAACATCACTTCCTTTCAGTCTTTGCACGTCCCTTTTTGCTTCCTGTCTCAACACAAGCAGAAGTAGATGTGGCACTTTCAGTATTCTGGTGTGAGGTTTTCAGCTTTGGAATAAGTATATTTTTCACTGCAAGCATACAGATTTTATCCTGTTGTCTTTTGTGTGCTACTTTGGAGTAGAGATTATCAATTTCTGGGATTTTTTTTTTTCTTCAAAATCACAAAGGCTTTTGGAGTCTTGTACCTTGAATGCCTGACTGCTCAGTGCCATCTAGCTAAATAACACTGTCGTTTTTAAAAACAGTGTTTTATTATATTTATTTAAAAAAAACAGTGTTTATTATAACTGTTAGTTATGCTTTTGTTGTTTGTCCTGCCAAATATTGCTGTGCCAATTTTTACAGCAGTAGAATTTCTCTGTGGTTGTTATGTGACCATAGGCAAGCCTGTGAAATAACTAATATTAGCTAATGTAGCTGTATTAGCTATATAAGTAGTAGCTAAATATAGCTAATGACTCACAGCTGCTGTCACATGGAAATTCTTGACTCCTCCTAGAAATCATAGAATCTGAGTATGGTTTGGGTGGAAAGGACCTTAAAGATCATCATTCCACCCCTGCCATGGCAGGGACATCTCCACTGTCCCAGGCTGCTCCAAGCCCTGTCCAGCCTGGCCTTGGGCACTGCCAGGGATCCAGGGGCAGCCACAGCTGCTCTGGGCACCCTGTGCCAGGGCCTCCTCACCCTCCCAGGGAGAATTTCTTCCCAATATCCCATCTAACCCTGCCCTCTGGCAGTTTAAAGCCATCACCCCTTGTCCTGTCCCTCCACACCTTTCTGCTGCCCTGCAAACAAGCAGCAAGAAACAAATCACTCTTCTCTAAACTCCTTCCTCCCCACATGGTGTAATGGGTTCTGCTGTGTCCTTGCAGTGGTGGGAGGGCTCCTCTCTGCTCACCTGCTCTCCAGGAAGGCTGGGCTTGAAGTGGAAGCAGGCTGGCCGTGCTCAGGACCTCTCCTGAGGATGGCTGAGGAAGCAGCTCGCAAACTGCTGCCAGGTGAGCCCCTGTCTGCTGTGTGTCACTGTGCTGGGCATCAGGAGCTGCCTGCTGCCTGTGGGGGGAGATGCACTGCTGGATGAGCCAGCTCAAAAACCAGTCCTGTGCTCCCTGAGCTCCAAGCTCAGTGCTCGAGGTTCATTTGTAAGGAAGACGTTGTTGTTTGTGTGCATGCCAAGTGCTGTGTGTGCCTAACACATCAGTGTGCTTGTTGCTTGTTGAGGGGAGATATATTTAATATAAATAATAAATAAAGGCTGAGAGACAGCAGCTTGTAAAGACAAGAAGAAGCTGCCTCATGTGCTCTTTGTGGGCTGCAGTTGGGCTGTGTGCCCTTGTGGCATGGCACTGTTCCCTTGTGTGCACCCAGGGGGTGATCACAGCCTCACTGTTTGCACTCTGCTGGCCAGTGTGTTCAGTCACCACCTTGCTTGTGCTGTAAAAAAATGTGGGGATGCAATCTGTTGCTCTGGCAAGGTGGAAGAGATCCCCAGGACCTTCCCAGGACTGTGTGTACTGTGGTGTTGGGAGGTCCCTAGGACGTGGTGAGAGATGAGAATTTGACTCCATGTTCTCAGAAGACTGTTATATTATATATCTTATGTGTTTCCTTATGTGTTTCCTTATGTGTTTCCTTATGTGTTTCCTTATGTGTTTCCTTATGTGTTTCCTTATGTGTTTCCTTATGTGTTTCCTTATGTAATTTATTTTTTTCTATATTATATATATTTTTCTATAGTCTATATTTTCTCTACTTTATATTTTTATATATTCTATTTTATATTTTTATATATTTTATATGTTTCTATATTATATTTTATATTTTTATATATAATTTTGTATACTAAAACTATCAGAGAAAGGATACATCAGAAGGCTTTACAAGAATGATAATGAAAACTCATCACTGACTCCTCAGAGTCTGACACAGCTGATGGTGATTGGTCATTCATTAAAAACAATTCACATGGAACCAATCAAAGATGCACCCTTTGGTAAATGATCATCTCCAGACCACATCCCAAAACAATCAGATAATTATTGTTTTCATTCTTTTCTGAGGTTTCTCAGCTTCCCGGGAGAAGAAATCCTGGTGAAGGGATTTTTCAGAAAATATCATGGTGACAAGTGTGTACCTTGGCATACCCTCTCTGACCTTCCCAGGATCACACTCAAGTTCTCATTTTGTTCTCTGCAGTTACTCCAGCCCCCCCATCCTGCCCATGTGCAGTGGCACGTGAGGCACATGTTTGCTTGAGAGTCTGTTAAACACAGCACTGAGCATCTCTGTGACCCCAAAATCCTGTGTTTCAGCTTTCCAGACCCCAACTGGGATGCCCTATGGCACAGTGAACCTGCTGCATGGAGTAAACCCTGGGGAGACCCCAGTCACCTGTACTGCTGGAATTGGCACCTTTATAGTGGAGTTTGCCACCTTAAGCCACCTCACTGGTGACCCAGTATTTGAGGATGTTGCCAGGAAGGCTTTGAAGGCACTGTGGAAAAATCGCTCGGATATTGGGCTGGTGAGTGAGCAATGCACTCAGGATGTGCTGGGCTGCTTCTTCTGTAGCTTTGTGGATGCAATTCTAGGCATGAAAAAGCATCAACAGAGAGGAGGTAGAGTTGGATCAATAACCACAGTGCTCCTAAAGGGGCTGAAGGCTCGTGTTTGCCATTGTTGCTGAACACCTGCAGCATCCACATCCCTGCTTCACTGCAGCAGCCCAACATTATCCCATTGTTCTGGCCCACACCAGATGTGGCTGGGAGACAAATGCCAACTGCTGGGTGCTGCAGCTCTTGTGACAGCAGCTGGAGCAGATTAAGTGAAAGGTCTGTCTGAATCCTGGTGGGACAAAGGCCTAGGGAAGAGAACAAGTGTAAAGTGCACTGAGATATTACCAGCCTGTACAGCTCTGGGGTTCAGGAATACCCAGAGCTAGGAATATTATCTCTGTGTTCACTGTCTCCTGCTCTTTTCTATTGCTGCCTTTTTAACCTCTGTGAAGTGTTGGTGTTGCATATGTGAACTGAAACAGATCTATTTATACCCTGTGTTTATTGCCACGAAGAAATGTTTCCCTTTGTTTGCTTTGGGATTTGTTTATTTTTGATTTATACCCCAAATCCTTAATCATTGCTGGCTTTTTTTCATGTTTGCTAAAAAAAGACAAGATTGTGTATTTAATTCTCCATCAGCTGGGTTTGTTCACAGGCTGAAGAGTGCCAGCATATATTTAAATATTAACATGGCAGCTCTTGTGCCTTTGACATTCTTGGCCTCTGTATCTGCACCTCTCCATCCTTCTCTACTCATTTGTAAGATCAGAATTAGGACCAGACATTTCATGTTGAAATTGTGCATTTTTACAGTAGCATTATAAAGTGTTGTTTCGGCCAGTGAAGCGTTGATACTGGAAGCATAAAATGTTTATTAGATATATAAAATACATTATCAGCATGAAAATTGTATTTTCTACAGTTTGCTTATAAACATAACAGTTTTATTTCCTACAGTTTGTATTTCTTTGATGCTGATCAATGTGTCCTGTAATGGAGAAAATGCTGGTTGGAATGGCCATTGTTATCTGTGAAACTGATGGTCTGGAAAAAGGACCAGGATTTCTTGTGTCACTTTAAACCCCTCTTTCCTTGTCCTTCACCCCTTCCAGGTGGGGAACCACATTGATGTGATCACTGCCAAGTGGGTGGCCCAGGATGCTGGGATTGGGGCAGGGGTGGACTCCTACTTTGAGTACCTGGTTAAAGGAGCCATCCTCCTGCAGGACAAGGAGCTGATGTCCATGTTTTTAGGTGAGTGGTTGTTTTCTGTGGGAAGGAGGAGATGAAGGATCCAATGGGGCACATTCAAGACTGTTCTGAAGGCTTTGCTCTAATTCTTTTGAACAGTCTGTGATAACAGAGTTACCAAAGTGAGCATCCTGAGAAGTCATTGAACATGGCTCAAGTGAAAAAGGGGCTTCTCTCATTCTTAAAAATAAGCTTTTTTTTTTTTTGCTTTCTTTTTGTTACAGATGGCTTACCTACCCATCTGTTTCTTTACAGAATATAACAAAGCTATCAAGAATTACACCAAGTTTGATGACTGGTACCTGTGGGTTCAGATGTACAAAGGAACAGTGTCTATGCCTGTGTTCCAGTCCCTGGAGGCCTATTGGCCAGGCCTGCAGGTAAGACCTGTCACACCAGCAGCATCTGGTGATTCTCTTCATCTGTCAGGGGCTGGTCTTCCAGGAAAAAGTTACAAATATAACCCTCATCTGTGCAGGTTTAAAACTTTGGTTTGTTCTCTGGTGAAATCTGCAATAGCCTGAGCCTATAGAAGATGATGTTGAAGAAAATGTTGATTTTATCTACAGTCTCCCATTCAGCATGATGGGAGCAACCTCCACTGACAGTGGTCCCATAATCCAAATGGGAATGTGAGGGAAAAGAAACTCACACCTCTTTTTCTATCACCTGACAAATGTTTCTTTTGTGTGAATATTTTCCCATCAAGAGCTTTGCTCTCTTATCAGTCTTCTTGTTTGGACTGAGACTTTATTCCCCTACTAAGAGATTGGATGCTGTGATTTACTAAATATTTGACTGAAGAAACATAGCCTTCTTTAAAAAAAAATCAGTCTTCATATTATTTCAGGTGTGGGAATGTAATCCACCAGAAAAGCAGCTTTTAATTCTTACCTGTTCTGAAGGCATCATGCCCAGTATCAGTTACCCCACTCAAACCTGCAGAAATAGCCATTTCTGTCCCTGGGTATTTCTTTGCCTAGAGCAGTGCTATTGCATCAATTCCTGTGCTGGTTTTTTCACTCCCATGTTTCTTTGCTGTTTCCTGTCTCCAGAGCCTGATTGGGGATGTGGACAATGCCATGCGCACCTTCCTCAACTATTACACGGTCTGGAAGCAGTTTGGGGGCCTGCCTGAGTTCTACAACATTCCCCAGGGATACACAGTGGACAAGAGGGAAGGATATCCACTCAGGCCTGGTAAAAAAACTGAAATTTAAAGGGACATGAACTCCTGCTTTAGCTCTGGTTGGGAGATCAAATGTTAGCAGTACCACAGTTTCCTCCCCAGTTTTGCTCTGACTCAGTTCCTGCCAGGATTTGAGCTGGGATTTCCAGAGTTAAAGCTGCACGTTTTGTTTTCCCCCACTCACAAAGACAGGAAGGAAACAGGAAGCAAACCATAGTGTTAGTGTAGAAAGGTGGCCTGGTAATGAATTTTGTTCACAGTATGGAAGTTGACATGTTTAAGTGTTAGATTGTCTGGCATGGGGTGCTTCAGTGATGTGAAATGTTAAAGGGACTGCTTGTGTCCTTTAAATTTAGGAAATGAAAGTGAGTGTGAATAGACTGTTCCAGTTCTGCATCTAGGAGGGATTCTGTGTTGTCAGTGATACTGTAAGGAAATTATCTCTCTTTTTTTCTCATTTTTTACAACTCTGACAAAAAAAAAAACCATTAACCTGATTAGTGGGTCTATAAATGTAAATGAGAATAATGAACTTCCTTTTGGTCTGAGTGTTCAGGTGACATCCACACTGGACAAATCTACCAAAAATACTCATCAGCCCTAACTATCAAAGGTGTTTAAGTATAAAGACCTGTTCCTTTAGTAAGTCAACACAGCATGGTGCCTATGTTGTCTGTATAGAGTATTTCCACTCTATTGTTTAAAAACTGTATTTTGAGGATTGAATTTCTTGTTTGTAATCCTTTCCAAAAGCAGGTTTTTTTAACTTTGACAACTGAGTATTATTCTTTTTGTCTCCTGCATCTCTCCCACTCACTGAATGTGGGAGGGAGCATTAGTCACTCTTACCTGAGCTAGTTAGGGGGAATTTCTTTGTAGCACATCGTTAGGAAAAGGAAAATCTGTGTTTGGAGCCAGGCAAGCCAGGCTGTTCGCCTGATTATGCTGAAGTATTTTTAAATTAGTTCAAGGAATAGCTCATCTTCTCTGTGTGGATGGTTGGATAATCTTTGTGCTGGCAATGTTTGGGTGTTTTGCAGAGCTGATTGAGAGTGCAATGTATCTGTACCGTGCCACGAGAGACCCCACACTGCTGGAGCTGGGGAGAGATGCTGTGGAGTCCATAGAGAAAATCAGCAAGGTGGACTGTGGCTTTGCAACTGTGAGTGCTAAATCATCTGCCATTGCACCTGAAGGGCTGCTAAAAATCAGCTTTCAGAAGGTGTTCTCATGAGTGATATTTTGTCATTGATTCATGCAATCATTTTGGGCAAAACATGACTTTTTTCCAACAAGCCCCTTGTATTTCTCTGTGAAGCTGCTCTGATAATTGCTGGTCACAGTGGGCCAAATTCTATCATGGGCTGTTGCCCCAGAGCCCAAAAGAGGGGAAAGCACCAGAAGCTTCTCCTGCATTTCTAGTAGGTGTTGCAGCTGAGCAGGAGGACTCTCGTGCAGCTCCTCCTGTCAGGTGTGTGATTCTGCCTTCCCACCATGCCTTGAAAATCTGGTCAAACACACCAGAGTGCAATGAGTGATTTATATAAAGTTATTTAATAGAGGATTTCAAGCATGCTATCAAGCTCTATTTTACAAAACACTCCTTAAAAATATTGTAAGTAGGTAAAAGCCTTATGATTTTTTTTTTTCTTCACTGGGGAAATGAAGGAAATCTCTTCTCCTTGCCCAGACTGAACTGAGGGCAAGTTTAAGTGTTAGGAAGAGATTCTTCACTCTGGGGGTGCTGAGGCCCTGGCACAGGGTGCCCAGAGCAGCTGGGGCTGCCCCTGGATCCCTGGCAGTGCCCAAGGCCAGGACAGGGCTTGGAGCAGCCTGGGACAGTGGAAGGTGTCCCTGCCATGGCAGGGGGTAGAGTGGGATGAGCTTTAAGGTGTCTTCTAACCCAAGCCATTCTATGATCAGATACAGGGTGAGTTGATGTCATACTGTGCTGTTTAACTGAAATGAATTCCAAGTTGGTTTTATTTTTCTCCCTAAATTCATAACTTACTGAATTCAATGTAACTGTAACCCACTCTGTTTGTTCTCTTGTAGATCAAAGACTTGAGGGACCACAGGCTGGATAACCGCATGGAATCCTTCTTCTTGGCTGAAACAATCAAATACCTGTACCTGCTCTTTGACCCAGACAACTTCATCCACAATGATGGCTCAGACTTTGATGTGGTGGTCACACCCTATGGGGAGTGTGTCCTGAATGCTGGAGGGTACATCTTCAACACTGAGGCTCATCCCATCGACCCTGCTGCCCTGCACTGCTGTAGGAAGCGCAGAGAGGAGCAGTGGGAGGTGGAGGACTTGATGAGGGAATTCTACTCACGGAAGAAAACCAAGAAATTCACTTTAAAAAGAGCTCCTGACCATGGTGAAGGGGAAAATGCTAAAGACTCCCAAGATGCCTCTTCAGAGAAAGCTAGAGAGAAGAGAAACTCTAAGAAAAGCTCACACTCCCTCCTGAGCTGCCCCAGTCAATCCTTTAACTCCAAGCTTGCAGTACTGGGACAGGTTTTCCTAGATAACACCTGATCCTCTTTGCATCATCATTTTAAATTATTGAACTCATTTCAGATTCTGGGAATATATTTTTATAGTTTCATAATGGAAAGTGTGGTACCTCACAATGTGAATTCTGTTATGAAGTGAAACAACTTCCCTTTAAATTCTGCTACTGCTCCTTTCTAAGCCATGACTCAGATACCAGCTGTTAATGCTGTCGAGCTGCTGATCTCAAAGCAGTTGGTTGCCTGAATATCAAACAGGTGTCCAGAAAAAGAAAGGTCTACATGTTAAATGTACCTTCTTCATTGCATTTTGTGAGTTTTAGAGGCTTACAGAAAGATACTAGCTTACTTTGTTCTATAAAAATGAGCCTGACTTTCTTGTCATAAGGGGAAAAGCAGGAATTACTGTAGCTTCACTACAACTCTGTGTGCTCCATCTTTTATCTCTGGCCACTTTATAAACATGTAGTTCATGTTGAAACATTGCTGGCCAGTGGAGAAAACCTATTTATTTTGAGTTGAAGGTGCAAAACTACATTGTTGGGGATGAAGGATGGTGTGGGGGGAGAGGAGCACTTGGAACATGGGGAAGTGCTCAGTCCCTCTGTTTCAGATCAGTGTGGGTCAGTACCTCCTGCCTGAAAACCACTTTTGTGAATGTCCAGGTAATATCTGGACAAAAAACTGAGCGGGAGGGTGGACTAGAAAATGTTAGGTTGATTCCACAGTGTAGCTAGCTTATCTCTCCTATTTCCCCATTTCCTTCCTCTTTCTAACTTCCCTTTGGCCCCCCACTTTGGTATTTCACTGTACCTCAGTGCAGCCACCCCAGGGTGCCCCAGCTGAGCTGAACACGAGCCATGCACAAGGCTTGGGTGGAAGGAGGGCTGAGCCCAGGCTGAAACTGCAGCTGTGCCTTGGTGCTGCAGGTAGCTGAGCAGATGTTCATGAACCTCTCAGTGTTCAGCTGATTCACATATCCAAACCTTTCAATACCTTATTGGTGTCTTTGCAACATCTGTGTGCAGTGACCAGGAAAGGAGGAATTGGTGTGACCAAGAGGCTTTCTTTCTAAAGGAAAAACAAAAAGAGTGGCAGAAAAGTGATGGAGTTTCTTCAAGCCTGCTGGAAAGTGAAGAGTCTGGAGCAATTATTTGAGTGGGCTAGAGGTACAGGAGAAATAAATCCCTGTGAGCAGGGAAATACTTAAATACAGCTGGACCAGTGCCCACTCTGTGCTGCTGTGTGGTTGCCTTGAGAAAGTAATTTTTGTTGTTGTTTTGACCTGAACTAGTGCTGTAAAGTTAAATAAAGTTTGCATTTTACCCTTCGGGGTAGAAAACCTGTTGCAGTTGTGAATGAGCTATGGTAAGAGACACTTGCAGTGCTGGACAGGCATATTGAAAGGACTGGTAAGCTACAGAGCTTTTGGTTGTGTCCTTCTTTCCCATGGCAGTTGGGATAATGCAGGAATTCTGCATTGACACAGCCCTTGCAGCCCTTCTGAGAGAGGAGCACCCAAAACCAAGCATTGCTGGACAACGATGAAGCTCTTGTTAGTGGCTCCCTGTTGTCACCAGAGGTTATCTTTTTATTTTCTAGCTGTTCACATCTCACATGCTCTTCATTGTTTAATCTGCAGAAAACAAACTCCAGGCCTTCTCCCACAGCTTTGCTCAGTGCTGGGTCAGGTCCTGAAACTCAGCATTGTCCCAGCTGTGAGGTGGAGGAAAATAATGGGACAGGGGTGCAGATCTCCATCTTGTTAGATCTCTCCTGACCAGGGCATTTTAGTACCCCCATCCAAGAACTTCCAGCAGCAGAACCAAGGAGCTGTAGGCTGGGAAGATAAGGTTGTTCCTCAGCACAGTTGGAGCTGAGAGAACTCATCTGTGCATGGCTACTGTGGGTAATTAGATGGATCTTGATTAGATTCTCAGATTTGTCTAAGTAGGAAGGCACCCAGACAGATGATGGAGTCCAACTCCAAGTCAGTGGCCCAGACAGGAACTGAAACTTGGGTATTATGACCAACTGAGCTAATCTCAGATTAGTGCTGTGGGCTGGGTGACTCAGAACAACACAGAACAGCCTCAACTGTTCCTTGTTCCAGTGCTGTTCCATCTCACAAAGCCTTTATTTTAACCAAAACAAACTGATTGGTGTCCTCAGTGAGCTTTTCCTTAAACAGAAAAGGGTGTGGCTGGGCCTCGCTGAGAGAAATAAAGGCATCAGGATGGAAATGGAGCTGGAGGCAGAGCCACGGGTGTTATAGGTAAAAATCGATAAAGCCAATTTAATAATTTATAAAAATAATAATAAATAGTTTTTTAAAATTAATAAAAAATCGATTTTATTTCGTGATTGAAAATACGGTCCTCGATAGCCACAGTCCAAGAGACAGCATGGAGCCTGGATCAGTGCTGGGTGAACCTTGGACCCCTCTGTCCACAAATGCCTCTCCTGTGGGGCTGTTTTATACAGTTTTTTCTGCCTGAAGCAGAGTGTCCCTATTCTTTTGTTACTCTGCATATGCATGAAGTCTCTGTTCTCTGTGACAATGCTGTTTCTGGGAGTGTTGATGTCCAGTTAGGGGAATCCAGTGTTCAGATGTATGTTCCTGACAACTCTGGTTATCTTGATTGAAGATACTTATTGTAAAAAACGCCAATCACTTGTTTTTAAAATATTAAAAGTTTGATAGTAATAAAATGCTTATAAAAATAGTAATACAATTAGAGTAATAATAATTTGGACACTTTGATTTAGGACAATATGAGACAATAGAGACAAAGAGTTACGGACGTCTGGGTACCTTTTCTGGGCAGCAGGAGCCCGAAAAAGGAGACGGGTTAACAAAAGATTAACCCTTAAAAGCAACAGCCTGTTGCATATTCATACACTTCATCATTATGCATAAATTCCATTCAAACACAGAATTCTGTCTGGTCATCGTCAACTTCTTCCTCTGAATCCTAACAGCGCCTTCGAGGTGGGAAGAAGTTCGTTTCTTCTGATGATGCAGCAATAAATTCTTTTTCTCTGAAAGACTGAGGTGCCCTGTGGCTGCTATTTCGCTGCAAGTCCTTTCTTTAGAAAAGAAGTATCCTACATAGCATAGTTTCTATTTTAACGATTTTTATAACCTAAAACTGTATTTAACACACTACTTAAGAGAATTAATACAGCATTACTTTCTAACACAACACATATAATATTCATTTGAATATTTGCGAAAAGCCAATCATAAAATACGCATTTTTCACACTTATCAAGTGTTCATCGCTGTTGGGTGTTCCCTGGATAGCCCGGGAAAGGCCCATCTCCGCACCGGCCACGTCCTTTCGTTTGCTAATTAAACTTTCTTTCCTTGCTGCCATCTGGAGTTTCGCAATTTCGATGTGCCAATCTGTCTCCTGAATGTCAGTGGTCTTAGGCTTTTCGATTTTTGTTACGCACACAATTTTATTTACAACCTTATTTCACATCTATTTCCTATAAGCACGAATTATCTCACACCGCACATCACACGGGGAAGCGGCAGCGCGGACAGGCCGCGGCTCCCCTCGCTCCCTCCCACACGGCGGGCGCCCCTTCCGGCCGCCATGTTGGCGCGTCCCGCGGCTGCGCACTCGGCCGAGCGGGCCGAGGGGAGGGCTCGCTGTTTGTGTCCCCAGCGCGGAGGCCATGGCGGCCGTGGCGGGGGCCGGCACGGGGCCCGGCTCCGGCTGCACCGGCACCGGCGGGACCCGCGCCGCCACCACCAACATCTTGGCACAGCTGCGGCACGGGCAGCTCAGCGGCCGCGGGCTGACCCGCGGGGCGCAGGTAACGAGTGCGGGCCGCCCGTGGCAGCTGGGCCGGGCGGGCGAAGCGGGGAGGCCGCGGGGCTTGGGGGGGCTCTGGGGTTTGGGGCCGGGCGTGCAGCGCCTCCTGCGCGGCCGGAGAGAGCCCGGCTGGCCTGGCGGGGCCTGCTCGGGTAAAACGGCCGCTCCCAGGCCGGGCTCGGCGCTCCGGAGCTCCGCGGGTTGTGCCCCGGTGCCTTCGGGCTCCGTGCGCCGCCTCGCCGGCCTCGGCCAGCTCGGGGAGCCCCGAGGAGCAGCACAGGCGTTTGCCCAGCCGTTCTCCGCCTCTTCGGTCGGTGTGGCCTTCCTGCAAAGAAAGGAAGCTGTGCCTGGGACTGTAACAATGCAGCATCGAAATTTAAACGTATTTCCTGCACAAAGGCAGCCTCGTGGTATTAGGGCTTAGGAGACATTTTAGCTCTGTAACGCAGGTGGTTTTATGAGAAACTGTTCCAGGTCTGTTTTTTATTTGTCATATTTCCCTGTTGATGATGCTGGGAAATACCAAGGAATGAAATCAGTTCCTTACCCCGGGCCGGTGCCTGTCGTGTGCTGATACTTTTTTTAGGAAAAACTGCTCAAGAATAGTGGACTATTAATTTCTTTTTATGGAGAATAATTGGCATTTTTCTTGCAGGTTAAATGCAAAATGGTGCAAAGACTTGGAAAATGAAACGTGAGATACAGAACTTGCATTCAGGTGCTGATTTATTGAGCTGAAGTATGTTAAGAGAGGTCAGATGGAATAAAAAATGGCATTTCTCTGATTTACTAGTGCAGACAACAGCATTTTTCTTGATAAACAAGGATTCTGAGCAATTATTAAGAGAAGATTTGTTTGATGCCTTTTCAGGACTACCTAAAAACAGAGGCCAGACAAAATTAGGGAATAGAAAGCAGTTACATTTATTGAAGTGCCTTCAGGTACATTTTGGGCAGACAAAGCCCCCCAGGTCCACCCATAAAATGGACCACAGGTCATGGGTTTGGGTTTTTCCCACTTTTATAAATTGGGTCCATTTGCATATTGGGGGTTAATCTTGCAATTACAGCTCAGGTAATGAAGTCATTGACCCCAAGTTTGCTCCCCCAACTCCCTTTTGTTTCCATCTCTGGGCCCTGAGGCAGTGAGGTGTCCTTGACTGCCAGGCCTGGAGAGGAATCGTTGTGTCTGCCCAAACTGGGAGAGCAGCAGCTCCCACTGAGTGTGGGGTTTAGAGTTGTACACTACAGAACTGCAGGGTTACAAATAGATGGAAAATAGAAAAGCTCCAATCCTAAGGCATCATATTCATTATGAATGCCCATGCCTTGTTCTGTAGCAGAGAGCTAAAAGAGCAGATTTTTTTTTTTTTTACGGCTATTTTGTCTTTATTTTGCTGCTTCCTCAGCTACAGCTATTAGTTACAGCTATTATTACAGCTATTAGTTTGGTTAATCCTTAAGAAGAGCCAGTCATTTGCATCAATATAAGCCTGTATTGACTCTTGGGATTGATTTAGGAGTGGATTTCCTACAGCACGTGGACAAACTTTGTCTCACTGCCTTACCTGTCCACCTCTGCACTCTCCCTTTCATGCACCTCCTCAGCCACTGCAATTTCAGTCAGGTAAACCTGCACCAACCTTATGCACCTCTGGTGTCTGTAGGATGGTGCTTCCACCTCTGGGCTTTGGTTTGCTCAAAAAAATGCAGTGCTACTGTTTTCAATTTGGGCTTTTAAGCTTTTACAGCAATCAAGAAAACCTCTGCTGGTTGCATCCTCCTTATAATGCCCAAAATTGAGGTGGGGTTTTTGTTTCTGGGGTTTGGGTTGGTTTTGCTTGAAAAATTTTGGCATCCTTGTGCTGCCCTGAGAGTTAAAGCTTCGACACATAGAGCTTCATAAATGCTATAGGAGGGTATTTTAAATCATTTAAATGATTTTGTGTAAGAGCATGGAGTGACAGGACAAGGGGTAATGATTTCAAATTGACAGAGGGCAGGGTTAGATGGGATATTGGGAAGAAATTCTTCCTTGTGAGGGTGGGCAGGCCCTGGCACAGGGTGCCCAGAGCAGCTGGGGCTGCCCCTGGATCCCTGGGAATGTCCCAGGCCAGGCTGGATGGAGCAGCCTGGCACAGTGGAAGGTGTCCCTGCCATGGCAGGGGTGTGGGACTGGATGAGTTTTAAGGTTCCTCCCAACCCAAACCATTCTATGATTCACTTAAGCTCAGGCAGGGGAAATAACTCCCTGAATGATTTTGAACTTTATGAATTCTGTGTCTCTTTACTTTTACCTCAGATCAGTTTTTTGTTTGTAGACAATCTAAATATAAAACACTTTGATGTAACTTTTAGAGAAGCACAAGGCAGTTTTGGCTGCTTTCTTTTTTTTTTTAATTCTATTTTTTATCGAAACATTCCCAGTTTTCCTGCAGTTGACTCCTCAGTGGCAGCGTGGGAGCCCTTGCTTACATTTCTCAACTGATTGGTTCCTGCAGAGCCTGAGAGCAGGTCAGGTTGCTGTGTTGGGGTGTAGAGCAAGTCATGAGAGTGTCCTTGAAGCATTTCCTAGCTGTGTTTTGGAAGGAATTTTTGGGTCACGTGCTGCCTGGACTGCACTGCTGGTGTCCTGTAGGGAGGGGAAACCCTTCTCAAGATGTTAATTCAGGGAGACTGGGGTGCCTGCCATGGGCAGCAGTGGCATTTAGCCCTGAACAAAGCTTTGTGTGCTATTCTTAGGTGATCTCAAGATCCATTTTTGTATGAGGAAAGCAGGGGCTTAGCTGTGAGCTGGGAAGGATCACTTGTTTTGAGGCCTGCATGTAAAAGTTCATCATTCTGATCTTACAGGACATAGAAGCATTTCTGACAGCAACAGCCCCCTGAATATCTGGCATTTTCGAGGTCAGCTGAGGCTCTGAAATCTGGATCCCTGTGTGTTCCTGCTGTGCTCACCTACCCAGAGCCCTTGGCTTCCTTGCCAGTTGGTGTCTTGCTTTATTATTAATAATAAATTATTCAGAGAAGGGCAACAGAGCTGGAGAATCATGAGGAGTGGCTGAGGGAGCTGGGAAAGGGGCTCAGCCTGGAGAAAAGGAGGCTCAGAAGGAACTTCTGGCTCTGCACAACTCCTGACAGGAGGGGACAGCCAGGTGAGGGCTGGGCTGTGCTCCAGAGGGACAAGAGGAGAGGGAACGGCCTCAGGCTGGGCCAGGGGAGGAATTTCCCCATGGAAAGGATGGATCAGGCAGCTTGGACAGCAGGAGGAGTTTCTTCCTCTGAAGGATCGTTCAGGCATTGGGAGATGGTGGAGTCCCCATCCCTGGAGATCCCAAGAAACAACAGGATGGCACTCAGTGCTCTGGGCTGGGTGACAGGGTGGGGATAAATCACAGGTTAGACTCCTGGTCTTGGAGGTCTTTTCCAATCTAAATGATTCTGTGATAAGAAGTTGATTAGCTAAAGCAGATTTCAGTAGATACTGCCATGATTTGTTCCTGTATCCATTTTATCCATATTGCTGGCATCAGCTGCTGCCCTGCACACAAGCCTCAGTGTTGCTATCAGATTGCATAACCTTGGATCAGGATTTGCCCTGCCCTGAGCACACAGGCAGTGCAAGGGGCCTTTGCAGGTGCTGCTGAACCAGGGGCCAGACGAGCTCTCCAGAAGTGACCCATTTCTAACAAGGAGGAATATTGGTTGTGAGGGGCCTGGTGTGTTGTCCTTCTTGGGGCACAGCTGTGCCATGGATCACAGGCTCTGGGACAAGTTTGTGCTGCTGTTCCTTGAAAGCCAAGAACACTCTGGCTCAGCTGATCCAGCTCAAATCTGCTTAGCAGGAAGGTGCAGACTTCATCTGCTGCAAGGCAGCTGTGACCAGCATGGATATGGCATGAAACCAGAAGGTATTTAGGTGCAGCTCTGGGAATCCCTGTGCACAGAGCAGTGGAAAAATGGACTAACCAGGGATTTGTTGGCAAACTAAGGTGCTCCTGCTGCAGTCCCAAGAGCTGGGTGTCAGCACTGCTCTCACCCTCATAGGATTGCCAGGGCTTAGCTGAAACAATCAGAATGGAAAAAAGGAATCCATTTTTCCAGCTGTATTTCATGCTTTGCTATCCCTAGGAGCAGACACTTCCTTTAGCAGGATAATCCCTATCCAATGTAAAAAAAAAAGCTCTGTGGAAAGAAAACATTTTCATCCTCAGACATCCAGATTTCACCTCCTGCCATTGCAGGTTATCAGCAGGAGTAGCTTCCTAACCCTGAGAGAAGATTTTGGTTCTGAGTCAGTTTTTTGTTTCCTCCTTACAAGAGCACCAACAAAACAACATTCACGTGAAAATAATCCACTTGAGTAGCTCTAATTGTGTGGGTGTTAGCAGGCTTAGGCCTCTTCAGGGGAGGACAGTGAGGGAGTGTTGGAAAGCCTGGACGTGCTTTTGTTATGTAACAAGACCAGAGCTCTGTCATGCACTAGAAATGCTCAAAAAGTGGCTGTGTTGGATTTAAACTGTGTTGGTGTCTGATTTTTTTTGTGTGGCTGAAAATGAGTGAGAAGAAATGTAGATGTGATGCTCCCTATCCCTCTGCTTTTTCTTAGATAGCCCTACAGAGTTTGTTTCCTTTCAAAATGAAACAAAGAAACTTAGGAAGTTCCAAGGAAAAGTGGTAACTGAGAAATTAATAGAATTTTAATATAATTATAGCTATTAGTTGAATTTTTTTTTCTCTGAGAGGAAGGTCAGCAAAGCAAATATTAGTAGCTCTGTTCTGATCTGGTAGATCCTGTAGTGGATTTGGTGAGCTGCTGCTATTAAAGGTCTGTGTTGGAATTGTCCTGTGGGGATTGGAGATTCAGGAGGACCTGTTCCTTGTCTTCTTCCAGTTCTGGTGAGCAGAGCTGTAGTCTCAGAGCTGTGGGAATGGTTAGGCCTGGCTGGAAGCTCTGGCATGTTTTATCCTAGGACAATGTGTCCCTGGGTTCATGCCTGGCTTTTGGGTTGGCAGGAAAGGGATGGGGGCCGCATGCAGGGATGGAGCAACAGGGAATCCAGCTAAGGGAATCCTGATCTGCACTTGAAGAATCAAGGAGCTGAGAGAGGCTGGACATAAGTGCTCTTACTTACATGGACTTCCCCCAGCAGAGTTTCCTTTCAGGAATAATATTTGTGGGGCTCTGCCCTGGGTTTGATCAGAGCTCAGTTGTGACTGACCACAGTGTGCTCTGCCCTGGAGCTGCAGGGCTGCAGTGCTCAGCTTCTCCCTTGGAATTCTTTCCAGAATTGCTGCATGGGCCAGCAGCTGTGTTCCTGTAAAGCTGTTGTGTTCAAACCAAAACTTGCAGGGTCATTTGCCTTGGTTACAGGCTTTTGTGGGAAAAGTTGTGTGAGGAAGGAGACAGCTCAGCCAGGCTGATGGATGGCTGTTAGCAACTGGAAAGGAAAATGCAATGCAGAGCTGGAATGGTGGGGCACTCCCCAAAATCCTGAATAATCATTCTCCTGACAGTCTGTCAGAGATGACTTCCTAAGTTATTACTGTTCAGAGGAAAATTAAACATTTAATTGCACAAATTTTAGTTTCCTGTATTTTTTAAAGGTACAGCTTTAAAGGCTTGAAGGAAAGGATATGCAAAGGCTTCAATTTTATTAAGAATACATAGAGAGTATGTACTTGCATCTCTTTGTCAAGATCCATAATCTTGTGCCTGTTTCCTTTTAAACTTTCAAGACATTTGAATAGATACTTCAGAAGTCATGGAAAATCCCAGGAATGGAAATTCTGCTTTTTTTAAAAGCACTTCCAGTGTTCATGTATGGTTGCAATGAGAAATTAAATTAACAAAGCCTTGTAAGTGATGTGTCATAGCTGTGCAGTCTGTCACAGCAGGAACCCTTCAGTGCTGTGAAGGATGCCTGGACACCTGAATCACTGCTTTTGCTTTCTGAAAGATGACAGCAAACACCCTCCTGTAGCAAGCACTCAGCAAGACAGTGTAGTGTGTTTGAAGGGTAAAATGTGAAATAGAGACACAATTTTATCAGGAGAGTGTTTGCCCTGCCCTGGAGAGCAAAGGGAGGATTAGCTCCTGGTATTTCTGCTGCTGTCACCACTGCTGGTGGTCAGCAGTTTTGGGAAGACACAGAGCAGTGTCACTGACCACAGCTCAGCACTGGGGTGGAGGCAAGCTTAGGAAAATCAGAAGTTTGCTTTGTAGGGCAAGGAAAATTGTCACAGTGTGGCAACAGAGGTGGGCAGGAGAATCCCCTCTGGAAGGGGAAGGATTTGGGAGCAACTTTATCTCCAAGAGATCTCAGGGCAGTAAGAAATGTTTTGGCAATGCTGAGCCAGGGCATGGACACAGAGCAGGGGGGAAGAGCTGTTCCTGTGCCTGGAGGATGAGCACAGAGGAGGGGACAAGTAAAAGGGAGACTAGACTGATCAAGGGGTGGATGTAGGCAAATATTAATGTATAACTTCATGAAGATGCAGGTATAATTCATAATTATTGACTATCATGCAAATCAATGCCATCAGGGGAGGTTTAGGCTGGATATTAGGAAAAGGTTCCTCCCCCAGAGGGTGCCCAGGCTCCCCAGGGAATGGGCAGGGCCCTGAGGCTGCCAGGGATGCCCAGGGTGGGGCTGTTGGGGTGTCTGGGCAGGGCCAGGGGCTGGGCTTGCCAGTCCTTGTGTCCTTCCAAGATGGGACATTGTGTGCTTCTTATTCTTTCATTTTTGAAAAGATTTAAAAGACAGTAGGATTAGAAAGAAATTTAAACTAAATACTTCAAGTTGTGTGCAGTGTCTTTTTTCAGCCCTTTGTATACTGTCAAGGAAAATGATGCACAGAAGTTACTTAAACTGTGTAGTTGGAAAGTGTTCCCATGGTAGTTATCAGTCTTTGAGTAATCTCCTGGGAAATCCTGAGCTCCAGTTCCTTAGGAGTCTTTAAAGAGAAAACCACTCAGTCTCTTCTCCCTTGCAGGCATGGGTGGGCTGGTGACACATTTTTAATCTCTGAATTTCAGTCCTCTCCAAGGTCTGTGATTGCCCTTCCAGCAAAGGCCTTCATGGCAGGGGGGGACATGGATGGTCCTGCTGAGGTGGGGAGCCCCAGGCTGGGGAGCAGCGTTCAGGACAGCACAGGTGGGAAACCAGGATTGTACAGACAGCTTTGGACTGGGACATAGCTGGGAGCTCTGCATGAGCTGGGGTGTGTGCCACTGTGTTTTCAGGGATCAGCCTGGAGCAGAAGCACTCTGGAGAGCCCCAGTGTGCTGGCCTTGGGTTTCTCTGCTTGTGAGCCACAACTGGGGTGTGTTGCAGCAGTCTGGGAAGGGACTCTGTGCAGTCCTGGTGTTTGTACCACTTTGGTTTGCTGTACCTGGCTCTTACAGAAGTTTGTGCTGCTGCTCTTGTTTTCTCAGAAGTGATCCTTACTCTGTGGTGTCCTAGCACCAGTAAGGCATGACAATTCCAAACCCAGCTGCCAGCACTTGGGGAGATCCTGGCTTTTCATGGATACCTCTTCCAGCTGGGCTGCTACAGCCTCTACTTCTTGCTAGATGATACCTAACTTCTCAAGTTTTGTTGCAAGATTTCAGGTATTTTATCCAGAGCTTTTGAGTGAATGAAGGAGGTCAGTGTTGGATTGCATTTTGTGCTTGAACGAGACCAAAAAATTCCACAGAGGAAAGGAGGCCCAAAAGACCCAGTGCTGATTTTCATGACTATTCAATAAAATTTCCCCAAAAAGAAAACCATTTTTGCTTATAAATGAAAAGCATTGACTAGCTGCTGTTATGGAAAACAGGAGATGCAGTTTTTAACCAAAATGGCTGTGAAGAAAGACAGCTCCACAAAGTCTGATTGAATTTTAATCCCTTCCCAGAATCCAAAAATCTTTGCGTTGGCAAATACCACCCGGCCACAATGGAAATATCCAGAGCCAGGGTAGCCTCAAATACAGAGCAGGGACCACAAGCCAGAGCTTGCAGTGAAACCAAAGATGTGTTAAATCAAGAGAAAGAAAACCTTTTTTTAATTTTTTTTTTCTTTTGAAAGCAGATAAAAGATGATGAGAGCAAGGAAACATTTGCTTCACTCTTTGAGAATTTCAGTTCTGAAAGTTTCCTGTGGCTGCCTCTCAGAGCCTGGGGCAGGGAGAGGAAGCCCTGCTAGTACAGAAATGGGAGTGGAGATGGCTCAGATGGATCCTGCCCCAAACCAAGAAGCATACATGTGATTAAGAGTGTGGTGTTAAACCCAGCACAAGGTTTTAATGTTAATTAAAGGCTTTTGGCCTTTCCTGAGGGCATTTAAGTGCTGAATTCTGCTCTGTGCTGCTGGAACCTGTGATGGCAGCCTGTGCACGTCATCCCTGCCTCTGGTATCTTCCACATCAGCTGGAGCTGGAGAGTTGGACTCTTTCCCTGGCGTTTTGCTGTGTGTTCTGTGCATTTTGCCCAGCAATGAATCCTGTTCCTCCCACTGCCTGTGGGTTTGTCCTCCTCCCACACCTGGGATGGGGCAGTGGCACAGCTCCTTTGGCTCATTCTGTGCTTGGTTTCTCAAGGGGAAATGGAATCTGTGACTTCCAAGTAGCTGACCCAGAGCCCAGATGATGAGAAGTGATTTTGGCTTTCTGGTTTGATCCTCTGCTATTTCTCCTGCTCAGAAGGAAAGTGTGTCATTCTCCAGCAGTGCTGGTTGATTCCTCTGATTCAGAAAGCAGGGAAAAGTTAAAAACTGGAGAGAATTTTATGTCCCAGGCGTGCTTATGCTGCTTCAATCACTGTTTGTAGCTAGAAAACTTGGTACTTCAAGACCCTTGAAGTTCTTATTTATTTGAAGTTCTTATTTACCTAAAAATTGAGGCATTTCATCAGGAAAAGAGTCCTGAGTGCTTGGGAATCTTACAAAAAGAATGAGGACCCACATTAGCTACATTGCCAGGCTGAGTTCTCAGCTGGAATCAGTTTTCTGGTCTTCCTGTGTAACAAGAGAGCAAAGGGTTAAATTCTGCCAGGAGTTGGAGTATATTTGCATATAATTGTCTAATCAGGAATTGAATGGCCCTTTGGAATTGTGCACTGAGCTGTGTCTGAGAACCATGTCTTGGCTGCAAGAATAAGTGGGATTAAGAAGCTGGGAGGGAAATGTCACTTAAGCCCAGAAAGGTGCAGAATGAGAGCAGCTTAGGGGTTTATCCTGGGAGTAGGAGCCAACCCACAGATGTGTCAGGGGAGGCTCAGGCTGGACACCAGGGAAAGGCTCTTCCCCAGAGGGTGCTGGGAATGGGCACGGCCCCGAGGCTGCCAGAGCTCCAGGAGCTGCCAGGGATGCCCAGGCTGGGGCTGTTGGGGGGTCTGGGCAGGGCTGGGGCTGCCATGGGTGATCCTGGGGGTCCCTCCCAGCTCAGGACATTCTGTTTTCTAAGGTTTGCCTTGGGATACTGACCAGAGGATTGGGGTTTTCTTTATTTTGTTTTTATTAGGAGGGCACATAAAACATTTGTAAACCCAGGCAAAAATCCTGCTGGAATTGTTTTCTGCTTTACTTTCTCCTGTGTACAAGGATAAGTCCCTGTATTGGGGTTGGTGTATCAGAGAGGAAAGGAGTTCAAGTTTGGGCAGCATTGTCTGGATGGTGGTTTTTAATTGAATGTCCTAAGCTCCTCTTGACACATCTGGCATTAACCTGGAAATATTCAGACTTCAAAGCATCTTTTGTGGATTTTAAGGAGAATATTTTAGTCTTGTGCTGCTACTTTTTTTTTTAGGTGTTAAACACAGTGAGGAATATTAAGATTTTTTTTTTCTTTTTTTTTTTACTTTAGGGAAAAAGGAGGAACATTGAAAACAGTTTGGACAGCTGTAGTAGCAAATGCCAAGTGTTCTTTTTTGTGGTTGCAGCCTGTTTCTCAGGATAATGCCAGCATTGTTGTTTTGCTGATTTAGTTGGTGATCTCCTTTTACAACCAGCCCAAGACTACAGAGGGAATTTTCTCTCTTTGATATGTTCCTGCTTGTAAACCTTTGTGGTTTAGGTCATTGCTGTGACCAATGACTTCAGGGACTTGGCTGAGGAAATTCTCCTTTCTAGCTGAATGCATCAAGTAATGAAGCCTTCCCATCCTCAGCATTCTACACCTCAGACCAGTGTAATTTGAGATAGTGTCAGGGCACCCATTTCCTCCTTCACTGACCTGTCAATTGAGCTCTGCTAATGGAATTGTTTAGAGACGAATGTGTTGCCATTTTAAAATACACAATCAATATAAAAATACAGAATGAGATTATGCACTCTAAGTGACATCTGCTTTAAGCTCTGTGCTGCTTAAGATACTTTTCAACTGTAAAATTCTGCAGCTACCTGTCCTGCATAAATTGCTGCATGGAAAGAGGTACTGGGTTGTCACAAGACAACACGACACACACTGCTGCTCTCAAGGTGGGAAAAAGGGAAATTTATTTTCTGACTCCAACATTTCTAGATTTCCAAAAGTGCCAGTGGATTGGAGGGTGACAGTGCCACCTCTCCAATGACACTGGACAAACCAACAGTCCATCAGATTTCTCCTCCTCTAGAAAAGAATGCAAAACAATGAGTTATTTACAGAAAGTGTGTGAGAAACTTTGCTACAAGAATGTGAACATCAGAAGGCTTAGAAAATCTTGAAAAATCAGGGTGACACTGGATTTTGTGAGCTCTTTTTCCAGGAAGGTGATAAGGCTATTTTCCTAGTGATGAAGCACTGGCCACATGGGAATCATACTCTTTTTTTCTTTGCAGATCACAGAGGCCTTGTTGAAGGAGAGAGATAAACAGGCAAAATGGAATGGGATCCCCTTGCTCTTGCAGAAGCTGTATGAGCACAGCCACCCAAACAGTGACTTCTCCCAGTGCCAAAGCATCCTAAAGGTACTGCCTGCACCCTTCTTCCTAATTCAGAGAATTTTGTTGTGGCTTTCTTTAAAGTCTACTGTGATCATACTGTATTAATTTCTTACGCTGTTGTCTGCATGATGGTATCTGTCAAGAATTGGCTGGTAAGTAAGAGCTGGGGATGCAGGTGATGATTAGTCAGTGGGATTACACAGATAGTGAGAGATAACTGTGTTTCTAGTGATGAACAGTTTTCTTTTTGAACCATCTCTTTATTTTTCTCCTACCTGCAGGAAATTTCTCCACTTCTCTCGATGGAAGCCATGGTTTATGTCACAGAAGACAGAAAAGCTGCTCAAGAGTCCAGTTTCCCAAACACATACACATTTGATTTGTTTGGAGGAGTCGATGTAAGTGTGGTTTTTCAGTATTAAAAGATCTGCATGATAATCATCCCACTGAAAAATCTCTTCAGAGAGGTCTTTGAAGCTTCTGAATGCAAGCTACAGAATGACTTTACCAATTTAATGTCAAGCATTAGAATTGTGCCACTTTCTGTTAATCACAATTGGAAAAGGGTGTATTTTTCAAGGTGTTACATCCAAAGTGAGGTGTTTTGTTCTTATATGATACAGAACACCTGGCTGTTTCATTAGTCAGTCTTTTTTTACCTTAGAAAAGATTAGACCTTTAGTTCTAAATGAAGACAGTTTCAAATGATTCCTGGTTGTGAGATAAAATAACACAGTTGGCATTGGGGCAGTGAGATTTTCACTTAACACTGGGGGATCTGTGGCAGTTAAAGCACACCAGGGCTCTGTCTTAACCAGGTTGTCTGTGTTTATTGCTTCATCTCTGGCAGAGTTTTTAAGCAGAACTGGAGGTTTCTGTGGACATTCTGGCAATTCATCATTTTGTTTATTTGCTTTAATTCTACATTGCCCAAATACCCATTTGCTCTGTTTTATGGTGCCTGACTCTGGCTTGGCTTTCATTAGAAATGTATTGTTTGTATTTTCCAGTAAACTAATTGATACTCTCTTTTTATTTCGTTTAACTAAAGAGATTTTGCTATTTACTTTTTGTCACATTTATTTTTTGTTGTTTTGTCTTTGTAACAGAAATAACATTTTTGTTATTTTATTTTTTACACAAGTAAAGCTTGCTTTTACTTAAAGCTGCTGTTTATGTTTTGAAATGAGCACTGGTTTAGTTGCTGCTGTCAGTTGAGGGCAAAAGCCTTCAGCTACCCAAGCAAATGAGAACACTGTGAAAATATTTAAATTTCCCTTGTTTTTAAAGGGAAATAGTGGTACTTTTGTATAAATGATTTTAACACAGTGCACAGAATCTGTGTGTTTTGGGGACAAGTTTCTGGCTTGGTTGGTTGGGGCTTGCTTGGCATCTCCCTTGGGCTGGAGATGGTTAATAGCAGATCCACTGTAATGACCTGGTGGTATGGTCAGAGATTTGAATAGAGGTGGGTTTCATGTGATTAAAGGCAGTGATGGAAGCCAGTGCTGTGTATTTTTAAAAATCCTGCTCTAGGATTTGAAAGGGAAGAAGTTTGATCTGCTGGTGCTGTGTGTGCCATGCGCTGATTTATGTTGCAATATTTTGAGCTGTGGAACATGAGTAACTCTGAAGGACACTCAGTTTGCAGTGTACTCCCTAGGCTACAATGTGTGAGAGTTAAAATATTGTTGGATTCTGACAGCCTTTACATTGAGGAAGAACAAAACCAGCTCGGTGGCTCCTCCCTTTATATGAATTCATGTAAAGTAAAGACCTCAGAGTGCAAATACACAAACCTCATAGATTTTATACCTGAATGTAACCCCATCCCAAGAAACACAATCTCATCATTCCCTTTCTGCTCCTTCTGCCTCTGGTGAGAGGCAGAAACCCCAAGAATTAAAGCATAAACCTCAAACTTTGAGATGTGCATTCTCCTTCTAAAACACAAGCCATTAGTATGAGATCTGTATTACTGCAGTCATTTTTCTCTACCCTATTAATGCTACAGCTACTACTACAAATATTGCTAAAAATGCATATTCCTCTTAAAAGCTGCCTATTATTTATTTATTTGTCAGTGCTTTTAATGTAGCCTCCAGTGATGTCAAGGTGGTTTCCTCTGTGTCTGGATCAATAGCTCATTAAAAGAAGATGGGACAAATAGATCAAGTTGTAAACTCCTAAATATCCTGTGAGTTGGCACTGACTGTGTGATGCCTGCATTGCTGTCAGCAATTTTAAACTGAATTTTAAAACCAGCAGCATTTGCAGTAGTTCTTGCAGAAGTCATCAGTTCCTTGTTTGCCAACTTTCATTTTTAAATAAAGTGCTGTTTTTTCAAATGTTTTAAGCTAAACCAGTGGTACACACTGGAACAACTAAAGATCAGTTCTACATCAGTCAGAACCACAGTCCTGGTCTTGGAAAGCTAATTGTTACATTCCTTAAACAGAAATATATATGTAAATATACATACAGGATCCTGTACACAAGCAGTGGCTTTTTGGTGCTCAGATAAAATCTGGAGCTGCTAAATTCTGTCTGGACATGAAATGTTTTTGAAGCCCAGCAAGATTTAGGAAAAAGCCTTTGCAAAATTTGCATCTTTTGCAGATTATTGCTAAAGGTTCCTTATTTTAAGAGATGTGTGCTCACCATCCTTGATGTTATCTGGAGGCATGTGAAATTACATTCCTTGCAAGCTCAAATTCTTTAAAACTTGCCAGTGGGAGATTATTTTGTACAGCTCTTACTGTTTCTTCAGGGTAAATGCAGCTATAATTTGTCAATATGATTTTGACACCAGTGGGGGTTTGATTGTAGAGCCTTCATTATTCATCTCTGTGACTTAAGCAGAAACAGGTTTGGCTTTGTCATTGGCAAATTAATTGGTTATTTGTATCTCAGTGATCATTCCCTTAATTCCTTGTCTTATTTTTACAGCTTTTAGTAGAAATTCTCATGAGACCAACTCTTATTACACAGAAAAAGAAGCAGAAAAGTAAGTAAATAGGTGCTTTATCTCTTTCTTTTCCCCAGTTTTGCTTGATGGTTCTGCTTCAGACAGAAATTGTTCTATTTTTCTGTTATTCTCTTTCCATCCCAGCAATTTCCTGTTGATTCATTTAGGAGTGAATCACTGTTTCTTTGTTCTCCCTGGTTCTCATTCGTGCTGGCATTTGGGAGAGTCACCTGTTTCTGGCACAGTTCTGGAGCTTCACGCACTCAGCACAACACACTTGACTCAAAGCACTAAATCTGCAATCACTGGAAACTCTTCTTGTTCCTGTGGCTACAGCTACAGTGAAAAGTTATTAATAATAAGCCACAAAACATTGGTTATGTAATGGGAGCTGCAGAGATTGTAAGATGAGTAGCTCAGGAAAGCAGCACACTTTTTGTTACATGACTGCTCATTTCCACATTGCTGTAAGGACTGGGGGTGCAGTGACTTCAGCTCAGCTTTCCTGCTGGAACAGCTTGGCTGCAGTGTTTTCATTTCCCCTCTTTGGGATTCTGCTGCTTCACTGAGCCCTGCTGAGGGAAGGGAATGTCATGGTGCACCCTGTGCCTGCTAGCCAGGGAACTTCAAAGGTGAAGTGACTTGAACTGGAGCTTTAGGCAATTGAAGGTCTGTACTGAAAACATATTTTAAATATTAAAATGCTCTGGCAAAGCAGATTGGAAGTTTTTCTATGAAGTCCAGGTGCTGACAAAACAAGCATGAGTTTCCAGTGGAGAAAACTGCATGAACTGACTTTTTTTTCCCCATACAAAAATAATTTAACATGTGAACAGGTCGGGTGTAGAGTGTTTCTTGTGGCTTCTATCCCATAAGGCATTTGCATGTGTGCTCAGAGCTGGCAGCCTGGAGTTGTCACCCATCCCATAGCTCTCCATGTCCCTCCCATGGCAGGGGTGTTCCTTGGCAGGGAATGGCTGCTGACTGTCTGCTCTCTCCTTTGCAGTAAGTGATGACCTCATCAAGGACTGTTTAAGCATACTGTACAACACCTGTATATGTGTAAGTACGACTCTTCTGGTCTCTTTTTACATGTGTTACTTGATAAGATAACAAACAGACTCCTTTAAGTGTAATTTAAACTTCCTCTGAAGCTTTGCATAAAAATTCTTTCACTTAAATACAGCATCTGATGTGTTGCTCAAATAATTTGTTTTCTGACCTGCATTGTCAAGCTTGAGTTCCCTTGTTTGATCTTTCTGTCTCTGTGTTTCCATAGGAAAGCTGTGCCAGCCTTTGTTAATGTTGCAGTTTAAAATCTGAAGCTGAGACTGGATGCCTGTTAATCCCAGCCACAGCTGCTCTTGTTCAGAATTGGGGCTGGCAAAGGGTTTTGAATTTGATCCTGCAACTCCATGTGCTGGATTTTAGTTCAGTTCAGTCCAGTCATGGCAGATCAGTGCAAAGGAAGGTGCTGGGTTAAGGGCCTCTGGAAATACCTTGTCATTAAAATCCTGAAGCTAAAAGCAAAGGCCTCAGATTATGCATACAGGAAACATCCTCAGGATTGTTTACTTCATCACACACCTCATTATGCCAGAGCCTAGGGAACATTGTTTAACAAAAATTGAAAAAAGAACCAGTTAGTGGCTTGGAGCTCTTCCAAAAACATCAGTCTAATCTCCAGAGTTGGAGTCTTACTGGATCATGTCTCACTGATAAGGGTCTGTGTACACATGGGACAGGGAAGAGAGGGAACACTTTTTTCCTTGGCTTGGATGATTTATGTTTTTAACTGCAGGTAATGCAACTTTTGCAAACTGAGAATAGCATGATAAGCTAAAAAACAAAGTTTGTAATTTCTAGACTAGCTGCTCTGTTTTAATTCACTTTGGTATTACTGCAGGGATTGGAGGAGCAGTGTCCAGGATCACAGAAATGGTCTGTGGGCAATATTAGCTGGTTTTATGCTTATCTGTAAATATTGGGGAATTATCTTTGCCAGTCTGGTTCTGTGAGCACTGGGAATGTGTCTAATGGGTAAAGCACAGCTTTGCAAGCAGTGAGGATGCAGCTGTGAGTTCCAGGAAAGCCTGGCTGTGCTCTCAGCAGAGCTCAGAGCATGAAAGGCAGCCTTAAACTTGTTTTCCATGCCTCAATCTGACTTTGGGGTTCATCACCCCGTTCTTTTAGGCCAGTGCTCCATCTGGATTGCTCAGACAGCAGTGCTGAGGTGTTGGGATCTTTAGCTTGTCACAGTGACCCCAAGATGCATTGGAAAGTCTCTTTTCCCAGCCTGGCGCTTGAAGGAGTCAGGGCTCTTCATTTCTCAGTCTCAAGGTTGTTTATTGTATCTTATCTATAAAATTCTTTTTCCTGCCCTGCCAAGGTCCATCCAGCAGGGCAGTTCCAGGCACTCTGCCTGCTCCCAGGGCAGGGTTATGTCTTTATACTAAAAACTACCTGTACAATATTTACAATAACTTCCCAATACCCATCACCTGTGTTAGACAGTGAGCTTCTACTCTAAACCAATCCCAAAGTGCCCCCATCCCAGCAGAAGATGGAGGCCAAGAAGAAGAAGAAAGGCTGGACATGCCCAGTTCCCTCCATCTTGCCTCCTGGATCCCCATACCAAAAACCCCAAAATCTACTTTTCCACCCCATGATAACTTCACTATTATTCTATCTAAATTGTTGTGGCTTGCTGGTCTTCATATAAGGTTGATGATTTACTCCATGGGTCATAATCAAACCCACAGGTGTTCTGGGCTCTGTGCCAGGGTCTCTGAGCCCCCTGGCAGGCTCCTGGCCATCCTGGACTGCCAGAGGGATGTCCTGGGTTCCCACACTGAGGCTTTAGGAGCTGCTGCGTGTGCAGACCATGGCATGGAGCTGGTCACAGTTTGTATGCAAAGCAGAGCCCAGCCCCTGTGGTGTGTGCCCAGGCAGGCAGGGTTGGCTTTGGATTCAGACAAGGAAACAGCTGCCTTGAGGTGAAGCCTCTCAAGCTGCACCACATTGACTCCAAACCAGGACTGGAGATGGTTTTTTGTTCCCATAAACACATTCCCTGGTTTCAGGAGCAGCTGGCTCAGCACCACATCACCTGTAGGGCTGTCCTGGCTGTGATGTGCTGTGTGGCTGCTCAGGGTGGGCTCTCACTGGGCCTGTGTGTGCTCATTTCCAGACAGAAGGAGTCACAAGGCGGCTGGCAGAGAGAAATGACTTTGTGTTGTTCCTGTTTACACTGATGACAAACAAAAAGACATTCCTACAAACTGCAACACTCATTGAAGATATCCTGGGAGTTAAAAAGGTTAGTTACTGCTTTCTTCATATCTTTTTTATGGCATTTCAGCCCAGTGGAGGAAAGAGAGCTGTTTCTTTGAAGAGTTCCTGAGGATAGTCCTCAAAGCTGCCATTCTCACTTCTTGTAGCTTATTTGAAACCTGCCTGTTCACACTGGTAATTAACTTCAATCACTTCTCATAAAGAAGCCAAGCTACTCCTGTGGTGTCATACTTGTAGTGCTTTTACCCAGTTCAGAGAATGGTGGCAGCTGTGTCCCCATGGTCTGAGTCATTAAAGAATAGCCCATGTTACAGACAAAGAAAATGAACTTCATATAAATTCAGTTTTCATCCTTGCCTGCTGATTGTATTTGACATACTTCACTTGTCTTCCTCATATCTGGGAGCTTTCCTGTGTGTTCCTGGGTGTTTGTCACCTCTCTGAGAAGTTGTAGGCTGGGGACACAGGGCACTTAAATCTCCTGCACAAACCTGGTTATTGAACTTATTTACCAGCATCATTGCAGCTCAGTGCCCTGGTGTGATGCAAGTAAAACACTCGAGGTGTAACCTTGGGAAAACCTTGATTGGAAGGAGCCTGTGTGCATTTTGTGGAGAAGGCCAGGAGTCTGTAACCTAATACTTTATTATTTAGAATAAGATTGAGGTTGATGTGTTTCCTGAAATAGGAAACAAGCTCAGTTTATCTCAACAATTTCTTTTGAAAGCTGTTTTCAACATCTTTTTTATTAAAAAGAACTTCTGATAAAAAGACTGAGAAATAATTTAGAAGTTCTTATCTGTGAGTTTTGAAGAAAAGACAGGATTGGAAAACAAAATTGAAACTTCTAATACCTAAACATAATTTATGTTTTAAATCAGGTTGTGGTTTTGTGAGTTTTTTAGTTAAAAAAAGGCCCCCAGATTTTTTTGTAAATATAAAAATAGTATTTAAAATATGGATATCTGTCCTTTTGGAATTGCTAAACCTGACAGCTGTTGTAAATCCCAGCTGCTTCTCCTTTGCTTTACTGGAATAACCCAGAGAGCTCCCCAGGGAGGATCTGCCTGTGTTCACTTGCTGACCATCCCATGTGACTGAGCTGCTGTTGTGTCCTCCAGGAAATGATCCAGCTGGATGATATTCCCAACCTGGCCAGCCTGGTGTCCAGCTTTGACCAGCAGCAGCTGGCCAACTTCTGCAGGATCCTGGCTGTCACCATCTCGGAGCTGGACACGGGCAGTGATGACAAGCACACACTTCTGGCCAAAAATGCCCAGCAGAAAAAAAACTTGGGCCCTTCCCGAGCTGAAATTAATCAAGGTAATTGTTGTGTTGTGAACAAATTAGAATAATCTCAGCAATGTATAAAGTTTTCCTCTTCTCAATGTCACACAGTGTTATGTTTCTGAAAGATACTGAAAGTGTTGTGTCTTACAAAGCATTTTTCTTGATTAACTCCCCTCAGATTGTTTCCTGAAAATAATGTTTCCTGTTGGTGAAACTGTGTAGCATTTGGTTTCATGTGGTGTTGCTAATTAGGTGGGTTAATTGCTGTCATTTCAGCACTCTCTGAGTGGCTTAAAATAATTGGATTTGTTTTCTGTGCCTTAGCCACGTCCATGGACTTCCCTCCAGCAGCTCTCAATAATTCTGTGTCCTCCATAAAATATGAATTCTTGAGCTAAAGCTGTCTGCAGTGTGGTTGCTGTTGGAGCAGTTCCTTCTCTGATTTTATCTGATATTGTCCTGAACAGGATGTCTTGTCTTTATCAAAAAGAGAAGTGTGTTTAATATTAATTGTGTTGCCCAGTGTTACCAAACCAGCCTTGGAAATCTGTGGGGCTGGTCTCAGCCTTAACTTTGGGCACAGTTCAGCTTTCCTTATTGTGCTGAGTACTTCTCAGGTGCAGAAGTCTTGCCTAGAAGGATGAGTAGGAATTGAAAAAGGTAAAGTACCATCAGATGTAGATTGTGCTGTTTTCAGCTCTTGCTGTGCTGAAAAGCTTTTCGGCTTCTGAAGCAGATATTTGCATAGGCCCATGCCAAGCAAATGTTTAGCTAATCTTTTTTTTATGGGCACAATCAGAGACTGATTCAAAGGCTGTACAGTATATTCTATTTTTAAAATTTTATCAGAGAGCTTATTCATTCAGAGATGCAACTCTTTCATGTAATGTTCATGGCCAAAATCTTTGTCCTTTTCTCCTTGCCCCTGCAAGTGGGAGGTGAAGCTTTAGCCATGTATCTTTAATAAACAGGTCCTGTCATTAAATTATTCTTGAAGGCAAACTGCATCTCCCCAAACATTTGCAGAGCAGTGACTCCTGTCCTTGCACTGCTCTTTTTGAGGGTGCAGCTCCACAGTTAAAACCCTCACACCTGGGGCTGCTGTGGTGTGTTCTCCTATTTTGCTCCATGAGGAGCTAATTCAGGAACCTTTTACTTGAAAAGCTGTCAGCTTTCCTCTCTGCTGCTGCAGGGAGCCAGTTCAGTCACTACAGACCAACAACACAGGAGGGAAAATGAAGGAGGAAAGGGGAGGTGGAGCTGGCCCCATCCAAAGGCTGCTGCTTTATTTCTGCCAGCTTGGTTTTCAGCCAGATCAGTTCCTTGATAAGACTGGAGAGCAGCCCTGAATTGTTCTGGGGTATGGATGCTCTCTTCCAGTCCTTAACAGAAGAATGTGCTGAGTTCTTCCATCTTCAGATCTTTTTAACCAGCTCTTTTTAACAAATACTTCTGTATTCCTCAAGCAGATGTGCTGGTGATCTTACACTGTAATCAAATTCTTTCTCTTTATTATTTTCAGCTACACTTCTGAATATTCCAGGCTTCATCGAGCGGTTGTGCAAACTGGCCACAAGGAAAGTGTCTGAAACAACAGGGACTTCCAGCTTCCTGCAGGAGCTGGAGGAGTGGTACACCTGGCTGGACAATGCCCTGGTGCTGGATGCACTGATGAGAGTGGCCAATGAAGAGGCAGAGCAGAGCAGTACAGGTACCTGGCTTGCATCCCTCCACCCACCAGCAGCTGAGGCATGTCTCAGCCTTGCTCAGGGTTTGTCAGGTGTTGCTTTTTCTGTCATCTTTTCCTGATTCCACTTTCCTTCCATGGAGGACTCACATATCAACATTTAGGTCTGACTGCTGTTTTGTTCTCATGTAGCACTGACTTTTTTACTGAATTAAAATTAGCTAAAGGAGAGACCCTCCAGCAGTGTGTGCCCTTTGCATGCCTAGCTAACACTGAAGGGCTGTGCATCCTCAGCCCTAAATTCCTCTGGAGTGATTAAAACAACCCTCCTGAGGTGAGTGGCTTCACCAGCATTTTACTCTAAAACTTTGGCAAATGACTTTGGGTTCAAATGCATCATACCAAGCAAGTGGTCCCTTCTTTAAAAAGGAAAGGTAGTTCCAGCTAAATTAAAGAAGTTAATGGAAAAAAAAAATTCTTCCAGTGGAACTGTTAATACAACCTTAGGAAAATGCTTTGGAGCATGTGTGTGGTTTGTTTCTTCACCCTTTGGGATGACAAAAATGCAGTGTATGTCTGGTAGAACTCAAAGTACTTCACACTCCTGTTTCAGCTCTTAGCAGGGTAATTCTCTCTAAGGTTATGAAATTTATTTAACTGTGACCTAAGAATACTGGTAGTGAGGTATAAAATGAAAATAGATTTAATAGTAAGTGCTTCTGATAATCTCCCATCTACTTTTATTACCTTTCTGCCATGCCCTGGTGCAGTAGTCTATTAATTCATTTAGGTGAGCCTACTTATTTTAAGGAGATGCTGCCATTTAGTTTGTTATGGAAAAAGATTTCAGCTATATATATATTTTTCTCTAGCATGTAATTCAAATTGGTTATTTGCTGTACATTATTATTTTGAGTTAAGAAGAAAATTCCAGCAGATGTGTGCTGTTCCTGCATCTGCAGTGTTCAATGTAAAAGCAACAACTGTAACAAATCATTTCCTGTTGAAGCTGCCTCAGAGTCACATCTTTGCCATCTTTTTCAGAGTCTTCAGATGAGAGTGGACTGGCCAACACCTCCACAAGGACACAGCTGCCCCAGTCCATGAAGATCATGCACGAGATCATGTACAAGCTGGAGGTGCTCTATGTTCTCTGTGTGCTGCTCATGGGCAGGCAGAGGAATCAGGTGAGCCCCAGTGGATGCCCACACTCACACTTGGTGTCTCTTTAAACCTGAGTGCTCATGAGTGAGATCATGGGCACAGAAATGCCAGGGCAGAGCTCAAGCTGCAAAGCTGGGCAGTCCCATCCTGGCAGCCCTGCCCAGAAACCAGGCAGCATTTCACTGGGAGCAGCTGGGGCAGGGCTGCCCACACACTGCGCTGGTGCAGGAGGGATGCAGGAAGTGTGTGGCTACCTGGGTGATGTCAGGAGTTCTCCCCCCTCCTGGTGCCCACTTTGGATGGAGCCCCTTCAGGCCTTACCCTTCTTTGGCTGCTTTCACTTTTGGCAATGCTCTGGATGATTTTTGCAGCATATTGCCATGACTTGGCAAAGTGTTCAACTCCCAGCTGGGAAGGTGCACTTCAGTGCTGTCAGCACTGGCCACTGCCTGCAAATCCCACTCATCTGTTCCTTTGCCTTTCTTCCTTTTAAAATGAAAAAAAAAAAAAAATGTTCCCTGCCTCACACAGGCTTATGAAGAACCAGTCACTGCAGCTTGGCTGTGGTTTGATTTAAATAGGTCAAAAGCAGGTTGTGAAGGGAAAACCAAAACAGTCCTTGGTGAGGTTTTGACAGGCTTCCAGCTTTGGCAGTCTGCTCAGCTCAGCAGAGCTTGGCATAGCAGGGGCATTCAGATGTCCTGGACACTGGGAGGGCCAAAAGAAAGGCTGTTATGTTAGGCAGGAGAGGCTGTGTTGTGAGCAGGGGGTTGGGGCACATTTATCTGCAGTATTCTGTTCTCTGGTAGTAACCTCCCAGGGTATCAGTCACAAACACCCCCCAGGGCAATCTCCTAAATCTCTTAATCTGAATACAGGTGCAGTTGCAGCTCAGTCCCAAACATAGCTCACCTGTTCCCTCCAAACCTGCAGCAGAGCTTGAGGACCTCCCATCTCTGCAAGTGTTCAAGGCTGGGGTTTGGAGCAGCCTGGTCTGGTGGAAGGTGTCCCTGCCCATGGCAGGGCTTTAACATCCCTTCCATCCCAAGCCATCCTGGGATTTTGTGACTCTAAGCAGACACTTGGCATTAAAAGAAGCAGATTCTGCATAAGAAGAAGCAGAGAGAACCAGTAATTCTTGCAGAAACCATAAACAACTCCTAATCATGTTGTCATTCCTTTTAGAAGTGCTGTTCCTGTTAGGCATGAAATAAAATGTAAACAAAGCCCAAAACATAACTGAAACTAGCAGAACATGGATCTATTAGAGGACTTTTTATTTTCCATTGTATCAAGGTAGATAATTCATCCCTGCCTGAGTTCCCTACAAGAATGCAGGTTTAGAGATTCTGCAGAAACAGCTTGCAGCCTGCACTCACACTCATCCTGCTGCAGCTGAATGTGCTGGATTCCTCCCCGCCCTAGGTCACTTGTGGTGTGTTCCTGTCAAATGTGACAAGGCAAAAAATCTGCTGCTGAAGATGAATTTATATTTTAATTTCCTGGGAAAACAACCCTTATCCTTCATCTGCTATTTCTGCCCCCATGCAGATGGGGAAACTAAGGATAAAGGTGGCCTGCAGTTCACTTCTTCCCAGGATTGATTCAGGACTGGAGTTGAATTCTTGAAGGATTTGAGTCATTGCATTCCCAAACACTTCTTGTCCAGAACTAGGGAATTTTGTTTGTTTGTTTGTTTGTTTTAGAGTTTTGTTTTGGTTTTTGTTTGTTTGTTTTTGGGGGAGTTGGTTGGGGGGGTTGTCCTTCATTTTGTTGTGCTTCATTTTTTTATTTTTGTTTTGATTTGTGAAATCCTCTGCCTTTAAAACACATGCTACTGCCTTCATTCCTTAATCTGCATAAGACTTGTGTGGCAGATGTGAATCCCCTGCCCTTCCTGAGAGCCAGGCACAGGAGGGCCTGGAGCTGAGCTGTTCTCCATGGGAAGCTCTGGAGTGCAGGCACAGCAGGTGCAGCAGCACCCTCAGACAAGCATCTCAGCTGCTTTTTGGTCTCTTTTCTGGGAAGGAATAAAAGCACAGGATTTGTTGTACCAGTCTGAGCAGCCAAAGGACTTGCTGGTTTAAGATTGGATTCATTTTGCATTGAATTTTATTAAGGGCATCACAAACCTGCTTCAGTTTGCTGTAATCATTGACATAATGGTCTGGCATTTGCTTGAAGCAAGGTGCAGCCTCCCAAACTCAACCTGTCCCCAAATGAATCTCTGAATGTTTGGTTTAAACTTGATTGCTGGCTAATTTGCATAAATGGAGAACTCTGGTAGCAGTGACTTAACTCCTCCTGTTGCCATGTTGGGGATGACCTCACCCTTGGGAATAAGTGGTGTTTCTCTGCAACTCTGGGCCTTTGCTGCCTTGTCATTATGGTCACACCCTAAATTACTCTCCTTATGTATTTTTCTAGGCTGTCCTGCATGTCTGTGTTGTGGTGAAGAGCCATCAGCTGATTTCCTTGTTCCTGCTGTCAGGAGCCACACTGCACACACACAAACTCAGTTTAGCAGAGACAGTTTTAGTCTTGAGAAAGCAACGGAGCAATTTCTGTGAAGCTGGATGGCAGCAGGAAAAAGCCAAAGTAGCTTGAAAGTTGAATATAGAGCAGGGATTGTCTTGGCATCCTCAGGGAGAGTCATTGTAATGAGTTTGGGCTCTGGGAGAGAGTGATGCAGAGGCAGTGACATGACTGAGGAGCTTGGTCAGGTGAGAATTCAGAGCTGAGCAAACTAAACAGCCCAGATTTGAAATCTGAGGCATTTGGAAAGGAGCAGATTGAGGAGTTAAAACTGAGTGTACAGAGCTGTTCCTTTAGTGAGGGTTGAGGCTCTTGGCTTCCTCCTGTTGTGCCTGTGCCATGGAGGGATAGGGGCACTACAGGGAACACTTTGTTCAGAGAGATTCCTGTCCAAGAGAGTTTCCAAACAATGAAGCACCAGAGGACTCCAAGCTCAGCAATCTGTCAGGGCAGTGTGGGTGGGAAGGAGCTGGATGCTCCTCAGGTGTGTATTTGAGGTGCCCAGCATAAATTTCTGATTTCCATAAAGGTGGGATAGCTGGTGGCTACAGCCAAGAGGAGTGCAAAAAGCCATCAGCTGTGCTGCAAACTAGAACCAAAACCTGTAAAACAGCATCAGCTTCAGATATTTTGATTCATTCGGGTGTTTGAGTAAATAGAACAAAGTAGATTGATCTGCTTGAAATGCTGCTGGTTACAGTTCTGGATCTTGGGGCAACCTGGGGTATTTTTAAGTGATTTTGTTTGTTAATTTTAAGGAATATGTCCATTACTTGGGCACTTAATTTTTGCAAAATGTTGCACATTCCAGTCATGTGGTTTTCATTTGAAACCACATCTCAAGGAATAATGTTTATACTAGGTCTACATCTAATAAGAATCCCACTTTCCCTTACTCCTCATCTTTTAAATTTCTTACATCAAAAGTATCCCAGCTTGGACTGAAGGTATTGAACAGGTGTTCACACCAAAATTATTAGCTTTTTTATATGAATTAAAGATATGTACCAGGCAGACTGATAAATGAACCTGAGCAATATGACATTTTTTTTCTCTAAAGTTTAGCTTCTCTTTAACCTGAAGGAGTAGAGTGGTGTGGTTGTGTTACTGCTGGACTCTGCTCAGGTGTTTTGATGAACAAAACCAATATTGATGGGGTTTTTTTTTTTGCCATCAGAGGCCTGCCTGAGCAGCAGCTGTGTGTCTGCAAAGGACAAAGACACTTAGGGGCTTGAGTGGCTGCAGAATATCCCCAGCTCAGCTGTTTGGTGTAAAGTGCATTTTCAGTGTGCTGGAAGTGATGTCCTGATGCCCAAAGCAGCTTCCAGAGATGCAGTGGTTAAGTGGAGTCCTGGTGAAGAGCTTTATCCCAAAATCAGTGCTTGGGTTAAACTTGTTTTCTATCCAGTGATATCCAGTGTGGATGTTTTCTATCCACATCCACAAATGGAAGCTGCTGCACTGTGGTTAACACAAACACTTGCTGTTTGAGACAAGAATTCACATCCTTTTGGCAGAGGATGACATCACTGAGCCCTTCTGTTTGCAGACTACATTAAATCTGTGTTTAGGCTGGAGCAGACATGTTTATACCTCTCTTGTTCCCCAGGTTCATAAAATGATAGCAGAGTTCAGACTCATTCCTGGCCTCAATAACCTGTTTGACAAACTCATCTGGAGGAAGCACTCGGCCTCAGCCTTGGTTCTGCACGGACACAACCAGAACTGTGATTGCAGCCCGGTGAGCAACCTCTGCAGTTCTGCAGGGGATTTTCATCCTGGCACACAGTTCTGAGGAGCTGTGCTGAGTAACTGGGTGTTTGTATCATCAGTGACTTGAGATGCTGTAGCACTCAGATTTTGGGGGATTATTGATTTCATTGAAGTCTATCCTTGGCTCCTGTTAGCAATGCAGCAGGGCCAGTTTAGCCTCTCCCCTCTCTCCTGGTTTGTTTGTTCATTTGAAGGAACACATCCATTTTGGGAACTGAGAAAGGAGTAAATTTCTGAGCCTGGAGGCCAGAGGTAGAAGACAACCAAAATTCAAAGAAAAGCTACCTAGGAGAGGCACAGAGTACAAATTGTGCCACAGTCACCTTTAGGGGTTGGGTTTGTGTGGTCTTTCCAAACCTAGATATTCTGAATTGATCAGTACAATTCTAAGCTTTTTTGCCTTTGCAGTGAGAAGGAATTACCTGTTATGTGCATAGACTTGGAGGCAATCTCCACTTCTATTTTGGGAAGTGCAGCCTCTCCATTTGTGCAAGTCATTTGCTCTGCTGTCCAAAGGGGGTTGATTTGGAAAGGTTTTCCATTCAGCTGTTTCATGCCTGCTTGATAACTAATGATAGCCAAAAATACTAAAGAAATGATATTTTTTTTACCTTTCTTGTCTCTTTTAGGACATTACTTTAAAGATACAATTCTTGAGGCTTCTTCAGAGCTTCAGTGACCACCATGAGTGAGTATGAGAAGCTGTGGTGGGTTGTGACTTGGTGCTGTTTGCCTGGCTGTGCTTCCAGGTGTCCTGGGCACAGGGCAGGCTCCATGTGAAGGGAATGTTGTGCTGTCCCTAAACTTCATGTTCCTTTCAGCTCTTGCTGTAACAGCCTAAGAATGTGCTCTGTGGTGGGCATGTCTGAATATGTCTGAATATGGGTTTAACCATATTAAACCCATAATATGTGGGTTCAACCCAGCCCATTTTGTCTTGTGTTGAGATGAGCTGCAACATGTACAGGATGAGTTAACACTTTCTGGCTGAAGGAATAAGGAGGCAGCTTTCTTCTTTTTTTGCCTTTTACTGAGAGCTGACAGTGAGCCAGGGAAATACAAAGAAATCTCCTGTCTGCCTTCAAAATAAATCCTTAGGAAAACTTGGGTGTGCTGGAATAATTAGAGGGGTGGTGCAGTTTGCTTGGGGTTATTTAATATTTAATGCTGTGCTGCTGGTACAGAGGTGTTTGAGACTTGTAGAATTGCATCCTGCATTCCATCAGTCCTGGGAGATGGTGTCCCTTCCTTACAAACTCCTGTGTTAGAGGCAGGGTGCACTTGAGGTGCTGCTCATTCCTAGAGCCAGACTGGTATTTTTGTGCAGGATTTTAGTCCTGTTGGATGGATTTCAAACATCAGCCTTTTGGATTGTGGAATATTAACTTGGAGAATGCAGGAGGCTGAACATAGAGAGGGAATGCTGACCTGTTGTAAATCCTTCATGCAAGATATTATTTGCCTGGGAATCACTCCAGGTTTTCCAATAAAATCTCTACAGGTGATGTTACTACTTAATTGGCTGCTGCAAAGATCTCAGGCTTGTTTGAGCAGAAAACAGCTCCCAGGTGTAGCATTGGAACAAGTGGAATCTGTTTGGGGGGTTGAAATAATTACATGAACTTTCTATGAAATCACAGATAAGCTGAGTTAACTGAGGACAAGCTGAGAGCAAAGTACTTGTATGCTGATGTTCATTCAGTGAAATTATGTCCAAACCAGACTTGCAGAGCTGTTCATTGTAGGGAGAGAAGGACTCTGTTCTCATTGCAGAAACCTGGTCAGTCCACATCAAAGGAAGCTTTACACAAGAGCCTCAGTGAGCACTAACCTGATGAGAGTGTTGGAAACAAGGAACCTCACACTCATCACTGCATCCTCTGCCCCCTGAGCTTTGCTGAAAAGGAATCTTTGCTGTCTGATTTCGAACACTTGCAAGCAGAGAGACTCTCAGGGAGCACACTGTGGGCAAAGGGGGCCCCTGGACTACACTACATTTCTACTCTGTCAGATTTATTCTTCACAGACAAAATAATTTATTTTCATTATGAAAAGTTCAGTATTTGATAAAGAATTTATGTACGTTCCTGGGATTTATATCCATTTTTATTTGGATCTTTACTTTTCATGATATATTTAAATATTTCCAGGGTAGAGTTTGTTCAGATAATAAAATACCAGGATGACTTAATCCTTTTTTGCAGTTTCTGCTTTCTTACTTAGAAAGAGATTTATTACTTAAAAAGAGCAGTCACTATAGGGTGGAGGAAAACTTCAGGAAATAGTGAAAAGGTTTGCTATTTTATACTAATTTTGGTCTGAAATTCAGCAAATGTTGGTCTAGATTTTTTTTTTAAAATTAGCATTATCCAGAAGAAAATACTTACAAACCATAAGATCCCAAACAAGTCAGCAAAGAACCATCATCTCAAAGCTGGTCAGTGTTGGAAGTGGCATTTGGTAAATTTTGGAGGAGGTTTTCCCAAGCTGCAGCTGGCTGGCCTGCTACAGGGAGCAGAGTGGCAATGCTGTGAAGAGTAGCCAGGAGAAAGCAGCTTGCCCAGTCCTGCAGCCCTTGCAGTCCTGTGGCTCTGCTTTTCATGAAATTGCATTTTTGCCTCTTGAATTCATCCTGCTTTTCTCTCCTCCTCCCCACTGTCTTGCTTTAGGAACAAGTATCTCCTTTTGAACAGCCAGGAGCTGAATGAGCTGAGTGCAATCTCCCACAAAGCCAACATCCCTGAAGTGGATGCAGTGGTCAACACTGACAGGTGAGAGGGGAATGAGGGTGTTGGTCACAATTTAAGAGTTTGGGAAGCACTCCCAGTGTAAGTTTGACATCAGCTGTTGTGTTTGACCTCTGTGTGTCCACTACACTTCCATTTCAGTGACTCCTTTCAGTGGGAGGTGTCCAGGCTTGTGGGATGTTGATGGTCATTAGCAAATCTCAGGTGGGCTTGTGCTCAGAATAAGGTGCTTTAAAAACAAAAGGAGCTTTAAAGCCCTAAGAAAAGGGGGTTGAGTTCATGGCTCAGACTTCACTGTGATGTGCTGGGTCTGCCTGTCTGACCTTCCTCAGGTTGGGCATTGCAGACAGACATGGAAAATAAACTGTCATCCCTCAAATCATTTAATTGCTATTAAAGCTTAGTTCTGGCATTCAGGAGCAGTGTGTGCACACATAAATGTCCATTTCCAGGCTGCATGAACACATCCAAGTGTCTGCCGAGAATATTTTAACAGCAGCTAATAACCTGAATAAGCTAAATTAGATTAACATGTTAAACCACTTAGACAATCTCTTCTCTTGCATTTGAGTATCTGTTAGATGGACTGTTTTGATCTAATAATCTCTTTAATACATGATTCTGGTGTTATAAAGCTCAGCAGATGGAAGGTTGTTTGCAGAATTTATTTTGTCAGAGTACTCCCAGGGTATCAGCAGGAACTTGGTCTGCACAGAGCAGATTTACCTCACTCCAAAAGGGAATCTCTAAGAGGATTTCTAGATTACAGTCATTATCATAATACTGTGTCTAATTGGGAAGAAGTTTTTTTTCACCCCTAGCATTTAGTTTTCAAGTTGCTTTTCTTGATACATGAGATCATGGCATTACTTCTGAATGAATTTGATGCAGGTGGATGCTCCACTGAAGGTGCTGTTTAATACAAGTAAAATTGCAGTTGTACAGCCTAATGTAGCACACAGCTTTCCATATCTGCTCTGCCACCTAAATGGAATTTAGACTTCCCTTTACATTTTTTGAGGGGGAAAAGGGGGTTTCTTTCATTCCTAAGCTCAAATGTAGTATTTTTTTCTTGATTCACACAAGGTGTGAATTGGTATTTCTGAAATTATTAAAATTTGGAGAGTAAGTTTTTATTTTGGACTTATTTGGAAGTCATGTTGCAGATATTGCAGGTATTTACCAATGGCAGTGAGGAGAACTCCTCTGCTGGTAGAACTAGCACAATATTTGTACTGTGTACTTCAATACTGAGATTGGATCATCAAAAGCTCTGGAGCAGTGACTGAATTCAGTGCTCAGTGCTTGCCCAGCCCTTCCACTCAGCTGTGATTTCTCACCTGCTGCAGGAGCCTTGTCTGTGATGGGAAGAGAGGTTTGCTGACCAGACTGCTTCAGGTCATGAAGAAGGAGCCAGCAGAATCCTCCTTCAGGTGGGTTCACTTTGCCTCTGAGGAAGTGTTTGAGACCCCTGGGATGTAGCTTTGGTTTTGTCCAGCTTAGAGCTGCTGAGAATGTTGGAGAATAGGCAGTGGAAAGTTCTGGCTTTGTTGTGCTGTGGTGGCAGTGCAGATGTGAAGAAATCACAGCCAGTGATTTTCTGCAGGACCAACAGGTCTGACTCCAGCTTCAGAATGGAGTGAAACAGTTCAGGAAACTGGATTTAAATTGCAGTTGTGATCAAGCACTTCCCTTGCCCCAAAACTAACACCTCCTTTCTTATTTTTCTCAGGTTTTGGCAAGCAAGGGCAGTTGAAAGTTTTCTGCGAGGCACCACCTCCTATGCAGACCAGATGTTCCTCCTCAAGAGAGGGCTCCTGGAGGTAAGTAAATTTATGTCAGGCATCCTCCATAGCAATCAAGAAGGATTTATCTGCAGTGAACCAAAAGAGGATAAAAATGTAGTGTTAAATATTATGATGGGCTTAGCAGAGAGGTGAAGGCCACTCAAGCTGCCCCCTGCAGTAGTGGGGGAATTAACACTCAGGGAGATAAGTCAGGATCGCAGTTTACTGGAGAAATCACAATGGATGCAGCAATAATAATAACAAATGAAAAACTGCCCCTTATTCCTGTGTAACTGTGACAAATACTGGGAACACTTACAGAAAATACCTGTGAATTCTGCTTGTGGCAGCCAGGTGTGGCCACTTGTGTAACCTGCATCACTGGGAACTCATTTTAACAGGATACTCATCTGAATTGTTGTCTTTAGTTTGGTGCTGTGGCATTCAGTCACCCAAGAACTTGCAGATAAATGCTTTAAATATTGATTAAATCAGAGTCTGTGTTGTGCTGCTGGCTTGGTCTAAGCTATGGCACTAACATGTTTTCCTTCCCTGCCAGCATATTCTCTACTGCATTGTTGATAGTGAGTGCAAGTCACGGGATGTGCTTCAGAGTTACTTTGACCTTCTGGGAGAGCTGATGAAATTCAATATTGATGCATTCAAGAGGTTCAACAAATACATCAATACAGATGAGAAGGTAAATATTTGTAAGAGCTGCCCCCTTTGGCTCAAATTACACCCTTTTATAACCAAACATAGCACTAAAACTTGGATTCATTTGGGTTTGGTGTGGTTTCAGAGCTTGGGGCACAATAAACATTAAGGGCTGAGTTGCCAAAGCCCCTCGGTGTTTTCAGCAGTGCTCCAGCTGTCCTGAGACAGTGAGTGCTGAGCTGGTCAGCAAACATTGCCCTGTTCCATGATCAGGCAGGCCTAAGGTCAGGCTCAAGGGTAGCAGAACATTTCCTGTGCAGTTGCCAGATTTGTGGTTTAGTAATAGTTGTGGACATTGAGACAGCTCCAAAAAACATTTACTGGAGCTTGCAGTTGGAATTCCTTCATGAATAAGGCTTAAAATACTTGATACTGCAAACAGATGTAGATATTTCATGTTATTTGAATTTAGAGACACTTTAAGAAGCTGTGGCTTATGTAATTAACTATAAAATTGAGCTGCACATCATTGGGCAGCTCTATACAAAGTGGTTTCGTGCTCTTGTGCACTTTGGACATTTAACATCAGCTGGTGGGTGGGTTCTGAATGGCCTTATACTCTTGCTTTTGTTGCTGTAATTTTTCTCTCATTGCTGTTAGGTCTGGTAGGCTTTGGAGAAGGGATGTATAAATGTATTTAAAAGAAAGCTGTATTTATTTTGAGGGTTTTTCTCTAGTAAATGAACTCAAACATTCTAGAGAATGTCTTTATATTTCCTCTGTGTTTCCTGTTTATTGATCTCTGGCTGGGGTTAGCTCTCATTCTGTGTGACTCCCTCACTGTGTTCCTCCCTAGTGCTGTGTGCTTGTACAAAATTAGTTCAGGAAAATATGGAGCTGCAGGAATTCCCCCTCTTTCAGAACAATTAGTGTATGAAATCTCACTTTCATTGGAGTGCCATAGCTTCAAAAGAGATTTTAGGGATGTCAGGATGGCATTTTTCCATTCCATAGTGTTTTTAAGTGATCCTTTTGTCAGCCCTCAGTGCCAGTGTTGGCTTGGGTGGGGTGAGGCAGAGTTGGGAGCAGTGTCTCCTCTTACCTTGTTAGAGATAACAAAAGGTAATGACCCTGAGTATATTTAGATCTTTGAAATTCAACACTAAAAAGTGTTTCTGTTCAGTTCCAGATATTTTTAAATCAGATCAACAGCTCTCTGGTGGACTCAAACATGCTGGTTCGCTGCATCACGCTGTCCCTGGACCGCTTTGAGAATCAGTCTGATGCTAAAGGTGAGCAGGAAGCAGTGGGGTGGGACTGGGGGGTGTTCAGTGCTGATGATGGTTAATGTAAATCTGGGCTTTGACACCCCTGAAAGTTTGAGCACCAGTTCTTACTGCCCTTGGTGCTTGGATCAATGTGTCTGAACCTGCAGCCCCTGGATATAGGAGTGTGCCTCCTGCTGACAGAGTGACAAAAGTATTCTTTGTCCCCTCAAAAAGGAAAGAAGCCCAGAAGTTTCTCTCCTCAATGAGGTGAAAAGCCACCTCATAGGACCTGGGGGACTTCCCCTCAAACTTAAGGATGGCCAATTGGACAGGAGCCAAAAAGTCCTGCCTGGGCAATTTGCTAGAAAAAGAAGTGAACAAAGAAACCAATGGCTTTTGTGGGGTGTTTCACCAGGAGCAAAGACCTCCTGCACCTAGCTCAATCTTTCTCTGTTTGTTATTTTGCCTTTTATTAAACCTTTTTGTTTCCAGCACTGTAACAGAAGCCATCCTCCTGATTTTTATGCCTCTAAAGGTAGCTGAGCTATCTTGGGTGTGTTATAGACCTCCAAGAGCTTATGAGACCTGGCTCAAAGAAGCTGCTATAATGTGGTGGTGTTTGCAGGGGTCCCAGGACGAGAGAAGAGATGAGAATCTTGACTCCATGTTTCAGAAGGCTGATTTATTATTTTATGATATATATTATATTAAAAGAAAATGATATATTAAAAGTATATTAAAAGAATAGAAGAAAGGATTTCATCAGAAGGCTTGAAAGGAATGGAAATGATAATAAAATCTTGTGATTGGCCAGACAGTCTGAGATAAGCTGGACTGTGATTGGCCATTAATTAAGAACAACCACATGAGACCAATCCCAGATGCACCTGTTGCATTCCACAGCAGCAGATAATTATTGTTTTTCTTTTCCTCTGAGACCTCTCAGCTTCTGAGGAGAAAAAATCTTAATGAAAAGATTTTTCATAAATGTGTCTGTGACACTCTAACACCTGGTGGTTGTGTTTCTCCTCTTGCTGCAGTTGCAGAGGTGCTGTCCGAGTGCCGCCTCTTGTCCTACATGTCCCAGATGTCCATGAGAATGTCCTTCCTCTTCCGTCTCATCAACATTATCCATGTACAGACACTCACACAGGTAAAGAGCTGCCAGGGACCTTGCACTTGCCTGACTGGGACTGCAGTGGTGAGCAGGGCTGAGCCTCCTTTCCCTGGAGGACACCCAAATCCCTTTTTCCTTGCAAGAACACTTCCACTGTGTGCTTTCCACAGGCTTGTTTTATAGCAACATGTATACAACAGCTGTCTTGGTATTTAGATTTTTTTTTTGCTGTGTCATTTTTACTTCCAGGAAAATGTGAGTTGTTTGAACACGAGTTTAGTTATCCTAATGCTGGCCCGAAGGAAAGAAAAACTCCCTTTTTATCTGCGCACCTTGCAACAGATGGAATACACAGAAAAATACCCTGGCTTCATCCTGAACAACTTCCACAGCCTCCTGCGATTCTGGCAGCAGCATTACCTCAACAAGGATAAAGACAGCACCTGCTTAGAAAATGTATGTGACCCTCTTAGTATGGCAGCAGCTGATCACAGCAACACCTGTCTGCCAGTCCCCTGGCAAAAATGGGAGCTTGGGAAGGGAAAGAAGGAAGGAAGTTCTGCCCCCAGTGTAGCTCTGTGGTGCTTTTCACAGCTCAGGCTGCCACGAGGCACATGCTGAGCTTCCCCAGAAACAGAGCCTGAGGTCCTGGCTGCAGCACACAGAAGTGAGACTTGCCAGTGCTGAGTGGGGTGGAGAGGCAGGGCTGGCAGGATGGCCAGGGAGGGGGAGGCAGGACAGAATGCAGTTCCCAGAGTAGTTAGCACCTTAGCCAGACTGTTCCCTCTTCCTGGTGTTGCAAACAGTGCAGCAAGATTATCTGATGGAGCTGCTGGAAGCCAAGGGAGCAGCCTGCAGGTTTCTGTGCCAGAGCTGGCTTGTCCTGGGTCCTGGTGGGTAGGAATAACCAAGTGTCCAGTTATGTGGGGGACACATGTCTGATGTTGGGCTGCTGGGGTGGCCCTTTGGCTCTGAGGGAATAATGAGGAAGGGGTGTGAGCAGGGAGTGTGTTGGTTTTTGTGCTCTCAGGAGCAGGAGCTACTTCCAGCATTGGCTTATCTGCGGCACCACAGGGTCCCAGTTTGTGTGTTTGGACTGGACAGCAGAGGACAAGTTTGGATTATGGGTGTACTGGCCCAGGCAGGCTGGGGTGACCCTGTGCTCCTCTTAGCAGCTGCCAGAGGCACTGGGGGTCCTTGTCTGTATCTGGAGAGTGTAGAGAGTGCAGCTCTTCAACACCCAGGGAGGGAGGGCAGAGTGGGGAGCCCAAAGTGTTGGTCACACTGTGGGGCTGGGCAGCTCAGGCTGAACAGGGAGTGACTTTCAGCTTTGGGAGGTGTTCCCTGCTGTCTGACCCCCCTGTTATCTGTGCCCACAGAGCTCCTGTATTAGTTTTACCTACTGGAAAGAGACTGTTTCGATACTGCTCAGTCCGGACCGGACGTCCCCCTGTGCCATAGTCAGCTACATCGACGAGGCGTACATGGACATTGACAGAGACTTCTCCGAGGAGTAATTCCCACCTCCAGCTTCTGATGGGCAGCTCGGAGGGTCCCTCTCAGCGCGGGGATTTTCAGGGATACGCTGTGTAGTGTGTGTGTGCAGCTCGGAGCTGCGGAGCGTCGTCCCGCCCCTGCCAGCCCCCAGCTCTGACCTCTGAGACTCGGACAGCTCTCTGGGCAACACATTCAGGGATGTATCTTCCAGTTGTTCTGGGATAAAATTAATCACCTGCACAAACCAGCCTGTATTATTTTTTTTTCCCTCTCTCCCAGTCCGGCAGGGCTGGCAGAACGGGTTTTGCTGACATGAGGGTTCTCTTCTCTGCATGTGCCCGTTGAGGTGTGGCTCTCTCAGGGCTGCCAGGACAAGCAAGTTGAAAAGCACAGCAATTGCCCTCCAAGTGTGAGGTCCAAGGAGCCCATCTGAGCAGGACCCCACCACCAGCCACGTGCAAAGCCACCACGAGGACTCCCTGCAGGTGTTAACTCTTCCGCCGGGCTTTGGAATCAGGGCTTTGGGCTTGGTTAGAGCATGAGTGTGTGTGCGTGTGTGTGCTTTTAATTCCTGAGAGCCCCAGCTCCAGTCACCTCTTTACCATCGCCTTTTGGATCATTTGGTACTAAATCTATCTGTGCATTAGGAGAGAACCTCTGCTCCTGCTGTCCTTCCTGCACATCCTTCCCATCCGGAGGCGTTTGCAGTGCTGGAGAACAGAGACATTTCAGCAGTGGTGGAATTGCAACAGGGGTTGGCTTTTTCATGGAGCACTAGCATTAAAATGTACTAATTTTTTAAACTTGTGGCTTGTCCCTTCTTGGGTAACTAATCTGGTTTTAAAATCCTTTTCAGGACCATTGCTCTTGATGTTAACCTGCTATGCCTGGAAGTCTTATGTCAGTCTCTGCTTTCAGCCCCTACTATCAACACATACATTAATCTTGAAAGTGCAATATTTACTGGAGATGTCCGTTTTTTCCTGGATCTGTTTTAATCAGAATGTGTTAAATGCTGGGAATAAACACTCCTGGTTGAAAGTAACTTTGTAGGATATGTTGGGAAGGGGGAATGGGGTTTTGGCAGTCTTGATTGCCAAACCTGCATGTGCCCTGCCTGCTCACCAACACCATGTTGCTCCAACACATTCCAATACCCAGGAACGAGATACACTATACTTAAGCCACTACATTTAAGTCAGAAACATGTCTTGCAGCTAGAGCTAAAAGAAATCAGTTTTGAAACCACATCTGAATTTTTTTAACATTTTCTAATTTATTTGACGAGATGACTTTGGCTCTGTCCAGGCTCCAGAGGGATGAGGATGTCCCAGAGCTGCAGCCTTTCGTCTCATTGTTGCCAGCAGCATGAAACCCACCCTGAGGCTCCCTGTGCTGGGGCTGGAGGAGTGAAGGAGGCTCCAGCCCCAGGAGTAGGACTTATCTCTGAGCATCTCCCTTCTCCTTTCTCTTCTCCTACTCCTCAGTGTCCTGCTGTGGGCTCACAGGCTGGTCAGAGCTGCTGAGCTTGTGCATAAAGCTGGAGCCTTGCAGCAACTCCTGAGGTTCCTGGTGTCCCCTCCCTGGGAGCTGCACCCTGCTCTGGTGAGGGTACCCTGGGGAGCTTCTTGCCATGGCAGCTTCACCTCTGTTCCTCACCAGGTCACCCCCACCCTGCCCCTCCCTCCCCTCAGCTCATTTCTTTCTCATCTGTACTTTTTTTGTTCTTGGGTATTTGTGTTTTTGGTGTATCTTTGCTTCTTCTTAACTGTAATAGATGTACACTTAAAATAAATGCTTCAAATTAAAAGGCTTTTAAGTTAAGGGATGCCTTTTCCACAGTGTAGTTAATGGGTGCATCCACTGACTGCTGCTGTAACCCTGCAGTCTCACTCCCCTGTGTTTTAAAGACAGTTTGGGGCCCAGCTGCCTCTGGCCTTGCCCATGGGCCTGGGGGAAGCTGAGCTGAGCCTACACCATCTCTGGGGGTCCACCCAGGCCTGGGTGCACAGGCTGGGCTTTGCTTTTGGGCTGACTGGGCAGAGAAGGGCACAGGGCAGAAACCCTGGGCAGCTCCTCCAGGGGTGGAGCGTGCTGGGCTCCAGGGAAAAGGCTCTGCCCCAGTGCACAGAGGGTGACAGGCAAATCCCAGCTGGGGCCACGTTCCTTTGGGATGTCTGTCCGTGCCAGATGCCACAACAACCTCATGGTGAGAGGGACCAGACCCATGGAGGTGGGCTGGGAGGGAGGTGGGACCCCTGGCACTAACAAATACCTCTGGAAGTGTGCACTGTCCCCGTGGATTGCTGAGGTTCGTGCTGCCCTGATTAATGCCGATTTGCTAACTGCAAATAATCATATTAAATGGAAACTATTAAAGAAATCTATTTTAAAGAAATGAGTGGAGGTGTCTTTTCTTTCCAGTGCCTTTGCCAAAGCCATAACCCCCTCCAGGGCTGTAGTAGGGGGTGTTACGTTCTCAGCAGTAGTGGCTGAGGTCTGGTGTGCCTCATGCCTCAGCTCTGCTCCCGTGCAGGTAGAGATGTGTTCTGGTGGGGAAGGATGAGGAAAGGGCTCTTTTCCCAAAACCCACCCCAAGCCAGGGCCATAGAGCTGGGAGAGAGAGGACTGAGCTTCTCTCCTGCCTGTGTCTCCCTGTGAAGATGCTCCCCAAGACCCCAGGGGCAGAGGCCAGGCCCTGGTTCCCCTGTGACACACAACAGAGCCAGTCCTGGTAATCTACATTTATTTCTGCAATGCAAAGCTGATAGTGACTGTTGCAGCCACTCACCTCCAAACTACAGCAGCAGCTGGGACAGGACAGGACAGGACAGCCAGGCTCTTAATGCTGGAAAAAATCCCCAAAGGGCTTTGGTGAGAGGAGGGATCCAGAGGCACAGAGCACTCTGCCACCCTTCAGCCCCAGCATCAGTGGGAGGTGAGGCAGCAGTGCCACAGCTGGGCGTGGCTGTGGCTCCAGGGCTGGCAGGAGCCGTGCCCAGCTCCCCACACTCCCATTCCAGGGGTGCCCACCTTGGACATGACCACGTCCCTGCTGCGGGCACGCAGTTTGTTGACCTGGCTCTCGGCGATGTCGGCGCGTTCCTCGGCGTCGTCCAGCTCGTGCTGCACCTTGCGGTACTTCACCAGGTTGGAGTTGGCCTGCTGCTCCTGGGGAGGGGGAGAGGAGGGGAGGGTGCATGGGGCACAGGGGACAGCAGGGACATTGCAGCCATGGAGGCAGTCCCAGGGAGGGACAGCCCTGTCCCCTGTCCCAGAGCAGTGACGGGCACTTACTGCCTCCTCAAACTGGCGCTTGTAGCTCTTGACCTTGCTCTGCAGCTTGTCAATCAGGTCCTGCATCCGAGCCAGGTTCTTCCGGTCTTCCTCAGCCTGCAAGTGCCCCAGCTCCCTTAGCCAGACCCCAGCAGCCCCTCACCTCCACCTTTATCAGAGTCCCAGTGTTGCCAGGTGACAAACACAGCATCAACCTGCCCCACCAACCCAGCCTGGTGTCACAGCACCTGTCCCTTGGTCCCCCCTTGTGTCGCATCAGCCAGTTCAGGAGGTGCAGGGAAATGGGCAGAAGGATCCAGTTGTGACAGGGAGAAGCTTGTGCAGTTGTCATTGCCCACATGGAGCCCAGAAGCAGCCCAGGCTGGGCTGGGCTTTGTGGGTGGGTTCTGGGATAACATGAGGCCAAGCAGAGAGGATTGTGCCAGGTGCTGCTGGACCAGGGCTGCACCTGTGTCCAGAGCTGCTGTACCTGGTAGCTCAGCTCCTTGATCCTGCGCTCGTACTTGCGAATGCCCTTCTGGGCCTCTGCCATCTTCTTCTGCTCCCCATCCAGCTCTCCCTCCAGCTCCCGCACCTGCAGGGGACACAGACTGGCTCAGCACTTGGCTCCCAAGCACCAGTGCCAGCCCAGCTAAAGCCAAGCCACTTTCCCAGCTCAGAGAAGCCACAGTAGAGGCTAAAACCATCCTGAGCAGGGCCCAGCCTGGCAGAGCTTGAGGACTGTCCCCTGGTCCTCCAGAGGCACCACCTGTCCTCAGAGGCATGGGGCAGAGTCTGGTGCCACAGGGACTGGGGCAGCCCCAGGAGTTGGCTCCTGAAGAACACAGCCAGGGATCTGCCCCTACTGTCTCACCCTGGCCTCCAGCTTCTGGATCTGCTTCTTGCCCCCCTTGAGGGCAATCTGCTCTGCCTCGTCCAGCCGCATCTGCAGGTCCTTGATGGTCTGCTCCATGTTCTTCTTCATGCGCTCCAGGTGTGCGCTTGTGTCCTGCTCCTTCTTCAGCTCCTCTGCCATCATGGCAGCCTGCAAGACCAAGAGCAGGGGGACATCACCTCAGGGCCAGGCAGCCCTGCCAGACCAGGGCTCAGTGGAGGTGTGACACCCACCAGCAGTCCCCACCACTCTCTTACATCTGTGATGGCCTTCTTTGCCTTCTCCTCGGCGTTGCGACACTCCTGCACCGCGTCCTCCACCTCGCCGCTCAGCTGGGAGACATCTGCCTCCAGCTTCTTCTTCTGGTTGATCAGACCCATGTTCTGCACAGAGAGCAGGTGCAGTGTGACCAGGGCTGGTCACTCACCACGGCTGGACAGACTCACCAGTGCAGACAGAGGACTTGGCAGCGCCTCCTCACCTGGGAGTGGAGCAGGGTGACCCTCTCGGTGCTCTCCAGCAGCTCCTGCTCTGCCAGCTTCCTGCTCCTCTCGGCCTGCTCCAGCGCCGCCCGCAGCTCCTCCACCTCTGCCACCAGCAGGTTGCTGCGGCGCTCCAGGGCACCCACCTGCTCCTTCAGGTCATCATTGTGGCGCTGGGTGTCATCCAGCTCCATCTGCAGGTCCTGTGGGGCAGCGTGGGGTCACTGGGGACAGCCAGGAGCCGGGCTGGCAGCAGGGACGGCACCGAGTCTGTCCCAACCTTGATCTGGGCCTGGAGCTGGCGGCCCAGCTTCTGGAACTCGGCAGCCTGGCGGTTGGCGTGGTTCAGCTGGATCTCCATCTCGTTCAGGTCCCCCTCCATCTTCTTCCTCAGCCTCACAGCCTCGTTCTTGGCCCGGGCCTCAGCATCCAGCGAGGCCTGCATGGAGTCCATGGCGCGCTGGTGGTTCCGCCTGCAGGACAGGCCATGCATCAGCCACGTCCCCTGGGGACACCCAGCCCTGCCCCTGCAGCCACATCCCCTGGGGACACCCAGCCCTGCCAGGGCCACGGTGCCAGCTCTGCCCCTGCAGCCACATCCCCTGGGGACACCCAGCCCTGCCAGGGCCACAGTGCCAGCTCTGCCCCTGCAGCCACGTCCCAGACTGTCCCCTCACCCCACACACCTCAGGTTCTCAAACTCCTCGTCCTTCTCCGCCAGCTTCCTGTCCATCTCAGCCTTGATCTGGTTCAGCTCCAGCTGGATGCGCAGGGTCTTGCTCTCCTCATGCTCCAGGGCTCCCTAGAGACAGCTCAGCCATGGGAAGGTGGTTCCTGGGAATGGGGCTCCCCTGGCCACCCATCGCACCCTGGCTTTGTCCCCCAGCCCATTGCTATGGGGGGCAGAGCAGGTGGAGCCACCCCAGGGCCTGCAGTGGTTGCAGGACCCCCATGAATGGGATTGCCAGGGGTCACAGCCTGGCTAAGGACTGTCACCCCATACAACCAGAGCTCCAGGGTGGGCCAGTGGCTCCTGAGGGCAGCAGGAACATAGGGGAAACAAGGACTCACCTCAGCCTCCTCCAGAGCTGCCTGGATGTCACTCTTCTCACTCTCCAGCACTTTCTTCACCTTCTCCAGCTCATGGATGGTTTTGCCTCCCAGACTGATCTGGTCAGTCAAATCAGCAATTTCCTCTGCCAGGGACAGAAGGAGTTTTGTCAGGAAGGAGTTTGTGGGATCAGCCCTGTACAAGTGATGTCCCCATCCCCCTGCCCAGGCTCAGCTGATGTCCCTCAGACCCTCAAAGAGCAGCCAAGGCTGTGCTTGGGAACATGTCTGCAGTCTGGGAGAGAGCACAGAAGAGGCATTAGGGACCTGGGGAGAGCTGTCTGTCCAACAGCAACACCCCCAAGGCAGCATCATGGCACTTGGCAGCACCATTTGGGAACAGGAGTCATCTGGGGACAGGAGCAGTGGCTCTGCCAGTCCTCCCAGAGTGTGCCCAGCACAAGGGCAGGACACACACTGGCATCCCAGCAGGGCAGCTGCATCCCTGCAGGGGATGGGCTGAGCAGCAAGGCCTCTCCTGGCCAACAAGGGACCCAATCCCACGTGTCTGAGGACACGGCAGGAGCCTGGGGGTGTCTGAGCCCAGTCCTACCCTGCAGGTTCTTGTTCTCCCTCTTAAGGGTCTCCAGGTTGTCCAGGGACTCCTCGTAGGCGTTCTTGAGCTTGAAGAGCTCCGTGCTCAGGCTGCGCGCCTCCTTCTGCGACGCCTCCAGCTCCACCTGGCTCTCCTCGTGCTTCTGCCTCCACTCTGCCAGGATCCTGTCAAAGTTCCTCTGCTTCTTGTCCAGGGCGGCACAGGCCGAGTTGGCGCGCTCCAGCTCCACCGACAGGTCCTCGATCTCGGTCTGCAGGCGGTGCTTGGTCTTCTCCAGAGAGGAGCACTTGGCGTGGGCGGCCTCCATGGCCTCCTCTGCCTCCTGCAGCCGTGTGGCCAACTTCTTCCTGCCATGGCCCCGGGGTGAGCGCTCCTGCCTGCTGCCATCCCACCCCACAGCCTCCCATCCAGGCAGGTGTCGCCACATTTCTCCTCATAGAGAAATGTAAGGCACAACTCCCCAAAGATATTCTGAGATTCGTGTTCTCTGAAGCTCAGAGAAAAGAAAAACAGTTCTTATTTGCTGTGCCTGTGTTGTTCACAAGTAGAATTGTGAACAACCTTGTGAAAGATTGTTTACCTGAGGGAATTAGTAATTAGATCCTCGTGTAAGTGTTTTAATTCACTGACCAATTAAATCCATGCGTGTCACTGTCATATTTTCTGAAAAATCCCTTTGCCAGGATTTCTTCTCCTGGGAAGATGAGAAGCCTCAGCTTCTCCATGTTTTGCTGCTCTGGAATGTGGTCTGGAAATTGTTCATCCAAACATGTGAATTGTTTTAATTTAATGACCAATCATGGTCCAGCTGTGTCAAGGCTCTGAGGAGTGATGAGTTTTTATTATTCGTTCCCGTTAAGCCTTCTTGTGTATCCTTTCTCTTTCTTTAGTATAGTTTTAGTATAGCATAATATAGCATAATGTAATGTAATGTAATGTAATATCTATCATAAAATAATAAATCAGCCTTCTGAGAACATGGAGACACATTCTCATCTCTCACCTCATCCTAGGGACCTCACAAACACCACACGTGTGTGTGTGTGTGTGTTGGGACTGTCAGCTGACAGTCATGAGATGCTGTGCAGTAAAATAGAGTTGAGTACTTAGCAGACGTAATGTAATGTAATATAAAATAGATATTCTATTTAGATGTAATGTAATATAGAATTATATGTATGTTTAGATGTAATGTAATGTAATATAGAATTCTATAGTATAATAAAGTAATAAATTGACCTTCTAAAAACATAGAGTCAAATGCACAATTTTCTCTTCCTTCATCAGAGGTGCCCTAATTCTAATTTTACAATAGGAGCGTTCTGTGTCACCCCAGGTCTGTGAGAGCCCCACTGCTGAACAGAAAGTCACCACCTACAAGGACCTGACTTGTGCCATGGGACTTACTTGGCTTCCTCCAGCTCCTCAGTCCTCTGGATGGCATCAGTCTCGTACTTGGTTCTCCACTGGGCCACCTCAGCATTGGCTTTGGACAAGTTCCTCTGGAGCTCGCTCTTGGCCTCCCCCTCCTCCTCGTACTGCTCCCGCAGCAGGTCACAGTCGTGCCGCGAGGCCTGCAGGGCATGGGCCAGGGCATTCTTGCCCTGAGGAAGAGAGAGGAGCTGCTGATTCTGGGCTCCAGGACACAGGCCATGGCACCAGGACTGGGAGCAGCAGCAGGGAACTGCTGTTCCTCCCAGGTGAAGAGCTGCCCTGTGTGCAGGGTATGTCCCACCTCCCCAGTCCAAGGGGCACTGCCACAGTGTCCCTCAGAGACTGGCCATGCCCTGAAACCTCACCTTGGTCTCTTCCTCCAGCTGCCTCTTGAGTTCCTCAATGCTCTGTGTGAACGAGACCTTGCCCCGGCTCAGCTGGTTGATGAAGGACTCCTTCTCCTCCAGCAGCCGGGTAAGCTCCCCTGGGTTCAAACACAGCCAAAACTGCTACTTCAGGACTGTAGGGCTGCAATCTGCACTAGCCCACACTCCCCCAGAGCCTGTGGCCTCCAGCTGTCCCCCCACCAGGGCAAGCTGGGCAGAGGTGCACCCAGTTAAAGACAAAGGATGCCAGCGAGGAATCCCTCCTGAGGCACACCAAGCTCTTCCCTCCATGGAGGAGGAGGACTGTCACAGCCATCTTTTATGAAAAATCCTTTCCTTAGGATTTTTCCTCCTGAGAAGCTGAGAGGCCTCAGGAACAAAATGTAACCAATGGTTATCTGCTGCTGTGGAATGCAACAGGTGCATCTGGGATTGGTCTCATGGGGTTGTTTTTAATTAATGGCCAATCACAGTCAGCTGGCTCGGACTCTCTGTCTGAGCCACAAGCCTTTGTTATCATTCCTTCTTTTTCTATTCTTAGCTAGCCTTCTGATGAAATCCTTTCTTCTATTCTTTTAGTATAGTTTTAATATAATATATATCATAAAATAATAAATCAGCCTTCTGAACCATGGAGTCAGATCCTCGTCTCTTCCCTCATCCTCGACCCCTGTGAGCACGGTCACAGAGGACAGCCTGCCTGGCTGAACCCCGCTCACAGCCAGGCTCAGAGCACTCTGAGGCAGCCGGGTGCCCCTGCTTTGTGCCCGCTCACCGTTCTCGGTCTGCAGCCGGCCCCGCTGCGCGTTCACGTCCGTCAGCTGCCGCTGCAGCTCATCCACTCTGGCCTTGGCCTCGTTCAGCTGGTCCTCGTAGGTGCGGCACAGCTTCTCTGCGTTGGCCTGCGGGCACCAAGCACAGCCTGGCTGAGTTCAGCTCTGCACAGAGCAACATCTCCCAGCCTGGGATACCCTGCCCTGCCAGGCACGTCCTATGGGCAGGCAAGGCAGAGAGCAGGAGCCTGCCAGAGCTCGCTGCCAAGCTAACAGTGGCTCACTGCAGCCAAGCTGCCCAGGAAATGCCTGCCCAGAGCCTCCAGACTTGACTAGGACAACTAAAGCATCCTGTAGTGACATAGGGACAAGCTACAAGGGCTTGGTCATGGCACAGTGACACCACCCAATGGACAAGGCTGCGCTGGTCACACTGCGCCCTGTCACAGACATATTTTATGAAAAATCCTTTTGGTAGGATTTTTTCTCCTGAGAAGCTGAGAGGCCTCAGAAACAAAATGTAAATAATTATTATCTGCTGCTGTGGAATGCAACAGGTCCATGTTGGTGTTTCTAATTAATGGCCAATCACAGTCAGCTGGCTCGGACTCTCTGAGAGTTATGAGCTTTTGTTATCATTCCTTTCTATTCCTTTCAAGCCTTCTGATTAAATCCTTTCGTCTATTCTTTTAGTATAGTTTAATACATCATTTTCTTTTAATATAATATATATCATAAAATAATAAATCAGCCTTCTGAAACATGGAGTCAACATTCTCATCTCTTCCCTCGTCCTGGGACCCCTGTGAACACCACTACAGCACCCAGCTGCACTGGTGTCCACAGGAGAGACCAACCAGCCCCCTGGAGAACCAGGACTGTGAAAAATGTGTATTTTATGATTGGCTTTTTGCAAATATTAAAATGAATATTATATGTGTTAGAAAGTTATGCTGTTTTAATTTTCTTAAGTAGTGTGTTAAATATAGTTTTAGGTTATAACATAAGGTTAAAATAGAAACTATGCTATGTAGGATACTTCTTTTCTAAAGAAAGGACTTGCACTGAGACAGCAGCCACAGGACATCTAAATCTTTCAGAGAAAGAGAATTTATTGCCCCATTATCAGAAGAAATGAACTTCTTGCCTCACTCAGCCATGAAGATGCCATTAGGATTCAGAGGAAGAAGCTGACACTGACCAGACAGAATCCTGTGTTTGAATGGAATTCATGCATCATCTATGAGGTGTATGAATATGCAACAGGCTGTTGCTTTTAAGGGTTAATCCTCTGTTAACATGGGTCCTTTTTCACGCTTATGTTGCCCAGCAAAAGGTACTCGGACTGCCTGTAACTCTTTGTTTCTGTTGTCTCATATTGTCCTAATCCAAATTGTCCAAAATTTTTATTACTCTAATTATATTGCTATTTTTATCTCGGAATCTCTGCTGGTCAGAGTGACCTTGAGATGCGTTAGAAAGTCTCTTTTCTCAGCCTGGCAGTCAAAGAAGGAGTCAGAAATCTTCTGTTCTTGTTCTCAAGGCTGTTTATTGTTTCTTATCTATAAAATTCTTTCTCCAACCCACCAAGGTCTGTCTAGCAGATCAGGTTGATGCACACTGCCCATCCTTGGGGCAGTGTTATCTTTTTATACTAAAAACTACGTGTACACTATTTACAATAACTTCTTAATACCTATCACTTATGTTAGACAGTGAGTTTCTACTCTAAACCAATCTAAAAGTGCCAATATCACCTAGAAGATGAAGACTAGGAAGAAGAAGGAAAAAGGACAAGGCACACGTAAATTCTTCCATCTTGGGACCCTGAGCCCCCATTCTAAAAACCTCAAAAATCTGTTTTTCACCTCGTGACAAACTAACTATTATTCTACTTAAACTTTCTTGACTTCTCATATAAAGGTTGGTAATTGTTTTTTCCATGGGTCCAGATCAAAGGCACAGGGGTCTTGGGCTCTGTGCCAAGGTCTCTGAGCCTCTTGGCAGGGTCTCGAGTCTTCTAGGGCAGTCAGAGGAATTTCCTGGGTTCTGACATTTTTATAACCATTTTATTACTATGAAACTTTTAAAATTTTAAAACCAAGTGATGGGCGTTTTTCACAAGGACCCACCTTGCTCTTGGTGATGTACTCAACATTGGAGGACAGATCATCAATCTCCATCTTCATCTCGCTCTTCTCCTTCTCCAGTTTCTGCTTGACGCGCTGCAGGCCGTCGATGCGCTCGCTCAGCTCGGCCACGCTGTCCGCGTGCTTCTTCCTCAGCGCGGCCGCCGTGGCCTCGTGCTGCAGCGTGGCCTCCTCCAGGTCCCTCCTCAGCTTCAGGAACTCGGCCTCCCTCTTCTTGTTGAGCTCCAGCTGCGTGGCCGTGCTGCCGCCCGCCTCCTCCAGCCGCTCGCTCAGCTCCTCCAGCTCCCGCGACGCCTCTGCCCGCTGCTTCTCCACCTTGGCCCTGGCGGCTCGCTCGGCCTCCAGCTCCTCCTCCAGCTCCTCCACGCGTGCCTGCACACACAGAAAAGGGCAGGTGCTCCAAGATCTGGGTGAAGCTCCAGCATTGATACATGGTCTCTTCCAGCTAGGTCTTGTCTAGCTCGAAGAGACCATAGATCAATGCTGGAGATTTATATCTTGGAGATTTATATCACACCCAAGATAGCTCAGCTAGCTTTGGAGGCATAAAATCAGCAGGATGGCTTCTGTGGCAGTGTTGGAAACAGAAAAGTTTTAATAAAAGGCAAAATAACAAAACTCTTTACAGAGAAAAACCGAGCCAGGTGCAAGAGGTTCTTGCCCCTGGTGAAACACCCCACAAAAGCAATTGGTTTCTTTGTTCACTTCTTTTTCTAGTAAATTGCCCAGGCAGGACTTTTTGGCTCCTGTCCAATTGGCCATCCTTAAGTTTGAGGTGAAGGTCCCCAGGTCCTATGAGGTGTCTTTTTACCTAATTGAGGAGAGAAACTTCTGGGCTTTTTTCCCTTTTTAGGAGACAAAGGACAGTTTTGTCACTCCCCATTCCTATACAGCATCTCTGCTCTCCGCAGTGGAGAGCATCTCTGATGATGATGGGAGGCAAAAAGCCACCAGTCTTGGGCTGTTTTGGAAGGCAGGTGCTCCTTGGTAGCATGTTTGGAGCTCCTGCTCTCCTCTGTCCCTGCCATCAGGATCCAGCTGGCATTAGCTTCTGTTTATGGGAACTTTCATGATTCTGGGGACCTGTCTCTGATAGGAAGAAGCCCAGTGACCTAGATTTGGATTTTCAGAGTTTGGTTACTGGATTAAAGGTTTTATTTTGGACAAGGAACTACATCCTGGAAGCTGTTCCTCAGGCTGGTGATAGTGTTCACCTCAATAGCTCATTCTTTAATTTTCAACCCACCACATTTTGGCAGAGGGCTTGGCTCCTGCTACTCATGCCAGCTTTTTCCAAGGGGATGCCCCTGTGCTCAGAGAGGGACTGGCTCATGCAGATTCCCCTGCACATCACATTTGATGGAAATTATGGACTCCCAGGATGTAAGAACAGTTCTTCCCACCATACCTGGACCTCCTTGATCTTCTTCTGCAGCTGGGCCTCCATCACTTGCCCATCTTCAATCCTTGAGTTCAGCTGACTCATCTCAAAGTCTTTCCTGTACAGACAGAGCCTCTGATCAGACAAACACTGTCCTGACAGGTCCTTCTGGCTCCTAAATTTCCCTGCACTCTACAGGGTAGAGGATGAACAAGCCTACAATGGAAAGGGACTGAAGGGATAAGCAGCAGCTCATGGAAGGCTCACAGGAAGGGCTCAAGTAGCCAAATTGGCAGAGAGCTGGTTCTGAGGGTTTCCCTCTGAGGTCCCAAGGTGTTTTCCAGTTCCCCAGTGAGAATGGGACACGACTGAAGGCTGTGCTTGCAGCTGAGGCCCAGCAGTGTGCTGGATCCTGCCAGGTAGGTCCCTCCTGTCCAGCCCCATGGACAAAGGAAGGTCTGTGAGCCCTGGTCTGTGAGCCTGTCATAAGTTCCTCAGCCTCTCTGCAAAGTGCCCAGGAAATCCAAGCCCTCACTGTGCCTGGGCTGGTCACACAGCAGTGCCCAGAGGAGGATGACACAGCCACAGCCCAGCTGCCCCTGCAGAGACCACACTAAATCTGCTGGCTTTAGAGGTGCCCAGAGCCCAGGCACCTGTCACACACTCACTTCTTGAGCTTCTCATCCAGCTGCTGTTTGTCATTCTCCAGATCCATGACAGACTCTTGTGACAGCTTCAGGTCTCCTTCAAGCTTCCTCTTGGCTCTCTCCAGGTCCATGCGGACCTTCTTTTCTTGCTCAAGAGAACTTTCCAGCTGGAGAACCAAGGGAGGTGGGGTAAGGAGGGAAAGGACCTTCTGTAGCCTCCCCTTACCCATGTCCACTGCTGTGGGAACTTCAGCAATCCCCTGGAGGCCAGAGGTGTTTCCCAGCTGGTCTCCAGTCCCACTCCCTCAGCCCAGGACTGCTCTCCATGAGGTGCTCTACACCACCTCTTGTTTTGGGGGTAGTTTGTCAATGGGATTATTCATCAACTGGTCATATTAAAGGGGGATCTTGTAACAATCCCACACTCCAGATGCCACTCAGGGACAGCCTTTGGGCTCTCCTGGAGATGTGACTCAAACCTCTCTTGCTTTATTCTCACTGGCCTGTGACTCACATCATCCACTTGCTGCTCCAGTTTGACCTTGGCTTTGGTCAGTGTGTTGACCTTGTCCTCTTCAGCCTGTAGGTCATCCAGGGCCTGCTGATGGGCCTCCTGCAGGGCTTTCTTCTCCTTTGTCAGCTTGGCAATGATCTCATCCAGACCAGCCATCTCCTCAATCAGGTTTTTAACCTGCATCAGTGAGGACAAAAGTAGAGAGCATCTCAGAGGGAGGTGCAAAGCTGCTCCAGCAGCCTGACCCTGGCAAGGCAGGAGTCCATCCATGGGCAACACCAGCTCTGCTCCCCACCAGCAGCCAGCTCCTCTTCCCTCAGTCAGGCTGGCCCCACCAGGTGGGTTTTCCATGCCTCAGATCACTTGCCACAGCACAGAACCATCTGCCTACAGCCCTCTGGGCAATGAGGCAGGACACAGAGGGGTTTTTCCCTCTCACACTCCCCTTTTCCTCTGCCCTGCCCCAGTTTCCCCACACCAGCAGCCTTATCCCAGATGCTCCTCTGGTGTCCCCACAGGCACTGAGGCTGGCCCCTGCAGGGTGCTTGGTTACCTTGTTCTCTGTGGCGTGTTTCTCCTTCTCCACCTTGGCCAGTGTGATCTCCAGGTCATCAATGTCCTTCTTCAGCTCTGCACACTCATCCTCCAGCTTGCGCTTCTTGGCGGTGAGCTCTGAGCTTATCTCCTCCTCATCCTCCACACGCTCCAGCAGCTCCTTCACCTTGGCCTCCAGCTGGATCTTGGACTTGATGAGCAGGTCACAGCGCTCCTCTGCATCTGCCAGGTTGTCCTGCTCCTGGGAGAGGCACAGGAGAGCAGTGCTCTCCCTCTGCCCCAGCACTCTGCTCTCAGCCCTGCTGTCCTGCCCTTCTCCTTGTGGAAGGGGCAGAGCAAGCCTGAGGTGCTCAGGTGTACAAAAGGTACAGCTCCAGTCAGTGCCTGTCATCAAGGTTCAACCACTCACTAACCAGGGCCAAAGAGCAGCTCAGTGTTTCCAGAGGAAGGACAAAAAAAAAAAAAAAAAAAAAACCAGCAGAAAATTTGGCAAGAAAACATTGCCATCCCCTCCCACCACCCTGTGAGGAGAGCACCCTTCCTAGAGCCAGGGGATCACAAATCCCTGTGGCAGCCCCAGCATGGGATGGTACTTCAGTTCTGCAGTCTTAGGTTGTGTTTCAGACAGATTGTGACAATGAGGGAGCTTCAGAACTGCAAGAGGCTGAAGGAGGGTTCTAGGATATTCTGCTCCTACTTTTACCCATGGATCCTGCACTGTCTTAACACCCCAGAGAGAGGGTGAGGCACTCACTGCCTGCAGCTGCAGAGCCAGGTCGTGCTTCTCCTGGATCATGGAGACTTGCTTCTCTTCCAGCTCCTTCCTCTTAGCCTCAGACTTCTCCAGAGCCTCCTTCAGCTTCTGGAATTCCTCCTTCAGGTTGGACATTTCCTTCTCAGTCTGAGCAGACTTGAGTAAAGGCTTGATCTTGAAGAACAGCTTCATCCAGGACCAGTTCTTGACAGCGTTGAAGGCACGGATGTTCCACTGGATGGTGTAGAGGGCGTCCCTGGGGGAATACAAGCACAGCATCATCAGGGGTGGACATTCCCCATGTCCCATCCTGGCTTCTGCAGGCCTGGATTTGGCTCCATTCTCCACCAGCTGGACAAATGGCAGAATGGTGAATGAATGGGACACTGTCTGCACACTGTACTGGCCCTGCTGGGCTGGGTGGGGTGCCTTGGATCTCAGCTCTCCTCACTCTGCCTCCCTCTGAATCTTCCAGTGCAAACCAGAGGCTCCCACACCTAGATCCTCCCTACCAGGGCCATGCCAGACCTCTTCCAGGTTTGTCTCCATCCCTCAGGATGCCAGACACAGGCAAACCCCACAGATCAAACCCACAGACATGTGCAGAAGAGACAAGGAGACACAAAGTTCTGCCTTTTGCCCCCACACCTCTACCTCCTGCTGATGATCTTCTGATACTCCACACGCATGAGGTACCCCCGGATCCTGGCCTGGAGCATTGTCAGGACCTTGGCCAGACGTTCATCTCGCATCTCCTCCAGCAAGCCCAGCAAACCAGCCTTGAAAAACACCTGTGGGCAAGAGAGTGGAGTCACCAGCAGAAGGACAGAGTAACACAGCCTGCTAGGGAAACATGGAGCTGCCCCCACACATGGCACAGGAACCAGACCTGCCCTGAGCACATCATCTCCCCAGCAGGGACAAGATGATGTTTGGGTGGGACGAGGTCAGGCAGCAGTGACCTGCTCAGAGCTGCTCTTTCTCTTCCCAGCCTGCACCTTCCTCTGCCCTCCTGAGTCCCTTCAAGGGCCACACAGACCCTGCAGAGTGCAGGGCTGCAGCAGGGCTGTGGCCAGGCACAGAGAGTAACAGCAGGGGAAACTTCTCCCTGCCAAGGATCAGCTGCCCTCTCTCACCTTGGTGTGACCAAACTTGTACTGGGCATGGTCCAGTTCCAGGGAGCTCAGCAGCTTCTCTGTGGCCTTCCTGCTGTCCACAAACTTGTCTTCTGGAATGGCTGCTGGATTGAGGATACGGTAGCTGTGGGGAAAGCAGAGGGAGGCCATGCAAGAGGACTGCAGCACCAGCATCACCCCAGAGCCCCAGGCATGCCAGTGCCCACTGGGGCCATGGGGCTGCACCACAGGCTGGAGCTGGGTGTGAACCAGCTGCTCCAGGGCACAGGATTGCAGGCACCAGGGAACCCTGGCAGATTTTAGTCCCTGAACATCAGGGAGACTGTGCCAGGACACCACTGTCCTCATTAGGCAGCATGGATGGGACCCTGAGGTGAGAACCCTGAGGATCCATCCCAAGGGCAGAGAGAAATGTGAGCCAGGATCAGAGAAGCCTGAGCCTGTGGATGCCATGGGACAGAGAAACAGCAAGTGTTTCTCACAGCAGCTTGTGAGAATTTTTAGGAAGTTGTAAAGATGTGATAACTTTTTAAGTATAAATAATCTGCAGGTGGTGTTTTTCTACTTCATCTGTCTGTTCTTCTCAAAAACAGTGTGTGAGGAAGATGTTTTTATTAGTTAGCCAATCAAATAAAATCTATTGTCTCACTCTATAAAAACCACCAGATTTTCTTGAATAAAACCTTCTTTGCTCTTTGTTCCCGATTGCAAGGCAAGATGTATTCTATCACCATCTGTATGGCAGATTATCTTTTGTCAAGTGGGCAGTTTGCCTTATCTCTCTCTTTGAGTGACCACAATCACTCCTCCCTCAGGGGGACACCTGCTGATAACAGCTATGGAATGTCCCTGCATGGCTGATAAGAACTACAGCATCCCATTGGGAGATGTGAGCCCAGAGGGAGGAGCCAAGCATTCCTACCCAGATATAATCCAGAGGTTTTGAGACACCAGCACAGCTTCTGCACTGGATTCCCCAGAGGAACAGCAGTTCTTCTTCCACTGGATCTTCAGAGGAAGAATCCATCCTTCTCTACAGGATCCCCTTGCTCCAGCAGAACCAGCCCTGACACTGCAGGAGGGCTGAGCCACAATTCCAATGGTTCTGCTGCCACCAGCCTGACCCACAGGGTGTCAGGCTGGGTTCTGACTCTGGCAGTGTTGGTTTAGTTTACTGCATTGTTTATTTTACCTTTTTATTTTTTTTCTTCCCTATTAAAGAACTGTTATTTCCTGCTCCCATATTTTTGCCTGAGAGCCCCTTAATTTAAAATTGATAGCAATTCGGGGGGGGGGGGGAGGGTTTGCATTTTCCATTTCAGGGGAGGCTCCTGCCTTCCTTAGCAGACACACCTGGCTTTCCAAACCAAGACACTCTTTCTACAACACTGCCTCCTGCCTGTTCCTGTGTTTTTCTCAGCACAAGAGTGACATGAGCCTTGCCACCTTCCCCCTGCAGCAGCACCTCAAACACCCAGATCCCATCCCAAACTCTCCAGGCCTGGCACCCCAGAGCCAGCAGCAGAGCTATCCCAAACTGGACGGGCACTGGGGGGTCACAGCAGCTCTGCACAAGCTGGGGAGCAGCTCAGAGCCAGGACAAGTCTGTCTGCCCTGGAAACACGTGCTGGGTGAGGAAGAGGAGGGCGTTACCGCTGCTTGAACTCTGCGTAGAGGATCCTGTTGGGGAAGCCCTTGCGGCAGATGCGGATCCCTTCCAGGACTCCATTGCAGCGCAGCTGGTGCAGCACCAGGAAGGAATCCATGGCTCCTGAGGGGCAGGACACACACAGAGCACGTGCTCAGCCCAAGAAGACAGAGGAAATGCAGCTGCAGCCTGGGTGTGAACCCTGGGAACATCCTGTGGTTTGAACATGGCTGTTGGCCTGTCCTGCAGGTGTGTGCTGAGCACCAGCGCTGCAGCCTGGGCCTTGCATGGTGGAACTCGGCCTGGAAGACTCATCCCTGCCTGCTGTGCATCCCATTTTGGGTGTGCATTCATGCCAAGTGCCAGGCTGCACACCCAAAATGGGAGCCTGGCAAAGCTCATTCTCCCCAGCAGAGGAGATTGATCTGGCTCACAGGAGTTTCAGCACTGGGGTCAGGGCTCAGTGCAGTATGAAGAGGGCTGGGGAGAGGGTGGGTGCAAGGATCCCTGCCAGTTCCCAGACATCCCCAGCCCCCTGAGCTGTCCCATACCTGGGGTCTTTGTCTCGTTGGGGATGATGCAGCGCACGAAGTGGGGCTGGGTGGAGCGCAGGTTGGTCATCAGCTTGTTGAGGTTCTCCTGCAGGGGCACACGCAGGGTGAGGGGACAGCTCTGCTTCCCTGCAATGCTTCTCTGTCTCTCCAGCTCCTTTCCCCCACAGGCAGGGAGGGAGCAGACCCTGAGAGCCCCTTATGGCAGGAGAAAGGGAATTTCCTCCTGCTATCCTGGCAGGGACATCCCCACCTGGGGCAGGGTCAGAGCCTCCTGCCAGGGTGGGACACTGTCCCCATGGCAGAGGGGGCTGGGCTGGCACACAGGCCAGATGGCACTGGCAGGTTTTGCTGTGCTACAGAATTTTGCAGTGCCAGATGCTTCCCAAGCATTTGTAGGTAAAGTTTTGCTGCAGGGGAGAGCCAGGGACACAGGACTGAGCATATTCCTGGAACAGAGCTCTGTGCTCAGCACCCTGCAGTTCCAGTGCTGGTGTCCACACTGGCTGCAGACAGAGAATGTCAGGATGTGCAGGATTTCCCTGCACTTCCACACTGCTTCACCCCCTTTGGCTGTGGCAGAGGAACTGCTGTGCCAGACTGCTCCTCCTTTTCTCTCCAAGGCAGCTCTACCCTTGATCTTTCCAGCTGCCTTCCCCTGCTTGTACAGGCTCAGCCTGTCCAGGACATGCTCAGGGAAGAGCTCCACATCACCATGGGGCACCTCCTCACCACAGACACCTTTCCCCAAGGCCTGTGACTTATCCAAAAGGAAGAAAGTCACACTTTTCCCTCAACAGGAGCTGCCTTCTGCAAGCACCTTGGCAACGAATCACAGAATATCCAGAGTTGGAAGGAACCCACAAAGATCATCCAGTCCAGCTCCAGGCCCTGCACAGACACCCCAACAACCCCCTCTATGCCTGGGAGTGCTCTCCAAACTCCTGGAGCTCTGGCAGCCTCAGGGCTGTGACCTTTGCCCTGTCACAAGGCTGTCATGGCAGGACACAACCCTCTGTGCTGCTTTCCAGTTGTTGAGCTCTGGGCTGGACCAGTAACCCCAGTGGTGAGTATGGGATGGAGCTGTGTGACATCCTGAGCTGTCAAATGGGCCAGGTCACCCCCCAGCACAGGGAGCTGCCTGCCCAGAGACCTGCAAGATCCTGCTCCATTGTCTTCTGTCCTTCCAGCTGACAGGAATGAGGAGAGAAGTAGCACAGACTTAAAGTGATGTTCATGGAATTAATTATCTAAACATCACTACAAGTCTTAACTGCCTCTCTCTCAGAGGTGGAGGAGCTGCCACAAGCATCACGAGGGCAGGAGCAGCACGAGCCCAGCTCCAGGGGAAGGGAGCTCTGCCAGCCTGGAGCCTCCTGTCCTGCCCTGGGAGCATGGGGACAGGGCTGGGACTCTGCCAGGCACAGCCCCCTTGGCCAGGGGTGACAGGGAGTTGGGGGCTTTGGTCTGGTGGTGTCCCTCAGGAGCTCTCACGCTCCTTCAGGGCCCAGGAAATGCAAGAAACCAAGTCTTGGCAGGGAAGTGTGACTGCTGGTGGGACCCTCAGCAGGTTCCCCTCATGGCCCTGGATGAGGGACTGGCTCTCACCTTGTGCAGCTGTGACACTGTTTGGAAGGAAGCTGCCTTCTTACGTTTCTCCTTGGTCCCTGGCTTGTGAGGTTCCTCTGTTGGGTTGAAATATTGATTACTTACATCAGGAAAAACATCTGCCTGCCTTGAAGGACTCAGGGGCATCCCCAAACACCCCTAAAATTCCCACAGCCCTTGCTGTCTCTAAAGCAGAGGTGATTGTGCCCTGCTGCAAAACAAAGACACTGACCACCACAAACACCCAGCAGCCACCTCCCACAGCACCCAGCTCTGGGTGTTGCTCCTCAGCTCCTGGTAGCAAGACACCCCTTCACACTCCCAAAGTCACAGGGCCACCACAACAACCCTACTACCCCACACAAGCCCTTAAACCAGCACCCACCAACTTGGATTTTAGGGATCAGTGTGGATTTTCCCTTTGCCTGGGCTGCTGGGGACAGGGATGCTGCACCAACATCTGGGAGGAGAGGAGAGGAGAGGAGAGGAGAGGAGAGGAGAGGAGAGGAGAGGAGAGGAGAGGAGAGGAGAGGAGAGGAGAGGAGAGGAGAGGAGAGGAGAGGAGAGGAGAGGAGAGGAGAGGAGAGGAGAGGAGAGGAGAGGAGAGGAGAGGAGAGGAGAGGAGAGGAGAGGAGAGGAGAGGAGAGGAGAGGAGAGGAGAGGAGAGGAGAGGAGAGGAGAGGAGAGGAGAGGAGAGGAGAGGAGAGGAGAGGAGAGGAGAGGAGAGGAGAGGAGAGGAGAGGAGAGGAGAGGAGAGGAGAGGAGAGGAGAGGAGAGGAGAGGAGAGGAGAGGAGAGAAGAGAAGAGAAGAGAAGAGAAGAGAAGAGAAGAGAAGAGAAGAGAAGAGAAGAGAAGAGAAGAGAAGAGAAGAGAAGAGAAGAGAAGAGAAGAGAAGAGAAGAGAAGAGAAGAGAAGAGAAGAGAAGAGAAGAGAAGAGAAGAGAAGAGAAGAGAAGAGAAGAGAAGAGAAGAGAAGAGGACTGAGGTAAAAAACAGGGTGGGGGGGTTCCTCACCTGAAGCAGAGCCCACATAGTTCTCATAGAGGGAGGCCAGGAGCTTGTTCTGGGATTTCTGGAAGACGGACACCACTGTCTCGTTCAGGGGGTCCTTGTTCTTGTCCAGCCACCCCACGATGTTGTATGGCACCTGTCCCAGGACAGGAAAGGTCAGGCCAGCCCTGTCCCTGCCCAGGGGGAGCTGTGGGGGCTGGGAGGAGCTGTTGGGGACGTACCACACCAGCGTAGTGCACCACCTCAAAGTGCGCCTCGTACTTGCGCTTCTTGTCCGGCCGCGGCTTCTGGAAGTTGGGCGACTTCCCAATGTGGTTGTCGTAGAGCTTGGACTTGAAGGTCATGTCAGAGGCTTTGGGGAACATGCACTCCTCTTCCAGGATGGACAGGATTCCCATGGGCTGCAGGGAGAGGGGGGATCAAGAGGACTGAGCTCGGTGTTGCCACGTCCCATCCCAAAACAGGGATGCTGGGGAGATCCCATCCTAGCCCAGGTGCAAGACACTGGCCATGGGGGCAGGCTGTCATTGGCATATTCCAGGCTGCACCTGACCTCCATGTGGGACTGGCCAGGCCTGCAAGACATGGCAGTTTGCCCTAGTCCAACAGATTGTTGAGAAGGAGGGATCCTCTCCAGGATTGCTCCTTTTCAAAAAAAATTAAAAAGGGTTTCTTTCATGCAATGGTGGAAATATTTTCTACAAGCTGCTCTGAATCAGTGAATGCTCAAGAGGCACTGATGGGCTGTAAGTGGGTAGGAAGAAAGGGGAAGAGATGATTGCTCTCTGGAGGAAAAGGCTGCACCAGGTTTTGTGGCTCCCCAGTGGGTAGAAACAGAATTTCCATGTTTTCATAAAGTCAAAATTTGTGTGGAAAAGATCTCAAGGGGCTGGAGGCTCTGAGCTGTAAGTATTGGGAAAAAAATGTTGGGCACTTGCCACTGACCTGGAAGGGAATAATTAAATTTTGGTAGCAGAGCACCTCTCTGTTGCAGCCTTTGCAAACAAACTGTCCCCCAGCAGTACCATTTCTGTGCCCTGCCTCACACTCTACCTTCTCAATCAGGTCAATGCAGGCCTGCAGGTCCAGGCCAAAGTCAATGAAGACCCATTCAATGCCTTCCTTCTTGTATTCCTCCTGCTCCAGGACAAACATGTGGTGGTTGAAGAACTGTTGCAGTTTCTCATTGGTGAAGTTAATGCACAGCTGCTCAAAGCTGTTGAACTGCAAGAAAAAAGCAGATGTGAGTCAAAAGGAGAAGCTCCAGAAGGGAAGGTGTCACCCTGTTTTTTTAAGATTTTCTAAGCCTTCTGATGTTTACATTCTTCTAATGAACTTTCTCACACACTTTCTGTAAATAACTCATTGTTTTGCATTCTTTTCTGGAGGAGGAGAAATTTGATGGACTGTTGGTTTGTCCGGTGTCATTGGGGAGGTGGCACTGTCACCCTCCAATCCACTGTCACTTTTGGAAATCTATAAATGTTGGAGTCAGAAATTAAAAGTGCTCTTTTCACCCTGGGAGAGCTGTGTGTGCACTTCGTGTTATTTCGTGTCCTATAGTGACAGGCAGGGATTCACTCTTGTGCTTTGCCTGGGTCTGAAGGGTGAATCCTGCCAGGCTCAGCTGTGTGGCTGCCACAGCAGGTAGCCAGCAATCACTAGAGATGTGCCCACAGCAGTGTTCAATCATTCCTGCTCGCTCCAGATACATCAATCCAGACAAGAGCCCCTCTTCTCATCAAGGCCAGCACCTTCTTAGAGGAGCTCTCAAACCCCAGGGGACTGAACTCCCTGAACCCACTGCAGGGGCCTGCAGAACTCACATCAAAGATCTCAAAGCCTGCAATGTCCAGCACCCCAATGAAGAACTGCCTGGCCAGCTTGGTGTCCAGGGTCTTGTTGATGCGGGCCACCAGCCACTTGAACATGCGGTCATAGGTGGCTTTAGCCAGGGCCCCCACAGCGTACAGCACCTGCAAAGCAAAGCCCAGAGCACACATGGTTATGAAAAATCCTTTCCTTAAATGTAAACAATGATTATCTGCTGCTGTGGAATGCAACAGGTGGATCTGTGATTGATCTCCTGTGATTGTTTATAATTAATGGCCAATCACAGTCAGCTGTCTCAGACTCTCTGGTCAGTCACAAGATTTTATTATCATTGCATTCTTTTCTATTCATTACTAGCCTTCTGATGAAATGCCTTCTTCTATTCTTTTAGTATAGTTTTACTATAATATATATCATAAAATAATGAATCAGCCTTCTGAAACATAGAGTCAACATTCTCGTCTCTTCCCTCATCCTGGACCCCTGTGCAAACCACCACAAGTGAGCTTCTCCCTGCTCCTGCAGGAGCCACAGGCTGACAGAGAGCTCCTCCTGGCACACAAAGGATGGACAGACACATCCAAGGAGTTTATGGTTATAGCACAAGCTCCAAAATTGTTTTGCATTCCACACAAGTGTGTTCCTGCCTACCAGGCCTATCTTGCCTCCAAGGTCTTAGGATATAAATTCAGTTTAAAATGACATTTTCAGAAGCCTTGTGCCTACAGCCCACTTTGGATAGGACACCAGCTGCTAAGTTCCTCCTGAACTTTGCTCAAGGACTGGCTTGCACTACTCAGGCCAGGTCTGGGTTCCCAGCTGGGGTGTGGCTGGAATCTGACAAGACACGTGTTTGGAGCATTTGAGTCTTCTACAAGATCAACTCAGATGAGTGTTTAGATATCCAGAGTTTTCTAATTTTCAGGGCTGAACTCTTCTCAAGAGTGTGACTGTCTCTGAAGCAGATCCACAGTACCTGGACCTGCTCTGGCTGGGATCCAACCTGCATTTCAAAGACACCAGATTCAATCTCCAGCCTTGGTTACTGTGCAAAGCTATCAGCCAGCTCTGCCACCCATTTCCCCTGCTCTTAAAAGCCAAGAACTGTGGATTCACCTTCTCCTGCTGCTCTGGATCTCCTCCTACACCCAAGACAGTGAACTGAAGCACCAGTGGCAGCCCAGTGTCCTGCTGTCCTGTCACTCACCTGCTCCACGTTCTGCCCTTTGGTCACGTACTCATTGCCCACTTTGACACGAGGATGGAGCAGCCCCTTGATGAGTTCAGCTGAGCTGATTCCCATGAGATAGGCAGCTTTGTCAGCACCTGGAAGGCAGCACAAAGGCATGAGGAGCCTGCAAGGAGGGTCTGGGAAGGGGGAAAGGAACCAAAATAAAAAATGACCTGCTCCTGTGATGATCAGTGCTAACCACACTGTTTTTTCCACCTCCTCCAGTGTCTAATGTGATTTTCCATCTTGGATAGTCTATGATGCTTTAAAGTTTAACTTTCTGACTGAGAAGTTACTGTTTGGAGGCCTGCTGCACCTTATCAGGTGCTTATCAGGTTTTAGCCTTATTGATCTGGGATTCTCTATGCATTTTCCAGTGGAGGTTTGAATTTCCACACAGCAGATTTGAATTGACCAGAAGAGAGGTGCTTGTCTTTCATAAACTCCTGATAGCAGATTGTAGCTAGCAAATCACCTCTGCAGGGAAATCAGTGCCTTATCAAAACCTTCATTAATGACCAGGTAGCAGCTAAAGGCTGTGTTGCCACTCCTGAGGCACAGAGAACTTTTCCTTCATGAATGTTAACGTGACAAAGACTGATCCAGGTGATCATTTCTGCTGGATCCCTGCTGCAACCTTCAGAGTACATGCCAGAGCTCCCCCTTCTCACTCTCCCATGTGCTGGAAAGTCACCCTCTCCCTTCAGGTTTGCTCTGCACTCTGTCTGTTCTTAGATCTGTGCATTGCACTGGATTTTGCTGAGCAACAAACCAGGGAAAGTGTTGGACAGTGATTGTGTCCTACTCTAACAGCTCTTCAGGAGGCTGTGAGCTGAGCAGGTCCCGCTCCAGCCTGGCTAGAACGCTGTCCATTGAAGTGCAGGAGGTGAAGAGCAGGAGGAGACTGCACAAGATGAAGCCCAGCAGGGCTGTGACACCCTGGGATGCTGCTGAGACAAGTCTGATGCAGATGAGGCCACCTTGCAGAGAGATTGTCCCAAATATTCCTGCTCAAGGCCAAGCCCTTGGAGCACCCCCACAGGGCCTAAGTCAGTGAGGGATCAGGGGATCAGGGTCCCTGACCTCCACAGGCCAGGCAGGGGGAGTTACCCCAATCTGGGCAGCTCTGGAGTGTTGGGGAAGATGAAACAGGAAAGCCTTATCAATATGATTATCTGGCAAAAGATTTTGAGAATATGGAAACTATAAGTGAGATTGAAATGAAAGCAGCTTTGAGATCCCTCAGTTACTGAACAACTGGAAAACAATGGTGTGGCCAGCTGAAGGTGATCCCCTTTTGATGGAACAACACCCTCTGCTTGCAGACAGGCCCAAGGCTCAGAGCAGACCCCACTGGCTGGGCAGAAGGGGCCCAAAGAGGAGTTTTTAGGGTTTAAAATGTAGCACAGGATGGTGATGTAATGATTCTTATAGGCTGTATGGAAATGCTGTAGGATTTGTATCTTGTACTAGATTGGTTAGTGAGAATGAGAATATTCAACACAGAAGATTTATTGTATTGTAATGGGAACCTCACTCTCTTTTACTCTTCCTCGCTCTCTCATCCTCTTCACCACTCTCTTGCCTTCTTTCTCTTTCCCACCCTTTTCACTTCTCTCAGTCCTGCTCTGAGCTGTGTTTGGCAGCTCCCAGCAGGGCCCTGCCCCCAGGCCCTTTGCAATAACCCCAAGTTCCAGCCCTGGCTGCAGAGATCTCTCGTGTCTGTCTGTCCTGACCGTCCTACCCCCATTGCTCCTGCACTGGAGCCCAGAGCCCCACTCACTTTCAGTGCCATCAGCCTCTGCCTGCTCTTCCCGCTGCTTTTGCTTGAATTTCATGTTCCCAAAGTGCATGATGGCCCCCACTATTTTATAGGAGCCGTATTTCTCATCGCTGCTGAAGCCCAGGATGTCCATGGCGTGCTGAGGAGACACAAAGCAGTAGAGACAGAACAAATTCACCACGCTGAGGTGAGGGTTGGTTCCTCCTCCCACTATCTCCTAAGGTACCCTCCCTGTCCTGGGGCTGGGCAGGGTGCCCTCTCTGCTGGGCACCTAACCAAGGAAGCCTGTCCATGGCGTTTGAATGTGGCTCCAGCTCCCACAAGACCCATTTGAAAGGCAAACGACTGGCTCAGCATCCACAAGGAGGAGGTGCTCCAAGCTGAGGGCTCAGGAGGAGACCTGACTGATCTCTACAGCTCCCTGACAGGAGGGGGCAGCCAGGGGGGTCAAGCTCTGCTCCCAGGGAACAGGGACAGGACTGGGAAGGAACGGCCTCAAGCTGGTTCAGGTTGGACATCAGGAGGAATTTCCTCACAGAAAGAGTTGTCAGGCATTGGCAGGGGCTGTCCAGGGCAGGGCTGGAGTCCCCATCCCTGGAGGTGTCCAAGGAAGGGCTGGACATGGCACTCAGTGCTCTGGGCTGGGTGTCAGGGTGGGGATAAATCAGGTTGGACTCTATGGTCTTGGGGGTCTTTTCCAAATGTAATGATTCTAGGATCTTCTTTTTTATGGGCACTATGGGAAGTGCCCATGTGCCTCAGGCCCTTCCTGATGCAGGGAATGACTCTCCCTTCCCTGCCTGGATGAGGACTGTTGGTGCAGATCAGAGTCGCTCTGCCCCTTCCTGGAGGCTCCCAACAGCCACCAATGATCCATAGGGAAATCCCAACGGATTTAAACAGGGACACACAGAGGGAAATCCCAACTGATTTCAAGAGGGAAGGCAGAGCACAGCCCCAGAGCTGCCCAGAGGAAGGCTGTGCCCTCCCCAGGCCCTAGGGCTGTGCACATACATCAGTGGCCATGAGCTCCTCGCCGTCATCCAGGTTGTCCACCGTTGTCACCCCCTGGGAGCAGAAGTGGTAGTCGTAGGGGTTGAGGGACAGCAGCAGCATATCTGCAGGGGGAGGACATGCAGAGGGTGAGGCCAGCCTGGCAGGGACGTGCCTGGACAGAGGGACAGCCCTGCACACAGATGGAGCAGGAAGGCTTCCCCAGCCTCACCAGCTGGGGGAGGAACGGCCTCTTGCAGCACAGGCAGGTCCACACGTGGGTCCACCTCTTCTGTGCTTGCCTCCTGCTTGCTATCTTGGGACATGGCCTGGCTGCAGACTGATTTAGAAGTGGCCACCATGCCCTTGTGACTCCAGATAAGATTACTGCTCCCTCAGACCTGCCTAATAAGGTGCTGTTCAGCACCAAGCTCAGGAGCCCTCAGCCAAGAGCTGACCACCCCAGGGGCTGTGCCAGCCATCCTTCAGCGTGGGGAAAGGCTTCCTGAGTGGGATGTGGCACCAGGAGGCTGCTCAGAGCTGCCCCAGCACAAACTCAGATCAGGTGGAGCTGTCCTGAGGATCACATCTACACCAGTGCCCAGAGAGAGCTGGGCAGCTGTGTCCCAGCTCACCTGGAACAGGTCATCTCACTGGCTGAGAGGCTGCACAACACTTCCCTCCATCCCAAAATGAGTAAATGTGCAGCCTGCACACGCTGAGGTCAGTGCTGTACCCACAGCCCCACGAGGACTCTGTGCAAGGCAGCTTTGCAAAGCACAATCCCACCTTGCAGATAGACCCTGAGTGACCTCTGCTCCTACACAGTGGCAGAAAGGGCTTTAGTCTGGCTTCTCAGCCTGTGAGGACAATGGAGGCTGGGCTAGATGGCCTCTTGAAATCCCTTCCACCCTAAATTCCACCACTCCCATGATCCTGCACTGCTAGCAAAGCATCCAAGGGCAGAACCTGCATGGTGAGCTGGGTCTGCTCATTCCTGTGGACCCCAAGGCTGACAACAGAGCACTCTGAGGCTGCTTTCAGGCCATCCTGCTCTAAGGGCTGTGCTGCACCTTTGGCTGCCTTACCTTGCAGCTCTGGTTTCTTCCCAGACAGGATCTGGTAGAAGATGTGGTAGCTCCGCTCTTTGGGTTGCTGGAAAATCACTCTGGATTTTTCCAGAAGATCTAGAATGAAGTAGAGCAGAGGGATCAGAGCAGGGCTTGTCCCTTCCCAGAGCTGAGCACAAATTGGTGGGATGAATTCCCTCCCCAGGGCAGCTACTCACAGATGTCAATGTCTGCAGAGGCCAATTTCCCTGAGGGACCAAAGTGGATCCGGATGAACTTGCCCTGAAAACACCCACAGGAGGTAAGTGCTGGGCTTGCCTTCAGAGCTACAGCTCTGAACAGCCCCTAGAAACTGAATTCATTTCCCACTTCTTGAGCTTCTGCTGATGCCAGGCAATTTACTGAACTCTCTAAAGGGGTGAAGCTCTCTGCTTTGTAATGTGAAGAAGCTCAAAGAGCATTGCCCGAGGGTTTAAATACCAGGCAGGCAGAAATTTCACTGACAGCAGATAAACCCCTGTCCTCAGGTCTATTCTTACCACTGAACCATTCTGTGACACAGAGCCTGCCTGCAGCCCCTGCTCCGTGCTGGGCTCAGGGTCTCCCCCAGCAGTGCCTCCCTGCCCTCCAGGCACAGCAGAGCCAGGCTGGGCTCAGCAAAAACGGTGCTGCTTCCTGGAAGGGACACACTTGTCTGTCCCAGAGCACCCCAGGCTGTGCTCAGTGTCCCTCTGAGCCTTGGGATGTCACAGGCTGTGACACCAGGGCCATTCGTGCTGGCCACCATTTGCTGCCCTGAAAAACCAGAAAAACTCCGGTGGTCCAGTGCCACTGGGAAGCAGCCCCTGCTCCCTGCCACGTGCCTGTGGCTCCCAGGGCACAAGGCCACAGTGCCACCCACTGTGCATGCAGCCCAGCCAGCAGCCACAGCTCCCTGCCCCACTCACAAAACGCGAGGAGTTGTCGTTTCTTATGGTTTTGGCATTGCCAAAAGCCTCCATGGCTGGGTTAGCCTCGATGATTTGATCCTCGAGGGTGCCCTGGGGAACAAAAGCAAAGGGTGTGTCACACAGCCAGAGGGGACCTGTCACCAAGAGCAGGAGCAGGGCCAGGGGCTGCTTGCTGCTCTCCTCAGCTGTGCCTGGGACCTGCTGCCCCCGAGGCATCTCCATTTATCAGCACAGCTGGGGTTTGCAGCAGTGCCCTCTGAGGCCTTCTCCTCACCCAAACTGGTGAGGAGAGGGCCACAGAGCTGGCACCAGCCCCAGGCTGCTGTCCCCTCTGCACACAGCAGTCCTTGCCCCCTTTCTTAGGAGCTACACTATGTAAACCAAGAGCAAGCTCGTGTTGTCACAACAGGCTGAATCATTTCAGGCTCTCTGGCATCAGGCATTTCCTCTTCCACCAAACCAAAGTCTAGGAGAGCTCACATAAACAGCACTTTGTGAAACAAGGTCCCTACACCGACAGCATTGCAGGGTCCCAGTGTGATGGGAATACACCACAAGTGCCAGCTGGAATGATCTGCTGGGAATACTGGGGCTCTCCTGAGCAAGCCCCAAGATGAATCCTCTCCTAACCTTGTTTTCCTGCTGTGTGTTTCTCTGCTCAAAGATAAAGAGACACCCTCTGCCTAATGCAGGTAAAGCAGGAGAAGGATTTGAGGAGAGGAGCAAGAGACTGCTACACCACACGAAGGAGGGTGGGGTTTGACACCTGCTACAGAGTTTGGTGGCACAGACACCTGCAGGACTTTTCATGAGAGCTTTGCCCATACTCTGACACATTCCAATCCACAGGGCTTTCCTCAGGTGGGGATCACCAGCTCTGGGCTCTGCCCACTCAGAGCCACCCTCTTTCCAATGCTGGAACCACAACTGCTCCCCACCTCTGCAGCTCCAGCTGTGTGAAGGGCAAAGGAGACAGGGAGCAGCTGTGCATCACAGTTACCAACACACCTGAGTATCCCTTGAGCTCTTATCTCTAAATTCAGCCTGGTCTGGGCAGCCCCAAGACCCACAGGTTCAGCCCCTGAGCTGCCTCACCCTGTTTGTCCCAGTGGGCACTCATGTGATGATGAACATCCCCAGGCAAGGGTGTGCACCAGCTGAAGGCTCAGAGAAACCAAGGATGTGTGACTGAGCCCTTGGGGCGTTGGGAGCCCCGGGGGCTGAACCTTTGCTGGGTTTCCTTGGAGCAAACACCTCAGAAATGTCCCCCAGGCAAGGACATCAGCTCTGGATAGAAATGAATGTTTCTATCCAGAGTAATTATCCCTTGAAGGAGAGTTGGAGTCAGAAAGGCAGAAAGAGATGAAACAGCAAAGCTTCCAGCTGTGGGAAGGAGGCAGATACAAAGCCAAGAGGAGAAATAAACACTGCCCAGGTGCTGCTCCCAGACCTAAGGAGGAGGCCCCACACATCACCCCATCACAGATCTGTGGTGCAGCAGAACTCTGTCCTCAGCATTAAAGAGACCACAACACTTACCCCAGTTTTAGTGGCAAGAGCTGCCTAGAGAAAGGAGAGAAAATTATCTTTAGAAATCCAGAAAAGCCAGGAAAGAACCACAAGAAGCATGGTCAGAAAAGCAGGGCATGACCATTTAGTGCCAAAAAAAAAGTCCAAGAGAAAAAAAAAAAAAAAACCTCGGAGGATTAAACTTTATAGGAGAGGCCAAAAAGTTGTTAAATAGATTAGCTCAAGAAAATAAAGAAATGCATCAAAAAGCAAGAACTGTTAAATTCAAACTTGAGAGGAAAGAAAATAATGCTGAAGTATTGCTTGTCTGATACCTAAAGCAACCAGTTTGCTTCCTCGAGGGGAAAGCAGGCTGGAGCCTCAAAGTATCCAGAAGAAATAAGCAATTGCAAGGGCAGCTCAAAAATAACCAGCATCAAAGAAAAGCAAGATTCAAAACAAGAGCAAGAAAAGCACGAGGTAGAAAAGGGTCAAAATCAACAAAAGGAGGGGAAAAAAAGGAGAAAATGCTGAAAAGCAAGGCTTAAAAGAGGCAAGGTGAGAAATGGAAGGTTTACTTCATCCCTTTAGTGTTCCTTAAGAGGATCACTGGGGTGTTGAAAGAGGAAGAGAAGAGAAAGAGAACAACTGAAGCACCTCTTCCAGGCTGCATGGATTGAGCAGCCACATTAAAAAAAAAAAAAAAATCCATTTCCCCTTGAGCAGAATAATTTCAAGCCTTGCTTGTTCAAAAGTCAGGGAAAAGCCAAGCCCTGGGTGGGTCAGACCAAAATGCAAAAAGTTGAGGAAGAAAAAGTAAGAAGAAAGGGGAAGGCAGGGGAAAAAAAATTAAAAAAAAAAAAAAAAAAGGAAGAAAACAACAAGAACTTGTTTGAAAAGAAGATCTTACTAATTTCTTGCCCGGTGTGTCGCCCAAGGCTGCGACAATGGCAAAGTACTGAATGACCCGCTTGGTGTTTACAGTCTTACCAGCACCAGATTCTCCGCTTAGAGTGACAGAAATACACAGATAAGGGCATGAGGCAAAGAACAGGCACAAATTCTCCACTTAGAGTAACAGAAATACACAGATAAGGGCATGAGGCAAAGAACAGGCACAACCATCCCAGACAAGCCAAGCCTCGGAGGATGGCGAGGCTGCAGCTCTCGCTCACCCCCCAGCCCACAGCGGTGCTTGTGTTTGGGGTTTGCCCTCGGAGCCACAGCAGCTCCGGGCTGTCCGTGTGTCCCTTGGGAGCCACAGCAGCTCCGGGCTGTCCGTGTGTCCCTTGGGGGCCACAGCAGCTCCGGGCTGTCCGTGTGTCCCTTGGGAGCCACAGCAGCTCCGGGCTGTCCGTGTGTCCCTTGGGAGCCGCACCAGCTCCGGGCTGTCCGTGTGTCCCTTGGGGGCCACAGCAGCTCCGGGCTGTCCGTGTGTCCCGGCAGGGCTCAGCTGCGGCCCGGGGGCTGCAGCTGTCCGGGATCAGGCCGGGGGCTCTGAGCACGGCCGGCCTCGCTGGGGCACGGTGGGGATGGCAGCAGGGGCACGGTGCTGGGGTGCAGGGTGCCCGCTGCCGGGGGCTGAGCTCATCCCTATAGTTAGTGCTGCTGTGCCATTGTAATCCCGGAGCACAAAGAGCCGCGGGGAGCGGGGCCGCCACCGGACACTCGCCAAGCATCTCTCCGCAGCCCCTGCCTTTCCTAATTAGGCCATGGCCGAGGCTAAAAATGTCCCTGGCTCCTGGCAGCGGCGGAGGGTCCTTTAGAGTCCTTTATATAGCCCTTATCTAGATGTCACTTGAAATCAACCTGGCCTCCACCCTCCCACATCACCCTTCTCCCTCCGGCCACCGTCTCGCTGCGGCCTTGGCCTCCATCTCTGCTTTCCCCCGGAGGGTGCTGGGGCTCGGGGCGCTCCCGCAGCTGTCGGGGTGCGGGGGAGCCTGGCCCGCGCGGGGCTTTGTCACCTGGCACGGTGGCGGGGCAAGGGTGACAGCTGCCGGCATGGGGAGGGGACACTGCCGGGGGGGCTGCTCCGGGCACAGGGCACAGAGCACAGCACGGAGGGTCTCGGGGCAGGGCGAGGAGACGCAGGGACACTTACGTGATGAGCATGGACTGGTTTTCACGGTCTGCAAGAGAAGGAGCCGGTGTTAGGGCAGCGCTGCCGAGTGCCAGGAGCCCGGGCTGGCCGGGATGGGGTCCCCCAGGCAGGGCTTACTGCGGAGCATGTCGTTGTAGGCGTTGTCGGCGATGGAGTAGATGTGCGGAGGTGCCTCCGAGCGCCGCTTGCCCTTGTAGGCTGCCACCACGGGCGCCGTGTACACCGGCAGCCACTTGTAGGGGTTGATGGTGACACAGAAGAGCCCCGAGTAGGTCTGCAGGGGGAACACGGGTAGATGAGGGGTGTCCCAATGCTCCCTGACCTCCCCCCACCCCACCCCATGGGTGCTGTGGGCTTACGTAGATCATCCAGTGGGAGTAGCGGCGCTTCAGGTTGTAGAGCACAGAGGCCTCGTTGAGGTGTGTCAGCATGGCCATGTCCTCAATCATGTCAAACTTGGGCGGGTTCATGGGCTGCACCTCGTCCTCCTTCACCACACGTGTCTGTCAGAGGAGGGGGACGCGTCAGAGGGACCCCAGTCCTCACCGAGCACCCTCTGCCCTAAACCTGCCAGGTGGGGACACAACACTGACAGTGCTGTGCTGGGGACAGCCTTGGGGCCTGTGCCTGCTGTCATCCTGGCAGGGCTGCCCAGTGTTCTGGGTGGCAGGCCCAGGACAGCCCCAGCAGCACCCAGCCACAAAGCCCAGCTGGGACAAGCACACCCAGCTTGTTCCCTCCTCAGGGAGAGGGTTGAGCCTGAGCTCAGGTTGTTGTTGCTGAGCCTGACAGAGGGGTCCAGGTTATTCCCCCAAAATGTGCTTGACACTCCCATCTCCTCTGTTCTCCTTCCCAGCCTAAAAGCCCATGACAGTGCTGTCCTTTGCTCCAAAGACATCGCTGGTTATTTGGGCAAACAGCTGAAGCCTGTACTCCATCACTTAAAACTGGATTTATTTAATCCCATGAGACCAAGCACGGGGAAAATATCACATTACCTATCTGGCCTGGATGGAGAAGCTGGATTTAGCAAATGGTCTTGTTAATAAAGACTAAATTAAATCTTTCAGAGGTTTATCTTTTTTATGGGTGAAGGTGAAGCACGTGGTGTTAAAAGGCACCAGGTGTTAAAAGCAGGAGGGTACACAGAAGGATAAGGGAGGGCTTTATGTTTCAAAACTTTCTGCTGGAAATGCTTATCCAGGGAAAGCTGATATAGTTTTTGATTTTGTAAATCCATGACAAATCAATAAAAAGACAGTTTCAAGAGGAAACAGCAAAAAAGGGTTTAGAAACTGCTCTGTTCTCAGAATTGGAAGGTGTTCTAAACATCTGAAGAAACTTCTAAAATTTATAACTCCTCTATGACAAATTTCACTTTGGAGAGAGCAAATCTCTTTACTTGCTTTCCAAAATTCTGACAAAAATATTTTCAAAGCCTTGACACTTTTCAAAAACAATTATATATCTCTTTTTTCACATTTAGCAGGCACAAACTCTTCTTAGTGCTATTCTGACTAGAGAAGAAATAGAAAGAATAAAGTCTATCACCTACTGCCGGTTGAGGTCCTTGTTCTTTTCCCCCAGTTTCCTACCAGTGTGCTCTGCAGTGAAGTTGCAGGGTCATGAGACTTCCATAGTGAAGAAAGGAAGATTAATTAAGCTCATTTGCAGCTAATTGCACTGGATATTATCTTGACAAATACCAGCTGGTCCTTGCTTGCTTTGCTGCGGAAAGCTGGAGCCTCTCTGCCCGTCATAGCCTGTCCTCCCAACAGCTCACCCCACCGCAAATCTGGGCTAAAAGGAGCAGGAATTGGCCAGCTGGCCCCTTACCTGTCCTCCCAACAGCTCACCCCACCGCAAATCTGGGCTAAAAGGAGTAGGAATTGGCCAGCTGGCCCCTTACCTGTCCTCCCAACAGCTTACCCCACCGCAAATCTGGGCTAAAAGGAGCAGGAATTGGCCAGCTGGCCCCTTACCTGCCCTCCCAACAGCTCACCCCACTGCAAATCTGGGCTGAAAGGAGCAGGAATTGGCCAGCTGGCCCCTTACCTGTCCTCCCAACAGCTCACCCCACTGCAAATCTGGGCTAAAAGGAGCAGGAATTGGCCAGCTGGCCCCTTACCTGTTCCAGGCTCTGGGATGAGCCGGGCACTGGTTCAGCATCACAAAGGGCTGTGCTGGGGCTGCTCCCCCATGCAGGAGCTGTGCTGGCCAGCCCCACCGTGCTCTCGGTGTGTCCCACAGGGCTGTGACAGCAACCTCTCGGTGGGAGATGCTGAACTGGTGCCACTCTTGGCAAGGAACTGGCCTACGTGTGCTGACACTGCCGTGTGTGTCCCCCCGGGGCACGACTGATCAGGGTTATCAGCAAGAGCTCATGGCTTCAGACGTGATCCTGTCACACGTATCCCCCTCCACACACATTTGCTCTCCCTTGGAAAAGGAAAGGTATTTGCTTACTTCCTTATCTTTGGTTTCCACAGTGACTTTGCCACCAGAGCTTTCTTTTATTTCCACTTCAATATAGGCTTCTTTCTCATCTGGGATCCAAGCTCGCTTCTTTCCTGGAGGAGACATGGGGAAAGGAAAGGAAAGGAAGGAAAGGAAAGGAAAGGAACATAATACAGGTTGTTATGTAGGAGACCATGTGAAATTGTCAACGGAAAGCCACATAAATGCAGTTTGATAATGTGGAAGGACAGTGATTATTCCTTCCTATGTTCTTGGTCATAGGAGCTGGGATTTCTTTGCCTTTTTTGTGTTTGGCAGTTTTTTACTTTGATGGGGTCAGCTTCTAGCCTGACAGAAATCTGCTGCCTCATGTGTGCCTACACTCAGACTGTCATGAGAAGAGGACAGTGTGAGGAAGCAAAACCCTTCTCTTCTGCCAAACTGCAGGGAACAAGTTGGGCCCTGGATCCCAAGCCATGGAAGAGCAGGGTGGCTGGGACAGAGAGGACACCTCCAAACTGAAAGAGCTGCAGAAGGCTTTGATACCAGCCCCCCAGCACTCCTGCCCCTCAGGGTCAGGGGAGATGGAGGATCACCTCCCCACACACCTCATCAAACCAGGGGAAAGTCAAAAGCCTGCTTTTCTCACTTGAGTCCTCCAGGGTGCTGGGGGAAGGAATTCTGCAGTGCCTGTGATGCCTTGAGGAGCAGCACAGGGAGAGGGGCAGGGATGACTCCGGAGAGAGCCACGGCAGCAGGGCAGGCTCGGGGACACACCTGGGCTGGGCTCAGGGACACACCTGGGCTGGGTTGGGCTCGGGGACACACCTGGGCTGGGCTGGGCTGGGCTGGGCTCGGGGACACACCTGGGCTGTGCTCGGGGACACACCGGGCTGGGCTCGGGGATACACCCGGGCTGGGCTCAGGGATACACCCGGGTGGGCTCGGCAGCCCGGGGCTCTCTCTTACCATCGAACGGCATGGTCTGAAGCTTCAGCTGCTCCGTGTAGCTTTTCCGGAGGTACGGAGCAGCCTCCCCAAACTCGCTCATGTCCAGCAGAGACATCCTGTCGATCTGAGGGAGACTTGGCAGCAGCAGAGGAAGAGTGAAAGACACCTGAGCACTGAAAGGAGGGAAGGACAAGGGGTCAGTGCATGGGGAAGGTGCCCACTGATGGGTTGAGAACCACGAGTGACATGGTCACCAAACAAGATTTTGATTTTAGGGAGTGAGAGAAGACAGGGACAACAATGCTAGCTGATAAAAATTACATTAATGAGACAATTAATGATACTTTCCCTTCTGATGCTGTCATCCCCCCATTGGAAGTCCCAGCTGGGTGAGCTGGAATCACTTTGCTGTCAAAATCCACATTCCCACTTTAGGTGAGATTGTCAATAACAGCCCTTTCCTTGATAAGCTCAGCTAAAACTCATCCCAGCTCTACAGACTCGCTGGTGCCCTGCACAGAGACCCAGGGCTGTTCTGCTGAGTGATACTGCAGCAAGATAAAAGCAAGGCTGGGTGTATTATCCCTGGGAAGACCCTTCTAGAAGGCTGCTGTGGCAGCTGCTTGGAAAAGCACTTTTATGACTGTGCTTCTTAATATCCATCTAATGCAGTGCCATCCTGAAAAGCTCTGGAACGCCACAACCATCACGGATGGAGCCACAACTCGGCAAAACACACAATCCTCAGCAAAAATGCTCATGATCCAGGTCTGTCCCACCCTCCCCTGTGGCAGCAGAGCCAGCCCCTGTCCTCTGGGATCAGCCACCCTGCCAGGGTGAAGCGGGTTAGTACAGGGGACACGCGTGCACACAGACATGCTCTGTATTACTGACCTTGGTGCTAGGACTGAGTGGCTCTGTGCACGCTGCAAAGCCCCTTTTTATTGTGTCTGTCAAGGTCAGAGTGGGAAAAGATATGTCAGAAATTCCCATGTGTCATGTCCACACAGCTCCATTGGTGCTGCTGTCCCACTGCCCGGACAGACACAAAAGGCAAACTTCACTTTTATCTCTCTGCAAATGCAGCCTGGTTATTTTTATTCCTGTATTGTCAGGCGAGTACAAAGGCAGAGTGAGAGCCTGCAGCTTGGGAAGGCAGCACAGCTCTCCCAGCCTGCTCTGCCTGCTCCAGTGGGGAGCTGAGGAATGAGAGCTCTGCCAGTTCCTCCTGCACCTGAGCACTCGATCCCATTGCTCCTGCCTCCCACCATGCCAGCAGAGCTGCTGCTTGGTGGGATGTCTGTGGCTGCTGCCTTTTCCAGCTGGAACATCCCAACTTCTCACTCAGCTCTGGTTTAGCTTCTCCCAGACACACTGTCTGGAAGGGGAAGGACCCTGGGGCTTGATCCTCCACGTTCTGCTCCTGAACTCCTCACCTTGGTATGGGAGCTGGTTTTGTGGCTAGGCCGAGTTCATAATCTCTCAACAGAGAGGTTGCTGGGTTTCCTGCACACCATTTTAGCCAGACAGCACCCAGAGGTGCTGTGTACAGCCTGGAGCACACCTCCATCCTGGCAGCACCACCATGGGCTGCCCAAGATGAGAACAGGACACTCTGGGGCCATGCCAGCTCAAGGAAAAGCCACTTAGCTGCTGACATCCACAGTGCAATGAGGTTTCTACCCTGGAGAACCAGGGCCAGTGGCTGCAGGGTTTGATGTTTATTCCCTATTCAGCACCTCTTACACCCCAGAGTAACTTGGGGCTGCTGTAGTGGGGGAAACTGAGGCAGGGAGTGGTTAAGGATCAGCTGTGCAGTGCTGTGCCAGGCTGGATGTGGCACAGGCTCTGTCACAGCCAGAATAGCAGCACCAGAGGCTGCTTTGGGCATGTGGCTTCAGCCTGGGCACACAGCCGAGGCTGCAGAGAGATTTTTGCAGCCCCAGCACCTGCCCTGAATGCAAGCCCCAGCCATAGTCAATCTTTCCATCCAGCACTCAGGGTTGCTGCTACACCTCCCCAGTCTGGGTTCCCAGTGCCATCCTCTCTGTACCCCCAACAGAAAGGTCCCTGCCCTCCCACCCTGCTTTGGAGAGAAGTCTGGGAGATTTGTGGGGTGGAGGAATGTGGGAAATAGTAAAGGTAATATTTTCAGAAAGCTGGAAAAGCAGGCTTTAGAAACAGAAAGAACAGAGAATCAGCTACAGCTGTAAAGTCTGAAGGTAGAAAAAGTTACAATAGTATAGCAAGTAAGGACATGAAAGAAGAGTTTGAGAAAACCTGCAAACACAGAGGAGGACTGCAGAGCCATCCCCTGTGGGCTGAGCCCCAGCAGGGAGGATGGCTGGGCTCAGGGATGGGTTGGTGTTGCCTTCAGTGGCAGCAATGTCAGTGCTTTGCAGGGTGCCAGACTCCCCCAAGAACTGAAATGCTCCCATGGAGGGGAATCTGTAGCATGAACAAGGACTTGGGGTACATCAGGATAACATGGGGTGCAGGGCCCCATCCCCATGTGCCATGTGGGCACTCCTCAGCAGGTTAGTGTTCAGGAGTGCAGCTCCTCATCTGGATTTGTGAGCAGCTGGTGCAGAGCTGGACTCCACCATTGCATCTGCTGCAGCCCCCCAGAGGAGACCACAGGGACACCAGTGCTGAGGTCCCTCTTGACCATGGCATGCTCAATCTTGCCAAGATGGCAGAGTTCCAGCAACCTGAAGAGCCACAGGCTCTGGGGGACCACAGAGCCCTCTGAGGTTACCCTGGTGGTCTTCTGCCTCTCTGTCCTGGGCTCAGGGTCAAGTTTCCACCCACTCCCTGGAGGGACTCGAGGCTTTGGTGGGTCCTGTGCCAAGTACCTTTGCCACAAGCACCCGAGCAGTGGGATGAGCCCTTGGCCCAGCCCCACCAGCTGGCCCAGCCTCACACATTCTTCTCAGGGCATGTACTCGCCCCACACTCTGCTCACCCCCTCCCTGCCTTATCTTTAAAGAGATTTTATTTTCGGAGATTCCTCCTGCAGTTCCTTCTGTTCGCCCCGGTTCCTCTCCCTCTTTGAAGAGCTTCCAGCAGGGTCCATCAAAGGCCAGGCAGATCTGTAGAAAGGGAAATGTGAATTGGTCACTCCAGCAGCTGCTGAAGGGTTCTTCCTCCAGGTTTGGGTGGTTTTGGCAGGTTTGGTGTTTGTGATGTGGTTTTTCTGGATGTTGGGGAGTTCATCCTTGTATAGCTGGCAAGGCCTGAGCTGTGCCCTGCTCAGGCAGGTGGGACAGGGCAGTAGGATCCTATGGACCTCCCAAAAAGTCCCATGGGCACAACGAGGAGCTCATGGCTTCAGCCTGAGCAGAGGGGAGTTTTCTCTAGGTGGCCCCAGCCCAGAGTGAACAGCGTGCCCAAATGATTCCCCAGCCCTGCACACCCACCCTCAGCAGTGAGATCATCTCCCCTGACCCCTGAGACACCTCTGCTCTTCCCCTGGGCTCTGTGCTTGGTGTTGGTGCCCCATGATATGATGGAAAAGGAGAGGGCTCCTCAGCCAAGCCCCTGAGGGCTGGACAAGCCTCTCCCCATGGGACAGGGCACCACCAGCACCAGACAGCAGAGCTGCCCCTTCAGGGAACATTTTGTGGTCAGACCAGCTCCTACCCAGCCCTGGAGAGCCAGGAGGGTGCCAGGGGCTCAGCCACCCTCTCCAGAGAAATCCCCTGGCTGCTCCCTGACCCCCAGCAGGAATGTTTCCCATTAGCAGGCTCTGATAAGTGGCAGGAAGGAGAATTACTGTCCCTGTCGGGCAGCTCGCTAGAGGTTTCCACACTTAACATATCCCCACTATCAGCTCCCTGAAATGCACTGGAGGGGGGTGCAAAGGCAGCTGATTAGATAAAGACAATCTGCAGAGGGGCTATTTCAGGCATATTTCCATGGAGTGGGAATGTCTGCTTGCAGGAGGTGACAGGCCAGTGCTGCCAGGCTGGTCACATCCCTCCAGCTCAGCCTGGCCATGCAAGGCCCCCTCCAAGGCAAAGCCCCCCCAGCCCTGTCCCAGCAGGGTGACAGAGACAGCAGCCACCAGCCCAGCACAGCCCCCTCGAAGTGAGCAGGACATGCTGCTGCTGCTGGCATCCCAAAGGTAAGGTGCTCCTGTGGGGTTTAGGATGGGGTTAGCACTGGATCCCCTCATCTCACAGCTCTTCCCAGCACGGTACTGCCTGGATGTCCCTCCCTGGGGACAGTGCTGGAGCCATCCTGAGCTGGCTGTCCTTTGGCTGGCAGTGCTGTCTCTCTAGCCCTCCATGAACACACACACAAAGCTGCTGCTGCCACGAGCAGCCTCCTGCAGAGGTTCCCTCCTTGCCCTGGGCAGCACAGGCATGTTGGTGGCTGACCCTCCACATAGAGAGCCTCCAAAATGAGTATCAGGAATGAGAAAGTACCTGGAAGAGACATGGCATGAGGAATTATTGTATAGAGTTAGCAAGCAAGGTCACACACAGGCATGGAGAGACTGAGGTCACTGGAGACTGGGATAATTGGAGGGGTTTTGTTTGTTGGCCTTGAATTTTCCAGCTTTGAGGTTCTGGGGGTTTTCTTTTGGGGATTGCCAGGATAAAGCAGCTTGTAGGAATGAAGGTTGTACTGAACACTGCAAAATTACAGGAATGTGTGAGCCTCCAGTGAGGTTTTGGCAATGCACTTCAAAACAATGAGAGTAAAGAGAACCTTGCCCTGTTCATCTGAATATTTAATAGCACCTTAATTGCAGCTGGCCTGCCAGGACAGACCCTGGAACATGGCAGCCTTTGGAAATCATGACCAGCAGCTGCCTTGGAGGCTGCAAGGGAGGGGCAGAGGCTGCTCAGAACCAGAGCTGGGCTGCAGTTCTGACACTGTGGGCACAGTCTGGCCCTGCAGTGCCCCAGCTGCTCTGGTTTTGCACCAGTTTTCACCTGCTATGAGATGTGGAGCAGATTTGGGAGATTTCTGGAGGGGGTTGGTGGGTGTTGTCCTGCACATACACACCAAGCCCACACAGCCAGCTCCTGGGACCATCCCATCCCAGCCCCCTGCTATCTCCACCCCTCTTGCACCTTCTCCCTCACTCCATGGGAAGCATCCTCACTGCTCTGGGTCATCAACCCTCACAAGAGATAGAGCTCAGTCCATCTCATGGAGCTGGGACAATTGTTTAAAGTGGACTGGCAACAGGCGTGGGAGCTCTTTATGGGATCTGCTCAGCTTGGACCTTTCTCAAGACCCAGGAGGGAGGAATATTCCTGCCTGTCTTCACATCACAACTGGAGAACTTCTCACCTCACTATGGCACATCAGCTTAGATGGGCTTTTCTGTTCAAAACCACAGTGAATGTCTGGTTCCAGGTATCCAGTCTCTAGTCTGGACTGCAGACAGCAGCTTTCCCCTATAAACCATCCCCTCTCCCTAAACAAGGCTCTGTGCCATGGCTTTTGGGCTCAGGGTTTTCCTGAGCATCCCAGCACAGCAGCTGAGCTGGACACACACACACAGACACACATGTGTGACACACACACAGAGTCCATGTTCCCACCCACTTGGTGGCTGGTTGTTGGATTATGGGGAAAAAACCCATAATCCAACATCCAGAAAAAAAACCATAATAAAAAAAATCATAATCCAGCAGCTGGTAAGTGAAATAACCCTCCCTAGAAGTCTGTAAGTCCCTCCTAAGCAGCAGGGGGGGACAGGCTCTGATCTCTGCTTTGTGACCAGGGACAGGGACAGGGCATGGCTGGAGCTGTGCCAGGGAGGCTCAGGCTGGATCCCAGGGAAAGGCTCTTCCCCAGAGGGTGCTGGCACTGCCCAGGCTGCCCAGGGAATGGGCACGGCCCCGAGGCTGCCAGAGCTCCAGGAGCTGCCAGGGATGCCCAGGCTGGGGCTGTTGGGGTGTCTGGGCAGGGCTGGGGCTGGGTTTGATGAGCCCAGTGTGTCCCTCTCAACTCAGGATATTACAGAAGCTCCCCGAGGCAGTAAGGGCTGGTGTTGGTGGGGATCTGGGCCCGGGAGCAGCTGCTGGGTCCCTGCCCTGGGGCTGTCCCTGCAGGGACCTGCTCCTTGCTGGCAGAAGGGGATCCTCACCCATGGCTGGTCCCCACCCTGGTGCTGTGGAGGCTTGGGCACAGCTCAGGGGAGCAAAGGTACAGCCTGGCACAGCAGGTCTGTTTGCCACCCCTGGTCCTGCTGCCCCTCTGGCAGCCAGGCTCGAGCTATTTATATCTCACCCACAGCCACTTCATGGCACAGAAGGGTCTGGTGGAAAAGCCAAGGAAGTGAAATTACTTTGGGGAAGAAATGACACTACCCACTTATAAATAAACCCGGGTTTCATTGATCTTTTTGATGCTCCCTTGGCAGAGAGTCCAATGTCACCGCTCCAGCAATGCAGACAATACTGGGGCATTGTTTTATTCTCAGTTACAGGGAAAGGGACAGCACCAGCTGCCGTTCTATCTTTAGCCCATGAGAGCACCCTTCAATTGTTCTGCACTTCAAACAATAGCCCCACGTGGGGGAGAGGAGGATTGCTGGCTTTACCACAGCGTTTTGCATCGAAATACAGCCTTAGAGACAGCAGATTTCTGTCACTCCCTGGCTGAAGCTGGTGCTTATACCGCAAGGAAGACAGGGTTCCAGAGTGTCTTGTTTTTCTTGTGGATGATGGGCCAGCAAGAGGTTTGGCTCCCCGAGGAGATCTCTGAACTCTCTTCCATGAAAATAGCCCTATTGTTCTGTCTTTAGAGTCTGATGCTGGGCATCACATCATCTCCTCCTGCCGTGCCTTTGGGGCTGCTCTATTGCAAGCACTGGTTTCTGCACCGATGCCCACATATCCTGATGTAAAACAGAGCCGCCCAAAACCTCAGACTGGACTAAAGTGGTTTCTCTGCAGCTGGAAATGCAAAGGAGAACCCAAAGGAGCTTTGGGTTTTTTTCCTCATTCCAGGGTACCAGGGAAGCGAGTGTGCGAGGGATGAGCAGCTCCTTGGAGGCGTGGAGGGGCAGCCAGCGCCCAGCTCTGCACCCACCGGCAGCTGCAGGGTATCAAATGCCCTCTGGGCACCGCCGTGGGCAAGCGAGCTGCTGCCTCCCTGCTGGCTCTGCCTCTGCTGGTGCCCTCGGGCACGGCCGGGGGAGCTGGGATGTGTAAGCGAGATGAGAACTGACTTCAATTTCTGACACCAGGATGTTGTCTGAGAATTCTGAGGAATCAAATTTGTCAAGTGAAGAGAGAGACCTTTTTTTGTTGCAAGTTGTCTGCACCGAAAACAAATTGGATGATGCAACATCTAAAAGCGTACTAGTGACTTCCAGCAATATGAGGTTAACAGAGTATTTGTTGATAGATTTTGCTTTTAAAATCTCAGTACTTATGTTGACACGAAGATTATGGAGATTATGGACCATCCATCACTAAACATTTTTTTTTCTTATCTTGATTCCACCTAGAGAGAAGCACTACATGACTTCTTCCAGTCCCTCAAAACATTAGAATTCCTTTAACTCTGTTTCAGTGTTTTAAAAATTATAAGTTTACTTGGTATTACCATGGGTTCTGTTTAGTTTGGTTGACTGTTCTAAAAGGTATCACATAAATGTGCATCTATATCTATAAACAAGCTAAAAGAAATCAGTGTTTTTGAAGGGTAGTAAAGGTCTTTACACTGATTGAACAATACAGAAACCAGGTTTGAAGGTGACTGTTTGCCCGGGGGTTGTACCTGCTGCCCGGGGATGTACCTGCTGCAGAGCTGCCGTTCTCGTGTCAGCCTCGGCTCAGGGAGAACAGCAGGGTCATGGCACAGCTATTCATCCCCCCACCCCGCTCTGGCTGAGGTTGTCTCGAATTTCAATTGTCTGAGCGCAGGGCAGCCTTTGAAAGGGGATGCGACAGCCCAAAGCCACAAAGCCCATCTTTGAAGGCTCTTTAACAGGGAGAGGAGAGGTTTACAAGTATAAAATGCTTTTCTTTAAACTTTGCGGGACTCTATTTTTAGCAAATAAAGATAATGGCCCAGTTGCTGTTGTTCGTCTTTTGTTGCATGGAACATGCCAAATACTTACCATGTCTGCCATATTTTTTTATGATTCAGCCTCCTCTGAGCTGCATTGCAGCTCTCTGACCCTGGAGCAGAGATTATGAGCAATCTGCATGTACAAATCCTCCCCGGGCTACTGGATTACTCTGGAAAAAATCTCATTCTCCAGAGTCAATTGGGAAAACGAGACAGAAAAGGCAAGTCACAGCTCTCTATAAAATACTTCTCCTATTCTGAGCAGGGTACATTAATTCCAGGAACTTCCAAGGAAAGGGCAGAGCTTTTTTCCCCAGCTTTTTGCAATGAATTTGTTGAATTTTTGCAATGAATTTGAGACTATTTTTGCAATGTTTTGCTTAGAAACTGAAGCTTTTTATGCCCTTTCTCAGAGCAAACATCAGGTAGGGGAGATGCACAACCCTGAACAGGACTGAGGATTGAGAAGGGAAATTCTTCTGTTTGAGAAAACTTTGTATTTCTGCACCCTTATTAAAATTTGTTCTTCACTTCTGGTGGGGTCTGAGCTGGATCCTGGCCCAGGGAAGTTTTCCAGTCAGATAAAACTGGATTACCAGCTGCCAAATCCACAGCCTGGATCTGTATTAATTAAGGTGTGAATCCACAGTTACTGACGGATGGGGCAGCAGAGAGGAAAATGGAATAGTAGGATTCTGTTCCAGTTCTTGTTCTAGGGATGCTCTCACTGGAGCAGGAGGCTGGGTTAGAGAGCAGACACCTCCCTGACAGCAGGAAATGTCTGAGCTAATCTGAGCTGATAGAGCAGACAGAAAAAAATAAGTATCCAATGGCAGCACTCTAGAGTCAATTAAATAATCTAAAATCTCTCAGTTTAGTGACTGCAGGATCTGAGCATCATACATGAATTTACTCATCCCACTCCCAAAACTTCACTGGTAATAACTGAAATCCAAAAATGCAGATGTCAGGCTGGTTCTGTTGGCTACTCAAGCATCACACACGCATCTGCTCACCAGCCATCAATAGTTTCCAACTTTTGTAACACAATTCCAAAGGCTGTCAGGGGCTGAGCAGAGTCAATGAGGGTCCTGCTTACTCTCTCTCTCACGGTGGGGCACAGGCTATTTGTAAAGTCTTACTAAGGAAGCTGCAAACCCTGAGGAAGCTGCGGGCCGAGTGCGCGGCGGGGTGGGAGCGGAGCAGCGGGAGCAGCAGGGTTTGGTGCGGGACCGGCCCGGCTGTGGATCCGCAGGACAGCGGGCAGGACGGGCCGGGCCAGGGGCCGGGGAGCGGAGCAGCCAAGGCAGGAGAGCGCCGGGTGCGGGGCCCGGGCTCTGCTCCCTGCAGCGAGGGCTGAGGGGGCTGCAGCGAGGGCAGCGGAGCGGAGCGGGCGGGCAGGGCCGGCAGGGCTGCCCCGGAGCCTCCAGCGGGGCCGGCCGAGCCCTCGGGGCTGCCCCCGGAGCCTCCAGCGGGGCCGGCCGAGCCCCCAGGGCTGCCCCCGAGCCTCCAGCGGGGTCGGGCCCAGCAGAGCCCCCGGGACTGCCCCAGAGCCTCCAGCGCTGCCGAGCCGAGCCCCAGGGCTGCCCCTGGAGCCTCCAGCGGGGCCGGCCGAGCCCTCGGGGCTGCCCCCGGAGCCTCCAGCGGGGTCGGGCCGAGCAGAGCCCCCGGGACTGCCCCAGAGCCTGCAGCGGGGCCGGCCGAGCCCCCGGGACTGCCCCGGAGCCTCCAGCGGGGCCGGCCGGGACCCCAGGGCTGCCCCGGAGCCTCCAGCGGGGTCGGGCCGAGCAGAGCCCCCGGGACTGCCCCAGAGCCTCCAGCGGGGTCGGCCGAGCCCCTGGGGCTGCCCCGGTGCTGCCGGCCCCCTGCTCCGGGCAGGGGCTGCCGGGGAGCTCCTGCCTGCCCCGGGGTGCTCGGTGAGCTCCTGGGCGAAGCTGCCCGGGAAGGGGCCGAGTTCGGGCACTGCTGGGCCACGGGCACCGGCACCGCGGGGCACGGAGCCCCCGGCCCTGCCCAGCACGGCCAGCGCTGGGCCCTCCAGGCCTCACCCGAGTGGGGCACAGGGTGAGCTGCGAGCAGGGCAAGGATCCCCTCGCTTGGCTTTTGTCTCTTGAACAATCCGGCACACAGCTGGTGGGCAAGGAAAGGCCAGAGCCTTTGGGGGCTCCAAGCTTTTAACATTGGCCCCTGCAGCTGCAAAAGCTGCTCCCCAGATCCTGGCTCCAGCAGCTCCCAAGGATGTCATGGCCTTCAGAGCGTGAACGTGGATTTTGTATCCCTGTGGCCTGATGCTGGCTTGGCCCAAAAGTCCCTGTGGCCAAATGTTTCCTGCCTTCTTTGGTGGCACTGCTGCAGGGGCCGCTGCTGTCAGAGCCCCCTCTCTGCTCGTGACAGCTTTTCTCTTGGGGACACCGCTCTGCAGCAGCCCAGGAACATGAGCAGTGCCCAGTTGCAGGAGTGGCATCAGTGGGACCCCTTGTGGACAGGAACCTCCAGCCCCAGGTGTCTGTGTCAGCACCCCCACGGACCTCCAGCCCCAGGAACCCAGAGAAAATGGAAACCACAACTCTGCAAACGCTGCTTGTGCCCAAAGCAAGTGCAAAGAGAGCTGTGGCAAACAAGGACAATATATTTACAGAAGAGGAGTAAAACCAATAAACTTATTTACATTATAAGAATCATTATAACAACAACAATCTATAGAACATATTTACAGAAGGGTCTAAGAAAAAACAATCTTCCAAATGTATTTACATAAGACCCAATGAAATAACAACCTTCGAAACATATTTACAGAAGGCTCTGTAACAATATTCATAACACATTCACAGGAAACTATCAAAGAACAGCCTATGAAACATATGTACAAAACGAAGATTTCCACAGCCAGCATCTCTGTCAGTTCTGGAAGAGAAGGAAGCAGCACAGGACCATTCCAGCCCAGCCCTGAGGGCTGTTCCCTGTGCCCCCAGGCTGGCACACGCTGGCACAGTGGGACTCTGCTGCCAGCACTGAGCCCAGCTGTGCTGGGAGCCGGGCCCCAGGCTCTGGGACGGGGCTGGTGTGGCCCAGAGCAAGCACAGGGCAGGCTGGGGTGGTGTTTGTGCCACCACAATCCAGAGCCCCCTGGGCACCGTGTCACTGTGCCACCCAGCCCAGCCCCAGCCTGGCAGCAGGGGACCCACCCTGCCTGTGGGCAGGGCATGGCCAGCACCTGCCTGTGCTGCTGTGGGGCTCCATCTTCATCCCAGCATCATGGGCTCCTCCTCATCTTCCTCATCAACCTCTATGTCCTCCATTTCTTCCTCCATATCAAGCTCCAGCTCCTCAACAAACTCTTCAACATCCACCTCCATCAGGGGCAGGGCATAGCCAGCACCTGCCTGTCCTGCTGTGGGGCTCCGTCTTCATCCCAGCATCATGGGCTTCTCCTCATCTTCCTCATCAACCTCCATGTCTTCCATTTATTCCTCCATATCAAGCTCCAGCTTCTCAACAAACTCTTCAACATCCACCTCCATAATTTCTTCATTATCTACCACCATATCTACTTCCATCTCCTCTTCTCCACCTGTCAGGCTGCAGCAGGAAGGCAAACCTCACAGTGGGGTCTCTGTTCCACACCATCACCACTTTGCTCCAGCCTGCCCAGGCAGTCAGGGGTGCCCCCCTCCCTGGAATGGCACTGCACCTTCACTGGGACAGGAGTGCACATCCTGCAGGGAAACTCCAGACAGCAGGAGCAGCTCAGAACTGATGGACATATCAGGGAGCAGGTGACAAGTGACCACTGGTAGCAGGTGAAGAGTGTGCTGTGCTCATTTCCATCTCCTGGCTGGCAGTGCCCTCTGGAACACTCTGGGAGCTGTGGTATCACCAGAATTCCAGGGCTGCTCCACACTGGTGGGTAGGGATTGTAAAATGATCAAATCCTTGAATGATTACACTTGGAAGGACCCTAAAGATCATCTCATTCCAACCTGAGCAACCTCCCAGCAGCCCAGGTTGCTCAGGGTCCATGGAATCTGGCCTTGGATGTTCCCAGGGATGGGGCATCCACAGCCTCTCTGCACAGCCTGTGCCAGGGCCCAACACCCTCACAGTAAACAATTTCCTCCCATCATCAAATCTAAACCTACTCTCTTTCAGTTTGATCCCATTCCCCTTATCCTGTCACTGCAGTTCCTGACAAAGAATCCTCTCCTGCTTCCCTGTAGATCCTTCACACCCTGGCAAGGTGCTGGGAGGTCTCCACACTCCACACAACCTTCTCTTCTCCAGCCTCAACAGCCCCAGCTCTCTCAGCCTTTCCCCATAAGGAAGTTCCCCTCAGGAACTTTGTGGCTTCCTCTGGAGCTCCAATAGTTCCATGTCCTTCCCCTGTGTGAGTCCCCAGAGCTGCAGGCAGCCCCACAGGGCAGAGAGGGGAGCAGAGAGGCAGGGTCCCCTCGCTGCCCACGTGTGGGGTGAGCCTGGCACACGGGGGGTTCTGTGCCAGGGCACAGGGCTGGCCCCTGTTGGGATGCAGGTGTGAGGCTGGTGTCCAGCTCTTGCTGCCTTGGCTGCACATGAGCATCACACCCATCTCCTCACCATGGCTTCAAACTTTCCTAGCACAGGTCACAAACCAACTCCAGCCCTGCTGCTTTGGTTGGAGCCTCACAGTTCTGTCCCAAATGAGCTGTGAAAATGCTCAAGTCATTCTGTTATTTCAGTGGATGCACAAATGTTTGCCTTGTGATGACAACAAATCTTGTTTCTTTTTACAGTTGTGTTGGAGGTACCAACACAAGGTTTTTCCATTTCATTACACTTATTCAGAGGGCAAAGTTAGGACTGACAGTTCCTTTGCACATTGAAATAAAAAAGTAGAAAGGACCTGCTCAGGTTTGATTTATTTACATATAACTTTTGCTTGTTCCTAATAAAAAAATTAACCCTCTCAATTTCCCACACTGTCATTTCAAGCCCTGTTGCTAGGAAATGAATGTCCTGTAAGTACATGAAGGGGTTCTGAGACCTGCTCTCTCCCAGGCATCCCTGGGTGAAGAGGCCCAAAGAGCCTCAGCCTCGGCTCTGTGTGACACGAGGGCAGAGAGCACAAACCCGCAGTCACAGGGCCAGAAAAACCTCAGCACTGTGCCCCGGGGCACCCAGAACACTGCTGAGAACCTGGGAGCATCTCCCTGCATGGCACATGGCCGGGACATCCCCTGGGGACACCGGGGAGCACGGCACAGCTCCATGGGCACTGCAGGGGCCGTCTGGGGCTGCACCGCGAACCCTCGGCCAGCCCTTCCCAGGGCAGTGCAGCAGAGGCACCTGCGTGAGGAACAGGCCAAGAAAAAGAACGATATTCCAAATTCCTTTCCCTTCCTCAGGCAGGTCTGCAGTTCCTGCCCTCCCCTGGCTGCCATGGGTGAATTCAGCTCTCATGAGGGCAGCAATGGCGGTGAAGGTGAATTACGGGACCGCTGATGCTGGAAGGGGCCTCTACGAACACAGGGCCAACCCCTTCCATGGCTCTGGGCTCCCAGCAGCTCTGGCCCCGAGCAGCCCCTGCACGCAGCAGGTCGGATTTCACGAGCTGCAGCCTCAGCAGCTTCGTCGCCCTCATGATGTCGCGATATGACACAGTCCGGCGCGTGCGCGCTGCGCGCTCTCGACGCACCTCCTCCTCCTCCCGCCCCCGCTGCGCGGCATCGCACACGAGGGGCGCTTTCACCATGCTGATTGGTTCATTGAGCTGCCAATCTGCGTGAGGGGCGGGGCGAGGGGCGCGGCCCGTCCAATCACGGGGCGGTCCGCAGCGCCCGTACCGAGCGGCCGGAGCGGGTCCGGGTCCGGGCGGCGGAACCAGGAGCGCCGGGAAGGACCGGGGGTCAGTGAGGGGCTGGGACGGACAGCGGGCTCAGGGGACAGCGATGTGCCGGGGCCTGGGGCTCAGGAGGCGGGGAGCGGGAGCCAGGAAGGGCCGGGGGTCGCGGACCAGGGTCGGGGGTCAGGGCGCACTGACGGTCTGGGGACAGGGAGCCGGCGAGGGGACAGGGGCTGGGGCTCAGGGGACAGGGGCTGGGGACAGCCAGGGGCTGAGAGTCAGAGCACCGGGGCTGGGGACAGCCGGGGCTCAGGGCACAGGGGCCGGGGACAGGGAGTGGGGCTCAGAGGACAGCCGGGTCCGGCTCAGAGCACCGGCGCTGGGGACAGCCAGGGCTCAGGGCACCGGGGCTGGGGACAGCCGGGTCCGGCTTAGGGCACAGGGGCCGGGGACAGCCGGGTCCGGCTCAGGGCACAGGGGCCGGGGACAGCCGGGGCTCCGGGCTCAGGGCACAGGGGTCTGCGGGGTCCGGGCACAGGGGCCGGGGACAGCCGGGTCCGGCTCAGGGCACAGGGGCCGGGGACAGCCGGGGGTCCGGGCACAGGGGCCGGGGACAGCCGGGCCCGGCTCAGGCTGCAGGCCGGGAGGTGACGCTGTGCCGTGCCCGCAGCGCTGCCATGGCCGCGGCCTGGCAGGACGTGGTGCGGGACGCGGCGGCCGTGCGGGAGGCGGCGGCGGTGGCGGTGGACGCGGCGCTGCTGGCGGGGGTGCTGATGCGGACCGGGGAGCAGCCCAACGCCTCGGATGTGAGTGCACAGCGCAGGGAGGAGCCGCTCTGTGCCGGGGTTCCTGAGCCCTTGGCAAGGAGCGGCTCCCCAAGGGGACAGCCTTCACCGGGGTGCAGCTCACAGCCCATCCTGGTGATGGCACAGCTCCTCAAGGGACAGCTCTGCTCTACAGATTCCCTTTTCCAAGGAGAGGGATAGATCTGGGAAGGTTTAGGATGTTGCCTCTTGTGGTGCTGGAGTTGATCCTTTTCCCAGCCTCTCACCACCCATATGAACCTTTGAACCAGAGGAGAATCTCACAGAGGGGCCTCTTTTGGCATGTTCCCAGCTACAGTCAGCCTTTGTCCCATAGCTGGGGTGAGGTGACAGGGGTGGAGGTGGCTGATGTGTGGGGTTTACCTGGCTGATGGCTGGGAGGGCTCAGCCTGTTGGAGCAGAATGCCATGAGTGGTGTCTGAGGAAGAAGTGCCGCTGTGCAGGAGGAGTGGGGCACCATTGGGGAAGGGTCCTTGAGGAGCCTGGGGGCAAGCAGGCAGCTGGCAGGGGTACAAGGAGGGAGGTGTTCACCACAGCACTGCTCCTTGGTGTCAGGTCAGGGCTCTGGGTGATCTCAAAGGGTGAGAGGAAGAGGGAGCCTGGGAGGAGAGGCCAAACACACTGCCAGTGTCCCTTGTTTCATGTGAAAATCCAGGTGAATTGGAAACTTCTCTGTGGTGTAGTATATGGACTGTGAGTGTGACCCCATGCGTGAGATGTGGGATGAGCCAGGGCTCTGGAGCAGGAATCAAAGGAAGTAACTGACAGCCAGAACTCAGGACTGGCAAATTAACTTTTTCTCTGCCCCTGAGAAGTTCTGGAGACAGTGCTGTCCACTGGAGCAGCAGTGCCCTGCTGGTAGTTCATAAGGCAGAACCCTCAGAAATGAGCAATCAGCAGGGTTGAGGCCATCCATATGCCTGCCCTGCAGGGCTGGGGGTGCCTTCAGCCAAGCAGAGGAAGCACCTCCTTAGCCCCTCTTGAGCTGCCCAGACCTGACTGCTGTGCTGCATCCCTGCCTGCAGGTGGTGAATTATGCCCCCTTCACGCTGCTCCCATCTGCAGTGCCACGGGCCTTGTTTGAACAAGCCTATGCTGTCCAGCAGGATTTCAACCTGCTGGTGGATGCTGTCAGTCAAAACAGAGAATTCCTGGAGCAAACTCTGGCCAGGTAACGTTTTTGCATGTTTGCATTTTAATGAAATATTTTAAATGTAAAGCTTTATCATCCTTGTGGCATCCCTGCCTTTCTGAGTCCCAGAAAATGGGACATCTGCCCAAGACCTGATTCCCTGCTATCATCTTCAACTTTTTCAGGCTTGTGAATTCATACTTGTGAGCTTTTTAGCCCCTGGGCCTTAAATGCAAATCACTGGAGTCTTTGAGTCCTGATTTTAGGAGTCTCTTTTAGTCTTATTCTGCATCTGCCTGTGTCTGTCCAGTAACCACGAGCTCTGCTGCAGCAGTGATGAAAAGGAGGTGTCTGTTCTGTTTCCACACCCTCCCTCAGTCACCCCCTGCCCTCTTTCCCAGCCACAAGCTCTGACTGCAGGAGGACTGTCCAGCTCTGGCTCCTGGCTTCTGCTGAGTTTATCTGTGGCTGTTGCCCTGGGCTGGAGTGACCATCCCTGACTTTGTCACTCGTGATTGTGGGGCTGATGCTTCCACAAATCCCTCTTCCCTTCCCACTGCCTGTTCTGTGCTGCCTGTGCATGTTCTGCTGCCCCTGGCACTGGGACAGAGCAGAGGAGGCTGTTTTCCAGCATCCTTTTGTTCTGTTAAATCCTCACCCTTTGGAGCTGTTCCAGAACTGCCTGCAGCCAGAGCTTGTGGGGACATGTTTGTAGCTGTGGTTAAAGAATGCAGCACCTGAGGCTTGTCTGTGCTAAGGTGCTTGCCCTGTGCCAGGGCAGCTCCCTGGAGGTGCTGTTCAGGATTTGGGGCCCTGAGGAAAAGCCAGATCTGCTCTAGCAGGGCCACAGTGTGTGGGATTTGGAGCCTGACAGGACAGGGGGATTGCATGAAGCTTCTCTGAACTGTGTGTGCAGGCCGAGAGAGACCTGTGGTTTCTGCCTGAACCTACAGAACTCTGTCGCATCTCTGCCCTGCCAGTGAGTCACCTCTGCACAGGGGGGCCTTTTGTGGAGAAGCTGTGCTTGGCAAGCTGGATTTGTGTTGTGGTTTTGCACTGAGCATTCATGGGGAGGTGTTTCACAGTGCCACAGCACTTGGCTGAGCCCCAGTTCAAACCCAAGAGATCCCCAGAGGACATGGTACTGCCCTTTGTGCTGGAGAATGCCCCTGCTAAGGGCTTTTTCTGCAGAAGAATTAATTTTCTTGTCCCTCTGTGCCAGCAGCAGGAGGCTGACATGGTCTGTGTTTCTCTCTAGCACCATCAAGGTCGATGACTTCACAGCTCGACTCTTCAGAATCTACAAGCAGGTTTTGGAGGAAGGCTTGGCTCAGGTACATGGGCAGGGGATCCCAGTGGTCTGTGCCCCTTGGCATTGTGGTGGGGATGCCTGGGCTCTGGCTGCAAGCTTTGGCACTGTGGACTCTGAGCTGTGCCAGGCTGGTCACTCCCTGCCCTGCAATGTCTTGTCACAGCTGCTGAGCTCAGGACCTTGCCCTGTTGAACAGCTGAGCTCTTTGGATGGTGCTGCTGGAAACAGCCTGGCCTGGAGAGGGAGGAGTTCATGGGGTTTGTCTGTCCTCTGGGGTTTGTCTGTCCTCTGGGAGCCTCAGGGTGTGCAGGGATGTGTGTCCTCTTGGGACCTGCACTGGCCAGGCCACCCTGCAGATGCTCCTTTACTTTCAGGAGTGTTGGGAGCTACTCTGGAGCTCTGAGAGGGCTGTGGGCAGGGAGCAGAGCACCCAGGTGTGTGACCTGCATGGTGTGTATCAAACTGAGGATGACAGGACAAGAGGGAATGGATTCAAACTGACACTGAATGGGTTTAAATGAGATATTAGGAGATTTACTGTGCAGGTGGTGAGGTGCTGGCACACATTGCCCAGAGAAGCTGTGGCTGTCCCATCCTTGAAAATATTCAAGTCCAGGTTGGACAGGGCTTGGCGCAACTTGCTCTAGTGGAAGGTGTCCCTGCCAGCTGCAGGGGCTGGGGTGAGGTGGTCTTTAAAATCCCTTCCAACCCAACCCATTCTGGGATTCTCTGATCAGATCTGCCCTGGGAGGGTTCTGAAGCAAGGCCATCAAGGGATTTGCAGCTAAAGGCAACAGGAGACCCCAGCTCCCCTCCCTGTGTTGCAGACTGTGGTTTTGGGCATCAACCGCTCGGATTACATGTTTGACTGTGGGCTGGAAGGCACAGCAGCTCTGAGGCAGATAGAAATAAACACCATTGCTGCCAGCTTCGGGGGCCTCACCTCCCGCACTGCTGATGTCCACAGGTAAGGAGCACCTCCCACTGCAGCACTGCATGGCCCCTGTGCTCTCCAGGCTGCTCCCTTGCTCCTGCTGGGCATGGACATAGCACTTACAGCTTTGTGTTCCACAGGTTGGTGTTGAAAGTGCTGGGAAAGAGTGAGGAGGCATCACAGCTGCTGCCCAACAACCCAGCAAAGGGGCTGGCCTTAGGAATTGCCAAAGCCTGGGAGCTCTACGGGTCCCAAAGGTAAGGAGCAGTGCAGGGAGCCTGAATCAGAGATGGAAAGCTGTCCAGTTCAGGTGGAGTGATCTCAAAGGGTGAGAGGAAGAGGGAGCCTGGGAGGAGATAGCAAACACACTGCCAGTGTCCCTTGTTCATGTAAAAATCCAGGAAAGCTGGTGATGCAGCTAGGAGCATGTGGAGTGTTTGTGGGTTTAATGATGTCCTTGGTATCTCTTCCAGGGCTGTGGTGATGTTTCTGGTGGAGGAAGTCCAGAGGAATATTTTTGATCAGCGTTGTGTAGAAAATGAACTTTGGAACAGGTAAAGTTTGAATTTTCCTGGGATGGGAAAGGGAGGAGGAGATGGTTCAGTTTCTGGTATGGAAAGCTGAGCAAACAGCTGGCAGATCATGGGAAACGTAGGATGGGTTCCTAAAGAGGGAGTTTTTTGGGATTTGTAGGATTTCTATGTTTTCTCTGGCTCCATAGCACAAAGCCTGAGGCCATTTGTGAAGGAACCCATAGATCCATGAATTCCAGCCCTGATCTGCAGCTCAGGTGCCTGTGGCCAGCCTGGTGACTCTGGCACTGCTCTTGCAGGAATATCCGTGTGGTGCGGAAGCGGTTCCGGGACGTGTTTGAGCAGGGCTCCCTGGATGCCAGCAGGAGGCTGTATATGTGAGTATGAGCCAAGGTGCGCACTCCTGCCAGCTCCTGGGCTCATGGGAGCCTGCAGCCAAGGCTGCCTGGAAGAAATGACTGAGCAAGCAGTTCTCTTCCATGCTCCAGGCCTCCTCTTGGAGCTGAGATGGCTTTGTGTTCACAGTGGTGAGATTTTGCAGGCACATATCCATGCCTTAGAGCTGCAGTCATAATCTCCCTCCTTCAGGCTTCATCTTTCATTGCCCTGGGGGATCTCTACCTCCTCCACAAAGGTCTGCTCTGAGCAGCCCTGGCTGTTTGAGAGGCTCCCACAGAGCCATGTCCTGTTTGCTGTTCACATGCTGCTCTGCCAGGGGGAGCTGGGCTGGGTTGTTAGTGCAGGAGGAGGAAGCATTCCATGTCCTTTGGGGATCTCTTGGGTTTGAACTCTCTGTGTCTTGCCTGCTCCCTGTGGAGACCAGGATGGGAGGATCACAGACTCCCAGCTGGTCCCAAGTGTGACGTTTGTCCTATTTCCAGGTAATGTGATGGGAGCTGTATGAACCTAACACGTGGTTTCATGACAATGATTTTTCTGTAGTGAGGCTGATTTTTCAACCTTTGAGGTCTGTGCTGTGTTTAATTAATGAATGTATTGTCATGGCTGGATAGTTGAGGGGAAAGTGTGTCCCTTGTTTTTCCTCCTGAGCATCCTCCCCTGTCACTGCTAGATGCCTCCTGTTTGCCTGCCAGCAGCTCCCAGACCAAGTGCACAGTTTTGAGGCCAAAGCTTGGGCATGTGGTGCTACAGCTGTGCTGCCAGCCCAGCCCTGGCAGGCTGGTTTGGTGCCTCTCAGGTTGTTGAGTTGATGTCCTACCTTGAATTGCCAGAGAAGAAGAACTTTGTTCCTTCCAGCTTCAAGAATCACAGAGCTGTTAAGAGATCGAGTCCAACCTGCAACCCAGCACCACTGAACACATCCCCAAGTGCCACAACCTCACATCTTCAGGTCCCTCCACTGCCCTGAGCCACCTGTCCTAGTGCTTGACCACCTTTTCAGTGAAGAGATTTTCCCTCATCTCCAGTCTAAACCTCCCATGGTGCAACTTGAGGACATTTCCTCTTGTCCTGTCCCTGTTCCCTGGGAGCAGAGCCTGACCCCCCCTGGCTGTCCCCTCCTGTCAGGAGTTGTGCAGAGCCACAAGGTCCCCCCTGAGCCTCCTTTGCTCCAGGCTGAGTCTCCCAGGCCAGCATGGGGTTAAAAGCTGTTAAAAATGAGGTGCTTTCCTCTCTGCAGAGCTGGGTGTCAAAATGATTGAGCCTTTGGTTAGAGCAGAAGCTGGGTGTCAGCTCCCTGTGCCTTGGGACAGGCTGAGCTGTGGTTCAGTGGAGAGGAGCTTGCAGTGTTCAGCTTGCTGTGGCAGAGCCAGGCAGGAGCAGGAAGGTCAGAGGCCAAGGAGAAGGGGCAGGGGGCTGTGATCCCCCCCCTTTGAGCACTTGTGGTTTCCATTGCAGGGACGGCCAGGAGGTTGCAGTGGTGTATTACAGAGAGGGCTACGTGCCCCAGGTCTACGATGAGCAGGTCAGTACCCACCCCCCTGCCCCAGCAGCCACCAGGTGGGCACTGCCCAGGGAGCTCCAAATAACCCCAGGGGCAGCTACCCTGGCTGGAGTGGGGTCAGTCCTGCCTGCTGTGGCTGAGAGCATTGGGAGGCTGTGACTCCAAAGAGCAGGTGGGTGACCCTGCAGAAAAATGGGTGGCTTTCTTCTCCAGGGGGTCATCCCTTAGTGCAGCACTGAATTGTTTCTGTACAATAGGGGTTAACAGGGATGAGCACTTGCTTAAAGTTTTCAGACTTGGTCTACAGATCACTCAGTGCTCTCCTAGCACGATCAGGCTGCAGGTAATAATAGCATAGAGCAGATCTTGCTGGTGTCTCGAGGTGGCAGCACTGGACAAGCTGGGGAAGGTGCTCACAGTGAATTAATTTAACTGTGCCACCCAGAGGTGGCGGGAAATTCATGCCTGCTTTTCTCTGGAGTGCTACTCCCACCCCCTATCCCTGCCAGCAGGCAGGGAGGAGACAAACCATATGTTGAGAGCTGCACAGAAAAGAGCAGAGCAAACCTTTTGTGTGTTGTTTCCCCTCCCGGCGTGGCTGCTCCTGCTCTGCCTCAGAACTGGGAGGCGCGGCTGCTGCTGGAGCGCTCCCGGGCAGTGAAGTGCCCCGACATTGCCACGCAGCTGGCGGGCACCAAGAAGGTGCAGCAGGAGCTCAGCAGGCAGGGGACGCTGGAGAAGCTGCTGCCAGGCCACCCCGAGGCCATTGCTCGGATTAGAGCCACCTTTGCAGGACTCTACTCCCTGGATGAGGTGAGTGGGAGCGGGGCTGGGGCAGGGAGGGACACGCACTCCTGTGCTCTTAGCAAAGCCCTCTCTTCTTCTCAAGCAGGGGGCTTTGGGGAATTTGTTGGTGCTTCTGCTCTGAGGGATCTGCTGAGGAGCCCCTGCTGCTCCCTGATGTTTTGTTGTTCACAGAATCATTTAGGTTGGAAAAGCCCTCCAAGATCAGAGTCCAACCTTTGACCAAACAGCACATTATCAACTAGACCATGGCACTGAGTGCCACATCCCATCATTCCTTGAACACCTCTGTCACGGACATATTTTATGAAAAATCCTTTTGCTAGGATTTTTTCTGCTGAGAGGCTGAAAGGCCTCAGAAATGAAATGTAAACAATGATTATCTGCTGCTGTGGAATGCAACAGGTGCATCTTTGATTGGTCTCATGTGGTTGTTTTTTAATTAATGGCCAATCACAGTCCAGCTGTCTCAGACTCTCTGGTCAGTCACAAGATTTTATTATTATTCTATTCCTTTCTATTTCTTTCAAGCCTTCTGATGAAATCCTTTCTTCTATTCTTTTAGTATAGTTTTAATATATCATTTTCTTTTAATATATATCATAAAATAATAAATCAGCTTTCTGAAACATGGAGTCAAGATTCTCATCTCTTCCCTTGTCCTGGGACCCCTGTGAGCACCACCACACACCTCCAGGGGTGGTGACTCCATCCAGCTCATTCCCATGTGAAACCACCCTGTCCATGATTCCTGGTGTCCACCTGTTTCCATCCTTTCCTGCCAGGGTGAAGAAGGTGACAGAATGGCTGCCACAGCCATCGCTGACCCCGACCGCTTCGTGCTGAAGCCTCAGCGTGAAGGTGGAGGTATGAGCTGGGCTCTGGAGGTGTGAGCTGGGCCCCTGGGGGTTTCCATTCTGGTTTGTGCTGTATTTGGGACAGGCAGGAGCTCTGTGCCAGCTCCTGGTCTTGTGCTGAGGGATAAAGGGTGGCTTGTGCCTACTCATAGCCGTGGGGACTAGTCCTGCCACTAAGGCAGTTCTGCTCCTGGAGGAGCTCCCAAGGCCCTGGTGCTGGGTGTAGAGAGCCCAGGCAGCACCTGGGGAGACAAAGGCTGGGTTATTTGGGCTGCCAGGGCCACAGAGCTGGGGCCAGGGGCTTCTGCTGTCCTGGAAGGGCTTGATGTGCTGGTTTTGTTTGCCAGGTAACAACCTCTATGGTGAAGAGCTCAGGGAGGTCCTGGAGAAGATCAAAGACAGCCCTGAGAGAACCTCCTACATCTTGATGGATAAGATCAAACCCCAGCCAGCACTGAATTACCTGCTGAGGGCTCACAGTCCCCTCCAAGTGTCTGAGTGCATCTCTGAGCTTGGGATCTTTGGTGTCTATGTCAGGTGAGCAGTGTGCTTGTGTTCCAGGGCAGTTCCCTGCTCCTGATGTGCAGCAGGGGCATTTTGCCCTCTGTGCAGCCCAAGCACAGTCACAGCACAGATGTCTGGGGACATGCAGGTGCAGGGGACAGATGTGCCCATTCAGTCTGTGCCCCTGGGAGCAGCTCTGAGCATGTGAGCTGCTGCTCTGAACCTGCTGCCAGATGAGCTGTTGGAAAACCACAGGGCTGGTGCTGGCAGTCACTGGTGCAATGGGATCATGGGCTCCATGTGTTTCATCCCTGATTTCTGGGGGCACTTCTTGGGTTCTGGATGCAGCCCCATGTGTGGCTTTTCAGAAGCCCTGGTGATCTCTGAATACCTGAAGGTCTAATGCCTGTTCAACTCTAATAAGAGCTGGTTTTGTTTAAAACCCTCTTAGGCCACGTTTCCATAGGGTATAAATGAAAGTCCTTTTCACACAGTTTTGGGAACAAAGGTGCTCTGGCAGCATTCAGCCCTTGGCAGTGCCCATTTGCAGAGTGGCCAGTGCAGCCACCACTGCAGGGCCCCCACCTTAGCCCTGGGCCTCTGCCCTGCCCTGTGTGCTGACAGGGAACAGCCAGAGAACAGCCAGGAGCTCTGTGCTGTGCAGGGGCTGTGCTCTGTGCTGGCCAGGGGCTCAGTGCTCTGTGCTGTGCAGGGGCTCTGTGCTCTGTAGGGGCTCAGTGCCCTGTGCTCTGTCGGGCTCTGTGCTCTGCAGGGGCTCAGCCTGTGCTCTGCAGGGCTCAATGTCCCTCTCTCTGCAGGGCTCAGTGCTCTGCAGTGTCAGTGTCCCTCTCTCTGTGCTCAGTGTCCCTCTCTCTGTGCTCAGTGTCCCCCTCTCTGTGCTCAGTGTCCCTCTCTCTGTGCTCAGTGTCCCTCTCTCTGTGCTCAGTGTCCCTCTCTCTGCAGTGTCAGTGTCCCTCTCTCTGTGCTCAGTGTCCCTCTCTCTGTGCTCAATGTCCCTCTCTGTGCTCAGTGTCCCTCTCTGTGCTCAGTGTCCCTCTCTCTGTGCTCAATGTCCCTCTCTCTGCAGTGTCAGTGTCCCTCTCTGTGCTCAGTGTCCCTCTCTCTGTGCTCAATGTCCCTCTCTGTGCTCAGTGTCCCTCTCTGTGCTCAGTGTCCCTCTCTCTGTGCTCAGTGTCCCTCTCTCTGTGCTCAGTGTCCCTCTCTGTGCTCAGTGTCCCTCTCTCTGTGCTCAGTGTCCCTCTCTGTGCAGTGTCAGTGTCCCTCTCTCTGTGCTCAGTGTCCCTCTCTGTGCTCAGTGTCCCTCTCTCTGTGCTCAGTGTCCCTCTCTCTGTGCTCAGTGCTCTGCAGTGTCAGTGTCCCTCTCTCTGTGCTCAGTGTCCCCCTCTCTGTGCTCAGTGTCCCTCTCTGTGCTCAGTGTCCCTCTCTCTGTGCTCAGTGTCCCTCTCTCTGTGCTCAGTGCTCTGCAGTGTCAGTGTCCCTCTCTCTGTGCTCAGTGTCCCCCTCTCTGTGCTCAGTGTCCCTCTCTGTGCTCAGTGTCCCTCTCTCTGCAGTGTCAGTGTCCCTCTCTCTGTGCTCAGTGTCCCTCTCTCTGTGCTCAGTGTCCCTCTCTCTGTGCTCAGTGTCTCTCTGTGTGCTCAGTGTCCCTCTCTCTGTGCTCAATGTCCCTCTCTCTGCAGTGTCAGTGTCCCTCTCTCTGTGCTCAGCGTCCCTCTCTCTGTGCTCAGTGTCCCTCTCTCTGTGCTCAGTGTCCCTCTCTCTGTGCAGTGTCAGTGTCCCTCTGTGCTCAGTGTCCCTCTCTCTGTGCTCAGTGTCCCTCTCTGTGCTCAGTGTCCCTCTCTCTGTGCTCAGTGTCCCTCTCTCTGTGCTCAGTGTCCCTCTCTGTGCTCAGTGTCCCTCTCTCTGTGCTCAGTGTCTCTCTCTGTGCTCAGTGTCCCTCTCTCTGTGCTCAGTGTCCCTCTCTCTGTGCTCAGTGTCCCTCTTTGTGCTCAGTGTCTCTCTCTCTGTGCTCAGTCTCCCTCTCTGTGCTCAGTGTCCCCTCTGTGCTCAGTGTCCCTCTCTCTGTGCTCAGTGTCTCTCTGTGTGCTCAGTGTCCCTCTCTCTGTGTGCTCAGTGTCCCTCTCTCTGTGCTCAGTGTCCCTCTCTCTGTGCTCAGTGTCCCTCTCTGTGCTCAGTGTCCCTCTCTCTGTGCTCAGTCTCCCTCTCTGTGCTCAGTGTCCCTCTCTCTGCAGGCAGGGCAGGGAGCTGGTGCTGAACCAGGCCGTGGGGCACCTGCTGCGCACCAAGGCCATCGAGCACGCGGACGGCGGCGTGGCAGCCGGGGTGGCCGTGCTGGACACGCCGTACCTGGTGTGAGGAGCCACAGCCCAGCCTCCTCTCTCTGCTGCCTCCAGAGCTGATCTGCCCCAGGGATTCCTCCTCAGGGTGCTTGCCAAGGTGTGGCTGCTGGAGGCTGTGAGGAGGGACTGTGTGGTGCAGCTGCTCAGAGGTCCTGGGTGCCAGCCCCAGCTGCTTCTGGTGGTTCCCCCTGCAGGAAGGATTCCCTTGCTCTGCCTGCTCAGGGACCCTGCCCTGGGCACAGCCCAGCTGTGACTCCCAGGACTGCAGGGTTCTGGGGGCAGGGGGATGCAGAGCAAAGGGTCAAGGTGCCACTACAGGCCTTGGTGCTGCTCCTACTTCTGAGCTCCTTATGCTGCATGGTTTCTGGAGACATACACAGCCTAAGGAATGAGAGGAGAAAGGTGGATGGGCAAGTATCAGCCTTTATCTTTATGTGCCTCAGTGCTCTCCAGCTTAAAGAGGAGAGCCCAGCTCCACTCCCCATGGCTCTTCCAGCCCTCCTTCCCATGCTGCTGCTGTCCTGATTTCTGTTTTCCTCTGTGTCTGAGGATCCTCTGGGTTCCTGCACCAGGCACAGCTGCCCTGGGTAATTTACCCAAGGGCCTCTTGCTTTTGCTTTGCCCAACTCCTGTTTTATTGGACTGGGCTCCTCTGTGCCACACAGGGCAGGCAGCAGTGCAGGGTCCAGGGCAGGCTCCCGCTGCCTCCTGCAGCCCTTTCCAACAGATCTCCACAGGCTGGTGTAAGATTCCCTCAGAGATGGAGACAGCTCCCAAGGCAGCAGAGAATTGGAGCCTTGTGTGTGTTGATAAATTCCAAAGCAGCCTGGGTTTGGGCCAGTGCATCCCACTGCAAATCAAACCCTGAGCATCTTCCTGCCAGGGAGCCCCAGCCTTGGGAATGCTCCTGCTGAGACTGGGAGCTCTGTGGTGAGGAAGCAAAGGAATTGCAGGGGAGGCTGGGCAGCACAGCCCCAGCTCCCAGCACCTTACTCTGGGACCAGCACCAGCAAAGGGGGAGACATGGCTCCCTCCAGGTTTTATGGATCAGTGGGAACAGCACAGCAGTGGAGGAGTGTGGGCTCTCCTGCTCAAGGTCTTCTGCCTCTTTCTCCAGCCCCTTCTCCTCCTCAGCCCTAAAAGCTGCACCTTTCTGGCAGCAAAGAGCTCAGGCAGCCTCAGCCCAGCCCTGTCAGTTACACAGAACCAGCACAGAGGCAGAATTCCTGCAGAATGGGATGTGCTGAGTGGCAGAACCAGCACAAAAGCAGAATTCCTGCAGAGTGGATGTGCTGAGTGACAGAAGCAGCACAAAAGCAGAATTCCTGCAGACTGGGTGTGCTGAGTGCCAGCCCTGCTGGCTCTTTGCTGCTGCAGCATCAATCACCAATCAGTCACCTGGGAAACTGCTCCATTCTCCAAGTGTGACTGAAACTGGGCTTCCTGGGTGTTTTGTTGGGGGATTGATTACCCCAAGCCAGAGATTAAAAGGAATGTGCAATCTGACTGCTGTTTGTGCCACGTTTGTCCGAGCCCAGGGGCACACCTGGCCAGGTGTGCAGAGATCCATGGCTGTGCCTTGAAGGGGAGCAGGCCTGGGGTGGAGGTGAGGCAGCCCTGAGCTGTGCTGACAGCCCTGAACCTCCTCACCCAGCTCTCTGCTGCATGAGGGGGTGGGTCCATGGGGTCACACTGTCCTGTGCTTTCCATAAGCAGCACTGGCTGGAGAGCAGGGAGAAACTGAGGCACGGGCTGCAGCCCTGGAGCCAGCACAGCCAGCCACAGTGAATCCCAGTCCATGGAAAAACACCATGCTGGCAGGAACCTGCCCCTGCCCATCCCAAAATGCAGTCCTGGTTTCTGGCAAGGCCACTCCAACTGCACTGAGCACCCTGGACTCAGCACACAAGCACCTACCACCCACACACACTCCAAGCTTGTTTCCATTTTGTTTTCTTGAATTTTATTCCATTCTGCATTAAATTCTTGCTGTTTTCCAGCCAAAATTACATAGCTGACAAAGAGTAGTAACAGGAGGAACGATGATGTAGGAATCCTTGTCACCAAGGTGGCACAATCCAGTGGTACAGAGCTGTGGGGGCACATGGGACACAGGCAGGCACCGAGGTTACAGGTGACAGGTGCTGTGCCAGTGAGAGCAGCAGGTAACAAGTGAGATTTGGGACTTGGCCAACAGTGCAGCAGAGCACCCCAACACCTGCCCTGAGCACCTGACCCAGAGGCAGCTTCTCCTTCCCAGCCCCAGGTCAGCTCAGGTTGCAGGTAACCCCTGGTCACTGGCACTCCCCAAAACAGCTGCTGCAGCAAGTTTTAAAGCCCAGCTCTCCTTTGGTTTAAGTGCAAAATCAAAGAGTTCACATGCAGGTTTCATAGACATTGCAAAGGAGGTATGAGCCCCAGCTCAGCCCTGGCTGGAGTTAAAGGACCTTCACTGGAGGAAGGATGGCTTTGGCAGGACCCTGGTGGTGGTCAAGGCTCTTGGGGAAAAGGGTTGTGGGCCTTTAGGTCTCATCATCCTTAAGTCAGGTCAGATTTAAGCAAACACTGACTTTAAACATCTCCCACCATTTTCTCCTGATGAGGAAATGAGTAGGACTCCCACAGCCCTGCCTGCCTTGGTTTCTCTGCTGTAGCCAGTGCTCATGGTGCCATGAGAAAGGTGCCTCTGCCTGGCTCCATTTCCTCTCCATCTTCCCCCAGGACACAAAAGGAGCATCCAGCTGCTCCAGCTCTGCTTCAGCTGTGAGCTGGTCCAGCAGGGCTGGAGAAACTGGGGCTCTATGGAAATGTCACACCAAGGCCTTTCCCTTGCTGGCTCCCTGTGGTGTCATGGCCAGTGAAGGACCCTGGACTGGGGACAATGCACCAGCTGGCACCACACAGTGAGGAGCAGCAGATCTTGGTATCAGATTGCCCCAAAAATCTGTTTAAAGCCCAGAGCTCCCTGGAGCCTTGCCCCACTGCCCTGCAGGCTGCAGGAAGCTGTGCTAGCAGCAGGCCAGTGGATGCAGGATGAGCACAGCCGTGCAGTGATGGTGTGGCTGCTGCAGTGCTCCTGCAGCACTCCAAGCACAAAAGGAAGCTCAGCTGCTCTGTGGGCAGTGGTGGATGCCCCTCCCAGGCCTGCCTGCATTGAGTAACTCCAGCATCACTTCCCCTGCAACCCCCAAAGCTCCTTCCCACTGTGCACAAGGTGCCAGGGCCCCTCCAGACATAAGTAAATTAACACCCTCTCCCCGACCCCCCCAAATTAAATTAAAATCAAGAACGAGGTGCTGAAAAAGGAGGAGGATGAGTCCCTCTGTGCACCAGGCTGACCCTCAGATGTGTGACATCCATCTGGAACATGACAGACACCTCATCCAGGGCATGGACACGGCCTCTCCAGAGCCAGACTCTCCTCGTTCCTACCATTGGTACATTCAATTCAACAGGTGAAGGTTTCCTTCCCGGGCAGGCAGTGGCTGTTGGAGGGACCTGCTCATCAGATGCCACTGCCACTGTTCTGCTCAGCAGGAACAGGTCCTGCTGCTACTGCTTAGTGTCACATCTGCTGTTGAAAAGCTGTGTGATGATGCCCGGGTCTGCCAAGGTGGAGATGTCCCCCAGATCTTGGTCATTTTTGGCAATCTTCCTCAATATCCGCCTGGTGATCTTTCCTGTAATGACAGCCAAGAAAGGGAAGCAGTCAGAATCCCTGGATGGTCTGGTTGGAAAAGACCTTAAAGATCATCTCTTTCCAAGCCCCTGCCATGGGCAGGAACAGCTTTCACTGTCCCAGGCTGCTCCAAGCCCCATCCAACCTGGCCTTGGGCATTTCCAGGGATTCAGGAGCAGCCCCAGCTGCTCTGGGCACCCTGTGCCAGGGCCTGCCCACCCTCACAGGGTACAATCCCTTCCTTATGTCTCTTTAATGTACACCTGCCTTCACCAGTTGAAAACCATCACCCCTGGTCCTTCATTATGTGTCCATATAAGAAGTCCCTCTCCCCAGGAGTCAGGATCTCCAGCATCCTTAGCAGAAGTGGAAGTACCAGACCTGCACATCCTGCTCACGCTGAGCTTGTACCTCCCCTCATCTGAGCAGCCCTGGACAAGCAGAGCAGGGCTGCTCAACTTCCACTGGCAGGAACTGTCCAGTCCTGCCCAGCACCAGCCCTGGAACTCACCTGAGCGAGTTTTGGGCAGGCTGGGGGCGTACTGGATGTAATCAGGTGTTGCTATGGGCCCAATTTTTTCTCTGACTGCAAAAAAAAGAAGAGATTTTCATTGTAGGGATGAGGAGAAGCCACACATCCTTTCCATGACAGAAGGACAGAAGGTTAAAGACACAAAGCCCAGCTCCTGGGACACCTGGCAGGGCAGTGCCTGGGGCTGCTGCACCTGAGCCTCCACACAGTGGGAGGGGACAAGAAGACCTGCAATGCCAACAGAGCCAAAAGCACATCTCCCCAACACTGAGAGTACTCATTTCTTCAGTCCCTCCATCTTCCAGAGACCTCCCTAACAGCCACAACCAACACCATGATCATTTTGACAGAGCAGGGATTGATTCAAATTCACTCTTGGGTTCCTCCAGAGAAGAAGCTGCCATGGGTCTGTTTGGTGCAATCAATGCTGCAGTTTGCAGTGAAACAGCTCCTTGAGAGCAGAGCACAAACACCCAGAGCACCACCCTAAAGCAACCCCATAATCCTCTCAGGATGGCCCAGTCTGCCAGGGAAAGCCCTGCTGCAAACAAAAGCCTGCTGAGCACCCCAGTCCCTCACAGGGCTGCCAGCTCCCACGAGGCAGAGATGGCATCACATGAGCAGCCAAAGGCTGGAAGAACTAATTTTAGTCTTTGTCAGCCTGCTGTGTAATCAAGAGGCACCTTGTGGCACTTGTCCACGCTGCATTCCCCAGACCACAGGCAAGCACCCAAGCCTTTAACCCCTCCAGCACCTGTCCTCCCCCTCCCTGCTCCCCAGTATTTGCCTGTTGCTACCTTGTTTTTTGAGCTCATCTGTGAGGTTCTTGCTGAACTCGTAGCCCTCTCTCAGGGTCACAAAGCAGTAGAGGCACTCTCCCTTCAGGGGGTGGGGGTGGCTGACCACGGCAGCCTCGGCCACCGCCGGGTGCTCCACCAGGGCTGACTCCACCTCCGCCGTGCTCAGCAAGTGGCCTGCGAACAAGGGGGAGACAAAGCTTTACAGACCTGCAGCAAGAGGCCTGAGGCTGTAAAAGGCCCTAAACTACAGATCTGAGAGCATCAGTTTGATGTGCTTGGGGAAGGCCAACAGTTGCACAGTGACACTCATTTCAGCAGCGCTCTGGAAGCTGCCAGGTGTCACCCACCTGCAGAGACCACCTCCCTTGGCTGTTCCCCCTCCCACCTTTAGGCTTCTTTCTGGAACAGATCATCAGCAGTTCACAGTGATGCCTTTCCAAGGCACAGGCTGGATTTGGCAAGAGGAGACCTGCCCACACGGTCAGCTGGAGGTGCAGAGCAAGAGGTTGGATCTGCAGAGTCCAGGCTCCAGCCCAGTGCTGTGGGGAGGGGCAGTGACACTCCACATCCTGGGGCAGGGGCACAACTCAGTCCTGCACACCTCTGCTCCTGTACCTGTGCTCTGACCTTCCACCCCAGCACTGCTGCCACAGAAAGCCACAGCAAAATGGTCAACTCCCAGAATGAGATCAATTGGTGGAGAATCAGGCACTGCTGGTCAGGTGAAAGGATCTAATTTGACCCAGGGACAAGTAAAGCAGCACCTCAGAGCCAGCAGGACATCCCTGGAGGATACAGGTTCCAGGAAAGGAGGGAGGGAGCTATAAACAGATTACATGGAAAATGATGGGCTGAGAAGCAGCTGAATCTCAAAGACTCAGCTGAGAGAGGTGGGAGAATCTTCAGAGCTCTGAGCAGCCCAATCCAGCTTTGAAGTGAGCCCTCCATGGAGCAGCAGGTTGGATTAGCAACCCCATGGTCCTGCCCAAACTCTGTGATTCCCTGTGGCCCTAAATCCTTCAGCAAGGTGTCCTGGCTGGTTACAGAAGGTTCCTTCCTTCCAAGGCTTTGTCTCCAGGGAAAATGGTGCAGGAAGTTACCAAGTCTCAGGCTTGTGTGTCCCTGAAATAACCCTGACCCAGAAACTGGATCCACCTTGAGGACAAGTTGCTGAGCAGAATCACAGGTGCAGAACCATCCCCAGAAAGAAGGTGGCTTTTGAAATGGATGCAGAAGTGTCACAAAGCACACTGGTCCCCACTGAAGACAAAACTCTTTCTTACCAGAAACATTCAACATGTCATCAATTCGCCCTGTGATCCAGTAATAACCATCTTTATCTCTTCTGCAACCTAAAAATAGCCAGAAATGAGTGTGAGGCGGCAGTGCCAGCCCTCAGAGCAACTGATAAGGGATTCTGAGGGCAGGACAGGGCAAGATTCCCTCTGCTGTCCCCAGGCCCCTGTGACCACAGCAGCCTGCAGCCCCTTACCATCTCCTGTCACGTAGTACCCAGGGAACTTCTGGAAGTAAATGGTTTCAAACTGCTGGTGCTTTCCGTAGAGCGTGCGCATGATCCCTGGCCAGGGCTGCTTAAACACCTGGGGTGGGACACACACAGCTGGGCAGTGGCAGCCAAAGCAACAACCCAGGCTTGCACCACGGGGAGAGAGATGTCAGGCAGCCATAAACAGCACTCAGACACTTGCTGGCAGTGCTGATCCACTGGGAAAGTCCCACCAGCTTTGGCCAGGGGGAAGGAGCTTGGCTGAGCTGTTGTTCCCATCCTCCTGCCTTGCCCACATGTGCATTTAGTGATCAGCTGCAAAAGCTCCCATAGTTATGGCCTTGGAGGGAGTTGCCACCACCCAAGGGTGTGTGGACTAGAGTTAGTGGAGGCAGAATCACAAATTTTTTAAGGTTGGAAAAGTCCAACCATCACCCACAATCACCATGTCCTCAAGTGCCACTTCCACACATTTTCTGAACACTTCCAGGGATGGAGACTCTACCCCTTCCATGGGCCAAAAGATGTGGGTATTCTACCAGGAATGTCCCAGAGCTCACAGGGAATGGACAAAGGAGGGTGGGGAAGATCAGCCCTTCCTTACCAGGTAACCTTCTGCTTCTCCTTCCAGCTCTTCCCCCGAATCGCTCAGGATGGCAGGGACCACACCAAAAAAGGGGAATGTCTGCCATGAGGACCAGGGAGAAAGGAGAGATGGAGATGAATCCCTGCATTAGACCCCCATTAACCAGAGGGAGTGGGAGGCAGGGCAAGGGCAGCTTTGGAGAGCTGTGGTACATGGGGCCTGGGATTTTGGGTGGTGGTCACCTCCCCCATAAGAACCACTGTCCCCCCAGCCCCTGGCAGGCTGCAACCACCCAGCCATGGCACAGCCAGGGCCCTGCTGAGGCTCCTGGGGAGGAGAACACAAGTACTCACGGCAGAGCCTGGCTTCATGGGGGTGGCAGCAGGAAGGGGTGTCAGCATGTGGCCTCCCTGCAAAGAGAGACAAAAACCAGTGAGTTTGGGCCATGCCAGTCCATCCCACAGCTGTGCCATCAGCTCTGGGAACAGCACATCCCAGGCAGGGCTACTCAAGAGAGGTGTGAGCCCTGGGAAGGATATGGCAGTGGATGGGGAATCTGGGCACAGATTTAGAGCTGGTGGAGAGAAAGAGAGGAAAGAGAGCAGTGGCCAGAGCAGAGTCAGGAAGAGACCTTTGGGAGAGGAAGGTTTCTCCTTTTGGAGCCTGCCTGAGTTGCAGGATAGGAAGAGAAGGAGCACATTAGGAGTTTCCTGGGCAGACCAAACAAACAGACCCCACAGACCCCACTGTGGGAAAGCTGCAAGGAGGCCCTGCAGGGAGCACACGGGACAGAGAGGTGCCAGGGACACCCAGCAAGGACTCACCGTCTCTGTCTGCCAGAAGGTGTCCACAATGGGGCACCTCTCCTCTCCCACCACACGGTAGTACCACAGCCAGGCCTCGGGGTTGATGGGCTCACCCACGGTCCCCAGCACCTTCAGGGACTTCCTGCTGTGCCTGCAGAGAGGAGGGGGCTGGCAGGGGCTCAGCAGGTTATGGAGCTGTGAGCCTGCTGCACAGCAGAGCCTGGAGGAACCCCTGGGCTACCCAAAATGCACCTTCCAGGTACAGGTCAGAGATTTCTCAGCAATTTTCCACAGGGGAGGAGAGGAGACCTGGGTCATTTTGGCACCTCCCAGTCAAGCCTGCTGTGCAAAGCAACATCCTCCTTCCCCTGGGACTGGCACTCACTTTTTGACGGGCTCCTCGCCGTACTTCATCAGCAGGCGGATGGCCGTGGGTGCTGTGTAGAACTTGGTCACCTTGTACTTGTCAATGATGCTCCACATCCTGCCAACATCTGGGTAGGTGGGGACGCCTTCAAACTGAGCAGGAGACAGAGCAGTGACACAGCTGTTCCTCACTGCTCCCCACCTGCAGCACCTGCGCAAGCAGGAGGAGCCAAACAGCAGCTGGACCCAGCATGTGCTTATAGGGGTACGCAGTGAAACCAGCCTGGGTCAAGAACCCCCTCACTGGGCAGATGGCATCCCCCCTCAGCCTAGCAGATGTCCCCTGACACCCCCTTGCAGCACAGGCACTTGGGTGGCCACCACAGTGACACAGTCCCACCAGCCCAACTGACCCTGCCCTCGTGGCAAAGGGCAAGAGGTCCAAACACTGTGACAGAATCACAACCCAAAGTACCAAGAACCCCCAAAAGGCCTCCCCCAACATAACAGTGATTTTCCTGCTTGCATTTCCCTGGGGATTCTTGGGCACAGGTCTCTGGCTCCCTGATCTGTTACACTGCCAAGAGAGATACAGGCACAGGAGTTAAACAACAAGTTGTCAAATCAGCGTCAGCAGGGAAAACATCACTCCCTGATTGAGTTTCTGCATTAAGTCAGAGCAGCCCTGGCTTCATTGGTACACAAGGCTTGTACTTTTATGGGAAAGAAACAGGGGAGCAGTTTGAAACAGTTTGAAAAACTACAGAAATGTTTGTAGAAAAAGCCCCACACAAACGACTCCCCCGAGAAGTCATCATGTCCTCCCTGGAGAGCACCACCCTTCCTCACAGAGCCCTCACAGAGCAATGCAGGGGTGCAGCTCAGCACCACCAGCTCCCTTTTCCTGGAGTGACAGCCCCCAGGGGCACAGGGCACTCACCAACACGCTGGTGGCCCCGTTGGCCAGGGGGCCGTAGGTGAGGTAGGAATGGCCCGTTATCCACCCGATGTCAGCCGTGCACCAGTACACATCCTCAGGCTGGTAATCAAACACGTATTTGAAGGAGGTGGCAGCAAAAATCATGTACCCACCCACGGTGTGCAGCACACCCTGCAAGGAGAAGGCACAGAAATGTCAGGGTGAGTGAGCTCCCACCATCACCCTCACACTGCCAGGCCCAGCTGAGCATCGCTGACTCCAACAGCAGCTGAGCAGGAATGACCAGCACAGCCCTTTTCTGAGACCTCCGTGTCTCCTCCTTGTGCTGGGGCCTCCCAGCTCCCCCCACACCAGTTCCCCCAGCTGAGGGGTCCCCAGGGCTCAGCCTGAGCCGTGCAGGGAGCTGGGAGCACACCTTGGGTTTTCCAGTGGAGCCGCTCGTGTAGAGGATGAAGAGCTCGTCCTCGGCGTCACACCACTCGGGCTCACACTCTGTGCTGGCACCACCCACCAGCTCATGCCACCACGTGTCCATGGCTGGGTTCCAGGGCGTCTGAGGAAAGCACAAGATTGGGAACAGGCTTGTCCAAAAACAAGAGAGGGGGGATCAGGAGCAGAGCCCAAACCTTTCCCCCATCACAGGCCATGGAGGGGGATGTTCACAACACAGCCTGCTGCAAACCATGCACCAGAGCTGCAGCTCCCACTCCCAAAGCTCCTTTTCACAGCCCACTGCCACAAGGGAAACCTTCAAATACAGTCTGGCTGCAAGGCCGTGTCTGAAGCAGTGTCCAGACCACAGGTGATGGTGATGAACCCCCGTGGGTGGCAGCAGCAGCCAGGAGAGGCTGGCAGCAGCTGCTCTGGGCTGTTCCCACTGCCAGGCTCCTCCTGCCCTGGGGCTGCCCTGAGCTGCAGTCCTACAGCCAAGCAGCAAGCACAGCCACCTGTCCCACAGCCACCTGTCCCACAGGCCTTGTGGGGACCCTGATGGCAGCATGGACCGAGCTGGACAGCAGCACTGTGGGCTCACACTGCTTGGCCCTGCAGGCCCCCAAAAATATCTGTTCTCTGGGTTTTTAGGTAATAGCTACCCAGCTAAGAAGTGACTGCACCAATGCAGAGCCATCCAGCACTGCTGACTGAAGATGCCAGAGCTGTGACAGAGCCACCAAGCCTGTGGCTGATGGGCAGAGGTCACCCTGAGGGTTGTTCTGGCTCCCCATCTCTCCAGGGTGGTGGCACAGCTCAGGGCAAGATTTAACTTCCCCTGACCTTCTCACCTTTCCCCAGAGAAGCCTGGGAGAAGCTGGGCAGGGAACAAGCCCCAGCCTCACCTCAGACCTCCACTTCTCACATCTCTGTGAGGGCAGGACCTGACCCAGAGCCCTGCACATTTCCCCCTCACAAAGCCAGGCTCACCACAGCTCCCTCAGCTGGGGAACACAGAGAGCAGCCCCATGGTGACTCTCTGCAGCCCTAAAGATGTTCTTGAGACATCTGGAGGCACTGGGACCCCACAGCTCCCGCACACATGGGCAGGGGACATCAGCTGCTTGACAGTTTGGCACAACTGAGCACACTTGGAAAGCTTTCATGGACCCTCAGGCTCCTGGTTTTACCTGGCAAAGCAATTGCCACAATTCTGTGCCACCAGCAAGCTCCCAGCAAGGCACCAGGAGGTGCCAAACAAGCCCAAGGCTATTCAGCAGTTTTCTCTTGCATCCCTCCTTGAAGGATCCCTGATTTAGCACCCAGACCCCAGGGAGGAGGTCAGAGCATGGCACTGTGAGTCTCTGCCTGCCTGCTCTGGGGGTCACAGCTCCTTGGATGAGGCAGGAGATCAGATGCTGGCTCTGGAGATGCAGGTTTGCTGCAGGTGCCCCCTGCCAGGCTCCTCACGAAGGGAAGATCATTGTGAGAGCTGCTTTTGAAAGGCAGACAGACAAAGCCTGGCCTGGATGCTGACATCCCAGGGCTCTGCACTCCCAGGGGTCACCCATGTGGGTGTTTCTGAAGCACTGCTGGCACTGCACTCACGCCCAGGGCCTGGGCAGCTCTGCCAAGCTGGGTGGGCTCTGTCACTGCCATGCAGCTGCTGGCACCACGGTTAGGAGGGCACGTGTGGCTGGGCAGCCAGAGCAGTTAAGGGAGGTGGGGAGCTGCATGGGAAGCAGAAGGGAGGTGCCAAAAAGAGGAAGGCAGTGCTGTGTGTAAATACCTTGGGATGGAGTCTCTGTGAGCTTTCAGTCTTTTTTTCCTGTTAAAAATCCACAAAGAGGGTGTGAAATCTGGGAAGGGGAGGATCCATACTGGGCTTTGCTGTCAGGGAGCTGGAAGCCCACAGGCCTGGATGCTGGAAAGGCTGGAAAATCACCACCTGGCAGGCTGGAAAATGCTCAGGTCCAGGGCCAGGCCAGGAGATGCCCTCTGAGCAGAAGCCTGCCCATTTCCATCACCTTCCCAGGGTACCAGCTGCCCCCAGGGCAGGTCCCCAAGGCCACCCCCTGCACATGGCTGGCTGGGAACAGAGGCACAGAGCCAGCACACAGCCCACAGACCATCCAATAGCCTCACACAAGCCAATGGAACTGTAAAAATGCACCCACGAGGGAAAGAATCCTTAATAAAGTATGGAAACAAGGGGAGTAAAGAGAGCCAAAGGGTAAGAGACACCCTGCAGCCTCCCCCAGAACATTCTGCACAAAAACCTCACCTCACCTACTGGAACCAGCACAGGGACAGGCTGCCCTGCAATCACCCTGCCAGGGAAACCTCACACAGAAAGGCTGGTCTGCTCCAGTTTTCCCATTCATTGCATCTACCCTGCTCTCACAAGAGAAAGGGCAGAGCAGGCCAAGGAACATGGCCAGGCTGTCAAACAGAGAGCAACACCCCAATAAAATGAACACAGCTGAACGAGGGAAAATAACTCAAAGGTAGAGAATCTGCTGGGCTTCTTGTTCCAGGGATGTGCACAGACCACTCCTCCTGAAAGCAGAGTCTAAAGCTCAAATACTCCCCAAACACAACCCATTTCTGAGCCAGCAGCAGCCTGGGGATAACTCAGTGCAAATAATCACCCAACACAGAGGGACAGAAGACAACGTGGCAAGATTTGGAGCTGTGGGGTAGCTGAAAGTAACCTCTGGAGCAGGTAAGGGCTGGGCACAGCAGGGCTGCTCAGCAGTCTCAGCAAGCAGCCACAGCCCCAGGACACCTCCTCCTTCCACCCCTGTCTCACCACATGCCTCTGGCCCACATCCTTTCATCTCTAGCTGCAAATGAAAGCCCCAGCCTGAGAGCTGACAGAGTCCCTGTGGCAGCTGCACAGCCCCTGCACTGCTCTCAGCAGAGGATTGCTGCCCTGAGCTCACACCATGAGCACAAATCTCCTGGGTGTCCTCTCCTGCTGCCACTGTGACAGCTGCAGTGCAGCACAGCATCGGGCTCTGCACACAAGGGGAGAGAGACAAAGGGTGAGGAAGGAAAAGCCTTGTACTGGGCAGAGGAAAATGGCCATCTTGTCCCTAGTGGCTTTGGAAGATGTACCCAGGGGTCCTCTGGGCTGGCAGCTTGTGAAGGAGTTAAAGGAAGCAGCAGGGAGAGAGTCTTGGTAAGGAAAAGGAACCATTTTTCAACCACTCACACAGCAACGTCAGCAAGGAGGGGTGAAAACAGGAACAGGAGTGTCCAGGGAATCACTGAGGTGGTTTTGCACTGATCAATTTGCTGGTCTCTGGCCTGTGGTAATAAAACCCCCCTCTCATGCCACCAGGAACACACCTGCACTTCCTGGCACAGCCTTTTCAGAGGAGGAGACTTGCTGCAGGTCCCGTCCACTGCTACCTCTTCCCTGCCCAGGTGCTTCACCACAATGCACTTTTTCAAAGAGGATCCCCTGTAAAAAGAAGGAGCTGTCACACTGGGCTGCTCAGGGGCTGAGCCAGCCCTTCCTGGGATTCACAGGTAGCACTGGAGGCAGGGCAGGGGCCTGGAGCTCCTTTTGTCGGGCTGGAGCATTTGCTGCCATGCAAACTCCAGGTACTCCATGAATTTCCAATGACACCAGCCACAGGAACAGCTCAGACAGCAAAACCAGTCTGAGCTTACTGGGGATTTATCAGGTGTGACTCCTGGGGGTTCCACAAGTCTCTCTCCGAGGACACTGCTGTGGAGATTCCTTACAAATCCCAAATTTGCCTGCCTCTGACCAGGAACAAGCCCTCCACCAAGAGATGTTAGTGGCTGCTCCAGCCCCTAGGCATGACTGACTGCCTCAGAGGGAGGAAAAGCTTCCAAAGCCTGATTATACCTCAAGGAAAGTGTAGGTGTTTGCCCCCTTCTGAGGGAAAAGACAGCCTACAGAACACTGACAGAATGATCTTATTTCCCTTCAACCCTGCTCAGGGTATCAACATGGTCTCCATCAGTTAACTCCCAGCTTCAGGATCACTTCTGTCCTCCCAGGTACCTATTTTACAGACATAAAGACTTATGTTTTCTTAAAGAGCTTGAATTTGTAATGTGCAGACTATCTGCCCTGAATTTCCATGTTTGATCTAACACTCAAACCCACGTTCAGTCTCACACAAGCTACACAGATGCTGTGTCTGTAAGCTTGGCAAAGTCATTTCAGCAGGATTATTTCCCTTTCTGTAACATCTGATGACTGTTTGTGTCAGACCTGCTGCAGAGTCTGCCCACCTTTAACAACTCCCACTTGTGCAGGAGCAGATTCTGGCAGCAATGCCCTTTTCTAGAAGGGAATCCAAACTTACTTGTCTATACATTTCCGGATGGCTTCGTCTGCAATCTGCTTCAAGTTGACCAGTTTGTCCCCTCGATAAAAAGCATCTGCAAAACGGTGAGGAAAATGTCAGGAGGATTTCCCAGCCAAGGCAGCCTGAGGCAGCTGGAGCAACAAGCAGTTTCAGGAGGGCAGAGTTTCAGACTCATGCACTGGAGTGAGGGGAAGCAGACAAACAGCTGATGGGAAAGCTCTCCTAATGCAGCCTTTTATTAGCCCAGAGAAACAGATGCCAAAAGACACGGTGGAATTCCTTCCCTGGGAGAGGTCCCAGTTTGACCTGGCAAATCTCTTGGGAATATTCTGTGGGAAATAATCCAATGCATCCAGAATACAGACTGCAGTTTAGTGGGTCCTTTTCATGCCATGGGAATTAATAAAAACACTGTTTCTTGCACTTTTGGAAAAAACAGCTGGGGATATGCAGTGGCTTACATGCAACTACTGCCACACTCTTCATCCTTTGCTTTACAAGGCCGGGAGCTGCAGCAGAAATGTCCTTAAAACTGGGAAGGGTGGGAATTCTTACATTAGGCCTCCCTCATGATACATCTTGCAAACATCTGGCTGATTTTCAGGAGAAACATGGATGAGAAGTGTTTGGAAACATTCTTTTAGCAGCTGGTGACATCAAGCTTTACAGGACAAACTGAGGGGCTGCTCAGAGGCTTCACCACGTGTGTGGAGTGGGAAGCAGCATTTGGGCACAGCTACAGCACTGCACCCGCTTTGGGAGGCTCAGCTGAGGCACTGGCTTTCTCTCTTCCACTTCCAGGCTTTTAAAATAAAGATCTTTCAGGCAGGTAACAGGAAGAGAGTTGCTCAGACATGTGTTTTACCTGCTGTGATGAGGAGAGAGCAACCGCAGTCAAGGATCCGCTCGCAAAGGGAGTCAGCAGAGAAACCTGCAAACTGCCAGAGAGCACACAGCAGAGTCAGCAAGGACACACAGAAACCCAGCCCACAGCCCTCAGCTCCTGTGCTGTTCACCCAAGGCAAATGATTCACGACAGGCACTGATGGAGAGAGCTAAAGGAGCTCATTGCACAGTTAATGCAGGCAAACAGCAGCATCTTAATTGAGCTTCCATCCATCTCATGGTCAGCACTCATCTTTCCAGCTCCTCTCCCAAACCAAGAGCTGCTCCCCTCAGAGCTCAGCACCAAGGGCAGCACAAAGAGCTTGTTCCTACCACAACAGAGTGCAGAGCTCCAATCCTGGCACAGGCAAGCATGGCTACAACCAGCTCCAGGATCATTGGCAGGTAGATGGAAACCCGGTCTCCTTTCTTCACCCCTATGGAGGGAAAGTAAACATGGAATTTGTCAAAATGAACACATTATATGGCAAAAGAACAGGATGTAGAAATAAATCATTTTAATTCCACATTTATATGCACACAATAAAGCTTCAGCTGCAATTAGAGCTGAAGCAGCCATGAGTTTTGCCTTTCAAGCACTCTCAGGATCTCTGCTGCTCACAGTGACCCCCAGATGTGTCACAAAGTCTCTTTTCCCAGCCCGGTGGTCGAAGAAGGAGTCAGAGCTCTTCAGTTCTCGTTCTCAAGGTTGTTTATTGTGCCTTATCTATAAAATTCTTTCTCCTGTCCAGCCGAGGTCTGCTCAGCAAGACAGTCCAAGGCACTCTGCCCATCTCAGGGGCAGTGTTATCTTGTTAAACCAAAAACTACATATACAATATTTACAATTACTTTCCAATACCTATCACCTATGTTAGACAGTGAGCTTCTACTCTAAACTAATCTAAAAGTGCCAACATCACAGCAGAAGATGGAGGCCAAGAAGAAGGAGAAAGGCTGGACACACCCAGATTCCTCCATCTTGCCTCCTTAACCTTCATTCTAAAAACCTCAAAAATCTATTTTTCACCCTGTGATAAATTCACTACTTAAACTTTCATGGCTTGTAATTCTTCATACAAGGTTGGTAATTATTTTTTCCAAGGGCTAAATCAAAGGCACAGGGGTCCTGGGCTCTGTGCCAAGGTTTCTGAGCTCCCTGACAGGATCTCGAGTCCTCCAGGGCAGCCAGAGGAATTTCTTGGGTTCTGACAAAGCACTATGGCTCTTGAAAGATGATGACTAACAATCCATGTTCTCATCTACCTCCCTGAAGGGAACAGGAAAGTAACCAGAGCCCACTGCTTGTTGGAAAACCCCAGAGCATCATTAAACACTGATTTCTTCCTTGTACAGCTGATATGACCGGCACTGATCAGTTTTCACAGACAGAGCCAGGAATGAATCTGTGCATTGCAGAACAAATTGATGAGAATTACTCAACAGATTGGCAACCACACAAGCAGTGACCCCAATCCCCAAAGCCTTGGCCAAATGCCTGCCCAGCATCCAGTGCTCTGCTGGCCCAGCTGTGTACCTTGGCTGCGGAGGACGTTGGCAAACTGGCACACTTTGTGCAGCAGCTCACGGTAGGTGATCTTCGTGGAATCCCCAGGTTCATTCCCTTCCCTGGAAAAGCAAGACAATCTTTGTTACTGTGCAGCAGTTCAAGGTAAGAGTGACACTGAAAACTGCTCTGGCCAATAAATATGTCCTCACCTGCCCTTCTGAGCACAGAGTAACCAAACTCCAGAAATCCAGTTCTGAACTAAAGTTCTCTAATAGTAGGAAAATCAAGTCCCAAGTGCCCAGCCCTGTGTAGATCACTACTGAAAACAACTGAATGTGTGAAATGGAAATACTGGCACTTTCAGAGAGGCAAGAAGAATCCAAAGCTCAACAAAGAACCAAAGTTAAGAGTGCACAGGCTCAGGAGCACTCTGGGATTTATGGCATGGCTCCCTCTCTCCTGGGTGCTCATGCCTGCAGATATCTCAGTATGAAACACAGCCCAACGTGCAGCAACAGCCAGCCCCAAATACCTGACATCTGATGGGCTGTGATGGGATGCCAAGGCCTGTCTTGTTTTCCAAGGTCATATATAAATACACCCATGGGTGTTTGTTCAGTGTCATGCCTGCTCTGCCTTATTCTCCCTGTGCTCCTCTCTGAACCAAATCCAAGCTCCTGCAGCCCAGGAGAGCCAAGGGACAGGAATGTCACATCCCCAGGGAAATGACTTGCTACTGAAGTAAAACCCCACTAATTTTAATGTGACTCAACACTTCAGCCATGCAAATCAGGTGGCACTCCCAAAGTATCAGGAGATTCATAAAGATTTTGACATGACTTCACAGTGGAGAAACAGCAGTCTCCTACACTCTGGAAGGACACAGACACTTTTGCAGGTCTCTCCAAGGCAGCCAGCACAGAAACTCCAGTGATCCATAGATGAACACATCACTCTCAGCTGCCAGTGCTTCTGGAAAAGCGTCCCCTTAGTGTGTGCAGCCAAATGAAAAGCACCACTGGTGCTGGGGAGAGGCCAGGAAGCACTTCCATCACATGTGCTCCCTCAGGATTGCAGCCAGGCTCTGCCTAGCTCTGAAACAGAAACTTCACCACTTCAACATGTCAAACAGAGCACTCCAAAACTAAGTATGGAATTCTAGAAAAAAACCAACCACTTCTCCCAGCAACACAAGCAGTAGGAAGGCTTCTGGGATGAGAAATGCATACAGCAACACCCTAATTTCCCAAGTAGTGCTGTAAATAATGTCATTCACACCAGCGACCACATGCTCCAATGGCAGACATGGCTTTGGAGTAGAAACCACAAGAGCTGGGAGAGTCCCTCTGGTACAAGCTCTGCTCCTGCCCCATGTAGAACAGGGGATCCAAAATCGGTGGCTACACCTGAATCATCATTTGTGGATCTGCTGCTTACATACTTGCCTTATCCTTCTTGATACCCAGCTACACTCCTGGCTTCCACGGTGCTCTGCAGCAATGGGACCATGGACACCTGCACTGACACAGGACAGGGAATTTTTTCACCACTGGCTGCTGGAAGGGTGATTCCCTGCTTGATATTTTATGCAAGTTTGGCCCCTTCTAAGAGTAAAGGGGAGAGACACAAGAATACAAAGCTAGAGCAAAGTGTGGGAATGTGAACCAGTGTCCAAGGCAGGCAGCTCAGCCTTGACATCCCAGCATTTTTCTCTCTTTTTCCCATCACAGCCAGAAGCACCACTTTGAGCTAAATGACATGTGGAACTATTAGTAAAGGTCCTTACAGCAGGACTCTCAGCTAGGAAAGGGAAACCAGGCAATCGGTTCCCTTTTTCATTCTGTTACTTGAGCTCAAAGATGCAAGAGCTGATTCCAGTGCTGGGCTGAGCAGCTGTAACTGATCTGGCTCACAGGAACAGCATCTGCTTCTGCTGTGTCTGGCTGCACACTGAGTGCCTTCCCTCACCATCCAGCTTTTCCTTTGTGCACCTACATCAAGGCTGGTGCTGTGCAAACCTGCTTGTGTCCAGATGTACAGGACCACTGTGTGCAGCTCTCCCCTCAGCCACGAGCCTTGCTATGGAATAGCTCTTAAAGGGCAATTAGAATGCTTCCAAATGCAAGCTGGAGCATCCCAGCCCACTAATCCCTCACCTGAAGGTCACTGGGGTCTGCTGGGCACCACAGGCAGGCCCTGTGTAAGCCAGCCCCAGCTCAACAAACAGGGCAGGGAGGAAGGATGTCCCTTTGTCCGTGCTCTGGCCCAGCAAAGGGATCGAATTACAACCTTTACTCAGAGAGGAGCACATTAGGAGGAAAGGCTATCACAGGCTGCCCAGTGTGCTATTTGGGGGCTGGGCAGCCAAGGGGAGAGGCAGGCAGGTCAGCCAAGCTGGGCTTCTCAGGGGAGCTGCCCTGCACACGGTGCCCATGAGGGACACAGAGCTGCCCTGAGCCACCCGGCACGAGGCACTGCTGGGACATTCCTGCTCTCCCTGCACAGGAGAGGCACATCTCAAACACGCCAGGTCCTCCTCCTTGGCAGGATTTTGGAGGGACATTCAGGCCAAGGAATGTACCCAGACTCAGGATAAGGCCTCTTGCATAAGACACTGCAGGAAAAGCACAGAGCAGAGTCAAAGAGAAGTTAAAACTTTTGCAAGGATTTCAGGGGTTTTTCAAAGTCCTTTCCACCCATTTGCGTGACTGCAAAGCAGCTCCTCTACCATCAGCAGGGCAAACCTCAGGCTTCAGATTTTAAGAAGACCTTTTGTTCAATGGGAAACAAATCATGTCCTTGTTTCTACAGGACAAGATGCCTCCTTTCAATGCATCTCCAGCCAAGGCCTCGAGCAGTCTCCCAAGAGCAGGCAATTGCTTTACATATCCATGCCTCTGAAAATAGTCTGGAGTGCCCACAGCTGTACTCAGTGGGCTACAGCAGCACTCAGACTGCTCAGGACTCTGCTCTGGCACAAAAGCCCAGTGAAAGATGGATTTTAGACAGGGCATTTAAAGAAATGCCCACTTGCATGCTATTGAGTACTCTCTGCATCAAAACTGAGCCTGTAAACTCATGGCATCCATCTTCTGCCAGCAGCAGCTTCCCAACAATGCCCTTCTGACATAAGCAAGAGCTGTCAGCCCTGAGTGCCCCACATGGGCTCCCCTGTCCAAATTGAACTGAAAAAGAAATAAAACTGCAAAAATAAACCTCACTCTTCTGAAAACAGTGCCACCTCCACAGTTCTAACCCCACCAAATCCAACACTCCCTAAGTACATATTTTTTTTTAAGATCTACTGGTGAAAATAGGTGGCAGCAGCGCTGCTGTGATTGTTCATGTGCAATCTGTGCTCTAACAGCAAGGCTTCTTCTGAAAGGAAAATCCAATTCTCAGCTCCCCAACCATCCCAGACACATCATTAGATGAAATACATGGTGAAGCACAGCAAATCTAACATTTTTTTCATCTTCAAACCAAGTCCTACATTTAGCAACTGTAATCCAAAATTTTGCAGCATCATCTGGCTCATGGCAGGAATGCATTTGAGATTTTTAGCACTTGAGAAGCCTGTGTTTTACATATTGCATGTTGTGTGAATTCTCAGCTGGAAAAGACAAGTTTGGCCATATGGAATACATAAGGAAGAAATTCTTCCCTGTGAGGTGCTGAGGCCCTGGCACAGGGTGCCCAGAGCAGCTGTGGCTGCCCCTGGATCCCTGGAAGTGTCCCAGGCCAGGCTGGACAGGGCTTGGAGCACCCTGGGATGGTGGAAGGTGTCCCTGCCCATGGCAGGGAGTAGAATTAGATGACCTCTAAGGTCCCTTCCAACCCAACCCATTGTGACTCTAAGATCTCCACTGAACCAGCCACTGACTCAGTGAATGCAAGTTCTTCAACTGAACACACAGATGCACAACTGGAGCCCCTCTGAGGCAGATCTTCTCCTAGAAATTGTGATTTGTTAAAAAAAGTTAAGTTTCCTGCAAAGAGGAGAGTTTAGTACCTGCCTGCAGCCAATCCTTGTCAGGGCCAGATACCCCAAGGGCATCGGGCAGCACCACCACTGCAGTGTGCAGGGTGGCAGTGCCCAGCCCTGCTCAAAACAGATCCCTGTCAACACATTACATGAAAGGCAGCCCAGGCTCTGCAGAGCTCTGACCTTCCTGCTCCCTTCTGCCAGCAGTTAAAACAAGGAGCTGCCCACTTTAGAGCAGATGCTGTGACACACACAATGCCCATGGCACAGACCCTGCCAGCGTCCGAGCAGAGAACTGCATGGAGAAGCCACACAGGCAGGGGAGGAAGACAACACCAGGTGGGAAAGCTGAACACTTGTCACCTCTGTGGCACTGCCACACTTACAGGGGGCTCACAGACTGCCTGCTCAGCTGGGAGTTTGACCTTGGAGCTGCAGAGCCACAGAGCTGTTTCACCTGATGCCCAGGTAGTAAATCAAGGTTAAGCTTCCCTGTTAGAGCCACCATGCAGGTGAGCAAGTGATTTACTGCTGTACATACACAGTGTAGTAGGGAAGGTGGTCTGGAGGAGCAGGCCAGCATTTCTGCAGAGCCCCATTAGCTCCAGCACTGAGCCTGTGGAGCAGTCAGGGATGCAGAGCAGCAGTGTGGGAGAGGGACACTGTGCCCAGATGCTCTCCTGGATATTTGCACCAAAGCAGGCTAAGAGGTTATTGTGCTCTGCCAAGCACCACAGCTGACTCCAGGACTTTGCAAAGCATGGTCTGCTTCACCCACCCATCACCCAACCTAGTGAGCTGAGCCCATCTCAGCTGCAGGGTGACAAACACAAGGGAGGCACAGGAACTCAATGGCCATGGGGAGACACACTTCCCAGAGCAGACAGACCAAGCAAAGCTAACCTGGAAATGAATCACCAACACTGTTTGGTTCTTCTCTTTCACCACATTTCTAAAGAAAAGTTATTTGCATTACTTGTTTGAGTAACAGATGACTACAACTCCCTAGGCAAAGCTGCCCCAGCATTGGCACAGAGCAGCAGGAAGCACAGGCTGCATCAGTGGCAATTACAGTTTTCAAAGGAATTGAGGATCATTATTGTGCTTTACAAGGGCGACAACACCACGGAGAAGGTGAGGTACAGGAGAAAAAGAGGAAATGAAGCCAAGCAAGTGAAGTGTTCAAAGTTTGCAAGATCTGCCAGACCATCTGCAGATCTGTACAGTCAAAAACAGAAAATCACCGACCAAACCCAATCTAAGGACAAAGCCAAAGCCTTCCTGATCCCTGGAAGTGCTCCCACTGAGGACCAAAGTGGCTGCAGATCATTGAAGTTTCTCCTCTAAGCTCCTGTGAACACACCACTCACTCCCTTTTTGCAAATGACAATGGCTTTAAACTGAAAGAGAATAGGTTTAGATGGGATATTAGGAAGAAATTCTTCCCTGTGAGAATGGGAGCCTGGCACAGGGTGCCCAGAGAAGCTGGGGCTGCTCCATCCCTGGCAGTGTCCATGGCCAGGCTGGACAGGGTTTGGAGCAGCCTGGGACAGTGGAAGGTGTCCCTGCCATGGCAGGGGTGGGACTGGATGGGCTTTAAAGTCTCTTTCAACTCAAACCATTCTGTGATTGAGTAAAAGCAGTAACCCAAAGTTACCAAGCACAGGTGGGGGCACCTGAAAGATAAATTTTCAGAGCACAGCAAACCATCTCAAAGCTGCCAGCTCTCATTTTCTGACTGGCACAGATGTGATGGCAGCCCACAAAACAATTTTTCATAATGCAGGACAAAGGTTCTGCATTTTACCAACTGGAAAGCACCCTTAAGAAAACACTGATTCCCAGTTTGGAAAAGGTGTTGTAAGAGGGAGAGAAGCCTTTATCAGATGATGCCATGTCACAGGAACAATTTGCACAGTGGGGAAGCACAGAGAGACTCAATGATCTCAAAGGTCTTCTCCAATGTAGTTAATTGTGTGATTCTATGACTCCAGCAGAGCAGAGATGGGGACTGTGAGAATGTCTGCCCTAGAAGATTTCTGTTGCTATCTAAACTAAAACATGCTCAGAGCCCAAAATCTCTTCTAAACATGGAACCAAATGCATCATGAGAGATCTCCAGCTCCTGCCTCACCAGCAGCCTGTCCCCAGAGCAGGGTACAGGGCAAAGGAAGGAATTTTCCTGCTGTGGTGACAACTCTTCACGTGCAAGGTCACCAGGGGCGGCCAGGAGGGCTCTTGGGCTTCCTGATCCGTTCCACATCCAGAATTAGAGCAGCCAAAATGCCAGGCAGAGCTGGGCCAGCCAGGTTCCTGCCATGTGGGGAATGTGCTCACGTGTGAGCCGCATGGGCAGCGAGAGCCCCTGGCGTGCTCGGCCACCGTGGTGTCAGCTGCTCACACACCTCCTGCCACGGCTGCTCCTAGGACAGCCCCAAAAACTGCTGCCTGAAAAGGGTCTGCCTGGACACTCTTGGTTTCTCAGGAACAACAACAGCAGGCAAAACTGAAAAATAAATAGGATTTCTCCCTACGCCGCAGCCTTGCTTATGTCATTTGAGAGAGGAATGGCACTCGAGTAAGGACAGCCTTTAAAATCTGTTTTTGAGAAAATAGATTACATTGAAACATGAAGTTTGGGGAGAGCAGCTGTGCAAGATAATCAGAAAAAGACACCCTTTCATCAGGAAAAAATTATGGTATTTGCATGGATTGTTCAATATGGAAATGCTCTTAACTGCACAAACAGATGGGTCTGCAGCAGGTCTGCAAAAAAAACCTCCATGAGAACATTTCATAATAACGGGACAGACTGCCCAGCCCTGCCCATGCTTAACGTCACCATCTCCCATTGCAGTAATGCAGAATTCCCAAAGGAGTGCTGGGAAGCCTGAGGTTTCTTGAGCAGCAAGTTTACCAGCAAGTTCAACCCCACCATCACCACGCTTAAATCCTCTTGCATCACAACACGGATCAAGAAAGAAGAAGTTGCGTAATGACAGAGCTCAGCTTGGGAGGGGCTGGTGAAAAGGTTTTCCCAGTGTGTCCAGAAATATTTGGCAGCACTGAGAGAACATTGTTGAGAAAACCTGGGGACAGAAAGCCCAGAGAAAAGAAGAATCTTACCAGTTTAATGCCACCACTTCCTGAATCCACACAATTGACTCTGACCACTGCATTAGAACCATCCATCAGTTTTCCCCTCCAGTGTCCCTCATACACTTAGGTAGGGCCTAACAAAGCTCTGCTCTCAAATCCATCTCTGAGCCAAACCATCCCAACCTAAAGTTGATCATGCATCTGGCATGAATGGGCTCCTATTGCTGTTAAGAAACTCAAACCAGCTCTGTCAAAGCAGGAGCCCTTTGCTCTGCAGGGAGCAATGTTCTGTGTTCAGCCCCAAGCCCATCCCCTGCAGCCCAACTGACTCTGAAACAGGCAATATTATTTCACAGAACAGCCAAAATGGAGCTTATTTCCACAGGGATACTGGGTCACCATTTGCTCTTTGATCAAGGAATCAATCCTTTACTCACCTTTAAAAAGAGCTATATGGACACACAGCCTACAAAGCAAACACCCAACACCCTGCATAGTTGTTACTGTCCCATAGGAAAACCACATCCATCTTGCTGTCCTTCCTTCTCATTAAATACATTCCCAGCTGCTCTTTGTATCTGCAGCCTTTCAGAAGCTGAACAAATACCAGATGCATCTAAAGAAATAATATTTATCTTGTGCAGCCCAACCACTGTTCACTCTGCCATACCCTGAGTGATCCTACACCACAGAGCCCAGCTGGAGGTGGACACTGCTCCAAAACCACTCTTTCTTTATCAACCTGACAAAATTCCCTCTGGTTATCCCACTCATGCCCAGCTATGCCCTAAAATCTACTTCAAGCCCCTTTCTTTAGGCAGTGGGATGCTCAGACATCTCTAAAGGAATCAACACCTCCCAGTGCTGCTGGTTCATCAGCCAACATGGGCAAGTGAACTCAGTGCCATGGGATTTGCACACTCTGCTCACACCTGAGAGCCAGAACGCTCCAGGGAAGAGTTTTGGGGAACACAGGATCAACAGCAGCCAGGAAATCCCTCTTCAAGTGAAATGTACTCTCACCCTGACTCATTTGACAAGATAAGTCATTTTATAAGTCATATAGACCACATGTAAATACCCTGGTGACAGTGTCAGCAGCCCCTCGGTGCTGATGGGCTCAGCAAGGAGAATTTGCTCTCTGTGGCTTCATAATTTTCCTACTTGCTTGATACTGAGTAACCACCAAGTCAAGAGGAAAAGCATTAACTCTTACTTTTTGAAGTACTTTAAAACACAAGAAAACAACCAGTGGAGAAAAACAACAACTTTTTGCCTATTTTATTTAGGGGAGAGGTTTTTTCAAGCAAATTTTAATTACTTTTTTAAAAAACAAAATAATCATATAGCATTGCAACAGAGATCATGTGCAAGACTGACCCAGCACATCAGAGTTTGGCTGCCCTCAGCCAGCACTTGTAACCCTATCAACCAAAACCACTGAATGCTGCAGAAGAATATGCGAGTTTGACACGAGAGGAAACATTTTAGATGTTTACCATCAGTTGAGTTTTCAAAGGAGCATGGACTATTTTTACCAGTCCAGTGGGAGTAAGGCTTATATTCAGTACAAAACAGTTGATTGCTTGTTTAAACAATTTACAGTTGGGCTGTTGAACAGACCCTGGATGAAGCTTCCTTCTGTAAGTAAAATAATCAACAAGCTGCCTGCCGCTGGGAAATGCCCCATTTTGGGAAATAGATGCATCACTGGTGGGAACATTCTGCCAAATTTTGTAGAGCTTCTAGAAACACAGAAAGCCAGGCAAGGCAATTTCAATGGAGGTTCAAACAATATCCATGAAGGGCATGGGAGGAAATGAAGCTTTTCATCAGATTTTTGGTGGACATTTCAATTTCATGCATCATAAACCTCCAGAGGTGGAGGCCAGGTGTCACCTGCTGGAATGTCATTTAGGGAACATCTCTTAGAAGATGGTCAGTGGCAACAGGAATGGAAAACATGCTTCACTATCACTGAATGAATCATAAAATGAATGGTCTGGGTTGGAAGAGACCTTAAAAACAACCTGGCTCCATGGGCATGGACACCTTCCACTAGACCAGGTTGCTACAAGCTCTGTCCAACCTGGCCTTGGCCCCAGGAGTGGGACAGCCACAGTTTCTTTGGGCACTATCAGGTAGCCAGGAGTGACAAAGCAAACAGGAAGGCCCTCAACTTCCTTGAGGGATTCCCCTGAAGAAGGGAGGTGACATCTATGAAAATGTATTAATGGCAAACTGCCAGGGTTCACAACTTCCTACCACACCTCATTTCAACATTTCCAAGTGATGTGCAGAAATGCAAACAGAGAACTGAAACCCTGCTCCAAAAGGGGGGAGGTGAGAGCTCTTGTGAAACCACTGCCTATCAACACTTCAGCCCAGGAGCTCTGGGCACAGCACGTGCAGCAGCCCACCAAAAAATGCCATGCTTTGAAGGAGCACCCACTCACACTTCTTTTGGCAAAGCCTGAGCATTTTGTCCCCTACTTGGAGCAAGTCTCACCCACGTGTAGCTGGAGTCCTTGTCCACTGCTGCTCCATTCAGGATGCCAAGGGAGAACACACAAGCCATTCACACAGCTAAAATAATCAGGTTTTCTAGTCCAATGAGCAAACTGAAGGCTCTGATCTTCCGTGTCCTGAATCCATAGAGAAGTTCACCATCCTCTCTGTCCATGAACTCCATTTATCCACCACAAGTTTCAAATCTCCAGCCAATATTTGTAATATGCCATCGCTGCACAACCATAGTGCCCCTCCCTAAAGCAACCAAGTATTTTTAAAACACATCCAGTTGTTTGTAATAGCTGCCAGCAGAACAAGACAAAAGTTTCACAGATATGAGAAAATCCAGGTGCCATTGTCTGTGCACACCCACCCCTCATACTGCCCCAGGTAGTTATTGTAACAACCACACCCCAGAACCATGCAGAAAGGCAGCATTGCACAGGGTATAAACTAACATTTTCAGCTAGGGCTCTATATTCAGCACAAATTATTAAATCCCTCATGCTGAATCTAGAGAGCTGTCAGAGCAGCGAGGAGGATGAGGAAAAAGTACTAAATAAGAACATAAAAACTGTCACTGGTGTCATTTACACAGCAGCACTGCACATGTGCTCACAGCAGCTCAGCCAAGAGCCTCTCAGGCTAAACTAAAGGAACATGTTGGGTCAGAACCATGGCTGATGTATGACCTCCAGGTGCAACAGCAGCACGAGATGCTGTTTCTGGAGCACATCAGCCTGGCCACCACCAGCAATTCTGTTCCAGCATTGCCCTTGGCAGTCCTGCTGCTGACCCTGAAAAGTGTCCAGTGAAAGTGAGGAAGCAAAGGGCAAGGCTAAAGCAGCTCCACAAAAACACTGTTCTTACAGGCACACTTAAATTCCTTTCCTGAACAATTTTTTGTGGGAAATGCCCCCAAGGTGGTGTGAAAAGAGCCATCTCTGCACGCTCAGTGCCACCGGCCTCGTGCTCCGACAGTCTGCCAGCAGCTCCACCACCTCTCCCAGTGACCCTGTCCCACTGCACCCCCAGGGATACAAGGCAGATTTACTGGTTCCCAGGACCCTCTGCATTGCCCTCTCTGGGCTAAGGGGGACTGGCAACCTCCCAGCCCTTGGCACTGCAGCCTTTTGTAAATACCACCAGTATACCCTGGCCAGCAACTCTGCAATTCCACATTCAAGTTCCTGCCCCTATCTGGGGCACATGCCATCTAATCCTGGGCACTTACTGACATCCCACTTGTTTATCTGGTCCAATACTTCCTGGATAATCCCTTGGATTTATATGGATGGATGCTGTATCCCTGCCAGAAGCAGCTACCAAAGGTTTCTGAGCAAAATGCTGGAAAGAAACAGATCCAACAAAACTCAAATGAAAGCTGCTCCCTTGATTCAAGGCAGCTGAGCTGCTCTCCCAGGCAGGAGAGGTAAAACACCCCCTGTCCTCACAGCTTTGCCATGGAGCAAGCACCCAAGTGCTACCTGAGTGCCTTCCCTCTTAACAGATTTGATTTAACAGAGAAGAAAAATCCCACTCTGTCTCCAGGAGCAGGATTATGTGTTATTTGAGCTCAGTAAAAACTGCTTCCAGAGAAAATCTTCAAAAATGTGGAATGCCCTCCCATGGAGGGGTCCAGGGGTGCTTCTGAATGGGCAAAACCACAGGAGACCACAGGCACTGGGTAATCAAGTGTCACCAACCTTTAATATCTGTCCCTTTCCTGCCTTGCGCTGCAGAGCAGAACAGCATGAGGCTGGGAGCATTTGCCAGCTCCCTGCTCCTGCCCTGCCTGGCATCCTAGGATGGAAGAGGCTCTGCAAAGCAGGAATGGGGCTTGAGATCTCCAAAACATCAAACTTATCACCCTTCCCTGCATCTCCCTGCAAACCAGCAAGTGTACCTGACAGAGATGAGTCAAGCTCTGCTTTCAAGTCAGTCCTTGCAATGGAAAAACAACTTCCAGTGACTCTGAGCATGCCAAGTGCCTGAGCACCACAGTGCTCAATCTGCTGACTCACAGCATCCAGGAAAGCACACCCCACATGTGCCTGAAGGAGGCAGTTTGCTGTTCTCAGATATTTATCTCATCCCTTTGGCACAACCACTCACCTGGGAACTACCTTGGAGATTTCACTAGTAATGAGCAGAACTGAGGATGCAGCACATGAGTACAACAGAAACACCTGGGACAGAGACCTCAAGATATGACAGGGCAAAATGGGTCACAGGAAACACACACAAAGCCCTTGGTTACAAGTTTTAGATCACAATCCCTGCGTTTTCCTGCCCCTCAGGCCAAAGTGACAACCTCAAACCCTTAAGCAGCATCACCATGCTGCCCTGGAGCAGCATCATCTTTGTATCTCATCTGCACCCTAGAGCAGGGAATTCAGAGCAGTTATATGAAATCAGTTAATTTTAAACCCATCATGACCTTGCTCCAAATAGCCACAGCCAAAGTTAGAGACTCCATGCACCTATGGAGAAAGGTCAAGGAGCTACACCTGGGGAGAAGCTGGGAGTCCCTCCTGTCCCAGCCTGTACTTCAACAGTGCCTGCTTGCACTACCACACCATGCTGCTTGGTGACTGCCCAGATCTGGGGAAGGAAAAATTTCAAAGAAGCCAGGAAAACACATGACTTGACATGCCTGAGGTACTACACTACTCCCTGTTTTAATAGCCCATGTTTCTATTGATGCTCCCCCCACTCCTGCACTACCCACACAGCTCAGTCATCCCCACAACACGGGGATATTTCCTTTTGGAGGGATGAGAAATGCTGTCTGAAACTCTCAGTTTTGTCACTCTCTCCCACACTGGCAGATTTCAAAGCCCACCAGAAAAGAACTACACTTTCTGTGATGGAATCTACAACTATCATTGCCCTTGAAGAAGGTACAAGATTTACAGCTTCATAAAATACCAATACATTCAATGTCATTTATTACCTATTTTAGGTGCCTGATTTCCAGAAGCAGAGCATTGTACTGTTCAGCAGTGCTTCCAAAATAATTAATATCTGCCAAAACCAACACTCTATCCCTCCCCATACACAACAGGGAGATGACACACATTGCTGGGGAGGCACCTCAGGAAGGGCTGAGGGGGACACCCCTTTTCCCATGGAGAATCCCCATCAGGAAAGGAGCTGTGCTGAGCCTGGGTAGTGCTGTGGGTATGAACCAAGCCATGCACACACCTGCAAATGTGGATCAGTAAAAGGAACCTTCCCAGGGGTGAGTTTTGTTCTTTAAACAAACTGTGATTTAGGGATTTGCTCTCATCACCAGAAGAGCATTGAAAGAGGCTGCATCACTGGAAGGGTAACAAGTCATCCAGGAAGTTACCAAAGAATTGAATGGTCAGTTTGACACAGGATGGTGCAAAATCCTGGAGCCAGTGGGAGCAGCAGAGCCAACTGCATCATGTAGAAGTCCTTGGAAAGGCTGGATGTTAACAGCCAGCACCCTCTGCCACAGCATCTGTGCCTATGACAGATGTGTGAGGCTGGTTTGTATCTTTTATTTTTTTTTTAAACATGCTCTCATAGTTGTTTAGTTTTTTCTTCTAGAAAGTTTTATTGGAACAAACCTCAAGGCTACAAGGCCCTAAATCCATGATTACATTTTAAAGTCAAATCATATAAAGAAACTCAAACCAAACAAACCACACCTCCTAATTCTATATTTGCATGTCCTGCTTGTTCTAGGCCCAGAAGAGGAACCATAGGCACTTATTATTTTGTTAAACAAAGTTCCAATAAACTCTGGCAGCCTTTACTATCTTTATTGCTCCTTTCTAGATGTAATATCATATACCAGTATAAATAAAAGCAGAAGGTGAATACATTCTCCCAGAGATGGCAGAAGCCAGGAGCACTGGCCAAGCCCTATCTCCTTGGCTAGAGGGACTCTAAAAACAAAGCTCTACCTCCTGCCTCCGCCCCTGGTCTCACCAGGCACTACCAACACTGCAGCTGGGATAACTGGTTTGAGAAACAGAGGCACAGGTTACACATAAAACAGGCATCATCCAAGCACTTTCACACCCCAGGGTCTAATTAGAGTTTTGCAATAGGTGGTGTTTTTTTTTTAATTCCCTCATGGTTATATTTTTACCTCCACAGGCTGCCCAGGCTGAAGTTTAGATGAGATTATTAACAACACTTCAGCACAGAACTAAGGGCTGTCCAAGCGACTTAGGCACGTCTACAGCAGGGGGAAGGAATACTGTTCCCCTGCCCTAATTAACCACCCCTCACAGAGTCCTCAGCACTGCTGCAAGTCCCCTTAATGTCCCACTAGCTGGTCCAGTCCATTTCCCCTGCAAAGCCCACCACAGGTACCCACCTGCACAGCAACCACTGCTACTGACCTCAGCCTCTACACCATTATGAAAGAGATTTCACTTTTGAGAGCAGCACTTCATCAGAAGCATTTCCTGGAACTTCTGTTCCTTTTTTTGTGTTGGTTTTTTTAGGCCAATCACCAATATTAAGCAGAGAAAGAGGAATCAGAAGCAGGGAAACCAGAAATATTTGTAATGTTCACAAGCAGCCTGAGATATCCTAGTGAAGGAGAAAACAGGGGAAAATCCATGTTTCCTACCACCTCAGGATGGCCATTTGGAACTACACAGTCCTAACAGCACCACGAGGATGACACCATGACAGCAAACACCACCTATGTACAAGTTCTGCAGCATTGGGCAATCCCATGTACTGCTCTTTGTGCTGAAAATGCAATTCCATGTGGCTTGGGATTACACCCTCTGAGTGGAGCCAACTGGGGCAGTCCTGGGCTGCTGGTGGTGCAGGAACCTTTAGTGCAGCTTGGCCCTAACCAACCCAGATGAGCTGCTCACTCCTTCCCATCCAAGCAGGACTGGAGACAGCCACAGGCAGCAGTTCTGAGTTTTCTAAGGACATGTGGCTTCTCAGAGACACTCAGCAATGCCTCCAAACACTATTCAACTTTTCCCTAATCTCCTCCTCTCTGAAAGCAAAAACCATAGTCCTGTATCTTTGCAGAGCAGGGCAGTCAAGCAAACTTTGGTATAAATTCAGCACCTCTCCCATCTAGCAGGGTACAGACTTTCTTAGATGCAATCTAGTGGCTCAGGTGTTTAAAAATAAAAAAAACCTTCACCTTTCAAAGGTTTTAATTTCTTTTTTGACCTTTCACGCAATATGATAAGTCTTAAGTATTTCAGAAGAGTCAGGCTCATTCCAGAGTGTTACAACACAAAATGTGAGAGGACAAGATGAGAGAAATTAATTATTGTCTTGTTTGAAGAAAAGCACATGCCCAGAGAGGAGTAATTTTATGAGTTGCAACCCTCAGCCCTGCTTCCCCAAGTCCTCAGTGCCACAGGTTTGTCACAGTGTGCCTCTTCCATTGCTCCTACCAGCATTTCTAGCTGACAGCTCCACACTACAGTGCCTGCTCACCTGTGACAAGCCATGCTAGGAAAGTTTGTCCCAAAACAGTCAGGGGAAACTCTCTGCTTAGGAGGAAGAGATTTTATTTTTTAGCACAGTGAGCACCACAACTGACAGCCACCCACCATTTTCATATCCACCCCAAGCTTTTCTCAGCATCACAAATACCCCCACAAAGGCTGCCAGAATAACCAGCAAGAAAAATGTTCACCAAGCCCAAATTAAAAGTGTGAGCAGCTGCCTGACTGTCACACAAAGATTTATGTGCATGAAGAACCCAGTCCCTCAACAAACCCCAGTACAGGGCCAGCACTGGCTGCCAAATGGCTTTGTTTGCTTTACATCTTTACCTGCAGGAGTTTACAAAGGAGTTTTCATTCAGAAGCTGCAATCATCTTACAGCAGAGTCAGCTATAGAATCTATTAACTAGCAGGGAAGTAAACACTTTCCAGCATTTCACCTGTGCCTTATCAATATGATTAACTATTAGGCAGTGTATGTAATTCTTTCACTGAAGCAAAAGGGCTATGGATAGAAACTGCAGAAATTCTATGAAGCAAATTTAACAGCCACAGCCAGAGCCACACTGGTATAACCATGTTCCTTTCAGCAGCGGGGTGGCTCCCCAGTCAGCTTTACACCAGGGACTCAGGGGGACCTTCAGCTGCACAATAAATCACTTAGACTAGCTGATATTTTTATTGCAATGACAGTAAGATTTCTCCATCTGCTCTGCTGTGCTCAAGGGACTCACCATATCCCAATGAGTTACTGCATGCCTACCATGAGGTACATCTAATTGTGCTTCTGCCCTGTCACATACAGTCACTGCCAGGTTACATGAATACAAGCTCAAGGGAAACAGCAAAATGCACAGGAGAGCCAGGCAGAGCTCTGTCTGAGGACACAGCTGCCAGCTGAGATAGTTCAGCAGGAGTGCATTACTTCTGGAGCTTGGACATTACAAGTGAAACCAACTTTGCATCAATATGAAAAGTAAGTTTCACATGGATTTTAACACTAGTAACTACTATGGTAAAAAAACAGAAACATACTTCAGATAAGGTTGGAAGTAACTTTTCTTCCTAAAGGTTGTCTGAAAGTACCTCACATTCAAGTGCAAGGAATCCACATATAAACTCAGGTATTAAGAGAACCTTTCTAGGTTTGACACAGGAGTGGAAACTCGCCAGCCCACAAAACATAAACACGGCAGATAATGGGGCTCATTAGCTTTTAGCCGTCGGATGTTGGCTGCTGCTCTATCCACATCTACCTCCTTCCCCGGGCAGTTGCGGCACCTGCCTCGCTCCAGTCTGACCGCTCGGAGCTCTCAGCAGGGCAGGTGCAGCTGCGGAGGCAGAGCTGGGAGTCAGGCGCTCCCCACTGCCATGCCGGGCACCTCCGTGCATCCCGGGAAGGGCAGAGAAGCTTCCCGGCACAGCTCTTCCCAAGGACACTGCAAGCAAACACGTGCTGAACCCATCTAAGGATTAGCCCCTCTCAGCTTTTACGTTTTCATTCACCTCAGTTGAAACTGACACTGTGTGTACACTTTAGGGTGCAGTTTACACATCCTCTCCACCACAATAAAACCAGAAACGTACCAGTAAAAAGCAACTTTGTCCCCAAGCTTCTTCTCGTTGACATTTCTGTCCAGGAGGTTGTAGCAGATGTTGGTGGTCGCTCCTTTCATCCACTCGATGAAGATCTTCCCCTTGGTCACATCGAAGTTGTACTTCAGGAAGGGTCCCGTGTGCTGACGCTTCCAGTAGAACTCTTTAGCGATGTCCCCCCAAAATTCTGCAAAAGCAACGGGCACCGGAGCCCGTGAGCGGGAAACAGGGACGAGGGAAGGGGGATGAGGCAGGTAACATCTGTGGGGACACGAGGGGCACCCCCGAGCACCCCACAGCCGGGGGTTCGCGGAGGGCTCCCCGCGCTCCCCACAGCCCCCGGAGGGCTCGGGCAGCCGCCGCCCCGCCGCGCCGGCCCCGCTCACCGTGCGGCTCCTCCACGGAGCGCTGGTACAGGCGCTGGTAGTGGGGCAGCGAGGGGACGTGGGCCGCGGGCAGCAGCTCGGGCCGCGGCGGGTAGAGCCGGGCCTGCTCCCCCGGCTGCACCATGGCGAGGCACCGGGGCTGTGCGCGGGCGGGGGCCGCCCAGCCCCGCTCCGCCGCCGCGCCGAGCCGGGGGCGGGCACGGCGGGCACGGCCCGCCCTCACGGCGGAGCGGGGCGGCGGCCATGTTCCAGAGCCTGTGCTGGTGGCGCCGTGGCTCTGGTGTGCCGCTGTCAGTGGTGTCAGCCTCCCTGCAGTGTCCCTGTGTCAGTGGTGTCCCCTTGTTTGCTTTGTCTTTCTGTCAGCGGTGTCCCCCTGTCAGCCGTGTCCTTGTTTCAGTGCTGTCCCGTGTCAGCGGTGGCGCGCTGTCAGCCAAGTCCCCCTGCAGCTATGTACCCTACCCACTGTGCCCCCTCTGTCACCAGTGTGTCCCTCTCCAGTGGCGTTCCACTGTCACTCGTGGTCCTTCTGTCAGTGGTGTCCCCCTGCCGGCCACATCCCCACGACCACCGATGGCCTCTGTCATCAGTGGCCCCTGTCAGTGGTGTCCCTGTGCCAGCCATGTCCCCACGATCTGTGGTGGCCCCTGTCAGCAGTGACCCCCTGACAGCCACGTCCCCGTGATCAGCGGTGACCCCTGCCACTGGTGTCCCCCTGACAGCCATGTCCCGCTCTCAGTGGTGTCCCCTGTCACTAGTGTCCCCTTGACAGCCATGTCCCGCTCTCAGTGGTGTCCCCTGTCACTGGTGTCCCCTTGACAGCCATGCCATGTCCCGCTCTCAGTGGTGTCCCCTGTCACTGGTGTCCCCCTGACAGCCATGTCCCGCTCTCAGTGGTGTCCCCTGCCACTGGTGTCCCCCTGACAGCCATGTCCCGCTCTCAGTGGTGTCCCCTGCCACTGGTGTCCCCTTGACAGCCATGTCCCGCTCTCAGTGGTGTCCCCTGCCACTGGTGTCCCCCTGACAGCCATGTCCCGCTCTCAGTGGTGTCCCCTGTCATCCCACAGCCCCCTGTCCTCACCATCAGCCCTGTCCCCCATGCCAGCAGTGTCCCCATTTAACAGCCCAGCCCTGTCAGCCACCTCTCCCTTGCCAGCTGGAGTTGTGTCCCCTCTGTACCTGTCCCTGCCACTTTGCCAGGCAGAGGGATTGAGATCCATGAGCTCCTCTTTCACCAGCCCCAGCGCAGGCCAGCAGGTATGGCCACACTCTGTGCCTTGTCCCCATGCAGAAAACAACTTTTCTCTGGATCCATGGCCTTCCACTTCTCCTCCACTGAGCTGTATGCACACAGCAAGCTGTGGCAGTCCACTGAGCACCTTCCTCCTGCAAAAACTTTGTACAGATCTCCCGAGGTAGTGAGAAATTAAGCATTTTTTTCCCACTGCTTTTCGCCAAGAAGGCAGCTAAATGCTGGAACAGGAGCCCAAAGTAGGAGCAGGGTCACAGTCCTTAGACACAGACAAAATTCAAGATAAGCTCCTGAGCAGCCATGCCCATTGGAGCAGGAGGCTGGAGCTGGGGTTTCCTAAGGACCAACGTGATTCCAAGAGTCTGGTCTCAGAGCAGAAGTTGCCTGTGGTTGTACCTCCTGCAGCAAACCCCCTGTCACCCCAATCCTTAATATCCCCTGTGTTGAGCCCAACTGCCCCAACAGCATTGCCTGCCCCTATGACATTGCCTGCCAAGAAGATATTTCTTAGGAAGGCTGCCAAAACCTCAAATTCCTTTTCTCCTCTAGGGAACTCACCCCTTGGAGCAAAGCACTGCCGTGCCCAGGCAGCCACCTGCCCTGGGAATTTCTTGCTGCTTTGGGCCAGGGCCAAGGAGCGCTCAAAAGATCAAAGTGCATAAAGTTGGCACAGTGTCAGTGAGCAGGTACAGCCTACTCTGGTATCCTTGGGTTTTCCCAAGTGCTTTTGTGCACTCCCTGGGAGTGTTGCCCTGCTCTAGACTGTAGGAGGCACAAACCTGTGGATGGGTGAGCACTGTCTGCCACTCCAAGCAATGTTCTCATCAGCAAAGAGGCCAGAAACAGTTCTGCACACAAAAGCAGCAGCGCTGGTGTGTGTTTTTCATTAAGGATGTTCCCTAGTTGTGAAGGGCACAGCTGTGCTGCAGCTCCCTGCTCTGGTGTCAGTTTGCTGCCTGCCCACACTGCTTCAGGGCAAAGGTTCTTCTGTGACCCCTTGTGGAGGACACAGCTGGTTTGCTCCGAGGTGAAACCCAGGAGTAGTTCAGGTGATACCTCCCTCCATGGACTGTGTCCTATGGGCAGTATCACTCCAGAGATACTCTCTACACACTTCCAACATGAGCTCAGCAGGATTTACATCCCAAATCTGTCAGCCACCCTCACACCATGCTGTAGCCCATGTAATAACAAAGCTTCCTCAGCCAGATAATATAAAATCCCTGTCCTGGAAAGCTACAGTGTGGCCTTATAATATTCATTTTATTATATATATATTATATATATATATAATATATATTTACATAATATATATTTTATAGTATATAAAATATATATTTATATAATATATATTTGTATATTATTATAGCTAATATAATTAATATATTATAGAATTTAAATATAAATAAATATATAATATGTAATATAGAATATATTTTTATAGAATATATTTGTATATAATATATTTATATAGTTTTTATAGTTTTATTATATATTATTTATTTATTTATTTTATTTGACCAAAAATATTAAATTTTTTAAAAAAATCACAGGAAGATCAGTGTGCAGAGTCACAATCTCTATCACATGGATGAAGGTGAAGTCTCCAACACAATTCCAATGCCCAGTTTTAGCCCATTCCTTTTTGGGCTTTCAGCCTGGGATCAGCAGTTTCTGTGGGTAAACCAGTAAGGATACAGCCAAATCTTGCAAGAAATTTCCCTTGACCAGCCAGTGGTATCATTACCTCCAAGTTCCCAATTACAAAAGGTGGGGGTTTTTTTAAGAAAAAGTCATTTTGGCTCTGCAGCCTGGGCCCTTGGACAGGGATATTTTTGAAGCTCCTCAGGAGCTATGGGAATTACACTCCAGCACTCTCCTTGGATCGATGGTCTGGGAACAGCTCCATGAATTTCTGGATACACTTGGCACATCATTTAACACCAGCTGGAAACCACTCTGATCCTCTCCTGAGAAGTGGGACAAACCCTACACCTCTAATGGCCTTCACAAGCCACCTCAAGCTGATAATTTTCTGTTATGAGTTGCTAACCTTCAGTTCCAGCAGCCTGTGTCCCAGGGATTTTGCATTTACCAGCAGCTCTCCAACAAACCCTCTATCCCCCTAGGTGCCAGGAAGGGGCTGTCACTCACCCCACTGCTGGGAAAGGGCTTTGTCACTCTTTTTGTCACAGGACAGAGCCCCAGAACCAGTGAAGAGGTGGTTTGCAGATCTGGGAGGTGCCCTCTCCTTCCCTTCTCATTGGCCTTTTGCTTTCAGTGATTTGGCCAGCTGGAATCCCCCAGCAGCCTCAGTGACAGCATGATTTCTGTCCAGCAACTGTTGCCTGTGAGTGTAGGGCATTCTGAGCCATGAGGCTGGGACAGCCCCACAGCTGTCCTTCATCCAACATTGTCCAGCCTGGGCTGCTGCAGCCAGGGAATTTTGTTCTTGTGCTGCAGCTGTCCAGCCCAGGAAGCTGCCTGATGGGGAGAGGGTGCATCTCCTCTCAGAAAGCACCTGCAAAGCAGAAAATTCCAAATAGCCTCCTATTGTTTCCCCCAGCTCTCTCATGTTCCAGTAAATCTCCAAGCAGCTGTGTGCAGGGTTGGGAATCACAGAGGTGGTACCATCAGTCAGACCCCCATGGCACAAACACAGCCCTCCTCACCTTTTCATTTCAGTGTCTCACAGCTGGAAAACCACAGAATCATGGAATGCTTTGAGTTAGAAGGGAACTTAAAGCTCATCTCATTCCAACTCCCTGCCATGGCAGGGACACCTTCCATTAGGCCAGGTTGTTCCAGGCCCCATCCAACCTGGCCTTGGACACTTTGTGGGTATGCCCAGGCTTCCCTTGGTGATTTTACAGGATCCAGGAAAGGGGCTCCTGCTGTGTGACCTTGCTTTGTTGATCCAGTTCTTCCACCCAGGGCAGTTTGCATCCAGCTGGGCTCCTGCCCTGGGGGCTGGTGTGTGCTGGAGCTGGATGCTGCAGGGTTTGCTCTGAGCTCTCCTAATTCACCAGGCAGTCCTGGAAAATCACCTGCGTGTTAGACTCTGTATTACCTTTTCCTGTAAAGGAATAAAAGTACTTAAAGTGTATATGCTATTGAAATTACTTAGTGTATATGTTAATGTATATTAAGATCTCTTGAAGAGATTCAGAGGGTCAAAAAGAAAAAAAGATACTGGCCAGGATATGTGGTATCTTGCTCAAACTCTGCTTTGGATACTCTGGAAACTTGGGATACTCTGGAAACAGCCTCTAGTGCAGCACCCACAGCAGCTCAGCAGCTGTGGTGGGACCCTTCACTGCATCTTCCCTGACATGAAAGATCTCAGTCATGGAGATGCTGGGGATGGGAAAAAGGAACTGGAAAGTGTGAACTGGTTTGTACACCTCAGACCTCCTGATCCTGGTGGGCTGAGCAGGAGGCAGCCTCACATGGGAAACTTGTGCTAATTTGGGCAAAGTACTTGTCCAGGTGAGCAGGTGACTTACCTGGGGGTCCAAGGGGGTCACAGGGCATTGCCTTCTGGCCTTATTGCCAATAAAAGTGGGAATCACATCCCCATTCATGCAATCAGTGAGAGGATCAGGCAGGAAGGATGGAGTGGAGCAGCAGTGGAGGAAAGAACCCAGGAAGGCACGGAGGAGTCTGAGCTATACCAAGGCACCAGTGTGATGGCTGAGCCTCATGGGCTTGTCTGGAGGAGGACAGCAAGCCACCTTCTCTCCCACTGCCTGTCCACTCCTCCCAGAGCATCTCCTGGGCAGGGCAGCCTGGACCAGGGTCTGGTGAGGCAAACTCAGCAGCTTGGTGTAACACCTGTCAGTGATGCTAATCAGAGAAGGCATCTTTTTATCATAGATCTTACTCTTGGTGAACTTATCACAACAAGTTTGTGCCTTGCATGGCCATGTCAGAGGTACTGGGAGTCTTTATCAGAATATCCCAAAGTGGGAAGGGAAAGATTTCTTTAACCACAGGCAAGGGCAGAGAACTGAGGGGCAGAACAAAAGACTAAAGGATCTGGAAGGAATCACAAGTGACACCAGCAAAAACTCCTGGGACCTGCAGAGCAGGGGTGAGATGGAGTGGGAGGCACAGGAGATGGAATGAGAGGATGTGACCAGGCTGTGGATCTTCCTGCTGGGGCTTTCTGGGTTAATTTTCAGCACACAGCCAGGCTGTGCAGCCCTTCACTTGTGCTGGATGAATCAGCAACTCAGCAGCAGCAGGGTTAAACACCGGGTTCTTCTGTCTCCCCACTGAGGACACTCCCCCTCGTCGCTGGCTGCAGAGGAAATTTTAATCAGCACCGTGATAAGAGCCCTTCAGTCCTGCAGGGAGTTATCAGCTCCTTTGTTTGTAAATGTAACTGCTCAATACCAATACACTTGGCTCTGTGTTCCTGCACTTCCCTGCTCCACAGCCCTTTGGCTCAGGCTGCTCTCTTCCCTCCTGCCACCCCTTAATCAGGGTGTTAGAACAGCCCAGGTTGTGCTGAAAACACAGATCAACCCTGAGCTGTTTCCTTTCTACCCCTGCTGTCACTGGGAGAGAAGGTTCTGAATTTGAGGCTTTTTAAGCTTCAAGGAGTAGCTGATGAATATCAGAGCCTGGTAATTTAGCCCTCTGCAGAGTACAGACAATATATTCATAATCATTCTATATGGAGATGAGCTAGTAATGCAATCAGGCTTATAAATCAAACCCAGGAGACATGTTAGTGCTGTTTGCCTGAGCTTCTCGAGCGATCTATCCACAGGAAAATGTCTGTCTGACTCTTAGATGGGGCCAATTAACTTATAAAGATGCTCTCTCCTCTCACAGTGGCTCATTTGTTTACTTGGGCTCTGCCAGCTGGTGCTATTTTCATTCTGGGAGAGAGGGCCTGGTCGGTAAGAGATTTCTTGGAAGCCTGGGCTGCAGAGAAGGGAAACTGCCTCTCCTGAGGCAGTGCCTTCATCAGCAGCACAGCAAGGAGACTGGGGTTTAATAAACAGCTTCCCTGTGTGAGCTGTCCCCAGGCTTCAGAGCCTGTCCTTTCACTGCCATAAACGTGGCTGCCTTCTTTTGTCCCTGTTTTATTGAGCAGGGAGGGATAGCTGGAGCTCTGGTCATGCCCAGGTTGAGGTGGTGTGGACACAGGAGCACATCCCACACTCTGGCAGATTGGGAATCAGCACCAGTGGGGCTGGGAGGGTGATGCCAGCATCCAACAAAGCAGCTCTGCTCTTTTTTTTGCTTCCTTCTGGCTTGGCCACATCCTGCCCCAGGCCATGTGCTGGCAGCAGGATGGGATCTGCTTTGACTGAGCAGCATTTAAGGTGTGCCGGCAGCCAGGCAGGGCTGGGAGCAAAGGGACAAGGAGTGAAGGGACACGATGGGAGCAGGGCCAGCACGGAGCTGAGGTCGGTGCTGACACCAGAGGGTGGTGTGGTCTCACGCTGGAAATTCACCGCTGGAGACACATCCCTGCTCTGGCACGTTTGTAAGGAGAGGACTTGGAGACAAGCTCACATTTATTTTTTCATAGAGATTTTTAATGTTTATTTTTTAACAGACTCGGTTTAAATTTTTGTTTTCTACAATAATTCAATGTAAAAATCCCAGTACAATATACAACAATTTGAACATTTGGAATAAGAAATCCAGCTTGGGGAGACACATAAGTTCAGCTAGTTCCTAACACAGGTAGCAAATTCCCTCCACCCTCCCCCAGATTTTCCCAGCCAGGAAGGCATATGGGCAGGAATGCTTTACAAATGTCACACCCACCCTATAAAGACACTGGGTGCTGTGTCCCTGCAGTGGGACATCCCCTAGGAAAGGGCATTCTCCCCTCCATGGGATGGCTGGGAGCCTCCAGCATGGCAAGGCAGTTTTCAGTGAAGTGAGGCTGGCTGGGCCTTGTGCGTGAGTGATGTGGGATGCTCTGAGAAGGTCCTGCATGCGGGTCCTGCAGGGTTTGGAGCTCCCTTGGCATGGAGAGGAGACCTGTCCTCTCCTTGGCAGCACTGCCAGCAGCCTGGTGCCCTACTGCAGCTGTAAGGCTGTTGGAAGGGGATGGCCCTGCAGGGCCCAGCCCAAGGGGCAGAAAACAAGGACGATGAAAGATCCCTGGCTCTTGGGTCTGAAGGGACATCTCAGGGATCACTCACTGGCCTGGGAGCTGGCAGCTTTTTCAGGAGGCCTCTTTGGGTTGGTCCATGGTACTCAAGCAGCCTGGGAATGGTCCTGCTTGAACAGCCTGGAGTGGTCCTGCTCAAGTGACATGGAGTGGTCCTGCTTGGGCAACATGGGAAGGTTCTGCTCCAACTACATTGGATGATCCTGCCCAAGCAGCCTGGAGAGGTCCTGCTTGAGCAGTTTGGGGTGCTGCTGATCAAGCAGGGTGGGATGGTCCTGCTCAATCAGCATGGGATGGTCCTGCTGGAGCAGCATGGAATGGCCCTGCTCAGGCAGCATGGCATGGCCCTGCTTGAGCACAGTGGGATGGTCCTTGTGGAGCATGGGATGGTCCTGCTGGAGCAGCGTGTGTGGTGGGTCTGCTTGAGCACCATGGAGCAGCTGCAAGTGGCAGGGATAGTTCTTCATGTCCTACAGCATCCCAAGCAATGCATTCAAAGCCATTCCTGGCCTTTCTTGCCCCTCTTGGAAATCCTTCATTGCTGGAAGTGATCCTAGGGGAATCTAGTCAAGCTGCATGTTCCACATCAGTTATTGCTAATGTTAGATTGGGACATTGGTGACTTTATCTGGCTGAAACCTTTATCTGGTACTGAAACCTTCTAAGGGCAGAGGTCATCCCCTTTTCCCCCATGACCAGTCCAGCTGCACTAGCCCTAGGGAGAAGTGTTTTCTGATGGCAGGAAGGGCCCTTCCTGAGTGCATCAGGGGTGGCTGAGCTGGTAGTGGCTTTCCTGTGTTGGTAAGGGATGGGATATAAGGCAGGAGAAGTGGGAAGAGAAGCAGAAAATTGTAGCTGGAGTCAGATGGGCTGGGAGTAAAAGAGTGCAGGGAGGAATGGGAGAGGTCAGACTGGGAGAAGATTGGAAGTCAGGACAGAGGTAGGAGATGAAGGAGAATGTAAGGCCAGTTAGAGACGGAGCTGTGAGGTAAGGAAGGATGGCTGGAGGTCAGGGAGGGGTGGGGAGGGAAATCGTGAGGTTGGTGGGACACTTAGAGGATAAAGAGGGATAGGAAGGTGGGGAGAAGTGGAGGAGCATAAGGAGAAACAGGGACACTGTGGAAGGCAACTGACACAGGATGGTGAGATAGGCAGAGGTCATGTGTGAGAGGGACAGGGAAGAGGTGAAATTGCAGGACAAAGTATGGGGAACAATGGGAAGTGAAGGGTCACAGGAAGAACTGAGGTGGAGGAAGAAGTATGAGATGGAGGGTGAAGGAGATGGAAGATGGTGGAAAGGACAATGAATATGAAAAGTGAGGTTGGGGAGGATGAGGAGACTGGGCAGATGGTAGGAAGTGGAGGGTGAGGAAGGACAGGCAAATAGTGGGTGGTGTGGGGCATGGGGAAGGATGGAGGACAGTGGGAAGTGGAGGATGAAGAAGGTGGACAAAATCAAAGAGGAAAACAAGAAGAGTGGAGGAAAAGATGGGGGGAGATAGAGAAGAAGAGGAAGGATGAGGAAACACTGTGAGATGGACATGGATGACAGGAGGAACAGAGAGACACTGAGGGGACAGAAGAAGACAAAGACTGGAGGGCAGTGGAGGAGGATGAATGAGGAAATGGGAAATGGATAAGCACAAAGAGGGACTGGAAATGTGGAGGTGGAAAAGGTAAAATTGGGTGAATTAGCAGTTGAAAGGATGGTGAAATGGTGGGAGGGGAGGGTGGATTTTGGGATGGGAAGTGAAGGAGGTTGAGAGAGGAGATAGGAAGAGAGAAGAGGATGAAGAAATGTGGAGAAGATGAGTGGAGGAGGTTGGGGTGAAGGTGGGAGCTAAGGGAGAATAAGCAGGTAAGATGTAGAGGGCAGTGGTGGGGGAGCTGAAGAAGACAGTGAAATGTTGACATGAATATGAAAGGAAAAGCTGGAGGCAAAGCAAGGCAAGGATGGATGGGGCAGGTGAAAGTGAAGAAGGAAAAAACATGAGAAGAAGGTGGTGGTGAATGCAGGTAAGGAACAGGATGTGGTAAATGGAGGAGCAGGTTAGAGGGATGGGAACGAAGTGTGGCAGGAAGACTGGAGGGTGGGATAGGTGGGATATGGAGGGCAGTGGAGGAACAAAGGAAGGAGGGATGGGAGGTGGTGGGTGATGGAGCAGGACAAGGAGGGATAGGATGTGGGAAGTGTAGGAGTGTAGGATGCAGGAGCACAAGAGGGTGGGAGGGGACATGGTGGGTAATGGAGGAGCAGAGCATGGCAGGGAGGGATGGGACACAGCTGATGGCAGCACACTGTCAGGAAGGAGTGTGGAAGGAGGGATGGGATGTGAAGGGACTGGGGAGAACAGGGTGGGATTGGAGGTGGTGAGTGACAGTGGAGCACAAGAAAGGACAGGACATGAAGGAGGATGCAGGACAGGAAGGAGGGACAGGATATGGTGGCTGATGGATGAGCACAGAAAAGGGCAGGACCTGGTGGGTGATGGAGGAGGGTGTCAGGGAAGGATGGGACACAGTAGATTACTGCAAGGAAGGAGGGATGGGTGAACAACAGAGGAGCAGTGGAAAAAGGGTTGGGACATAAAAGAAGATACACAGGAGGGATGGGGTATGGTGGGAACAAGGGAAGGAGGAATGGGATGGAGTAGCACAGGAAGGAGGAAGGAGGGCTGGGTTGGATTAGGGTTGATGAAAGGGCACAATAAAGAGGGATGGAACAAGAGCAGGGGTGAAAGAGATAGGACATGAAGGATGATGGAAGAGCCAAGAAGGAGGGAGGGTTTTAGTGGGTGATGGAGGACCTCAGGGTGGGAGAGTTTAATGGAATGAACCTGAGGGGAGGCTGGGACCAGCAGGTGATCAGGGAATCACAGAATCATTAAGGTTGGAAATGATCTCTGAGAGCACCAAGTCCAACTGAAGGGCACAAGGGCAGGGGGCCATGGGCAGCAGAGGAAGGGGGATGTGGGTGTGTGTGCAGGCTGGGGTGAGCTGTGGGCAGGCTGGCATGGCACATGGCAGCCGTGACAAACACCAGCATCACAGGGACAATGCAGAGCTGAGGGCAGCCTAGTGTGAGGTGACAGTGCTGGCAGTGAGGACCTGTGGGAGTTGACAAGGAGCCCTGCTGGTGTGGCACAGCTGGGGTCAGCACATGGGGATGGTGCCAGGGACAGACAGGTGGGTGAGGAGAGCATGGGACACCATGTGTGGGCTGGGCAGCAGGCAGGATGGCAGGAACAGAGGCACAGGATCAGGTCACCCCACACCTCCCTCTGCAGCAGCACTGCCCCAGACAGGACAGGCAGCACAGTCCCCCCCACCACAGCATGGGAAGGCAGCACCAAGGGTGGGGGTGAGGGGTTGCAGGGCCTTTATTCATCACACAACAAGCAGGCATGACACAGGGGTGCAGGATGGGGTGGGCAGAGAGCCTGTCATCGGGGCAGGAGGTGCCCTTCATGCGACCTTGGCATGGGCTGGTGAGAGGAAGCAGGAGGACAGGGCAGGGGCCAACGGCTTTACCCAAAACACCTCAGGTTTCACCCCAGGCTGGGCACTGGCATGTGGGCAGGGGCAGAATCCATGGAGGGGCTGGAGTAGAATCAGCCAACTCCACACCTCAAGCAAATATTCCCCACAAATTCCTTGCCGGCTTCATCTCAGCCCCCCTGTGAAATGCCCAGCACCGCTATTGACAGAGTAAGACAGAACTGACCAATATTACAAATAATTAAAAGGCAGTTTTAAAAATGAGAAACCACATTCCAAAAAAGTAGAGAGTCTTTTAAAAAAACCAAACCAAACCAAAACCCCGATTATCCATGAAAATGCTAAAAACCACCCCAAAAATATCTATGTACAGCAGGAGATTGCCCGTGGCAGTGCTGGACCCAACTCCTCCGTGGCAGGCAGGGACACAGCCCGGCCCTGGCTGCTGGTGAGGGTGGGCAGCACCCAGCTGGGTGATGAGGGTCCCCTGGGGGCTGGCTGGGTGCTGCAGGAGCAAAAGGCCATGGGTAGTGGGCCTGCTGGGCCCTGGCTGATGCTGGTGTGTCCGGGGACACCGGCAGTGAGCGGCTGTCACGGAGATGCTGACGGAGGCTGCGACGTGGCAGTGATGCAGCAGCTGCTGCGGGCAGGAGAGGGCAGCAGCCTTGGCAGCACCGGCAGTTCTTAGAGAAACTGTGAGATGACAATGTGCAGAGGCCCTGGGAGCGGTGTACAGAGCTCCAGAGTGATGCACAGAGCCCTTGGAGTGGTGTACAGAGCTCCAGAGCGATGCACAGAGCCCTTGGAGTGGTGTACAGAGCTCCAGAGCGATGCACAGAGCCCTTGGAGTGGTGTACAGAGCTCCTGGAGCACTCTACAGAGCCCCAGAGCAATGCAGAGTCCTTGGAGCAGTGGATGGAGCCCCTGGGGCAATGCAGAGCCCTTGGAGTGGTGCACAGAGCCCCCAGAACAGGGCACACAGCCCCAGAGCAGTGTAGAGCCCCAGGCACCTGCAGGCAGCTCCATCTGGGTGAATCCCTGCCTGGGCCCTGGCAGGTGGCTGGAAAATAGGTCAGGCAGCTGCCTCAGAAATCTCTGTTCTCTCCTGGAGCTGCACAGGGGCACCAAGGCTGCTCTGTGTGGGAGTGGGTAGCAGTCCCCCAGCCCCAGGAGCTCTGCAGTGCTGTGGGGGCTGTGGCTGCTGCCCCCTCCCTCCCTGGGTAAGGCTTTTTCTGGTGGTGACAGAGGGATGTGCGGCGCAGACCACGGGCCACGCTGCAGCCTCCCAAACCACAATCTCTTAATCCAATTGGTGCCTCTCCAAAGTAGCTCATTTCGGGATTTTTAAAATGCACTTGGTTTTACATTGCAGGCTGTCCGGAGTTGGGCAGGGCCAGAAGTGGAGATACAAAAAAAAAAAAAAAAAAGAAAGAAAAGAAAGAAAAACAAAAGAGAAATATGTATATTCAGCACTTGGAGAAGAAATAACTACAAGTGGCCCCAAGCAGGGAGGTGGGTGCCAGGCAGGGGTACCACAACCCCTTGGGAGCAGGGGATGTGCGCACACACACACACAGAGGCACAGGCCACCTCTCCCCATGCTGTGCACCCAGCGATCCCAACCTGCAGCTGGAGGAGCCCGGGGACCACCCAGACCCCTGCCAGCAGCCAAGGGCCTCAGCAGCACCCCAAGAGCGGGAGGGTGACCGAAGAGGGCCCCCAGCCAGCCCAGCCCGGGTGAGCACAGGGAGCCTCCCTCCTCCTTCCTGCTGGGGAAGCACACTCAGCCCGCGGCTGATGCAACCGCGCAGCAATCGGGCAATGGGCCCGGGATGCCGCAGGATGCTGGAGCCCAGGCAGGGCAGGGCAGGCAGCAGCCACAGCCAGCACCCTCCATCCGCGGGGTGGGTGCAGCATCACCCCTCGGCCGGTGCTTCCCTACAGCGGCCCAGCCCTCCCTATCGACAGCAGCAGCGCCTCCCATGGCTGCTCTCCCTTTCTCAGCCCTCGGCATAGCAGGGTCTCGCTGACACTCCCGGCGCGGTGGCACCGCCAGGACCCCCGGTGCCGGTGCCGACAGCGGGTCCCTGCGCAGGCAGGAGGTGATGCAGCCACCCTGCCAGGGTGTCCCCGCAGCCCGGGGCTACCTCCGGCTCCACATCTGCTTCGTAAGCGTCCCCGGGGCCGAGGGGACGTTTAGGAGACAGATGAGCCCGCGCCGCCTCCGCGAGGGGCCCCGCGGGCTCAGCGCGGGCGCTCTTCCGGCAGGACAGTGGATGGCAGCCATGCTGCGTCCCCCGGCCCCCCGTCCTCACTCACTCGAGGCCCCCGGCTTCTCCTCTGCCCTGGGGGGGTCCGCGGGGTGCAGTTTGCACTTGGAGGGGGAGTGGCGGACCGCGGAGCGGGATGGCCGGGCAAAGCACGAGGTGAGGGACTGGGAGCTGCAGTCACACGCCGTGTCCTGCAAAGATAGACAGGGCACAGCGGAGTTAGAGGGGTCAGGCACCCTGTCCCCCGCCACGGCGGGACACCCCGGGGGGCTCCGTGCCTCGTTACCTCGCTGGCTAGAGCCGAGATGAGGTCGGGGTCCCGCAGGGCTGCGTCCTTACTGCCCTGGCCAGGGGACGAGGGCTTGGGGTCCTCGCAGCTGCCCTGCTTGAGGACCTTCTTGTTCAAGACACGGGAGATGTTTTCGTGGTGGGTGGCGGGGCTGGGGTGCTCGGCTCTCTTGCTCTCCTCCCCGGTGGCCTCCTTCTTCTCCTGGGGGGCAGTGGGGCTCTGCGCCCGCCCGCAGACGTTCCTGAAGAACTCCTGCACGAGGCCATACTTGGGTGCTTCGGGCTTGGCCCGGCTGCTCTCAGGGCAGCCCGGCTTCCAGATGGACTCGGTGCTGCCCGTGTGCTCCACCACGCTGAACAGGCTGGACAGGCCATCGTTGATGTTGCTGAGGACGGGGCTGTCGCGGGTGGTGGTGGAGCGGGCCCAGGCAGAGCCGTTCTGCTTGCTCTGGTGCAAGTTCCACAGGCTCCTGTCCTTGGAGGCGTCCAGCTTGGAGGAAGACCTCCTCTGGAGCTTCGGAGAGCCGTATTTTGGGGAGCAGCACGGCCGCTCGATCCTGGAGTGGACCTTATCCAGGGAGGAGGAGATCTGCTTGCTGCGCACGGACACGAGGGAGGAGCTGCGCGGGGACCAGCTCTTGCCATGCATGCCAGCACCACGGGGCAGGTCGGTCTGCAGGCCCACGCTCACCGTCTGGATGGTCTGTGTGCCCACGTGGGCCAGCCCCACTGTCTGGCTGGAGGTGCTTTTCACCTTCCTCTCGAGCGAGCTGGAGCGGATGGCCTGGCGCACGCAGTTGGTGATCTCCTTCATGTCGTCGCTCATGTTGCCGGAGATCTCCAGGTCGTGCAGCGAGGGCGGGAAGCGTGGCACCGGCGGCACCGCGCTCTCCCCCGCGCCGCCGTCCAGCAGCTCCTGCTGCTGCTTGGAGAAGTTGCACAGCCACTGGCTGTAGGTGCCCTCGGCGCTGGCCGACTCCTCCGGCTCCTTGGGCTTGGCCATGGTGAACAGGAATCCGGGCTCGATCATGATCTTGCCCTCCTTGTTGTGCACCAGAGGCGCCTCCAGCCGCCGCACCACCGGCGGGCTGTAGTAGATGCGGATCCCCGTCTTGTCAGGGGCCGTGTAGCTCCTCTGGATTTGTTTCTGAGCTGGGTCGTGCCCGGAGAGGCTGCTTGCCCGTGAGTAGTCCCAGGAGGAGATGCCCAGCTTCTCCTTGGCCAGGCTGTCAGGGGCAGGTTGTTCGATATTCACATATGTACAGTTGGAGGGAGGAAGGCTGGTGCTGTCCCGGATCCCGTTGGGCAGCATCTGGGTGGTTGAGGATGACTTTTTGCACCGGGCATGGTCACCCAGCCCTGGCACCGTCTTTCCAGAGAGGTAGGGAGAACAGTCGAGCAAGCTTTCAAACTCTGACATGGAGGAAACAGACTTGGTCCTGTGGGAAGTGAGAGGATAGGGATCAAAAGGGGGCAGGGAAGGGGATTGGGGGGACAGCTGAGGCACTCTGCTCCCACCCCAATGGGACCTTCCTGGGCACCCAGTCCTGCTCCTCACAGGGAGCCCTTTGCTTCCAGGACTATCCTGGAACAGGGTTGCATCTCCCCTGTGACTCTCAGGCATGTCAAGCCCTCTATGTTCCAGGGACTATGGAGGCATCAGCACACTCACCTTTTGAGGTTGGTTCCCTTGGCTTCTGCTTCAGAGATTGTCTCCTTGTCTGTGATTTTCTCATTGAGAGCCTAGGAGGGCACAGGAGAAAGCTCCAGAGTCAGCCAAGCACAGGACCAGAGCACAGAGATGGGCTGGAGCTCAGGGGCTGCATCCTGCTCCCCTCCAGCACCACCAGCTTCCCCACACACTGAGGCACAGCAGTCCCAGGACTGCATGGGGCTTGCTGCAACCATATCTATTTAAAATCAGCTTTTTATAACCCCACAGAAGCTCTTGGGGGTTCAGCCATTTCCTTCATGCTCTCATTCTCCTGGTGCTCTCCCTTGCAGCCTCATTTGCTGTTTAAGGGGGTTTTAACTGGGATTCACACATCCTCCCATCTAACCCTTAGCACAGACCTAGGAGCATCCTGAGAGCACTCCACCTTCTCTTACCCACCTCTTTCCAGTTGCTGCCGTGCTTCTCCATTTCAGAGTGCTTCAATGCCCATGGATTGGATCCTTTCTGCAACTGGAAAATGTATTGGTCACTCAACAAGTGCAACACGAGCCTCTCTGGGCAAAGCAAAAGCATGAAACATTCTCGGGGCAAGCAGCAGAGGCTGGAGGACACGTGCAGGATGGGAGACACCATACCTGGTTGAGTTTGTTCTGCAGGTCCTTTGCTTGCTGCTCTGCCTGCTGCTGCTCCTCCTTGAAGCGAGCCAGCAGCTCCACCTTCTCCTGGTTCCAGTTCTTCTCGCTGATCTGCAGCTGCTTGGTGAGGTCCATGACAGCGCTGTAGGACTCGGCCAGGAGATGCTGGTGCTCCTCACGCTCCCTCTTCAGTGCCACCTTCCAGTCTGGCAGCGCACGCTCTGCGATCCCTTTGCCTGCCTTTGACTCCAGCTGTGGGGACATGGTGGTGGCTGTGAGGGACCCAGGGCTCCAGTGTGGTGCTGGACATCTCCAGCCAACAGGCAGGGCTGCAGTGCCAGTCCCATGCTGCCAGGCTGGGCAATAAGCATGTCCCCAAGGACGCGACACACACAACATGGCTTGCTCATGGCACAGCCAAGCCATGGCCAGCCCTGGCTTGCAGCCACATCATGCCAGCTGGCCAGCAGATGGTCACCCAGCAGGACACAGGCTGAATGTCCTGCCTGCCTGGCTGTGCTCCTGCCTGCAGGACATGGCTCCTGGAGAGGGGCACCATCACCTGAGTGGCCCCCAAGGATGCAGCACCAGTGAGGTGGTGCCACCATGGCTGCTCTGCTTGCTTTTGAGGAGGAGATAAGGGAACTGGGGACTCATGCTCTGCCAGGAGAAATCCTGCCTGGAAAGTGCTGGCACCTGTGCTGGGGAGCAGAGCCGATGTACAGCCATGGGCTGCTGCCAGCACAGCATGAGTGGAAACCTCTCAGCACTGGAAGGGCAGGGCTAGGGGACTGGTGGGACTCATCCTACAGGCAGGAGCTTCCCCCAGTGCCCAGGCAGCCCTCCCTCCACCTCCTGCCTTCCCTGCAGCCTTGCATCCCTTCTGCAGCATCCACAGGGATCCTGCACTGTGACTTGGGGTGGGGGAGAGGTGGGCTCTGATACTGCTCTCAGCTGCCTGTCCTCAGGAGGGATGCTGAGCCCCTGTCCCATCCCACCCTCCCCAGACAGAGGAATAAAGAGCATCCTCTGCTGCTCCACAGGCAGATTTCCATGCCAGCCCCGTTGCCATGGAAACTCTCCTGCCTGAGTGGCTGCTAATTAAGATTCCCACAGTGCCACCCTGCTCCCAGCCCAATGCTTGGCACAGGGCACAGGCAGGCCCCCAGCCCCCCAGCAGGCACGGGGGGGGCCCTGGCACTGCCCACCTGGGCGATGTGGCACTTGAGCTCAGCACGCTCCATCTCCCAGGCAGCCTTGGCCTTGGTGAACTGCTGCTGCAGCTCGCTGGCACCGCGCCGCTCCTCCCGCAGCTCCGTGCACAGCTCCTTCAGGGTCACCTTCATGTCTGCCAGAGTCTTGATGCACTCGTTGGGCTGCAGGAGAACAGGGGTGAGCACAGGCAGCACGAGGGGACCCAACAGGCTGGGACTCTGTGGGAGCTGTCCTCTCTGCATCCCAGCCCTGCAGGCTGCTGCCAAGGTGAGGGACAGGGGAAGGCACCATGGCAGGGGACCATCCCCACCCAGGCACACACCCCAAGAGGAGCCGCCAGCCACAGCAGGGGCTGATCCTACCCTGATCCACCCCCTGGGCTTGTGGGGACCCTGCTCACCGTGTTGGGGGTCCAGGTGTCCCCGGCACACATCTTGTTGTCTGCCTGTTGCTGTGGGGCTAGCTCCTCCTCTTCCAGCAGCAGGTACAGCTCCTTCATGCTGTTCACCTGTGGGTCACACCATGGCTGGGGTGATATGGGGACCCACAGCCCCTGGGCAGGGATGGGGGACACCCAAACAGCCCTGGGCAGGACAAACAGGCGTGAGGGACACACCCAACAGTGTGGTCTCCCCTCCATGACAGCCCACTGTACCTCCAAAAAGTCCTCGCCCTCACTGTGCACCACCTTGCCCTGGCGCCAGCGCTTGAGGAACCACTTGAGCTTCATGAAGAGCAGGAGGAAGCTCTGCCTGAACTGCTGTGACTCCTGCACCAGCAGGTTCTTTTCCTGGCTCCAGAACTTCTGCTCCAGCCGCCTCTGCAGGTTGAGGCTCTGCAGCTCAAACTCCCGTCGCAGCAGTGCTTTCTGGTGGTCCTCCTTCAGCTGGGGAGAGATGAGTGGCTCCAGGACAGGCACATGGTGGCAGCCATGTGATGCTTCCCCCCCAGGGCCTGGGCTGAGCCTGGTGCCAGCCCCATATCCCCATCTGGGGGAGCTGCACCACTCTGGAGCATGCTGGGGACAGCAGGGCAACGGGGGAAGCCCTGCATGGCTCCATGTACAAGGAGGAGTGTGCTCAGCCTCGAAAATGGGACATGCTGGGTGTGCTCCCAGGTGACACCCAGGACCCCACATGGGTCATAGGGCTGGAGGTGGCACTGCCATGGGTTGAGGACAGCTGTCTCCCAGGGGCAGAGGCTGTTCCCTACTCACCTGGCAGATCTTCTGTGAGAAGTTGTCCACCTCGTCCTTCCTCAGCTGCCTCTCCTGTGAGAGCTGCTCCTGCAGCCCCCGCAGGCTCTCGTTGGCCTCGGACAGCACCAGCTGCAGCTCCTTCATCTGTAACAGCCCCAGAAGGGGATGGCAAAGCTGGCCTGCACTTCCCCGTGTCCCTCCCTGAGCAGGCTCTGCAGCTTCCCCTGTCCCCAGCTCCCAAAAGGCTGTCCCACAGCCCTGTGGCCGAGGGGACACGGCTCCCAGGCTGTGCCATACCTCGGTGGCGTAGGAGTCGTTCTCCTCAGCCCGGCAGGGTTTGTAGCTCCGGGCAGTGGGCGGGGTCCGTGTCCTTGGCGTGGGGGATGCGGAAAGGGTCGGCGTCCCTAAAATCAGGCTGCTGCATGCGTGGGCAAGTTAATGAGAACAAACCAAAAGAGCGGGAAGGGGAAAAAAAAAAACAAAACAGAAAACAAAACAATGGGTCTCCGAAACAGTAAAGAACTACAAGACAACAAAAAGGATGAGGAGGAGAAGGAGCTTCATCACCATGGCGGGAGACAATGAGGAAACCAAAAGGAAACACAGGATGAGGAGACACGTGGCCTGGATTGTTTGGGGAAAGGGGAAAAAAGAGAGAAAGAGGGAAAAAATGTGCAAACACCAGTTACGGTGCCATGCAGTGACTGGGGGAGACTGGGACCTCGGGCTGGGGGGACCACATGCAGAACAATAGGACTCTGAACAAGCGAGTGTGCTCCAGAAAGGGGCTTGTGCCTGCAGCCCCAACCACCACTGACACCCCTGTCACGAGCTGGGACCCCTGAGGACAGTGGGACAGCAGGGCATGAACTGCTCTGCACTGCTCCAAAGGTGTTCTCCCTTGGATGCAGATTTGCCCTGAAGCCTTTGCTCTCCAAATTACCCTGCCTGGGTGCCTCTGGGGACGGAGGATTCCTGCAAGTGAGTGCCTACAATTTGGGGTGCTTTCGGAGGCTGCAGGCTGCTCTCCTCCCACCCAGCTCATCCCCAACAAGCAAAGAGCTTCTGAGACACAATGTTGGGCTAAGCCAGGGAGAGCAGCCAAAACATCAGCCCCTGCTAAGGTGGGATTGCACCTGAGACCCCTTGGCCATGGGCAGGGCAGCCTTGGCACAACCAGCCTGTGCCAGGGTGCCCACTGCCTCCTGCGCTGGGCACACTCTGTTGGAGCAGAGTCCTACCTTGTCCCCGGTGCCACTGGCATGCAGTGAGGTGTTAGTTTGGATTTTGCTCTGGAGAGGCAGGAGGGAGGTTACAGTGGGGATCAGGGTTTGCTCCATTAAAGCAGGAGGAAACGTGGTGGCAAATAAAGCGGCAGCTGCTGTGAGGGATGTGGGAAGAAGCCATACCTGGAAGTCAGAGGCATGCTCTTTGGTGACATCGTGGCTGCTGGGGCTGGAGAAGGGGAATGAGTCCGCGTGCTCCTTGAAGCCACCGGTGAGGTGGTCCACCTTCCTCACGAAGCAGCCCAGGTCCTGCTGGAGCACGCCCAGCCTCATCAGCAGCACATTCATCAGCTTGGCATCGCTGGGGCTGTCACCACCGCTGCCCACCGCCTCGCCCAGCAGCACCCCCGCACACTCGTTGTCCAAGCAAGCCTTCAGCCCCGAGGTGAACCCGTTGGCATCCGAAATCAAGACATCGATAGCTTTACTGACCAGCGTCGCCTGGTCCCGGATGCCCAGCAAGGTCTCCAGGTCCTTGGGCTTGAGCAGTTTGGCAGGGCCATCGGGCACCTTCCCAGTGCCCAGCCCCCTGTCCTGCGCGTCGGCCTCGCTGCTGCCCACACCATCCCTCCAGCCGGCAGGTGGGCACGCACTGCGCCGAGTCGCCGGCCTCGGCGTCGGTCTCCAGCATGGGCCGGGTGCTCTGGCAGGAGGCCAGGTCGCAGCGCTGCAGGTTGGAGAGCAGCACCCTGTTCTCGTACTGCAGCTTCTTCACCTTGCCGCTGAGCTCGCTGATCTGCACCTTGGCCGTGGCCAGCTCCTCCTGCGAGGGCTCGCTGACCACCGAGCAGCTGTCCTCGGACAGCGTCACGTCCAGCTCGTGCTCCGACTTGTACTTGCTCAGCTCGCTCAGGAGCAGCTTGTTCTGGTCCTCCAGCTCCAGCAGCGAGCGCCTCAGCAGCTCGGCCTCCTCCTCCACGAACTGCAGGTGCCGCCGCAGCTCGGCCACCGTGTCCCCCGCGTCCCCGCAGCCGGAGACGCCCGCCAGGAACCGCGCGTCCTGCCCCGGCAGCTCCCTGTCCCCCTGGCCCTTCATGTCGTCCATTTCCGCCCGCAGCCCGCGGTTCTCCACCTCCAGCTCCACTATCCTCCGGCTGAGGATGTTGGCTTCCTCCTCCACCAGCTTGAGGTGGACCTTCAGCTCGGCCTCGCGGGAATGGGGAGAGTCAGCCAGCTCCTCCACGGAGAGGGAGCTGTCCAGGTCCCCGTACAGGGACCTGTACTTCAGCAGCTCCTCCTTCATGCCGTCGTTCTCCTTGGCCAGCTTGGTCAGCTTCTTGCACATCAGGGCTGACTCCTCCTTGGCAAAATGCAGCTGGCACTTCAGGTCTGCGCTGTCCTCCTGGGGACCCAGAGGGGGTGGTTATTAGACAGATGCTCCCAGGAACCATGGTGATTCCCAGAGAGCCCTGGGGACATGCCACCTTCCTCCTCCTGGCTCTGCTCTTGGAGGAGGAAAAGCTTTGAGATCCATCCTGGAGACTTTCAGGGTGAGCCTGGAGATGGGACAGGATGCCCTGGATGAGGAGACCTTGGGGTCCTGCCCTAAGAAGGACATTGAGCCACCAGCAGGGATGTAAGGACCAAGTCCGGCCTGATCCACAACAGGGCAGAGGGGCAGGGAGAGCTCTCAAGACTCCACAGGGTTATTAAGGCTTCCTCCCCAGAACTGCCACTGAAATGCTCCTGTCAGGGCTCTGCTCCCCTCACTCAGCCCTCAACCTCATCACAGGGCAGAGAAGCTGCTGAGAACCTCTCAAAGTCCCAACCCCCAGCCTTGCTACTACCGCCTTGCCAGGGCACTGAAAACCCGGGCAAAGCCTCAGCACCAGCTCACCAGTCCCTTCCCAAGCCCCTCTGCTTCTCAGAACCGTTTCTCGGTGTGTTCTTTTTTTATTCAGCAGTTAGGATCTTGGCTGTCTGCCCAGACAGACCGTTTCTCTGCTCTGGGAGCTTTTTGGATGGAGGACCAGGATTTCCTGACGTCCAGCTCGCAGCTTCCCGTGCCCTGGGGTCACCTGAGTGCTCTGAGCTGTGTCGTGGTCACTGCCAGGAGGGGACCTGCTGGGCTGTGCCCCTCACCTCCCTGCACCCACTGCAGCTGGGCAGTGCTGGGGGTGGCCAAGCCCTTTGGCTGGGTGGCTGCTGGCCCTGGTTGCCCTCTGCCTGGCTGAACTCACCCCCTTTCCCCTTTCCTTGGCTGGAAAAAACAAGCTGTCCCCTTCCTTGGGTGCTCTGCACCCCCAGCCCCCCAAGCCACACCCATGCTCACCCCAAACCCCACAGCAGTATTTACTCTGCTGACTTCCTGCACTGCTCATAACAAGGCCAGGGGTGATGGAAAGGGGGTTCCCATGAGTTTGGGGTGCCATTTTAGTCCCTAAATGTCCTGCAGTGACCACAGGAACCACCCTGCTGCACTTCCATGCTTGTGCACTGGGACACGACCTCACTAAGGCGCATTAAAGCTGTGCCCCCCTAATTAGGTGAGGAGATTAGGGGAGGGCTGCTGTGGGCAGGGCAGACATGACCTCAGTTCCTGTTTTTCCAGGGGAAAAAAAAAAAAGCAGCAACCCAGTGTGTCCCTCTATGGCATCAGCAAAGAGACACACACAGGTCCCCAAGACCATCTGGAGTGCTCCTGGGGTCTGGGGAGACCTCAGTGTTGAGTCTGTCCCCTCAGCTCTGTTTTTGGGGAGTGCTGAAGCTCAGCCAGCACAGCCAGGCAGGAAAGGGGCCCAGGAAGCCACAGATGAGTCACAGCATCTGAGCCACAGGGCCACCAGCCACAGCTGAGCAGGGACAGGGAGCCCATGGGGGCCACATGCAGGGGCATCTGCACCCAGGGAAGCCCAGAGTTCCTGGAGCATTGGTCCCACCACAGAACTGAGCCCACCCTGCCCCCAAGCTGAAGGGTCTCAGCTCCATGGGGAAGCAGAGGGGGCTGGGGTTGTTTCCTGCCTCAGGAGGAGGCAGATGAGGGGCTTCAGCCTCAGGAAAGGGGTGATGGAAGAGTCCCCTCAACTCAGGGCAGAGCTGGCTGTAAGAGCTCTCTGGGGAATTGAGGGGAAGGATGCTGGGACCATCAGCTGGCCAGAAAGGGCTCTGAAGAATGGAGGTAAAGGGAGGTGATAAATAAAGACTGAAAGGGAAAGTCTTTGAGGGCCTGGGGGGTCTCTGTCCTGTGGCTGCACAAAAGGGCCTGTGCCAAGAAGGACACAGGTCACCCAAACCCCTTGGGCTGCTCAGGGTTCCTGTTGGGAGACACTCAGCAGCGTGTCAGGAGTGTCCTTCCACGGTCTGCCTCCGTGTTCCAGCTTTTGGGGAGCAGATCTGTTCCCTAAAATAAACCCTTCAGGTCTTTTGCCTTTGAAAGAGGATTTTTCCTCTTGCCTTTCTATCCCTGCAACAGCAGCTCTGCCTCTCCAAGCCCTGGTAACAGCATTAGTGAGTCACAGCAGCTCAGCTCAACAGCAAGTGACAGCTGAAATCCTGCTGCCCCTGGCAAATCCCCTGTGAGGGCAGGAGTGGTGTGGCCTCCAGCCATCCCCACAGGGACCCTCTGCTCCCCCCAGACCCTGTGAAGCTCCCAGAGCACCCTCAAGCACAGCTGGAGGGACACAGGCTGCAAGAGCCACAGGAGCAGAAGCAGCTTTGCAATGTAAAAGCCAAACTCCTTCAGCTCCTTACATAGGGAAAGGGTTAAAGCCACTGCTGCTCCGTTGATAAATGAGACAAGGGAGCGAGTGAGGACAAAGAGGATGGCCCAGCACATCAATCCCTCCCTTATGCAGGGGCTCTGAGAGGCAGGAAAGCTCTGCAAAGCCCTGCAAGGAGGGGATGGCGCTGCCATGCCCGGATTTGCTCCTGGCCTGGGCTCAGTCTCCAGCTGATATCATGAGCTGGGGGCTTGGGGGGTCACTGTGCCCTGGGTGCCCTGCTGCTGGTACCTGCACTGATGGCTTCTTCTCAGTCTTGCCCAAGGAGCGAGAGCCCCGCTTCTTCAGGGAGTTCTGCAGGAAGAACAGAGAGTTATGACCCACAGCGATGGCCCTGCACCCCAGCAGTGACAGACAGACAGATCAGTGTGGATAGACATTGGTGCTGACATTCCCAGATGCTCCTGGACCCCAGGAGAACACCCTAGCCCTGGTGGGCTGAGGGAGGCCCTTTGCTTTGAGGGAGCTGGACTGGCAAGCATCACATCATGAGGTTTGGCCAGAAATTCCCCCTGCAGGCAAAGGAGCAGTGCAAAAGCAGGAGTGAGCAGGAAATGAGCCATGGAGAGTGGAGAGGCTGAGTCACTGTCCCTGTCAGGGCTGGATGGAGCAGGGAATCCAACCCCCAGGGCAAGGGACAGCTCTCAGTGTGTGAGATTCCAGGACATTCCAGTGTGGGAGCAGCAGATGATGACATTCCCCATCACCTTCTCCCCAAGCAAGGGATATGTCCTGCTCCCTCAGCAGCTTGATGCTGACTCTGCAGTCAAGGTCACAAGGGGACACAAGGGACAATGTCCAGGCTAGTGAGGACAGCTGGGAGGTGGGGAAGGCAGACAGAGCAATAGGGCAGACCAAAAGCATGGTAAAAATGGAGGTGCCCAGAGCAGAGCCAGTTATCTGGGGAAAGACCCTCAAGAACATCCACAGAGCCTCCCATGAGTGCTGGCTGATCCATGCAGCTGCCCTGGACCTCTTTCCAAGCTGGTGCTGAGGCCCACAGCCAGAGAAAGCAGCTGTGAAATGTAAGCTGCTGCCTGTGCCAAGGTGCAGGGCTCCAGGCTTTCCTATTAAGGCCACGACCATCCCTGGAGCTGCTGGAGCTGCAGAGCCTCTCCCAGGGGCTGCTTGTGCCACATCACATCCCCCTCACCCCCACCCTGCTGGGGACTGCAGCTGGCCAAGGGCAGCCCCAGCCCCAGAGAGCCCCAGGCACAGCACCCTGGGGCAATGTGGCTGTCACTGCTCCACCCTGGGAGCAGCCTTGGGGTCCCCTCAAGGCCAAGCTTGGTGTGGCAGGCTTGGCATGGGGTACCCAGATTGATGCCACTTTTTCTGACCCCTTTAGGAGACAGGAGAGGGGGGAAATGCCTGTGCCTTTGGGAATGATCCCCAGACAATTATCCAGTTATGGGAGAAACCTCTTGGAAGGGAGGAATAATCAGCCCCTAGGGGTGAGTGCAGCCCTGCACAGTCCCTGGCTCTGGCTGCTAACAAGCTCTGCCAGGCTCTGTGCCCTGCAGCAGCAGGGAGGAGGAGGGCTTTTAGCTCACTTTGTCTAATGTTTGCCTAATTAGCACTCTGCAATCAGCGAGTCACCCCAACGCCCTTGCTAGCCTGGGGATGTGCCATCCTGAGCTTGGGGACCATCTCTGAGCCTGTGCCAGCCAGCAGTGTCCCCAGGGCTCAGGCAGCTGCAGGAGGGGCTGTGTCCCACCCCAGCCCCTTCAGCCAGGGCAAGGCAGTGCCTGCCTCTCAGAGCTCCCCACAGAACCATTTTCCCTGCCTGCTTTCCAAGTGAGGGAGAGCTCCAGCCCAGCTCCCACTGCTGCCATTTGTTATTCAGCCCGTGCTCCCAGCTGCAGGGAAACCCATTTCACGGCTGTTAGCAGGGCTGTGCAAGGCACCAGTGTGGGGGATGCTGCTGAGTGTCACCAGCACGGCCATGGCTGACAGGGGATGGCTGCAGCTGGATCCTGCAGCTTCCCAGGAGCTGGGCTCGGCTTTTAGCAGGGATGGCCCCAGAGATGCCGAGCTGCCTGTGCAGGAAGCACAGTGGGGGAAGTGAGAGCCTTCCCTTGGCTGGGCCTCCTCCCCCACACTGCCCAGATGGCTCAGCCAGAGATGCATCCCAGGCTCCCCGGGGACCAAAGGCATCCTGGGCAGTAGGGAAGTGGGTTACAAGGGCTGCAAGGGATCTCAAGTCCATGCTGTCACCAGGATGCCTTTCCTGTCACCGAGGTTGACACAGATCCCAGCCAGAAGCTGGTTCCAAACAGAGCACGACATGGAGTGCCCTGGACCTGTGCATATGGGTACATTTGTGACTGCCCAGGACACAGAGGGGATTGTGCACCCACCCAGCTCCACAGCACCACTGGGACACTGCTGGGACCTGCAGGATGTGGTCAGGATACAGCCAGCACCAGGCACTGTGCCAGGGCAGGGACCCCACACATCACTTGGAGCTTTGCCCAGATGGAATTGGGCAGGGCCCAGGGGGCTGGGCTGAGCAAGTGGCCAGGGACATATAAAGCGTCCCCAGAGCAGTGGGGAAGTCCCACAGCCCCCCCTGGCTGGGGCAGAGCCAGCAGGGAGGGATGGAGCACGCTGAGGGCAGGTGCTGCTCGGGTTTCACAAGCATCTGTAGCACGGTTTGGGTTTCAGTGACTCAGGCAGGGCTGGGGGTTCCCATGATCCAGGGCCAGGACACCTGCTATGAGCAGAGCCTAGGGAACACCTCCTGGTCCCCTCCCATGTCCCACTCACCTCTCTGAGCTTGTCCATCTCGTTCTGCACCACCTGCTTGGCCAGCTCGGTCTCGATGAGCCGCTGGCGCAGCTCCTCGTTCTCCTCCTCCAGCCGGATCCTCTTCTTCTCCACCACCTCCAGCTCATTGTGGAGCCGCACAGAGACGTCCTTGGCCACCTGGGGACACGGCAGGGCTCTCCTCAGACTGGGACTCCAGCTCCTGGGCACCCACAGTCCTCATGAGGAGATCACCAGGCAGTTACTGAGACCCTCTGGAGGAGTCTCTGTCCCCTCAATCGTGTGCTGTGACTGTTCTTGTTCCTTCACCAGCTCCAAGGCTGCCCTGCATCCACATTCCCTGGCCAAATCCTGCCTTCCCCAGCCCTAGCATGATGCTGGGAGACATTATTCACCTTTTTCCCATACCACAAAGCTGGAGAAGCCCCCAGCAGGCTGGAAGAGCTGGTAGGCAGTAGCAGAGCAGGCATCCTGTCACTGCAGGCAGCTGGCCAGGAGAAAGAGGAGCTGCTTCATCACATTACAGAAAAACCAGCAGCTGCCCCAGGGTGAAGGGTGCCTACATCCCCCCCAGAGCTCCCCCTCTCCAGATCCCTGCACAGGAGCACTCCCCAGCATAAAGGGAGCTTAGTAACACAAAACACACGCTCCTGCATTTGCAGGACAGCAAAAATTGTCCCAAATGCCACTGGTCTCCTGCACAGCCTGGGATATCAGCACTGTGGAGGCAGCAGCAAGCCCTGCTGCAGGATCTCAGGCCATGGGGCTGGGCTCCTGCTCTCCTGAGGATGGGCTGTGCTTTCTTTCCCAGAAAGGGAGAAGCTGGAGGGGGTGTTTTTGGCAGCAGCCACCCAAGCTGAGGGGGGAGCTGATGGGTGGTTTGGGGAGGGGATTGGGGCCCCAGCAGGGATGGGCAGCAAGGAGGGTTCACAGCCCAGCACTTGTGGCACGTCTTGGCTCCAGGACTGGCTGTTTTCTGCTCAAAAAACAAAGTTAGTCCTCGAGCTGTTGCACATCCATCCCGAGCTGTCTCCGAGTGCCACCGCACCCCCTCTTGGCAGCAGGCTCGTTGGTGAGAGCCCTCAGCAAACACTCACCAGGCTCCTGGAGGGCAAAGCAACGTCACCCTGCAGAAATCCTCCTGTCCCTGCCCCAGCCCCACGTGCCACCATGCCTGGGGCTCTGCAAGGTTTTCCTGAAGGCCGAGAGAAGCAGCTCCCAAGCCTGCAGGGTCCCTGTGCTCCCTGCACACTCACGATGTTCCGTCCTGCAGTGGTGGCCCCATTACATCCCCACAGGAGCAGGCTAAGGGAGCTCAGCCCCAGGGCACAGGGCTGGGCTGGGCTCCAGCCTGCTCACGTATGGCACATTCTCAGGGCAGTGCTGGCCCTCTCCACCATCAGGACCCCCTCAGACCACCTGTGAGCTGAAAGCCCTGCTCCCCACTTCCCACATCAACACTGCTAGCAGGGAATTATAACACCTCCAACAAAACTGCACATCACAAACTGCACATCCTCACAGAGCTCCCTGTACCCCGACATCCCCTGCCACCCCCATGCCCACAACTCATCAAAGCCCCCTGTGGGGGCTGTCTGGGTGGGGAGGTGCCCTCCCAGGCTGACCTTGACATCCTGCTCGAGGCTGTGGATGAGCTCGCCGTCCACCTGGCCGGTCTGCGCCACGCGCAGGCTGCGGCGCTCGGCCTTGCGCAGCCGGTACTGCAGGATGCGGCACGTCTTGCTGGCCTGGTCCAGCTGCTGCCTCAGCTCCTGCAGCTGGTACACGTCCTCCTCCATGTAGACATCCCGCATCTCCAGCATCTCGGCGCGCAGCTCCTCGATCTCATCCTGCAGCGAGATGTTGGGTTAGACCCCGCAGCTTGCTCTGCTCGCTTTCCACCTGTGATACATCCCTACCATGGCTCTCCATTCTCCATCCATCATCCATCCATCCATCATCCATCATCATCCATCCATCCATCCATCCATCCATCCATCCATCCATCCATCCATCCATCCATCATCCATCATCTGTGCATCCATCATCCATCATCCATCCATCCATCCATCCATCCATCATCATCCATCCATCCATCCATCCATCCATCCATCATCCATCATCTGTTCATCCATCATTCATCCATCATCCATCCATCCATCCATTCATCCATCCATCCATCCATCCATCCATCCATCCATCCATCCATCATCCATCCATCCATCCATCCATCCATCCATCCATCCATCCATCCCCCATCCATCATCCATGCATCCATCTATCCATCCATCCATCCATCCCATCCATCATCCATGCATCCATCATCCATCCATCCTCTCCTCCATCCCTCTATCTATCCATTTGTACTCCATCCATCCATCCATCCATCCATCCATCCATCCATCCATCCATCCATCCATCCATCCATCCATCCCATGACCAATTTTCACAGGTCTCCAAGCCCTTGGGCCAAGCCCAATCCTTGCAGGAGCAGGCTCAGAGCCAGCGGGATGCCGTCACCCAGGGGTGAGCCAGTCACGTGGGGGGAACAGCCAACAAAAGTGCCTGAGAGTCTTTGTGGTAAAAGAAAGAGGAAGGTGGGGGAGGGAGAGGAGCTGCAGGAGCAGCTCAGGCAGCAGGCACAGGGAGAAAAAATTAGGTTATGTTTGGAAAAGATGTGTCAGGGAGGCAGGCGAGGGAAGGAGGAGATGGCAGGCGAGGACAGCTCTGAGGGGAGGCAATGTGGGGACATGAACCAGATGCCACCAGTGCTGGGGATTGTTTTGCCACCAAGCAGCAGTCCTTGGGCTGGGTCCCGTGTTCCACCTTCTTCCCAGTCTCATCAGCTCTCCCAGCACAGCAGAGCCTCTGGCACAGAGCAATTGCATCACTGCCACAGCAGGGCCAAGGGTGACATCCCACTGGCACCAACACTGGCCCTGAGCCTCCTCTGGGGATGTGGCGCACCACTACTGTGGGGTCCCCAGTGCCACCTCCTCATCCAGAACGGGACTGTGGTCATGGGGATGCTCGAGGACTGTCCCCTGTGGTCCCTGGGGACTGACCAAGCTCTGTCCATCTCACCATGAACATGGTGCCAGCCCAAATCCCCTAGGCAAACACTCCACCCACCACACCAGCTGTCCCTCCTCAACCAGACCCAGTGGGACCAGGGATCCCTCCTGGGAGGGATCAAGCATCTGCTGTCCTGCCAAAACCCCTGCCACTGAAGACCTCTTGACATTGCCAAATGCAACTGGCACTTGAGAGTGGCTCACACTGCCACTCTGCACCATGGCATGGCCAGGCAGGGAACAAAAGGATCTGGCAGAGGATTGGGGATGCTCAGCCCTGATTCCCCCTGGGCAGAGGGGACAGGGGACTGCCCCCACATTGCTGTGACAGTGCCCTAGAGCCCGAGATGGCAGCTCTGTGCTGGCTCTGCCAGGCGCTGGCACAGTGGCTGCCACACTCACCCTGCCTGACAAAGCCCCAGCTGCAAGAACTCCCCGAAAGGAGAAGCCAAGCCTGGGGAAAGGGCCTGCAGCTGCAGGGACAAGTCACAGTCGCTCACTGTTGGCTTTAAACACTTTGTAACAAAGAAAGAACCTCAATTAGACAATCCCGGATTATCTCCTGGCCTGGGAGCCCGGTGGCACCACGGCCACCAGGGTCCTGTCACCCTCTGCTGCTCTGCTTCCACACAGGGGGTCCTGAGAACAGATCTGCTTCTGTTCTGTCCCAGAACAGAAACAGCCTCGAGGCTTTGAGATGAGCACAGGGGGTCCTGGGGACAGACAGGCTGTTCAGGGACAGCCAGGGAGTGTCCTGTGAAGGGGCATCACTGCAGACGTGTTTGAGAAAACCTCCTGGACACGTCAGGTGTGAAACCCCCCAGGGACAAACCACACGTTCCTGCAAGGGCTGGGATGCACCGTGGGGTGACAAACTCGGTGGGAACCCCCCACCAGCACTGCCACCTCCCACCCTGGCAGGGCCACAGCAAAACCCCCACAAACCAAACCAGCCTGGAGAGCTTCTTTGTGGCATCCACTCTTTGGGAGTTTTCACAGAAAAAAAGGCATTATGGATTGCAGGTGAGCAGGCAGACTGCAGTGGATGAGGAAAATCCTTCCTTTCATCACCAAGGAATCGAGGCTTGAATACAGCTGCAATCCTCCTTCAGTGCTGACCATTCCAGCTCTCACTTGCCATGTGGCTTTCCCAGGCAGCAGCTGAGCAGGGCAGCGAGCAGGGACCTTGGAAAAAACCCAACCACATCTTGCATTTGCTGGAAGAAAGCCTGGGCTTGCCCTGCTAAGAGCTCCTGCTTGTTTATGCTTTGGGTTGTAGCAACCGTTATTTTAGGGGGAGGCTGTGTCCAGCCTGGGCAAAGCCTGGAAATGCAGGCAGGGATTGGGGCTGGGGGGGATTGCAGGAAAGCAGTGCCTGTCTTTGCTCCAGCTGCAGGAATTCACTCACATCCCATAACCTGATAAATTCTCTGGGTGGATGCAGCAGGCATCCACAGCCTGCCCCAGTTTGCCCCATGGAGGTAAAGCATGCTGCTAAACCACAGTAAAGGGATTAGGATTGGAGAGTGGAAAAATGCCAGGGAGAGAGCTTGGAGGACAGAGCTGATCTGCTAAGGCAGCACATGGGGTGCACTGGGGTCTCCTCACAGCTTCAGGGGTCCCTGATGGTCACAGAGCCTCACCCTTTGCACATTTTCTGGAATTAATGCCCAACCCAGCAAAAAATCCGTTTGGATTAAGGTGAAAGCAGAACCAGGAGAGGGGAGGAGCCCCACAGAAACATCCCATATTCAGGGGTGGCAATGAGCACTGTAAGTGATGTTAAATGAAGTGTGACACGGTGACAGGTGGGCAACACTGAGGAGGAGATAAATGACTTCTCTCCCCCACAAATGCCCTGGGGACTGCCCTGCTGGGCCACTCACCCTGTAAACAACAGAATGCCCAACCCTATGGGAGTCACAGCCTCCCAGCACCCATGGGCTGCTCCCCTGCTTGTCCTCCAGGGTCACCCAGTACTGCACCCTGCTCGTCCCATCTCTGCAGCAGCAAAGGTTTCACAGGTTTTTCAAATTCCAAGATTTTTTTACACTAGAAATCTCCTGTCTCAGAAAAAACGCTGGGAAGCTGCAGTCCAGAGAGACTCATTTGAATGGCCCAGGGATTGTGTGCAGAAGCAAACAGCCCATTTTGTGGCTGCAGGAGCCAGGTTATGCTCAGTGGAGGAGCTCAAGAGACAACCTACCTTCAACCTCCCCTGCACAAACCTCAGAGACACTGTCTCTCCCTGGGGAGATTATTAAGGAAACTAAGGAGTGGAAAGGTGGGATGCAAAGGGCCTGTTTCCAGCTCAGGAAAAAGAACATGCATTTTTGAGAAAAGAGGAAGCAACAGCTCTGTCCACACGTGCACTTGAAGGACATCAGCTCTTTCAGGAAGGGCTGAGCTTTGGGGTGATGACCCTGAGCAGTGACAGGGCAGGAGAGGGACCAGTTGAGATGGCAGAGCACACCTCAGAGTGCAGACCAGACCAGAAGCAGAATTAAACCCTCAGATCTCCTACCCAAGGGGAGTTACACGCTGACTTTGGCTCCTGCAAGAATGCAGCAAGCTCTGAGCAGAGCAGGGGGCACACACTGTGCAAGCCAGCAGGACCTGCTGTCTCCAAGGAGCAGAAAACAGCAAGGGACACAAAACAGACTCATGCAGCTCATGCAGCTCACCCACTGCTGGCTGTGGCAACCTTGGCAGGCACAGCCAAGCAGCAGCAGCCTGCCCATGGAGGATGGGCAGCATTTTGGGGGGCACACCCTGCAGTTTCATCCCCAAACCTCAGCAGAGGAGGAGGAAGGGTGGGAGCAGGCTGGGTGTGTGGCAGAGGAGCCTTTGTGCAGAGCTGGGCTGTGCTGGCAGGGCTGTGCCTGCGGCTGGCCCCGTGCAAAGATGGGGATTACAGTGCAGGACAGCAACAAGCACGGCTTCCTCCCAGATTACAGCACAAAAGCAGCAGCTTTCAATTAACTCTGAGCAGGCAGCCCGGCAGGCAGCACAGGGAATTATGCCTGAATTTGCCAGGGGGGGGAAAAAAAGAAAAACCAGAGGGGATTTTTAAAGGAAACTGCCCAGGGTGCTCAGGCATGTCCCCTGCCAGCAAGGGGAATGCAGGAAATGCAGCACACCACAAGCCCATGGCAGAGTGCAGTGGGTGGAAGGATGGGCAAGGCACACCCATGTCACACACAGGGGCTTCTCTGGGTGCATTAACAGCAGCTCTGGCCCAGCTCTGACAGCAAACACCGGCCATCCATGTCATGCAGGAGCTCAGTGTGTGCTGAGCCCTGCCCCTGGCTGGCATGGCAGCTCCCCCTTGGTAATGGGAGTGAGGGAAAAATCAACATTTCTCAGCTTTACACCTGCCCCCATAAATTACCAGGCAAACAGCTGGGGGCTCTCTGCAGCCCATCCCGTGTTGTGTAGCATCCAAAAAGGCAAGAGGCTGCAAAACCCCTTCCAGGGTGGCTGGTGGCTCCTGGGGCTCCCAGGCATGGTCCCTGCCCCCGTGGCCAGGCAGAGCAGGGACTCAGTGCCAGCCAGGCTGCTCAGACACAGCCCCCCATACCCTGTGGGGGCTCTCAGAGAGCCCTCGCTGGTGGCATGACTACCTTGGGGGAAACAAGGCACCCAGCCACATTAAATCTTTCTCCACAGAGCTGGGAAATGCATGTGAGCCCCAGGGGATGTGGGATGACTCAGGGCAGGGAGCAGGAGAGGGAAGGCAGCGGGAAAGGGCACTCAGATCCCAGCGTTACACAGCTCTTGCTTCAACCCCTTCCCGAGGAGAGGAGAGGGAGAGGGAGAGGAGAGGAGAGGAGAGGGAGAGGAGAGGCTTTGCAGGCAGCCCCTCCCCTTGCTCCAAACCCTCCCGTGCCCACTCTTTGTCTGCCTGTCCCTCTGCAGCTGCTGCCGTATCACATCTCACATTTTCCAGCCTGCTGAGCAGGGCTGGGAGCTGCTCTCCATCACACAGCTCAGCAACAGTGAGCTGGGGCAAGGACACCAAGCCACCTCCTCCCTCGCCAGGCTGCCAGCCTGCCTGTGAAAACAGCCCTTTTTGGGGAAACACTCAGAATAACCCCTTCAGGGGGGTCACAGCAGGGGCAGAGACCTGAGAGCAGGGACAAGAGGAGATCCCAGCGCACCCAGAGAGGGAGGAGGAAAGCAGAGCCTTGCACGAATGTGGGGTGCAAAGAGAAATGGGTGAGATGTGCTTAAACAAGTGGGTTTTATCAGGGCAGCTGAGGGAGGATGGGACGTGAGCTGGCACTGCTGGAGCTCTGCTGGGAAGCTCCCAAGCCCAGCGTGCACCACACGGGTGTAGTAGCAGCACACACGTCTGGCTCGTGCCACAACGTCACCAAACCTTCCCTCCCGCCCCCAAAAATCCTCATCTCGCTCCAAATACGCACTGGTGCTGATGAATACGCGAAAAAAAATATTCATCTGCAGCTTTTTGGGTGAGTCCTAGCAAATAAGTCACCTGGGATAAGTCTGATTCATCCACACCTGAGCTGCATGGCAAGATGGGCAGTGCCAATCCCTTGGGTCAGGGCTTTATTTTTGTTTTTAATCCTGAAATGCCTGAATTTTTAGCACAGATGGCACAAGCCAGCACTCTGCTGCAGCCCAGCCCAGTTTTCTGCTCCTTGCTGGAGAAACTAGGCAAATCTTCCAACATTTTTTGGAGCACAAGAGGTGTGTGCTCTGGGCTTCTGCCCAGCTGGAGCCAGGGTAGCACCCCAGCCACCTCCTGCTCCAGAGTCAGGAGAAGTGAGCTACAACATGGAAACACAGATAGAAGCAGGATGCACACGTCAGGGAGGGGACACAAGTGCTGGCAAAGAAGGGATGATGCCACCAGCATCCCCCTGGTGCACACCTCCAGCAGCTCTGCCCTCTCCCACTGCCCCTGGCCAGGGGATTTCAGCTGCCAGCCCTCAGGGCAGGTAAATCACTCACTCCCTGCTGGCCTGCAGCTTGCCAGGAAGGACATCACGTGGGAATGGAGGAAGCAGGAATGGCAGCACTCGTTCTTGGAAACCCAGGGGCCTCATCTGTATTTTTCCAGCCCCCAGTAAATCAAAGCCTTTGAGCTGTTGCTGCTAATTTTGGCAGGAGTTGGGACACCAGCTGTGCACTGGGGCTTTGCTAATGGACAAAGGGCCTGATTGAGCATCTTCCAGTGCATCACCCAATGCCCACCTTGAGGCTGGAATCCTGACACTTTCACAAACTTGGGCAGCAGCAGAGAAGAGCTGGCCTGACTTCCAGCCTACAACACCCAAAGAGCAGCTGGGGAGCCTTGGTACCCAGCCCTGAGCTTGCCAGCAGCTGACTGCCCAAACAGCTCAGCCACAGCTCCACCATGAAGGAGAGCAGAGGGCACAAAATGCCTGCAGCCAGCCCAGGATGTGGCTCCTGATGGGTGCTGGTGCCCACCAGGCTGGTGTGTGACCAGAGGTGGGACAGCTCTGTGTCCCTGTCCCCTCACAGCACGTCTGCCCCTATGAACCAGGCAGACCTGGAAAATGGCCCCAGGGAGCACAGGAACCAGGGGAAGAAGAGAGCTGGAAAATGTCCCCAGGGTCTGGCAGCTGCAGCAGCAGGCAGGGAGAGCAGCAGGGAGCCATGCCCAACTGCCAGGCCATGCCCAGCTGCCATGCCCAAGGTCAGATTATGCCATACTGTGTCCCAGGCTGAGCACATCCACACCATGCTGAGCTGTGCCAGCCCAGGCTGTGCCAAGCCTTGCCATGCCAAGCTTGGTTGTGCTGCACCCAATGTGTTGTGCCAGGACAAGCCATGCCCAGCTGGGTCACGCCTGGCTAACCTGCCCCACGTTGTGCTAAAGGCTGCCCTGTGCCAAGCCATGCCATGGAACACTGAGCTGAGCAGTGCCACACCACGCTGGACCATGCCCAGCTGGGCCATGCTGTGCCAAGCTGAGCTCTGCCCTAAGTTCAGCATAGCCATGCCAGGCTTAGACAAGCCAGACCCTACATCCAGTCATGCTACACTGTGCCAAGTGAAGCCCAGCCACAGCATGGCAGGCCAGCATTCCCTGGCTGTGCCATGTTCAGGGATGCCATGCTGGGCTGAGCCATGCCAAGCCCTGCACCCAGCCATGCTGTGCTGCCCATCTGAGCCATGCCAGGCTGAGCTGAGCTGTGCCCCATGCCCAGCCATGCCCTGGGATGCTGAACTGCACCAGGCTGGACCCAAGGATGTTGTGCCACATGGAGCTACACCTTGGGATGCAGTGCCATGCCACGTCATGCCATTGCCAGGGATGCTGTGTCATGCTGAGCCATGCTATGCCATGCCGTGCCATGCCATTGCCAGGGAAGCTGTGCCATGCTGCACCGTGCACAGGGATGCCATGCTGTGATAACCACGGATGCTCTATTGTGCTCAGAGATGCTGCACCATGCTGACCCCTGCCCTGGGATTCCAGCCCATGCCATGCTAAGTCCAGGGATGCTGCACCATGCTGAGCCATGCCCTCAGATGCCCTGCAAAGCTCTGGGGACGTTAAACCACGCTATAGCCAGGGGATGCTGACCCTGACTGACCCGTGCCCTGGGATGCCATGCTGTACCAGGGATGCCATGACACACCGAGCCGTGCCACGGATGCCACTGCACACCGAGGCGTGCCAGGGATGCCACACCGAGCTATGACAGGGATATCACTGCACACCGAGCCGTGCCAGGGATGCCACACCGAGGCGTGCCAGGGATGCCACTGCACACCGAGGCGTGCCAGGGATGCCACACCGAGCCGTGCCCACCTTGAGATAGTCGTTCTCGGAGCGCAAGTCCTCCAGCTCGCGGAGCAGCCCGTCGGTGCCGGCGTCCAGCATCTCCTCGGTGAGGTCGGAGAAGGCGAGCGAGGTGCTGAGCTGCAGGCGGCTGCTGGCCACGGAGGCGGCCGAGGGCTCCTCGGGCAGCGGCGACGCCTCTCCGGCCGAGGGCGGCGGCGGCGGGGCGCTGCCCGGGGACTCGCCATCGCTGCCGCTCAACCCCAGCTCCAGCGACAGCAGCTTCGCCTCCTCCGAGGCGCTGCAGTCCGACACCTCCGAGCTGCTGTCGGTCAGCCCCGAGCCCGGCCCGGGCGCGGCGGGCACCGAGCGCGGTCCCGACCCGCTCCTCCTCGCCGCGGGGGCCGCCGTCTCGGCTCCGTGCCGCCGGCCCTTGGGCCGCGCCGCGCCGCGCCCCGCCGGCCCCTTGCCGCCGGCCCGGGCCCCCGGCGGGCCCCGCTTGTCGGTTCGCCCGTCCTTGCTCCCGCCCGGTCTCCGCGGGTGCGGGTGCGCGCCGCTCGCCGCCAGCCGCGGGGCCGCGCCCGGGTGTCCCCCGCCGCCGCCGCGCCGGCTCTTGGCCAGCGACCAGCCCGGCACCTCCTTGGGGCGGGCGGGCGACGGCGCCCGCTGCGGCTTCTTCTTCCTCTCGGGGAGCAGCGGCGGCGGCGGCGGCGGCGGCGGCGCGGGGGGACCCGGCTGTGCCGGCGCGGCCTCCATGTCCCGCTGCGCTGCGCTGGGCTCGGCCCCGGCTGCGGCTGCGGCCCCGGCCCGGCCCCGGCCCCGGCTCCGCCCGCCGCCGCCGGGCGGGGACGAGCGCGGGCGGCGAACAAAAGGCGGCGGAGGGAGTGTGGGGGGAGGCGGGGGGCGGCCGCGCTGGCGGCAACAGCGACCCCTCCGCCCGCCCGGAGCCGCGCCGTCCCACCCTGCCCCGGTGGATGGAGGCATCCCCGGCGGATGGGGCATCCCCGGGGTGAGGGATCCCCCGCGGGTGTCTTCAGCAACGCGCGTTCTTTGGGGAGCCGTGACATGGCAGGCTCTGCCCAGCGGAGAGCCCCTCGTGTGTCCCCTGCAGAGCGGGTCGCTGCGGTACCCCTGCGGAGGAGGCTTACACCGGGGCATTTCAGCTCCGGGGACACCCCTGAGGGTGAGTGTCCCTGGGGACAGCTCTGGGGAATGAGGTCCCCAGGGTGTCCCTGTGAGCGCAGCTCCTCCGGGGCAGTCTCAGAGGTGAGGGTCCCCGAGGGACACTGTGTGACTGTCCCCCGGGGCACCACTGTCACTGCAGGGCATCCTCGGAGCTGGATGTGCCCCGTGGGTGGGAGCTCCCTGGCGCCCCGGAGCCAGCTCCGCTCCCCTCCACGCTGCCCAGGGCCGCTGCAGCCTCCTCCGGAGCAGCGGGAGCGCAGTGCCTCTCCAGGGGGAAGCCTGGAGCAGCGAGTGCCTGTTCAAGTCTGCTCCCACCCACCCGCCGCGTCTGCCGTACGTTACCAGCCGGCCCCAAACCCACTGCGGAGCATCCCAAGGCTCAGTTTGAAAAATGCTCCTCGGCTGTATTTGTAAAATGCTCCTCTGCGCTTTACCGCGTGGCCTCAGCATGGGAAGCGATGCTCTGCTGCATCACACAGAGCCTGGGACCCCCTCGCTGCTCAGATTCCATTCCTAATGCTGGGCAGCACAGCCCCAAGGCAGCGCCTGATTCTGCCCGGGGCAAACCCGAGCCTGGCAGAGGGGCAGAACCCGCTGCACATCTCGGTCTTAATCGGCCCAAAATAAACACACGTGGGGTTTATTAGGACGTTGCTCAATACCCCTCTCTGTTCAACCCACAGCCCCCTGCCCCCCTCCCCAAACATCCTCTGGATATAGGCTGGGATTGCACTGCTGCTCTGCCCTGAGCCAGCTGTGCCTCCAGCACAGGAAAACCAGGATTGTACAGCAAACCAGGGCTGTACAACAAACGAGGATTGTACAAGAAACCAGGGCTGTACAGCAAACCAGGATTGTACAACAAACCAGGGCTGTACAACACACCAGGGCTGTACAACACACCAGGATTGTACAACACACCAGGGCTGTACAACACACCAGGATTGTACAACACACCAGGGCTGTACAACACACCAGGGTTGTACAGCAAACCAGGGTTGTACAGCAAACCAGGGCTGTACAGCACACCAGGGCTGCAGTGATACCTTTTGTTGCAGGTATCACTCCCTGCGGCTGTGGAGCTGTAAATCCGTGTGTGCCTCTGGCCAAGTTTGCTGAGCCCCCCGTGGCTCCAGGAATGCCAAGGTGTTGTCTCCAGCCTGTCAGCAGCTTGTGAGCATGACAAGGGGGGTGTGGGTGGAATAAGGGACCCCAGGAAGATGAGAAGGGCTCTGTGTCCCAATCCCACCCTGCAGCACAGCCACTGCACTGGGAAAGGAAGGTTCCTGGGCATCCTGCCCTTTCCAGGAAGATTTGCAGCCACAGGTGCCACTTTCCAGGCTCTGGCACGTTGCCTGGCACCACACCTTGCAGCAAAGCAGGCTGAGCAGTGCCAGGTCCTGCCCCACGAGGGATGGAGGGCGGGTGGCACAGCCCTGCCTTTCTGTACGTGCCCAAGGCCAGGGCTAGCGGCAGGGCTGCCCTCCCCAGCATCATTAGCAGCCCTGCCGTGACTCAGTGCTGCTGCATGACTGCACATGCCCCGAGCGGGACAGGCGCTGACCGAGCAGTGCTGCCTGCGCTCATTAACGATCATCATTAGTTCTGCTCCCGGCAGTGCTAATTGCGTAACGCCGGGCACACGGTGGGCTGCCCTCGAGGAGCCACACAGCTGCAGGGCAGCGAGGGATGAGGGCAGCCTGGTCCTTGGGAACAGCCCCCAGGGTGTTGGGAACAGCTCCCAGGATGTTTGGAACAGCCCCTGGTCCTTGGGAACAGCCCCCAGGATGTTGGGAACAGCCCCTGGTCCTTGGGAACAGCCCCCAGGATGTTTGGAACAGCCCCTGGACCTTGGGAACAGCCCCTGGTCCTTAGGAACAGCTCCCAGGATGTTTGGAACAGCCCCTGGTCCTTGGGAACAGCCCCCAGGATGTTGGGAGCAGCCCCCAGGATGTTGGGAACAGCCCCTAGGATGCTATAAGGAGGGACAGGACATGCCCCAAACTCTCCTTGGGGCTGAGCACAGGGTAGAAAGGCTTTCCCACAGAGCAGCCCCCCTCAGGGAAGCCCAACTCTGTCAGATCTCATCACTCACAGCCCCCTTGCTGGAGCTGGGGACTCATCCCTGCCCTCCCAGCCTGGCCCTGGCTTGTCCCCACTCCTGTCAGGTTGTTGTACCCCTACTGGGCTTGTGTGGCCAGGTTTTGGCAGTGGGGAGAGGGCTACAGGGGTGGCTTCTGCTTCCCCCACATCCAGCAGAGCCAGTCCCTGGTGGCCCCAAGGTGGATGTGAACCCTGGCTGTAAACCTGGCCAGTGCAGCCTCCCAAAGAGGATGTGAATCCCATCCCAGCAGGATGTGCCTTCTGTGGTACCTGTGCATCCCCACAGGCAGGTTGTGTCTCACCCCCTCTTTGGAGGCAGCTGAGGGCTGAGCCCGGTTCTGGGGCTGCTGCCCAAGGGAACAGGGCTCAAAGGCAGGAGCAGGTTTGGGGTGGAAGTGGGAGGGATGTGAACAGACCTCAGAACATCCCCTGGGGCTGGAGGCAGTGCAGGCAGCCAGGTTTAGAGCTGAGCCAAGCCAGGTGCCTGGCCCTGTGCTCACCATCACCCTGGCACTGCCACAGAGCTGTGCTGGAGGGGACAGAGCCCTCAATGGCCAGGGCTGTGCCAACTGATCTCATTGATGGTCTGCTGCAGTGGCTGGTCCTGAACTAGCTGTTCCCAGGGGAATTATTCAATAAATTTGAATTAAATATGGGCAGGCGGCTTTCTGAAGCCTCTGAAAGGAAAGCAATGAGCTTAAGCAGCCCCCTGGGCCCTCGGGAGGTCTGGCTGGCAGCCAGCTGAGCCAGGATCCAGCTCAGCCCTGAGCAGCACCACGCCTGGAGCTGGGGCTGGGGCTGAGCAGGGCTCTCCTGCCCACCCAGCCCCTCCTGAGGCTCACCAGGGCCTGGAAAGGGACACAGGAGAGGGCACCAGAGGAAATATCAGCCTGTAGAGAGATCTCAGCTGTCACCTCCAGAGCCACCAGTCAATGGCACCATTGGTGTGCACAAGGGCAGGAGCACCCCAGGGGCTCGGGGGGACATCCCAAAGCTCTGTCCCCAGTGCAAAGGGCGGGGCCCAGGGGAGGAGCAGGAACCAGCAGCAGGTGTTGACACCTGAGCACCCTTCTGGACCAGGCTCTGGGCTCTGCACACTCCCTGCTCCTTCTCTGGCTCCCAGAGGCAGTGCTGGCCTGTCTCCAGCTCTCTGATGGATGAGGCTGTCAGGGGCACCACAGGTGAGGGTGCTCAACCCTGTAGCAAAGTGCAGCAGGGCCTGAGCCCTCAGTCCCCAAGGTGCAGATGGACCCAGTGAACCTGGCCCAAGCTATGGTGAGCAAAGCCAAACCCCCTCTGCCTTAAGCTGATGATTCTACAGTTTCTTAGGGGGAAAAGAGCTGTAGAAATGGTTGTCATGCTCAGGCACCATTCAGCACCCTCCTTGTTCAAACAGCATTTGCACCTGCTCTCCAGCACTTCCTACAGACACTCACACACTGTTTGAATGACAAATACCCCAGGTGCATTATTTTTAACCACCCACATGCATTGTTTACTGTTTACTGTGCTCCCCCTCCCCAGTGCTGCTTCCCTGAGGGGATTTTGCTGCCAGGGAGGGCCCTGAGTAGGGACACGAAGCCAAGCAGCCCAGGGGAGGCTGTGGCACCCCAGGGGACTCTATGTGGCCTGCCATGCCTTGCTCACACCTGGGGGATCACTTTGCTTTCCAGCTGTGGCACATCTGCTTGCAGAGCTGCTGAACATGTTGGATCAGGATGCTCTGCAGCAACCATAGCAACGGGGCTGCCTTGGATTTCCACCTTCCCAGCAGAAATGATGCTGATTTCTCCCAAATTCGCTGCTGCCTGAGAGACACCAGCAAAAACCTCTGGTCAGGCAGGGAGAGGAGTTCTGGGAAGGTGCCCAGGTTGAGGCTCTGCTGTCCCCTCTCAGGTGAGGACTCTGGTGCAGTGAGCAGCTCCAGAGGCTCCAGCCAGTCCCACCTGCACCAGCTGGACCCTCCCCAGGACCTGAGCTGCATCCCAAACCCTGGCTGCCTCCTCCAGCATCAGCAGGGTGGGGAGCACTGCTTCTGTGCCCCTACAGCTTGGATTGCACAGGAGGAAGCACCAGATACCCAGCACCTCTGGGCTCAGCAGCAGCCTGTGGATGGAGAGCTGTGCCAACCCAACAGCAGAGCACGGGGGCATTGCCCTCTGAAATGGCTGCTGGCCTTTGGAGATGGAAGCTCTGGGCCCAGGAATGGTCACAGGGATTTAGGGAGTCAGAACAGCCCTCCCAAATGGTGAGGGCTCCCTGGGATAAGGGCAGCACCCAGTTTCCATGGCACAGCACAAGCTTCTCCTTGACTGGCAGTGAAGGATTAAAAACCTGCAGGTGTAGGGGAAAAAACAAACATGAGACACTCTGGGCTCTCCTTCCCTGGCCCTGAGCTCACCCACTGCTGGGCCAGCAAGGATCAGCACCCACTGCTCTGCCACAGCCTCTCCCTGAGCCAATCTCACCTCCCAGCACTTTGCAGCTCTCCTGTCATCACAGCTTCCCCACCCAGCCCTCAGAGCGAGTCCCAGGGCTCCACTGAGCCCCCCCAGCCTGCTCTGCCCTCCCCTCTGAGCTGTGTGGCTGCTGCTCAGTGCTCCTGGGACCTGCTTTGGGGAACAAGTGGTGGGTCTCTTACTTTTGGGGTACAAGATCACCACACTGAGCTCCATCCTGCTCTGCTCTCCCCCACCCTGGGCAATGTGGCTCTGCAGGGACAGCAGTGCAGGACCCTGGGCTGGCTGTCCCCAACACCAGTGTGGCAGGGCGGGGATGTTCCTGAGCAGAATTCTGCTCCAGCAACGCAGCACAGCCCTCAGCACATCCCACTGGTGTGGGACCAGCGATGTGCCACACTGGCAGGACCTTGGCAGGCAGCCTGGCTCTCCCAGGCTGGAGGTGATGGCTCTTCCTGGCTGGACATGGCTCTCCCAAGCTGGAGGAGATGGCTCTTCCCAGGCTGGAGGAGATGGCTCTCCCAAGCTGGACATGGTGGCTCTCCCAAGCTGGACATGGTGGCTCTCCCAAGCTGGATGTGGCTGCCATGGTCCAGGAATGCCTGTGGGAATTTAGGGCAGCAAAGTGGCCCTAGAAAAGCTGAGAGCTCCCCCAGCCCAGCTGTCAGTGACTCCTGTTTGGGACAGGGACAATGGCCGTGCGCCAGCTGGATCCTGTCACCCTTGAGTCTTCTCCTACCCAAAAGCCCAGAGCAAACCGAGGCCTTTAACAACGGAGTTGTGCAAAAAAACCCCAAATTTGCGTTTTCTGCCCCATTTCTGCTGGGCGGGAGCTGCGGGGCTGCGTCGCCACCTGGTGGTCACAGGGAGTAGCGCAGCCGCCTTGGCGCTGCTGTCGGGAATGGGGAAAAAGATGGAAAAAAAGGAAAAAAACGGTGAAAAGAGTTTTGAACACCCTGCAGACACAGCAGCGTTGTAGATGTACGGTTATAAATAGTTATCCATATAAATGTTATTATGTTTGCCTTTATACATAAAAGTGATACAAAGTTCCTTCAGTTTATATCCAGTGTTTAATCTGAATTTTGTATCCCTGTGCTGGAGACCTCCAGTGCTTTTGTGCCTTTCCCTTGGAGAATGCAGCTGTGCTCCAGCCCTGCCCAAAACACCCCAACCTGTTTTAGGCACTACCAGCAACATTTTAGCAGGGCAAGAAGCCTTCCCTTGGCTCCCACCACACTGGTGGCTTTGTGCAAGGAACATTAACACAGCAAAGATTGGGCTCATAGTGAAAGGATACAAAATATAAATTTATCTTTTTGTCTGGATACCCAATAGAACATTTTAACAAGACTAAAATTGTAAAACCCAGTCAGAGCTGAGAGCACAGGCGTCCATCTCCCCTGCAGCCACCAGAGACACCTGAGGATGTTCAGCCAGGGGTCCAAGCTAGGGAGGAAGGACAGCAACTCAACCAAAAGCTGGAGAATATATGAAGGAAAAAACCTAAATAAACTCTTTCCTGTTGTTAACCTGGTCACTGAGAAATTACAGCCTCCTGCTTTGTGAAAATTTTCAAGGCTGGACACTTTCATTGATGCACTGACCCCAAATTGGCTTTTGAGAAGTCTCCAGCATGCATAAGAAGCTTTTTAAAATGTATCTGTCAGAAATGAAAGAACTAAACAATCAAAGCCTGAAGTTTTAGCAATATTCTGAAGCCATTGCAGTATTCTGTAGCTACAGCAGTGCCCAGGAGCTCTGACCCCGGCTACACTTGCACTCACCCTTCAGAGAAGACTTTGTAATCAGAAACCCAGGGCAGGACTGGAACAGTGATAAGGAAGAGAGCTCCTGAAACCATCAGTGCTGTTCCAAGGAGAGGTCTCCTAAGAAAAGCAAGAGCTGCACTTTGTAGCTTCAAAAACAAACTGTCAACATTTACTAATTGGACAGAGATAGCAAGTGATCACAGAGGAGAAGGAAACAACCCACTCATGTTTCATCTTTGTTGGGATTCCCGAGGTAATTTGGTTTTCTCTGCCAGCTGCACTGACCATTCTGGGGGCTCAGCTCATCCAAGCAGGGTCATTGCCTACCCAGCCACCCCTGGTGAGCCTGAACTCCCCCAGAGCCCCACCTGGGACCCCACTCCCCCCCTCCACACGTAGTCCTGGAGTTTTATTTAAGTGCAAATCCCGGCTCCTCCTCTCAGGTCTTGCCCGTGGCGCTTTCTGGGCTGGTTTCTCTCTCTGACTGCTCAAGGGTGATGCTGTGAGGGAATTCCTTTGCAGCCTTTATCCACCTGGGCTGTTGTACAACGGGCAGGGAGTGTTGCAATGGCTTTGCTGTTTGCTAACTGGTTTGTGAACAGCCACATTTACACACAAAGGAATCGTTTGCAGCTGCCAAGGGCAGTTTCCAGCCCTAACCCAGCTGTGGGCCAATGCTATTCCAGTGGGAAGCCCTAGGGAAGAGCTGTGCTACAAGGAGCATTTCCCCCACTAAGAGATAGGGGGAAATTCCTGTGGTTGCTGTGCTGCTTCTCTCCTGTTTGGTGAGTCCAGGGATGCACATCCTTGGGCAGCTCATCCTGGAGCTCATTTGGATGATCAAAGGTCTTGCTCAGCCTGGCCTTCCTCTAAGGAAAATCTGGGTACAAACTGGAAGGGCTCAGAAGAAGCAGTGAATGGTTCCCACACCACTGTGGGTGAAGCTCTTAGTGCTGATCAGGCTCAGAAAAGAAACTTTCTGTCACCTTGTGGGAAGGGAAAAGGGCTGGGACTGAGGGCTGGGCCAGCAACTTCTGTGGTATTTTTGGGGTCCCCCATCATTGGGAGGAATGATGAATCTGACTCCATGTTCTTAGAAGGCTAATTTATTATTTTATGGTACTATATTATATTAAAGAATGCTATACTAAACTATACTAAAGAATAGAGACAGGATACAGACAGAAGGCTAAAAACATAATAAAGAAGACTTGTGACTCCTTCCAGAGTCCTGACACATCCTGTGATTGGTCATTAAGTTAAAACAATTCACATGTTGGATAAACAATCTCCAACCACATTCCAAAGCAGCAAAACACAGGAGAAGCAAATGAGACCAGAATTGTTTTCCTTTTCTCTGAGGCTTCTCAGCTTCCCAGGGGAGAAATCCTGGGCAAGGGGATTTTTCCAGAAAATATGACAGGGACAAACTTCCTGCAAGGAAGAGGAGTGAGGGTGTGCATATGTGAGGGAAGAGACTGGCTGGATGTGAAAAACAAGCAAAAAAAAGTTTAAATGAGTTATAAATTTAAATATGGCAAGGAGGTCTCTTCAATCAAGTGAGGGGGCCTTGCACTGCCCCATTCCCTGTGCCCTGGATGAACCATGTCCTCCTCATCTTTCACATCTGTTCCATGTGTTGTTTGAAGAGTGTTTCTAATTAGCAGAGCTCAGACAGCAAAATCCAGAGGAGACCCAGTGCAGAGACCAAACCCTCAGAGTTCAAGGGGATTTAGTCCAGCCAAAACTGAATGGCACACTTAGAAAATTCTCCTGAATTCAATTTTGATCAGTCTGTGTCCCAAAGTGCTTGCATGAGGAGTATGAGGAAGGCTCTGTCTCTGGCAATTTTTGAGTTGTGACCTCTGCAGCAGCTGGGTCCTGCATCCCTGTAGGAGCAGTACTGGCAATGTGGCTGCAGCTCTTTGGGCTGTGCTCTCAGCTCCTCTCAGCCAAGCTCAGCAGCTTTGTGCCAGTCCCTGGTAACCAGGAGAGCTGGGATTTCTTGGGATGAGTGCCTCTCCAGAAATAAAACCTACACAGGCTTCGCTTTTTCTTGAGAGCTCGAGCACAATGGGATTTTTACAAGTTTTATTCACTGTAGAGCCTTCAGACCATGCAATACCAGCAAAGCCAAGGCAACTTTAAAGCACTGGAGCAGATCCATGTTGAATAAGAAACAAGTAGTTAATGTAAGGTAGAGTCTCAGTATAAGGGATAAGAATTCTCAGCTAAGGTATAAGAATAAAGTAGAGAATTCTCAGATAAAGTATAACAATAGGGTATAAGAATAAGGTCAATTCTCAGGTTTTTTACACCTTAACCCCTGGGTTGCCTGTCTCAGCTCTGTTACTCCACCCTGTGCCCTGTTCTCTGCAGTGTGGGGAAGGCCACCTTGGTGCTGGTGACAGGGACAGTCCAAGGGAAGGTGCCTGCAGTGCTGTCTGCCCTGAAGGTGGCAAATGAAGCCCCTGTAATGAGCTGGCCAGGGCACAAGGGCACAGTCACCACCCCTAGATGGGATTGGAATTGTTTGGCTTTGGGCAGCAGCCCTAATTACTTCTCATTAATGGAAAACCCTTTTCAGTCGAATTGCTGAGAGTTTGTGCTCTGATTTAGAGGGTTTGGTTTCTGATCCCCTGCTCCAAGCAGGTCCTGCAGTCTAGAGAGGAACTGCAGCCTCCATCTGGTCACAGCAGACTTTGAAATGTGACTAAAGCTTTTCTATGCTGGGCTGTAATTCCCAAAGATCTGGATGCCAACAGAAATCCTGTGGTGGTGTTCACAGGGGTCCCAGATGAGGGAAGAGATGAGAATCTTGACTTCATGTTTCAGAGGGCTGATTTCTTATTTTTTTATATATATTATATTAAAAGAAAATGATATATTAAAACTATACTAAAAGAATAGAAGAAAGGATTCATCAGAAGGGAGCAAGGAAAGGAAAAGAATGATAATAAAATCTTGTGACTGCTCACAACCTTGACCACAGATGTCATTGGTCATCAAGTGAAAACAATTTCCCATGCTGGGTAAACAATTCTCCAAATCACATTCCAAAGCAGCAAAACATGGAGAAGCTGAAGCTTCTCAGGAGAAAAGATCCTGGCAAAAGAATTTTTCATAAAATATGTCTGCAACAAAATCCTTTCCATCTTTGTCTCTTAGCCACTTCTCTGAAAAACAAAGCATCAGTCAGGCTTGATTTCAGTGAGTTTGAAGGGTGGAAGCACTGGGGAGCTGATGGGCTGATGGTGTGATAAATAAATGGGTTAATAAGTGTTGGAGAGAGCCCATGGGAGTGAACCCTTGGAATATTTTGGGAGGTTTCAGCTGGTAGCTGACTCCCTGTGCAGGCAGGTCAGCCTTTCCTGGGTGGAGAGGGCACAAAATGCTCGTGGCTGAGACAAAAATCTGTGCAAAACATGAACTAAACAAACTTGCCTGCCTGGGCTGGCTCCTTCAGGGGATGGAGGAAGCTGTGGGGTGAACCCTGGGCTCTGCCCTGCTGAGTGGACTCACAGAATTCCCAGAATGACCAGGTTGGAAGAGACCTCCAAGATCCTCGAGCCCAACCCAGCCCCAAGCCCTCAGCTCAACCCTGGCACCCAGTGCCACATCCAGGCTTTGTTAAACACCCCCAGGGATGGGGACTCCACCACCTCCCTGGGCAGCCATGCCAGAACTTTATCACCCTTTCCATGAAAAACTTTCTCCCAATCTCCAGCCTGTATTTCCCTTGGTGCAGCTCGAGGCTGTGTGCTCTGGTTGTGTCAGTGCTGCTGGAGAAAGAGCCCAGGGCCAGCTGAGCACAGGCACCTTTCAGGAGCTGTGAGAGTGATGAGGGCAGCCCTGAGTCTCCTTTTCTCCAGGCTGAGCACCCCCAGCTCCCTCAGGGCTTCCTCACTCACAGGGTTTGTGTTCCCAGCCCCTCTCCAGCCTCGTTGCCTCCTCAAACATCTCAACATCCTCAGCCTTGCAGAGCAAAGAGCACCTGGTGCAGAAGGGGAGGATGGAGAAAGCCCTGCAGGATCCTCTGTCTGCTGCCCCCTCTCAGGGCTGAAGGGGCAGACAGGGCTTGGCTCTGCTCCCTGGGCTCAGGGTGCACGGTGCTTTCCCCAGCAGCAGCTCACTCTGTTTGCAAAAATGAACCATCCTGGAGGCTGGCTCAGCACGACACCTGGGAGCTTCCTGGCTGCCTGACACACCACGTTTCTATGTGCTGGTGGGAAACAACATAAGAAATGGAGAACAGAAACAAAAACAAAAACAAACAAAACCACCCAAAAACCAACCAACCAACCAAACAAAAAAAGAACCCCCCCCCCCAAAAAAAACTCCCAAAAAAGAGAGAAAAATAAATCGAGAAGAAAACCTCCAAATAAATGGAGAACATCAATAACCCTCAGCACGACACCTGGGAGCTTCCTGGCTGCCTGACACACCACATTTCCACGTGCTGGTGGAAAAAAACATAATAAATGGAGAACAAAAAGAAACAAACAAACAAACAAATCCAAAACAAAACAAAACAAAAAAAACACCCAAAAAACAAACAAACATACAAAAAAAAAAAGACACCCCCCCCAAAAAAAAACAAAAAAAAAAAAACCAAAAAAAGAGAAAAATAAATGGAGAACAAAACCCCCAAATAAATGGAGAACATCAATAACCCTCAGCAGGACCCCTGGGAGCTTCCTGGCTGCCTGACACACCACATTTCCACGTGCTGGTGGAAAAAAACATAATAAATGAAGAACAAAGAACAAAAAACAAAAACCCCAAAAAACCAAAAAAAAAAAAAAAAGAGAAAAATAAATGGAGAACAAAAACAAAAAAAAAACAAAAAAACCCCACAACAACAACAACAACAACAAAACCCCAAAAAACCCCAAAAAACCAAAAAAAACAAACAAAAGAAAAAAGAGAGAAAAATAAATGAAGAACAAAACCCCCAAATAAATGAAGACATCAATAACCCTCCAAGGCTGGGCTCTGGAGGAGCTGGGAGCTCCTACAGCTCCAAGCTGGAGGCTGAATTCTCCTTTTGGGTATGGAGGTGGGAGGTGCAGCCAAACATCTGGGGCTCCTGCCCTTGTGTGCAGGCTGCTGCTCCCAAGGGGATCCCAGAGCTGGGGGGTGTGGGGGGAAGAGGCATTAGCTGCTAATTTGATGTGCTTTATGTCAAATGTTTGCAGCAGAGAACAGCTGTTTGCTACTCCCACTGTTCTCACTGCAGCTAAGAAGGGTGAGAGTTTCTGAAAAGGGTGATAATTTGATTAGAGATGCAGCAGAAGATGTTTTTATGGGATATCTGTGTGGAGGCCCATCAGGGGAAGCAGTGCTGTTGAAACAGGCTTGGGTGATGCTTTTCTGGCAGGTGGAAGGTGTTGGGTGTCTCCATGGCCAAGGTGGGACTCAGCTGATGTCCTGCAGCACCCAGGGTTGGGAGCACTCTTTCTCCTCTGTTTTTTCCAGTATCCTGTAAATCCACAGCTGAGATGGAAAGAATGCTTTTTCCACATAGAAAATAAGAAAAAATTCATTAAACAATGGTTTTTAACATGGTAATTCCACCTTCCAATATGGAAACCTCAGGAGGAAGAACAGGCTCTGAGTCTAAGCCTGGCACATTCTCTAGGCAGGAACCTCCCCAATATCCAGGGTCTGGACCCCTCTTCCCTGACACCCAGCAGTGCTGCCATGGAAAATCTTGTCAATATTTGAAAAATCATCCCAGCAATAGCTGCTCCACTTCAGTCATGGCCTCCAAAAGATGGAACCACAATTACAAACATATTCTTGAGATGATGAAAACTTTCTCTGTTCTAAGCTTCTCTTTGGGCACATGGTTTTGGGTGCACTGAAAGATCTCCCAGACCAGCCAAGGAGAGATTTTATGAAATTATTTTATGGCTTTGGAGATTCTTTTGGATTCTTCTCTCACTGATCCTGTTTTGAGAGCTGAGCAGGCAGCACTGCAGGGTCTTCTGTGAAGGGTGGAATTGCAGTAGGGCTCTTCAGAGATGGGCTAAATAGTTCAAATAATTCAATAACTCAGTAATAATTCATGTTTTTTAATAGTTCAGTAATTCAGTTTGGAAAAGCCTTTTAAGGTTAAGTTTCAACCATTAACACAGCACTGCCAAAGCCACCACTAAACCACATCCCTAAGCACCACATCTGCACCTTTTAGAAACCATTTCCAGGGCTGATGATTCCATCACTGCCCTGGGCAGCTCCTCCAATTCCTGGCAGCCCTTTCAGTGAAGAAACTTTTTGTAATATCCAATTTCCAATTTCATATTGAAATATCCAATATCCAATTTTGTAATATCCAATGTAAACCCCACTGGTTGAAATTGAGGTTGTTCCCTCTTGTCCTGCCATTTGTTACCTGGGAGAAAAGACCTGGATTTCTTTGAAGAGACCTGGATTTCTTTGAAAAGATCCAGGTGCATTTCTGCACTTCTGGTCCTGGAAAGATAAACTCAAGGTGAGGCTGTGCCATGGAGGTGTTTCCCTGTCACTTCTTGATGTTTTAGGGGAAACACTGCAAGCCCTGCAAAGATGCAGCGTTTGTCCTGCTGTGCAGAGATTTGGAGCTGAGGGAAGAGCAGTGGCTTCCTTGGAAGTGGATTTACTCCAGGCTGGTGGTTTTGCTGGTGGGTTTTTCCAAGCTGCAGTCTCCCACGAGATGGTGCTGTGGGATAGGGGACACTGTCACCCAGACACGACTGCAGGGCCTTCGCTGCAGCTTCTGGCTGTAACAGAAAATTAATTTGTGGCTTTGTCAGAAAGTGAAGGTTTTCTTTGCAAAGTCTCTTCAGGGAGAAAAATGGGGAGTGAGTAACATCAGCTGCTTTCCTTCCCCAGGAGAGCCCACTCAGAGGGAAAGGAGTCCCCAAATCCCACTAAACAATTCACAAATGGCTCCTTGTACTGGGCCACTTTTCACTCAGAAATTAATGCTGCTAATGGCGTGCTTTTCTAACAGCTTCACAGAGGGTTTTGGGTTGGGAAAGGACCTTTCAGATCACCCAGTCCCACCCCTGCCATGGCAGGGACATCTTCCACCAGTCCCAGGCTGCTCCCAGCCCTGTCCAGCCTGGCCTTGGGCACTGCCAGGGATCCAGGGGCAGCCCCAGCTGCTCTGGGCACCTGTGCCAGGGCCTCTGCACCCTCACAGGAAGAATTTCATCCCAATACCTCTGTCAGTTTAAAGCCATTCCTCCTGTCACTGCAGGTGAAAAGAAAGCACATTTAACATGTGAGGAAAGCCTCACATATTACTGGTATGTGCAATATCTTAGCAGTTTATTAGATAAGTTTTTACAGGAAAACAATTGAAGTTTTTAGACATGCACTTGGATTTTACCCCTCCTTTGTGGGGAGGGGTTTATGCTCATCTCTGCCTTGTTCCCCTGGCTGGGGAATGAACCCCCTGGTGGTTTCATTCTGGGAGAAGCAGGGATGTTACAGCAATTTGCCAGTGCCTGAATCCTTTGCTAATGACGTGATGTTCTCAGTGGTGATTTTGGATTCCTTGCCCAGGGCCAATTCTTTGTTTGCTGACACACCTTTACACCTCTGCTATTTCTTTATTGACTTTAGAGCACTGCTGCTTCCTTCATGGTCTGCAGCTGAGTTATATCTAAATTTATCCCATGCACTTTTCATGCATTAGTTGCTGATGCTGCTGCTCCTAAACCCAACCCTGCTCAGCTCTGGGGCTGCATTTCCTTATCTGACCATTACTGAGGTGTTTGCAGTCCCCAGTGCCAGCCTGTGTCCCAGCTCCTGGCATCCTCTGTGCTGCAGCCCATGGCTCTGTTGCAGTCCTGTGTAATCTGTCACATTTTCTGGAAAAATCCCCTTGCCCAGGATTTCTCTCCTGGGAAGCTGAGAAGCCTCAGAGAAAAGGAAAACAATTCTGATCTCATTTGCTTCTCCTGTGTTTTGCTGCTTTGGAATGTGGTTGGAGATTGTTAATCCAACAGGTGAATTGTTTTGACTTAATGACCAATCACAGTCCAGCTGTGTTGGGACACTGGTGAGAATCACGAGTTTTCATTATTATCTTTTGTTTTATTTATCTTCTTTCATTATTATCCTTTATCTTTCAGCCTTCTGTCTGTATCCTTTCTGTATTCTTTAGTATAGTTTTAGTATAATATAATATAATAATAAATTAGCCTTCTAAGAACATGGAGTCAGATTCCTCATTCCTCCCTTCAATGGGGGTCTCAGAAAATACCACAGTCCTGGGCTTTTCTTAACTTGGTACAAAGCTTTTGTTGGTGATGGCACTCCTGGGTTCCAGGATGTGTGCTTACCCTGTGGGATTTCTGTCCCACAGCCCTTTCAGTTCCTTTTTCCTCCACTCACTTTATGCATCCAGCACATTTCTGGGGCTTTTTCAACTCTGAGCTGCTGATCTGAGAGTCTTGTTAGGGGAAAAATGATTTTTTTTTGAACATGCCCTGTCCAGTGATGCTCCTTGTTAATAATGACACCTTTGATCAGTGCCATGGAAAATGTGGACAGTGCCTAGGTTTGGTATTTTGCAGAGAAACTGCAAGAAAGTGAAAGAATGGACAAATATTTGCCACAGGGATTCTGCTTTCTTTTCAAGCAAACATCTGGGTTATTCCAATTTTAAAAAAAGGTACTGTGGCAAATATGAAAAGGTCCAGGAATTTCATGTCAGCCTGTGTTTTTATTCTTTAATTTCAGAGCCTCTCCATCTGGAAATAAAAGTATTACTGAGGTTTGATCTGGAGTCCTCTGAAGTCAAAGGAAGATTTCCCCTCTGAGTGCTTCAGTAACAGTAAATGCTGGACTGAGAGAGGCTGAATAATTTAGGCAGCAATTCCCAGTGCTGTGTGCTTGCTGTCCAAACACACTGTGAGCCAAAGGTGCCCTGAGATGCCCATGAATACAGAGCTCCCCTCCACTTCCAGTGCCCTGGCTGCTTCCAGGAGCAGCTGAGTCCCTGCCAGTCTGCCTGGCTCCTTAAACCTCCCTTTGTGGCAGCTCCAGGGTTTTGCCTGTGTTCCCACCATGGGGATGGGGTGGGATTTGTCCCTCCTGGGTGTAGATTGATGATGGGCAGAGCTCTGTGCTCTCACCAAGTGATGTTGGTGTCTCTGTAGCCCAGGGGAGCTGTGGGTGACTGCCAGAGGCAATGGGGTTGCACTGTGCAATTAATTCAGTCAGCTGAATTTGCCTTTTTCTGTTTGTTTTTATTCTGAGGAAGAGGCTGGCCATCTAACAAGTAAAACACAAGTTGCAACCTGCTCCTGTAACGTGCCAAAAGCAAAATAATCTTGGTTTGGGGTTTTTCTCTTGCTCCTGTTGATTGGCAGGGCCCTTCATTACTGTTCACACAGTTATTTTAAGCTGTGCTTCTACAGCAGTGAAAATGATGATCAGTTGTATTTTTCACCAACAAATGTGATTAATTTATCTCACCCAGTCACTCAGGGGTGACCTTCCCCCAGTCTTTCCTTAATGAACTGTTTTGTGATATAATGCACCTCTGCTCCAAGGCTCATAGTGGATGGGGCTTGGAGCACCCTGGGGCAGTGATGGTGTCCCTGTCCATGGCAGGGGGTGGAACGAGGTGACCTTTACATCCCTTCCAACCCAAACCCTTCTGTGGCTCTAAGAAATGCTCAGCTCCTGATTTTGTGCAGATGAGTTCTATTTCTGACCACTCTGCTTGTGTTTCCTCTGTCCATATAAAAATCTCAGCCTGTCTCTTCAGTGTCCTCTGGAGTTACAGCCATCAGCCCAATCCCCACATGGCAGAGTCCTCTGTGCCTCTTCCCTGTGCCCTTCCCTCCTTGATCTGCTGCCAATATTGTGATTATCATTCAGGTCAGCTCCCTGTTGCTTCCTTCGACTCAGATTTCCCTCTGGGTCCTGATGTTGAAGCTACTTCTGAATTTTGCAGAATTTCTGCCTAACCTTTCTATAATCCAACCCTTCTGGTCCAGCTGTGCAGGGGTGCTGTGTGTGCCTGTCAGCTTAGCTAGGAATCCAGTGTTTCTGCCCCAGTGCAGGGGGAAGAATTAAAAACTTCCACAGCCACAGTGAGTGTGGGGCTTCTCCAACTTACTGCAGGTTTGGAGGTTCCTCAAGCCAACTCTAATTATTTCTCTTAATGGACTTCCAGAGAAATGCAAACCTGGACAATGTTGTGAATCCTGTTTTCTTCTCCTCACCAAGACCTTTTTCATTGAGATGGAAAGGAACACCACGACTAGGTGTTCAGTAAACCCAGATATATCAGAAAATTGGGAATGTGACTTCACCTCTGGTGTTGCCCTCTTCTTCCCTCAGCAAATGCAGTCCTGCCTCACTCAGCTTGGTTAAAGCTTCCCTGAGAATCTTGTTTCAGCAAATTTTCTAGGATAATCCCCTCTCTGCCTGCACCCCTGCAGCTCCCTTCCCTGCCACAGCAAAAGCTGTTGTCTTCAGCACCAAAGCTGTTGTTTTCACTCTTCAAGTGTCTCCAAGTGCATCCCTCCCCTGATGCTGATCTGCCCTCTGGACAAGCATCTCTACAGCCCCTCCTCAGCAGTCTCCCACAGCTGGATAAACTCTGCCTGTAAAGAATTCCTAGATTCCTCACCATGGGCCTTTTCAAATCTTGACACCAAGTAGAGCACCCCAATGGGATTTTTGTCTGTGGGGCTGCTCAGTGTAGTCCCCCTGGCTCCTTGCTGCTCCTTTGCTCTCACTGAGGGCAGCAGGAGGTCATGGGGAATGGCTCATCACAGAATCATGGCATGGTTTGGCTTGGAAGGGGCCTTTAAGATTGTCTTGTTCCAACCCCCTGCCATGGGCAGGGACACTTTCCTAGATCAAGCCCTGCCCAGCCTGGCCTTGAACTCCTCTAGGGATGGGGCAGCCGCAATTTCTCTGGAAACCTGTACCAGTGCATCCCAGTTGGCAATTTCTTCCTAATATCCCATCTAAATCTCCTTTCTGTGGGTTTGAGCCCATTCCCCCTTGTCCTTTAAAAACTCCAGGCCCTTTAAAAACTCTCTCTCCATTGTTTTGTAGACTCCCTTCAGGTGCTGGAAGGCAGTAATTAGATCACCCCAGAGCCTTCTCTTTTCCAGGCTGAAAAGCACCAACTTGTGGGATTCACATTCTCTGAACCTGAGAGAAGCAGAGAAGAAAATGATCAAAACAATCTTATCTCATTGGCTGCTCCTGTGTTGTGCCAAAGCAGAATGCAATGTGGAGATTGTTTGCCCACAGTGATGGTGTTTTGTTTCCTTGGCCTGTCAGGGCCCAGTGTGTGCAGGGTCAGCAGGCACTCACAAGATTCTGGGCAGTTGAGTGCTTGGGCAGTTTCAGTTGAGATGTGTAATATAGTGTAGAATAATACAGTATAAGAAAGTAATTAATTAGCCTCTTGATATCATGGGGGAATGGGTTCAAACTCCTCATCATTCCTCCTGCCAATCAGGTGAAATTTCACCAATGCCAACCCTCCCAGCCCTTCCTCCCAGCAGAACTCCTCCATTCCTCTGGTGATCCTGTTGCCTCCTCTGGGCTCTCCAGCAGCTCCACATCCTCCTCATGCCCTGTGATGGAAGGAGCTCACACCAGCTCCCTGCCCTGTGCTTCTTGATGCTCCAGACCATGGCCTGGGGACCTGCTCCCAGTTCCATGGCCCAGACCACGGCCTGGGGACCTGCTCCCAGTTCCATGGCCTGGAGATCTGCTCCCAGTTCCATGGCCTGGAGACCTGCTCCCAGTTCCACAGCCCAGTTCCATGGCGTGGTGACCTGCTCCCAGTTCCATGGCCCAGACCACGGCCTGGGGACCTGCTCCCAGTTCCATGGCCTGGAGACCTGCTCCCAGTTCCGTGGCCCAGTTCCATGGCCTGTAGAGCTGCTCCCAGTTCCATGGCCCAGACGACTGACCTGGGGACCTGCTCCCAGTTCTCTCTGCCAATCCTACCAGTTTGGCATGTGATGCCTTCATCATGTGAGGCAGAGCCTCCTTTGTGCTGGGAGCATCCGAGCCACCGCCGTCCTTCCCGGCATTTGCGCAAACCATCGCTAATTGCACCCCGAGGCTCTGGCCTGCTTTCCTGCAGGCACACGGCCCTGGCATCAGCATTGTGAAAAACGCCTATTTTATGATTGGCTTTTCACAAATATTAAAATGAATATTATATGTGTTATGTTAGAAAGTTATGCTGCATTAATTTTCTTAAGTAGTGGGTTAAATATAGTTTTAGGTTATAACAAAATGTTAAAATAGAAACTATGCTATGTAAGATACTTTTTTAAAGAGAGGACTCACACTGAGATAGCAGCCACAGGACACCTAAATCTTTCAGAGAAAAATTTATTGCTCTCTTATCAAGTTTTTCCTGCCTCGCTCAGCCCTGAGACGCTGTCAGGATTAAGAGGAAGAAGTTGACACGGATCAGGCAGAATCCTGTGTTTGAATGGAATTTATGCATCATGTATGAGGTGTATGAATATGGCTATTGCTATTGCTTTTAAGGGTTAATCCTCTGTTAACATGGATCCTTTTTCGGGCTTATGTTGCCCAGAAAAAGGTACCCAGACAACCCATAACTCTTAGCTTTTATTGTCTTGTATTGTCCTAAATCCTAATTGTCCCAATTTTTATTTACTCTAATTTTATTACTATTTTTATAACCATTTTATTACGATTAAACTTTTAAAATTCTAAGAACAAGTGATTGGCGTTTTTCACAAGCATGCAGAGGGAAATTGGTGTGCTGGACAGGGCTGGTGCTGGCCCAGATCTCTCTGATGTTCTTTGTCTCTGCAGCTCCCAGGCTTTGTTTGTCAGAGCTAAGTCATGATGCAAGTGGAACAGTCCAGACTTAGGGAAACTGGGTCAAACTCCTAAGGAGGAGCACAAAAGCCTAGTGTGTGAGCCTGGGAGGGCAGAACAAACAGGCCAGGGCACAAAATGGAGAGGGAACTGGGAAGGACAGAGAGGAAGAGGCTCTGCACCAGTGTGTTAGACACAAGAGGCAGTTGGGGAAGTGTTGGGCTGGTCCTCAGAGCACAGGGAAGGTCGTAGAGGAGCAAAGCCCAGCTCTACTCTGTTGATGTTGAATTGCTTCAGATTCAACTCAAATGTGCAGCTGCCACCAGGCTGCCAACATAGGAAAAAAGAAATTAAAAAGCATGGATTGTTGTTCTGGAATCACATAGGTACTGGGGAAAATCACCACAGGGTGATTTGCTCCACCATGGAGCTGCTCACCACTGGTTCTGAGACATTGCAAAGTGTGGGTAATATGTCCTGGCAAAGATAAAAAGAAAAATTTCCCATTCAAATAGGGGTTAAGGAAGCTCCATGTACAGACCAGCAGTTTAACTTTATCTGCCAGGAAAATATTGGAGCAAACAATGAAAATGTTAGCACATAGTGAGGAGGTCAGCAGCATCCTGTGCACTTGTCTTGAACAAGTGGCTTCCAAAACATTTTGATTTTTCTCCTGTGACAGTATAATTCAGTTTTAAGAGTAAAAGAAAAGCAGTGTTTTTTGAACAAATTGACATTAATAGAGCTTTTGATTTCTCCAGTTATGTTTTTGATAATCAAGATAGAGAAACCTCATTAGAAGAAAATTTTCATTTGGTGGTTGCAAAACTGGTTGGAAAGCCATGCTGGAGAGTTGTTTCTTATCAAAAGAGAAAACTTCACAAAGTGGGTTCTGCAAAGGGTTTGCTGTCAATCAGTGTCTTCATTAATCATCTCAAGGATGAGATAAATATTTCTCTTATTAAATTTGCAAATGAGGTCAAGCAGAAAGTCTAAGCTGCAAATATGTCAGAGAAGAATTAGGATATAAAACTAACATGCTCTCTTTGCCCACTGTTCATGGGAGGAGAAGTCATGGGTGTAGGTTAATCTATTTAGAGCATTGAGTGAGACTTCCCAACAGGAAGGATAATCCAGGAATGGCACCAGGGGCCTCAGGGCACTTCAGCACAAGCTTGGTGTCAGAAAAGGGAATTAAGCTATGTAAGCTATGACTTGTTGTAAAGATGATCCTCCCCCAGTGCAGAGAGCTGCCCTTTGAGGTCTCTTCCCACCTCATTCCTGGCCTGTAAGGTGGGAGAGGACTCCTGGGCTGCTGCCTGGGATCAGCCCCAGCATCAGGACCAGCCTGTGTGTGGGTGCTGGAAGGCAAGAACCTGCAGGTTCCCCTGCCATGACTTCCAGATCTTTTCTTCTCTTTACAGAGAATCTTCTGCTGCCTTGAGGACCACCAGGGCATTTAAAACTGCTTTTGCTGTTCCTCCAAATTTCTTTGGTTGTGGGGGTGAATGTGGGAATTCATAATGTGTTTTATCAACTACACAAGTTAATAATGTGGATCTTGTGTAATTTGGAACACTACCAAAGGATGAATCAATGATGCACAGTTCTAAGTTCACTAAATCCCCAAAAGTAAAACTTGTTCAAAATGTATCTGTATCTGGAATAGTGTTGTCTTATCCTTTACACTTGTGTTTCTATTTCTGTACTGATACAGCTCATATAAAATTTCATTTCCCGTTTTGAACTTGAAATGCAGCAAGATGAAAAACTGATTTTTGGTAAACAGGGATTTTTATTTTGGATTCTATAGAGAGAACAAAATTGGCTGTGCGTGGAAGCGCTTGCTGCTTTGAAGTGGTTAATTTGCCTTTATCTTCCAGACACATGACATCAGATTGGATCCAAGTGTGTTCTTAAGCAGAGATGGATGAAGCCCTGACACCCCCTAACTTTGGGTACATTTACAGCTGGGTTATACTCCTGCACTAGAAAGCAATCCTCACTAGGGCCAGGCAAAACCTACGAGCCTTCCCCCAAACCTTGGCTTCAGTGGGTTTTTTGAAACTAGACCTGACCTGGATGCTAATTTAGCACTATTTTTTGTGCTTAAAGGCAATGTATAGGCAAGGAACATATTGTGCTCTGTTGTAATAAGATCTGAGTTTCATCAATATTCAGTACTAGCACATGCTGGGTGGTGTTAGGGACTGAGCAGATACTGTGAGCACCAGCTGCTGCTTTTATGCCAGTTTTTCATGCTGAACAGTAGGAGACTAAACTCTAGCATCATGCAGAATGGAGAGCTATCAGGAGCTGGGAGCAGCACAGGGAAATGCATGCAAATCCCCCTGTGCTCATTAATGGTGCCTGTGACTGGGCTGGAGGAGGGTGCTGGGGGCTGTGAGGGGCAGAGCTGTTCCCCTGTGCTGTCACAGTGGCTGTGCCACCCCAGGCATGTCTCCAAGGCATAATTATTTTGAGATATTGAGGTCCACAGAAGGCTTTACTTTAAGGTTGACTAATGCATTATAATGTCTTTGAAAACTCTGGCCCCCGGCCTTCTTGGTGGTGAGTCATCTGACTAAAAGCATCTGGCCATGTGCTGTTCTCTCGTTGAGGGAGGGTCTGCAGCTCTCTGGGCCCTCAGCTGGTGACACAGGGCTCCCCAGGGCCTTGTCCCAGTCTGTACCAGCCCTCAGGGTAGGCACAAGCAACCTGCCCAATCTGCCTTCCCTGCCTCTCCCTGCCTTCCCTGCCTCTTCACTGCAGCCATTTGTTTGTCTTCATTCTCAACCCTCTGCTTTGCACAATGACCTTGTAGATGCTTTGTCCTTTTCCCAGGTACTTTGAGAAAAGATCCTGCTTTAGACGACTCCAAAAAAACCACAGGAAGTGTTCAAGGATGACAAGTACTGGGGGTGGAGGCTGTGCTTTATTCTAGAGTGACGACCAGCCAAAGACCTTGTGGTTGTCACACTGCCTGCCCTGGGGCCACCACCAGCAGAGGCAGGTCCAGTGTTATCACCAAAGGGGCCTCCAGTTATCACCAAAGGGGTCACCAATTATCACCAAAGGGATCACCAATTATCAGCAAAAGGGTATTGGGGACAGACAAAGCTGATTCAGAGACTCCATTATCAGAAGGCAGGAAAAGGCACTTTATTATTAGAAATTCACAGTTCCTATAGAAACAACAGTGGACCTAAGACTTGATTGGCCTTCAGGAATCTTCTGTCACCCATTGGTCAAGAAGGGACAACTCCTCCTTGTAAACATCTGTGACAAACAGAAGTTGCTTGCCAGGTGTAGAGATTGAGATAATAATTCTTTTAATTCTTTCTCTGAGCTTTCTCACAGCTTCCCAGGAAAATCCTGGGAGCGCTGTGTCTCTCTCTGCTCAGAGGATATGTGATTACCACACAGTGTTACCAGAAGATCCCATCATTGTGCTGATGATTTCTTGACTGACACTGCACCAGCCATCCAGCCCCCCAAGATCTCAGCAGATTTTTGTGGAGAGCAACAGTTGTCATTTTCCACTCTCTGTCTGCCTTGAGCCGTCAAATTGAGACATCCCATAGTGGGATGTTCTTCTTTCAGTGACTGATCTATGGGAAAGCTCAAATCTTGGTGGCAGTCAGGGCAATTTTAGGGCTCCTGGGGTTAAAGTGTTGGCACTAATGTCTGGAGAACAGTTTTTTGGTCCTCTAAAATCCAAGCACAGCTGTCCATCCTCTTTCAAACTTGTATTTACAAAGGATATATCATAACCTTAGGAAATTCTCCTTTGCCTAAGAGTGGAAGTGCTCTGAGATTGGAACCTGCTTTGATTATAAGTCTGTAGTGTGTGGTCAGAAATCTCAATCTTTAATGATTAAGACATTTTTTCCCCCAATCCTGTTATTCCTAGTGGCAGCTTCTTGCCACAATATAGAATTTCAATTTATGTATATGATTTTTTGAGAGCAGGTCCCCACGTTGAATGCCTTTAGGCTAACTGAATTCAGTCATCAAATTACAATTAAACCACAGCTCAGAAATGTCTGTAATTAGGACTTTTCAAGGGTTATTATTACTATTTTTGTAATTCACTATACAAGAGTGACTTCTACTACCATGTTAAGTTTTACTGTTAATTTTCCTATCCTGAAAGACAGGAAGCACTGTTGGATTTTATCTCTGATTTGCAGGAGCGAGGGAGGTGGCATCAAACAGCAATTTCCATCCTGTCTGGTCCAATGACAAGATGGTGAATCTGCAGGAATGGGAACACACTGGGTTATGTGCCATTTGCCAGGGGAGGAAGCAATTTCCTGTGGAGACTGAAGGCCTCTGTTCCCCCAGCAAGGTCAGCAGAAGCATTTGCTGCCTTTGGCTACATCATAATTGCATTAATAAAGACAGCAGCTCCCATGGGGCAAAGGCTGCAATTAGCAGCAGCATCAGAGGTTTCATCCCTTCCTCTGCAGTGCTCCCCTGCAAGCAGAGAGGTTCTGCTGGAATTTATTGATGCCATTCCCTGCCTTTGAATGAGCAGCTCCCACTGTGCTTTCACCACCCAGCAAATCTCTCCACAGCTGGAAATGGGCTCTGGGGGTGCTAATGTGGAAATCAGGTTTGTTCCCTGCAGCCCCCAGCTGGAGGAGGTGCTGGGAGCTCCCCCCAGTCCAGCACTGGAAATCAAATGATTTGGGGAATCATCTGGATCTTGCAGGGAAGGGGATGATCATGAGCAGCTTGTTGTGGTTGTCTGACTGTGTGAGGTGTCTTGGTGTAACTTCTGCCTGCTCTGCCTGCCTTGGATGCTCTTCCAAGTTTAGGGTTGGCCAGGAATGGGAATATGTGCCCAGAGCATTCTGCAAGAGTGACAGAAGGGGAATTAATCTATGACTTGTTGTGAAGATGATCCTCCCCCAGTGCAGAGAGCTGCCCTTTGAGGTCTCTTCCCACCTCATTCCTGGCCTGTAAGGTGGGAGAGGGCTCCTGGGCTGCTGCCTGGGATCAGCCCCAGCATCAGGACCAGCCCTGTGTGTGGGTGCTGGAAGGCAAGAACCTGCAGGTTCCCCTGCCATGACTTCCAGATCTTTTTTTGGGAATGGTTTGGGTTGGAAGGGACCTGAGACATCATCTCATTCCAACTCCCTGCCATGGGCAGGGACACCTTCCACTATCCCAGGCTGCTCCAAGCCCTGTCCAGCCTGGCCTGGGACACTGCCAGGGATCCAGGGGCAGCCCCAGCTGCTCTGGTCAATCCTTCAAGCACAGGGAAGAATTTTTTCCCACTCTCTGATCTAAACCTCCTCCTTGTCAGTTTAAAGAAATTCCCCTTTGTGCTGTCACTCCATGGCCTTGTCCAAAGTCCTTCCCCAGCTCCCTCAGAACCCTTTAGGCACTGGAAGATGCTCTCAGGTCTCCCCAGCACCTTCTCTTCTCACATCTGTGCCTTCACAGAACCCACTTAAGTGACAATTCCTTGGCAAACCTTGGCTGGCTTGACATCTTTGTTTCATTGCAAAAATAAATAGAATACAATATTTGAAGACCCACAGCCCATGACACTGGCTGAGATTTTGGCAGTGTGGGCCTGTTTGAGCTGCACACACATGATCACAGAGAAAGGCACAAGCCCCGCGTGGCACTGTCAGTGACCTGCCAGCCACAGCTCCTGCACCATGGCTGGGAGAGCTCTCCAGGGGAGCTGCTGCCTGCCAGAGCTGCCACTGAGCTTTTCTTTCTGAAAACTCCCTCCTCTGTGCTACTGCCTGCTCAGAAGCTTATTAATTTTCTCCGAAAATTGAAGATACCAGGGAGCTCTTAAATAGCTTCTTGATCTACCCATTGCATTTTGTGGAGTCGCTGCTCCTCAACATTTCAACTTGAGTGAAACTCCTTTTAAAGCAAAGGAAAGGAGTAAAGTAGTGTGGTAGTTTACTCACTGCTTCCATGTGGGAAGTGTGGGTAGAGTGGAGCAACGTGCAGGAGAGCTGATGGGCTCACAGCTCGTTAGCACTCCCCTCAGAGCTCCATTGAGGAGGAGCACAGCAGGGATGTGTAGGAGACTTGGACTTGACCCATAACTGGAGTAAATCAGCCAGATCTTTTGTTGGATTCAGTGGAACAGAACATGAAAAAGCTTCCACCCAATAGCAGGAGTATATTCCCATGCAGGGCTAACTTTGGTTAGCCTGCAGTGCTGCCTCATTCCATGTCATACTCCACAAATGGAGGAGAATGCTCCTGGTTCCTCCCCCTGCCACATCACCACCCACCAAGCTGCTGCACCACACCACTCCTCTCTCCCTTTTCCCCTTGCCAGTCTGAGAAACTTTAAATGGAGAAAAAAAAAAAAAAAGAAAAAAAAAAAATGATGAACCACCATCTGGTCCCCACGAACAGGATCAGCTCTCAGGCCATTTCCTCAGCACAAGCTGGCACAGTTCCCTCCTCTGCAGCAGATCCACTCATCTTGCTCTAGCTTGGGCTCTGCTCCCATATGGTCAGTGCCTAAATTATTGATATTATTTATACTGCTGTTGTGCCTCAGGTCCAGGGCATTTTTGTGCTGGCTACTGTGAAGAATTAAGCAAAACCAGTCCCTGCTCTGGGATCTAATACCTGTTAGTACCAATTATGCTCAATATCTGGCTGTATTTTTAACAGTAACTTTCCAGGAGCTTCATACTCTTCCTCTAGACAGTGCCTGTGGCTCACAGCTTTTCTTCAGCAGCATTTGACCATTTTCTTCAAGTCCCAGGTGGAGTCATGCACTTGTATGAAAATCACTGCTTTTAAAACAGGAAATTGAAGTTTATTTCACTATAATTTTTGTTATGAAAACTTCATATCCTAAAGACTCAAACCTCAGGGATTCCAGCAAATTGAATGAATTTCTTATAAGATTAAGTTTAAGAAGACATTGACTTCGTCAGTCTCAGCCTGAGGTGAGAATTGAGATTAATAATGGCAATTCTGTCCCAGTAAAGCCTGTTTATCATGGAATTGTACACATGTATTTAAACTGTGTGTTCTCTTATTTACCTAATAATTTGGGACAAAAAAAAAGGTTTAAATGATGTTCATCAAATTAAATATCTGGAACTCTTTGCCCTGTAATAGCAAATGAATAAAGCAATTGGAAATGGATTCTCACTAAACCACTTGAGTGTTCAGGCTGTGCTATGTCTGTTCTTTCAAGATGTCAATAATAAAGTGATCTGGACCAGTGGAAATTAAATGGCAAAGAGTTCTACGCTTTGATGGAAGCCTGGGTCCTCCTGGTGGCAGCAGCCCCAGCCCATGAACACAGAAAGCACGTCTGGAGCTGTTTTACCTGCAGGAGCCATGTGAAAAAAATGGGTGTTTTCACATCCAGAGCCTTCTGAAGGATCTTGCTGACCATTTCTAGAACTTGTAGCCAGGGTGGTCTTCCCCATTTGGCAGCTGGAGGGTGGTAATGGATAGAATTCATGACAATAGAGAAGCCAAAGCCCAGTGGATGCTGCTCTGGAGCCTAAGTGAAATCTCTGCAAGAATTTGGGAATGGAGAAATTGTCTGGAGTGAGGGGAAGAAGAGAGGATTACTACAAGAAAAACTCAAAAGTTTTTGTTTTGGTGGATTGATCAAATTTAGTGCAGTTAAATGGCATTTATAGCCCCTGAAAGCAGGAAAATAACTTCAAATTGAATAACCTTTGATTTTTAAACAAACACTAATAATAGTGGATCAATGAGTGAAAGTCAATTACAGTTCAGTTAAGCTGTGCCCTTTAAAACATCCCAGAACTGCTCTGCTGTTCCTGCAGTGATGTACCACAGCTCCCAGGGCTGCTCAGACAACAGGAACCCTTCTTTAATTCCAAAAATCAGAAAAAGACAGTCCTGAGCCTCTTTTTCTTCTGTCTTCTGAAAGAGGGAAGAGTTCCTTAACAGCTGAAGAATTGTCAAGGGAAGAAGTGATGAAAAAACCATGTGCCCATCTGAAATGGAATACTCTGACATGCTCCCCTGCCATTTCCCATGGGTATTTCTAGAAGTGACAGCCACTTATACCTTTAGAAAGGAAACTCAGTCACTGACAGGGCACAGGGCACAGCAGCACAGAAGCGCTTAAAAAAAAAGGAAATAAAAAAAATTAGTGACCTTATGACCACAGCCCTTCTGTATAATTTCAGATTCTATTTTTTGCCCCTGTTATGTTTATTTACTCTGTGTTTCAAACCATGTTTTGTAGGTTGTTATGGAAGATTTTCAGTGGTGCCACATCTTTCTTTCATGATAGAAGACAGAAATGCCTCCTGGGGATGCAACTGGATGTGGAAGGGCTTGAAAAGGTTGATATCAGGATATTTCCAACTAACCTGTTTATCAGCAACATGAAACAGTCTTTGTAGACATCAGGCTTTTTTTTTTCGTGTTTAATTATGTTAAAAATCAGTCTTGTACACAGAGGAGCCAAGCTGGAAGGGAAGAACCTAGTGAAACCCCCAAATAAAATCTGCTAATGGCCTTGTGGGAAACTTGGATTCACCCAGCACGAGATGAAGTGCTGTAATGATGCAGCAGGAAGCACAAAACTTAGATTTTCTTTGTACTATTGAACTCTTGGACAGTTTTGTTGTATGAACTGCATGTAGGAAGGCTCAGGAGGGGATGGGTGGAATGGGGCACCTTGAGCCTGGAGTGTGGTGTTTCCATCATTTCATCCCTATGAACCATGAAAATCCTTTTTCTTTAAGTTTTGCCTCTTGAAGGAGCCAAAAAACTCCATTTGAGAGGACATCATGGTTGAGGGAGTGTGCATGGCACTGCATTGCAATTACCACGAGCCAGCAAGTGCAAGGAGGTTTCTGCTAATCCAGAGGCTGAATTTTATCTGTAAATTAGGGGATAATACAGATGTATAAAAGTAGTAGCATGTTACAGTGGAATGATTTTGTGGTTAAGCTTATTAAAGAACAATTTCTCAGCTAGTCAGTGTCCCAGGCTGGATTTGCTGGGAGCTTTTTTCCATTTCCATCTCCTTGTGTGCATTGGCCACAAGATGGAAACATCATTTTATGTGTGGGACAGGCTGGCTCCTGATGCCTTTTATGATAAAGAGAAGACAGATATCTAAGGCAGAAAGAGTTAATCCATTAACATCCTTTAATTGTGCTGCTGCCAACCAGCCTGGTCATGCACCTGACCAAGTGAACCTGGGATGCTTTTTATGCAGCAGAAAAAGAAGCTTCTGGAAAGTGTATCAACTGTGGCTTTCCAATTACTGCTGCCCTTTTTGTGCTTTGTTCATTTTGCATTAATTTAGATGAGTTCAGAGATATCAGGTTAGCCAGGATGATAAATAAATTAACCTTTATTAATTAGACTCTTTAGGACTGATTCATTTATTTTGTTTCAGCATTTGTGATTCACCACAAATGAATGTGCTCTGTCTCACAATCTGTTTGTCTTGAATTTCAGTTTATTGTTGCATCTGTTTGGGATCTTTCAATATGGGAGAGAGCTATGATTTAAAGATTATAAACATGTATAAACAGTGCAGGAATAAACTGAGAGGCTTGGCATGTTGCTTTGGGCTCTGTGCCCTGCTAATGTGACTATTGGGTTTATCTGGTCTCGAGCTGTCTCATATCTGTCTGCTTTGGGGATGGTAAGAGCAGGCAGCTGTTTGTGTCTGTCCATGCTGAATCACTCCTCCCTTCCAAAATGAAGCAGCACTCCCTGCTGAAGCACCAGGAAATAGCCCAAGCTGCCTTCCAGTGGCCAGAGTGTGACTCTGGTTTTGGTTGGATGGACACACACCCTGCAGCAAGTCACTGACATGTTTTATGAGAAATCCTTTCCTTAGGATTTTTCCTCCTGAGAAGCTGAGAGGCCTCAGGGACAAAATGTGAACAATGGTTATCTGCTGCTGTGGAATGCAACAGGTGCATCTGGGATTGGGCTCATGGGGTTGTTTCTAATTAATGGCCAATCACAGTCAGCTGTCTCAGACAGAGAGTCCGAGCCACAAACCTTTGTTATCATTCCTTCTTTTTCTATTCTTAGCCAGCCTTCTGATGAAATCCTTTCTTCTATTCTTTTAGTATAGTTTCAATATAATATATATCATAAAGTAATAAATCAGCCTTCTGAAACATGGAGTCAGATCCTCATCTCTTCCCTCATCCTGGGACCCCTGTGAACAGGGTCACAGCAGCATGTCTGTTGGACACCCCTGACACTGAGCACAGCATTGCTGCCTCTCAGCTGCAGCAGGCTCCAGGCCTGCTAGGGCCCCATGGAGGGAAGAGGCTTTAACATAGGAGATGCCATGTCCTGGTGAAATAGCAAAAGCCCCCCTCTTCCACCTCTCGACCCCAGCTTATCTCTCTGTAACCCCATAGGTCACTTTCCCCTAACCCCTGGCTCGTGGTAATTGCAATGCAGTGCCATGCACGCTCCCTCAACCATGATGTCCTCTCAAACAGAGTTTTGTGTCTCCTTCAAGGGGCAAAACTTAAAGAAAAAGGATTTTCATGGTTCATAGGGATGAAATGATGGAAACACCATGCTCCAGGCTCAAGGTGCCCCATTCCTCCCACCCCCTCCTGAGCCTTCCTACATGCTGTTCCTGCAACAGAACTGTCCAAGAGTTCAATAATAGCAGAAAGAAAATTTAAGTTTTGTGCTTTCTGCTGCATCATTACAGCACTTCATCTTGTGCTGGGTACAAATAGCAAGGAGCCCCTCTCTTCTGCCTTTCAGACCCCAGCTTATCTCTCTGTAACCCCATAGGTCACTTTTCCTTAACCCCTGCTATTGGACAATTTCTGATCCCCCTACACCCTCTATTGTAGGAGCAATGGGGGTAGGACGGTCGGGACAGACGGACACGAGAGATCTCTGCAGCCAGGGCTGGAACTTGGGGTTTATTGCAAAGGGCCTGGGGGCAGGGCCCTGCTGGGAGCTGCCAGGCACAGCCCAGAGCAGGACTGAGAGAAGAGAGGGGGAGAGAGGATGAGGATGAAAGAGTGTAAAAGGATAAGAGAGCAAAAGCATAAGAGAGTAAAAAGGGGTAAGAGCATAAAGGGGTAAGAGAGCAAAGTTCCCATTACAATACAGTAAATCTTCTTCTGTGTTGAATATTCTAATTCTCACTAACCAATCTAGTACAAGATACAAATCCTACAGCATTTACATACAGCCTATAAGAATCACTACATTACCATCCTGTGTTATATTTTAAACCCTAAAAACTCCTCTTTGGGCCCCTTCTGCCCAGCCAGTGGGGTCTGCTCTGAGCCTTGGGCCTGTCTGCAAGCAGAGGGTGTTGTTCCATCAAAAGGGGATCACCTTCAGCTGGCCACACCATTGTTTTCCAGTTGTTCAGTAACTGAGGGATCTCAAAGCTGCTTTCATTTCAATCTCACTTATAGTTTCCATATTCTCAAAATCTTTTGCCAGATGATCATATTGATAAGGCTTTCCTGTTTCATCTTCCCCAACACTATATAATGGGCTGTTTTAGCCCATTCTGGTTAGAAGGGTTAGAAGGGCTGGAACTCTTCACAGACCCCCAGTAAAGCCATTGCTGTGGAACTCCAGAGCAGCCTCCTCCTCTCTCGCCCTGCAGCACCTTAGCAAGCAAAAGAGCTGAACTCAAAAGAGCTGACAATCACTAAAGAGCTGATATCCCTTATGCTTGCTGAAGGCAGCCAGCAGCTGAGAGCTGTTTGGGTTTCAGGCAGTCTGTCCCATAAAGGACTGAGCTATCTGGCCTGTGCAGCCTGCTCGGGGGCAAACCTGCCCACAGCAGGAGGCTGGGACACTCAGCCTTGCAGACTGGGACACTCAGCCTTGCAGACTGGGACTGAGCATGGGCTGAGCCCTATTTCTCCTCTGAGAAGAGGAGCACAGCTCTGATGTCCCCTGGCTGGACACCAGCCAAGCCCCTCAGAAGACAGAAGGCAGCAGTCAGGCTGTGCTGCCCTTTCCTCCTGCTGCTGGGGCTGAGCCTGTCCCTGCACGGACTCTGTCACACACACTCTATCTTCAGCATGGCACCAGGTTTGTGCCTTGACAGCCCCTAATAAAGCCATTTTTCTTTCCCAGACTCCACTAGGCAGGCCTGCTCTGGATGCTGATCAACAATTTAGCTTTACTTGGGTGACTTGGAACAATCCTGGCTCTTTCAAGGCTGAGTGGAAAAATGTTCCCAGCATGTCTAAGGGAAGACCTCGAAGATTTGTCTACAGTTCTTATTGCTGGTGCATCCCACTGGGCATTTGATTCCCACGTTGAAATTCTGAGCAGAAAGCACTTAGTCTTCACCAGAACAGGGTTTTTTTGCAACTCCACCAGCATATCAGAGAACAATATTAATGCTTTAAAGTGCAAGTCCCTGACACCCCAGCTCTGCCTGGAGCAAGCAGCAGGCTAAAGCATCCAGTGGCAAATAAGTTCAGCGGATTCCTGACGGAAAGAGAAGGGGCATGTTGGGAAAAAACAACAAAATGTTTGTGAAGCCATTTGACTTTGTAAATTTGCTAGAAAAGGACATGATTTCCACATAACACTTTTGGTTTGTAATTTGTGTGTCTCCAGCTTTCTGCTTTGCTCATGTCAATGTTGGTTTGTCCAACAGAAGGTGTGTTGTACCTTGCCAAAAATTCCCTCACTCTTTAGGCAGTGCCATGGTATCACTGCAGCCCAAGTAGGAATTCCAGACTTTGTGTGTGGTTTCACTTTTCCAGCATCTGTCTTTAGACATCCCTCTAAATAAACAGGTCTAAAATATCTCAGGCTGTTTTTATGTAGGGAGCAACTGGGCATATAATGCAAATTTTGTAAAATACTACTGGGATGAGCACCCCTATTCCCTCTGAAAGTGGATGGGATTAATTACTTTTGGGTAGCAATAGCTGCTGGGCTTTAACTCCATCAATGACTCTGTCTCAAGTTTGAAGTTTCCTTTCTTATTAAAAAATGGCATTAGGACTCAACTAGAGTGAAGCTCTCAGAAACCTAACCTTGGAAAAGGATAGCTTTTTTTCCTGGAGAACACAATAACTCACAGTTGTTTTCTTTTAAATGGATAGCATAAAGGTACATGTAAAAAAACCCCTAATCTTACCTCTCAACAATTTTGAAAATTACTTGTGGAATGCCAAGGTTGTTTATTGTCAAGACAGGCTGGTGAGACATGAGCTTGTATCAGCCATGTTTGTAGTTTTGTGTGTTGAGTAGAAGAGAGGGTAAAACAACATAAATAGAGGTAGTTTGGGCAGATTTGTTAATGGGACTGGTAACTTCCCCCACCCACTCATCCCCTTCCTACAGGTTCTCACAGGTAGAAGTCACAAAGCAGAATTTTTTTCTCTTCCTGCCTGTCCTTTACAACTTACCATGAGCTGTGGAACCATCTGGAGCCATAAAACAAAGAGCAAATCCTCACTGGAACTCCTTTGCTTCTGTACATGTCACTTTTATGGGCAAATAATTAACGCCATGTGGGATTCGAAAACAAAGGTGATAGTTGCAAAAATATTTGCAGGCTGTGGTTCATTTCAGCAGCCTTTGCTTTATGCCCCAGGACTGAGCAGCAGAGATTGCTCCTCTCCTGAAACAGCCCCAGCCAGACGTGCCTGAGGTGTTTCAGCAGCAATACTGAGGAGGAATTGCTAATGTGCTTTTTCATCTCGAGAGCGAGCGGCTTCTGTTGCGCGTGCCTCGCAATTAATAGGCACAGAGACACCTTGTATGAAGCTGGCATCCTCAGACTCAAAACACCACCCCTGTTAACCATTCTGCTGCTGCATTTTGGTTGGAATGCCACTTCAAACCCCCCAAAGACAGACACAAACATATGCTGCGATGCAAAGGAGCCCTGAGCCTCACGTCCGCTTCCTCGCGCTCCACGGAAACAAAGGACGAGATTTTGATATGCAAATCTCTCCCCTCATTAAAATATAATGCTGGCTTGTCCTTTATCAACAGGCTTGTTCATCTCTGAGGCTCAGCTTGTCATATCTAATCGTGTGCTGTATCAGCTGGCCTCTGGGGAGGGGGAATATTGAGACCAGACAGTTGGTGCTGGCCAGCCACATCTACTTAGATCTCAAATATTTCTGCCTGTGCCAGCATCAGTGGCCTTGTGGAATGTCCCTTTCTGGCCTTGCAGCCTCTCTTGCTTCTCTGATTTCAGTGAATTGCTCCTCACTTGGCTGGAGCTGCTCTGATCTGTATCTGTTAAAGCCAGATCAAACTCCAGCACTACTTTTGCCTCCTTAATTTGATTGATCTACCCCAAAGTTTCAGAAGAACCAGCTCTGTTCTTGCAGACAGGCATGGGTGTGTAATTGCAGAGAATGTGACATCTTGCACAGGGATCTGTCATCTCAGAAATTCCTCTAAAAAGTTTTTTTGGCATTGATCTCTCTCAGACACAGCAGTTCCCAGCCTCCAACACCACATACCTTAGGGCAGACTGGATTGCAGATTATTTTCCTACCATAACCATTCCTTACACTTTCCTCTGGCCTCTGCTGTGATTCCATCACATGATACAGACACTGCTTAGGAATAATTCATTTTATTAAACTCATCCAGAGTTAACAGAAAGCAAATCAAAAGGGAGTGATTTGTGATTTGGGGAGCAGCACATTCTCCTGCCATCAGCTCTCCAGGGATAAAACCTGGAGAGCACCATGCAGACATTTCCTGGCTGATTTTATCTACTGGGATGGATTATTGGAACAGCAAGACAAAGGGAGAGGAATATTTCCTGTCATATACATTGTGAATTTGCAATGAGTGTGTAGAGTGGGATTATTTTAGTTTATATGCAGTAAGATTCCCAGCTCCACGCTTTCCGTGCTGATATTTGTGACCACACTCATCCTCTCTCCTCTCCTCTCCTATTTATCTCCATCCACGTGCTTGGTGAGTTGGTGGCATCCCTGCCCCAAAAGCCTGGCTGGGCACCAGGAATGACACCCAGGGAGGCAAAATCCATCCTGCAGTGCCCTGTCCTCCATGTCTTGGCTGAAGGTGGGTCAGGCAAACAGCCCTGGCCAGCAAAACAAATCCTCCCTGAGGAGCAGCACGTTGTCCAGGTCTGCCTGGTGCAAAGTGCTATTGATCCCACATTAAGGCATTTAGGAATGGCTGTAATACAGAGGAATAAATGTCACACTCATAAATAAAGAGTTGAACTAATTTGAATTATCCTTGCAAGACAATTAGAAGCTGTTCCAGCTCTGGATCCGTGTGCCCCATGCTTGAGATAGATAATTTGGAAGCAGACAGCCCCTTTCTTCTGTGTTTGTATTTTTTTGCAAACTTTCAAAGGGCATGACAGTAATATTGGATGGAAATGAGAAAGATGCTTATAGCATGGATTGTGCTTTCCTATCAGGCATCTAGGAAAAGCTCTCTCCTCATTCCATGTCAATAAAAAAGCTAAAGATAGAGGGCAGAGAAACAGAGCCTTAAGCTTTCAGAAGCAATCTTTCTAAACTCGCTATCCCATACTGGCTTTTAAATTAAAAAATTTATCCTCCAAATTACTTCTGGTTTCCATCTGATTTTGGTTTTTATTTACCTTTTTTGACTGGCATGTGCAGCAGCACAGAGAGGGCTGAGGGTCAGTCTCTTCATGGGTGTGGGTGCCTTCCCTGTTTACCTCCAGCCTTGCATCTCCCTCCTCTGCTGCATATGCTGAGCATCTGGCAGCTACCCAAACATGTTTGACTACTGTCTGCAAATAACAGGATTCCAAATATAAAATATTCTGTGACTTGCATTAATTACAAACAGAAAAAGAACAAAAGGAGGGGGGGAAAAAGGAAAGAAAAAAAAATTAAAGGAGGGTTCTAAAGAACTGGAAGTTTTTCTGGGAAGATGAAGACATCTGCCATGAGCCAAGTAAAGAACAAGATAAATCCACAGAGGAAAAGAGAAGTCTCAATTACAGTCTCAAAGACAGTGAGCTGTGTGTTTTAGATAATAGATTTAAAATTATACTGTTTTACAGTAGTCTATGATCACATCCCACCTTGCCTTGCACTGTGCCCTTTTCCAAAGCTGAGAATAAGCCAAATTTATTTGTTGGTGTTTGGCAATGTAGCTACTAAACCATTTCAAATTTATTTTGAGCATCCACATTCCTTGAAGGTTGGGGTATCATTCCAAATTGCTGCAGCTGCCTTTTCTTCTGCCCTCCCATGTTAGGAACTGTGACTTTTCTCCATCCCTCTCCCAGACTGCCTGGGCTACCTGTTTGCAGGGAAATCTAAAACCTCCGTAGAAAAGCACATGGAGAAGGTCACCCTCAGTGAGATAAATCCTATTTTCAAGCTTATAGTCAAGTACTGCAAATAATTGCTAAACAGAGCTCTGTATTTATGTAGTTAGTGTTATTTTAATGTGCATTGATCAGTGCTTGCTCCAACCTTTTGCCTGGAAAATTCTGTGGAGGATAATCCTGAAAGGTGCCTGTGCTCAGCTGGCCCTGGGCTCTTTCTCCAGCAGCACTGACACAACCAGAGCACACAGCCTCGAGCTGCACCAAGGGAAATACAGGCTGGAGATTGGGAAAAAGTTTTTACAGAAAGGGTGATAAAGTTCTGGAATGGCTGCCCAGGGAGGTGGTGGAGTTCCCATCCCTGGGTGTGTTTAACAAAGCCTGGATGTGGCACTGGGTGCCAGGGTTGAGTTGAGGGCTTGGGGCTGGGTTGGACTCGAGGATCTTGGAGGTCTCTTCCAACCTGGTCATTCTGGGAATTCTGTGAGTTCTGTGAATTCTGTGAACCCTGTGAATTCTGTGAGTTCTGAGACTTCTGTGGGTTCTGTAAATGCTCATTCACTCCAGTTCCATGGGCAGGAACAGATGCTCAGGCAATCCAGCCTCGATGAGGCCCTTTAAAGCAGGTATTGTTATTGTGTGCCTCTCAAAGGCTCACAGGGAGGAGGGAAGGAGCACTCTGAGACAACAGTGAGGAGCTGCAGTGAGGCAGGCTGGAGGTGCAGCCCTCCCAAGGCCAGCCGAGCATCCACAGCCTGCATGAAATGCAAATGATGTGGATGAAAGGAGAACAACTTGCAGAAACAAAGGAGAGACCAGAAAAGGCCAATTAAAATGAGATGGATGCAAATCTTTGCAGGGGTTTGGAAGGGAATCAGGGCTGAGCTGTTTTGTCAGTGTGGATGCTTGCAGAACTGTTTGCTGTCAGATTGGCAGCTGGAGTGGTGATCTCTTCAAAAAAATGCAAGTTTTGGTGTGTTTCTGGGATGTCTTAACAGGCTTACAGGGCTGGATGAAGCAGAGACTTGTCCTTCAAATCAGATACCGGGTCAGGCTTTCTGTATAAACACTGCTGAACCTCAGTTAACTGTTTTTATCCAAGGAGGTAACAGCCAAAAAATTGTATTTTAAAGGTCACACTAGTTTGTCCTGTCTGTATCACAGTACAGCCTCTCCCTGAGCTGGGAGCTGCTTTTCATAGGATCATAGAATGGGTTGGGTTGGGAGGGACCTTAAAACCCATCCAGTGCCACCCCTGCCATGGCAGAGACACCTCCCACTGTCCCAGGCTGCTCCCAGCCCTGTCCAGCCTGGCCTTGGGCAGTGCCAGGGATCCAGGGGCAGCCACAGCTGCTCTGGGCACCTGTGCCAGGGCCTGCCCACCCTCACAGGGAAGGATTTCTTCCTAACATCAATTCTAACCCTGCTCTCTGTCAGTTTAAAGCCATCATCCCTTGCCCTATCACCCAATGCCCTTATAAAAAGTGTATCTTTGGATTATAATGGAAACAATAAAAAGTGCATCCAAATGTTGCACTACCCTAAATACCACGGGGAAATGGCAGCACTGGGCAGAGAGGTGATACCCCAGTGTTTTGGGGGCTCATGATAAACGAGGTGTGAAACTCTCCCTTGAGTCAATCGTCACTGAATGATTTTTTTTTGTCCTGAATGCCCTTTACTTATTGAAGTTGTTCATGACTCGGAGGGGGTGAGAACTGGAGGATGTAATTAGATGTGCATTCATCACTCCTGCTGCTAATTGTTTTCTAAGAATGCACGAGAGGAGCATGGATTGCTCTCTCAAGTGCCTCATCCCGCTGCAGGTACCACTCAACAAGCACGTGGAGCCATGAGCCCAGCCCTCTCCCTGCTGGGGCTCACCTCCAGATGGACCCCACTGCTCTGTGTCCACAGGAAACCTGGGAGCCGTGGCAGGAACGAGAAACACCCCGGGAGGGTTTGGTGGCAGCATTCCAGCTCCTACAGAGGGCCCAAAGAAGGGTGGACAGGGGCTTTTGGTCAGGGCAAGCACTGATAGGACAAGGGAGACTGGTTTAAGGTGAAAGAGGGTAGATATTGATTCCTTATCTTCTTCTCTGCCTGGGTCAGGGTCGGGATTGAAAGTGCCAGAGATGGTATTTCTTGTTTAGACTCAGGTGTTTATTAATTCTTATCCATAGCACAGTCTTACAAGCAGTGAGTTCTACAGCATTTCACTAACAGGGTACAAAATGGCCCCAAATCTATCTCTGCAAGGCCTTTTAAGGATAAACTATCCAATTAAGAAATTACACCTAAATTATTTTTACTTTTAACCCAATAACCAACCACCCATGTCCCACAATGCAGACTTTTCTGTCCAATTACAAAATACCACCCAAACCCATGGAGAAGAAGGTGAAGAAGGTAAAGAAGAAGATAAAGAAAAAGGAACAGCCTCTGCCCTAAAATTTCCATCTTGCTTTATATCTATTTCTATATTTGAAACCCTTAAACTCTAAGTTTCCCATCCTGTGATATCACACACTTCTATTCAAACTCCACACTCACAATCCCAGTTCTGTTATTCCATTTTGGAAGCCTTCTCCATGGCCTCAGGTCAAATGCAGTGTTCTCTTGAGGAGCTGTGCCTAAAACCATAGAAAGTCTGAAATTCTCAGCATCCAGGGTTCCAACAAGTAGATTCACCTTGGATATGGGGAAGAAATTCTTCCTTGTGAGGGTGGGGAGGCCCTGGCACAGGAGGGAAGGAAAAGGAGGGAAGGGAAAGGGAAGGGAAAAGGAAGGGAAGGAGAAAGGAAAGGAAAGGAAAGGAAAGGAAAGGAAAGGAAAGGAAAGGAAAGGAAAGGAAAGGAAAGGAAAGGAAAGGAAAGGAAAGGAAAGGAAAGGAAAGGAAAGGAAAACCAGGTTACTTTCTTCAGATTTGTGATTCAGCCTCTGCCTTCATTGTGAGAGCATGCATCAACCCAAATTTATTTTAGAGAACTCTGGCTGCAAATGATGCATTTTGTGATCTGTCAGGGAAGGGTTTTAAAAGTCTTGCTGTAAAAATGAGGCCAGTTGATCTGTGCCTTGGCTGTTTATTGCACAAAATCAAAGTGTGCATAAAATGCTCCAGAATCAAAACAGCAACACTTGCTACCAGCTGGAGAGAGCCTCTGATCAGTGCCCCAGTGCTCGTGTCTGCCCTCAAGCTTATCTTCTGCTGGGTCACCCAAAATGGGTTGCAGATGTGGTCTAGTGATGACCAAGATAGGGAAAAGTTCTTCCTTTGGGTTGTTTCTGTGGCCACAGCAGGGACAGCCAGCCAGGGCTGTTACAGGGTTTTCTCAGGTCAATAATAAATATATTAAATAGTGAAGGATTTTGCCCCATCCATTCTCCCCTGTGTGATGGGGCTGCCCTGACACTCCCCTGCCCACTGGCTGCAAAACCCCTGGGAGTCACCAGAAAGAATTAAAAGTATCACTGTGGGTTTAACAACAAAAAACCCCCAGACTGTAAACAAATACACAAACGCCCACCCCATAAATAAATAAATAGCATACTGCCCCCTCAAGCAAATCAGAGCAAAACATCAAACTAATAACAGAACATGAAATAACATAATAAACAAATTTAAAAATCACCATTCAAGCAAGTGCTTCTGCTAGCAGGCTGAGGGCAGGCCACTCAGCACAGCCTGGAAATGATGGATCCATCCCTCCAGATATGTGATTCCTGCTCCATTTTTATAAACACTCTTCTGTCTGGAGCTGACAGAATACAGGGTAACCTGTTCCTTCTGCTGGTGTTCAATAAGGTTATGTCTACCAAAAAGTGCAAGCCAGTGTTTTGTTTCATGACCCTTTTAATTGGCTGCATGGTCCATAATGTGCATTATTGCACTCTGGAAATTAGGTTTATTGTGTATTGCACCAGGTGCCATTCTGAAGGGCTCTCTGTGCCCCTGTAAATGCAGAGTTTAACTCATGATGTAGGCGCTGAATAGAAAAATCTGTTCCTCTGTGAGCTTTCCTGTCACTGTGATATTTTCTGAAAAATGTAAATGATAATTATCTGATTGCTTCTCCTTGTGTTTTGCTGCTTTGGAATGTGGTAGGTATTTCATTGGTTCCATGTGAATTGTTTTAACTTAATGACCAATCCCAGTCCAGCTGTGTCAGGACTCTGGTCTGTCACAGGTTTTTATTATTCATTCCTTTCTAGCTTTCTGATGTATCCCTTCTCTATTCTTTAGTATAGTTTTAGAATATAATATAATATAATGTAATATAATATAATATAATAATAAAAATATAATAAACATAATAAAATAAATATAATAAATATAATAATATAATAATATAATGATGTAATATAATATAATATAATATAATATAATATAATATAATATAATATAAATCAGCCTTCTGAGAACTTGGAGTCAAATTCTCATCTCTCACCTCTTCCTGGGGACCCATCAACACCACCTTTTCCTTCTTAGTAAACTCTAAAAAGCTGCTGAGCAGCATTCAGTGCACCAGTTAAGGAACCTGCCTGCAGCAGGAGCCCCTTGGAGGAGCCTGCCTGCAGCAGGAGCCCCTTCTCTGAGCCCCAGCCCTGCCAGGAGCAGCAAACCCTGCCAGGCAGAACAGTAGATGGTGCTCTTGGTTTGCTTTAGCTGCCTGCAGACACAGCACCAGGAGATTCTCTGCTCTCAGGCCTGTTCCCACGGAAATGTCCTGCAGGACACAGCAGCTGGGGTGCACCAGCATCTTGGTGAGCGTCCCAGTGGCCACAGCTCCCAGATCCCCCTGTGTGCAGCGCAAGATGTGTTTCAAGAAGTGCAGAGGGTAAGTGTGTGTATTTCCCAGAGGAGCTGGGGCTGCCTCTGGATCCCTGGGAGTGTCCAAGGCCAGGTTGGATGGGGCTTGGAACACCCTGGGACAGTGGAATGAGATGAGCTTTAGGTCTCTCCCAGCCCAAACCATTCTGTGACTCTGTTAGTGTTCAGGAACACATAATCATGGAATGATTATATGCAGGTGCTTTTATTCAGAGCTCTGGGTGTCAGGGGTACCCAAACCCAAATCTGACTCTGACATGGTTTCGGGCCGAGCATGTTTTATATTCTATTGTTATATCACTTACATATTAATTATTAAACTTACATTGTTCTATTGTATACATTGATTTCATCCAAGCATGGATTTCTCGTGATCCCCCTCAAACCCCTAACATAGTTTCTCATGATTCTTTAACAATAATTCTATATAATCACATCTAACAGGTATATCATTTATCATATACTGACTACACAGGTGCAGTTTCACATGATCTAGTTAATATAAGGCCTCACATTTCCCAGGGCCCACCTTTAACATTTTCCCTGGGCCTACTAAGCCTAACTTTCTTTCTAACTCCCCGAATTTTCTATGATTTTAAAATCTTTTACTATCTAACTCCATGATATAGGCAACAAGACAGCTTTTCCATGGCTTCTTTCCCAAGCACCTCGTCCTGGAGAGGCCCATGGGTGAAGGAGCTCTCCCTGCTCAGCTGATGAGTGGTTACAGCTCTGCAAAACCTTCCAGCCAGCCCCTATTGACAGGAATAAGGCAAGATTGCTGCTTTATGGTTTTTAATGTCTGTAGGAAGTGGAAAGGCAGTAAAGATGGGTGTGGGCAAAGCTTGGAGTGGTGAACACACCCCCAGCAGCATCCCCAGCACAGGGAGGCTGCCTGGGGGCTGGTGGTGCTCTGCACTGAGAGGATCCATCGTCAGGCAGGCAAGGGAAAGCCTTAAAAATACTTTCCAAAAGGATAAACACATGTGTGAAGTCTTCTCTGGGGACTTAGAGCTCAGGGTGAGAATGTGATAAGGCCTTAAAATGCAAGGTGAGCTGTAAAAGGCTTGGCTGCCCAGCGCTGGTATAAACAGCTCCTTCTCAGTCCAAACATGTGCTCCAGAGCAAAATGTGCTCTCTGAGACTTATTGATTTATATAAACTCCATTCACCTACTATAGGCCATGGCTGAGCACCACCAGTTTAAGATTACACATAATCTATAAAAATATTTCTACTTCAACAAGTGGTGCTCCATCATCAAACAGCACAGCTGTGCCTGGGTGGAAAGGAGAAGAACAGAGATGATTTTACATATACAGATGTATATTGCCTGGATGTGCCTTCATGCCTGAGCACAGGCACAAACTTATCTTTTATATAAACCCTGTTGCCTGGACATTAAAAGGCTTGAAAAAAAGTAAGGAAAAATGAATGCTTCTGCAGCTTCCCTGGCACTAATTGAATTTCTGTCCATAACATTTACAGACTTTAGAAGAACCCACTTATTTACCTTTTCTCTTGGATTTTTTTTTCTCTCCATTTAAAACTCATTGTGTTGTGTCATTTTATAGGTGCCAGGAATAAATCTTTTGTCAACTCTATTGCATTATTATGCAAAGTACACAAAAAGTATAGGAATAAAACAGCCCAGGAGAAGCTGAGTGCTGTTCCTTTCAGCCCTCCCAGCAGCAAACTCTCCAAGTTTGCTAACACAATCATTTTCTTAGGAAAACTTCCTCACCCTTGGTCATTGATTGCAAAAGAGTTCACTTGACCATGCTAATGCCGGATGCAGGGAAGTGAATTTACTGAGGGAAGAAAGGCTTGATGAAGGAGCCATCAATTAAATCTGCAGAATTGATCCTGTGGGATGAAGGAGCTGCTGGGCACCAGGAGGATTTCTTGGCAGCAGGAGAGAGGTTAGCTGCAATAACCTCCCTTCTTCCCCAGTGCTGGAGATGTGTCCCAAGAAGAGTTGATTTAGGGAAAACCAAAATCATTGCTGTTAAAAATATTTCAGAGGAAAAAGCTCGAGGCACATTTCAGCTCCTACAGCTGCTGTGGTCAGGCTGTGGTTTGTGAGAGGGGCTCAGAGCCAGACCTGAGCTGTGAGAAGAGGGACCTGAAGCTGGGGGTGACCCTGCCAGCAAACCCCACATTACTGGGGGGCATCAGCTTCTCCCCCAGGCTCGTTAACATTGCTGGAGCAGAGCTGTGCTCCCACAGCATAGCCACCAAGTGGAATTAAGTAAATTAATTAGGATGGGGGTAGCACAAAGAGGGATTGAGGAGTGAGGGGACTTGGCTGCTCTCTGCAAGGTGACGTCAGGGGCTGCTGGAAAAGCTCATCACACAGCTTTGACCCTGGAAATTCCCTCTGCTGGAAAAGTGCTGGAGAAGGATGTTTGCCTGTGATTTGTTTGGTTTGTGGTTTTTTGTTTTTTTATTCTGTCCTACCATAAAACATTGCAGGGAGCTGGACTGATGGTATGAGAAAGTCCTGGCACTCCTGCCACCCATTTCTCTTCCCCTCCTTGTTTATATAAATAAAGGCCCTTTACTTAGGAGAAGACAAGTACAGCAACTGTCTGTGCTGGTGGAAAAAAGAAAAATGAAGGGAGAAAAGAGTCAGGAGGGAGCCAAGAGTAAACTTGTACCTTCTGGGAGGTAAATAATAAATCTATGGTCACTTGGGGAGCTCTGTCCAGGGGGCTACTCAAACCAATCCACTCTCATCCACCTATTATTGCCCATTTTTTTCAGTTGACAACATGGAGCTTGCAATGATGGGAGCAACAGCCCCCTGCCAAATGGAAAAGTGTGAAATAATTTCCTCTTTGTTATTTATTTACTCAGGTATGTGTTTAAATGAAAGGCTGAGGACTCCACACACACCTCCTGGAGCCATCCTTGGAGCACCTTTCTGGTGGAGCACAGGTCCCACCTCTAGAAGACCCTGCTCAGTGCCTGGGGTGGATCTGTGCAGGGTGGGATGGGGTCTGGGAGCCTGGAGCAGCAGCTGCCTTTTGGCTGTGCAGTGCCTTGTCTCTCTTCAGAGGTGCCAGAGCACCGTGGGAAAGGTGGAGGAGCTGCCAAGGGCAAGGTCTCACTCCAGTTCTTGGACAAATGTGATGCTTGTGGAAGTTCAGATGGAGACATGCACCCCTGGGAAGTGTTTACCACCAGTGCAGGCATTAATCTCCCAGGGATGTGTTGGACAGTGGGGTGGTTGGGTTGCTTCACCATTCCTTGGCACGAGCTGATCACTTCTGATCCCACAGGGATCCTTGCCATGAGCCCAGCTTGCTCCTCCCCTGCCCCACATACCCACGGCCCCAGCTGGCTCCCCTCCTCCTGCCCTGGGCAGCTGTTTCAGTCATTTAAATGCCTTCAATATTTATCCCCTTTATTCCTTAAATACCAGAATGGATATTTTTTTCTGAAGACTTTTCATTATTTTCTTTCATCATCTCCAGCTGTTTTTTACCTTCAGTCAAGCCCCTTATATATGTCACCTTTGCCTCAGGTATCCTGCACCCCAGACTGTACTGATAAAACATCCCACCTGCAGACCTGAACAAATGAGGAGAAACCACCACATTTTAAAGCAGGACGATGAATTTAAATTAATCAAGCCTCATGACATTACCTTATGTGACTTGGCAGATCACCCCACTGTGAGTCCTGAGCCCTGCCACTGAACTCTTTATCAAATCAAACACTAATGAGAGCAGGCTAATCCCATTTCTTTGGGATGGAAAGACATTTATTGCTGTGCCTTATCTTGCCCCTTTCAGTACAGCTGGCTGCAACTGTTAGCTCTGCTTTTATGCTGCTGTTTGCAAATAGAGATGGAGAAGGGGCTGGGAGCATCATTGCACCAACAGGTTTCTGTTTGTGGAGCTGTGCTGTGCATGGCCCCCAGGATGAGCAGAAACAAGTATTTATGAATTATTTACATTTCTTTAGTTGCTGTTCATAATTTTGCTGTTTAAACAGTTTGTCCTCTGTTCTAGGAGCAGAAAGAAAGCCAAAATGACTTCAGTGACAGCTCAAATATCCCACAGAATGACTAGTAAGTAATCAAAGTAAACAACTTGTGAGGAAAATACAGCCTGAAAAATTATTCATCCCATCCACCCAACAAATTGGTCACTGAAGAGGAATTTTTATTCTACAGAAAACCCTCAAAATTAAAAGCAAAGAGAAGAAAAATGGTTTACCTTTTTCACCATAGAATGGGCATGTTCCAAAAAAAGTAGAATAAATATTCAATATTATTGTGGTTCTTTGTCTCTAAATTGTGAGAACATCTGAATCCTGCAGAAAAGTAAATAATTGAATCAATTTAGCTAAGGAGATGATTTTTTTTTCCTTTAAAAATGAGACAGAAGCACTTTATTTTGACTTTTTCCCATCAAAAATGTTATGGAAATCAGTGATTTCCTTTGCAAGATTTTGATGAAGATGAAAATCCCATTTTCTAATGAAATACCAGCCTGAAGTGGGTGCCTACCAGTTGTGGGGCTGTTTCTGGTACCAGCTTTCCCTCAGCACAGGCCTGTGGAGTTCTCTGGGGCTGCTCTTGGCTCCAGCAGCTCAGAGATACCTCACAAAATCCTCCTGAGCTCCGCTCATGGCTAATTTATTCCCCATGAATAATTCAAACACTTCTTGTCGTTGCAGTGCCACACACCACGCTGGATTTTATCACTGACACCTCCAAGTGGAGCTGGGAAGGGCAGAACAAGATTCCCAAGCCCTGGTCTGGAACATTCCCTGTGGTGGTGGTGGTGTGGGGTGGATATGAGAACTGCAGAACTGCAGCAGCTCAGGGCTTGCAATACATCCCCCAAACCCAACCAACACCTGCAATACATCCCCCAAACCCAACCAATATCTGCAATACATCCCCCAAACCCAACCAACACCTGCAATACATCCCCCAAACCCAACCAATATCTGCAATACATCCCCCAAACCCAACCAATATCTGCAACACATCCCCCAAACTCAACCAACACCTGCAATACATCCCCCAAACCCAACCAATATCTGCAACACATCCCCCAAACTCAACCAACACCTGCAATACATCCCCCAAACCCAACCACCACCGGCAACACATCCCCCAAACCCAACCAACACCGGCAACACATCCCCCAAACCCAACCAATATCTGCAACACATTCCCCAAATGCAACCAATATCTGCAATACATCCCCAAACCCAACCAACACCTGCAATATATCCCCCAAACCCAACCAATATCTGCAACACATTCCCCAAATGCAACCAATATCTGCAATACATCCCCCAAACCCAACCAATATCTGCAACACATCCCCCAAATGCAACCAATATCTGCAACACATCCCCCAAACCCGACCAATTCCTGCAGTACACCCCCCAAACCCATGCAACACCTACAACACATCCCCCAAACCCAACCAATATCTGCAGTACATCCCCAAACCCAACCAGCACCTGCAATACATCCACCAAACCCGATCAACACCTGCAGTTCATCCACCAAACCCAACCAATACCTGCAACACATCCCCCAAACCCAACCAAACATGGGCTATGGATAACTACAGCATCCCTGGGTTTGAATATTTGTATTTCAGCCAAATTTACTGAAAAAAAAACCCCAAAACCAAATAAACTTGTTTCTGCACGTAGGCCAAGATACAGGTATGGAGAAAATGGCATTTTTATGTAAACAAAAATTGCAGCAAAAAAAATCCATTCTTATATTTGAGGATAAAAACTCCAGGGTTTATTTTACAGGTGAGCTGCTGGAGCTTAGACTCTATAAATAAGCCTGGCTCCATTGATCTCAATGGCACAATGCTGATTGACACCTGCTGAGGATACATGCAGAACTATTTCCCATAACGAGCTCCTTCTGAGTGCCAGCTGATGTGGCAATTACACATTAATACCTGTGACTGTGCACAATCAAACTGGGCCAGAAGGGATGCAACCTTTTGTTTTTTAAAATTAATAAAATATTTATTGCAATCAGCTCATACCTCCCAATTTGTTGCCAATTAACTAAAGTGTTTTGTGTGAAGCTGATTGAGGCTGCAGCCACAGGGCTGCACTCAGGGAACAAATTGGAGGCATCTTGCCCTGAATTTCTCTCTGTTTCATTCTCTCCAGGTAGGAACAGAACAGCAGGAGCTGGGCAATGGTGAGGACTTTCCTCTCCAGGGAAAGACATCTCCAGTCATCAAGAGGAGACAAAGCCAGCAGACAGCTAAAACACCCCACAGATTAAAACTCTGAAGTGCATCAGGCTAAACTCCTGTTGATAAGAATTCAGCCAATAAGATGAAGATGACTTTTAAATATGTTGGGTTTTTTTTTTTTTTTTTTTTTTTCAGGAATATTGATTAAATGTGGAGCTGCAGAACAGAACGACACCAAGCTTTGAAATATGTTTGCCATGGAAATTCAAACTTTGATTTTTAGCTGGTCTGGTGTACGGGGTCTGTTAATCTAATCTGAGGAGATCCCTGTAGTGTGGGACCTCAAGGCATGGCAGAAGATTTATATAATCACACAGAGGCCAAGAAAGGACAGGAAAAGTACTGGAGATGCTGTCTTGGGTTGGCAGAGAGCCCTCCCCAGCTGTCGTGGGCTGCACTAATGCTGCTGGGAAGATGACTTGGCTGCTTGGATGGCACGGGGTGTAAATCTCTTCTGGAAGTCAGCAACAACAGAACTGCCTTGAACTGGAGATCTGATGAACATCTACTCCTGTCCAATGCTTTGCTCCTGCTCCTTTCGAGCATCTTTCTCTAGCACAGCACAGCTGATGTCCCTGGGCAAGCCAAAAAAACCCCAGCCCCAAACCCCCAAAGGCCAAGCTATTCCAATACTTCAATTCTCACTTGTGTCCCATAGAAGTTCATTATTTAAATTACATTCACAGCCTCAGTGCCTTGATAACTTCTTCTCAGAGAATTTTCTTCCCATTTGTTTATTTTTAATTTAAACCAATGAACTATTCCTCCGTTCCTTCCCTCATGGCAGAGAGCAGGACAGACTTGTTAGAACTCCAGTGAACTCTGGAAATGAGTTTATAAAACCTTTACTTGGGATGTTTGAGAGGAGCACAGGCTGTGTCAGAGGGAGAGCCAGGTTCTGTGCCAAGAGAAAGAGCAGGCCCTGAGTTTTGTTTATGGGTTTTGTTCAGCTTGTTCAAACTCCATAATGAGGGACTGTCTCTTCATCACATCTGTCTAATGGGATCTTTGATCTCCATTAGGAGCTGGAGCTCAGTGAGAACAGAATCAGCATCAGTAACACGTTTTATCTGAAGCTCCCCACTGATACAGAAAAGGTGATTCATCCCCAAACTGGGCCATTTTTTTCAATGAGCTTGCCATTCATGGGAATTAGGTCTAGTCCTTGCTGCTGCAGCTCACATAATTAGTAATAAACTGAATGTCTGCATCTAAAACAAGATCAAATCACATCTACTTTTCTAAGAATGACTGGGCAGAGCAGAGCTGGCTTTGTTCTAGCTGAAGGGCAGCAGAGAGCCAAGCCCCAGCAGAGGGAACATTTACTGGTGGCTCACACCAGCAGAGGAGGAGGTGCCAGGGACACAGGAGGTGGCAGCAGTGTCACAGGTTCCCCACTTGCATCCTTGTTGGAGCTGAGCTGGGTTGGACAGGGCTGGATCTCTGCTCTGTAGCATCCCTCAGGGTCAACATCTCCTCTTGGAGCTGCACAAATGGTTACTGTGAACATGGGAAGGGACATGATGGGTGAGGACAGGAATGATCCTTGGAGGTCTCCCTTTGTCTTCTTACAATGGTCTGAATTAATCATCCCCTGATGGAGCCCCTCATTTTCAGGGGAGGTTTGCACTTCATCCTCTATGCACAGGAAATTATCACCCACATGCAGAAATACCCTGTTGGCACAGGAACAAGGCATTTTTAGGGGATCCAGGCTCAGGTGGAGCTCAGCAGCTCCAGCCCTATCCCCTGATGGTGCTTTCAGCCTTCCCAAGGGTTCTGGAGGGCCTGGAGCTGCTCCCTGAGCACAGCTGGAGAGTTCATCCAGCACAGACTGTGACAGGCTCTAAATCCACACGTGCAGCTCCACTCCCTCTGGAAATGGGCACAGAATGGTCCACGACAGCAAGATTTATTGCAGTGAGAACAGTGGGGTAGAGCAGAGAAAGAACTTTGGGAAAGAAACCTCCGGCCAAATATCTTGATCTGCTTCTTTCTATTACTTTGTTGCAGAATGTATAATGGTGAGGCAAAAAAATCTTGCAGAAATAGAAGGGAAAAAAAGCATATTTCCATCATTTCACAACTGTTGGTGGAAATTCAGGGAGTAAACAAATTCCTGCCCTAGTGCAGGGGCCATTTAAATGGAGTCAGTGCTGAATGCTGTCGTGTGGGAAAGAGCTGTCCTCCACTGCAGGGGCTGAAAGTGGGGTCAGTGGGATTCTGCCTCCTAAAACTGTGAGTGCTGGAGGATTTCTCCCAGACAAAAGCTGACAAGCACAAAGGGTCTCTCTGGCCCTGGTGTCCCTGAGGATGGCTCTCTGCTGCTGCAAAGACACTTGAGCACCAGGCTTTCCTTCCTGTGGAGAAGAGCTGTCCTCCAAGGCAGGGTGCCTGGTGCCACAAGTGGGATTTCATCTAAAACTGCCAACATCCAAGGATTGGTGCCAGACAAATGCTGCCAGATGGGTCTGGGGCCACCTCAGGTCATCAGTTGTGGGACACTGAGGGGCCTGGTGGACCTTCCTGTGGCAGAACCATCCTTCCCAGCCTTCTCATCCTTCTCAGCCATGCATCCATGACCCAAGGTGGGATTCTGCCTCCTGAATTTGGGAATGTCACTGACCTGTTTTAATTCATTTCTGAGAAACTACAGGCAGAATCATTGAATCCTAGAAGTGTCTGAGTTGGAAGGAACTTTAGAGATCATCCAGTGCCAGGGGCAGGGACATGGGCAGGGACACATTCCACCCTCCCAGGTTGCTCCAAGCCCTGTCCAATCTGGCCTTGGACACTTCCAAGGATCCAGGGGCAGCCACAGCTGCTCTGGGCACCCTGTGCCAGGGCCTCCACCCCTCCTCAGTAAAGAATTTCTTCCTAACATCAAATCTAAACCCACTCTCCTTCAGTTTGAAGTCATTCCCCTTTGTCCTGTCCCTACAGCTCCATATGAAGAATCCCTCTCCATCTTCCCTGTAGGCTTCCCTTGGGCAGGTTGATGTCTGAGGTGCATCAGAAAAAGGGAGAAATGCAAATATTGTACTACTCATCAGCAGATCTGAGAGAGAATGACACAGTTACCATCCATTGAATTTCTCACTTCGAAGCAAATATTAGGAGATAAATATTTCTTTGAGGGTGGGTTTGTACAGAAAAAGAAAAAATAAACTTGCAGACAAATTCAATATCATATTAAAATAGAATTACAGTTACTAGCTGAAGGGGATGTGGTGGGTGTAGTCTATTTGAAATTTAGAAAAGCATCTGATGCAATCTCTCATAAAATTTTAATCTCAAAATAAATTAAAACTAGCTTTGATATAAGCACAGTGACGTGGATCCATAACTGGCTAAAGAATCATAAAAGTAAGAATGAAAAGTGGCATTTACATGGCACTGGAGGAAATCATCTTTCTTACTGCAACTCTGATAAGAATAATTGCCCTTATTTATTATCTGCACAGCAATAGAGAAGGGGAAGCATTAACAGCACATTGCCAGACTAAACAGGAAGGCATTTAATGCACATGAACTTTGGGCAAGAAGTAATAGAGTTGTTTTCTGTCCGTGGTGGGCAGTTAGAGCAGGAAAGGTGCTTTAAATTCACGGCTTTGCTTGCTCAGAGGTACCTTGGGCAGCTGAGGAGCAGCAGGGAGGCAGCTCTCCTGCTCTGAACCCACAGGCAGCAAAGTGAGATGCTTCTTTCACAGGCTTTAATGTGCATGATGTTCATGATATTAGCAGGGTTATCAGTGTTTCCCCTTAATTGGATACAGCCTGCAAGAAGGAGCCTGCTGAGACTCATTAGGAGGCTCTGGGGCCCTGCTGGGGCTTGGGGCTGGCCTGTCCCTCTGTCACCTGTGTTTGGGGGAAACTGAGCTGTTCTCCCATTTGGGGGGGCCAAACTGGATGGACTGGAGCTCTCAGTAACTTGTCCATACAGAAGGTGGGAGTGAAAAGCCATTGGTGACTGATCCTACACTGCAGCACTTGCAGTTTGGGAGTTGGCTTAGACCTCCTTGCTCTAATTGATCCATATGCACAACTGAGCTAGTTTGCCTGGGAAAAAAAATAATTAAAAAATCTTTGAAAGTTCTGGGAGAGCAAAAATCGAGCTGGAAAGTCCAGATGAAGCAGAAGTAGATATCATCTCTGCACAGAGGTAATTGACTTTGAAGACACTATTCATCTGAATTACTCAGTTTGCAAGGGTTTCCATCCATTCTGTCTACACAGAGAAATTCAATATATTCAAGAGTAAAGATGTACAAAGAACTGATTTTTCTGTCATTTGCACAGCCCAAATGAGGAAATGTAAAAAGAAATCATTCACATCAAGCTGAAGCAATTTATGAAATTCATTCAGGGAAATTAAAGTAAAAAAAAATCTTTCTCATGAAACCAAAGACTTTCATTATCCATTTTTAATTAATTTAAAATAAAATAGATGTCTTGTTGTTATATAATGTAGAAATATTTTGTTCAAAGGCATTGAGAAAAAAATACCCTAGTTTAGATTTTTCTCCAAAGAATTTTTTTCCAAAACAATTTCTCAACCCAAAATTTATTCAAAACTTTACTTCAATTAATAGCTTCATTTTTCTGATGGAAATGTTCAGAGGAAAGCCTTCCCCAAGTCTGGCAGATTCTGGATATTCCTGGGTGATTGTTTTCCTTTGTGCAGTGATGCTGTGCGTGGATGGGCACTGCCTCCTCACAGCTCTTTCTGAGGGCCAGCATCATCATCCTCAGCACCCAGGAGGGCAGAGGGAGGTGGTGCTCAGTGCTCTCCACAGCAGCATCTTCTCCAGGAATGTCACCATGATATTTTCTGAAAAATCCCTTCACCAGGATTTTTCTCCTGAGACACTGAGAAGCCTCAGAAAAGAAATGTCAACAATAATTATCTGATTGCTTGGAATGTGGTCTGGAGGTTGCTCACCAACAGGTGCATCTTTGATTGGTTCCATGTGAATTGTTTTTAATGAATGACCAATCACCATCAGCTGTGTTGGACTCTCTGGTCAGTCACAAGATTTTATTATTCATTCTTGTTCAGCCTTCTGATGTCTCCTTCTCTTTCTTTAGTATAGTTTTAGTATATAATTTTCTTTTAATATAATATCAAAATATAATAAATCAGCCTTCTGAGAACTTGGAGTCAATTCTCATCTCTCCCCTCATCCTGGGACCCTCACAACACCACAACAAGGAACAAGCTCCCAGTGTGTGATGGGGCTAACCCTGCACTGTGCTGGCTGGAACTGTCACTGTCCCTCCTCCCATGTGGGTTTTGGAGACCACTCCTTGCTTTGAATGAGCTACAGGGTGCAGATAGAGTTTGGAAATTCAATCACAGAGAAGATCTCTGCAGTGGAGGTGCTCCAGAACCTCACTGTAGTCATGCAAGTCTACTTCAGACTCATGGGGATTCGAGTCTCTTGGCATTCCAGCCTTCCTCTGTCCCAGCCTTCCATGCCAAGGATCCCACTGAGCCTTGGACTAGAGCTGTGCTTGTTGTTTTTGATGCCACATCCCTGGAAGTGTCCAAGGCCATGTTGGATGGGGTTTGGAGCAACCTCTTCTAGTGGAATGTTGTCCCAGCCCATGGCAGGGAGGAGGAATGAGATGTTTCTTCCAACACCCAAATCATTCTGGGATCCCATGTTCCCACTGGGAGCACATTCACTGCTGACCTGGATGAGAAGAAATGTGGGCTCCTGGAGCAAGCCTGTACCTGCTGTGCCACCTCAGCCTGGTGCTCCATCTTCCTGCCCCATAAAGCACCGCTGTCACATCTGGAGCTCCCTGCTCCAGCAGCCTTTAGTGCATCCTTCATTTTGATGCCTCGTTCCAGGTTTTAAATAGCTGTGAGTCCCTCATTGCTCATTAGCAGGCTCAGAGAAACGGCTTTTATAGACCCATGTATTAAACAAATAAAAGACGTCAAGGAAACTTAAAAACACATCCAGCTGCTCGCAGATTTACTGCACCAACATTAAACTCTCATTAAATGCACTTTTACAAGGGCTGGCTTTATTTTTTGACTCTGAATACCTGTGACAGCGGGAAGTGGGGGTTATCAAGATCTACTGGCTAAATGAGAACATTTATTGGTGGAAGGTTTATTGGGCACGTCGTGGTGACAGTGCAGAGCATGCCAGGTGTTTTGTGGGCTGTCACGCAGGAAGGCGCTGCCAGCCTCGCTAACAGGGAGTTTATGAAGCAAATAAACATTTTTTGCTGTCTGGCTTCCTTGCTTCTCCCCCCCACAGTCTCTTTGTCTCCTAGGAAGTTATGCTAAATGTTTCAGGGCATTAAAAATTTCACTGTTTTATCCTGAGGATGTCTTCGTGCATTTAGGAGTAACCTTGTCTCAAATTCCACATTTGGAACTCTGAGGGAGTGAGATGGGGATGTCACAGGAGCACAGAACAGTTTGAGTTGGAAGAGACCTTAAGTTCAACTCATTCCATCCCTTTCCATGGGCAGGGACACCTCCCACTGTCCCAGGTTGCTCCAAGCCCTGTCCAGCCTGGCCTTGGGCACTGCCAGGGATCCAGGGGCAGCCACAGCTGCTCTGGGCACCTGTGCCAGGGCCTGCCCACCCTCACAGGAAGAATTCTTCCTAATATCTGATCTAAACCTGCCCTCTGCCAGTTTTAAGCCATTCGTCCTTGTCCTGTGACCACCCCAGGAGGGACCACATTTCCCATCAATCCTGCACAGAAATACCTTGAAACCAGATATCTCTGCCTCTGGTCCTTACTGCAGCCAAGGCCAAAGGTGCCCCATGAGGTTTGCAGAAGGGCTGGCTCTCACCTGGCTCCCATAGCCTGTGGGCAGAGGTTTTGATGGACACACCCTACAGGACAAAGCAGTGACACCTGTGTTGGCACCTCTCTTTCTCCCTCACTGCCAAGGTGCGGAGGCAGAGCAGGGAATCTGCTCACTGCAGCACATGTACTCATCAGATTCTAGATTGATATGGACAAATGTGAACAAACCAAATTGGTTTATGCCATATTTGAATTTTTATCTGCAACAATAATCTGTTTATTAGTGAATAATTCAGGGTATTAAATACTAAAACCACATCTTTGATGCTGAAAGTCACTGAGCCCCAGAGTGCTGGAGGCTGAGGGAGTGTGCTGAGCCAGGCCTGGGACATGCTGCTCATCTTCTTCATCCTTCAGCTACTGCAGATGTGGTAAGAGTGTGGACAGACCTGCACTCTGACCCAATGTGACCATCCTAGTTCTCTGAAAATAATATTTTTCCTAATATGACTTATATATATTCCATTTCTTGTTTCAAGTACAAAGTGATTTGATGGCAGAAGAGAGGGTTTATGTCTTTGGGGCCTAATTTTCTGAATACTGCACAAAAATATACATGCAATTCTTGGCAATAATTGAGATTTTGTATGCAAATTGGGTCATTCTGTGTGTGTAATTGCCCTTTCAATGCATAATTGCCCGTGGGCAGGTTTTGCAGAAGATCATATCAACTGCATGTGCAGATAAGTCACACATTTTTATTCACTTCAGGAAATGTGCACAAGCAGGAATTTAAAACCAGACACCCAAGAGGGCTGGGGACTTCTTAGCGGTCTGGAAACAATGAATACTCAGGCTGTAATCAGCAGGCAGGATTTGGTGAAGATTATGAACCTGAGAAACAGAATAAATATTTGTGATGGATGTTGAGAACATCCCATGGCACTGGAGGGGACAGCACAGGGATGGCTGTGCTGGGAGGGCCTGGCTCACCTTAACCCTTCCTTCTTCTGTGCAGGAGACAAGGGAAAGGCAAACACTCCTTTATTAATTAGCACCCCTTAATCACTTTGCAGGGAGAATGGCATTTGGACAAGCATCCCATCTCTCATCCCCTGTGGAAACCTGATTCTCCATGCACAGCAGAGAGCAGAGCCTGCTGAGAGTTAAGCCCGTGCTTAACTTTAAGCATGTTTGTTTTCTGTTCCAATTAATACAAATGCTGATTACTTAAGAGCTTTGCTGAAATGAGTCCAAAGCACCAGAATGGCCTGAATGGGAGAGGCATTTTGATATCCTGATTAGAGAAAACCTGTTCCAGGGTCTTCAAGGAATATCTACAGAATTTTTGTGAGCCATTTTCCCTTCCGCAATCTTTCTACCTAAGTTTTAAAGACACTTTTACTGAAGATTTACTGATAGAAACCTTCTACTGAGTGCATTTGATTGCTCCATATTTCAGAAACAATGTGGGAATGGAAAAATCTCTCTCTTTAGGCTCCATTATCTTAGACTCCTGTTGTTGGCATGGAGTTATAAAGAACCAATACTACCTTTAAACACCGAATAGCTTAACTGCTCAAAACATAAAATGAAAGCACTAAACATATCAGTTTTGTGTAAAAAACCCTGCACTTTTTCCCTTGTAATAAACAAATAGATATATAACAGCAGCCAAAATAAACCAGGTAAAAGCTTCAGCTCCTCTTCTCAGAGTGCTGGGCTGTAACTGCTGGACAAAAATCCATCACTGTGTGACTTTAGTCTCCGTACTGGGAATGAGGGTCGCTGTCTGTTCACAGCCTCCAGTGACAGAGTGGGTCATTTCAAGGGTTAGCAGTGAGGAAATACTGTCCCTGGAATTAGGGTCCCCTTGCCAAGGGTGTGTGTCCAGCAGTGCTGCAGGGAGCACAGCCTGCCCTCCCGTTTTCTGTTGCAGTCACGATCGTCCTGGTTGGTGATTAAATTCTTCTGGGCAAACCCCGTCTGTTTGTGATAAATTTGATAAGATAAATGATTTTTCTAGACAAAGGAAATGCAAGATATCTCATCTATCTGGACCAAAGATGCCATTTGATATAGTGCCACATGGGAAATTATCAGCTCAGCTGAAAGCGCTGAGAATTTATACAGGGGCTGTGAAGTGGGGACAGTACTGGCTAAAGGGGAGCCCGTGACAGGGAGCAGCAAAAGGGGAATTATCACTCAGAAGTGAGGTTACCAGCAAACATCCCTGAGGACCAGGACTGGATCTGAACATATTTCATTTCTGCATTGACCTTGGAAGGGAATGAGGAGAGTGACAATGACACTTGGAGCCCAGGCGATGGAAGGTGCATCCTCAATGCAAACCAGGATGGGGCTGTTAACTTGAAAACTGAACCTGGGGACTGACCTTGGAAACTGAAGCAATAGAAAAGGCATAAAATACAATAATATATAATGTATGGAGGAGTACTTATGGAGTGGTAATGAAAATTCCAGCTATTTGTTAGAAATGACTGAGGAAGAGAAAGATCTGAATGTACTTGGGCATCACAGGTTAACCATTAAGTGGCAATTATATGGTTTGAAGGAAAAAAAAAGATCAGATATACCCAATTGACTTTTTCAGTTAAAGCTACAGGTCTAGAGAAGCACTAATTCAATTTCACAAAGGTAGGCTTGACCTCATCAGAATAGTGTGTACAGTTCTCTTCCCCCTAGAGTGAGAAGGAAGAATTCAAACAGTAAATGGTGCCATTTAGGGCATTTAGGGGATTTAGGACAATCAGAGGAATGCAGGGACTGTCCAGCATTTCCAGAGAGGAAAAAAGCACTTAGTTTAGTTAGGTAAAGATTGGGAGTAGAACATAGGGAGGGGCAAACACTCAAAGAGAAGATTGCTGCTGAAAAGAAATAGCAGTGATGGGCACAAGGACAAATGACTTAAATAAGCCAGGAGTTAATTTAGGCTTGAAATTAGAGGAAGATCAATGTAGGAACAAGTGGGGGCAAACCCCTTTAACAGTAATGTGAAATAAAACATGAATGGTGTATTACAAAGGTTTTAATGGAGCTGGAAGAGGATCTGGGTGTCAGGACCAGGGACATGTTCCTGTGTGGTGTTTTTTGGGAAGGACTGAGCACTGTGGCTGCAATGTGCTGTGTAATGGCAGCCCAGGGGCATGTAAAAATTTCTGTCTATAGGGAAGTTGGAGGAATAGCAGCTCATAAAACAGACACCTTTGAAAGTAAGCCTGAGGAAAACTATTTGGGATCACCATTGTACACTTGGTTTAAGCCTCTAAACCATCCACTGAAAGAAGCAGAGATTGGATTGTGAGAGTTACCTGCCCTGACTGAGGGCTCTGTGTAGCCAACAGCCCATGCTCAGCATCAGCAGAGAGGACACTTACAGAAAATACACATTTTTGCCAAAACCTGACTCTGGTCATGAATGATTCATGACTGGAAAACAAGGCTACATTCATCAGATAATTGATATGTAAACCACTAGTTCCAGCAGGCCCAGATGCCCGTGGGTCAGAGCTGCAATGAGCCTCTGGCAGAGGGAAGGATGCTCTGCTGTGTCCCCATTAGCCTGGCACAGGCCCTCATGGCAGGGCAGGAGGTGCTGGTGCTGCTGAGCACTGTGGCCCTTCCTGGCTGCCAGCAGCTGCTGCACAGCCTTGGCTCAGCCAGGGCAGCCTCTGTGGGTGCTGAGCTCACTGCAGGAGCTTTGATTTGAGCAGTGATGGCAGAGCTCACTGGAACCCAAGTGCCAAAATCCTTGTTCTCACCATGACTGGGCTGTGCTGGGTGGGAAGGGAACAAGGGACTGCTGGCTGAGCTCGTATATGCTGCAGTTTTCTGGGGCAGAAGGAGGTTTTCAAGGTGTGCCTGCAGACCTGCTCATGGCAGAGGCCAAGGGCAGTGGCACCCAAGCACACTGAGTAAAAGCAGAGTATTTTCACAGAGGTTTGAGGCTGGGAAGTTAAACCACAGCCTACACTAATTGCTGTGTCACTGATGTTCCATTCATTGCTAAAATGCAGTGCAGGGTCACCAGAAACTTCCCCCACTGCTGCAATGAGTAATGAACTGCACCTAGAGAAGGAGAGGATGAGAGACTTCACCTGTCCTTGGTGTTTGCCATGGCCCTGCCTAAGGCAGCTTATGGAGCTATATAAATCCTCCAAAAAATTAGTTCCCTTTCATGAAGTTTCCCTTCTTTCCTGAAGTCTGTTTGTTAAGCCCTGGCTCTTTCTATTCTATTTATTTTCCATGTAACGAAAGCATTTTCCCATGGCCTGGTCAACTAGCAAACAAAAATTAAGTTTCACCAGTGAAAAAAGTAACCTCCTCTAGTATTGGTCTGCCAGTTTAGTTGCAGAAGAGTGCTGAACCTGCTGCAGGACATAATAGACAGCAGAAATACATTTCACCTGCAAGTAAAGGGCTTGGAACCTATGAAATTTAACTGCATGTGCTCACCCACCCCACTCACCTTGTACCAAGCTACCCTACCAATTAGCTTTTTAAAACCTCTTTCTTTATAGGCAGTTAGATGAGATGGACAGCTGATCTGACCCAGTAGTGCTGCTGTTATTTTTTTATTAGAAATAGGCTGAGTTAATAGCAAATTTATACCAGCTTCCAGCTGGAGCTGCTCCAAGGCTGTGCAGCTGCAGAGTGATGTGGCCAGTGGGGAGCACACATTCCTGTTGAGAGTCTGACTTCCCTTCTGCATTGCTGGGCCCCCAGGAGAATTTTGCAGAAGAAGTAAAAAGTCCTGTAATATCACTGGGTGAGCCAGACAAATTGGTTGCCCATATCCACCTGTAGATGATCTGTGTTGGATGTAGGAAATGAGCCAGGAGGCTTTCTGGGCATGAATAATGGGAATGTGTTCTAATGCTCTGCTTCCTCCTGCCTTGGAGGAAAACATGTGAGGTGACCCCAGTGTCCTGACCCCACTGTGCAAGCTGAGCCCCACTGGGAAGGCAGAACTCCTGTCCTCAGGGCCGTGCCCAGGTTGTCCTGCTGGAATTAGCACAATACAGACCACAAGTCTTTCACATCACTGTTAAAGGGGTTTCCCCCCACTTGTTACTACATTGTTCTTCCTCTAATTTTAAGCCAAAATCATCTCCTGGCTTATTTAAGTCATTTGTCCTCGTGCCCATCACCGTTATTTCTTTTCAGCAACAATTTTCTCCTGCGAGTGTTTGCCCCTCCCTATGTTCCAGGCCACAATCAATTCAGTTTGTGCTTTGTGCCCTGCCCCACCCTGGGGCTGCTCCTCTGCAGCCTCATTTTCGGCAGAGCATTTTTACTTTTCCATTCCCTTTGTCCTGTGAATATGGACACCTCCAAAATGTCTCACCTCACTGGTTTCCTACTCACCTGGTTTTCCTACCCTTGCTTTCTAAACTGATTCCCTTTGCATCTGCCCTTCCTCAGGGCTCTCACTAACACCAGAGTTCCCTTCATGGACTGGTTCCTTCCTCCTCTGGTGCTTGCAGCTCCCTGCTCTATCTATCCCTCCTGCCCACCCATTTATTTTTAGCTCTTTTCTCACACCACTGCACTGATTTCAGCCCTCCCCAGCAATTTTTAAAAGACATTCTGTCTCCAGCCTACCTCTGCATGTAGCTTATACAGTTAAACATAGGAAGTTTTCTCCTCTGAAAAGAGGCTAAATAGAGTTAGAAAGGGACCTTTTAGACACTTCCCTCACATCTTCTTTTGGCTCTCCAGATGTGGGCAGATGTGTTGACTTTCTTCTTAGCAAACACATCAGGCTGTTTGCTATGGATAACTTCAGAGATCTGGTAATTCCCTGAATTTTTAGAAATAAATTATATTTGCTATCAAGAGTTTCTGTGGCATTTGCTCTTAAAGCTATTTCATATCTACCTATATCCACTATGGATTTTTAGTTTCCACATTCATATGTTAAGAGAGAAATGACAAAAGCAAAAATGCCCTTTTGGATGCTAATCTACAGAGTTTCAATAACCAAATATTTCTTTTTAAGATGGTAGAGGCAGTGACCATCTTCTAATTCACAGCATTATTTCCTCTCTGAAATTTTCACAGCACAGGAGATTGTTGCTGCCAACACATGCCAAGAAGTTTGTTAATTGTCATCCCTACCTTCCAAAGCTGTTATTGAGCCTGAAACCACTGCAGTGATAGCTGAGCTTGTTTGCAGCATGAATATTACAAGTATTTTCCCCACAGCTCTGCATTGCCTTCTGGTCCTCACTTCAGTGTTGGCTAAGCTGTCATTTACAGGAGTGGTGCTGTCATTACAATATTTGATATTTTTCTGAGCGTAGCTGTCGTTGTAAGCACATTATGTACTTCCCAAGGAAACTTGCTGTTTGTTTCTTGCCATGAAGCTGGTGGCACTGCCAAGTGGCAGGTGTGGATAAAGCCACCTGTGAGTTCAGCATGGCTGGAGCATCAGGCAGACAAGCTGCCACTGGGTCAGCCTGGCCTGGGCCAGCACCTGACAGAGGCACATCTGTGTTTGTGATGTACTGCACCTCCAGACATCCCAGATGTTCTGCCATGGGCACTGCCAGGTGCTTTTTACAATCTAGACATTATTTGATGGAGACTGGGATCTTGATTACTGGTTTTATTTTTAAATTATCATTTATGCTGTTTTGATTTGTTCTCGTGGTTTATAGAATCATAGACACATTTAAGTTGGAAAAGCCCTCTAAGACCACAGAGTCCAACCACTAACCCAGTACTGCCAAGCCTAGTGCCACATCTCCACATCTTTTACCCATCACAGAATCACAGAAATGTGTGTTCTTATGGGTCAAACCACAGTACTCACCCCACTTGTCCCATAGCCAAGTCCCCTAGTTTGCTGAGAAAGACACTGCAGACCTTCCCAGTTTACCAGACCATTTCTCTTTCACAGAATTCACAGAATTCACAGAATTCACAGAATGACCAGGTTGGAAGAGACCTCCAAGATCATCGAGTCCACCCCAGCCCCAAGTCCTCAACTGAACCCTGGCACCCAGTGCCACATCCAGGCTTTGTTAAACACACCCAGGGATGGGGACTCCACCACCTCCCTGGGCAGCCATGCCAGAACTTTATCACTCTTTCCATGAAAAACTTTTTCCCAATCTCCAGCCTGTATTTCCCTTGGTGCAGCTCGAGGCTGTGTGCTCTGGTTGTGTCAGTGCTGCTGGAGAAAGAGCCCAGGGCCAGCTGAGCACAGGCACCTTTCAGGAGCTGTGAGAGTGATGAGGGCAGCCCTGAGTCTCCTTTTCTCCAGGCTGAGCACCCCCAGCTCCCTCAGGGCTTCCTCACTCACAGGGTTTGTGTTCCCAGCCCCTCTCCAGCGTCGTTGCCCCCTCTGGACGTGCTCAAGCATCCCATTGGGAGATTTTGTTTGTTCCTTGCAGGGCTTTGTTGGCTCCAGGTTTTGCAGAGCAGTTACCAGATTTCCTCTGTTCCTCCATTCCAGGACATGGCTTCATTCCAGTAACACTGATGGACAGCAACTTTGGGAAAGCTGCTGTTGAATTTTCTGTGTAGTGTTTAACTCTTGTTTTTCTAAATGCTCAAAGTTTACTTGCCAAAACCAACAGTTTCATGCAGTTTCTGTTTGCTGCTTCCTAGAAGTGGTTTGTCCACTTAACTTTTGCTTTTTGCTGTCAAAAATCTTCCATTGTTGATCCCTGATATGGGTTCCAGCTGCTGTAACCTGACCTTATAAACCTTGGTGAGTGAATGTTTTCCTCTCATTTCTTTGAGAAGCCCCTTTGCCTTCATGATCCATTTCCTTCCCCTTGTCTTGATTTGTGTGGCATTTTCCAGCATTGCTCTTTGTTTTATGAAGGATTTCTTCTGCAGCTTTTGTGAGGATATTTTGGAGAGGCTGATAGTGCTGTTTCAAGCCTCTCACACACTCTCTAGATGACCTCACCTCCCCTGACTTCAGGTTCATTTACCTGTAAGCTGGCAGATGCTGCTGCTGCTCGATAGCATCCTGCAGGAAGATGTGTGACCTGTAAATCAAAGCCTTGTAGCAGCTGATTTATTCTTTAGTTCAAATTGAAATTGATCCTCTGCTTGTCTTACAGCTTTCACTGTCAGTTTGGTTAATGAATTAGGATTTTATTTGGGTCTGTAGTTTAGTCCCATACCTTTCCATGCAAATTCTGGTTCCCTTTCCCCTCACTCAGTCCATACCAGTGGTGGCTGTGCAGCTGCAGCTGATAGTGGGGTAAATGTCACCAATCTCTCACTGCTTGCATTTTCATAATCAACTCAGATATTTGATTGCTTTTCCTCACAGTGGTTGATTTTTCTCAGCAGAAATCTCCCATTGTTTAGAGGAACTCATGCCTGGGTTTTCATCAGAGTCTCGAGACAGCTCCAGACCTGACCCTGCCTCCCCTCCCCATGGCTCCTTGGAGGTGTGTGATGGTAGATAAATTACAGTCAGCTGGCTGCAAACCTGGCTATAAGCAATTCTTCTGACATGCAAATTGCTGAAAATTATTGGTTGTGCTCTACTAACACCAAAGCATCCACATAACCTAAACATTTAAAGCTCAGTGCAAACTGCTGCAGGGGCATTGATGCTCCCAGCAGGACTGGGAGGGAGTGCAGCAACAGATGATATTATATTTATTGTTTTATGCATCTTAGGGCTCAGCATAGGTCCTATAGGTTGATCCGGTGCAACTTCCTTGGTATTTTCCTGCCTGCTGGGATCACAGGAATTCTGCCTCTCCCTGGGATGTCTCTCACTTTATGTTCTCCTTGGTGGTGTCTCCAGTGCTCAGGCAGCTCCACACCTCCAGCTGGGAGGTCTGGTTTGTCTCTTCAGCTCTTGCAAGAGTCTCAGGAACTGAACCCAAGACATAAACCTTTAAAATTCTCCCAAAATCAAAGACATTCTTTCTGTGACTTCATGAATTCTCAGGAGGAATTGCTGCCTAAAATAATCCAGTGGCACCCAGCCAGGAGCACATAGTACAAATCAAGTCTCATTACCTCAAGTTAGAGGCACAGAATGAATTCCAGAATGGTTTGTGTGGAAGGGACCTTAAAGCCCAACTCATCCCACCCCTGCCATGGCAGGGACACCTTCCACTGTCCCAGGCTGCTCCCAGCCCTGTCCAGCCTGGCCTTGGACAATTCCAGGGATCCAGGGGCAGCCCCAGCTGCTCTGGGCACCCTGTGCCAGGGCCTCAGCACCCTCACAGGGAAGAATTTCCTTCTTTCCTTCTAAGAATTTTCCTTTTGTTTTCAGTTTGAAGCAATTCTCCTTGTCCTTTCACTATCTGACTCTAGAAAAAATTACTCTCCCTCTTTATGGCCTTCAGGGAAACTCTCAGTCATCTACAGAAACTGTAAAGCAGAGGCAATGTGCTAAAAGAGTTATAAAAAAAGGGGGAAAGCTGAAAGTCGTCTTGAGATTGGTACTGAAACTTAGTAACTTCTGTTTTGCTCTGGGGTCAAAGCTCCACACTGAAGTGGTGACAATGTGGGATTTCCTGCATGCAGCAAACATCCACAGGGGAGAGCAGCATCCTTGTCAGCCTCCTCCTTCAGATTGAAAGGCTAAGGTGGACCAAGTCTAAGAGTGGACCAAGTGTGCTAGTGTTCACAGGGGTCCCAGGACAAGGGAAGAGATGAGAACCTTCACTCCATGTTTCAGAAGGCTGATTTATTATTTTATGATATATATTATATTAAAAGAAAATTATATATTAAAACTATACTAAAGAATAGAAGAAAGGATTTCATCAGAAGGCTTGAAAGGAATAGAAAAGAATGGAATGATAATAAAATCTTGTGACTGACCAGAGAGTCTGAGACAGCTGGACTGTGATTTGCCATTAATTAAAAACAACCACATGAGACCAATCACAGATCCACCTGTTGCATTCACAGCAGCAGATAACCATGGTTTACATTTCATTTCTGAGGCCTGTCAGATTCTCAGGAGAAAAATCCTGTCAAAAGGATTTTTCATAAAATGTCTGTGACAGACCAAGTCCAAGAGTGGAGCGGCTGCTGAACCTCAGTGTCAGATGCTTTAAGAACAACAGAAAGGCTTTACCTGGCTGCCTCTGCTGCACCCTTTCTGTTGGTAGTTTCCTTTCCCACTGTTTTGGAAGTGCCCCCTTCCCCCAGCCCTCCCTGAGTGTTAAATCCTGACACTGCAGCTGAAGCTGTGTGTGCAGCATCTGCTCTCCTCCCCCTTGCATCACATGCACGGCCTCTATTTATAGCAGGAGCGAAGTTTTGTTCTTATGCATCATTCCAGCCAGCAGAAAGCAAAACAGAAGGAGAAGCTGATGCAGGAAAATGTTCCCTCAAGTCACATTTTCAACAGAGAAAGGAGCAACAGCCTCCTGCCCTTTGCAGTGCCCTCACAGCCCAGAGTGTCCATCCAGGATGCTCCACTGGCCACTGGGCCATGGCCAGGTTCCTCCTGGAGGCCACCATGCCACAGTAATGAGCACATTCAAATTGAGCCAAGTGTATTTAGTTTTTAGAAGACTGGCATAAGTCATCTTTATTGAATATAATTTAGTTTTAACATATTGCTCTGTGCTTGAGTTATTATCTTCACTGTGCTTGGAGAAATAAATTACATTGAAGCCTTTATTTTTGACCTGTGACATCAATACACGCCATGGACAGATTCCAAAATCTTATCAGCTTTGGCATGGCTATTAAATTACAGTGGTGAACAAACCTCTTTAGAAATGAAAAATGCTTTTGGAGCTTTGACCTTTTACATTTCAATTCGTAAAGAGCCCAGTGCAAATGGGAAATGCTGATCAAAATCCAGTTACTTTAATCTTCTGGGGTGTCCTTTCTGCGGAAGAAAAGAACAAAATGTATCTTCTTGCTTTGTAGCCCTTCAGATCTTGACACCAAACTTTGCTTGCAACTCTGAGATTTGGTGTTGGAAGCAGAGCTTGAAAGCACAGAATATGGCAAATCAGCCAGAGTCACAGAATTTCCACAAAGAAACCTACTGCAAGATAAAGATATTAATTAAAATTGGACAAAGGCACACAGCTGTTCTGCTGCACCAGGGCTGTGTTCAGTGGTGTTCCAAGAGGATGTGTGAGGATCTGCAGTAATTTTCATCTCTGCTCCTCTTCCCTGAGAATGCACCGAGGCCTTGTCTGCCTGAAAGATGAGGAATTGTACCCGAACTGGTATTTTATGTACTCTTAACCCAAGTATTTCAGTATTCTGAAGCCAGCACAGCAAGATTTGGGCTGTTTTCTCACTTCTCCCACTGTCTTCACAGAGCCATTTTCCCATTTTTAAAAAAATCCTGACTGATTCCTTGTGATGCCCAATCAGATGGGGAGGGACACTGGGGTGCAAGGACACAGTTTAGGAGCAATATTGCACTTGGCTGAGGGAGCTGTAGGGACAGGTCTATAACAAAATGAAGCAGGTTACAGAAATATTATTCCCATCACCCATGATTTTGACCTTCCCTTGCTCTTTTCCACGTGAAGCACAAGATTTGGCTGGCTGTGCTCATGGGGGAAGGATGAGGGGGTTCCCAAATCTCCACAGTGCAAGTGGAGATTTAACCCAAATATTTCAGTATTCTCAAGCCAGCACAGCAAGATTTGGGCTCTTTTCTCACTTCCCCCACTGTCTTCACAGAGCCATTTTCCCTTTTTTAAAAAGTTCTGCCTGATTCCTTGTGCAGCACATGGTGATGCCCAGTTGGATGGGGAGGCACACTGGGGTCCAAGGACAGAGTTTAGGAGCAATATTGCAGAGCTCTGGGTGTCACTTGGCTGAGGGAGCTGTAGGGACAGGTCCATAATAAAATGAAGCAGGTTACAGAAATATTATTCATATTACCCATGGTTTTTACCTTCCCTTGAGGGTTTGGCTGCCTGTGCTCATGGGGGAAGGATGAGGGGGTTCCCAAATCTCCACAGTGCCATTCCCCTTGTCCTTTCACAGCTCTGAGGCACCTTTAGAGTGCTGAAAATTCATTCCTTTCTCATCAGTCCTCTGGCTGTGCTTGCTTTCAATGCTATTTAATAGGGCTTTCTGTATTTCTTACAGCTTTTGGAGAGAGATATTTTTTCTACTGCTGATGAGAACAAAACCACAAGTTACACTGAAATTAATGAATACAGCTGGACAAAGACCCAGTTGCTCCTTATTAAGCTTTAATTAAACTGTAGCACTACAGAGAGGCAGAGGAGATTCTGGGTTGTTTGTGATGTTTCAAGTGAGTAATTCCACCCTAGGACATCCATCAGCAATGCTCATTTAAATTCCACTTTAATCCTACATTACCTTTGCAGAGCCAGGGAAAATCTTGACATCCCAAAGAAGGAACAAGCCAGTTTCTTTTGTTGAATCAGAAAACAAGGATGGCCCCAACAGCCTGGGGCACGGAAAGGTTCCCTAGAGCTGGGAACATAGAGAAGATAATTGAGTTTACTGATGCACCAAATGGGATTTACATTTCTAAATGAGTAATTATGGTCAATAAATTCACCAAGAGCAACACAGATGTTAATTTTTTGGTTTTGGTATATTCTAGGTACCATGTTGGACCTAAATTATGGACAGCAAGTGGTTAACAGGTCTGCAAGGCTGGTCTGTTGGACAGAGAGCTAAAATAAAGCACCGTGCTGCAGGAAAAACCTAATGTATGTAAATTGAATGCCAATTGATTAAACATATTCATTGAGGTTTCACATCTAGGTCATAAGTAATGTATCTATTACATACTTGTTAAACCTCATTAAATAATTGCCTAGTGGTATTTAACATGCAATAAGTATCTCCTGAAATTCAGCTTAAATGTATTCCTGCATTTGCTTAGGAACTTGCCTGAGTGAATTGATTGAAGATTTGAATAAAAGGGATCTGCTGTATGGTGGTGTGAGATATCCCAGTAAATCTGCTAGAAGACACAGGGTATCTGCACAATTATCCATGTAATTCCATGCAGAGGGAAGGATTAGTCTCTACAAAGCTGAGCTCAGGGATGGAGAGCTGGAGCCTGCAGGACAGAAGCAGAACAGGAGACCTTGGAAGAGTTTTCCAAGGTATATGGACTCGGAGCTGCAAATTTTACTTTTATTTTCATAGGTGAAAAATGTTTGCTACAAATCTCAAAGTTTATCCCCAGGTACAGGGCGCACTTGTTGCTGGTGAATTATTAGCAACGTCTTGCAGTTACAGGCTCTGGAGCGAAACAGCTCCAGTCACCTCACCAACATAAATTAAAGACTCATGGGGTCTGTGGGAGGCAGCCACTTTATATCATCCATTGCTCATCGAAGGCATAAGCAAACTCAGGCACTGAGTTTAAATTATTTGCCTAGGCTGTCTCAGGAAAATCGATGGGGAGCATCAGCCAGAAAATTCAGACACATCTACCTCTCAGCCAGGGCTGTGCCAGGTAACCTCCAGTGAGTGCTTCAGCCTGGGTGTGCCAAGTGCCCCTGCAGAACAAAGGGCTAAAATGTGCCTCTGCTCCTGCAGAGCAGCCTGGAAACTTCCCATTCCCCTCAGCCCAACGCACCCGGGCTCCTCCGCAGCCAGAACTAATCATGAGCAGCTAAAAACAAAAATAAAGCAAAATAAAAAACCCCCAAAAAACCCAAACCAATGAAAGTAAAAATATGTTTATCAGCTACAGCCTGATTTTGATGGGTCACAGATGTCTGCTTGTGGCACAAATGAGCAGCCTGTGCAATGGATGGTCCTTCCATCCTGCTCAGGATGTTGGGCCAGGCCCTTGGGAGGATTATTCTTCACAGGATCTTCCTGGAGAGCCCCACTGAGCCCCAAGGCAAGGGGAAAATTCCCCTTTTCCTCCTCACTCCTCTGAACTCTTTCCAGTCCCCAGGGAGTCCTGGGGGCATCCAGCTGGAGATGAATTCCCATTAGCACCTCTCCCATCCCACACAGACCTGATCTTGTAATTAAAGCACTTTAATCATCCCGTGGAGCAATTCAGACTGATTCCTGAGAGACCAGCGAGACAGAAGTGTGACAATGACTAAGAACCCTAAATATCTAAGTTGGTTTTTTTCCCTGTGATATTTTACAGACATGAGTTAGAAATGTTGCTGAAACCTGCTGATTTCCCCCCCCCCACAGCTAATTATCTAATTTTTTTAAGCTTCAAGGGAATTTCTAGCCAAAACTTTAGTAGAAGGATGAGAGCAAACACACGGGGGAGCACTTAGACTGTAACATCTGGAGTGCTCCATACACCCAGCTCGTGTATCTGAAATGCCCATTTCAGTGGAAAACCTGCCTTTTCAAAAACCCCCATTTGTTCTGAAGAGTTCACCGTTTCCCAGAAACCAAAAGCACCACGTGGAATTTTCTAAATGCCAGGACCACAGGGTGACCCACTCTCTCTGTGCAAGAAAAGAGGAGCACTTTTAGAAAGTCCCAGTATTCTCAACAACAAAGAAATGCTGAATTTTGAAGCCTGTTTCCACTAAATGCCTTTAAAAAAAAAATTTTACTCTCAGCTCTATAGTTGGAAATGTCTTTCAACAAGCTTTGCATTTATATTGGGTTGCCAGTTTGCCTAATCTTCGATGTCCAGCTCAGCAAACTCCTCTGTTTGGAAAGGTATCTCCTAAAATGCAGATTTGAGACTTAAAAGAGGGTATTTAGTGTGTCCACCATATGAGTGAAGCACTTGGCCCCCACAATAAATTCCCTGCATTTGCAGAGTTTTTGTCATGTTTGCACAGCAAACATTTGTGAAATCGATTTAATGGTTTAATTTTTCCAGTGCTTGTGAAGATAGGTACTTCAGGAACATTGCTTAATACACAGCCAAAGCATAAACCCAGCCACTAAACAGTATTATATAATTAAATTTCTATTTAATGGTGTTTATGCTGCTGTTTGGAAGCTGGAAATGTGATATATGCACACCCCTCATAACAGGTGTGTTGTAATGTTATTAGCAGGCAATGATGCTAACGCTTTGAGTTCCTCTAATTTGTGCATTATTAAAGAATCCTTGCCTCATTCTCACATAACAAATTCCAGAATTACCTTCACAGAGGTAAATACCACAATGCTAGAATAACTATTGCCTCTTTGCAGCCATCAGCTGTGCCACAAAACTCTCTGTAAGACACAGGTGCAGCACTTCTCCATCCTCCCCAGCCTTGCCCACAACTCAGTTTGTGTTTAATAGGACCCAAGAGAGGGCAGAGATGAGGAAAAAGGGGTTTTAAGCACATACTCACAAATACAGTAAGGAAATAGCACAGGAAATAACATTCCTCTGGCTCTTTCCTGGAACAACAAAGGGTTCTGAGGCTGAGGAAGAGTGTGGCTGAAGGGAGAGGAAGGCAGGCATTTTTATTACCTGGTAAAGTGAAGAATTAATTGAAAGGAGTAGCACATTTCACTTATTTTATATAATCTGTTGTATTTAAATGTTAATATTAAGGTTTGGTAACACTCCAGAAATGGGATAAACATCTTATAGTGGGACCAGGGACATAGAACTTTTAGCATATATAGGATTATGCAGGTGATGAGTTCTGGGCTCCTTGGAATAATGGAATATTTTGGTGGAAAAAGCCCTCTGAGATCACCAGGTCCATCCACTAACCCAGCACTGCCACGTTCACCACTGAACCATGTCCCCACTGCCACGTCCACACATCTGCTGAACGCTTCCTTGGAAGTCCACAGGCAGGCTATTGTGTTTCAACACTTCTGGATGCTCCTAAGGCTGTGTTTATGAAGGTTTCCAAATGGAAAATAACAATATTTCTCTTTCTTGCACTGATGCTTATTTACAGTCAGCAGGGTTAATGGAAAATTGTTATCGTGATGATTTAAGAATGGATTTTACAGAAAAACAGAAAGATCTGGTGCCTTTTTCATCACATGGTTAGAGAAAAAGATCTTTACATTATTTTTTGCTGTGGATGGGTTCAATATTCTTAACAAAACAAGGTCGATATCTTGATCTGCATTGTTTAAATGTGAAAACAGAGCCAAAGTGTGCTGCTTCTCTGGGGTTATGTACAATGCAGTGTCACAGGCTGCTGATGGAGTGGCAGGTACATCACAGGTGTGAATTTCTCATTAGGAAATACCTGGAAAGCAAAGAGAAATGGTACTCACTTTAATCAAATAAATGAGCTAAAAATATGGTGGTGATAAAATGCTGTTTAATCTGATCTCATGGACAAAAACTGCTCTGTGCTGTAAAATATAATAATGATTTCTCTCCAGCCTATTACACTTCTTTGTGTTCCTGCAGCAGAGCGGAGAGAGCAGGAGCTTTCAAAAATTTCCTTCTGCAAGGAGGTTTTAAATAGTGTCATGCAAACCTTTCCTGGCAGAGCAGGCAGCTGCAGCTCCCTTGTGAGGGGAAGGGGAATAACACAGACAGGGCAGGGCTGGAGGTGGGATGCTCCAGCACCAGCAAGCCATAATAAGGATTTTGACAGCCAAAGGCACCAGAGAAATGATAAATCATTTCAGGAGTCTCTGAAAGAGCTGGGTGGAGTGCATTCCAGGGATCAGCTCAGCTCAAGTAAGCAGAAGTGAAGCGCAGTGAAAGGAAAAAGGAAACAATTTAAACTGCTCAGGTGTGGTAAATTAACTGTAGGGAGGCAGGAGAGCAACAAGGTGTCACTGCCAACAAGGCATCCCTTCCGTGAGCAGTGGTGGCCAGAAAAGCAAACAAAATGTTGGTTTGCATTAAGAAAAAGCTCGAGGAAAGCACAGAATTATTCCTTATCTGTAATATGAAGTGACACCACACTATGGATCCTCTGCTCAGCTTTACTCTCCAGTCTTACAGGAAGAGAGAGCAGGAATAAAACAGGTCTGGGGAAGGCAATGAAAATGATTAAGTGAACAGAAAGTTGAAGTGTGTGGAAAGATTAAAATATTAGAACTATATATCTTAGACATTAGAGGAATAAGGGGCAATGACAGAGAGAAAGAAAAAATAGCAAAGTGATGATAGAGATATAAAAAATAGCAGAAGGTTTAAAGAAGGTAAGTCAAGCACTCCTCTTCCTTGAGCAGGAGGTGTATAAGATGAAACTAAAAATCAATAGTTTAGACCTTCTTTACACACTGAGAATACTCAAGACTGATGTGGTATTTTCGGGGTCCCCCATCGTGGGGAGGAAAGATGAATCTGACTCCATGTTCTTAGAAGGCTAATTTATTATTTTATGATATTATACTATATTAAAGAATATATACTAAACTATACTAAAGAATAGAGAGAGGATACTTACAGAGTGCTACAAAGAATGATAATTAAAAACTTGAGACTGACTCCTCAGAGTCCTGACACAGCCTGACTGTGTTGGTCATTAAGTCAAAACATTTCACTTGTTGGATAAACAATCTCCAGCCACATTCCAAAGCAGCAAAACACAGGAGAAGCAAATCAGATAAATATTGTTTTCCTTTTCCTCTGAGGCTTCTCAGCTTCCCAGGAGAAGGATCCTGGGCAAGGGGATTTTTCAGAAAATATGACAGTGATGGGCTGGCATCTGTATAAATGGTGTCCAAGTGTACATTTGAACAATAACCTGCAACAGGTAAGAACCCTCAAGTCCTGGTCTCTTAGTTCATGAATGGATTTACTGCCTCCGCCCCTGGATCAGCAGGCAGAATGAATTTGAGAGAAAAATACAATATTATGTATCTCTGCACTGAGATAGAGATCAGGGGTGGTGGTTTTTTTTATTCTTTGGAATTAATGAAGTAGAAACATCTCTGTGTGAAATCTAAGCAACAGGAATTATGCTCAGTGCGTGTGCCAGTAGATATCTGAGATACATCCCAGACAGACACCACACCTTTCCCAGCAGACTGTTCTACGTGCTACAAGATAACAAAGAGCAGATTTCTAAAACACTTCCAGAGCTGTCCAGAACCAAATCAGATGGCTGGGTGTGGATCAGTGCTGGGAGAGGTGAGCTCACATCACACCAGGTACCACGGCCCAGCTCCGGGGCAGGAGAAGGCCGAGCTTCCCAGGATCACCACAGGAAATCCTGTGCCCAGCCCCATCCCAAGGCCCTGGCAGCTGCCCTGACTCTTTGGCATGGTGAAAGAGAGATGGGAGACTGATGGAAGGCACTGCCATCACCTCAGAATGTAAAGCTGGCCCTACTCTTTGGCATTTATTATAAAGTGTATTTCACTGCGCCAGCAATGCTCTGGGCTGGGCATTTCCAGGGAATTGTTACACTTCTCCAATGGTTAATCACTTGGCCTTTGGTCTCCTGCCTTATAACTCTGTTTGACACATCCTATAATTACTACTTGGAGAGTTTTATTACTTAATTATGCAATCAGCTATTGCTATTTAACATGCCATCAATCCCTCCCCACCAGCCCTCCCATAAGCCCCCAAACAAGTTTCCCTTTTCAATCCCATTTCTCAAAAATTTTCCACAAAGAATGTACTGCTGGATTTGTGCTTTGATGAATAAGGTGTAAAATTTTCGAGTGCACAAAATCCTTGCTGATTTTCAGTGCCTCTCCCACTCCTCCACTCCCGAGCCCTTTGATTTCAGGCTGTGATAATATATGTAGTCACATTTACCAATGCTGGCAGAAAGCAGAAAGAGCACCTCATCCTTTTTACTACAGCTCCTAAAAACAAATTAAGACTCCACCAGACAAGCTGTTGGCATGTGTGAACATCTGCCTGGCACTTTGTGAGCTGCTTGCAGAACACTCCCAACCCCTGAACCGTGTCCTCTTATGGATTTGTGGCTCAGCCCTCTCCACCCAGTGCACGTTTTTGCTGCAGCCATGAACCATTCCAGCACACTTTATATACCAGGTTTGCTGCTGTTGAGTCACTGGAAGAAGATGAAGAGAACGTTGCCATGCCATTCAGGAGGGTTTGGATTTGGGGAAGAGCGCTCAGCCACTCCTTATTCCATGGTCCTCCCATCAGCAGAAGCAAGGCTGAGGTTCTGCAGTGGTTCCTGGAGGGAAAAAAACCACAGTGAAAAATAATTTTAAACCAACATGGTTGTCATCCCCAGTCCCCAGTGCAGGGTGTGCTGATTTATGACAAGCTCCCAAAGCTGCCCCCAGACTGTTTGACAGCCCAGACAGACAGAGATTCTTAATAGCATGAAGTGCAGACCCGTCCCCTTCCACCTCCAACATCTCCCCTGCACCAGGACCTCAGCTCCACATAAATCTGCTGTGCCTGTGCCAGGGGAATTGTCTCCTGGCCTCCTGCAGCTTGTAAGGGCTGTTTCAGGAGATAGAATTAGAACCTTGATGCTTGGTATTGATCTCTGTTTGATTTATATTCCCCTGATCTGATTTTCTGTTCGGCGTTATGAGTATAAATCAAAAGTAATGCCCACAAGAGTCAGGAGTTACACTGGCTTTAGACTTGTGCAAGTGAAATTGAGGTTCCTTAACTCCAGGCTGTTCTGGTGAAGAGGGAGGGCACAGTAAAAAGATCAGGTGCCTGACGCATGGGAAAACAAAATATCCACTCAGTGTAGGATGTAGTCTTCAGCCATTCCTTTATTTTACTTCCTGAAGCTGGATTTCAGGTGAAGGAATTCCTGGAGTCTCTCTCCTACAGTTAGTTTGGAAACATCCTTGTCTGCAATAGCCAGATCCTCCCTTTTGGACCTCCATTTGGGAGCTGAGTTAAAATTTCCTTGTGGGATGTGAGGAGGTGTCCTAGGAGAGACATGAAATGTCCCTTTGCAGTGTGATTTCCAATGTGTGACCATTGTCACTTGGATAAAAACCCACAAAGACACCAAAACTCTGTCATCATTTTTATTTCCAAGGCAGTCTTTGATGGCCATTCATGGTCATATCCAAGGGACTGGAGACTCTCTTTACAAAATTTGCTGCATCTTTCTAAGATCATTCTTCAGATGTCCTAAAATATCCATTAATTTATCCTGAAGCTCTCTCTTACGTGCTGAAGAGCTGCTGAGTGATGGAAAAAGGAGGAAGAGTGGTCTGCATGCACTATAATTCTTCATTGTGGCAGATGCAGAGAAGGTTGAGAGAGGTCTGGGGGGGATCAGGCTGCACCCTCACAGAGTGAGAGTCCACTCCAGGTAATAGAACTGGTGTGAAAAATTTATAAAGGAGAAAGCTTCCAGGGGGTCCCCTGGCAGCAGCCCGGAGGTTCTGATGTGACTGATGGAAAAGTAAATGTATCTGAGCAAAGGCCAGGGACCATAAAAGGTTTTGTAGAGAAAATGGACCCTCTTAATTAAGTTCTCTGTGTGTTTTTGCATAGCTGGAGGCAGAAGTGCTGGACTGTCAGGAGGAGCCACACAACCTCCCCCTCTTTATTTCTCCTTCGTGCCCAGGTATTCTTCAGCATCTTCCTCTCAGCACTCTCTGACAAGGCACAGAGTGAAATTTTAGTAGAAGCATTGAAAGGTTTTTTTAAAAATTTTATTTATTTTTAAACCCAACAGTTAAGAAGCAAGTACCTGTGGGTGTAGAGCCAATTATTCATATAGTATCAGTATTGCCATAGCTTGCTTAAATTTAATTTAAATATAAATGGTCTACATTTACAACACTTGCTTGGGGAATAATCCCAGTGTCTTTCAGTCCTTTGCCTTTAAATTATTGACTGTCATGCTTTGGCCTCAAGTGAAGGAATAAAGCTGTTAAAGGAATGCATTTGCATGCCAATGGTCTGAGACTACATCAAACCCAGCTCAACAGATTATTTTGAGGTTTTGTCTGATTTTATATTTGTTACACCACGCTTTGAGAGAGCTCTGCTGTTGGGCTTCAACACGCCCTGGGGGAAGGCTCTCCACACTCAAAGAGCACCTCGGGGCAGGAGGCAGCAAACCAGGGAGCACCTGCATGAGATTTTTGCAATATAATGCTGCAAGTATCATCTCATAGCCCTGGGGAGAGAGAAGGGAATCAATGCAGGCAAAGCAATGCCTTTTCTGTTTGTTGTCAACACACTGTCAGCTCTTTCTTGTATTCCCTGTCTCCTGATAATGACAAAGGGAAAGGGAGGTGATGAGGGATGGGGTTTTTTGGGTTTTAGCCTTGCTGCAGCTCCTGTGAGCAAACACACACACACAGCACTGTGAGAGGGGTGTCAGCAATGGGCTCTTTCATTTCAACCAGGCCTCATTTCTTAGGGTAAACAATAAACATGTCTGGTGAAATTCCAAAGAGCTTCTGGGATTAGTTGTAGTCTCTGCAGGGAAACCAATTACTCTCCAGCTCCAAAGCTCTTTCAGATTGCCACACTTGCTAAATTGGGTTCAGGGAGTGCTGGGTGGACAAAAAGGTGTGTGTTTTTGTTATTCCATATCAGAGAGCTCCTGTGTGTGTTCTGCCCCTGACATATTTTATGAAAATCCCTTCGCTAGGATTTTTCTCCTGAGAAGCTGAGAAGCCTCAGAAAAGAAATGTAAACAATAACTGTCTGATGGCTGTGAAATGTGGTCTGGAGGTTGCTTACCAACAGGTGCATCTTTGATTGGTTCCATGTAAATTGGTTTTACTTGATGACCAATCATGGTCCAGCTGTGTTGGACTCTCTGGTCAGTCAGAAGATTTTATTTTTCATTCCTTTCTAGCTTTCTGATGTCTCCTTTCTCTTTCTTTAGTATAGTTTTAGTATAGCATTTTTAATATAATACCATACCATACCATACCATATAATATAATATATATCAGCCTTCTGAAACATGGAGTCAAGATTCTCATCTCTTCCCTCATCCTGGGGACCCTCAAACACCACCACAGTGTTCAAACAAAGAGGGGGGGACAGAAAAAAGCCATTTCCCACCAGCCTCCATCTCCGAGTGACATCAGACAGAGCAGAAAGAGATCCAGGGACTGGAGGAGATTTGAGATGAGTTTGGCTCGTGGCTGCAGGATGGAAACAGGAACGGCTGCCTTTGATTAATGTATGCCCAAGGTCACACATGCAACTGGAGCAGTCAATAGCAATCAGATTAGTGTAATGTATTATTCAGTGTTTATGATGGTGAATTTGTATAGCGCCCGTGAGGCGGCTTTGATCCCCTTGAAATGTTTCCTGAATGCCATTTGGGAATGCCTCAGAGCCCTGTGGCCTCTCCAGCTCACCCTCCTCCTCTCAGCAATGCAGAATTACCCACCTCTGCTGCTCCTGTGTGGACACACACTCACATTTAATTGGTCTGTAATTGGTTACCAGCCTGAATTTTTTTTTTTTTTTCCCCTAGGTGTCAGAGAAATAAGGGAAATAATAAAAAGTAATGCATTTAATTGAAGGTCCCAAATGCTTTCCAAATACTGCTCCATTAGGCTTTGCTATGAATTGGTGAGAGCTTTATCCATATTCAGTTCTGGCCCGTGGATGAGCACACAGTGCCCTGTGGGATGCAGCACCACTCTGTGGGATAGGTAGATAATAGAGCATAATTTATACTTTATTTATCAATCTTGCTCTATGGAGTCTTGAAATAATTTTCAGCTCCCTTCAAAGTTTGAAAAGATTTTTCTGAATGATTCTACAAATAATTTTTTTATTGTTTTGTTTTGTTCTGTTTTTCGCAGTTCTTTGCAAAGGGACTGAGGAACTGAAGAGAATTTACTCACATATCGGACACCTCTTTGAAAATGAACTTCAAAATTTTGACAGAAATACCTTGTTAGTGAGCAAATTGTTGGGGAGTGGGATATTGAGGAGGCTCATTCTGTTCAGTTTTATTACACTCAGTCCACCTCAGGACCAAGTTCTGGTGGTGTGGATGCACCATCAGGGTGGGTTTGCCATAGGGTGGGCTGCACTTGTGCAGGAGTAACCCAGCATTGCCCTTCAGCCAAAAGTGCTGCTGCTCCCAGACAGCCCAGACAGCCCAGGATGCTGACAGGAATGGGAAATCTTGAAAAGGCCTGGTAGGAAGCTGGCATTCCCTCTGGAAGGGATTTGGAATTATATGATCTTTAGGGTCTTTCCTACCCAAAGCATTTTGTGATTCATTCAGGTGAATGATGCACAGTCCATAAGGGGACCTGCATAAATCCCAGAGGAGAGGAGGATACAGAAGGGAGAGCAGCTGATGTTTCTAACTGAAAGAAGCATGCTGGGTTAGTTCTTTTATTAAATTTGCATGTCAAACCTTTATTTTGTCATTTTGGACTCCAGTAAATAACTTTATACAGTGACTTACAAACCCTTACTCAAAAACCAGCTCAGTCTAATTCCTTGGAATCATTCCACATGGATTGAGCATTCCCAGGAAGCTGTGAGCTGTGCCACATCAGCCTGCAAGGCCTAGTTAGGGGAAGCTGTGCTAAGGCAACCTCAGGGACTCCTATTATGTCCAGTCTTGCTCAAATTCACATTTACTGACCTGGAAAAGCAGGTAGAGAACACAGTAATTAAATTCCCAGGTGATGCTCAAATTGGAAAGCATAGCAAGCAACAACAGGAAAACCATTCTGGGGAAAACACTGATGGACCAGGAGAGAAAAGAAATGAGGCAAGGTGCAATGAGATAAAACCAATGGAGAGATGGGCTGGGAGGTGGGACACACTCATCAAGGGAGGAAATATGGAAAACCCCAAATATCTGATATTTCAGAATATATTTTTGGCGATGTAGCACAGCTGCAAATAAGTCAACCAGACAGTTAGGTCTGAAAGAGCTGAGGCTTGAAAGGGAGAAAAGATGTGAATATTGTCCATAAAAGAGCAGCTGGGCATATGTAGAATATTATATTCTGTTATGACCACTTCAACACCAGGAAGAAGCCAACAAATGAGAAGCAATTAAGAAGGAGTGACAGAGAATTATGTGATAAATAAAAGCTGTATTATGGCTGTGTTGCTGAGCTAAAATTTGAATGGAGGAGGGAGAATTATAGTGAGCAACAAGTATTTAAGATGTAGATAGAAGCATTAACATGTAGATAGAGAAAGGGAGGGATTTCTGGTGGCAGCCAGATAGTGCCCACTGGGGAGGAGAGGGAAATATTGGCTGAACATCAGCATCAGTTCCCTATTATCCGAGCAATTAGTCCTGTGGAATGAGCCCTGGAGAAAAGTGCTGGCTGATTTTAAACTGGTACAGTCAGAACTGGAAAACAAACCATCCAGCAGCAAACAGCCTTCCACTGGCACAGGGATTCAAAAACATCCTCCTTTTCTAGAAGCTTTGTTTACAGCTCATGACAGTTAAACCATCCTGACATCCAGCATTGTGACTGTTCCAAGGACTTTGCTCTTTACCACTTTTCTTTTAACACATAGGAGGGCAGCAGTTAATAAGGAAAAAAACCCCAGAGTGGATGAAGGACCTTTCCTATTCATTCTTGGTAAAACAATATGAGCAGAAGACTAAACCAACTTTCATCAAACTTTCTGATCCTCTGAGTTGGTGGGAACATTTCTGCAGCTCCCTGGTGTCCTGCTGCCATTCCTTGCAGCCCAGGCACCCCTGGGATTATTTGTGGAAAGATTCAGGACAGGGCAAGACATATTTCAGCTGACTCTTGTCAGTCTTTGGTTAAAATGACATAAAAGTGGTGCCTACTTGCTATGCAGAGTGAAACCACAGTGTAAGATATTCCTTTGTGAAGAGGGAAGGGTTTCTCCAGCTCTCCTTTTTGTTCCCTCCCAGGGATTACGAAAAACTGAGCACTTAAATCAAGGCCTATGTCTTGTTTGAGCAGGAGGAGATGCTAGGTGCTGAAAATGGGCACTTCCAATGGTGATGTATTTGTGTGGAAAAAGTCAGCTGTGAATGCAACACCCATTTTCAGAGCTGCAGGAGAGAAAAGGCTGGTTAGATATAGGAACAGCTTTTCCTCTAGCCTGAGATGGAACAGAGACAGATAATAAGGTCCTGGAGCTCATGCAAATTTGCTTCTTTTTGAATTTATGCTACTTTGAAGCTAGCCCAGCTCTGAGAAGTGGGTTGGATGGGGTGACCTCTAAACTCCCTTCCAACCTGAATTATTCTGGATTTGTCATTGTAATTCTGCACTTTCATCTCACAAAGATGTGTAGTGTGGGCTGCCCAAGGAGGATCAGGACTACTCCCAGAGCATGTCCTGCTGACCATCTCATGCTGGGGAAAGGACATATCTGCTCCTGAGGCTTCCAGACATTTTTAGGGAGCTCATTATGTTCTAGATAAATTCACAGCATTTAGCATTCGTCTGCCAGTGCAATCTGTTGAGTTTGGATCAGAAAGAGAATTTGACCAAAATGAAACTTGGAGTTTCATGAGAACGTTCACAAGTGAGTGTTAAGTTCTGCCTGCTGATGCAAGGCTCAGATTTCCCAGCACCAATCCTGCCCCGAAGGCTGGGTCAGGGTGCTGCAGCACAGACTGGTGCTTCCACCCCCCCACAAGCCATGGAACTGCCTTGCACAGGGCAGGGTGTGTGCCCAGCCCCTCCTGCCCTCCTTGTGCCACCCACTGTCCCCATCCAGGGCTGCTCCTTCCCCCAGGACTGGTGCTGGACCAAGTGTCAGCAGCACCAGCAGCAAGAAATGCTCCTGCAATCATTTCATTGCTTACACAATGATTGTACTGCACTGCAGGATAAAAAGGTTCTTTCATATCCAGTGCAGGAGCCAACCTCAATCCCTATTGTACCTTCTCACTCACTTTATTAAGTTTACTTCATTTCTGCTCTGCCTCTGTACCTCTGTGCCCTCTGCTGTGTGTACCAAATCTTATTGACATTTTAATATTAAATTATTATGACAAGAAGATATTCCACTTGCTAAGTAATTTGTTTTATTCGGAGGAAAATTGGAAGCTGCAGAAAAACCATTATGAAAGATTAAGACAATGGAGTGATACTGACTGATACAATATAAATTATTATTTTGTCGGCAGCACACCCAAAACCTCTACTAAAATTTTAAGCAATAAAGCCAACAAGTTAGAAAATTAAATTTGGGGGATGAAAAGAATATTATGCACACAGAAAAAAAAAATAACAGCAGACAGACATTATAGAAAAACACATCCCAGAGAAATCTGCAGGGGATTCAAGAGAGGAGCCTGAACTGGGCTCATCCAGGGTGGGGTTGCTGGAATTGTCACTGACTTTGGGACACAGTGGACTCTCACAAAAACAGATTAATAAGGATAAGGAATTTCCTTAAGTGATTGTTGAAAGGTGTATCTTTATTCTGTCATCTCTCCTTGTCCTGCTGAAGGCCTGAGCACCAGCCCTGATGGAGGAACTTGCAGTTCCTGTCCCTTATTTCTCTCTGCTTTCTATCTCCAAAAGCTCTTGAGATGCTCCAAAAGCTAAAATAAGCTCTTGCTTCCTGCACTGGGACAATCAAACCTCAAATATTGGAAAGGAGGTGACTTCAAAAGTGCCCTGTCATGGTTCACAGGCAGCCTGGGGAGTGCAGCACATGTCCTTGCTGTTCCTGTGCTCCTGCTCAAGCAAGGGAAGCAGCTGGCAGGGATCATGCTCTGGCACTAAGCAAAGCTCCTGACTTTTGGAAATGCCTTCCTGCTTCTAGGGTAGACCCAAGCTCACAGGAAATCTGGGAAAAAAGGAGCCAGGGAACATGGCTGCTAAAGAAAGGATAATTTTACATGCATTTGTGGTCCTGCAGCTGGGGTTTCAGTTAAGATGTGCCAACTTTTGGGTAAAGAACAACCAAAATATTGCTCCCATCTGGCAATTAACCTCAAAAGCTGTAGAACTGTAATTTAAAGCAATGTAACTTGTTCTTTATCATCATATTTTCAAGAGTGAGGTTGCTGTTGGCTTTCTGGACGTTCCTGATTTGCCATCACCATGTGTGTTCAGCTTAGACACAACTTCCTTTGTTCAAGCAACCTTGATAACAGGAGGGGAGCAGAGGTTTTGTATGAGTGTGTGAAAAGATTGTGCATTGCAGATAATACCCAGGAATGAAATGCCAGGACTCTTCCCACCTCTCAAGGGTCTGGGATGGGTAAAACTGGCAAAAGTCTCTGACTTTGTAAAGAAGCCAATGTTGTGGTGTTGTGAGAGTCCCCAGGATGAGGTGAGAGATGAGAATTTGACTCCAAGTTCTCAGAAGGCTAAATTATATTATATTATATTATATTATATTATATTATATTATATTATATTATATTATATTATATTATATTATATTATATTATATTATATTATATTATATTATATTATAATTATATCATATTATATTATATTATTAAAAGAAAATTTTATACTAAAACTATACTAAAGAAAGAGAAAGGAGACATCAGAAGGCTATACAATAAAAGCCTGTGACAGACCAGAGTCCTGACACAGCTGGACTGGGATTGGTCATTAAGTTAAAACAATTCACATGCTGGTAAACAATTCTCCAGACCACATTCCAGAGGAGCAAAACATGGAGAAGCTGAGGCTTCTCATCTTGCCAGGAGAAGAAATCCTGGTGAAGAGATTTTTCATAAAATATCACTGTGACAAGCCAAGGATACACATCTTCCTGGTCTAACTTGGGCTGGGGAAGCCTAAAGGCTGTAGGATTTCAGGGGAGCCAGTGGAGCAGGCTGGGGAGAGACAAACATCAGTCACTGAATCCAGTCTGGCTTGTACTGGAAATCAGAACAAGCTGCAAAGCCCAGTGCCTGTGTGGGTATCACTGTCCCAGTGTGTTCCACACCTCCAGAGAAACCTGAGGATTACCTGTGCACAGCTGCTCAAATAATAACCTATAAAAAGCCTTCCCAGAGGGCACAAGTTAAGGCACACACATTGTTTTGAACCCAGTAGATCACAGGCACCAAAAGGCTGACGTGGCTGCAGTCTGTTCAAGGAGGGGGAGCTGATAGCAGAGCCATGACCTGACTCCTGGCTCTGCTGGGATTTATTTTTTCAGATGATTGCAGCAGCTATGTGACTACAGGTCAGTGTATAAGCAGCTTTATCCTCTACTAGCTGGATTTGTCCATAAACTCACTCCAGATTAGAAATGAGCCCTCACTACTCACACTCACTGTCTGGAGGTTTGTTTATTCAAACCCAATAGAAACATTCCTACTGCAAATCTGAGAAGGATGGGGCTCTGCAGAATTTTTGGGTGTCTGAAGTGTTTCATTCCAGGGTTTACTTGCTAGCAAGAGAAAAGTAACTATTGTTTGGGAAGTAATCAATTCTTTAGCTAGGAAAGAGGTGCTGCTGCCAAACTGGAATTGTGGCCAGAATGCTTCCAAACTGGAAGTGTGTCCTTTCTTGTGAGGGTGCTGAGGCCCTGGCACAGGGTGCCCAGAGCAGCTGGGGCTGCCCCTGGATCCCTGGCAGTGCCCAAGGCCAGGCTGGATGGGGTTTGGAGCAGCCTGGGACAGTGGGAGGTGTTCCTGCCATGGCAGGGGTGGCACTGGATGGGATTTTAGGTCCCTTCCAAGCAAAACCATCCTGTGATTTTATGATTCTTTAGGCAGCTCTTCAGAGTTTGTGGTGCAAGATTTTACCCCGTATTATGTCAAGACACCAGAAAGGAGGTTGTGGATGGGTCACTCTCAATTGCAGAGTGAGCCCTGTGCCTGAGAGCAGCACTTGATGTTATCTCCCCTAGGGAAGGAAAACCACCCAACATCTGGAGCTGGCTCCTTCCATCTCTGCTTCTCGGGAACACCAGGGCTTGCACCAGGCTAAGGTGACATTTTCACACTGAGTCAATTTAGCATTTTGTTCTTCTTTCCTCTGGGCAGCCTGGAGTTGTAACATTCTCCCTTCACTGTTTAAGGCAGGAGGAGAAAAGGCAAAGTCGTGATTTGTTGGGAAATATAAATTTTTACAGCAGCGGTAAAACAGGGGAGGAATTTGGTTCATGGGCCTGTTGTATGTAATATCAGACTCTGAGCATGTGAGGTATTTGACTGACATTTGGGGGAAAAAAGATTCATTAACTAACTGGGAAGTTGATGTATTTCTTGAAGATCTTTCAAAAATTCCTATTATAAGGACAGCATTCTCATGTACTAGACATGGAGTCCCTAGACACTTAACAGATGGAATTAGATCACAGTTTCTTTTTAATCTTTCAATGATGACCTCAATTGCAAAGGTACTGCTTCTCATCTTGTCCTGGCAGTGATCTGGCTCCTCCTAGCATTTCACACTTGATGCTCAGTGGTACTGAATATAAGCTGAAGAGAAAATAGAGAATTAAAAGTGTTAGCTCATTTTTTAAGGCTCACAGGAACACCATCATTGCCAGTGGGAGACAGAGAGGGAATTCAGGAATCACTGTGTCCATAAAGCATTGTTATCATACTGAAGGCTAACTTTTGTAGGTCTATGCTGATCAAGTTTTGAAGATAAAAGATTGGCCTGTAGAAATTACATTACAGAACAGACATTAAATATTAATCTTTGGGTATCAGAGAGACTTCAGATTAAAATTTATGATCTAGAAACATCTCTGTGTTCCCTCCACACAAAAACACCGATTTTCTTGGTAAATGCAACTCTTTTTGAAGAGAGGAAATAATCCAGGTTGAGAGCCAAGCCAAACATCTCCGTGCAAAGGCAGGGATTTTGAGTCAAGCACCAGTGACTGTGGTCATGGCATGTCCACGGGAGGGCAGCAGGGAAACGTCCTCATCTCCTGTCTGGATTTCCCACCGGGATCCCTCTGCTCTCCAGGGGCCCCCAGAGTCAAGGCTGGGACTGTCCCTTAGTGGGGACAGCCTGCTGGGGAGCAGGGAGAGACTCAGAGCCTTTGCAGGCGCTGTGAGATGTGCAAAGACACAAAAGCTGTGGAATTGGTGATTTCTTGGCCGAGTTTGCAAAGTGGAGCAGAATAATCATCTGGGGTGAAGCTGTAATTAAAGGTGTGCCGGTGTTCTCAGTGAACGAGAGTAGAGGAAAAAAACATCACTTTGGGCTGGAAGGTTAATTTAAATGCCAAGTTTCCCTTCATCTCTTGAACTAAAGTTGGAATTAATCTGGAGATTAAATGTCACTTTGAGTATGTGTTAAAAAAATGAGCCAAACTTGCCACGGCTAATGTGTAACTGAACCAGTGCTTTCAGATTGGTTTGCCCTGCTTTTGGTTTGTTTTTATTATGGCCATTTTTCCCAAGTAAAACCTGAATTCCTGGAATATTTCTGGAATATTTCAGGGCTTCTGTAAGCTTCCCATGAATCAGGAGCATGAGAGCACCTGGAGCACCATCCTTTGACAGTGGTCACAGGGGTCTTGTGTTGAAGGAAGAGACAAGAATGTTGACTCCATATTTCAGAAGGCTTGATTTATTATTTTATGATATATATTACATTAAAACTATACTAAAAGAATAGAAGAAAATGTTCTCATCAGAAAGCTGGCTAAGAATAGAAAAGAATGGATAACAAAGGTTTGTGGCTCAGACACAGAGAGAGAGAGCCAGCTGTGCCGTGGTTGGCCATTAATTACAAACAACCACATGAGACCAATCACAGACCCACCTGTTGCATTCCACAGCAGCAGATAACCATTGGTTACATTTTGTCCCTGAGGCCTCTCAGCTTCTCAGGAAGAAAAGGAATTCCATAAAAAGATGTCTGCAACACCATCCCAAACGCAGCCCCTGCTGGTTTCTCTCTCAAAGCCTTGCCTGGGTCGGTACCTGCACATGGCACAATTATCCCCTGTCCCCTCCCAGGGCAGGGACCTGATTCCATGTGCAGGGAAGGTGCTGCAGGCACAGCCCTGCTGACTGGCAGCCAGTCTCCAGGGATAAGTGTCAAACAGACCCTTCCAGGCAGCAGCTCTGAGCTGAAACAGAAGGAGAGATTTCCAGAAGTGATGTGCTTGGCAATCAGGCACGAGGGCTCAGTGGAGAGAGATGTTCAATAGGGCTCCAGTGGAACAGAAATCATGGGCTATGTGAATTTTTTTTTTCATTTTATATCGATCTCAAAGCTTCCACACAGGAAAAAAAAAAAAAAAAAAGAGACTGCAGACTGAACAATAATTGAGCCTTATCTTAATTGAACGTTAGGAGATGTTCCTGTGGCCAGCTCGGGGCTTCTGCTGGTTCAGCACTCAGGATGGTATCTCCCAATTACTGCCATTAGCGCTTTGCTTAAGAGAAACGTTTTAACCTTTCCTAGGGAGGCTGAGCACCTGGAGGTGTCAGTGTGGATGAGCGAGGCTGCAGAACTGCAATTTGTTCTCCTCTGTTGTAAGTGCCCTTGTACCTGCTTTTAACCTCTCATAAATGCAATGTAGCTCACTTTTTAATTTTTTTTTTAATCTGTTGAGTAAAATGTCTGAAATTCTTTCAGAAAAAACCACAGGGTTAGAGATTCTTTATTGAGGAGGTGGAGAGGTCCTGGCACAGGGTGCCCAGAGCAGCTGTGGCTGCCCCTGCATCCCTGGAAGCATCCCAGGCCAGGCTGGATGGGGTTTGGAGCACCCTGGGATAGTGGAAGGTGACCCTGCCATGGAAGGGAAGTGGAACTGGTTGAGTTTAAGATCCCTTCCAGCCCAAACCATTCTGGGATCCTGTGGTTCTGTGTGCAGGCAGACTCTCAAGTTACTATAGAGAAGAAAGCAGCTGTAAATTCACAGCCACTGGAGCTGCTGTGGTGGCTGCACTACTGAGAGCCAGCAGGCTCAGGAGTGATTTTCTGCAGGCAATTTCTGGCTATTTGCACACAGGAGTTTTGCTGGTTTATTGATTTACCCATTTCTTCCAGCCAGATTCATTCCAGTACCAGAAATCCAGTTTGTCACATTACAATTTTCCCTTCAGAAATGATTTGTGACAAGAGCACTACAAAAGTATATATTGACTGCAGTGTTATAAAATTATAGAATGGTTTGGGTTTGAAGGAACCGTAAAGCTCCTCTTGTTCCAGCCCCCCACCTCACCTAAACCTGTTTGCCCAGTGCCCCATCCACCCAGGCCTTGAACACTGCCTGGGAAAAATCTATATTAAAATATGTATTTTTTACCATCCAGAGCTTTGGGAGATGATTTTTCATTCATCCTCTCCTTTCCCTGCTGGCTGGAAGTGCTGTGATACTGGAGATGTCTTACATTATGCACAGACTTGAGGAAAGCAACACGTATATTTTCCTGGTAACTCTTTTTTTCTGGGTTTTTGGGGATGTTCCAGTGTGTAGTAACTCTCCCCAGCTTTGTTTTCAGAATGCAGGCTGCTCCAGATGAAGTTTGGAGTGTGCTGCAGGGAGTTTCTGCTGCCAGGTTACGCCGTGCGGAGCCGCAGAGATTTTTGTTTATCGTGTGGTTTCCTTACCAAAACACCCAAGATCGTGTTTTTCTCACTTCTCTCCTGAAGACATCACAAAGTGAGAGATGATTGTCATTTTGCATAGCTGATTGCTATCCCAGGGCCTCAAGTGATTGCTGGAGCTTTTTGGAGAGCTCTGCCAGCCATCGCTGCCTGGGCGAGCAGAGTGACACATCTCAGAGGAGAGTTGAATACAACAGAGGAGAAAATGCTCCTAAAGTCCTTCCAGGAAGGACATGAGGATGTAGAAAGCAAAAAAAAAAAAAAAAAAAAAATTATTTTTATTTTTAATCTGGTTTTCCCCAGCACCCAGGAATGGGCAGTGCTTTGCTGGGAGATCACAGGGGAGGGAGCTCTTTCCTCTGTCAAATGTTCTGCAGGCAGAGCCAACTTGGTGCTAATTATATGGTGTTCATCTACACCAGGGCCAAGAGTTATCCAAGGAGACTTTTTATCCTGTTGTTCAGCTTTAATTGACTGTGCCTAACTGAAATTTGCCTTTGGAAGTCTCTCCATACTCCCAGTATCTTGGAAACAGAACCTTTTCAAGGAAGAAGCCTAATAATATATTCTCCTTTTCCCAGCCAGAACTTAGCCTAACAGACAAAAATTATTAAAATCCAAGTTCTAAGTAGTTACAATCAGTCAAGATGTGGAAGCTCTTCCAACACTAAGTTTTGTGTGTCTTTTGGCTTTTACACCAATTCCCTCTGCTCTCTCTCCAGATTTTAAAGATTTAAGCAATCAAGTTCCCTGTTTTCTCTTAATGCTCTGCATTTTAGCCACCAATAACTCTGGATTGTGCTTTCCAAGCAAATGTTTCCAAGAATAGAAATAGATATAATTTTAATTATGAGGAAAAAAGGGCTGAGTTGCTTAAGGAAAATGAATGGAAGCAATGTGATTCCAACAGAGGTTGATATGGAGTATTGGACAAATCTTGAGCTCCTGTACAAATTCTCTTGTTCTGTTTTTAGTTTCCACTTAGAGATGAACACAGGTGGCAGGAGAGAAGAGGAAACACTTGGAGTTTGTAAGGACCTGTTCCTGTCAGAAATCTCTCAATTCTTCCTTTCCTTCCACTGACAGCATTCCTTATGCTGATAAAGAGCTGCATAAATACCTCCTAGTTCTCTTCCTTATTTTCAGGTAATTGCAGCTCTGCTGGAACTTTTCTGCTGCTCCCATCTTCCATTTGGGATATTTTCCTTAAATTTCTCTTCACACCTGGTAATGTGCAATATTCGATAATCTCTCAGGGTCCCAAACACTTGAAACATATTGTCTGTATGCACTGCCACATGTGCAACTGCTTCTGTTTAAAGGGGCATGAATTTCCTCAGCATGTCCAAATCCCTGTTTCTGAGAACCTTTCTTAGTTACAGTCCCCAGTGCTGTAGTTACTGCCCTTAATAATTGTCTTTCTCCATTTTTATGTTGGGGAGTTCTTTTTAAGGCTCTCCTGGGGGGAACAAAAAGGCCATAAAATTCTTTAGTCTCAGGGTCATTTCAGATCAGGTACAAATTTTGTAGGCACCAGACTGGTGCCTTATTGCTCCATCTGCAGAAATTCACTGAGGTAATGGGAATAGCTCAGCCTGTCCTCATGAGATCAGCTGAATGCCCTACAAAGCTCTGTGTGACACTGCCAGGAGGAGCTGGGAGCTGGCCATGGGGTGGCAAAGCTGCCCTGCATCCATGCCCTCTGTGCCTTGCTGCAGGTACAGCCCCAGCAGCTTCCCTGGGCTCTGCTGGGGTCATTCCAGAGGCTGGGATACCACCAGAGGTGGGAGGTGCTGGTCACCACCTGGCTGCCCTGGGGCTCAGATCCCCTGTGCTCCCTCCCCAGTGCAGCTCCCAGGGAGGGCCAGCTTGGCTTTGCTCCCTGTGAGCTCTCCAAGCATCACAGACATGTTCTATGAAAAATCCTTTTGCTAGGACTTTTCCTCCTGAGGAGCTGAGAGGCCTCAGGAGCAAAATGCAAACAATAGTTATCTGCTGCTGTGGAATGCAACAGGTGCATCTGGGATTGGTCTCATGGGGTTGTTTCTAATTAATGGCCAATCACAGCCCAGCTGTCCAGACTGTCACAGTCAATCACAAACATTTGTTATCATTCTTTTTCTATTCTTAGCCAGCCTTCTGATGAAATCCTTTCTTCTAGTATTTCAGTATAGTTTTAACATAATATATATCATAAAATAATAAATCAGCCTTCTGAAACATGGAGTCAGATCCTCATCTCTTCCCTCATCCTGGGACCCCTGCAAACACTACCACACTCCAAGGAGCAAGAACCAGCACAGGGCACTGCTGTGGCTGCAGCTCTGTCCAGGGATTTAGGATCCCCTGATAGAACCCAAATTATTCACTCCATAACTTCTGGAGGCCACAGGCAGTTGTCAATATAGTGCAAGGGTTCCACATTGTTAGAGTTTCGTACCTCCTTGATGTTTCTTGTAGGCAGCTCCTCTGGGCACTGACTCTTCCTCATCCTCACAGCAGCCACTGACTCCAGTTCCACCAATCCACTCTTTTATAACACTCTTCTGATTGGCTACAGCTGTGGCCTGTTAACATCAGGCCTGCTCATAATCTTTAGTAATTGGTTCAGCTGCAACTCCTTAGGGGATAAGATTACATTGTACACCACCTTCATTTATCCATACTGTATCCCCCTACACCAGGCTATGAGGGAGCTGAGAGAATCACAGAAACACTGAATGGTTTGGGTTGAAAGGAACCTCAAAGCTGATCCAGTTCCTCCTCCTGCCATGGTAGGGACACCTTCCACTATCCCAGGGTGCTCCAAGCCCTGTCCAACCTGGCCTTGGGCACTTCCAGGGATGGAGGCAAACCATTCATTGCATTTCAGCTGCCTTCTTTGTGCCTTTAACAAAGCCTCATACTTGGAAATGGCTTCCTCCCCTTGCTCCTCACAAAGCTCTGGTTGCACACAGTGTTTTATCCAGCAGAGCTGGAGAGCCAGACAGTCTCTTGCCTTGCTCTGCATGGGCTTGGGAGTAATGGAATGAGTCATCAGCTGGGAGCTTCAAATTATGATGTGTGGCACCGCTTGTGAAAACCTAAAGAGATTAATATTAAAAAAAAAAAAAGGATCCAGTTCACTCAGTGCTGTAATGAAGAGGTATTATACACACCAGGCACCTGTGTGAAGGTATCCCTGTAACAATCTATTACCATTTGAATGCAGACAGATTAAATACACACTAGAAACTGAGCACTGGGGAATTTATAATGTTTTCTCCAGGACTGCACCATGAGAGACAAGAAGCAGCAAGGAAAAATGTAAAAAAAAACCCCAATATGTTTAAAAGGATATTGCTGCCCTATATTTTGTGTTTCCCTGCTGCTCTCAGCACTAGGGATTTTCATGTAAAAACCAAAATACTTATGCCAGTAGGAGTTGGGTCCAGAGTCTTCCTTGCACATGCAGGGACTGCTTCTAATGATCCTTAATGGAGATGCTCCCAAATGAATTTTCAAAGCCTCAGCTTTCCAAAACCCTTATCCATGTCACTGATGGTCATGTTGTGTTGGAAACAGCATTCAGAAGAGAGTTCTGTAACAAATAAATCTCTGCCAAACTCCAAGAAACCAATACTTCACACACAAAGTCGTCTTAGTGCACGCTTTCAAGCAAGTATATCACTTCCATTTTCCTCCCCATCATTGCTGATAAATAAAATAATGTTACTTTTATCTGCTGCCTTTGTGAAGTGCTGCACATGTTATTTGTGCAAGGAGAATGCCAATGAACTCATTCTTTTTTCCTTTACTTTCATGAGAATAAAGCTTAATTTCTCAATAGAGGCAGCATCAGATTTCCAGTTGCTAGATGAGGCAAACCGGATTTTTTTCTTGTTGTTTTTTAAATTTTTACTTGAAATTTAGCAGAGCTGAGTTTTCTAACACCAAGCAACAAACCTTTTGGGATAGATCAGTGACCTGAGGAAGTGCTGCCCTTCCTCAGGTGCCCTGCAGATCCCCCACAGTCCCACTGCTACCCCACATATTGATGTACCAAAGCATCCTGCAGCCCAAAATAGGTTTCACTGGTGGTTCTTTAGGTTCTGCTTTTGTTGATGTTGTGCCTGACCCACTAGAAGGTATTTCAAAGAAAGCTCTTGGTGCCTTTAATGTGTTTGCCCTATTTGATGCTCCTTTGACTGCCAAATTATAGAGGGGATCATCTTTGGAGCATAAAAAAAATTGTCACATCTCTCTTTTGCTTCTTAGAAAGTGTAGATGCCAATCCAAGCTGAACTGCGGCACTAGGTGAGGCAGAACTTGAGATCACAGCTATTTCTTGATCCTTTCTACACCTGTATTTTCTTTTATGCCCCCTTGTCTCGAGTTCTCTTTGTACAGCAGAGTTTTATCAGGATATCCCCAAGCTCTCCTGCAGATTTGATTTGTTGCTTTATTTTCATCAAGAAAAATGGGTGGGTGAAGAGGGAGGATGTTGATTTCTCCTGCATTAAAGCTGGCAAAGAAAAGCAGAAAGGATCTGAAACCTAAGGAAATTGCACCACTAATCATATTTTCGTAAAGCCGTCCTCTGTAGCATTACAGTCACAGAGTATATTTATAATTTGGTTTATATGAGCAACAGTTTAAGTTAAGGGAAATTGGTTTCCTTTTCAAAATGTCATGTTTCTCATTTCCTCACCGAATCTTGGGCTGCTCTGAGCTCATATCAGACTTTAAATCATTCAAAACCACACTCCATAATTAAAACGCCGTAAATCCTCATTAATCAATTTAGCGGGTTTGATTTGTTCTAAAACACATTAAAATCAAGCTGAAAGCTCACTAAAAATCTGGGCAGCACATACACAAGGGCAAAGGAAAGGAAAGATAAATCCACCACTACAGGAAGGCTGCACAGTGGTGGGATTGGACTTGGAATTTTTTGATGCTCTGTCCTGACTAACCCTGGGTTAAAGGCTCCAGTTCTCAGCTTTGTGGGGTTTGTTTTGCTTGGGGATTGAGCTTTTCTTTCTGGAATATTTAATATGCTATCTGTAGCACTCACAGTGTCCAAACACTCTCCTGACTCCTCAAACTTCCCCATGGACCATATTTTATTCCCTATTTCAATCAAAACCTTTGTCTTGATGGGTGAGAGCTCTGGGATTCTTTGTTGGGTGGAAATGGATTCAGTTCTGCCACAGTTCACAGATGTGAAATAGATATTTTGGACATTGCTCACCGTGAGAGCCAGAAACAAATCACTGATTAGCACAAGAATCTTGCACAGCCTTGTGACATTTGGTCTGGGGTTTGGACTTGTCCCGTTAGTAATTATAAGAATGTGATAAAATCACAGCATATGAGAAGACATGGAGACAAAATCTGTTGATTCATGGATCAAAAATTCAAAGTTTCGCAGTGCAGTGTTGGTCAGCTGCCTCTTCCTCTTCCTTAAACCTGCTTTATATGAAAATGAAAATAGGTGGGCTTACAGTGTTATAGAAGTCCCTGCTGAGGCTATATCCAACTACTGGTAATGGTATTTAGATTTATTCAACCAGAATAGTTGCCTTCAGATCTCCATAAGTGTTAGAGTAAGGGAAAATAAATTAAAATTAAACCAGAGAGAAATGAAATAGGAAAGAACTGACCCCTGGGCCCCAGGAGCATATTTGCTCACTGCAGGCCTCGTTGCAGAGGCAGGTACAGTAACAAACTGGTTGCATTAGAAACAGCAAATAAAGGTGCTACCCTAGAGGGAACAAACATTAATATTTCAGAAAGGATATCTCCAGAAAAAAAAAAATTATATTTGCCCTTTTTTTTTTGTTCAGAGTTTTCACGCTTGTTGTTAGTGCAGGTAGAGCCAAAGCCAATAATTACACCTTATGTAAAGATTTAATGCTTTTGCTGGAAATTTAACAGCAAGAAAATGTGGCAAGGGAGAAGCAGGTTGTTGAGGATGAACACTATTAATACAACACTTCACGGAAGAGAAAAATGAGGTTTTCTTGGAAAGGCAGGGAGATCAGGGTCCTTATATGTTTCTATTAAAGAGTGATAAAGCCCTGCTCTCCCAGGTTGTGGGACTCTGGCAGGCTCCTTGCATATAGATTTCCCTTTTCCTGCCAGCACTCAGCTGGATGAAAGCCCAGCAGTGCATTCTGTTAAGGAGCTTATTCATACAATTAAGTTTAATTGTCAGCAGTTTTGATACTTCAAAGTAAAATGAAACCTGGCTCCCTTTCTGCAACTTAGATTCACCTGCAGCCTGGGAGAATTCTGATGGTATTAAAATTAGAGTCTTGTACTGCTAAAATGCCAGCCAGCTGCAGGGATGAATTCTGAACAAACAGGTTGTTTCCTCCCAGGCCTGGGGAACAGAGCAGCAGGTCTTCAACAGAGTCTGTTTATTTTTCTTAAGCAACAGTTTCTCAGGTGCTGGAGCACAGGGAGGGTGTTTTTCCTGCTCATGTTGGCTGTGTGGTCCTTCCCCAGCTCCATGGGCTTCAGGAGAGGTTTTTGAAAGATAGACACACAGACCATATTTCATTTTTCCTCAGGCTGAAGGATGTGACCTCCTGCCATTATCATCAGACTCATCACAATGTGCTAACGAGCCTGAACCTCAGTGCTGCCCCCAGAACCAGAACAGAGAATTTGAGGAATGCTCTACTTCTGCTGCTGCTTCCTCTGACACTTGACCTTCCTGATCTCTGACTCAAGAATTCCTGTGCTTTGTTTCTCTCTCATCCCTGGAAGTGTTCCAGGCCAGGTTGGACAGGGCTTGGAGCAACCTGGGATAGTGGAAGGTGTCCCTGCCCCTGGCAGGGGGGTGGAACAAGGTGGTCTTTAAAGTCCTTTTCAATCCAAATGATTTGGGGATTCTGTGTTTCTGTGGTTCATTTAAATCAGGATCACAACAAATCAGTGTCTGTGGTTCTCCAATGTCAGTTTTTGCTTTAGGAATCTTGCTAGTGCACATTCTGAGCTGCCTGGGATGAGGATTTTATGCAGTTAAAAACAGTCCTGGCTCCCACACCAAAACAGGTGGGTGTGGTGACACCATCTAAGCTTTACTTTGATGGAAGCATCAGGAATTCATTATCTATCCTGGCCTGAATCATAGGGTGAGGTTGTGACCATGACTGGGCTGTTTGGCCTGGAGGATAATAGCTGAGGTAGATGTTCTTTATTTGAACATTGATTTAACCAAAATGCACTTTCTGTACATGAGTGCCCAGCCCCCAGGCTGGAGCCATGGATGGTGAGAGGCGCAGAACTGTGGCACAGGGTTTGTCAGTCTCATGACTGGGATGCTCTCATAAAAAGCAGGATTATTTGGGTAAAATTGCTGCCTTAAATTGGTGCAAAGGAGGATTTGAGCCTGAAAGTCTGTAATTTTGGATGAGGCTTTTAACAGTTGGTATGTAAGACCAGGAGAGTTGCATTCTACTTTCCCTACTGGTTTGTAAATGGTGGCAAGGTCCTTTTCTAGCTCCACCACTCTCCTTCTATTTTTCCTTCACCTTTTAAAGTACCCAAAATCAAAACATTATATTTTGCTTCATTTAAATCAGTTTCACATGTTCATACAAATTGCTTTAAATGCTGTTTCCAGGTGATCTTAATGGACTGTTCCTTTTTCCCCAGATCTCTCATTATAATCGCCTACCACAGCAGTGATCATTTCCTTGTGCTTTACTCAACATTGACAGGAAAACTTCAAGGAGCAAGAGTTTGGTGCACAGCCCAAGTCACGTTTCTGTGACATGAGCAGAGATTTGCAGAAGCAGGATAGCCACGACAAATTACATTTTGCAATTCATGAAAATTGTGACATTACTTAATTAACTGCTGCCACAAACACCAAAACCTCTGTCCTCTTTTAGAAACCAAATTACACGAGAAGGAATTTCATCCAAGCTTTACCTGTCTGTTACAGTGCTGCTGGATCATTAGAGAGAGTAATTAAACATCAAGCAGAAATAATTATTGTAATTATAGGACGTTCGAGATTTCATTTGCTTTCATGAAATATGAGTTACATAAACCAATTCCTTTTGTATGGTCCTCTCATAATAGCAGTGAATGTCCAAACAGCTCTGGTCTTTGCCTGCTGATTTTGGCAGCACTATTGGCCCAACCTTATAGTAGCTATTAAAAACTCAAAAATTACCAACTATTATGATACCAGGATAGCCAAATGGCCTCTGTGTAGTTAGAAAATAGTAAATTACCATAGCAATTGTACTTGTTCTTTCTGTTCCTGCTTTCAGAGCGAGAAACTCTGGGAATAGTCCAGTATTTTCTCTACCACACTGATTTCAACAGAAAATGTTCAGTTCCTGATGGCAACAGCTACTGCTATTTTTTTTTTTATATTGTATTTTATAATTTGTTTACAGCTGGAATTCGGTGCTGTGGTGACTTTGTGAAGGTACTGAGCTAATTCAGCACCCAAGCCCTGCAGCATCCTCTCCTCTGCCTCCTCAGGAGCAGCTTCCTCTTGGACTCTAGCTGAGCTGTGTTCACTCCAGGATCTTGCCCAGCATGGCTGAGGCAATCTAAAGCAGCACCACTGAAATATTTCACAGTGAAATATTCCTTCCTGGTGAAGGTTTTGAGAGAAGTGATCTGGCTCCTAGTGAAGTGCGGGGCAGCTTCCTGAGGGACTCTCATGAGCGTGTTCTTCTGCAGCTAATCATGAGATTGCTCTGACACGTGGGACTAGTTTGAAAGGAAACCAGTGAGAGATTCCAAGTCAGAACTACAATTTAATAGGGAAATTAAAGTAAAGGCAGAAAATACTGGCTTAAACTGACAGAGTCAGGATATAACCTGGCACCCTGTTGGTCAGGGTGGTGGCAGCAGTCCCATTAAATGGTGGCTGCTGCCCTGTTGGAGTGATAGATGTGGTTCTGTTGGAGCAGTGATCCTGTAGAAGGGTTGGGTCTTCCTCTGAAGGTCCAGTGGTGGTTATGGAGCTCTTGCCCTCTGGGAATGCGGTGGGCAAAGGCTGCTGTGGTGTTCCAAACCTCACATTGGATCCAGGTAGGAATGCTTGGCTCCTGCCCCTGGGCGCAGCATCTCCCCATGGGATGCTGGAATTGGATCAGCCCTGCAGGGACACTCAGTGGCCATGGACAGCAGAGATCTCCAGGGGGAGTTATCAGGGATAAGTCATGGAAGAGATGAAGAACAGTGCCCCAGCTGTTTTTAACAGCTTGTGGAGATGGTGACAGAATACACACTTTTGGTTACATCTTACATTGAAACCTAAGACACGTGTACAGAAAAATACAGATTTTGCCAAAGGCTGGATTAGGTCTGGACTCTCACACTTACACTCACACTTATCTGTTACTTGCTTCTCTATTTACCTCATACACCAGGTGATGATGTACTGGAGAAGGCATCTCATTCACAGAGCCCTGCCCTATAAAGGCACTCCTGGTGCAATAGCAAGGGATGAAAATAAAAGAGAAGAAGTCATACAAATATAAAACCCACCATTTTAATGCTATGTTATAAATGAATTTCTCTGAGAAAGGGAATGTGTCAGATTAGTGGGGCAATGTAAATGACAGAAATTAACTCAGAGAGACTGTATTTGTTAAAAAGTTTAAAATAGGGCTGTGTCTTGGCTAAACAAATACTTTGGACCTACATCCAGAGCACTTGCAAGCAGACATTCCTATTATTTCTTTTAAACTTTTGTGACTGGCAAGTACTTAACATGCAGGGTACAGGGAGGACAAAGAATAAATGGCCAGAAAACACCACCAGCAACAGGGAAAAGTGACTTTATGTTGTTTAATTTCTGCTAGACACATTAGCAGCAAATGTCCCCAAACTCTGCATGATTTGCTTCCTAATTTTGAGGCAGCAGAGCAGAGCTCCAGGGCAGGGGTAAAGGTGTCTCCCTGTGAGCTGTGGCAAACTGGGCAGCGCTGGGCAGTGCCAGTGGGCACAGCTGGGGATGGAGGAGGTTTTCTCTTCCCTCTTCCCCCTGACCCACGAGCCTGGATACCTGGAATGCATTTTCAGTTTGAACCGGCCTTCCCACCTCTTCCCTTTATTCCTTTTCATGACCGAAACTCCAACCAGCCATGGCCACCCCACGGAGCTGCTCCAGCCAGGACTTGTACCAGCTGCCCTTTCAAATGGAAATATGTACAGAGTGGCCTGTGAATACAGACTTCTTGAAAAGGTTCCAGGATTACATTAAAGCAGGCGATTTGGGCACAGAAGATCAAAAAGAAAGTCACAGCCAAAGTTTACCCAGGTTTCCAGGGAGCAACCTAATAAAGAAAAATGAATAATACCCAACGAGAGGCTACGACTCCTATTAATTCATTTGTTTGCTCAGCTCCCAGAGAGGTTCCTGCCACATTATCCTGCAAAGGAGGCTCAGGTGGCTTTTTATTTGCTTATTTAAACACCTTCCCCACCTTGTGCCAAGTCCCAGTGGGTTGTGAATATTCCAGGCTGATTCTGCTACTGTTATTCCCTGGAGTGTCTGAGTTTATTCAGTTTTCCATGGGATTATCAGGCAAGGAAGGAGATAACAAAGAGATCCATTGTCTACAGGTAGGAGAATAGAAACATTTAAAATGAGTCCAGCATCTCCACAAAAGTATTTGGCTAAATGTATTCCTTCTCCTCACATCATGAAACAGGAATTAGAAATCATCATTGAAAAACCAAATTAATGCAACAAGTTGCTGTTAATGCATAAATTTGGCAACCTGTTTGTCTTGTTTCCCCTATTCAGTTTCAAATGTACATAATTAATAATTGCATTTAATCTCTGTTCTCCCTCCAGTCTGCAGCATCAAACCAGCGCTTGATGGTGTCAAAGCTCATGTCAACCTGAGGAAAAAAATATATGAGACCTTGCTGTACAGCTTCTAGGACTGCTTTGTATAGCAATTAAGATGTAAATGGTAAGGAATTAATTGATATAAGTAAGTTATTATAATCACCATCGATTAAGTATAATCAAAATCAGTGTCTACACGAGCTATTGATTGCCACTTACTTTTGTAAGTGTAATTGTAGCATGAATTTTCTGTGCATGGCTGGGCCTTTCATTGTTGTAAATATCCAGGCAAAGCAAGAGATTAAATTCTGTACGAGCTCTAAAGCACCTGCACTAAGTGTGAAACCTTTGCTTTCTTTTGTTGCTGTGAAGATTTCAATAGAGTATGAAGGAATATTTTTTGGTTCCCTCGATTGGATTACAGGTCTTGTCACATTTGTGTAAGGATAACAATCTCTAGGATGTGAGGTAGCTTTATAACCAGACCCAAACCACTCTGCAGTCCCTCAGGCCAAATCTGGCACTGTCCACCAGCCTGGGCTGCTACAGAGGAAGCCAATTCTGCAAAACAGATGGGCAATGGCATATGCAAAATTTAACTTCTTGCATAAATTCTCCAATTTGACCACAGGATTTATCCAATACCTAATACAGTAGGATTGCAGTCCCAGTAAATTTGGAAGTGCTTCAAGTGCAAAATCACTGCATTTCATTGTTGCTTATGGCACGTTTTGGCAGCTGTGATCAGTATTGAGCCTTTTCAGTCACGTTACTTGAAAATCTGACTCTGTGTTTCATCTGGGGTATTTATGCCATAAGGAAAACAAAGACCTGACTGTACTGATTCACCCCTTTGAAGGCAATACAATAATTTGGATATAAATAGCAAAATACAGTAGGAGATCACAATGGTTGATTAGAAAAATTACCTAATTACACTTTCCCCCCCCCTAATTTGTTATTTAAAATCTGCTTCTGCTTTTCTTGCTTTGCACACAGTGTGGGGCCTTGCTTCACTTTCCCTTTGCAAGCTCCTTGAGAGAATGGGAAGAGTTGGGGGATGGCAGCCTTAAGTGGGTTTTCAGTATCAGACTATAATCTGGAATTATTTCAGTGTGACCAAAGGCTCCATAATTCCATGGTTGAGCTGCTCCACTTCACCCAACCACCAAGCCACATTCTGCAGTGAGAAAATTAGGAGCAAATATCAGGATTCCAGACAGGTAACATCACTCTCAGATGGCTTATTAGCCACACTAGAAGATAATTTTGTAATCTTTTATCTTCAGTATTGGTTTTCAAATGACAGCTGAAGTTCACTGGAGAGGCAAGGCAAGGAAATCTGCCCAGCTACTGTGGGTGCTGCCTGCTCTGTGCATGGGAGATTTCATTCTCCTGCTCCACCACTGCTCAATCCTCCTGCTTAATTTTAATTCAATGAACTTTAAATATTTATTTTCCTTGGTGATGTTGCTCTTATCCATAGCTAGTACCAGAGAGGCAATCATTTAAGCTGGATGGGGATGGACACTTGTTTTTAACTTTTTTTGGGGTGCTGGTTCCTGTCAGTCTAAGCTGGACTGAGCTTCAGAAGCAAAGAACAAATGTAGGTTGTCTGAGAAGGGTTTCCAAAGCTGTTTCTTCACCCTCATCAGCAAATTTAGAAAGAAATTTGAACTGAATGTGCTCAGCTCTGGGAGTTGCCATGGTTGCAACACAGACGATCTAAATGTGGGAGATTATATAATCAGACAGAATGACTATTTATACAAAGAGTTTAATTTAAACAAAAAAAAAGGGAGAGAAAAGCAAATGTGCTGCACAATACCTGACTCTGTCCCTACAGCAGAGCTGCAGGAGCACCAAGGTGTTAAATCCCAGTGCTCACACTCCCCTTCTTGGCAAGGTGTTTGTAATGTGCACCAAATCTGAAATAAAAACAAGAAAAGCATGAAGTAAAAAGTAGTGTAGATTACAAAGATCCATCCCGGCCAGAAAGAAGCTGTTTATTACACCTGGGTCAGAGGCAGGACCTTCTCTATGGAAAGTCCTGTAAAGTTTAAAAGCACAGTGGTGTGGATCTCCTCCTTTGGAAGGATTGTCCTGTGTAATTCTGTACATCAGAGGGACTGATTTATCTTCCCTAGAAGTGATTAAACATATGGGAGCAGATTCTATGGCTCATAAGATGTTACCTATAGATGGTCATATCATTCTTTCTGGTTCAGCTCTTGTGCTGCTCCCTCAAGGCTGCTTCCTTGCAATTCCCTCTCCTGCACATCCTGGGTTCATCCCCACATCAGAGACTGGCTAGAGTGGGATTTTCCCCCTAGAGATTTCCCTTTAAACAGGTCCTTGGGGTCTACAGAAACGTTGGAGCTCAGTAGGGGTTTCCCCCCAATGTGCTGTTACCCACAGTGTGGTGAGGAGCAAGGTGATAATCAACAATAACTGCAGGCAATGTGGGCAAAGAGCTGCAGCCCAGGGGTGAGGAGAGTTGTTTTCCTGGAGCTCAGTCTCACCTTTGGTTACAGATTAGGCAGATGTGAACAGATTGCTTTCATATTTTAACATTACAGAACAAGTGCTCCCATAAGATCCCCCTTAATGCCCACTGATGGGAGGCTGGAAGGAGTGTGTATTTATAAAATAACTTTTTTGGAGTGGGGGAACTTTCTGCCCAGTGACAGCAAATGCTGAAGCAACCAAACCAAGCTGATGCTGCATTCTGGCATCAATCAGCTGAGCCATTAGTCTTTACAGTGGGTGTTTCTCCTCCCTGCCTTTTACTTTCTGTGATGATAAACTTTCCATGGAAGTTTAGTTCTGCTCAAATGACAATGAGAAATGGGCTGGGGAACTGCAGGGAGCAAGGACAGAAGAAAATCTCTATTGCAGACACAAAAATGTTAAGGTTGCACAAGTAAATCCAGTTAGAGGGGAGAGATGTACAGCAGAACCCATCTGTTCATCAGACTATGGAGGAAAGGGCAGATCTTTTTTCATCCTTTACTGATTTTCCAGGTTTTTTAATTACCTTCTAGTATAGTGTGGACACACCAAGACTGGGGTTTGAGTATGAATGAGCTCTTTTCAATTTTTGATGTGGTTGGCACCTGGTCCCAAAACCCAGTGCTGGGGCTGACATAACTTCCCATGATGGGCAGTGCTGAGCTCTGGCTTGCAGAGACATCCATGACATCCATGACATCCATGACATCCATGATGGGCAGTGCTGAGCTCTGGCTTGCAGAGGGAGGGTTGAGCTCCCCATGGGTGCAGGGAAGATCACAGTTTCTGTCACTGCATCTCTGGGGAGATGGCTCTGAGGGGAACATGCAGTCCTGCAAAGAAAACAAAACTGATGTCAGGCAGCTTTCTCTCATGACTTGGGCTGTTATGGGAGCTGGATCTTGTCTCACTGCTGAGAGAGACCTTGGGTGGCTGCAGAGTGCAGAACACACAGTCCCTTTGGTAGGACACTGCTTTTTTCTATTCACTTCAAATCCCATAATTTGTGTCTCTTACCATTGTAGGGCTCACCTCTTCTATCTTCCAGAGTGAAAAAAGGCTTGCCTATGTTGGCCCACTTCTGGGAAATTCTTTATTTTCATTTTAGAGGAGTAGAAAGAGAAAACTTACATTTATAAATCAAACACTGCTCTGTGTTTCTAAGCTGAAAGCAAGGTGTGAGAGAGGCCTTGCAGCAGCCTGGAGCAGGTTCCTGCTGCTCTGCTATAAATCTCAGCTAACAGGGATGCTGCAGCCAGAGCTCTGCTTTTGCACGGGTTGTTGTCACTAGAAAATATGAGGATTTTTCAAAGGTGATTAATGCTGCTCTCCCACACCCTGAGGAGCCCCCAGCTTGCTGTCTGCAAGGTTTGTTTCAAAGGAGGGGATAGGTTAGAGCTGGAGGAGGCTCTCAAGGCAGCAGGGCACAAGCACCTTCACGTGGTCAGAGAACTGGAGGTGTGCAGAACCCCTCTCCAGGTTAAATATCTGCTGCTTCCATCTCCTGTGGAGAATCTTAGCTGAGAGCTCTAGACACTGCTGCTGCAGTGCTCTGTCCACCCTTCTGCCACCTCCCTCAGGGTGGATAGCCATGGGTCACAAAAGATGTGAAAACTGGGCTTACAGACAGGATACTGGATGTGGGAAACATTTCCCATTCCCTTTTGTCTGTTGGGCCTCTTAACTCTCAGTCTGGACAGTCAGAGGAGAATGTCCTTGCTGCATGTGCTCTCTGGTCACAGTCTGCATGGGAATGGTTTTGTTTTGCTGCGTCTTGTACACATCCTGAAGTACAGACAGCCCCTGCTTCCTGCACACCCTGTCTTACAAGAGGATGGCTCTGGTGCTGCTCCTCTGCCTTCCAACCTCCCTTGAACATGGCTCTAGAAAGAGGAAAGGACAGACAAGACAGTTTTAAAACTCAGGGAGGCTTGTGAGCTTGTCCCACCTCCTGTTCAGATCCCCATGGCCCAGTCTTTGACAAGGAGTGGGATGGTTTTTTGGGGGGATTCCTCCCTGTAAGCTTCAGAGTCCTTTTGCATCTTCCTGGACTGAGTGAGCCCTGGTTCCCTAGGGAGGAGTGGGTGCTTTTCCAGGCTGATTCACCTCTCTGCTGTGTTAGCACCCTAAAAATAATTATTTCTTTCCATTGGCTTCAAGGTGGCTCACAGAAATTGAGACATTTACTTTTGGGCAAAGAGTTCTACCCTGATGATCAACAGGTCCCTGAATCTGATCTGTGAGTGTCAGAAATTGATACATTGAGATCCCAGGTTCAGTTATTTGAGGGTGTTTTGGTGTGTTTTGTATTGAGATCTAAGGCAGTATGCCTGGCATTGATTTAATTTCAGACATTCTTTTTCATTGGGAATCTTCTCTACAAGCTGTCATGTTTATTTTACCACCCCCCAAATCCTATTCACTTATATATGTTTCCTTAGTGGCATTTCTGGGATGACATGGGATTGTACTGAGGTCTTAAGAGGTCTTTTTTCATCTAGCCTTTTATCTTTCTAAAGCTCCATGTTATCTGAGAAGTACTTCAAACTGAATCTCACTGTCCTCTCATGTCTTCTAAGTAAAAAGTATGAAATAAGCTTAGTCCAAATCTCTGGGGGAATTTTTTTCTGATTGACAAGTCCTTGCAAATGTGTCCTGGGACCTGTCTGTTCTGCCTAATAAATCATCATTAACTCTCAGCAGATGAAGAGAGATTCTCATCATCTGACAGGGTATCAATTCACTTGCCTTAATGTATGGAAGGTTTTAGGTCTCTCTCCCAGCGCTCTCCAAGAGAGGCTTTCTGTCAAGTGAAAAAATGGGATTCGGGCAGCAGAACTGAGCTGCCAGGTTTGCCAGTGATGGACGAGGCAGGTGGGAATGAGGCTCTTTCCTCCTCTGCTTTATTGATCCTGTGGCTCTGGCCAGTGTAGCAAAGTTTCCACAGCACTAAAACCAAGCAGGAAATGAAGAAGGGGGAGACGATGGCCTGAAGGCAGAGTCAAAGGCTGGCTGGCCTAGGGGAGAGCTTTTGGGATCATCAGCATCAGCAATGTCATCTCTAGCTTGGGACAGTGCATGACTCACAGGACAGAAAGTTGCAGTCTGGCACCAGCCTGTTGCAATGGGACACAAAATGAACGATACACACAAGCTGGAATTTCTAAGGTGAAAAGAAGATAGTTTATTTTTGAACTCTAATATTTATAGACATTTTTCTTGGTTTGGAAAGACAGGTGCCTGCTAAGGAAGGCAGGAGCCTCCCCTGGAATGGAGAAAATGAACCCTCCCCATCCCCCCCCATCCAAATTGCTATAAATTTTAAATTAAGGGGCTCTCAGGCAACAAAAATTATGGGAGCAGGAAATACAGTTCTTTATTAGGGGAGAAAATAAAAGGATAAAACAAACAATGCAGTACACTAGAACAACACTGCCAGAGTCAGAACCCAGCCTGACACCCTGTGGGTCAGGCTGTTGGCAGCAGTCCCATTGGAATTGTGGCTCAGCCCTCCTGCAGTGTCAGGGCTGGTTCTGCTGGAGCAGGGATCCTGGAGAAAGGTGCAGTCTCTTCCTCTGAAGATCCAGGGCAAGAGGCAGCTGCTGTTCCTCTGGGCAATCCAGTGCAGAAGCTGTGCTGGTGTTCCAGAAGCTCCAGATTCTATCCAGGTAGGAATGCTTGGCTCCTCCCTCTGGGCTCCCATCTGCCAATGGGATGCTGTAGTTCTTATCAGCCATGCAGGGACATTCCATAGCTGTTATCAGCAGGTGTCCCCCTGAGGGAGGAGTGATTGTGGAAGAGATAAGGCAAAGTGCCCACTTGACAAAAGACATCTGTCACACAGATGGGAATGGAATACATCTTGCCTTGCAATCTGGAACAACTTTCAAAAGTGACCACAGATTGGAGGATGAAAATGACACTTCTACAGCTACACTGGTCAAACTAACAGTCTATTAATTTTCTCTTCCTCCAGGAAGGAATGCAAAACAATCATTATTTACATGAAAAGTGCATGAGAAACTCCATTACAAAAGTGCAAGCATCAGAAGGCATAGAGGAACTTAGAAGAACAGGGCAACACCATCCTACTGATGGCAACACCATCTGGAAAGCATTTTCTATTTTCTTGATCATCATCTTATTTAGGGACATCAACAAAGAGCTCTTCACAAGCAAATCAAGAAACCAATATGTGCCAGGTGAGCCATGGTTTCAGTGTTCAGTGTTGGCCAAACCTTCTCATGCTGGAATTGAGAGGCTTGCTCTGGTTGAAGGGATGTGCTTCCCCTTATCTGCCATTCTCTCCTGGACTTCCTCACTTCTGCTGTCCAAAGCTCAAAAAAACACCCCAAAGCCCCAACCCATCACATTGTCCTCCTCTGCCTTGGCCATTATTCTGAGGGACACTTTTTTATGTGCTAATAAATTAGAAGTAATCCCCAAATGTGAAGGAACCTTACAAAATAATAAAAACCAGAATGTTTTTATGATATTAACTAATAAAAACCAGAATAGTTACAAAGTGCACAAATTCCTGCTAACATTAAATACAATCCAGTATTTCACCAAGGCCTTCATTTTCTTTCTTTATCTTTCTCTTTCTTAACTATTTGTAGATTAAAAAAAATACTGCTATGTATAACTGCAGCTTATATTCTTTTGCATTTTCCACATAAATACCAAGATTAAAAAAAAGAAAGATTTAAGGATTTTTCAACTTAATCTTTTCCCTGCAAGAGCTCAGCTATAAAGAAATACACCAGACTGAAGTGTTTTAATGCACTCAGAGAAGTGGCAACACTGAAATCTCTGCAGTTTTTTAGCTATTGTGTTTGAATACCAGGATCCTGCTTAGCAAAAAAAAAAGCAGTTTATTGTCTGTTTGTTGGCTGAGTTGCTATGGCAGAGAGTTCAACATGAGTGGCTCTGTGGGGAGGTAAACACCTCCTGGTATCTGAGATTGGGCCCTGGCCCTGGAGGAACATGACAGAATTTGTGCTTCCATCAAAGGAGATGTGCAGGGAATATTTCTAGAAGAGTCCAGGACATTCCCAGCATTCCAATATCCCAGCAGAATGTTAGTGCTCCCAGATCCACCAAAAGGAGACCAGGGGAGTCAGCTAAACATGCTGAGGTTGTTGAAATGAATTGTCTGTAATCAAGTAGATGTGTCTTTGCCCAGCTGAGGGGAAGAAGTTGGGGTGGAGAAGGAAATTCTAAAGGAACACATAGCAGACACCTCCAACCAGCTGAAAGAAAGAGGAAGAAAGGAAAATTATTATGGTTGAGGCTGTTATGAAAACTGTCTGAGTGCCCAGATAAAGGAATCTACTGAAAAGTAAAAATCCCAGAATAGTTTGGATTGGAAGAGACCTTAAAGACCATCTCCTTCCAAACCTCTGTCATGGCCAGAGAGACTTTTCACCAGAGCAGGTTTCTCCAAGCCCCATCTGACCTGGCCTTGAAAAAAGTGGTTTTGTTCTGTTAATCACTAAAGTTTGTGTCATAGATTGCAAACAAGGTTAAAATATCCACTCCAATATTTCCATTCTGAATATGCAGCTATTTGAATAGTCATCCTCTTAGGATTGTCCTAGAGGTAAATCAGATCCTTTTTAATGCACAACTTGCTTTTCTGTCTTCTCCATTCCACAGGAAAGCTGAACTTTTGATTCTGTTCTCCTTCCCAGCCTTGACTCTATAAAAAAGAAGATTATTTTTATTGTTTGGTCCAAATTTTCAAGCTTTTGACAAGGCTTTTGAAAAGAACACAGAAAATAATAGTAAAACACCTATACCCCTCAAGATTTTGCCCAGTGTTTAGGTTGTGAGAGCATAGCCATGTAAAGGTGGCATCTGGGGAACTGCTGCTTGCACTGCCTCTGGGGGTTGAAGGAGAAACAGGGGTTGGGACATGGAGCAAATGTGAAGCAAATGGTCACCAACCTGCATAAGAAAAGATGAAGGAAGGAAAATTCAACTACTCACATGGTAGAGAGAGTCTGGGTGCCCAGATAAAGGAGACATCAATGGAAAGTTAAAATAAGCAGTAGAATCAGCCATCAAGAAAGCATCAGTGTCAAGAGGCACCCAACAAAGAGCAGAGTCCTTTTCTTTCTTATGTCTGGCAAGCAAAGGAGGTGTTGGATTATAAAAAGGAAATTTCTTAGAGTGCCTTCCAGGACTCAGCCCTGAACCACTCAGTGCTTGGCACTCCTACAGCACCTCTCACCTGGGGGAACATTGAGTGAGAGAACTTGTAAGACTTTTGTGGTGTGAGGTAAATCACATCACCCTGGACATCATGAACGTGCCCCTCTTGCATGGACTCCGAGCTGCTGGAGTGCCAGAGGACTGGGGTTATTCAACTCCTCAGTCAGAAAAAGCAGAAGGAAACAACCCTGTGGAACAGGAAATCAGGAGTTCTGCTGCTTTTTTTTCTTTATTATGGCATGTGTCATAAATTTACAAAGGGTTCCCAACAGCATGAACACTGTCAAGCTTGTTACAGCATCACGGTTTGTTTATGGCTTGGTTAACTTCACACACACATAAAAATCTACCACACCTGTGTGGAATCCATAGCAGAAACTGACATTAGTTGCCTCGTGAACTTTGGTTTATTGTGATCCTAAATTAGGCCTCTTTCTGTAGGTAAGTAATATTGATTAATTTGCAGTGTTCTGGAAGAGGTTAACCAAGTGTTGGTGTGTCAGTGCAAGCAGGGGCTGTGTTTTCTCATGCCATGTTACTGAAATACTGCATCTGCTACCTTTCTGTTGATAGCAGCTTCAGAAAACCTGGCCAGTTTCCAGAGCAGCACCTTTTTTTCATCACTGTCAGCTTCTGTCAGTTCATCTCTCAGTCATAAAATTTTTAAAACAAAGTCTACTGTCTGTTGTCTAATATTCCTTCCATTAGCCATGCCCTGCACTTTCATTGCAGGCATCTGACATTAACTTTTGGCACAGATAGTGTTTCACAAATCTAAAATACCTTGCTGACACTACCTGACCCTCTGAGCACACTTAGGAAATTGCCATAACTATCTCTATTTTATAGAAAAGCTTGAAAGGAGCCTCAGACAGAAGTGATACCACAATTTTTGTTCAGGGACGGTAATTTAGGTGTCTTGTTAGTTGTGCTCTCAGCACTTCAGCCTGAATTTCACTGCTATTAAATAATCAGCTCTAACAGGATATGTGTTTGGTTTATTCTCCTGGAAACAAGGCATTGTGAGCAGGATGCCCTAAAAGGATGTGCACACAATAGAAATTTTAGCCCCTTTAAAAACTAAAGTTTCTGTCTTGAACAATAGACAAGGACTTAAGGAGCCTTGCAGATCTTCTGCAGGAATTTCAATGTGCTTACAACTTCTTTATTATCTGGCCTTCATTTTTTTTCCCCTGTCCTTCATCTGTGCTGTTTTCCTGCAGTAATTTCACGACCTTCTGTTGAGGTATGATGTGTCCCAGCTAGTGGAGGTCTTGTTCCTTGGTATTGACTGTGCTGCATTATTGGAAACCTGTGGTTCAGTTTATAACCCATCATATTGTCCCTGGTTCTCTCCAGAGGAATAGTGCTTCTGATTAATTTTATTAGTGGGTTTATTTCAGTTCAAAATGAGGCGTGGGTTTCCAAGTGACAGAAAATAGTCCTTTTCTTAGAGTATAACAATGTAGTTCAGAGAGGTATTATCCAGAGAAAATGAGAAGATTTTAAAGGTTTCTTTAAAGGAAGAAAATTTCAGGCTTGATTAAAACCAGAACTAAACGGGGAAAGAAAGGTTCAGCAGTAATTTCAAAACAGGAGTTGCAAAGATTTCTGCCATGGGTGACTGCTGTGGTCTATTACCCTCACAGCAACACAGTGCTGAACACTGGGTGGCAAAAATTTCATTAGGCTAGGAGCTAGTGCACAAAATTTAGAAATTTCCAGATAAAAGAGAGGGACTGACTGAGGAACTAAACCTTAATACAAGAAGAAAAGGGAGGAACCACAAATTGTGTGTCAGTCTCTGGATCCAAAGGCACCAAATGAGGTGGATTTCATGACATTTTCATGAGTAAGATTATTTGTCTTAATTTCTTCCCCTTGCCTTGCAAATATCTGATGCAATTGATAGACAATGACCAATTCTGGAATTCTATCTTGTTCTCCCAAGACAGGCAGCATTCTTCCCCCACTGAGGACCACGTTCTTCACAAAACATTTCCTCGTTTTTATTCCAGCTTCCCACATTTACACTGAGCTCCTTTCTCACCTGTGAATCATCTACCTTGCCTCTTGATACCAGAAGTGAAGTGAATACTACATTTTGCTTAAATTCAATGATCTTCTCTCCCAGCCCATCTCTTTTTAAAGCATTCATCAAGCAAATTATGGAGTCTCGAGAGAATGAAGCCTTCCTGTTCAACTCTTTCCTCCCATTTAAAGCAGTGAAGGCAGGGAGCAGAAATTAATGTGACTTTTGTCTCTGCCTTGACTTGAGAGCTCTTAAAACTGAGCATTTCCTTTTATCAAAAGCTCTCTCCAAGGTGGTGCTCACTTGTTCAGAGCCTGTGTGCACTCATCTTCCCCCATGCTTCAATAATCACACAAGGGAGGTCTGTTGTGGAGGATCCTGGCTGAAATTCCACCCGTGTTCTGGTTTAAACTGGGGGTTAATGGTTTGATACCTCGTAGAACAAGGCCCTGTGGGGTAGGGAGTGCTCTGGGAGCACTGGGAGCTCAGCCCATGGTTGTTGACTCTTCTCACCCCTTCTCACCGGGACTTTCCAGCCAAGTTTTTTGGTGTTAGAAAGTCCAGCATTGCTTGATTCTAATGTCCTTTATTGTGCCAACAGCAGTGACTTACTTTTCCTGGCTGACATTTCTATACTTTTATAAATGAATGATTGCACTGCCTGGGTCATGGTTATGCATGAACAGCTACATGTTGACAGCTACATGTTTAGCTTCATTTTTATGAGTTATTTACAAGGGCAGAGTTAATTACAATTGTTTTTTACCTGGTTTGTATAGAGGGTACATACAATTCATGTGAAATATTTCAGATATCTGTGATTTTTTTCTGAAATGGCAAAGGCTGAACTATTGCAGAACATTAAAACCAAACAAGTAACCCCTTTCCCCAGGAGCTCTAATTTAGAATGAGCTTCCAGCCCAGCACTTACAAATCAAAAAAAGATTTGTTGTGACAGTATTTTGTACTTCCAGGTGTCTTTATATTCCAGGTGTGCCCATTTCCCCTGTATAAGATATGCAAGTTTTCATCCTTTACGTAAAAGCAATTTCGTTTTACATCACTTGTTGTTGCATGGAGTAAATCTACAGAGGTAGGTGGTTTTTAGCAAATTTATTTGTCCTGTAAGTCTCCTCAGCAGATCATTGGCCAGCCAACATATCAAGGCACACCTTAAAAAGCAGGAGGAGAAATTGAGAAAGTGAGAGGAAGATAAATAGGTTCAGGGTTGGTCATAGTTTAAAAAGGTTTGAACGCATTGAAAGGAAGAAGGAAAGGCTGCTGGAATTCCAGAGCTGGCACAAGATAGGCCTTGCTCCACCTTACCCCTCTACCCATGGAAAGAAAAAATGAAAATCCTCAGTGATGAAAAATTACTTTGAATCAGTCCCAAATAAGGAGAAATCTGACCACATCATGAGACATTCTGTGTTCTCATTTCTTTTGGTTTTAATTTTTTAGGGTCCAGAATGCAAACTTCTTAACACAGGCTAATAGGCTAACAGACAGAAATTTCATCTGTGAACTCCAGTTGAATTGAGAGTCACTGGGAGTGGCCCAGTTATTTTCCTTGAAAAGAGGGCTGAAATAAGGATGTCAGCATGACCCTCGTAGTATATGTACATATATATATCTATATATACATATAGATATCTATATATAGTATATCTATCTATCTATCTATCTATCTATATATATATAAAACTAACTAGTTACTCATTTGGGATTTGAATTAATAGACCCTAGGCTCCTTAATCCCATGGCAACAATCAGCCTTAAGGATCTTATAACCTGTCATTACAGATATAGGAAAAAGAAAAAGTAGTTAAAGAATGGAAGACGTTAGGTAGGAAGTAAGGTTTTCATTTTAACAATATTCCTTAATCCTTTTTCCTTTAGCTGTTTCTAAGGACGAGTCAGGTTTGGGTACTTTCAGGTGGTGCAAAAAAAAAAAAAAAAGAGAAATATTTAGGAGAAAAGAGCTGTTGGTGGAGATAAGGGAGCTGATGTTACTGCTCCTGCTATTGTTCCTGTTGAAATCTAATTCTAATGCCCGAGGGAAAAAAAAGAAAAAGGAAAAAAACCCCCCGAGACACTCACACCAGGAGCAAGAAGAGATTAGCAAAGAAAAGATGCATCCTCTGTCTTTTGTGGGACAGATTGTCCCTGGCAGTTATGCTTGTAGAGAAGCAGAGAGAGCCTGTGATCTGATCAGCTTCTCCAGCACTGATTGGGGCTACTGAAACTTTGCTTTTAGCTTCATTTCCAGCAGCAAACACAGCCGTGCTGCAAAGAGATAGTGAAGTCTGCCTGGCTGACCCTGCCTTTTTTGTTCTAATAGAAGAAGAAAATAGAGGAGGAGAATAGAAAACATAAGTAGATCTGTGAGGGGTACAAATTACTGAAGCCTTGTTTTCTACAGATGTGTGTCCAGTGGCTGACTGGATTTCCTGCCTGGGAAGATCACAGTGAAATTCTTGTCCCCTTACCTTGGGGCTCTGAGCAGCCTGGTCCAGTGGGAAGTTTCCCTGCCCATGGCAGAGGGGTGGAATAACATTTAAGGTGCCTTCCAACCCAAACCATTCAGTGACCTACAGCTACTGCCTACTGTCAGAACCCAGGAAATCCCTCTGGGTGCCCTGGATGGCTCGAGCCCCTGGCCGGGGGCTCAGAGGCCTTGTCCTGGAGTCAAAAACACCTGTGCCTTCGATTTTGACCCAGGGAGGAAATTACCAACTTTGTGTGAAGATTTACAAGGCATGAGAGTTTAAGTAGAGTGATAGTTAGTTTGTCACAGGGTGAAAAAGTAGAATTTTGGGGTTTTAGAATGGGGGTTCAGAAGCCAAGATGGAGGGATTTGTGCGTGCCTTGTCCTTCTTCTTCTTGTCCTCCTTCTTCTTGTCCTCCATCTTTTGCTGTGAACGTGGCATTTCTGGATTGGTTTAGAGTAGAAACACACTGTCCAACATGGGTGATAGGTATTGGAAAATAATTGTAAATAAAGTAGACCTAGTTTTTAGTATAAAAAGTTAACACCACCCCAAGGGAAGAGACTGTGCCACAACCTGACCTGCTGGACAGATCTCAGCAGGTCAGAGAAAGAATGTGATAGATAACAGAAAATAAACAACCTTGAAAACCACAGCTGAGGAATCCTGACTCCTTCTTTGATCTCAGGGCTAGGAAAAAGAGACTTTGTAACATCTCAGGGTCATCTCAACCACAGAGACTCTGAGAACCTACCATTTCTAGGGGCATGAATGTGTTTGTAGTTCTCCTTGCCCCTCTCCCAGCTGCCCATCCTCAGCACACGTGTGAGGATCCAGTTGTCTTTGAGCTTTGCACTATCAGTTCTGCTCAAGGCAGAGCTGCAGGCTGAGGAGCTGTGTGTGAGGTGAAGGGATGAGAAAGACAGCAGGATCACATGAGCCTTGTTTCCATAGTAAATGAGGCTGAGAAGGTGGAGGAAGAAAGAGGAGCCATATGGCAAGTGGTGATGGCAGGAACCAGAGCTCTCTTCTGAGGGTGGCTTCAGGGTTTAGTCATGTATTGGAGCCAGAGATATAATTTCTCTCAATCAGCCAAGATGCTTTAGAGGATCACATGGAGTTGCAAGAGCATCAGGGATCCAGGAAATGATAAGATTTGTTGATATGGTAAACACTGTTCTTCTTCATGTCCTTCTATCCAATGTCACAATAGTTGGTCACATTCTCTTTTAGATTATCTAATTGTTTAGTAATTTTATTTGACAAAATACCCAAGTTCTGATGGCTCACATTGTTTTTCAGGCCATTTTTTTCCTTCTACTAGGTCAGGTTTCTTCCATCCAGCCTGGCAGGAGCCTCTGCTGGGGGCTCCCCAGACCCCACCACATCTCTTAGAGCTGGCAGTTTCCACCTTATCTGTAATTCCTGACTCCTCTACATCCAACCCCAGCATCAGCTCAGACCATGGGGCATGGGGAGCTGGTGCCAATTAATAGGACAAGAGGAAAGGGCGGGAACTGATGCATAGCAAGATCTACCTAAGTATGAGGAAAAACTTCTTTGCTGTGAGCACTGGAAGAGATTTTCCAGATTTTCCAGAGAGGATGTGGATGCCTTGGGTTTTAGCTTTGATATTTTCAGATTCTCTGCTGCCTGGTATGTAAGTCTGAAATTTCCTATTAGGTGTAGCAGGTTCTCTTCACAGGGTAGTTGGACAAAGCAATCCCTTCCCAGCTGGAGAATCAAGGACAACCTTTACCCAAAGAGCACAAACAATGCAAAGAGAAGGGGGCAAGCCAGGGGGCTGAGATTTCATCACCTGGAACTGCAACTGGAAAATTGAACCCAATACATAGATGAACCAAAACTGATAAAAGTGTAAAAACTCCTGACCAGGATCCATCTTAAATTCAGCCTGGGTGCAGCCCTGGCCAGGCTCTTGTGCTGCCCAAGGTGTGTGCTTTTAAGGCCTTTCAATAAATAGCTATTTTGTCCATTTAGCTCTGTCTAGTCTCTGTTCTAGATCAGCCTCTCAAGGCATCACCCTCACTGGAGATATTCCAGACCCATCTGCACCCAGCCCTGTGCTCTGAGCAGGGAGTTTGGCCCAAGGGACCCACTGAGGTCCCTTCCAAGCTGAACCATTCTGGGATTCTGCAATCCTGGGCTGGAAGAATTCAGTGGCAGATGTCCTACATCTTCCTCATGTGCTTGGAAGGCCATCAGCTCGGGAGGTGTGCTCATGGTAGGACAGGCAATGTCCCCAGCAGCTGTGACACAGCCACTGCAGGTCCTTCAAAGCAGCTGCACGTGATCCTCGTGCCAGGAATTGTGCCACCGCCTCTGGATGGCTGATTGAATGCAACTTGTTTGCCTCTGCCTGTCTCCTTCCCTCGTGCTCTGAATGATTCACTGTCAGAGTGAGGATGAAAGAAAGCAGAGCACAAAGGCACCTTTGTCTGCATCCCTGCTCTCCGCGGAGCGCGGCCGCGCGGGGACCCAGCTCCGCGCTCCAGCCTTGAGGATGCTGGAAATTAGGGGCACTTCTGCACCTTGTGTCGGGTCAAATCCAAGCTGTCCTTGCCCCCTTGGGCTGTGCTCAGCCCCTGGGCTGCAGGGCAGAGAGGGAGGGTGAGGTTGTCTTTGCCAAAGTGGCAAAGAGTGAATTAACGCAGCGGGTGACGTTTCGCTGCTTTTAAGTAATTGTCAAACATAATGGCAGTTACCTGCCTGTTTTCTTGAGGGATTTGTACTGAACAAGGGGAAGAGCTGCTAACAGGATCCCAGGGTTGAGGAGAGATTTGAGAGGAAGGATCAGAAGAATTAAACATGTGACATGTAGCGAGGAAAGATGATAATGAATGGGTATATCTGCCTATGCTGCTCAGTGCCAGCCACTTGAATGAATTTATTTAGGGAACAGAAGCAAAATAGCTGAATTGCTGTGGTTCTCCATCCAGAAACATTCTTTTTTTTTTCCTCAAAAATGTCAGTTAGCTTAAGGAAAACCTTCTTTCCAGTCGCATGGGGCTGAATTGTTCCCATAGGCACATTTTTTGGGATGATCCAATAGCCCTTCAAATCTATGGAAACCCTTTCTTGGATCAAGATTTTAAATCCAGCTGTTTGAGGAGGAAGGGATGTGATAGAGCTCTGTATATTTTGGAGGCTGTAAATGCGGAGGTGAGAGGAAGGGGTTATTTCATGTAGCACAAAGAGATCTATTTAAGCACAGAGTTGCACTAAAATAGGAATTTTTATATGAGCCATAAGAGTGTCAGATGGCTCAGATAATAATAATATCACATAAAATAAAGTAATTGTATTGTATAAAGGTTGTCAGTTGATTTGCAACACATCTAGTCATAAAGCTGATCATTTTCTGTTAAATTAAAGTTGCACAACTTGCCTCTGAGCAAGAAATAGAGGCCTGGTGCTCTTTATTCCATTTTTGTAATTTGGCTTGCTCTGTTTATTGGATTTTTAAAGTCATTAAGTGAAAGACAGAGGGCCAGACGTCGACTCACTCAAATCCAGTCCATTTCAAGTGAAAAAGTAAAGTCAGCCTTGGAATATGGCTTTTAAAAGAGCACTTGGATGATGGAGAGTGTCTCTAGGAAGGCAAAATGAGCATCAGGACTCGGCAGGGTTAAACCAGGCAGGACAAGGCAGCAGGAAAATGTTGCATTGAGTGCACTCAGGGGCATGGACTGGAACCTAATGGGGCTCTTACCTTACCTGGAAACCACTTGTAGCAGAAAACTCTCTGTTGCAGAAAAGCACAGGGTAGGAGAAGTTAGGATGGAAGCTCAGATTTTTATGAAGAGTGCCAAAGTGGTTCCAATTCTGTATTCTCAGCAGCAAGTCTTGTACATCTTCCATCATAGGGCATCAGTTTGGTGGCCTGCATTAAGTGGCAGAGCAAATAGCACTCATATTTTATTTACTCTCTGGAATGGGACATATATAATTGTCAAAACTCATCATAAAACCCTTTTTCTTTGGTCCTTGATAAATGAGTTTAAAACTCCAACCCTTCAGATCAGCAAGTAAGGAAGATGAAGTAGTAAAGCAAAGAAGATACTTATTGCCAAATGGATTAGGAATTTGAGAACTCCCTCTATATAGGCTATAAGTCCCAAATCAGATTTGATAAATCAAGTGATATTAGAAGAGATCTTCAGGGCTCAGTAGACTTAAATATTGCAAGGAACTATTACTGTCATATCCATCTCAACACACAACAGTGCTGTATATTAAATGGCAATGGATCAGCCTCCCTCTGCCTCTTAAATATTCCAAAGACAATAGATCAGTAACTTAATTAAATAATATAAAAAAGGCAGTCCAAGTGGAGCTGCGTGAAGGATGATTTCTGGCTATTAATTTATTTGCACATTACTTCTGTGCAGCAAAATATGCTTCCCCTCCATGGGGGCAGTACAGCCACAGCTGGATATAGCAGAGACATGGCCCAGATCTCTGAGACTTGAATGTGATTTTCAATTTTTTATTAAACTTATTCTGGCTGGCAATGAAAGCAGGGTTAGAGAGTGGTCTCCACCTCTCACATGTTTGGACAGCACAGTCAGGGAATTTACACTAGACCTTTAATCCCTTCTGCTCCTGAACCACATCCCAGTTCTGTCCAGAGTCATGGTGAACATCTTGCTGGGAGTCCAACTCCTTTTGCTGGAGCTGGAGACTCACTTCAGGTCCAGGTCAGTTCAAGAGTGGCACAGATGCTGTGTAAGGAGCCCCTGGGTGTATGACATGCTGTACTAAAAGGACAAATCCTGGGAAAATGACTCAGTTAAGGTACCAAGGTGCTGCTCCAGCACACTCAGAGTTTACAACACAGAGCCTACTGTATTTCTGATGAAGGAAGGAATGATGATTCTGACTCTATGTTCTCAGAAGGCTCATTTATTATTTTATGATACTATATTATATTAAAGAATACTAAAGTAAACTATACTAAAGAACACAGAAAGGATACTCACTGAATGCTAAAAGATAATAATGAAAACTCCTGACTCTCTCCAGAGTCCTGACACAGCTGGCCCTGATTGGCCAAAGAGTGAAAACAACTCCCAGCAGAATGCAATGGAACAATCACCTGTGGGTAAACAATCTCCAAACACATTGCCACATGTGAGCACAACACAGGAGAAGCAAATGAGACCAGAATTGTTTTCCTTTTCTCTGAGGCTTCTCAGCTTTCCAGGAGAAGAACCCTGGGCAAAGGGATTTTTCAGAGAATGTGAATGCCACAACAGCTCCAGTTTAACATGCTCTGGGTAAGATTTTGGAGCAGTAGGGAAGGCACCTTTGTTCTCACCTGGTTTAATGTCTGGTCCTTCATGGAGATAAACCAAGTGGCATAAATCTGCTGTGCTTTGTGCCAGCCTGTCACCTCCAGGGCTAGAGGCAGATCAGGGGACCAAAGGGTGCCTCCAAGGGATCCACCTGTGGCAGGACATCCCCCCCAGCACAGCAGAGCTCACTTGTTCTGTGCATCAGCTGGTGCTGTTCAGGACACTCTCCCCTCACATGAACTGATGAGATGAGCCAGGCCAGCTCACTGGCCTCACTAGAAAATCCTCACTGGTTATGGAGTTATTTCTCTCTCTGGTGCCAGGAGTGGAATTCCTAATAAAAAGCTGGCCCTGAGAACAAGATGTGGGGAGATAAGCTGGAATTCCTGACTGAGCAACACTACTTTTACAAACAATAAAAACTACACAAACTTTCATGAAGACAGAAGCCTGCTACATACATCCAGGAAACATGTAGGCCTTCTGTGGAGTTTGGGCACAAATTCTGTGGATACTTTCCTGGGAATTGAGTGAAAGAATTCTATGTGTACTCCATCAATTTGGTGGTAAATTACATTGAATCCTAGTCTATACTATTTCTTCACTAGCTATAATATAGGTATCTTTATTTTCTGTAATTTCTCAACTGTATTTTATCAACTAGTAGTTATTTTTGTTTTATCCTGTGAGTGAGTAGTCTGTTCAAAGTCTTATGTCTGTTAAATTTGTCTAATCAATAAATAATTCATTTTGCAATAGACCTAATCAGCCATTATTAAGAACTTGTGAATGAGAACAATCTGGGACACAGGCTGCCTCAAACAGAGCTGCTGCCAGAAATCTGAGTCAAGTCCTGCCCAAGCTCTCATCTCCATTTTTAATACCACATCCATGTCTCTGCCCTCCTCCTGCCCTTGGCTCCCACTTGCCCTCATTCCTGGGGAGCTCCTGGAGAGCTCAGTAATGTCATTCAGCTGCTGGGGATGGCACGAGCCAGCACAGAGACAGAGCTGGGGCCGAGCATGTGTGACGGGTTCCTCTTCCATGGAAGCACTTCCACAAGGTGGATGATCCTTCCCAGCCATCAGGCTTCTTCCAGAAGATTTTGAATCAAATGCAAAAGTCCTTTAGAGCAACCAAAGGGAAATGGGTAATTTTGAGGACATTCGTGAGGTTTGTAGAGTAGTTACTTGGAACAGTTCTCTGTAGGTGTGTCTTGGTTTCAAAAGCCAGGTGTCTGCTAAGGAAGGCAGGAGCCTCCCCTGAAATGGAGAATGTAAACCCTCCCCACCCCTCTGAATTGCTATAAATTTTAAATTAAGGGGCTCTCAGGCAAAAATATGGGAGCAGGAAATAACAGTTCTTTAATAGGGAAAAGAAAAAAAATAAAGGATAAAATAAACAATGCAGTGCACAAGAACAACACTGCCAGAGTCAGAACCCAGCCTGACACCCTGTGGGTCAGGCTGTTGGCAGCAGTCCCATTGGAATTGTGGCTCAGCCCTCCTGCAGTGCCAGGGCTGGTTCTGCTGGAGCAGAGATCCTGGAGAAAGGTGCAGTCTCTGCCTCTGAAGATCCAGGGCAAGAGGCAGCTGCTGTTTCTCTGGGCAATCCAGTGCAGAAGCTGTGCTGGTGTTCCAGAAGCTCCAGATTCTATCCAGGTAGGAATGCTTGGCTCCTCCCTCTGGGCTCACATCTGCCAATGGGATGCTGTAGTTCTTATCAGCCATGCAGGGACATTCCATAGCTGTTATCAGCAGGTGTCCCCCTGAAGGGAGGAGTGGGTGTGGAGGAGATAAGGAAACTGCCCACTTGATAAAAGACAACTGCCATACAGATGGCAAAGAGATACAATTTGCTTGGCAATCCAGGACAAGGGGTCCTGGTGGGGAGTTTGGTGCTCTAAATTTCTTGGTGGGGAGTTTGGTGCTCTAAATTTCAGCTGGGGTACCCATAGTGTGCTGAAGCTGTGGCTGTTAACACCATTCAATTGTCTGTGTCTTCACAGCCAGTTCACTTTTTGCTTTAACTGGGGTCTGACAGCTCCAGTCCTGTTAACTCCTGTACAGATATCAAAATAACAGTACTTATCCCTGATAAACTGAGGATTATTTCACATCCACTTTTTTTTTTTCCTTCCAGCCTCCTATGAAGTGTAAAAGTGGCTGCTGGGGAGTCAGCTCCAAAAAAGAGAGGTAAAAGCACTTTCATTGACTTACTCTATAACCTACCTTAAAAGGCTAGGTTGATTTCCACAGACAGAATATTTCTCCCCGGTAATTATGGTCATTTTTCATTATTATCACAACCAGGATCCATTTAATAGAAGATATTCTCCTTAGTAATTCCTTTTTATGCCATTTGCTGGTGCATGTGCATTGCCAGCACCTATTTTTGCATGTCCAGGTTATGGAATGACAAGCAGAGATTGGCCAGGTGCAAAATAGGTGTGTGCGCAAAAAGGTGAATTACTCAGATTTGGAAAGGAAGCCTCTATAAAATCATCTAAGACAGGGAGATGGTGGTGTGATGTCCAATATAATGAGCAGTAGGACTGGAAGAGCTTGTCAGAAGACTTGGATGAGGCTCCAGAGGAAGGAATTCTGTCCAGTTGGACAGGCACCCTTGGCTCTGAAAATCAGGCCTGGACGTGTACAAATGTGTAGATTTGATGAGCCTGTTTAAAGGGAAACTAATTAGAAATATAGACAATCCACCTTTCTTAAATGGAGTTATTGTAGTCTCTAATCCATAAATCTGACATTTATACACATTTATATGCTATTGCTTAATGAATACCTGATTAAGGAATACAGCTGCCAAGTGAATAAGTTTGTTGTTAATCAAATGATCCCATAAAGACAGATCATCAGACCTATTAGAATATATTCATTTGGCAGATAAATCTGCTTGCTGCAGCCTGTTAGTGCAATGTGTAATGCAAATCAAATTGTTCTTTAGAGCTAAACCTTCATCTTTGCCAGAATAAAAAAGACTTTGCACGGAGCAGATGAGATGAAATCCTATATTTTTATGGAGGGTGTGAAAGCCCTTGGCATTACGTCTTGTATTGAAAGTAAATTTCACCCGTAATTGAACACTAAAGACTTAGGAATGCTTAAGTCTGTGCACTGAAGATTTAACTGTGGTATATAATTGCCTCCCTCTTTTGTTGCTGTATCTAATTCAGCAGTATAAATTACCAGCTTAATTTTTGTCTTATTGTGTGATGTACTTATACTATTATTTTGTACTACCAAGAATTAGCAACTGGCATTTGTGTTTATAGATCCTTTCATCCAGGGAAAATCTAATAACAACATTGGTCTAAATATTACATTAAAGGGCTGAAGCATGTTGGAGATGAAAAGATAGCCTGAGGTAACTGTGAAATGGCCACAGTGTTTACAGGGATCTGTCAAAACACTACAGTGACTCTCAGCAGCTCTGCAATAGTGGTACATTTTTGAATGCAGATTTGAAGTGCTGTTTGCAGGGCTGGATTTCATGCTGAACCATGAAAAGTGTATTTATGTTTCAGATATGAAAGAAGGGCAGACACAGAGCCTCTAGTCTGTGCTGGGAACTGCCCACCCTCCTCCATCAGGCACCAATTCCGTCAGAGTCAGCTTGAGGAGCTCAGTCTGTGAATTCCCTTCATGAGGAACCTGCTGATGCCTTTCCTCCAGCCCCTTGCCAAGGCTGGGCAGTATTTTGAAGGGAAATGATGCACTTGTGCACAGCTGAAGTGTTCAGGGCAGGTTTATATCTAGCACAAGCCTTTTTACCCTGACCAACATGCAAAACTCCTGGCTGCCTTGCACAAAACCTTAAATCAGGCACTTGCTCCATTTTTCCACTTCCAGCCAAGTTTTACTGCCCCAGCTACTTCTCCTCTTCAGCCTACTTTACCTGAGGAGTATTTGCTGATGATGGAAAATATAATAGTTCATGTTCAGTTGAAATTATTCCTACTAAGTTTATTAGTGTTTGTGAAGGAATAAAGATGTGAGCAAAAAGTTCAAGAAGAAGGGGAAAACTTTTGAGAGGTTCTGGTTTGGGACTACTTGGTCCAGACTGCAGATAGGAAGAAGTCATTTCCCCATATTGTTTTGCTTCCTCTGGCAGTGGAGAACTTGCTGGGAAAGTGGAAAAAGCTTGGAGAAGAGCAGGAGGAGGCTGGGCTGCAGTTTCCACCATCAAAGGGGCTGGGCTGAGGCAAGAGAAGACAGTGTGTCCAGGGTGTTACTGTGATATTTTCTGAAAAATCCCTTTGCCAAGATTTTTCTCCTGAGAAGCTGAGAAGCCTCAGAAAAGAAATGTAAGTAATAATTATCTGATTGCTTGGAATGTAGTTTAAAAGTTTCTTACCAACAGGTGCATCTTTGATTGGTTCCATGTGAATTTTTTTTACCTAGTGACCAATCCCAGTCCAGCTGTGTCAGACTCTCTGGTCAGTCGCAGGTTTTTATCATCATTCTTTTCTAGCCTTCTGATGTCTCCTTTCTCTTTCTTTAGTATAGTTTTAGTGTATCATATAATACAACACAATACCATATAATATCATATTTTTAAGAACTTAGAGTTAATTCTTATCTCTCACTTTGTCCTAGAAACCTTCACAACACTGCAACACCAGGGAAAGGCTGTCCTCATCCTGGAGATAACTCCAGGGCAGAGGAAAGGAAAGCACCACGGCTGCCCCTTGTTTGCTGGTCTGCTCCTGGCACAGAACAGTTTCCCACTCTATCTACTGTGCAAGATTGAATGTCAAAATCTAATCTAGTGCCTTATTAATTGCATTTATCATGTACTTTGACCATCTCACATGAAACTTACCCATTAATTTGTCTCTGATGGCTTGACTTGCTCTTAAGAAACCTTTGGAGCTGCTTCAGAAAATGTTTTTCAAGACAGATATTCTGGGCAATTTCTCCTTAAAACCCAATTAAATCTCCTCAGCCTGCTCCAAGCATTGCCAATGTAAGTGTATGGAATGCAGCTGAATCTGCTTGTGCTGGGAACGTTCTCCTGGGCATGGACTGGCCAGTGGGCAAACACAACCAGTCAGGAATGCACAGCTTGAGCCAAATAATCCAAAAAATGCAGCAAAGAAAATTAAGACACAAGTGGATTGGAAATTTGTCTTTTATTTGCATTGTTATTCTTGCTTACAGATGTGTACAGATGTGTGCACACTGCAGTGCTTGGAGCTGCTCCTGGTGGTTTCCTGCTTTTGGTGGAGAATGGAGTGCCCAGAAGGATGTGGATGTTCAAACCCTGGAAGTGTCCAAGGCCAGGTTGTATGGTGTTGCCCTGATTTTTTAAGTTTTTCTAAGCCTTCTGATGTTTACATTCTTGTAACCAACTTTCTCGCACTCTTTCTGTAAATAACTCATTGTTTTGCATTTTTTTATGGAGGAGGAGAAATTTGATGGACTGTTGGTTTGTCCAGTGTCATTGGAGAGGTGGCACTTTCCCCCTCCAATCCACTGTCACTTTTGGAAATCTATAAATGTTGGAATCCAAAAATAAAAGCCCCATTTTTACCTTGAAAAGAGCAGTGAGTCTGTGTCATGTTGTATCCTGTCCTATCTTGACAGGACAGGGCTTGGAACACCCTGGGACAGTGGAAGTTGTCCCTGCCCAGGGCAGGGGGTGGCACTGGATGAGTGGGATCAGATGAGCTTTAAGGTTCCTTCCAACCCAAACCATTCCACAATTCTGTAATTCTATGATTTCTCATTCTACTTCCAAGCAAACTCCATGTCCATAACTAAGCAGCTTTCCAGGATGATTAATGGGCCAGATGAAGGCCTCAGATATTCCCTTTTTTCCTAACACACAGTGTATTATTCTTCCCTCTAGTATCAGTTCAGAAGGAGTCTTGACGTTTTTTATTCTGGAATTTGTACTGAAGCTTCTCTTCGCTGTGAGAAGTTTTAAGTGAAGTTTCAGCTGAGATTTTTGCACTCATCAGCATTTCTCAGGTTTTTCTTGAAAAACTGAAATGTTGCTGAGAACAACAAATATTGGTTTTGACAGTCCCAGAAGTTTTGCACACAGTGGAATCCAAGCTTATGTCTCAGTTGTGTCAAAAGGTCATTTTAAATTATTTTTTAAAATGTTTTTTGAAGTTGACAAAACAAACTGAGCACACAGAGGCTCAGTAGTAAGAAATTTGGAAATCTATATTGAGAAGCAACAAATGTGTATAAACCTAGAAAAAAACAAGAATTCACCTGAAAGTAGTGAGATGCAATGGGATAAGGGGACAAGTGTGATTTTTTTTTTCTTTTCTAGTTTGCAGCTTGCATATCAGGAGGGAGAAATTGGTAAAAATACCTATTCAATTCAGAACAGACAGTAGAGGAAAGATTAAGCAGTGATTTTAAGCATGCTGTCTGAAGAATCAGGTTGTGCATATGCTTAGGGTATGCACAGCTCTGTGATCACACATCACTCCCATCCATCTCCCTTCCTGTTTGTTCCCTTCCTTTGTGTCATCCAGAGCTAAATGGCAGGAAATCTGTGAAAAGGTCTGTCTGCCTTGCATTTATATAGCAACCAATGCAAAGGGTTTCAATAGTGACAAGTTTCTGAATAGTGCTGTAAGAGAAGCTCAGCCCTCCTTCTCCCTGTCCCAGAGTCAATATGCATAGAGATGAGTGCTCCAGCTCTTCACCAAGGCACACACACTCTGAGAGGTTTGATACTTCAATTTTCAGTTTCATTTCAGTGCTTGTTAGAGGTTCCTTTGTGCTGAGCAGGGCTATTGTATTTGCTGGGAAATGTCCTGATTAAGGTGGGAATGTTGCATCTGACTCCATGTTCTTAGAAGGCTATTATATGTTATGTTATATTAAAGAATACTAAACTATACTAAAGAACACAGAAAGGATACTTACTGAAGGCTAAAAAGATAACAATGAAAACTGGTGACTCTCTCCAGAGTCCTGACACAGCTGGGCCCTGATTGGCCAAAGAGTGAAACAACTCCCAGCAGAATGCAATGGAACAATCACCTGTGGGTGAACAATCTCCAAACACATTCCACATGTGAGCACAACACAGGAGAAGCAAATGAGATCAGAATTGTTTTCCTTTTCTCTGAGGCTTCTCAGCTTTCCAGGAGAAGAACCCTGGGCAAAGGGATTTTTCAGAGAATGTGAATGTCACACAGGGCAGATCAGGAGCTGGACAGGGATTTGTAGCAGCTGGTGCAGGTCCTGGCTGGGCAGAGCAGGTGCCCTGCTTCATTTAGCCGAGCTCCTCGTCCCCATCCATCCATCCCACCCCAAGGTCACAGCAGTGCTGTCCCTTGCTGTCTCCCATGGACAAGAAGGATGTGTGGAAAAGCCTCTGAAACTGCACCAGCAGCAAGCTCGAGGGGATGATTGAATCCACAGTGATGGTAATCGTAGACTTAGCCAAGTGACTGGAATTAATGCACCATCTGAACAGCTCTGTGAGGTCTGCCTTGATGTTCCTCATTTCAAATGAATCTCTCCAGACCTGAAGGCTGTTTGGAAACAGCTGATCGTGCCCATAATGAGGATTCCAATCTTCAAGTCTCCAAACTGAAATTAGACATATGTCCTGACATGTTGACATTAATTTGAGCTGTTATAGCTATAATGGGTTTATTTGACTGGCATTTTTAATAGAATTTCAAGGGAGACAGGCTTTGCTTCATGAGTCAGGTTGGGGGAAGGCCATGAGCAGCCATAATTTCAAAGGTTAATTTGAAAATGCTTTCCTCAACAGGACTTTTCTGAATTGCAAGGTTACTTGAAAATGTGGTATCATAATAGCTGGCGCTATGGCTGGAAAAAACAGGCTGGGGAATTTCCAGTGGGAATTTCCAGGTATCAGTTTTCAATCCCATCTTGACTCAAAGTGAAAGGCAAAAATAAGTAAATGCAAGAGAGTAAAAGTGATAGATTCTATTTCCTGTATACAATATTGAGGTACAGACCACAAAGTCAGCACCAAACTTCAGGTTTCTACTAAGAAAACTTTTAATGACTGGAATGAACTGGCTGAGTGTGTTAGCCCCACACAGAGGGGCTCAGTGCCTGGTTTATGTGATTTTTTTTTACACCCATGAAGTATCTGGGTGGGGCTCTGAGCATCCAGGAAGTGCCCATGGCAGGGGGTTGGATGTGGGTGATCTCTAAGGTCACTTCCAACCCCACCCAGTGTGTGACTCTGTGGTGGTTACTCTGTGATCACCTCTGTGAGGTGACAGGCCATGGTGACCCTTGTCCCCTGCAGGCAGCAGGGCTGGTGGCTGAGCAGAGATGATGATGATGATGAGGGGCTTTTGAGGCCATGGAGGAGGGCGGAGGTGTGTGTACCCCCATGGGAACAGCCATCCTGTGGGCACCTCAGTCCCACAGCTCCATCACAAACCACCTCAGTTTCCCCAGGGCAATCACTTCCAAACACCAGCTACTTTTTGGCAAAACTGCAGATGAGAGGCAAATTCAGGCACGAACATGGCTGAGTTCAAGCTCTGTGTTTGATTCGAGGTGAGATGGAGACATTTTCTGGACTGTGATGCTCTGGGGCTGGCAAATAATTGGTCACTTGAGATGTAGAGTTTTAGTGATTTAATGGGCAGCACCAGGGGAGGAAAAGGAGATCGATCAGGGAGAGAAAACCCTTGTCCTGACAGTTTCCTTTGGGCAGAACCATTCTGCCTCCTCCACAAAGCCCCCTCCCACTGCAGGGACCCCACAGTGATGGTGAGCCCATCTGCTGCCCACACCCCACAGGATGTCCCACAATGAGCCACAGTTAAGCCCAAACTATTGAGTTTATTAGATAGAATTGAAATCTCACAGTATTTCTAGGGCCATTCTGTGGAGGGGCTGTCTGCCACCATTAAAAGAAACTCAATTTAGGAGAATGCTGGTTTTGAAGGGTAAAATGTCACTGATGGCAGATTTTTTAACTCAGTGCAATTTAGCAGATATTCGATACTTTTATTTCCTTCTGCTGACTTTATACAGTGGAACAGGAGGCAATTTGCAGAGATTAAACAATATTCAGCTCACAAATTAAAATCAATAACTTATTTATAGGGCTGCTGATGCTCCCAGAACAAAACAGGCCTGCCAAGAGGCTGTGAAATTCCTGAATCAAATGTCATGTATCTCCAGCCCATCTACACAGTTGGCTGTCTGTGGCTGCAGATATAACACAACCCACCCAGCCATTCCATCACTTGATAATCACAGTACATAAATAAATATCATTCCTGAACCAAGCAGTGCTGGTGGTTGCTTTCAGATCTATACACTGCCTGGTTATTTCTCCCATATGTCATTGATAAATTTAATATTTTTCAGTGGGATTTTTCAGGAATCCATTTCTTTTCATGAAAGGGGGTTGGCCGGATGCTACACTGGGTTTTAAATTTCTGTGGATACTCAAAAGAACAAATCACACCGTGATAAAGGGAGCATGACAGAAGATCGAAGCTCCATAATTATTTTATTCCTATTCCTTTCAGCAAACCACATTCATGTGACTTGACACTGAGTTAAGTCCCTAATTCATTATTTTGTATGTATTTCTGGTGACCATTCCTCTTCCTTGGGGTGTTTTGGCTCCAAGTGATCTTTGTTGGGTCACTGGCACCTCTGGGAGTCTTCACCACAAATCTGCTGGGGCTCTGTTCCCTGAAGGCAAATCATTACATCAGAATTGTTTGCAACAATTTTGTCTCTGAGCTGTGACAAGAATACCCTGGAAAGGGGAGCTGTGTCTTCAGGGAAGCTGTTTCAAAGAAGAATCATATGTTGAGGTGATGCTTTAGATGGGCTTGATGAGATTTTTATACCTGCAAAAAGCTCGTATTTCTTAAAGAAAGAAATCTATGCTTTTATTGGCCTGAAGAAGTGATAAGTGCTTGAGCATGCAGGCTGTTCTGGGATATAAAAGTCCGAGATTTTAAACTTTTTCTCTCTCTTTCAGTCTGGAACCCCTACAGCCAACACTTTCTGTGAGTTTTAGCTGAAGTAGATACATTTCCAGGTTCTCATGCATCAGTCTTTCATTCCTTTATCTCTGAATATATGGGATCTTTAGGTTCACATGTCTGTTCTGAGACTGGTAAAACAGAGTAATTTTCCCATCCTGTTATCTTCAGAGCCCTGCAGGTTTCTGCCCTGTCCTTTCCTCCCCTGTCTTGGAGCACTGGGCAGCCCTGGCACCCTCTCCTTTAGCAGCAGCAGGGCAGGGATGAGGAAATCTCCCTTCTCCTGCTGAGAAAATCAAGGGAGAGGGAATGGGAGGAGAGATGGAAATAGATGCGACACGAATTGTCATTTTGCAAAATGACTTTTTCCACGAGCACTGCTCTGAATGCACAGTGACACTGTACAGATGATTCTTGGCCTGTTAAATAACAGTTTTGCCCATATTTATTGCTCTCGAGCTGTGCCTGACAGCTTTATTGCATGCAGGCTGGCACATTATGAAAAGAAAAGTAAATAGGTCTGTGCAATCATGGCTGCAGTATTCCTGTTTAAGGGGAAAACAACTCTTTGGTTTTACATGTTTGAAAAGAGGAGACAGCTCTCCCTCAGTGTTTTATGGCAGCTCCCCCTCTCGCCTCCCCCTTCTACCTTAAACAGTCTGGGTTTGTTTTGCTTGTATAATTAGGCAATAGCAGCTGATTGGCTTGAAATCCATGGCATTATATCATCCTGAGCTGCCTCAACTGATGGACAAGAGAGGCAACAGTCTGTTTATTTGCAAAGGCTCCAAACGGGCCTGCCTGAGCCATGCACACAGGGGAGTGCATTAGTGCAGCTTTTTTAAAATTCTTTGAGAGCAGATATACTGCTAAGGCACTTGAACTCTATTATGATGTCAAGCTTCTGCTATTTTCTATTATCCTTAGAAAGAAAGCAGAAGAAATCCCCTATATGGTTTCATGAAAGAGAATCCATCATTTGAGAATAATTGTGCCCACAGCCCTTAATGCACTGTCGAACCTATACAAATTAAAAGAACCATTATCAAAGTCAGTGCAGTATTTATACACTCAACCATCTCTTTGCTAAATAATTGCAATAATGGTGCACAGCAGCAGTGCTGAAAATGTGTTTTACTGTCATTTCCTTCCTGCAAGAAATGATACAGCTATCTTCTTCTATCAGCCAAGATTTGGATTTAATGACTTGCCCTCTTTCCTCCCAGCCTTCTCTGTCTGGTCAGTTAAGAGCTGCAACTCTTATTTCCCATATATCCCACCCTATTTTTGCCCTCAATTGCTTGCCATTATCTCCTGCTGGGAATATTTTCTGCATAAAGTTGCTTGGTGCAGCTGGCAGTGTGAGGCACCCCAAGGATGGCTGTACGTGAGGATGCTAAAAAACCCAGGGAGGAAATATCCCACAGAGCCAGGAGTTTTTTTCACTGATTTAATTGAGACTTTGAGACTTCACTGGTTGCCTGTAAAGCTGTGCTTGCTAGTTCAACCATACCCTTTCCAGCAAAGTAGTTTAAATTTTCTGCAGCAACTCCTGTGGAATTAGAGTTGAATAATTCTATGAGTGCTGATTCAGATTAGAAATTAGAAAGAAATTCTTCCCTGTGAGGGAGCTGAGGCCCTGGCACAGGGTGCCCAGAGAAGCTGGGGCTGCTCCTGGATCCCTGGCAGTGCCCAAGGCCAGGTTGGACCTGGTTTAGTGGACAGGGCTTGGAGCTGGGTAATCTCCAAACCATTCTGTACTTCTATGACTCTGTGATATTTGCACAACAAGACATAAACTAATGTACCCACGCCTTTGTTCACAGCCAGATCAATTCACCATGCTTGAAATCATTATCATACTTTTATCGTACTTGAAAATATTTCCTTCTTTTTGAAGTGGAAAAGCAAAATGGAGTTTTCTTAGTGCCTAAGCACTACCACAAATGTTTCAGTGTCCCTGCAGGCTCCTCTTCAGTCCCTCTGTGGTTTGGTGGCCGGGCATGAGGGTGGCCTGAGCTCTTAGCAGCCCTGGTGACCCAGGAGGGGCAGCTCAGGCTCTCCTGGTGAGGATCCCCTGGTGCCTGCCAGGATCTGAACTCCAGGTGCTTCAGCCTCAGCTGAGCTGCTGGGAGGATGCATTTCCTCACCCTGACTCCCTGTTTTAATGTATGATTTAGGAACTAATGGGAGCTTGTCCCACTGGGTGAGATGGTCAAAGGTCTTGAAAGGTTGGGTGTAGGGAGGGATCAGCGCTGGATGGAAGGATCACAGGAACTTGTTTGCTTAAACACCTCTCCTGAAAACAGGAGTCTCAGAATCTCTGCTGCTCAGAGTGACCCTGAGATGTGTTAGAAAGTCTCTTTTCCCAGCCTGGCAGTTGAAGAAGGAGGCAGAACTCTTCTATCTTCATTCTTAAGGTTGTTTATTGTTTCTTATCTATAAAATTCTTTCTTTGACTTGCTGAGGTCTGTCTGGCAGGTCAGATGGAGGTACACTGGCCACCCTCAGGGCAGTGTTACCTTTTTATTCTAAAAACTATGTGTACATTATTTACCATAACTTCCCAATACCTATCACCTATGTTAGACAGTGAGCTTCTACCTTAAACCAATCTAAAAGTGCCAGCAGCACCGAGAACATGGAGGCCAGGAAGAAGGAAGGAGGACAGGGCACGGCCAAATTCCTCCATCCTCCATCTTTGGACCCCGAGCCCCCATTCTAAAAACCTCAAAAATCTATTTTTCACCCCATGACAAACTAACTATTATTCTACTTAAACTCTCTTGACTTGTAATTCTTCATATAAAGGTGGTAATTTGCTCCATGGGTCAAAATAAAGGCACAGGGGTCTTGGGCTCTGTGCCAAGGTCTCTGAGCCCCTGGGCAGGGGCTGGAGCCCTCCAGGGCAGCCAGAGGAATTTCCTGGGTTCTGACACAGGAGAATTGAAAACTCCTGAAAACTCCTAAAAACTTCTTTCCTCCCTTTCATTCTCCTTGCCCTTCTATCTGCTGTGCAGCCACCCAGGAGCTGAAATGAGACAAAGAATGAAATGTGCATTTGAATGAAAATTTCTGTAGCCACTCAAGTGCCATGGGTCACTGTGCTTCCCACCTTCAAAGGCTGCTCAGGTCTCTGTTCAAAAGCAGTTTATTTGTCTCTCAGAAGATACTTTTAGCTCCAAATGAGGCAGCAGAGCTGTGCAGGCTGTGCTGGGAAGGGGCTGCAGGGCTCTGCTGGCTGCTGTGTCTCGGAGCAGGGACAGAGCTCTGATGGAGAGAGATGTGCAGGGAGATTAAATTTCCTTGGGAGAAGCTGTGCCTGGCCTGGCTGGGGCTCTCAGGCTCATTTTCATAAATACCAGATTTATTGTGACATTACAGTGAGTATTTTTCTCTTGCCTGAGATGGGGGAATGAACCAAGGAGCAGCACTTGGCTAAACAGGTTCTTTCCAGTCAGCTGGGTAAAAGGTGCCTGCCTTTTACACTTGTAAATATGAGAGAGAAAATGGTGTCATCAGCTTGTAATAAAGTATTCCAGTCTCAGATTGCCATCTGTCAATGATATTTTAGCTCATTTTCTTTCAGGGAAGAAAGGGAGCTTGTTTTCTTTAATCTCCTGATAAAATTCCAGTTATTTACAGCATTGGTTTTTCCTAAAAAAAAAGATTATGCTGCAGCCAAGGGAATTATTTGACCAAATAGGTTTTTTTGCCTTTGTTTCACTGCATTAGTTTATTTCAAAGGAGGAAAGAAGAGCTTAGCTGGTGCTTTGTGGAGGCTGCTAAAAGTTTTTTACTTGCCAGCTCTTCTGTCTCTGCAAAAAAAAAAAAAACCCCAACAAACCCATGATACAGAATTATCAACCTCACACCCTTTAGAAGTTATAAAACCCAGCCAACCCAGGACTGATTTTTTAAAAAAGTTAGTTTTTACACCATATTTTCAGGCTTTTATTTGCTCTCTGCTTTGAGCCTCTGCTCATTGAAAATGCTCTATCATTGGGATGCCATCAGGATGGAAACTTTCTGAGGGCAAACAGAGCTTTGCCATCACCTCCAAGAACAGAGACTCCAAAGGAACCCCTGAGCAGGTACCAGCAATGCTCCTAGCTTTGGGACAGATGCCAGGAGCAGGAGTGGAGAAAGGAAAAGCAGTCATGAGGAAGAAGAGGGATCCTGTTTTGCCTTCTGATGGTCAGGGATGTCTCAGCAAGCGACAAGGGGAGTGTGAGTAAATAAAACAATGTGGAGTGGGCACATTCCTGTCCATCATTGCCAAGCCCTTCTCAAGGAGGGTGATCCTCACCCCACACACACAACCTGCATTTAGCCAGCTGAGGCAGGAGCAGCAATTCAGCATTTTAATTAAACTCCAGGGACTCTGGTGAGATCAAATCCCATCTCCTGGAAGGAGGCAGGGAATGCACCTGGGGGCAGCCACGTGCAGCTACTGACGTGCAGATCTGAAAACAGGGAAACAGTTCCCACTGGAATTACTCTTTCCTAAATATTGCAAATTCCATTTACTAAAGCAGCTGGTGCTGGAAAGAACCTAAAGAATTGGCTCTAAAGCCCATTATTCTTTTCACTACCAGCTAATGAATTTTCCCTCTGCCCTTCTACATCAGTTTTCTTTTAGCAAGAGACTTTTTTTTTTCATATTACTTTCAGCTCTCTCTGGTGTTGGAGCTTTGATATCTCGTTAGTACAATCTGTAAATACGACTCTGCAGACATTGCTCAAGGGCACACTTTGACCCTGAGCACTCCAGCAGCTCCTGCTTTAGAAAATCCATCTACAAAGAGCTGCTTAAAGCTGGGGCTGAGAGCTGGGGCTGCAGCAAAGAGTTAAATGTGAGAAGTGAGAAGTGGAATGTGATGGTGGCCAAGTTTATCCCTGTCACACACAGTTGTTTTGGCATAAAAATTCTCTATTATGTCAAAGTGTTGCCAACTCTTGCAGTTTTAATACGGTTCACACGTTATATTTGTTTGGGCTTTTTCCCTTAAAGTCCTGGTTCCTGGAGTTCTGCCAGCACAAGAAATTCAGCTTTTTTCCCCCCCTAAAAGTAAGTTTCTACTTCATGGTGAAGAACAAAGCCTTGAAAAGATGATTTAAATTCATTTCAACGACTCAGAAAAGCAGAAGATAAATAACTGAACACATATTATTTTTCTGAAAGATAATACCTCATGTTTTTGTGAGGGCTGACTTTTAAATACCAGTGGTTGGCAGCACTGTTGTTATAATTTATGACTAAGTTTGATTTTTTTTTGGTTTTGTTGTTGTAATCAGTCATATCTGTGTCTACATGCTATATACATTCCAAAATAAATGCAGGTAACTCCCATGTTTGTGCTGCAGGGAGGGGTTTCTGTTTACCTGTGTAGAGAGCTGTATAGTTCATGGAATAATTAACATTGGAAAAGATCAATCACATCTAAACTTTGGCTAAATTCTACAGTGTTCACTGAACCATATTGTGAAGTGCCACATCTGCTTGTTTTATGAACAATTCCAGAGACTGTGACTCCACCACTTCCCTGAGCAGCTTGTTCCAAATTTTCACCACTTTTTCACTGAAGAAATTGTTCCTAACATCCACCATGAGTCTCCCCTGATGCAGCTTGAGGCTGTTTCCTCTTGTCCTGTCACTTGGGAGAAAAGACAGATCCCCCATCTGGCTCCAACCTCCCTTCAGGTGATCGTAGAGGGTGATAAGGACCCCCTGAGCCTCCTTTTCTCCAGAGTAAACAACCCCAGTTCCCTCAACTGCTCCTCACAGCTCTTGTGCTCCACAAAATATCCAGATATATCCAGAGATCCAGTCCAGATACAGTGTGACTTTCAGGAAGAGGTAAAACACAGCACAACAGAGGTGCAGTTTTAATTTAATTTAAATTAATAATCACACTTACAGAGTGGTGTCTCTGTAAGTGGAAAAAATGAGAGATCCAGCAAACATCTTCCTGCTCCTCACATCAAGCTGATCTATTTCACACTTGCCAAGGGGGTTTTTTGGCCCTCCTCATACTAATTTAAAGATTTACCTCATTTGGAGTTGGGGATGTGCTCGTGCAGAAGGGATGCCACCTCTGGCACGACACCAAAGGCTGATGAGCAGCTCTGCAAAAAGCAGGCAGAGCTCCTCAGTCTGTCACTATAGGACATGAAATAACACAACGTGGACACGCAGCTCTCGCAAGGTAAAAAGAGAATTTTTAATTTCTGACTCCAACATTTATAGATTTCCAAAAGTGACAGTGGATTGGAGGGTGACAGTGCCACCTCTCCAATGACACTGGACAAACCAACAGTCCATCAAATTTCTCCTCCTCCATAAAAGAATGCAAAGCAATGAGTTATTTACAGAAAGTGAGTGAGAAAGTTCGTTACAAGAATGAAAACATCAGAAGGCTTAGAAAATCTTAAAAAATCAGGGTGACATCAGTCCCAACATCTACCTCCAGGACTGGGTGTTTTTACACTTTTTAAAGATTAAATAACCTTGTAAAGTCAGGTGTTGTGCTGAAGGAGGTGCCTCCATCATAAAAGATAAATCTTGACATCCTCTGTTCCAGGCCAGGCTGGGCAGGCAGGGATCCCCTAGATCAGCCTGGTCTAGTGGAAGGTTCCCTGCTCGTGGCAGGGGGTTGGAATGGGATGAACTTGAAGATCCTTTCCCACCCAAACCAGTGTTGGATGCTGAGATTATAGGGTTGCAACAGCCTGAACTGCCCCAACCCACAGCAGCCATTCCAGAGGGATGGTGCTGCAGGGGTCTCTGGTTTGGGAAACCCTCCCTGCTCAGGCTCCACTCCCAGTGCCATCCTGGCTAAAAAGGCACCCAGACAAGAGTGTTGGTAGAAGAAAAATAGGATTCAGTCTTGGCTTTCCTTTTCTCAGCTTCTCTTTTATTCAGCCCTTTGTTCTTCCCTCCTCCCCATAAAAAATCCCAAACAAACCCATATGTATCACATACATATTCATTTACTGATGCTACTGCAAAGCAGGACATTCTATAATAAAATATATTTCAGAAAGTTGCATTCTGAGCAGGATGTTTGACACAGAGTCTCTTCCATGCTGAAAATACAGGATTTCCTGTGTGACTGAATGTCTTGCTCAGTACAACACTTAGTGAGGGGCTTGATTTCAGCAAAGCCTTGGCATTGCAGCAAAAATCTACTCAGGAATCTGTTCAGCGAGCAAAATCTATTCAGGAAGCACAAGAAAACATATAGAAATAGTAACATCTTACCCCCAAATATGCTGAACAATCAGGGCAAAGCAGCATTTACCTCACTGAGAACTTTCTGTGAGTGGCCACAGGGAGAATAAAATGGCCACAGAAAGTCCCTTGGCCCAGGATATTTTGCCCTGCCCATCCCAGCAGTCCCAGTTTCAGGTGGGACCAGGCTGGGAAATGGCTTTGATGGTGTCCTACAGACCCACTCTGCAATTAGCCCCTGGATGTATTTTCCAATCACACATCTTCCATTTTCAGGGCTCCTTCCTGAAGGCCAACTCCAATATTTGCCTGGTTTCAAATCTCCTGGGAGTGCCCCCTTTCCAACCCTGCTGGCACATGATCCATCAGCTCTCCACGTGCTCCTCAAGCAGGGAGCTGGTCCAGTGCTAATAAACACCCTGCAAGGGCCACGAGAGGCTGGTGGAGTGCCTGCAGAAATAATATTGGAAATTTGATTTACAGTTTTCAGAGCCTCCTAAGGATTACGTCTCAAAATTAAGAAGGGAAAACTTATTTTTAACATCTTGGAGGATGAATAGAAGGCAGTGAGTGCTTGCTTTTGCTGCTTAACTTACACCTTTGCTCCTCTCTGTCTAAACATAGGCTTGGTACTTCATTATTTCAGCCTGGAAAATTCCTGAAGGTGGACTAGTGGAAAAATCTGGGGTAACATTTAGTTTAAGCTTTCAGACTGAAAAGTATTTGCATTGATTTAATCCTACACAATTAACCCACTTTTCACTGATGCTCTTCCTTTGTTTTGCTGAAACTCCCCAAATTTAACCTGTCTTTATGTAAAATTTGGGGCCAATAAAGAATTACTGCAATTAAGTAATTTCCTCATTTTCCCATCAGAGGCATTTGTTTTTTGTTTCCTTTTTTAAAAGATTTATTTTCATGTAAACATCTCAATAAAAAATGTTACATAATGTCAGTTCTGAAAGGTAAAAAAGAATTATGTTACCTTGTGTTTTAGTTCAGGAGACCCCCTTGCATGAACCAGAGCTGGTTCCCTACATCAAATAGCCAGCTGGAAAATCAATGTACAGGCTGCAAAACATAAATATTTGCACTTGAGGTGTTTTCTATGAGGGTTTTATTTTTAAGAAATGTTAAAAATTTTAAGAGTCTTAAGGACTCTTGGTCTGCTGATGTTAAAAGCATAAAACCAGAGACTCAGGCCCTTTATTTGTCTGATAGGATCTCTAATACATGTGTGAATACTGAAGGTAAGTAACTGTGTCCAGCTCCATTCCAAGAGAAATTCATTGCTGCAGCAAAGGTTTTCCATCATATTGCTGTGATTTGATAATTTCAGTGCTGCTGGTCAGGGAGTCTGAGGCAAAAGCTCAGAGAATTATCAGCTAATAGCTCCTGAAGGCCTGCAGCTGATATTAAACTTGAACTTTTATGAAACCGGATTTTCTGCTACAAAGAGGCAAAAAGCACATTAAATCTGGGCTAAATGAGAAAACATTTTTTCCTCTTTGCATGGGGAAAAGGTGATTCCCTGATCCCACACTTGCCCTGGGCTAGCAGCAAGCGGAGTTTGGCCTGTCCAGGTTGCAGAGCTGGTGCTGCTGTGGGTGTTTAAGGTGAGGAGAGGGGGGACGTCTGTATTGGCTTCTTAACTGGTGGATGCAACCAGAGAATCCCAGAATTATTTGCATTGGAAAAAACCTAAAAAGTGTCAGGACCCAGGACATCCCTCTGGCTGCCCTGAGCAGCCAGGGCCCTGCCAGGGGGCTCAGAGACCCTGGCACAGAGCCCAAAACACCTGTGGGTTTGATGATGACCAAATTACCAACCTTAGATGAAGACCAGCAAGCCACAACGATTTAGATAGAATATTAGTGAAGTTATCATGGGGTGGAAAAGTCGATTTTGGGGTTTTTGGTATGGGGGTTCAGGAGGCAAGATGGAGAAATCTGGGCATGTCCAGCCTTTCTCCTTCTTCTTCTTGGCCTCCATCTTCTGCTGTGATGGTGGCACTTACAGATTGGTTTAGAGTAGAAGCTCACTGTCTAACACAGGTGATAGGTATTGGGAAGTAATTGTAAACATTGTACACATTGTAGTTTTTAGTATAAAGACATAACACTGCCCTGGGGGCAGGCAGAGTGCCTGGAACTGCCCTGCTGGATGGACCTCAGCAGGGCAGGAGAAAAATTTTTATAGATAAGATACAATAAACAACCTTGAGACCGAGAAATGAAGAGCCCTGACTCCTTCTTCAAGCGCCAGGCTGGGAAAAGAGACTTTCCAATGCATCTTGGGGTCACTCTGACAAGCTAAAGATCCCGACAAAAAAGATCTTGTTCCACCCTTGCCATGGGCAGGGACAAATTTCACCATCCCAGGTTGCTCCAAGCCCTGTCCAACCTGGCCTGGGACACTTCCAGGGATCCAGGGGCAGCCACAGCTGCTCTGGGTGTTGGTGTCAGGGTGGCTGAATAGAAAAAGTTTTGGAAAAAATGTGACAGCTACAAGTGCTGTGGGCCAGAGTTAAAATTAGTAATGGTGTACCCACAGTGGCTGAGGGGAAAAGAAGTTCTTGCAACACAGAGCCCTGATTCAAGGTTTGTGGATGTGAATGAGAGGTTTATCACTTCTTGCAGTAGGCTCAAGTGCAGAACTTGTAATAATAAACAATTTAATAAAGAAATCATAATTGGGCAAGCCTGAAGAAATAAAGGGTGTAAGGAAATATTCAAGAAGTAAAAAGCTGATGGTTTACAACCTGCACTGGCACATCCTTGCACTGAGCAGGCAGTGGGAACAGACACTCCAGTCACTGTCTTGTGGGGTACATAGGACCATGGGATGGTTTGGGTTGGAATGGGCCTTAAAGCTCATCCCATCCCACCCCTGCCATGGCAAGGACACCTTCCACTGTCCCAGGCTGCTCCCAGCCCTGTCCAGCCTGGCCTTGGGCACTGCCAGGGATCCAGGGGCAGCCCCAGCTGCTCTGGGCACCCTGTGCCAGGGCCTGCCCACCCTCACAGGGAACAATTCCCGGCTGTAAATCAAACCTAAATTTCACCTCTTTCAGTCTGAACTCATTCCCCTGTCCTGTCCCAGCAGCTCCTGATGCAGGGTCCCTCTCCAGTCTCCTTGGAAGGCTGCTCTGAGCCCTCCACACAACCTTCTCTTCTCCAGGCTTGATATTGAGACAAAGTGATGTTCTTGTTACCTTTTAGGCAAACCTGGATTTCTGAGAACGCACCCAAAACGAGGTGAGAAATAATAATGGATATTTTGACCGACCTTTTTTAATATATCTGTGCTATATGAAAAGCTGCTTCATGAAAGTATCCCACTGCAAACTCAATTATTTCAGTGCCACAGTTGTGTCAGCTGGCATTTTGTGCTCTCTTTGTGGCTGGCATGAGGAGAATAAATCACACCCCACACAAGCCTCTAATCACTCACATTTTCCAGAAGAGCTCCTAGCAAGCTAAATGAAGCATGGTGACCAGGATTTTAGCCTGCAGGTAGGTGTTGGAATGAGAGAGTTTTAATGCAGAATGAGCAAATCTGGACCAGCTGCTTGCAGAAACTCCACCTCACCCTGTCCTGTGGGGACCCCCAGGTCCTGAAAGTGGGGAGTGACCCTGAATTTGCAGTATCCTGCTCCCAGGAGGCAAGGCTTCAAGGAGTAAATTTAGATGGCAAAGTGTGGGCATTCTGGCAGCAGGGTCAAAAAATAGGATAAAATGTGAATATGAAATAAAGTATAAATAAAATAAAATATGGCTATAAAAGAAAGTATGAATAAAATAAAATATTAGTAGGAAATAAAATATTATATTACATTTATGAAATATGATTATTATATATTATAGTACATTATATTATATGACATTATATGACATTATATTATATTACATTACATTATATTATATTACATTATATTAATAGAATATGACTATTAAATAAAATATTATTTAATGGTTCTAAACGATCATGTGTTTGTCCACTCTGTTCAAAATACAATTAAGAGCACAGTCAGGAAATCCCCACAGTGTCAGGGACCAAGAGGCTTCTGAGGACTGGCAAACACCTGGTTTATCAGACTCCAGAGCAGAGAAAGGAGGAGGAAACCTCACAGGTTTGTGGCCTCTGAAAGGTCTGTGTGAATAAAAAGGGAATTCTGTGAGTGAGGGCAAAGCTTTGTAGACAGAAGCAATGGCCTCTGTTATCCATTTATGTCCCAATTAATGTGGTTGTGTAAAAAAGCCTGGTGAGAAATTAATTAAGCACAGAGGCCTTTAGAGTGAGATGATGTTTGAGGATGCAGCCCTTTCACAGGGTGTCCATTATCCCCCAGCATTTGGGATGTTTTCTGTCAGAAATCTCAGTTCACCAAAGCAGTTTGAGGGTTGCTGGTTGCAGCAATGTCATGGCACACCTCTCTTGTGGTTTCCAGTTAATCTCCTAATTGCTCCCAGTCTGAGCAGAGAAACTCAGAAGCTTTCAGTTGTGGTTAGAAAAAAGATTGGATCATATAAAGTACAAATTAGGCTCATATTTTTTCTTAATTGATAAGCTATTTTCTAAGTTTCTCTGATTGCTGTGAAAAAAACCAAAAACAAATAAAAAAGAAACAAATCCTCTTGCTGTCTTGCCTGTGCTTTTGAAGATGCCAGGTGGGATTATAGGGACCAGCTGGGCAGGGCTGGGACAGGCACTTTGCAGGGTGCAGGGAGGGAATTGGATTCAGGTGAGAGCAGGAGCCAGGTGTTTGTAATTATGGAAACAATAAATTCCCAGGGAGGGGCAGGAACTGTGGGCATTTTATTGTAGGAGCTTTGGGAGGAGGATTTACCTGGCTGGGCAGGGGAAGCTGGTGAGGAAATACCGAAAATTTTTTAAAATTCTGGGTTTAGCTTGATACTTTGTGCTTTTTCTGTTGTAGAATAGTTAATTAGTCTGACTTCTATCCTGCTGGAACCTCACTCTTTCAGCTCAAAAGCTGCTTTAGTTTTTTGTGATGCCCTGCTCCAAGGGAGAGGTGTAGGCAGGTTTGCCTCAAAGCCATGAGGATTCCTCATCCTGTGTAGCCCCTTCCTACCTTTGGTACAGGCTTGTGGGCGTGTACCTGGTGGTATTTGCCCTTCTATACTTTGAATTTTATCAAAAGGAAAGAGTGCTGGAAGGAAATTAAGTGTAATTTAACTTTACTCCAGGTCAGCTTGGTTAATTAAAGAGAAAATCCAGCCTACAGCAGAGTCCAGTGGGGTCTAAAGCACAGAGAACAAGGTAAGGATTATATTTAAAAATAGCATCTTTTGATTATCACAGGGTTCCTGTTCTTAAGTGAAATCCTTTTGTCTACCTCCCCAAATCAATCCTGCCATTTTCTGGGGGGTTTGGAGCTGCTGGGGCAGGGGGTGCTTCCCTGCCTGCCTGCTTGGGTGGTGCTGGGTGGGATTTGGGGTTTTTCCTGTGGGCTGCTCTTAGGGCAGAGGGAACCCCTTAGACAAAGGGAGGTGATGCTCTGCACAGGGTGGGTTGAGGAATGTGTGAGATGGGGGTCAAAAAGGGCTTTTCCAGGAGATGTGGGGGCTGTGTAGGGTTGGCAGCAACACAGGAACTTTTTAACCTTAATTTCTCATGGGAAGGGCTTGGAACTGGCTGATCTTTAAGGTCCCACCCAAACCATTCTGAGGTGTTCTGATAAAAGCAAACCTGCGAAGACCTTGGGTGTGGGGGGAGGAAGGTAGGAAAAGGCCTCTTTCAAAATCTCCTCTTAGTTCTGCTTTGTTTCCTCTCTTTTACATTTGTGTCTGTGTGGTGTTTGCTCAAAGAAAAAGTGTTGTTTTTCTCTTATACTTCAATTCTCTCAGGGGATCTAGGTGCATCTACCTGAAAGCTGTGCCTCACCACAAATCCTACCATGTCTGTTTTGTTGGGAAGGTGATTCTGAGCCTTGTTAGTCATGATAAAACAGAGAGTTGGTTAAAAAAAATACAAAAGTATTGAAGTTATCCTTTGAACTCATGTTTTGACTTGAGGGATTTTTTCTTCCTTCTAAGCCTGCTTGCTGTTTTTTTTCCTTCATTTCTGATGATCTTTCTAGTAATGAGAATGCAAGTTATTCCAAAGGGTTTATAAAGGTTGACAGTGAATTATTATTGGTCTGTTGGGTGTTTAAATTGCAAATATTATACTCAAAATCAAGCTTTAGAAGCAAGCTCTTCCTGAAAGATTTATGGCTACAGTCACAGAGGGTGTGATAAATTTAACATGGCATACAAAGCTGTATCAGTCATGGCTTTCCTTACTGGATTCCTCCTTGCATTGGATGTGATAGCTGCTCCCTGTTCTTGAGTGCTCAGGAAATGTGTGAGTGCATGACCCTGGCAGGAAAAGCCTTTGGGATGCTGTGGAAATCATCACCTGATATAGGAAGAGAGAAAAATGATGTTTGTGTGTCTGGGGCTCTGCTGGTGGCAGCAGCTCTCCTCTGTGCCCATGGGAAGAGAGGAAAGGGATGAAGCCAGCAGTGAGTTCCAACCCTGAGAAATCAGCAAGGTTGGAAAAGACATCCAGGCTCATAAAGTTCAACCTCTTAATGGTGCCCTTCACATGTGCTCCCAGTTACACTTATGGCAGCAAAAGCAGAGAAAAAACTAAACCCACCTCCCACTAATGCAAGCTCCCTTATCAGCTGTGTGGGTGGCAGTTTATTTTTCCTACAAACTGCTGTGCTTTTGGGGTGTTTTCTTCAGGAGTTGGTTGAATTTGCTAAATGTTCCTCACCTGGAATTCATTGCTCATTGTAATTTTCTTGATGCTGTGGTGGCAGAGGCTGATTTGCTGCAGGTGAAACTCTTTCCACACCCCCTCCTGAACCTGAACCTCCTCAAATCCCACCTACCCTGAGTCAGTTGCTTGGTAGAGTTACATTTCTGATGTTCCATTATTCATACAGACCAAAAGTAATCAAAACTACCTTTCCATCCCTTTGGTTTTGTGCATTGTGAGGAGTCATTTGCAGCACATCTCTGGTGCTCTGCTCCTCTCTGAAATAATTAGGAGATTATTTTGGTCAATATGACTGAATGATGATTTAGTGCTTTTCAATGGAGAGCTGCGTTAGTGACTCTTTAAGGATTAGAGGCTTAATGAAATGCACACATCAGGGTGGTGATTTAATCTTTTTCTCATAAAAATCTTCACAACAAGATAATAAACCATAAGAATAAAAATCATTTTGACAAACCTGTCTAGCTTCCAGGCTGTGAAAAGTCTGAGTTAATTACCTGTGGGCCCTTTCTGTTATACTGAGGATTATTGAAAGGGCATCTTCCAGGAAAGGTGTAAAGTTCCCAGGTAGACAATTGCAGTTCAAGGCTGGGAATGGAGGGCAGGAAATCTCCTTTCCTTCCCTACCAAGGCGTGGATCCTCAAATGTATCCTTGTGTGTGTTTGCCAACAAGTGATTTTAAATTTTCCAGTGTTTAATTTCAAAAGAAATACTCAAAGGTTGTACTAGAAGGAGTCTCTTTATGAATGAAGTAGCTTTTTAAAATTTAACAGGACAGCTGCTCATAGCAACTAGTCTGGGCTGGCAACTCTTGTTCTTTGAGACAGTTTTGTCTCATTTGTTGGTCAAAATTTCTCTCTCTGGGTTATCAAACTGAGCTTCTCCAAGGCTGGCAGAGCAGTGGAAGGAGTGGAAGGTTGGAATTTGGCAGCTGCCCAATGGCCTGGGTGGAAGGTTTGGTGTCTCAGTCCAGCTTGCAGCAGAAAGAGGGTTTTTTTTTTTGTCCTGGACATGTATTTTTCTCTTTGTGCCTGCACTGGGAGCCCTTTTTTCTTCTCCCTCTCAAGTGGGGGACACAGCTAAATGATGGAGAACATCCCTCTTGGAAGGAACCAACTCCTGAATGGTGCTGGAGGAGGAATTTCCAACACACACACAAAAAGAAATAAATATAGAATTACTCATTTATGGCTTGAAAAAAGTTTCTGAACTCGGGCAGGAGCTCCTGTGCTGATCTATTGCAAGCTGTGCTGTCCCACTCCTGGTTTTCCCCCTTCTCCCTCATCCCCTCTTTTATTTGGTGTAGAGGGAGTTGGTGCTGTTAGAGCTGGTCTCCCATTTCCATAAGAAATGACAGCAGCTCCCCAGGATGTCCTTCAGACAAGGTAAGGAAATGGCTGGAGACATTGCGGCCATGGGTTACACCTGGGTTTGGAAGCATAGAAGAAAAAGATATTCCAGTAGAAAGAGTAGCAAACTGGAATTTAAATACAACAAACTTTGAATTTCTTAGAAATAGACTTGAAAAAAAAAAGAGGAATAGGAAAATAGTTGAGTTTTTTCCCCTCATTCAACAATGTCCTGTGCTTTTCATATTGTCCATTCTTTCCTCTGAGAGTTTTTTGAGAGCCAATGAATTGCATTGTAAATGGTTACCAAGTGGAAAGTGCCCCTTAAATGGGAAGATTTTTGCCAGAAGTAATACAGCCCAATGGTTTAGGGTGAGCACAGGAAGCTTCTATAATTCCATCTCTTTTTTGTCTATCTCTTGTTCTCCCCTTCCCCAGCTCTAAAATTTTGGGGTGGCACAGGGAGCAGCATCTCCTTTGTTAGATTTAAATAACTGCTCGGGGGGAACAGAACCTGCATAGGGGAAATCTCATTTATCAGTGGCACTGCTTCTAAACTTGGACTTGTAAGACAGATGTGAGGAGGATGAACAAGACTCCAGGGAGGTTGAAATGTATTTTCTTAGGGATAATGGCAAGTCTTCCTAGAGAACTCTCTCTTGTTTCTGTAGACTGCATGCCCTCAAGCTGCTATCCTGACACCTCTCTCCATATTTCTGCTCTCCTGGTAATCAAAGCTGAAATGAGTCTCAGAATTACTACATTTAAATGAACTGCTTGCTGGTACTGTGATTCAAGGATGATTTAAAAAAAAAATAGTAATTTTGAGGTTGAATTCTATTCTGGGTTGGAGTGTAATACAGAATAATCTGCTGGCTATCCAAGCAAATTCTTGTTCATTATTTAAACATTTACTTGGCTTTGATACTGTGGCTAAAACCAAGATAATCAGGTTTTGAAATCTGATTTAGAAAAAGCAAAATATTTTTTGGTGTAATTTGAAAGCAGACAGAACATGAATAAACCTCTTTTATCAGGGATCTGTACCAAAGCAAAAAAACTCAGGAGCTGTTTTTCAACTCTGCTGCCATAAAAAGCAAATGCCACTGCTTGTTTAATGTTTTCTTACTAATGAACCCAAATGTTGTGACCTGGGTCTGTGAATGTGCTTGATTTGTAATCAACCTCATCTGACAAGCTGTACTGCTGCCTTTTTTTGTTGTTTATTTTTGAGGGGATGGGATGCTTGAAATGGTTCCTTTCATCTTTGAGATGTTCCCAGCAACTGTGTGTGCTCTGCTAACGAGCCAGGCTGCCCCTGGCTCTGTGTGTGCTCACTGCCAGTGCTGCCAGCCTGGTGGATGGAATTCAGTAGCCACCTCCAAGCAGTGCTCGGAGCCCAAATCCCTTGGGTGGAAATTGAAGGGTTGCATGGATGGGATCTGATGAATAGGCAGGATGGCAAGGATGCTGGAGTGATTCCATGTGGTCTGGGATGGGTAGGGAGGAGTGTGGTATTTTCTGAGACCCACATTGAGGGGCGGAATGAGTGAATATGATTCCATGTTCTTAGAAGGCTAATTCATTATTCTATGTTATGCTATAGGGTCGTATTGAGTGTTATGCTATAGGGTCGTATTGAGTGTTATGCTATAGGGTCGTATTGAGTGTTATGCTATAGGGTCGTATTGAGTGTTATGCTATAGGGTCGTATTGAGTGTTATGCTATAGGGTCGTATTGAGTGTTATGCTATAGGGTCGTATTGAGTGTTATGCTATAGGGTCGTATTGAGTGTTATGCTATAGGGTCGTATTGAGTGTTATGCTATAGGGTCGTATTGAGTGTTATGCTATAGGGTCGTATTGAGTGTTATGCTATAGGGTCGTATTGAGTGTTATGCTATAGGGTCGTATTGAGTGTTATGCTATAGGGTCGTATTGAGTGTTATGCTATAGGGTCGTATTGAGTGTTATGCTATAGGGTCGTATTGAGTGTTATGCTATAGGGTCGTATTGAGTGTTATGCTATAGGGTCGTATTGAGTGTTATGCTATAGGGTCGTATTGAGTGTTATGCTATAGGGTCGTATTGAGTGTTATGCTATAGGGTCGTATTGAGTGTTATGCTATAGGGTCGTATTGAGTGTTATGCTATAGGGTCGTATTGAGTGTTATGCTATAGGGTCGTATTGAGTGTTATGCTATAGGGTCGTATTGAGTGTTATGCTATAGGGTCGTATTGAGTGTTATGCTATAGGGTCGTATTGAGTGTTATGCTATAGGGTCGTATTGAGTGTTATGCTATAGGGTCGTATTGAGTGTTATGCTATAGGGTCGTATTGAGTGTTATGCTATAGGGTCGTATTGAGTGTTATGCTATAGGGTCGTATTGAGTGTTATGCTATAGGGTCCTATTGAGTGTTATGCTATAGGGTCCTATTGAGTGTTATGCTATAGGGTCCTATTGAGTGTTATGCTATAGGGTCCTATTGAGTGTTATGCTATAGGGTCCTATTGAGTGTTATGCTATAGGGTCCTATTGAGTGTTATGCTATAGGGTCCTATTGAGTGTTATATTGTATTAACTATACTAAAGAATAGAGAAAGGATACAGACAGAAGGGTAAAAGATACTAATTAAAACTCATGACTCTCTCTCTCCAGAGTCTGACACATCTTGACTGTCATTGACCAATAAGTAAAAACAATTCACCTCTTGCATAAGCAATCTCCAACCACATTCCAAAGCAGCAAAACACAGGAGAAGCAAATGAGATAATATTGTTTTCCTTTTCTCTGGGGCTTCTCAGCTTTCCAGGAGAGAAATCCTGGGCAAAGAGATTTTTCAGAAAATATGACTGTGACAGAGGAGAGGAAACGGGATTATGATATTTTTTACGTTTGTGGTATGATTAATAGCCAATGAAGCTGCTGGTAATGAGGAAAACCCAGCCATGGGAAAATCCTGATCTCAGTGTGGGCTGGTTACCAGGAGTGGGTAATCACCTGCTGCTTTAGTCTCAGGTTGCTGGGGATGGAAATAATGACAAACAGAAATGAGCTTTTCCTCAGTGTGTCTGGCAATAAAAGCTGTTCCCTCTTCAGAAGTGCAGCAACCTCAGACATCAGGAGATGAAAGTGCAGACCTGTGAAGGACCTTGAGAGCAGTGCCTGCCTGACAGGCTGCACTGGGGGATGTTTCAAGTTTGGTTTCAGGTGAGCAGGCAGGGGGAGACTGAAGTTCTGTGTGTAGGGGAACTTAAAGAGCAGCAGCACAGATCTAATTATGGGGGGAGCTGCAGGATAGACCCATCCGTGGCATTAATAATGAAAATTCAGAGGTGATTGCTGGCAGAAAGCAACTTTGTGCCACAAGAACTGAAGAAATTCAAAGCAGCAGAAGCAAAAAAGTCTTGAGCAAGGCTTATGAATAGACAGAATTTAATAAGCTAAAAGTGCCCCTTAAAAGGTGCTCGAGTTCCTAAGGGGAGTTTGTGGTGTCATAAGATTTTAGTGATCATTTCCCACCAACCTGTGAAGCTGTAAGAGGCCCAGTGCTATAAATACCTCCAAATTGGACACTTGTAAAAGCCAAAACTTTGTGTTTTCAAATTAATGCAAATAAGCTGGAAGTGAAAAGAAAACAAAGCAGGTGGACTCCTGTGAAGGGGGAGTTATAAAGGGTTGATATGGGGACTTCCCTTGTTGAAATGAGGTAATGCACTTTCCAGGGCTGCAGAGCAGAGCTCAACACCCTGGTGAGTGCAGGGCTGTGTGTGCCAGCAAAGGATAAACCACAGCTGGTCCCTGTGGAGAGGATTTAGCAGTGACAAAAGAAACAAATTGCTGAGTCTGATGGTCCTGGGCCAAAGACAAAGTCTGGTGACAAGAAACTAAAACTGCTGTTGGGGAAAGCTTTACGAACAGGTTGCAGCCAAATGCCAGGGCTTTAGGAACCCTTGACTTCCAGCCAGACATTTATAAAGGAAGTTTGCTGCATTTAGCAACCTCTTCATGGCTAAGATACAGATCCACAGGGGGGTTTCAAGGTAAAATCCTAGAAAGGAGAAGTATTCCATGTCTGCAGAGAATGCTGAGAGTTAAGGATGTCTGAAATTGAGGACAGTGTCTTAGCAGAAGAGTTTGCTGAATTAATGATTGGTACAGCATTTGCTGATGGATGATTGATAGATATGGCTTGGCATGTAGGGATGTGGAGGAATGTGCCCCCTGTTGATGGAGGGACTAAATTATTTTGTCTGCTTAAAAAGGGATAAAAAGCCCAGAAGTTTCACTCCCAATTTAGTACAAAGACACCTCATAGGATCTTTGGGACTTCACCTCAGACCTGAGGCTGCCAATTGGACAGAGGCCAAGAGGTCCCACCTAGGTAATTCACTAGAAAAAGAAGAGAACAAAGGGAATAATGGCTTTTGTGAGGTGTTTTTGCAGGAGCAAGAACCTCTTGCCCCGGCTTGGTTTTTCTCTGTAAGAGCTTTGTTATTTTGCCTTGTAATACACCTTTTTCTGTTTCCAACACTACCACAGAAGCCATCCTGCTAACTTGATGCTATTTGGGGTAGCTGGGCTATGTGATAGGTTCTCTGAGAGCTCACAAGATCTGGCTTGAGGAGAAACCTATCAGGGATGGCAAAACTATGAATGAATTCTTCATCTGAGGTGGTTCCTGTGCTCTGCACAGACATGACTTGCTGTTTGTGCTGTGCATTAGTGTCTGTGTGGCTGCAGGAAGGTTCTGATGGTCAGATGAACACCTCCCAAGTGAACAGCAGGACAGACATAATGAAGGTTGAATGCTATAAACAAGGTGGCTTTTCCTAGGGGAAGCCTGGCTTTTTCTGAGATGAGCAAAATTTGTTGTAAGACACATTTTTGTGCTAAGGATTGACAGGCTTTCCATACTGCAGGAAACAAACCTGAACACTTGTCAGTGTTGGAAAAGCTGTTTCAAAGCATGTTTTTGCTGCCTCTTTTCCTCCTGGAGCCAGCTGTGAGATGTTTGAGATGGGGAAGGATGTGTTTGGTAAGAAAATGATGGGTAGTGGATGTTACCCCGAGTATCCTACAGGTTTGTCAGACACAGCTGTGCTGTTATTGCAGATTTCTGCTCTATTTTCAATGTGTTCAGCACCCACTGCCTGCTGGGTGGTGCCTCATGTTGAGCAAAGAGGATTTGCCCAAAATTTGAAGTTTTTAAGGTCCCTGGAACTGTTGGAGCAGGTTTTGTCAGCATCATAATGATGCCAACGAAGATCTCAGGTGAAGCAGCTTCCTTTTTCTCCCAGAAAGTGAAATTTATTGGCAAACAGTCAACTTGCTGCATATCCATCAAGGTCAGTCCCCACAGAGGAACAGGCTGTCTCCTAGCTCTCACAATAAACACTTTTTTCTTTGGTTTTAATTTATATGCCAGTAATACTCATCTGGAAAGCTATTTCTTTTTCTATCAGAAATTGTGCAGATAACAAAGAACAGCTTCAACAACTTCATTTCTTAAAAAGCCTAAAATGCATGAAAAAACAAAGCTGTTTTTTTTAATTAAAAGAAAACAAACAGGAAAATGAAAATGGAAGAATCAAATGGCCTGTGAAATTAAATAAATGAGAGGAAGGTTGGAGAGGAGGAGGTGCCTGACCAAAGAACACAACCACCCTGGCACATCTCAATGTTTTTAATGTGGCACAGAGTTGCCACAAATAACTTGGAGGAGGTGTCATTGAGGTTTTTCTGTCACCCATCCCTTGAAAGAGAGTTGTACTGAGAAGTTTTGTTATATTTGGGAAGGGCACTGACCCTTCACACGTGGCTTTGCCCTTGCTGTGTGCTCCAGCACTTGCTCTGATATGGAGAAGGCTTTTTCCTGTGCATTCCCTTCCTTTGGCACAATGACTGAAAAAGTTTTGTGCATTGATTGATTTCTCTGCTCTGAGATATTGATTTGGTTTGTGGAAAATGGTCAAATAAAATCAGGTAGTGTTTGGTGGAGACTGAAACCCATCTTTTCCAGGCTCTTAGTGATTAGATCACACTGGGCTTTTTTCTTTGCACGTCCTGCTCAGGGTGGCACTAAAAGCCCTTGTGGCAGTTTGGCTGCCAGTAAATAGCAGTTGTGTTTCTGAAAGGCTTTAAAACAAACAAAAATCTTCCTGTTCAACAAATAAGGTGACCTCACCCTTTGTTCATCCCACCCCTAACAGGTGAGACTGACATTTTTCAGGCAATTTTAACTCAGTGTACCAGATATTAATTGCTGTGAATTTATTTTTCTCTCCTTCTACCAAAAAACTCCTCAAGCCAACAACAAAAAAATCCCTCCCACCCCGAACAAAAAAATCTCCTAAAAAAGGACATAACTCCCCCCAAGAGACCCCTTGTCCTTTAATTTTAGCTGTGAAGCTGGTTACTGTCATCACTGGAGATCAGAATTTTGATAAGAATTGCTGACCAGCCAGATGAATGGTATTAATGCCTTTCAGTTTATTAAATTGAATTTCCAACTTGAAAGAATTCCACAAAACCTGAAGAAGTCAAACTGAAACTGAAACCCTGCTCAGCCTGACAGAGGGGAAATTTTGATTGGATACACAGAAGGGGAATTGCTCCCTGTGAGGGTGGGCAGGCCCTGGCACAGGTGCCCAGAGCAGCTGGGGCTGCCCCTGGATCCCTGGCGGTGCCCAAGGCCAGGCTGGAGCACCCTGGGGCAGGGAAAGGTGTCCCTGCCCATGGCAGGGGGTGGAATGGGATGAGCTTTAAAGTCCCTTCCAACCCAAACCATCCCATGGTTCTGTGATTCCGTCTCTGGGTACCTCTGAGGACTGCGTTTTAAAGTCAGTGTGGCAAAATTTTCTTGCCCAGCGATGTGGACATAAAACCCCTCCTGATACACAAAGAGCCTTTTTGGAACCAACTTCTGGGGTCTGTGAGTGCCAAGAAAAACTGGGCAGTGACAGAGGGAAGGCTGGCAGCTCCAGGTGATACATGGCCAGGGCACTTGGGGTTTGTCTGCAGAGAGCACCAGGTGAGGCCTTGTTGGAGAAGATGGAACAGGAAAGCCTTATCAGTATGATTGTCTGGCAAAAGATTTTGAGAATATGGAAACTATAAGTGAGATTGAAATGAAAGCAAGCTTTGAGATCCCTCAGTTACTGAACAACTGGAAAACAATGGTGTGGCCAGCTGAAGGTGATCCCCTTTTGATGGAACAACACCCTCTGCTTGCAGACAGGCCCAAGGCTCAGAGCAGACCCCACTGGCTGGGCAGAAGGGGCCCAAAGAGGAGTTTTTAGGGTTTAAAATGTAACACAGTATGGTAATGTAATGATTCTTACAGGCTGTATGTAAATGCTGTAGGATTTGTATCTTGTACTAGATTGGTTAGTGAGAATCAGAATATTCAACACAGAAGGAGATTTAGGGTATTGTAACGGGAACCTCGCGCTCTTATCCTCTCTTTTTCTCTCTCTCATCCTCTTTACCACGCTCTTGCTCTCTCTCTTTACCTCTCTCCCTCTTTGGGGCCTGCTCTGGGCTGTGTTTGGCAGCTCCCAGCAGGGCCCTGCCCCCAGGCCCTTTGCAATAACCCCAAGTTCCAGCCCTGGCTGCAGAGATCTCTCGTGTCCGTCTGTCCTGACCATCCCACCCCCATCACTCCTACAAGGGGTGAAGCAGCACTTGGCTCCTGAAGGGCACTGCAGGACAAGGGAAAAATGGGGAATAATGGGAAAATGTTTTTATCTGGTGGTCAAAGCACTGAGAGGAGCAAGAGCTCACACTGGAGGACTCTTTTGTCTCTGAGGGATGGAGGGAAGGTTTAAATAACTTTGTTTGCTGATGGCAGCTGTGCTCTCTGTGCTGGGGGCCACTTCCTCAGGGCAGAACACACAGAGTGAATACACATTTAGTGTATTCACACAGCCCTTGAGCCCTGCCCTTCCCTCCTCAAGCATTTGGAGTGCCTGTGACCCCCTAATGCTGCTCCACAGGAGCCTTGGGCAGTGAGTGCTCTTACCCTGGTGGCACCTGATGGCTGCAGGTGATGCTCCTGCCACTCCAATCCCATTTATTTTGTGCCTGCCCATTTGGAGCAAGGAGTTTCAGTCATTTTGTCAGACATGAGTGGTTCTGCTGCTGCACTGTCAGCTCAGTGACTCCAGCTCTGTTCCTTCCTTGCTTCAATGTAAGAGAACATCTTCAGGGGATTAAAGATTTATTACAGGACCAGTTGATTTGGCTCTCACTAGAACATTAAATGCTCTTATTCTGTGTTCTGTGAAATAATTTGTTTCCTTTTGTTGTCTGCTAAAAGTATTTCAACAACTTGGCAGAAGAATAAACAGACACAACTTCAAAATAACTCAAAGTAGCAAGAATTTTTTTTTTTAAATTAAAAGAGGAGCAAACAGGCATGGGGGAAGCTTATTATTTAACACTTTGCTGCAATGATGAATTGCCTGGTTCTGATGTTTTTATTGCTGTTCATGTGACATCAGCTTGCTTCCTGAACTCCTCAGGTGAAAGAAAAATGAGGGTTTCTTGTGACTCACATTGTAATCTCTGCTTCATGTAATATAAACAACTTTGGTCAATGTATTAGCATAGAAAAAATGAATAGATTTAAAGCAAGGCTATGTTTAATTTGGAAGTTTTAGTCCTGAATGTTTCTCTGTGGAGCAGAGCAATTTCTCAGTTGTGAGCATGAATGTCAGTGTGCAGCACATAGTGCTGCCTCCATTCTGTCAGAAAACAATTGTTTTATTCAGCACTGCTGTAGTAATGCTTGGATTTCTCTGGGTAAAAGGTGGTGGGATGCAGATGCAACCCAAATAGGGAATTCTTGCTAAATGTGGTCGTTTAGCTTTGTCCTCACAACAGGAAAACCGCTAGCACTGTCCTTGGTGCTTCAATCACTGTTCAGATCCAAGGAGCTCGTGGAAAGAGAAGCAGGAGTTATCACATCAGACAGAAATATACATCAGAAAAATATCAGTGCTGGGGAGAAACCCCTGGTGAGCTGTTGGGCTGGATGGGCTGGAAAAAGAGTTGTGTGTTTACCTCTTATGCCCTATCAAAGCAAAAAGGAGCACAGGAATGACAATGTTCAACTGGTTATTCCCATCTCCAAACGTCCCCTTATAAAAATGCTGTCTCTGAACAGCCATAAATGCTGAGATTTTTCCTGGGTAGTTGGTTCTGCTCTGGCTCCCTATGGCTGCACTTTGATCTGCTCCTGGATCAGGTGTGGTGTATTAGGAGGCAACTTCCCAGCCCTGATTCTTCAGGGTTACCTTTCTGTGGTTTGTTTTACTGTTTTGTTTTTTTTTTTTTTTTAAGTCTGCAGGAGCAGAACTTGAATATTGTCACAGCAGTTTGTGGGTGAGCTAAACCATATTTGCAGAGCATGCTCTGAGGATTTTTTTTCAACTTAATTATTTAAAAAAAATATTTATTAGCACAGCTTCCCTAAGGCAGAATGCAAGGTAGATGAGTTGCTTCATGTGTGGATTAAGGTACCTTGGGAGCTACAGGTTTGGCAGGAGCTCCTCACTACATTTTGGCATTTGCTGCTACTTTGCACTTCTGGTGTGTGAGGTGCAGGGACTGCATGAGAAAATCCTGTGGTAAATGCAGTGATGTGCTCTGGGGTGCCTTGTGACTGTATCTGATAACCCATTTTCTCTGGGATCCTTTGCTTCACCCCAGGCTGTGGAATTAAATGGATTGATGGGTGCCAGCAGACTGGGCTGCAGGTCTGTCCGTACCTGTGCTGAAAAAAATGGGGCAGGTAGAAAACATCAGAAAATCCAGCTGGGAGAGCACTAAATAAGCCATGTGAGTGCCTCTGGTAGGGCTTTTGAGATAGATAAAGCTGTACTTTGTGCAAGTATCTCTTGGTGTATTTTCTCATTGTAGGGCTCCTCTAAGTATTGCTAAAGTGCTGTTTCTCTGCTATAAATTTCTGGAGTGAAAACCAGAGAAGCAGGCAGAGCCACCTCTCCAAGAGACCCTGTAATTACATTTTTGACGACTCAAGGCTGGTGTTTGTCTTTTTTTGTTTGATGCTGGCAGGAGCTGTGTAGCAAAAAGCCTTTTGAAGTTAATACCTAATTAAGATGGATGGGGAAGGTCACAGCCCCTGGTAGTGCTGCTGGTTCAGGCTGTTGGCTGCCTCAGGAAGGCATCAGCAGGGAGATTTACTGGGAGCCATTCTGTGCATCCAGGTTGGGAGATGTTATTTAAAAATCAATGGGTAAACAGGAGTTCTGCACACAGACAGAAAGGGAATTTTGTCAGATGGGGGAACCAAGGTACTTAACTCACTTTGCTGTGAGAACATCCTTGATTCTCCTCTGATTGAACACAATGGGAGAGGGGTTTCTCTCACATGGAGGAACTGGAAGTGTTGGGGCTCCAGTCCCTGAGGTGGGATGTTTTCACTGTCATATTTTCTGAAAAATCCCTTTGCCAGGATTTCTTCTCCTGGGAAGATGAGAGGAGCCTCAGCTTCTCCGCATTTTGCTGCTTTGAAATGTGATTGGGAGATAGTTTATCCAAACATGTGAATTGTTTTTAATTAATGGCCAATCACAGCCAGCTGTGTTGAACTCTGAGGAGTCAGCCATGAGCTTTCATTATCATTCTTGTTAAGCTTTCTGATGTGTTCTTTCTCTTTTCTTTAGTATAGTTTTAGTGTAACATTTCTTTTAATATAATATCATACAATAATAAATCAGCCTTCCGAGAGCATGGAGTCAAATTCTCATCTCTCACCTCATCCTGGAGAGCTCACAACACCACAGGATGCAGCTGCACCCAGGGTTTGGGGTCAGGCTGGGAATGGAGCTTTGGCTGCTGTGTGATCTGCAGCACTGCTGGGCCTTGTGGCAGTGCCACACTGCACCTAAGTTCAGGATGTGAGCACCAAAATGAGGATTTGGGACATGTCCTTAAGCGTGTTCCCAATTCTGAGCTGAAGCTGGTGTTTCAATGTGGGAGCACACAGTGAAAAACCAAATGAAACCCAAAAAGAAAATGAACCTCAGACCTCATTGCACAGGGAAAAGGGAAACAAGGCCAAGTTTGGATGACACTAAACTAGCTCACACTTTTCACAGCCCAGCTCTGTTCATTGTGCACTGCAGATTTGGGACTCAGAGATGCTGAGATTATTTGATCTGTTTTACAATAACAACAAGTGAACAAGCCAGGCAGACCATTTCCTAAAGGGGTGACGTGTTTTGTGTGACTAAAGCAGACACGGCCTAATGAGTGCCTGAGTTAAGGCAATGCCCACTGCTGCTAGAGTGGATGTAGAAAAGCAAATTAAAATGTAGCCTGTTTAAGTCTGCTGTGAGCACCTCTGAGTTTTGGAGAACAAAAGTATACCCAGCCTTCTTTCTGATTGAGTCCCAGCTTGGTTATGTTTGCAGCCTTGCTGCTCTTTATTTGCTGCCTCTGCTCAGCCAGCTGAAGGTTTTCCAGCCTCAGATGAGGTGTTGTTGCTAAATTACAGAAATCTGGCCTGATGGTGGAAAGCTAGAAGGAGGTGGTGCTGTTAGGTAAGCCATAATTTAGTGTATTCACTCAGGCCTCAGTAAATGTTTTGCCCCACTTGAAAATTCAGGATGTCTGGTGAGAAAAGACTGTTGGATAATAACAATACAGAAACTAGCTTCATCCTGGATAATTTCTGCCAGCTGGAAATGAGGCCTTGCTGAAGAATAAAAGCACTTTTCAGCAGAGCTCTGCTAACCCAGATTCAAGCCCCTTTTGCACAGGGTGGCTTGGTCATGGCAGAGGGATGGGAGGCATATCTAGGTCTGGTGGTGGGTGGGGTGGCACGTTAGATCAGAGAGAAAGCCCCCAAACTTCTCCACAGAGCTCCATTTGTTCCAGCCCCAGCCTTATTTCTTCATGTCAGTTTGTTATTGCTGCCTCCTACACGTTCCTTAGCACATTGGCCCTGCCATGGTCTCTCCTGCTGCTTCACAGAGTTGGGAAAATATCTCTTGTGCCTGCAGAGTATGAGGTTGAAAGGGGGGCTTTGGAGGTGTGTTTATAAGAGATGACTGGTTTAACTGTGTGGAGATTTTAATTGGGCTTTATACCAGCTCAGAGAGCTCAGAATGGGTGTTTTCTGCATTGATAATTTCAATTAAATTTACTTTGTCCCATTGTCCAAGGAAATGGTTACCACAGCAAAAAGGCAAGATTTGTTTACTGTATATATCTCTCATTAAAAGCTAATGAAGAAGCCCTTCAGTAGCTCTGAAAGAAAAAAAATGGGAAAAAGATAATGATAATAATAATAATGGTTCAATAATGTTGTAAGTATGCTATTACTAATTTTGGAGGAATTTCAGCCAGGAATAAATTAGTCCCTTTGTTTTACTTAGTCCAGCAGCACCTTGGATTAATTATGGGGAGAAAAATTGCAATTTGGCTGTGCTAGAAGAGATTATTAAATCTCTAGATCAGTAGACCACCAGAGCAGAGATAAGTGGAGAGTAAAAATCTGAGTGTTTCAATATTCATTAGGGATGCACCTTTGCTTCAGTTTTCTGAGGCTCTTTAGGGATGGGAGCTCAGCCCCAAATGACACAGGGAAAAGACCCCTGGTCTAATGGCATTAATGCTTTGGTGGTTTAAAAGTCTGTGCCACAGGCCAGTGGCACTTTAGAAACATTTTAAAGGAACTATTTACAGCAGATCTGAGGATTTCCTCCAGTTTGAAGTCCTGGGAAACAGTGCTGAGGGCTCCTGTGCACGCCTGGTTTTTCTGAGCAGACCCTCTTGGCATCAGAGCTGCAGATGGATGGGAGGGGGGGTGCCTCTGGGGACCAGGGGAGAATATTGCATATATTGCCCTGTGTGCTCAGCTGGGGAAGCTGCCAGGAGGCTGTGGAGGGAGGAGGAGGAGGAGAGGGGCCTTTGGGATCAGCACCCAGGGAATATGTTGGTTTTCTGCTCGCTGCTTCGGGGGATGGATCATTGTTGCCTCCATCTGCTGCACTGAATGCTCAGCTCTTGCCCTATATTTTTTTCCCTCCTTTCCCCACGAGTGCTGCTGATTCATCTGGAGAGCAGGGAGCCACACATATGTCAGCACTCAGAAAAGGCAGTGGGAGTGTTTGCTAAGATTGCTTTGGACATTTAACCTTCCAGGTGAAGCTGTTGGCAGCTTGATGAAGAGTCAGGGCACCTCCTCTGGCCCATCATCCTTCTCCTCCTTTTCCACCTTCCATGGCACACACCTTGTGTCTATCCACCCATCCATTCCTTAGGTGCTGGGATAATTGCTCTGCCCTTGCTGTGTTCATTGGGAATTCATCTCAGCTGAGTGATGGTTATTGGAAGTGGGTATTAAATATTTGGTGATGAGCTCTGGAGTACTGCAGAGGAGTGATGTCTGTCAGGGCGTTGTGAGCTTTGCAGGGTGTATCTGAGTGAATGCTGAGGTGGGCAGAATTGTTTGTTTATTCTGAGATGAGTCAGGATGTGGCAGGGTCAGGCCACCAGAGAAATGTCTGGGGGTGACTGAGAACATGTAGGAATAAAGTGGGCTGTGAAGAAGAAACAGAACAAGGAAATTGTTAAGGGCTAAGGAACAGAAGAATTTAAGGGAGAAGACAGAATGTGAGTTTAAAAGTGTGTGAGGAAGAAGAGTGGAGGAAAGTGCTTTGGAGCAAAAATAACATTTGCCAAACTGCTTAAGAATTAAAATTAGGTGGAGTGACTGAAGAAGCTGCTATAAAACTAAGCAGTCATGAAATTGAGGAAGTAGTTACCACAAATATCACACAAAGAGAGGCATGGAGGACTTGGGAAGATGTTATTTGGCAAGAATTTTCCTTAAATTTAATCATGTGTGTAATATTTCCCACAGGAGTGATGAAATCTTTGTGTTCCCAGGCTGAGGAGTCTCTTGAGGACTCTGGCATGGTAGTCCCTGGTGGGGGATGAGGCAGAGCTCTGCCTCAGAGCTCCCCAGAGCCCTGCTGTGTGTCAGAGCTGGGCTTTGGGGGCAGGAGGAGCTCTGGGGCTGTTTGTCTCTTGCTGCTGCCATGGATTTGGGGTGGCTGGAGGGAAGTTCCTCATGTTTTCAGCCTGCTGTAAAAGAAGTTGTTATATTTCAGCTGGTCCAATGGCCTTGTGTTGAGCAATGGGATAACTTGAGCTTGGCATCATCGTTCTTGAGACTGAGCCTGGCCTTTAGAGCCCTTCCCTGTTTTCAACTGTTATTATTCATCAGGTTATTCCTTGGGATGTTTGTCACCTCTGTGTGGTTTTTTGCTTTTATAGTTTAAGCAGAAATGTTGTTTCTGCATTTGGTCAGAGGATATCACATTGTCACAATCCTCTGCCTAACACCCCCTGCAACCAGGCAGAAATGAGATGTGAATTGCTGATATTTATGAGTGTGCTACACTACAAAGTACTTTATAGCCTTTCTGTCATATGTTTCAAATGATTCCACTTCAACCAAACAAATTGTCCCAGCTTAATTTCCAAGAAATCATTGTCAAAATTGCTGAACCAGTTTAATTCTAAAGCACATATTTATACTGAGCTGCACAAAGCACACCGCCAAGCGAGATTACAAATGGCAGAGAGGAGAGTTTAATCAGAAATGAGATTAAATTTGAAAATGTGGAGTGTTAGTGATTGCTGCTGAGGCTGACAGGGTGTAAAGCCATAGATTTTTCTTAGCAGGGCTCAGAATAGCGCACTTGAGGAAGCTGAGGAGCACATATGCCCTGGTGCTGACAGTGGGAGAACGTGGAGCTGGCCTAGAGCAGGGGGCTGGGGTTGGGAGCAGGATGCTGCAATGTTGTGTTGTGAAATGAGGTGGAAGAGGGAGGAAGGAAACCCAAGTGGGGATGGGAGACAGGAAATAAATGAGCTGGTGTGAGCTGGTGTGACCTGCCTGGCACCAGCACCTCTGAGGGACTGGGAACACAAACCCTGTGAGTGAGGAAGCCCTGAGGGAGCTGGGGGTGCTCAGCCTGGAGAAAAGGAGACTCAGGGCTGCCCTCATCACTCTCACAGCTCCTGAAAGGTGCCTGTGCTCAGCTGGCCCTGGGCTCTTTCTCCAGCAGCACTGACACAACCAGAGCACACAGCCTCGAGCTGCACCAAGGGAAATACAGGCTGGAGATTGGGAGGAAGTTTTTACAGAAAGGGTGAGAAAGTTCTGGAATGGCTGCCCAGGGAGGTGGTGGAGTCCCCATCCCTGGGGGTGTTTAACAAAGCCTGGATGTGGCACTGGGGGCCAGAGTTGAGTTGAGGGCTTGGGGCTGGGTTGGACTCAGAAACCTTAAAGGTCTCTCCCATCCCAGTGATTCTGTTCTGCTGAAGTTAGAGAGGAGGTTTCTGAGGAGGCATTTCCCCATGGATGCAGTGTCTCCCCGTGCTCTGGCAGTGAATGCCATGGTGCTTATTGATACCAGGGTCAGTTTTAAATGCTGCCCACCCCAGCTTGCTCCAGGAGTGGCCTCTTTGTGCCATTCCTTGTTGCATTACAGTTGGATGGAGTGTCCCTGATCTGACATAAAACACTTGTACCAATATGTTATGTTTGTATCCAGAGCTGCTGTCCTGCACATCCCATCCCTGGCCCTCTGTATGAAGGAGCTCTGGTTGGGTGTGTGGAGGAGCAGGAGGAGACACAGTGTTGTCTGAATCTGTTTTTCAGGAGAATGTGCACTTGGCACAACTTCCCTCTTTTTGTATTGCAGGATGAATGTTTCATGCTGATCATTTCAGCTGTAGGAGGAATTCTGAACCTCAAAATGGGATGTTTTGCCTAGGGGAAAGTTTTTTTTTAATTTAAACACTTTGGTGGTTTGTTTGGTTTTTTTTTTTTTCTTCAAGTCATCCCTTGAGCACTCCTAAATAGGAAAGAATGGTAAAACCTGCTGTTGTTGCCATATTCCCCCTACAGAAATCTGAAAAAAATCCCCTAATTGAGAACTGAGCAGATCCCTGCCCCCCAACACTTAGAAATTATGTCTGTTTTATAATCACTACAGGGAGAAGCAAGGCACAGCAGCTTCCTTTATTACAGATGAGCCGGGATGTGCTCAGTAATCTCCCAGGCCTGTATTAAATCTGGGCCACCTCTCCAAATTGCAGGTTGATGAGAAGTGCGGCCCAGGAGCAGCGTTAATGTTTTGATGTGTAACACGGATTACAGCAGGTGCTGCTGCTAAGATGCTTGTGCTCCCTGCACTCTGAAGTGCACATCCAGGCCACCAAGGGGGTCCTGATTGTCCTTATTTATTTTTTATAAAGCATTAATGAGACAATTTAAGCCTTGAACTTCTGTGACCAGTTATTTCTCAGCTTGGTCTGTAGTACCTTCTGTTTTTTCTTGTAGCTCTTTAGTTTTGTGTTTCCTTCTAAAATTTATTCAATGGATAATTTTTTTCTTGCTGATCCATATTTTAGCGTACAACAGGGTTTAAAGTGGAGGTGGTGGTTGGGTTTAAAGGCTTGTGACCATTGTTTAGGGGATCTAAGTAGTACCAAGGACTGCTGACTGTTTGTGGTGGACACTTGCTTTGAGGGGAGAACGTCCACCAAAGAACAGATCCTTCTCCAATGTCCTCATGGAAAACTGACCCAAAGGTGCCAAATGGGACCAATACAGAAATGGCATAAATAATAGAAGAGACCTTGATGACTTACCTGGGTTAACATGTCAGGGATGACAAATTCTGTGCCTCTGTGTAAGGAGTGATGGTGAAGAATCCACCTAAGGAACAGCCTACCCTGAGTTTTGCCATTCAAAACTCTGCTGCTTTTGAATTATCTCTGAAGTTGACTGAATATACAGTGTGTAAAGGTTTTTGTCCTGGGAATGGGGTGGAACATCCTAGGAACTGGGAGAAAAGCTCTAGCTCCTCTTGATGCTTGTTTGGTACCTTGAGGGATGTGGTGTTGCTGGGTCTGTGGCTGCAGGTGGGATTTCATGTGCAGGTGCTGTGGCTATAAACTATGGGGGCTGGAAGCCAGGTTCTCAGCAGGTCTGGCTGCTTGTGCTGCAGAGGTGCCCATAATGGGGTGCTTAATTGGTTAAGAAAAGGTCAGGAATGTGTTATAATTCAAGAATCTCCATGTTTTGCATGGAGGTACTACCAGTTTTCTGAAATGTCTCCCTTTTGCAAGAATTGTGCAAGTGGATAGTCAAAATTTGAAATTAATCATACAGCAAAAGCTCCACAAAAATTCCTGACATGCCAACACCTGACTAACTCACTTCATATTCTGATTTTAATTCATTTAGCCTGTGTCAATCAACCACAAATTAGATTGTACAGCTGCTATTAAGAGCAAGTGTTGTGTCTTGGTCTTTAAAATGCTGGACAAGCACTTTAAAAACCTTTACTGAATTTCAAGTATGGCCATGGTAAAATTGGACCAAGGATTATATTGTCACTTCTCCCTAATATAGAATTATTAAAGCATATAAAGAGAGGAGCAGAGCTGGAGGCCAATGCATCATGTGATAGACTTTGTGTCAGGCCACTGAGGGAATGCTGCTCACAGAGGACAGGGCAGAAATGTTCCCTCCCAAGGAAACAAATTGGACAAAGTGGCAGAAAAGCTGGGCAGGGATTGGGGAGAGAGGGGGCAGAAAAGCTGGGCAGGGATTGGGGAGAGAGGCAGAAAAGCTGAGGCAGGGATGGGAGAGAGGGGGCAGAAAAGCTGGGCAGGGATTGGGGAGAGAGGCAGAAAAGCTGAGGCAGGGATGGGAGAGAGGGGGCAGAAAAGCTGGGCAGGGATTGGGGAAAGAGGGGCAGAAAAGCTGGGGCAGGGATGGGAGAGAGGGGCAGAAAAGCTGGGCAGGGATTGGGGAGAGAGGGGCAGAAAAGCTGGGCAGGGATTGGGGAGAGAGGGGCAGAAAAGCTGGGGCAGGGATGGGAGAGAGGGGCAGAAAAGCTGGGGCAGGGATGGGAGAGAGGGGCAGAAAAGCTGGGCAGGGATTGGGGAGAGAGGGGCAGAAAAGCTGGGCAGGGATTGGGGAGAGAGGGGCAGAAAAGCTGGGCAAGGATTAATTGAAGAGTGGCCTCCAATTAGGGCAGAGGTTTGGTGGCTCCCAGCAAAGGGAGCTGGCAGGCACAGCACAGCCCCTGCCATGGCAAAGGGAGGGCTGTGCTGATGAAATAACAACTTGGTGCTGTGGAGAAATCCATGAGCATCCCAGAGGGACCCATTAGGGCAGCAAACCCTGGATGTGTCCTGCACTGGGAAGGCTGTGGGGATGGGGCATGGAGAACACAAGGGGTATGAAGTTGTTTTACGGTCTGTCCTTAAGTGTAATGATTGTTGCAATGCCAAAATGCCACACATAAAATAGGCTTTGATGTACTGAATGCATTTTCTGTGTAGCTCTTAAGAGGTGGCTTTGTCTGTGTATAACTAGAAAATGAAAATGTCAAGAAACATTTCAAGTGCCATTGCTTCTTAGGGAAATTATTAGCTTTGCATTGACTGAAAGGAGAGTTCTTCACCTGCCTGAGCCTAGATCCTCTCCTTGAGTTCATGTGGTGCCTTCCAGGAGCTCCAGAGCAGCAAGGTACACATTAATCTGTAACCTGAGCTGGGGCTTTTACACCAGGAGTGAGCCTGAGTCATTCGTGTAGTGCCAGCACAGACTGAAGGGTCTGGAAGAGCTGGGCTGCACGTGGGTGAGCAGAGCCATCAAAGCACAGCTCTTTGTTGTGCTGCAAGCATCTTAGGAAGGACACTTATTCAATTATTTTCTTTCCCTCCACTCTCCCCTGGAGCAGGGATACAAAAGGAAACAAAGACTGAAGAGTGGCTATAATTTTGTGGCATTACAAGGACACTTTGTTCAATTCCTTGCTTTTTTTCTCCTCGATATTGTTTCACACTACTTTTATTTCAAGTTGGTGCTTTAGCTCCTTGCAGATTGCACCCCTGAAAGGCTGACCTGGGTGAGTTGTGTGTAGTATGAGTTAAATACAGCAAGCAGCAAACTCTGCAAAGAGATGAAAAACTTTGCCTGTGCACACCAAGTTTAAGAAAAGTCTACACGAAAAAAATAGCACTTGGATCTCAAGAGTTTTATCAAATATTGGAGAAATTCTCTTTATTCCATGCACAGGAACTGGTGACAGAGACAACAGCAGCCTGACAGCTGCTGGGGGAGTGTGTGTGACCAATACAAGCCTGTCCTGTAGTCAGCAAACTGAATGTGTGAGGACTGATTTGAACCCCCCCAGAGGAAGCTGTTACAGCTTTTACCCTATAAATCTGTGTGACACTGGGTTGTTCTGCCTTTAAAGGAAATGGTGCCAAGCAGATCCTGTTGAGCTCTGAACTCCCAGCCCCACCAAGGGTGCTGTTTAAAAATGAGTCCATCTGACCCAGCAGCAAACAGGAGGGCAGCCAGCTTGGTGTGAGTTACCACCTGCATCTCATGGAGAGATGTGGGTTTGTGGTGGAGGATTCTTGCTGCCTTCTGTCAGCCAGCCAGCAGTGGATTATTGTGGAGGAGCAAGAGGCAGAGCCTGGGCTTTGTCAGCTGCAGGGCTGTTTTTCTCTGGTTGGCAGCCAGCAACTCACTGTGCTACTATCCTGCTCCTCAGACAAATGAAACAGCAGTGAGGATGGAGAAAGCAGCACTGGAAGGAGATGCCCCTCAGATTCACATTTGCTTGGTGAGCCAGAAGATCCTGCAGAGTCTTGTGGGGATGGAAGTGGCAGTGTTTAGCTCTGCCATGACAGGAGATGCATTCCCTCCCTTCTGTGATAAGTGAAGTGGGAGCTGGGCTGTGTGCCAGACCTGTAGCCTGTGGCATTGGGCTGAAGAGATAAGAATTCACAGAAATGTGGAGCACCATAAAGTGTATGAGAAAAATTGAAATGACAAAGTTCTTCCAGTAGAACTTCCATAACTGGAAGCGTTTCAAACTGTTCCATCCTCCCTGATAACTGCAGGCAGCTTTCATGCTCCCTTCTTATCTTCTCCTGCCATGTATGCAATTATCAGAAATGTTTGTTGGAAAAACTTCCCTTGGTTGGGTTTTCTGTTCTGTGTGAAATCCTTACAGCCAAACTGAATGTTCACATGGGTGTTTTCTCCCAGAGGTTTGAGCACTGATGTCTCCTGTCTCCATGCCTCAAACACTGGTTGTAAATGGAGCAAGGTTTGGGGTTTACAGGCACCCAGAGTCCAGGCAAGCCATGGTCAGTGTGCACCCACAGAAGGCACACAGTTGGTCTAAAAACCAAGGTATTGCTTGTTTGCAAATGCCTGATGCAGAGTTTTGCATATGCAAAGTGTTTTTGAAGGCATTCTGTCCTGCTAAAGAACAGCTTGGGTGCTGAAATACAGTTACTACTTCATTGGCAGAGTTTTCTGATGTATGAGGAAAACTTAAGATGAGCTGGGAAAACATCATTTGCCTCCTGTGATCCTCCCCTCATGCTTGCTTTTCATGGAATCGTTCTGTCTTGTAGTGAGCTGAGCATTTTGGGGAAGGAAGTGGCACAGAGAAGCCCTTGTGACTTCAGCAGGGATGAGGATTTAGGATTTCCCTGGTTCCCATCATGAGGGATGGTGCTGCTTGGCTGTGGTACTGTGGTACTCCTGGTGCTCAGGAGCCAAACCTGTAGATTTGTACTCTTTAAAAGCCATCAGTTGCTCTCCTTTGCCAATGGATAAATTATTTGACTTCTTAGGCCATTAAAAATGATCTTTAGTGTCATTTGTCACAGTTTCAAAAGAGCACTGCTAATAAACAGACCATTCCTTCAAAATTAACCTGGATAAACAGCAGGAGGGATGAGCAAGGTGTGATCCTGGCCCTATCACCGTATATCATAATTCTCATTTCTTCTTCCCATTCCTGGAAAGCAAGATTGTTTTTCAGAACCAGAATTTGGGGGTGCTTTGCTGGAACATGCTTGAATTTCTATGACAATCCTTTTATCATGTTTTTTCTTGTTCTTGATGCTGTAGGTAGGATTAGAGGAGCTCAGGAGTAAACGTGTGTGTGTGTGTGTCTGGTCTCCATCCCTCCTCGTGCTCCTCTGCTAGCAGAGGGAAAGGATAAAGTATAAATTTGTCAGATCAGGCTGATCTTTTGAGTGTCATCAGGCTGACAGAGCTCTTCAGGACAATCCAACAGGTGGAATGGGTTCAGTGAATTTTCCAAGCCCCGTAGTTCAGAATGCATTCCACATTCCTCTGATGCTGGACTCGGGCATTGTGGCACTGCCAGCTGGGGGAACCCTGAGCAGCTCTGTAGTCCTCATTCCATGGAGGTTGTCACTGTCATGTTTTCTGAAAAACCCCTTCACCAGGATTTCTTCTCCTGGGAAGATGAGAAACATCAGAGAAAAACCAATATTATCTCATTTGTTTCTCCCTGTTTTGCTGCTTTGGAATCTGGCTGGAGATCATTTTCCAATAGATGCATGTTTGATTGGTTCCATGTGAATTGTTTTTACTTCATGACCAATCACCATCAGCTGTGTTGGACTCTGAGGAGTCAGTGATGAGCTTTCATTATCATTCTTGTAAAGTTTCTCTAGTCTTTGGTATGGTTTTAGTATAGCATTCTTTTATATAATATAGATGATAAAATAATAATTCAGCCTTCTAAGAACATGGAGTAGATTCTCAATTCCTCCTTCATCCTGAGGCAAATACCACAGTGGTGAGATTTATATTCCCAGGTGAAAGTGGTGCTATCTGTTAGAAACACAATGCAATTTTCTGGTTTTATGCTGTCATAGGAATAAATCTAACCCTCATAAAGACTTCTGTATTAGACATAGCCTGTTTTCTATAATGTATGCATGCACACTGGTGTGTGTTTTTCCTTTGCACTGCAGGATGTTACAGGACTCTGCCTTATTTAAGTCTCCAGCAGTAGAAAAATCACACCAGGTTCATTAGGAAAGGCCATAACTTTTTGTTTTTTTGGAGTGGGGATGCAAAGGGGATGAGGAGGAATGGGAGGGTGAAACAACATTGACATTTATGAGTGAATGGATGGTAATAAATGAATGTTGTAGCAAAAGCCAGAGTGATACTTTTCTCTTCTTACTGACATTCAGTGATGCTTTGAAGACAGCAGGAAGCTTTGCTTTGAATCCCCAGCATATCAAAATTAGATAATTTGAATTTATTTTTTTATGAATTTACCTTATCCTGGAGCAGTTTTTATTAAAGATGCTAATTGCCCAGACCCTGACTAATGCAGGCTGCACTGTGCTGCTGGATTATTCTCCTCTGTGCCTTCTGAAATAAGACAAGGCAAAAATGAAAGCAGGAGATGTAAGTACCCTTTTAGTGCTTTAATACTGCAAATGCCATTGCAAGTGGAATTTAGCCTGAAGCCAGGGCACCATGGGCAGCTTGCACCGAGCTCTGTTCCCTATTAGCACATCTGAACCAAGTGTGCTGGACACAATATCCTTCATCAAGGAGCTGCTACAAGTTTTTGTTCTGTCTCTAACATGTGTGGAGTTGCACACTGAATTTTATAGCTGTGTATCTGTATGTGTGAACTGGGTCACAGTATCCTGGCATCACTGAGAGATCAGCTTCATTAATGACATAATTAAGAGCAGAATATGGGGTTGCTGTCCTGCAGCTGATGGCTGTGTGTTTGTGCCCTTCACGTTTGTGGGGGATGATGCCTCCACCCCGTCCCACAGCAGCAGCTGCTTGGCCATGTTAGTGAGTGTTGCATCTGGGATGAAAGGGACTGGAAATTCTCAGTGACAGCCTGCTGCACGCTTCCTCCTTTGTTGCTTTAAGGCAGCCTTCAGTTTTTCCTTTTAATTTTCTTGCATAAATCGAATGTCTTAAAATATCAATGCTTCCTAATGACTTTTTTTTTCCCTCAAACTGAGCCTTATTTCCCTCTAACCATTTTAAAAAATCCTCATACTTGTCAGATTTATCTCTTTCAAGTATTTAGATGCCTCTTTAATAGATTAACTGTTTGACCATTTTCTTTTATGCTTCCTTTATTGGTGAGGAAAGAAACTATAGAATTTTTTTTTCAGGCAAAAAATAAGTCTATGGGGCAGCAGTGTTTATGCTGGATGAGAGCCTGGGAATCTTAACTGCTTTCTTCACAGACTGTAAGCACAACCAACTTAATGTCTCTTTATGGATTACATTGAATTGTAACTCTTCAGTGTTCCTGATGCTTATTTAGATGATTTTTTTTAAGGACGCGGAATGATTCTGTGCACCATGCACGGTATATTTTCATTGTCCTTATAATTTATATTTTAATGTACTTTTGCTTTTTATAAGCTCTGCCAGTTTAACTGATGACTTATCTTGCTGCTTTTTATGTGGGGAGAATAATTAAAGATACAGCAGCTCTGGGGGAGCCTAGAGTCTTGCCCATATTCCACAGAGAGTTTTTCCTCCCTAGATTCACCCAGCATTCCCATTTTACTGTTGTACCCCCTGAATCTTGTACTTGCTGGCTGTTTCTTTGCTGGAATGGGGGTAACTTGGGAGTAGCAGATTTGTTTTCCAGAAGGAGCAGCTGGCTCTGGAAGGGTCCTGCTTGCCCTGGCTGGTTGGGACTGTGTGAATCCATCACTGGGTTCAATCAGATTAAACTCAGCTCAAGTGGGAGCTCAGGGAGTCAGCACAAGTTAGGGTGGCTGGGATTTATCCCAGAATAATTGCCTGTCTCATCCTCCTCTAATTCAATAGTTTACTGAACATTTTTCAAGTTTTAGGGCAAGATAAGTGGTTTCAAAGGAGTGTCCCTCAACTTGCTGAGCTTAGGCACAGCTCTGGTTACAAGAAGGTTTGGAATGAGTGCTTTCAATCACAGCACCTTACTCTGGGTGCAGGGAGTGGTGAGTGTGTCTGAAATGCAAATTTTCAGAGGAAATGGGATCACTCAAGTACTGACCAAGGTGTACATTTGCTTCCCAGAGCAATTGGAAATGTAAATTGGCTTTTTGAAATCCATTACTGTTAATTTGGGTGGCTTAAATGGCTAATGGCAAGCAGAACTTTTTGTACCCCTGGTGAGGTGAGTAGCTGTTGAAAGAGTAGTGGATTTTTATGGGATTCTAAAAAGAATTCAGAAATACAATTTTTTTTCTTGCCTGTGCACTGAAGTGTACCATATTCCAGTCTAAGTGTCTGAGCTGCTACAGGGACTGTTCTCATATTTGTCACTAATTTGCCAGTTATTTAAACTTGTATATCCTGTAACCTCTTGCAGTAGCAGTGCCTGTGATAGCAGGCATGTTAAACTATGTTTTAGAGATGCATCTGAAATACTCTGTGCATCTGGAGAGCCCTACAAAGCAGCTGGAAACCAAATTGTTCCTCACTGGTGATTCCAGCTCTGAAAGCAGGGGCCTTACAGGTGCAGGCTCAGGTGTTTTCATGCTGTTTTTAGAGTCTTAAGGAATAAATAAAGTCTCTGCAGGTCATTGCTGGCATTCTGGGAACTTTGTTCAGCAATACAAACTGTAGGGTCTCACTGACATTAATGACTTGCCCTTACCTGGAACTTGGTTTGTGCAACATCCCAGCTAAGGCAGAGAGAGAGGAAAGAATGATTGATCAAGGCTCAGTTCTGGTGAGAGGAGCTTGTATCCTGCCAAAATGTGTTCCTAGAATTGCAATTTCTTTCCTCAGTCCCGGTTTGAATAGAGGGAATTTGGAGAACAAAGGTACATGAATAGCTATCTCTGTGCTTATTCACTGCAATTTATCTTGAGTCTTTCAGATGAAAGATGCTGTGAAAGACTCAAAATACCCTGTAAAATAAAACAAGACCTGCCTGGAAAGTGTAACAGACCTAAGTGACTTAACATGTGCTCCATGGGCTCAGCTGAAGCCTCCAGGGCAGATCTCAGCTCGCAGAAAGTGGAGATGGGTGGGGGGAAGCAGAGCTGTGCAGGCTCTGCAGTGAGCCAGGTGAGTGCTGAGGAGTGAACTTTTATGTTCTGATGGCTCTTTATCACCTGCCATTTTTGGGGAGCCTTCCCACTGGGTTGGTATCAGCTGTATAAAATATGTGTGTGGCATTTACATTTTCTGGAAAATCCCTTCACACCCAGGGTTTTTCTCCTGGAAATCTGAGAAGCCTCAGAGAAAAGGAAAACAATTCTGATCTCATTTGCTTCTCCTGTGTTGTGCTCACATGGGGAATGTGTTTGGAGATTGTTTACCCACAGGTGATTGTTCCATTGCATTCTGCTGGGAGTTGTTTTCACTCTTTGGCCAATCAGGGCCAAGCTGTGTCAGGACTCTGGAGAGAGTCACCAGTTTTCATTGTTATCTTTTTAGCATTCAGTGAGTAGCCTTTCTGTGTTCTTTAGTATAGTTTAGTAAAGGATTCTTTCATATAATATAAAATAATAAATTACCCTTCTGAGAACATGGAGTCAGAGTCATCATTCTTTTGTCTGGGGGCAACACAAATACAATCTCTGTCTTCAGGAAGGTGTAGAAATATCATGGGCTCCTTTTGGTTTTGCCTCTGAAAAAGCTGCATGCTGGGCAAAGGAAGACAAAGAAGTGTGTGTTTACAAACTGGCAGAGAAGAGAATAAACCCATGTACAGAATTAAAAGATCCTGTTTAGCTTCTTAAGAGAAGCTTATCTGGAAATGATTTGTGTTAATCAAGATGACACCCCCAGTGCTGTCATTTTTGTGGCACTGTTTCAGTAGACCGGTGTCACTGTCATATTTTCTGCAACAATCCCCTTGCCCAGGATTCTTCTCCTGGGAAGATGAGAAGCCTCTGAGAAAAAGGAAAACAATTCTTATCTCATTTGCTTCTCCTGTGTTTTGCTGCTTTGATGTGGTTGGAGATTGTTTATCCAACAGGTGAATTGTTTTGACTTAATGACTGATCATGGTCAGGCTGTGTTGGGGCTCTGGAAGGAGTCATGAGTTTTCATTGTTATCTTTTAGCCTTCTGTCTGTATCCTTTTTGTATTCTTTAGTATAGTTTAGTATAGTATTCTTTAATATAATAATAAATTAGCCTTCTAATAACATGGAGTCAGATTCATCATTTCCTCCCCTCGATGGAGGTCTCAGAAAACACCACAGACTGGTATCTTTTTATAAATTCAGCAATAAGCCATATTCAAGAGCCCAGCCATGTGAGTTTGGTCTTCAGCATCCCCAGTGATTATTTCACTGCTTCAAGTGGTGTAACTTTTTTATTAAGGGTGGTGGTAATAGAAATGTTGCTGCGGTTTTGTGATTTGCTTCATTTTCTTTTTTACTCCCTCATTGTGGTTGGGCAGAGGAGAAAACTTGCCAAGTTTTTCAACTTGTCTGGTTTAGCCTTGCAGACATTGCTCCTTGTTATGCTGCTCTTTATTACATTAAGAAGCTCTTTAGGAGCTGGTATCTTTTCCCCAAGGACACACTTGTAATCAAGTCCCTTTCAATCTTTTTGATAAAATAACCAGAGTGATCTTTTGTCTACTCTCTGTTATGAGACACTTTCTGGCCCTAAAACAAATATTCTTCTGCTTTCCATAGCATCTTGACTTTTTTACTGTGTTTTTCCAATACTGTCAGTGAATGTGAACATTGGTTTTAAAGATACCAGTATCTGTCATGTGCAGTGGTGGGAAGAGCTGCTGTTCCTGTCTCATAAATCCAGGAAAGCCTTAATATTGCACAGGTCATTAGTGCTTTATTACTGGCTTTGTGCTTCATTATTGGTATTGTTACTGAGAGTATGAACCGTTAATCTCCCTTGACTTCTCTCCTTACCAAAATTTCCCAATCCACAAATAGTCCTGCCCTTTCTACAGCAGCCTTGCCTGGAATTGCACTGAAATCCCTGTTGTGGGAGTGGATGTGTCCCTGTGGAAGGCCTCCAGGCTGCTGGGTGGGTCAGACCTTCTTGATCAGCATCTCCCAGTTCTCCAAACCCTTGTGCTGGAGGTGTTGAGCTTCCCCCCAGCTGCTGATAAACACAGTGATATCTGATACACTGAGCTGCTCCTTGCTGGAGAGCTCATGACAAAACTCAGATCACAGCTCCTGACAACCACTGTGGAGTAATCAACTCCCTATTCCTTACTCTGCTTTAATTTCCTTATAGCTTACAGTATCTATTAGGGAATTGTGTGCATTATTAAATCAAACACCTTAAAGCCCTCAAAACCTCACATCTGCCAAGGTCAGCTTGACGAAGGGATATCAACTCAACCTTCTAGAAATTCCTGCCCTTTAATTTTCACTCAGTCACAAAGCTGGACACATTTTTTTTTCCTTTTCTTGCCTAAGATTTAGCCCAGAGCAAACCAGTTTTTGTGCAGCTGAGTCACTTCCCTTGCCTTACATGGATATTGGTATGATATTATCAGTCTTCAGAGATGTATTAAAATTAGCACCAGCATGTCAACTGTGTCCCAGGGTGCTTTCAGCAAGTTCCTGTTGTTATCCTTTGAGTTGCTCTTGATTGCAGCTGCAGCATGAAGTACTTTGTCTTTCTCAAGTGATACAAGTATATCCTCCTCCTTCACTCAAAATGCAAATGCAAAAATATTTATTGAACTTTTCTGTCATTATTAATAATTTTGCCCTTCTTCTGCAGCAATGGGCCCATGCCAATGATAAAAATCTCGTTACCCTTTAAAACAACACCTCTTTGTCATACTTAGCCCTTCTTCTGTGGGTTTTCCCTGGTGCCTTTTGATTGTTCTATCAGTTATTCTCCATGTTACAGTCTTGTGTCCATTAACTGTCTTCTATTAGTTTGTAATAATCTGAGTTTCCCATCTCCTGATGTGGGGAATGTTGGCTCCTTGTTAACCCCATCAGAGGTGACAAGGATGAATCTCCTCAGATAACTGAGCATTGGAGGAGCTCTGGGACTGACCTATTGCATGTGAGCCACCTGTGATTCAGCCAATGAAATCTGATGCTTATTTTAGAGCAAATCAACTTTGAAGTTTTTTTTTTTCTAGTGTCACCTAAGGGAATTAATTTTAAATTCACTGGGATTTATTGGAAGCTTAATGCTACCTTTGAGTCTCTTTAAACTCCCAGCCTGATTTCTTTTTTCTAAGTGTCATGAATATATGTGTAAGTGCTCTTGACTTTGTAAGAGAAACTGCCTTTGGTATTTCTGACAAAATTGTAACAATCCACTTGCAGAAATTGTTGGGTTTTGTGTTAAAGTGGAATTGTGTAACACCCAACACCACGGAGCGCAAAATGTGTGTTAGACAGAACTGGATTTGCTCTAGGCCTGATGTTGTGTCTTTCTTAGTTTCAGGGATATGGTTTTTTAGGATTTGGAGAGGGAAAGATGGTAAATATTGCAGGGAGCTCAGGTTGCCCCAGCTTGTGATCACTGGCAGTGCTTAATTTGATGTTCTTGCTGAGTGAACTGGATTTTTATAAACTTTGCTATGGTTGTGCCCCCAAGTTCAGAGGAAATCTTGTCAGTTTATCTGCAGAGGGAAGCAGAGCTGAAGACTTCTGCCTTGTATGAGCTGTGTTGTTGCTGTATGACATGGACAGTGAAATTTAATCTTTGCTTTTCCTAAGCTTTAAAGCTAAAAATAGTTCACCTGTTCTGTAAGGGACACTTTAATAGTATTAACCAGGACTTGGGGAAGGCTGTGAGAGTGCAGTGGGGATGTCATGTACATGAAAGTGCTGGACTCCATAACCTGCATTTCATTTTTTCCCCCATTTCCCCAGGGGCAGCTCTGCTTAGAGGGCTGAGGGAGGGGAAATCCAAGCCCAAGCAATGAGGGTGAGGTGAAACACTTCCTAACTGGAAACTACTTGTCTTGCAATTAGTAAACCCTTCCCATGTGAGGCTTTTTCTGTGATTACACAGAATTTGGAAGTTGTGCTTTTACAATTTCACTTGTTAAGATATTGCTTTTACTGCAGACTGAACAGGTTTATTTCTGGCCCTAGCAGAAAGCAATTACTGCAGCTACAAAAACATTGAGTATTGAACTAGAATTCGCAGCCTGAGAATTTTTGGACCAATCTTTTTTTAGTTCTGGTGAAGCAGAATTTGGTGGTGCTATACCAAGAGGAATTGGATATATGCTGTTTTGATTTTAAAACAACAAAAAGCACCCCTAAATTCCCCAACCCTATAAAAATCTAAACTATGGTTTGAGACTTAATGCATATCAAGGTGGGTTTTGTTGGTGTGGTGTAGAATAACTGGGTTTGTGAGGTTTTTTGGGGTGAGTTTTTATGGTCTTGATTTTAGTACAATGGTGTCTTACATTGATTTTTTTTTTTTTTTTTTTTTAATGTATGAGGGCTGGCTGGTGATTTGGTGGTAGGTTCGTTCTTTTTTAATTAAAGGTGAGGTAAATCTTAGCTGAGGATGCTGTTTCCTGTCTAGGTGCTCAGTCTGAATTCAGTCCTGCATCCACCCAAACTGGTGGCTCAGAACTGGGTGGTTTCAAAGAGCAGCATAACCTTTGGTTACTTACAGGAATACAAAAAGTGCAACAAACACTGAATGAATTCTCAAATCTTTGTGCAAACACTGATTTCTACATGTATTTGTGGAGTTCTTGCCTCCATTTAGCTTCTTTGTGTGCCTCTGGTTCTGTGGGGTTTTAATGGATTTTTTTAGAGAGATATTTCAGCTGGGCATGGGTATTTCAGCAGATAAACCTGGATCAGCTGGTTTGATGCAATTCTTGCTCAGGGATAATGGAAAGCCAATTTTGGCACTGCAGTCTGGGGGGTTTGAAGCCAGGCTGAGCATCCAGCTCTGGAATAAGCAGCTCTTGGGAGGTGGCAGGAGTGCTGCACAAACCCATTGCTGTAGCCAGTGAATCAAGCACCTGGGAAGTCTGTCTGAAGCTGGTTTAAGCAAATTCTTGAAACCTTTCCATCTATTTTTACTAAAAGCTGGGCTTTTGAAAGGAAGCTCTGATTATTCACTAAGTTTCCCATCCTTGGGTTTTGTTTGACTCCTGTGAACCATAAAGATACTGATAACAGGGCATTAATTCCATGTTTTAGTTCTGAAACTAGTTCTGCTCTGCACCTCTTCAGTGTGTTGGCAGCACTTGACCCCTGTTTTCCTGTCTGTCAAATGAAGATAATGATGCTGCTCTGCTCAGCACAGTGATAAAATACTTGAATGTGTATAAAAAGATGGCAGCTGAAAAAGAAGCTTTAAAAAGTTTAGGTGTGCCTACGTGTCATGTAGATAATCAGGAGAGTTTGTGCACTTGGTTTGAGTGGGAGTGTGAGAGCCACACCTTGCCATAGCAGGAGGGCTGGAAATGAGGTGAGTTCTCTGCTTTCAGAGAACTCTCAAATGCTGTTTTCTATTAGGTGGTAAAGCTGATGGTTTGGGCACTGAGAGCCTTGCCAGGTTCCCAGTAGGGGATTGATTCTTCACACAGCTTTGAGTGCACAGCCACTTGGTAACTTCCCAGGCTAAAATGCTTTCTCCCATCAAAAGATTAGAGCTTTGTGTTGTTGGGGTTTTTTAAATTATTTTTTTTTTTCAAGAGCCTCTGTGTAAGTGAGCTGGAAATATCATCAGTAGCTGTGATTCAAGTGAAATTCCTGCTGCTAATTACACAGGCTTTTTGCTAAAGGTAGTAAATAGAAATCATTCATGGGTCCTTAGAGGCCTCAAAATCATTCAGTATTCAGGGTAAATATATCAGGGAGCTTCATAAGAGAATAATTTTAAAACAAAGCCTGGTCAGCTCTTTAATAATTTACTGATTGTGATAGGAAGGAGAATATCTAATAACTGACAAGATTGGCTTTCAAGTAGAAAATAAATTAGTGTTAGAGGAGCATTTTTTCAAAGAATCATAATTACTATTAGAGTAACATTTGGTTATCATATCAGTGCTTGATTGCTTTACAAGCACTTACCGAGGCAAAGGCACTTTATGTGATTGTTTAGGAAGCTGCAAAGACAGATTTATTCACATGACACTTGTCTGAACCAGGGAGCTCTCAGCAGCCTTATCAAGTCCAGTCTTAAAATGCTGCAAGTGGTCCAGTGAAAGGTTTTTGTATCTGATGGCCACCTCTGTTCACTGGTGTGCCATGGGAAGGGATGCTCCAAGCACTGGAACACCTCTCTGGTGAGGCCTGGGGGTACTCAGTCTGAAGAAGAGAAGGTTCCAGAAGACATCAGAGCCCCTCTAGTGTCTAAGGGGGCTCCAAGAGAGCTGGAGAGGGGCTCTGGAGGGACAGGACAAGGGGAAATGACTTTAAAGTGCAAGAAGTTAGATTTAGATTGAATATTGGGAAGGAATTCCTGCCTGTGAGGGTGGGGAGGCCCTGGCACAGAGCAGCTGTGGCTGCCCCTGGATCCCTGGATGTGTCCAAGGCCAGGCTGGACAGGGCTGAGAGCACCCTGGTCTCACTATAGACATGAAATAAAATGATGCAGACACTGGAACCTCCAAGGTAAAAAAAAGGGCAGTTTAATTTCTGACTCCAACATTTCTAGTTTTCCAAAAGTGACAGTGGATTGGAGGGTGACAGTGCCACCTCTCCAATGACACTGGGCAAACCAACAGTCCATCAAATTTCTCCTCCTCCAGAAAAGAATGTAAAACAATAATTATTTATATAAAACTGTGTGAGAAAGTTTGTTACAAGAATGTAAATATCAGAAGGCTTAGAAGAACTTTAGAAGAACAGGGCAACATAGAGGGGAGGCTTTGCACCCTTGTGCAAGTCTGGGGGTGTCTAAAATGTTAATTGTTCACCTAAACACCTTTAGATGGACTGTGCCATGGGATAGGATGTCAAAGGAAGAGGGAAAGTTGAATTAAATAGTGAAGGAATGGGTGGCTGGGGGTTGTGTTTCCTACAGGCCCTTTGTCCCTAACACCACTAACACCACGTTGCCTGAGGAGGAGATTTGCTCCTTTGCTTCCTAAGCTGCTGAAGCTCTGCTGTGTGACTCTGTGTTCCTGCATCCATTGCTAATGACTGTTAATGACACAGCACTGAGAGCAAAATATGGCCTTAATGAACTCTGATGAATGGCTATGTCTTAAAGAGGAATTAAGTGATATTTTTTTGGGGGGGGAGAGAGTGAAGATACATTAATTCTAATTACTTTTATTTTATGGCACTCTATATTTTCCAAATAACTGATAAAGTTTATGCTTGGCTGTAACACTGCAGCAAATTCCTAACAAAAAATATTTGCTATCATTGCGTTAGCTTATAAATTTCTCTGTAGATTTTATTAGATAAGCTTCATGAGCAATCCATTAAAAATGGGAGTTGTGGAATTTGCAAGTTTTCCTTGGAGTTTACTTGAAAAACATCCATGTTTTCCTGAATGAGGAGTGCATAATGGATGTGACTCTTTAGTCACAAGTCATTGGTATTTTGCAGGGGCTTTTGCTCTGTGTGCTGTGCAGGAAGAAGAAAGGCTTCCCCCTCCTGCCAATGCTCAGCTGCTTCCTTTATGTGGGCTCAAATCCCCTGGGAACAGCTCAGAGGAAATAAGGGGACAATTTGTGGTTTACTCTGAGCTAATGCACGTTGTCATGAATTTGAACAGAACTGGTTTACTTTTAAAGTAATTCCTAATGTTCTGGGCCTCTTGCACTTGCTAGAGAAGTTGCAATCACAGAATTGCTGAGGTTGGAAGTGACCTTTAAAGGTCATTAAGTCCGACTGTGTCAACACAGCAGCACCACCACGTTCAACTCATCCTCACCCTCAGCGCCACATCCACAGGGGTTTAGGAGCATTTGCAGGGATGGTGGTTCCCCAACTTCCTGGGCAGCCCATTCCAATGCCTGGCTACCCAATCCATGCAGAAATTTTTCCAACTCATCTCTACTCTGTACCTCTAGGTTACATCCACGTAGTGACAGGTTCTGATTTTGTATCTGCAAAACAGAAATGAAAAAGCTGCTGTAGGTTCATGTATGTGAGAGGTGCTGAATGCTTCTGGCTTCTCCTTTCTGACAAACTGTGCTTTCCAAAGGTTCACAAGTGCAGTAGTTGACAGAACTCTGTCTGCCATTTTTCATGGATTAACCTAAATGGCTTATACTTTTGTTTGTGTGTTTTTCTTTGGGTTTTGGATTTTTTTTTTTTTTGTTTTGTGGGTTTTTTTGTTTGTTTTTTGGGGTTTCTTTTGTTTTTTTTGGATTTTTTGGGGGGTTTTATTTTTTTAGGTGTTTAATAGGTTTTTAGGTTTTTTCCGGTGTTTTTTGTTTTTGTTTGTTTTTTTTGGTTTTCTTCTGTTTTTGTTTCTTTGGTGTTTTGGGTTTTTTTTGAGGGGGTTTTGGGGGGCATTTTGTTTGGTTTTTTGGTTGTTTTTGGTATTTTTTTGGTTGGGTTTTTTTTTTGGTTGGGTTTTTTTTTTGGTTGGGTTTTTTTTTTGGTTGGGTTTTTTTTTTTGGTTGGGTTTTTTTTTTGGTTGGGTTTTTTTTTGGTTGGGTTTTTTTTTGGTTGGGTTTTTTTTTGGTTGGGTTTTTTTTTGGTTGGGTTTTTTTTTGGTTGGGTTTTTTTTTGGTTGGGTTTTTTTTTGGTTGGGTTTTTTTTTGGTTGGGTTTTTTTTTTGGTTGGGTTTTTTTTTTTTGGTTGGTTTTTTTTTTGGTTGGGTTTTTTTTTTTTTGGTTGGGTTTTTTTTTTTTTGGTTGGTTTTTTTTTTTTTTGGTTGGGTTTTTTTTTTTTTTGGTTGGGTTTTTTTTGTTTGTTTGTTTTTTAGGGTTTTTGTGTTGTCGGGTTTTTTGTCTGTTTGTTTTTTTTGTGATGGGTTTTGGTTTGTTTTTGTTCTGTTTGTTTGTTTTTGTGAAATGTACCTTGTAGCACCTTAGCTTCCAAGTCGGGATCCTGCAGTTTCTGGGAAGGAAGACAGAGTGAGGCAGTGGAAGAAGTGTCTGTCATTTGTCATATTTATATGTGGGGGGAAAAAATGACTTCTAGATATGCTAGCTGGAGTTAAACTTGTCATGGTTGTTTATTCTTCCTTCTACCCCTAAAAAAAATAAATCAAGAGATTTCTGAAAGTTTTTAGAATTAGTAATTTTTTCATTCATGCTATTGCCTGTTTCAGAAACTGGGCTTGGAGTAATCTTTAACTGGAATGCTCCTTTCTTTATAGCTGTCAAACACAGTAGCTATTTCGGAATAGACACAAAGATAGAATATCACTTTCAGATGTTTTGCTGAGGTTTCCTATTGCAAGAGGAATCTCTGAGTTGTCTGAGTTAGGTAGCAAAAAAATTCATGTGCCCTGCCTGGAAGAGCTGTCCTGTTCCTTGTGGCTGATGAAAAGGCCCTTGGTTCCCCTTGCAATGGCAGCATCCTCTGGAAAGCTGTGCGGAACACCTGCTTGATGATGCAAATGTCATCCAGATCCCCTCTTCAGTGTTAATTAAGATTAATTTTATATCAAACAAAACTTGTATGGAAGCTTTCAATGAGAAAAGTGAGCAGCACCAAGCACTAGAACTTGAGATGTGTCATGGTACATGATGGAACTTGGGTAAAAGAGGAATTTTACCTGCTCAGTGAACCCAGAGGGGGAATTGTGGGAATCCATAAAATCAGAGGGTTTTGGGAAAGCTGCAAAAGGCAGCCTCAGAGACAGCAGAACTGTGATTAGAGCTAAGCAGTAGCCATGAGATTGGTCAGCAGAAAAATTATTTAAAAAGTAGAAAAGCAAGGACAATGGTCTGTGTATTAACACTTGTCTAGAATAACTCCCTAAGCTACAGAAAAGTTTATCTAGAGAGATATTAGGGAGTTTGAAGCTTAATAATGGAGCTCTGTGCACTGTGCTTTAAGGCTTACAAGCAGGTATTGTATTTGAAATAAGCAAGCATTGTTTAACCAAAGGTACCTGTGCTTATAGTGGTTGGACAGAACTACTGTCAATGTGCTTTTGCTTTGTGGGATTGGTCAGAAAACTTATAAAGTGAGTTGTAACATTATGTTCTGGGTCTGCTGCCTGGGTTGTGAGCTGGTGGCATCTTCCCATTGTCATAACCATGGAATGAGTGATGCTGGAAAATCAAACAGCTCAAGGCACGTTCCAGCAGTCCTGTCCTGTTTGTGATTTGTACAGAGGCCCTGGCCAGCAATAGGTACATGATGGAACTCGGGTAAAACAGGAGTTTTACCTGCTCGGTGCTTTGGAAATAGCTCAAAAGGATAGGATTAGTGGGGAAGTATTCTGTGCAGGGAAATGCACTCGAGGTCTCGGTGAGTCAGAAGGTGGCAGCAATGACACTGACATCCCTCTGTTGTGCTTTGCCTTGACAATAACTTACAGCTGGCACTGCAACAATTGCAAACTTTGGGTAATGGTGAAGAGCTCAGAGGGATCTTAAAAATACTGAATAAAAATAAAAGGTTGGATAAGCAATCTGTCCATGCCCAGCCCGTCCCCTCATGGAACAGCACAGTGTGAACTCTGCACCAGCTATTCCTGCTGCTCAGAAAATCCCCTCTGCTCCCTGCAAGGCCTGCTGTGGGTCTGCAGTGCTGCTGGCCTGGGCTCCCTTTAGGCTGGCTCTGATTTCTCTGTTCCTGCCATCTCAGGCTGCACATGAGAGCTTTCCCCACTGAGCACAATCAGGTGTTTCCAGAGGGAATTTCCCCTCTCCCAGGGCAGGTTCCACCCACCCTGAGCCTGCAGCCAGCACGAGGAGCCAGGTGCTGCCCCTTCTGCTCTTCTGCCAGCTGTAGTGAAGCAGAGCCAGGCAAGCTAAACATTGTGTGCTACAGCTGTCTCTGGAATTTCATTAATTTTGATCCATAAATTCAGCTACAGCCATGGAAAGTTGTGCTTTCTTTTAGAAGGATGCTTATCAGGGTCCTCTGACTCTTATTCTATTATATGGGAAGATAAAGTTTAAATTCAAGACTTGCTGCTAATGAAGAGCAACTGCTGGGCTGTTTGACATTTTCAGACTGTTTTGATGTTGCCTCCTTGCTGTACCTTTCTATTTACATGTGTCTGCCTATGGTATTAATAGAATGCTTTTCCATGAATCCAGCATTGTTAAAATAAACTGCTGGATCCAGGGCCTTTTAGCATTTCCCAGAAGGTGTCATTGTGCTTGTGTCTAAAGGTGAGCTTGTATTTCTGAATAATTGATGGCTGGTAGTTAATTTCTTTATCTTCAGAAAGGAAGAAACTTATTAATGAGGATAATGCATGAGAGGATCAATGCCAGTGTGTGTGTGACATCGATTAATGATTTCAACTTGTAACCAGGTTGGAAAAAGCAGCTGGGCTCTGTATTTGAGCACATAATTATCTGTAATTGTGCTGATTACTTGGTGGGAGTGGGAAAACAGATAAGGCACCACTTACAGGGTACAGAGAACTGGGCAGAGGTCTTCTCCCTGGTACTCACTGAGCTGGGTTGTTATTAACTCCTCAGTGGTGAAGTTTATGCACAGATGTGGTGTGGGTTTATTTCTCCTGTGGTGATGGCATGTCTGGATGTGCACATATATATTTATAAAAATGGATTAATCTACTCAAAGTAGTGAAGCCACTGCTGGAGAGACAGTTTTGTTTCTAATAATAAAAAATTGTAATCAGGAAGGCAGATGGTGAAGTTGCAAATGGTATCAGGAGAATAACCTGAGGGGTTAAGTTTCCTTTCTTTAACACCATGACAACAAAAGCTCAACAGATCATATTCTAGACCCAAACTTTCAGTGCATAATATAAGGAAGTGAAAACTTTTAATCCACCCATTGAAGTTTACCTAAAACTTTCACCCATCAATCCTGTTTTTAAACCAGGATGCTCCTATTAGGAAGCTCTGTAATGAAAGCTGTAAGTTGTGTGAGTATTTATTTGTCAGTACATATTTACTGCTTGCCTCATGGGAGAAAAATGAGTTTGCTGTATTGAGCTGACTGATCTTGGTGTGTATTGAACTTGTCAAAGCTGAGGTTCTCTTTAAGCACCCACTGGTGTGTGGGATTAAGCTTCTCCTGTACCTCCAGGACTCTGCCTAGAGCCAGACTGGAGTGAGAGCTGTGTTTTGGGGACCTGTGTACCCTCAAAGAATCCTGTAGAACTGCAAAAAGATGTTTTCCTCCCCTTCAAAAAAAGCACATGGGCTGTGGAGTATTCATTTCCAGGCAGAGGAGCTGTGATGTCTGGAGCAGAGGCAGCCTGGCTGTGGTCTGTGAGTCAGCTTTCTGCTGGAGCTGGGAGATGCTGTACACACTGCAGGGGACTGGAGGAGTTCCTCTAACTTCCCTTTCTAGCCTGGTAGTAGGATTGGGTATTTACATACTAACTTTTTTGTTAAATACTTCAAAACCATATGTATTGATTCAATTTTGTGAGCTGATCTTGTTTAATGTGTTTCCTTGGTTAAATGCATCTGCTGTCCTAACGTGACAGTGCCTTCAGTTGTTTAGCACTTCATTTGCCCCACCACAAATGGTACAGATTGTCCTGGAAACCAAAGAATTCAATTTTTTTTTTGGTCTCATCTGACCCAGTGAAGGAACAGTTTTACAGAGTCAAGAAGCCTCAAGCAACAAGCTCAAGAAAACTTCAGAGTATGTCAATGTTTTCTTTTTTAAGCCGCTTGAGAGTTATTAGTTTCAGCAAAATCAGCTGTGGTGTTGTACACCAGGATGAGATCAGACTTAGAACTTTACCATTTTCAGAAAACAATATCATGTAATACATACTAGCCTTGAAATGTAGAAGTCTAACAAATTTCTTTTGTAGGGGTTTTAATTCTCCATGCCAGCTCCAAAGTCCCCTATTATAAAACCTTTGTGTGCATTACTGCTTTGTGAACACCTGAGTTTAAGAGCACAACTTGTCCCTGTCTTTCTTGATGGTTTATGAACCAACATTATGGCTCTGTTTGAATTTCAGGAGCTCCCTTAGCTGTAAATGAGTTATACTGATGGCATGGCTCTTTATTTTTAAATTACACTTTCCTTATCTGCAGCATGTTTTCTCATTTCCCTTCTCCAGCCTTACAACTTCTTTTAATAGCTGGATTTCATCCCACCACTATATATCTAGTCCTCAAAGATGTTCTTGTTGTCTGGAAGACTATTTCAATCCTCCTGGGTTACAAATATCTATTGACTTTGCCATTAACAGAAATAATTTCAGACTTTGGGATTTTGTGCTTACTTCTGCCTAATTTTAGTTTATCCTGTTCTTGCTGCAATCATCCTGCATATTGTATTTTTTGTTTTCCTTTCTCACAAGACTTTCTGAGTTGACACAATCCTTCATAAGGTTTTAGCCTGATTTTAGTTCAGCCTAATGTTTGCCTTTGCACTATTTGATGTCCAAGACAGTTGTTTCTTGTCAGTTTTTTCCTAGATTCTTGCAGGTAATTTCTTCTAACCTTTCTTCTCTATCCAGATCTTCCCTCCCACCCTTCTTCACCTTGCTTATGATGCCGACTTCATGGTTTGAAAATCGTCCCTGTAAGAAATGTTAAGTTTCTCTCCTTTTCGCTCTCTGAACTCCTTGGACCTCAGGAAGTCACTTAGTTTACCAGTTTTTTGCCATTTTGAACATGAATGCCAGACTTGCTTGTATTTCTTCCCTTTTCTTTAGTTTCTATGAAAACAACTTTATTTAGAATTTGTTTTTTACAGCTGCTCTTTACTGTTGTTTTATTCACTTCTTACCAGCACCATCCCTGGGTTTCAAGACTTTCTGTTCTTATTGCCCAGGCAATTTGCACTGATCTAAGAATTTTTATATATTATTATTCCAGTAGTTTCTATGTCTGCTGTGCTGGCTGGATCCTTTATGCTTCCTAGCAGATTTTTTAGTGAGGTTTTCTTCTTGTTGTTCTGTTCTCTGCTCTGCCTTCATCTACAATTGTACTGGTTTGTGGTTGTCCTTGTGCTGAATGAAAGATAAAGCAGTGCCTTAATTCCTGAAGTGATGCTGACACCTAAAGAAAGGGTCACACATCATTGATTTGGAGGGGTTTGAAGGCTGGACATAGGATTTGGTTCTCAGGGAAGCTGTGGCTGCCCCTGGATCCCTGGAAGTGACTGAGGACAAGCTTGGAGCAACCTGGGACAGTGGAAGGTGCCCCTGCCCATGGCAGGGGTGGCACTGGGTAATCTGTAAGGTCCTCCCAATCCCAACCTTTCTCTGTTGAGATACAGGGACATCTCAAGCTCATTTCTGGCTCAGGCTGTGAACAGCTGAGGGGGAGTATTTGCTGTATAGCAAGCTGATGCTGTCTCTGTTGGCTCCCAGGGTGGTATTCTTGCAGTCAAGGACTGCAATGTGCAATTCTTCAGTGGTTACTCCAGAACCATAGAATAGTTCAGGTTGGAAAAGACCTTTAAGATCATTGACCCAGCAGTGCCAAGCCCACCACCAACCCATGCCCCAAGTTCCACATCCACGTGCCTTGCAAATCTCCTCAAGGCAACCTCTTGCAGCGCTTGACCGCTCTTTTAGTGAAGAAATGTCTGATTATCCCACCAGGCTGAGTCCTGACATTCCAGCCCCTGAGAAACTTCCATACTCTGTGGGATTCACATCCTCTGAACCTGAGAGGAGCAGTGAGAGAAGCAGAGAAGAGAATGATCAAAACAATCCTTATCTCATTGGCTGCTCCTGTGTTGTGCCAAAGCAGAATGCAATGTGGAGATTGTTTGCCCATAGTGATGGTGTTTTGTTTCCCTGGCCTGTCAGGGCCCAGTGTGTGCAGGGTCAGCAGCACTCACAAGATTCTGGGCAGTTGAGTTGGGTGCTTGTGCAGATTCAGTTTAGATGTAATGTATTATAGTGTAATATAATATAGAATTATATAGTATAATCAAGTAATTAATTAGCCTTCTGATACCAATGAAATCAGATGCATCATTTCTCCCAGACGTCGGGCAAAAATATCACCGACACTACTCCCCTAATCCTAAGTCTCCGGCGCTCTCGCAGTATTGAAAACGAATCGCCAGGCGCTTGTTTTAAACACACAGCGCCGGTTTGGGAGGGAGAGCGCTGCCCGTGCCCGGGGCAGCCCCGGCAGCGCCGCAGCCGCCGCCGGTCCAACACCGCCCCCTTCGGGCCCGGCAGCGCCGGAGCCACCGCGGGGCCGGGCGGGAGCAGCGGGAAGGGAGCGGGGCCGGGCGGGAGCAGCGGGAAGGGAGCGGAGGCCGGGCAGGGGCAGCGGGAAGGGAGCGGGGCCGGGCGGGAGCAGCGGGAAGGGAGCGGGGCCGGGCAGGAACGGAGGGAAGGGAGCGGGGGCCGGGCGGGAGCAGCGGGAAGGGGGAGCGGGGCTCGGCCGCAGCCGGCAGTGCCAGCCCGCCCGCCCCGTTGCAGTCGCTGCCCAAAGCCGGCCGCACAGGTGCTCTGTCCGGGTGGTCAGTGCTCTCCTTTTCCTGTGCGAATCCAGCCCAGGTGACTGATCCAGACTGATCAGTCCTATTCAATGCCTTAGGTTCTCTCCCCCCCCTTTATCATTTTGGGTCAAGAAGTTACCTGTGGACAGCAATTCTTAGACTTGCACCCGGAATTGTCTCCCTGCCTGTGCCTAAGCCCTAGGAGTGCCCAGGGCGCGGTGTGCCTCGCTGTTCAGCACTGAACTCCCGAAAGTAAAGTGAATAAGGATGGCAATGACTATTTTCAGCTGTAGGTGCCCGTGAGCTGCTCGTAGCAGCCGCCCCATCAAACAGCAGGGCTCGGGGGGGGGGGCGGGGGGGTGCCTGTTTCCTCCTTGGCTCCAGCAGAGGGTCGCTCCCTCCATCCCATCCCATCCCCGCGCCGCTCCCGGCCCCAATCCCACCCCCAATCCCAGCCCTCCGTTTAACGCCAGCCCCTCGCTGCCAGGGCAGTGGCAGCAAACCTGCCTGCGCCGCGCGATGCTGCGCTCCAGCCGCTACCGCGGGGCGCTGTGCGAGCGATCATCCGGCCTTCGATAGGCACCGAGCACCCCCAAACCCGCGCTCCCCTTGGCACCGAGCGGCTCCCCCGGGGTGGGGGGGCAGCGGGGCCGGCTCCGCGCGGGCGCGGCCGGCGCTGGGCTCGGCTCGGGGGGCACCTCCCGCCCGCCCCGCTGCGCTCCCCGCTCCGAGCAGCACCGCGGCTCCGGCTGCCGGGGCCGCCGCCGCGCACGGCCACCAATGCGGGGGATAGCGGCGGGCAGGCAGCGGCTCCGCGGCAGCGCGGAGGGCAGGTGAACTCCGGGGAAGGATGAGCGGCGTGGCCGCGATCGTCTTTTTCCTGCAGCTCTTACCCAGGGCGGACGGACAGGTTTTCCCAGGTGAGTGATGCCCGCCCGGCCGGTGCCCCGCTCCTGCATCCTTCGGGCGGCTCTCCCGGCAGCCCCAACTCTGCGCCTCCAGCCCCGCGGCCTCGCAGGGAGCTCCCGGTGCCATCCGGGGGATGGAGGCGCCTCGGAAGGCGCTGACCAGCGGCAGCGAGCAGCCTCGGTACCCGCCGGTACCCGGCAGGCGCCGGGGATGGGATGCGAGGGGCTCTGCCCGGCCGTGCGGGGGTCCCGCCGGGGCTGGGGCCGGGGAGGGCTCGCTCCTGCCGAAGTTGCGTGCGGCAAGAGGTGACAGCATCGTCTTTATGACCGCATCGCCTTTATTGTGGGATTCGCGACGCGCGAGGTGGTTTTTGGTGGTTGGCGAGCCCCAGGCAGGAGTTGGCTCCTGCGGGATGTGGAGCGCGGGGGGAGCCGCTGCCTTTCCCCTCCGGTCAGGGGAAGGGGTCTGGGCTTGCTCTGGGAAGTTTAGTGGCAGCTGTTTGAGCACTTGCGTGTCGCAGCTCCAGGAACTTTCTCGGGGGGCTCCTTCCCAATTGTCACTTTGTCTGTCGCTGATGTTTGGGAGTACTTTGCTCCCTGGCATGCGTACAGTAATAGTAGCCGGCTATTCTCCCACTCCTACGAGTTCCTTTAGGCATAGTTTGAATTACTTGAAGATGACAGGTGCTTATAGAGCTGGCTTTCTCCTCCTGTGCTATTTTGTAGGTAATCTAAAGATACATGGGTCTTGTTTGTCTCCTGGATCTTGCAATACATTCATTTTCTCACTGCGGTTTGTGCTCATGCTAAAAGATGAGCAGTTATAGCTTTCTTCTCTCTTGACTTAGGGAAAAAAAAAGTATTTTAAAGCTACCTGTATGTTTAAGATGAGTAAAATTTCCCTGTGTTGTGTCGCTTAACATAGGAATACATCTCATTGCCTGGGACTGAGGCGTCCTGGAGGCACGAAACTAAGTTGAGTTCATCTCAAACACAAGAAGGTTTTTGTGACTCGAAGCAGCAGCTCGGATGACTCTGTCTCGCTGTTTTAAAGCAGCAGCAGTGGCGTGTCGGGGATGCTCAGCACCGTGCCCACCTTCCCCCGAAACCCTGGGCTCAGGGACTGGGCTGGCTGGAGGTGTTGTCACCAACCCGGCTTGGCTTTGACACCACCGGGATCGTGTTTACATTGCTAGGCAACTGCACAAAGCACAGATTTATTAGAGAGGCTGGGAAATCTAACCTAGTTAAATAACTGCTTCCTTGAGTAAGCAATATGTGGAGCTATTTATTTCCCCCTCTTCTTTTCTCTCCCTTCCAACTGTTTTCGTGTTCTTGACATTTGTCATATCAATTGTGATTAGATCCCGGGCTTTTGATGAATCATTTAGCCAGATGCTTGGAAAGAAGAGTGTTCTGGGAAAATAGCAAAGTTTTAAGGGGGCAGAAGACACTTTGTATTTGAGGGAGATAACGTAATATGAGCTAAACGCATGAAGATTTAACATGTTTCAATTATTTTTAGGAAAGCCATGAAATATTTTAATTATCAGTTCAGTAGAAATAGTGACTGTGAGGGTTTTTTAAAAATCACTAGAATTGAGTGTGCATCCTGCCATCCAAAGTAAGAGGCACTGATTTTAATAACTGTTTCTGAGCTGCTTGTAGTACTGATATTAGGAGAAAGCTTTCTACTCTTAAAATAAATATCTGCTGTGAAGTGTACCGGTCTGGACTGTGCCCCTGTAGCTGATTTAAAAATTTTTTTTGAATGGTAAAAAGCAAAATTTTGCAGGTGCACTTTGTCCCTGAAAATTCCGTGAAGTTTGGAGTGGCTCCAGTTAATGTCATCGGTGTCTTTCCGCATCTTCCATCAGGTGGTGCTCTCTCCATAACTTTTAGGATGCAAATACCTCCCGTCTCCGATTATTTTTCAAAGACTACTGCGTTTATACAGCAGCCTTTTGTTAAACATCCCGAAAAATCACTGTGCAAGTTGTTGGTTGTTATTATTTTTTTTAAAACTTATTTTCTTAAGTGATCGCTGGACTAGGAACTAGGAAAGGCACAAGTCAAGAGGAAATGTAGTCAGCTCCTACCCGATTTGCACAGCTGCTGCTGCTTCGTGTTATTCGCAACGTAAAATTAGGAATACTACAAAGAGACAGCAGAATGCTCATGGTTTCTCCCTGGCATACCTCATTTCATCCTGAGGGAGCTGGCTACCACTCATTTCTTTATGTAATTTCTCTATCACTCTATTTATAACTCTTCTCCCCAGCAATTACTTCCCCTTCCCTGCAGTCTCTGTATTTATTTGTAACTCAACATATGCTTTTCGAGGTTCTCAACTTTTTGTCAGCTCTAGGGTCAGCTGCTAATTTAAATGCTTTGCTTTTCCGTCCCAAACACAGAAGTAGCACCAGGTTATGATAGCGGTACCCGGTTCTTCCAGGATTTTGGAACAGCATTAGAGGGAAGTTCTCCTGAAAGTCCGTGCGCGCTTTTTCTCCCACCAGAACATGGGGGGTATTCTTGCAGTTGACACACTTTGCCTGTTTTGTGAGGATTTTTAACACAACAGGGGGATAAATAGAGAGATTAAAGTCATCTGCAGCTGTGAAAAAGCATCCGGTGGGGAAAGTAGGACAGAGGGTTTACATGGGTGCTGTTGACCTGAACACCAGATTATTATTTAACACTTGTTTTTCTTCTGATGGCAGTGCTTAATTTAATTTTCCCCCTGTCCTGCTCCTTGCTTTGCTGGCAGAGCTCGGACGCTCCCAAGGGCCGCTGCCACATCGCGAAGTTGCGGCAGCTGAGAGTTCATTACACAGGGCTCGTCCAGCCAGGAGAGAAGATGAAAAGGGAGCAAACTGCAAGGAAATTTTTTGGGGAAGCCTTAATTTAGTAGGAGTTCATTTGCTCAGGTTTTGCTGTCAGTAAATTGGCGGTGAAAAACGGGCCTTTCTGAGCGAGCTGCTCTGTGTGGCAGTTGTTAACAATGCAGCCATTTAACTCAATAATCACTTTTCTCCCCCTCTGGGGAGCTGTTAGCGCCACAATTCCACTTTATTTTTATCCCCGGCTGGCTCGATTTGTTTTCTAATACATAAACAATTAATCCTAAGAAGGTGATGTTGTGAAACTGCCTCTTTCGACAGCGGCAACGAAAGGTCACTGTGTGTATAAAGGCGTTTGTGAATCTCTGAGGGATAATCCTTCTCTTTTACAAATGCAGAGCCCTTTTTAACCATCCACCCTCCCGCAAGTCCCTGAGCTCTGCTTCTCTTGTTTAATTGTACTTTTTAAGTCTGTTATGCTCTGCGTGCAGGCCCACGTGCTCCAGTTTTCATTAATATTACGGGAATGATTTGGGGCACTTACTGTAGAATATTAAAGTATACTTTTTTTTTTTCAGAAGGCACCATCATCTGTTGCCATGGAAACCCGAATAGTAGTAAAGATGTAGGTCTGAGGCTTTGAACCTCGAAAGCCACGGACAAGGGTTGTTTCTTATAGGAACAATTACTTTTGTACATGAAATCCAGTTAAGTGGAGAGAAGAAAGAGAAATAAATTGATCTGTTCAGCATTGCTCTGACAATCCTCTTGAATAACATTCAGCACAGAAGGATCAGCGTCTCTGATTCTCTCTGTGTGTATGGTGTGGGTTTTTAAAAGCTCATTATTTATCATAATAGTTGTTTTATGCCTCTGGTAATTTTCATTGCGATTTTATAAGTGAGGTGCACGAATGTGTATTGGCAGGTATTGTTCTTTGCCTGAATGGGAAGCACTGACTGTACAATGGAGAGGTGTGCATTGGAACTTAAATATTTTGGCAACAGGCAAATTTGACACTGATTTAACGTGGCCCTCATTAAGAAAAAGAATAAAAGTAGCAGATGTTGTCTGAAATCCACATACCAAAATCTGATTGAATACATGGGTTTGCTCAGTGATGAGAGTGATAATGCTTCTGCTTTCCCACAGCAATCCTGCAGCCTGGTTGACATCCCCAGAAACCCTTACGGTGTTTGGGTGACGAGCAGCAGGATGTGTGTGTGTGTGCATTGCTATATAAAGCCCTCTGTCTTTCTAGAGAGACATCCCTTAATTTTTTATGGAAAGTGCTGCAGTCTGTTTCCTCGGTGTCTTGTAAGGCACAGATTAAAAATGTAACTGAGCTTCCAAAAAAAATGTTCATAGGAACATCCATAGATGAGACTTTCCTTACATGAATTTGAAATAGCAGCAGCATGCAGGGGTCACCTGCTGCTGTGAACAAGTTGTAGTCCAGGTTTCCATCTGTGAAGGAGGAAACCTCCTGTGTCTCCCATTGCCTTGGTAGCAGAGGGCTCCACTCCCCTGAGGAAGGGCTGGTGGGTTGTCATTCCTTGGCTCTGTGCTCATGTTCTTGATAAGAAGGTGGTATATGGCTCTTCTGGTATTTCTGGAACGTTTTATGGAGCAGCTTTACTTGGCTCATTGAAGCCAATGTATTTGGCCTGGAGTCACTTTTTTTATACCACTCACAGTTCCTAGTTTTCTTATTTTTCTTTAGCTGGTGCTCTCCCCTGTTTGTGCTGGATGGTACTACTTGGCTGTACCTTCATTTAGATGGTCTCTGCTTATTTTTGAGACATCTTTACCGACCTCTTACCCTGCCACCTTCCTGGCCTGGTGCTGTCCCTTAATTTGAATGCCATTCCAGGCAAAAACAGAGAAAAAGAGCAGGCACACAAAGGTGGTGGATGTTGTTGATGGCATCAGTGAGGACTTCTCACAGCCTGGTCCTATTTTTCTGTGCACTTGTCATTACATAACAAAAAAGAGTTCATTATTGTGAGCTCTAAAGATCATACATCTTCATGGTAAAGGAGACAATTACTGTCTTAATCAGACTATGCATCATTTAATCAGTCCTGCTTGTTTTTTAATATCCAATAAATACATCCCATCTATCACTGCAGTTCAGAGATGTCAAATGCTTTGTAAACTGGATGGCAGGACATGGCATGTTCCAGAGGAAAATGCTGATAAGGAAGAAATTTCAGCTAAAGAAAACAAGGATCTCTGGAGAAGGAAGGCTGTAAAGGTGTTGTTTAATGCCCCAGTTAAAGATGATGTAATTCTAGGAAGTCCTGGTAAAACAGGACAAGAAACCCCAGGAAGAAAGAACCTACTTAGTGCTTGGTCTCCTCTGGTTATCTTGTTTTCTTTGAAGTAGTGCTTGTAAATCAATCCAAGGCCAGTTGCTTGATTTCTTTTCTCCAGCTGGATCCCCCTGGGACTGCAGCCTTGGGAATTCAAACCGACTTGGTGAATTCTGCTGCCGTTTGAAGCGGTGCTGCTCATGTACTTGAAGAATGATTGAGCTGCTTATGAATTTTGGGAGGATGGGACCTGGCTCTTGTTCCTTGATATTTTTTAGTTCATCTCTCAGGAAGGTTGTGGGTTTTGACAGCTGATGATGTTGTGTGGGCACAGATCAGTGCTGCAGCCTGAGCAACCTCCGCTTACGCGAAGCTCTTTGTTCAGCCATGCTGCTCCCTTTGTGCTGGAAGTGCTCAAAGTGTCCCATATCTCATGTTTGCTTAGCTGAAACGGCTTCAGATCTGGCTGTACAGAGGAAACAGAGTTGATCACTTTTTTTTCCACATATATCCTTGTCAATCTCAGCTTCGTTCCTGGTAGTGACTGTGTTGAATCACTGGGAAGCAGCTCCTGGCTGTGAATTCAGCTGTGGAGTGAAGGAGGGCTGCTCCACTCTTCTCCTCTGCAATGCTGTAAAGAACAACAAAATCAAGAGTACTACCACTTCAGCCAGAGTTTATCCATTTTTTTTTTTTTTTTGGTTGAGAATCAATCCTTCCCTATTTTGAATTTGAAGAAAGTATCATTACCTGTGTGAGCAGAAGTAGGGCTTCAAGCTGTGCTGGGGATATTTTATTGGAATATTATGCTTTTGACTCCAGCACTGCTGAATTTGTTGCTGCTACCTTAATCTGAACATGTGTGAATCTTCCTTCCCTTCGTACTGACTCAAAGGTCAGCCCTCAATAGCAGAGGGGAGAAAAGAAATCCTAAATAGGCAAATATATTAACTTTGAAGTGAGCTTTCTGCGTCTTTTATTTAACGACAAAGTGTGGAGTAGGGGATGGTAATGGTGCCACGTGGTTTTGTTTATTTGAGAAGACAATGATGATTTGTAGGAGTGAAAAGCAGTGTGTGATTGTGACCAACTAGTAGAAGTAGGGCACAAAGCAGGGGAGGAAGAAGGGAATTAAAGCAATCTGACTGCTCTATAATGGGCCTTTCTTCCTTTAGAAATGTTTACTGGAAGTGCAGCAGCATTTGCTGGATAAGCAGAAGAGCACTTCTGTCAGCAGGATGGGAAGCTGCTGAGCTTGATGATTCGTTTCTCCAGAAAAGGGATTTGCTGTCAACATGTACCCACTTAGGTGGGGGCAGCCCAAATCTCATTCTGCATTCCTAGGTGGGAATTCAGTGCTCTAATGGGAACAGTTGCTGCTGAAAGTGTAAAGTGCAGTGTATTTCTACCGCAGTCAGTCATTCTCAGGGAAATATTTTGTGGTTTTGATGTTTCTGCAGAGGTGTGTGGCTGAGAGGTAGATTTTAAAAAAACCCAACCAGCTGAGGCAAGAGGCTGTCTGTGTAACTCTGCCACTGCTTTCAGCTGGTACCAAGCATTTTTACTAATTTGTTCTTGAGAAAAGCACCAAGATAAACAATAATGAGCTGTTTCTGGTGTTTTCCATTCCCGCTCACCTATTAAAAAAAGGCAAATCCCCACAAAGTCTGTTCTGGGCTGTCTCTGGTCTCTAGCTTGGGTGAGATTGTCAAGTGGCTGGGCAGAAGTGCTTGTGACCTTTTCATTGTTTCTCACTGTTACCTTCTCATCCCAGAGAGGCAATTGCCAGTTTTACAATGGTACCAACTCCTCTCCTAATGAGTCTCTTTAATAGAAACTCCCTTTCCCCCCCTAATTGTTAATTAAACCTGAAGGGATGGCTTTGTTGTGTAGTACCTTTGGAACCCATGAAGAGCCAACTGCTAAATGCTTTAGGGGCACAAATTACTGGGGTTTTTTGATACCCTGAAGAATGTCTTCTTTGCAGTTGTATAAGGGGGAAACAGAAACAGCAGCAGAAACATGAGCGGTGCCACAGTCAAGAAGGGTGGCAGCTGATAGGATCCTGGTGTTTGGTGAGGGTTAGTGATGGGAAGGAGGATATGGTAAATTTATAGCAGTAGGTAGAGAAAGAGGAAAGGAGACTTCACCAGAACAGAAACAGTGAGGAAGCAGACACAAAATAAAGCTCTGAAGTGGGCTGCTGGATGCTCTCAGACTGGGGGGGTGGCTGGCACTAATAGAATCTCCCTTTCTTTAAGCTGAATGTCCACCAGAGTCACTGTGAGACAGCTCATGGCTGCAAATTTTGCTCCTTAGCCTGAAACGTGGGATACAGCACCTAGCTCTTGTCTTTCATTTCAGTGATTGAGCATCTCCCTTCACAAACCAAACTGATGGGAATATTTTGAATTTACCAGCAGCCCATTCTAGGTTTGCTTAGAAAAGCATCTATTTATCTATTTGCCAGTTGCTGATATTTTAAGGGCTTAACCATGCCAGCAACAGTTCTCCCTGTTGTTCCTCCAGCTCAGCTGGTGTCTCAGCTCTGCTCGTGTGCTCACACCACAGTTGCACACTGTTTATTTCAGAAATGGGAAGGAATAAGCATGTGAGAGGAAAAGCCTGTTATATTTACACTCTGGCTGTCCCACAGTGGCTGATCAGCGTGGCATTCACATTCCCTGAACGTGATTCTTTTGCTCAAGGATTTTCTCCTGGGAAGCTGAGAAGCCTCAGAGAAAAGGAAAACAATTCTGATCTCATTTGCTTCTCCTGTGTTGTGCTCACATGTGGAATGTGTTTGGAGATTGTTTACCCACAGGTGATTGTTCCATTGCATTCTGCTGGGAGTTGTTTTCACTCTTTGGCCAATCAGGGTCAAGTTGTGTCAGGACTCTGGAGAGAGTCAGGAGTTTTCATTATTATCTTTATAGCATTCAGTAAGTATCCTTTCTGTGTTCTTTAGTATAGTATAGTATTCTTTAATATAATATGGTATAAAAAAGTAAAAATGAGCCTTCTGATAAGATGGAGTCCTCCTCATCACTCCTTCCTTCATCAGTGGCCCTGCATTTACAATAGATCAGGATATTTTGGTTCCTCAGTGCATCTCTCGGCTTGGGTCAGAGCTTGTGCCAGACAGCCCAGATGAGCCTCAATCTGTGCAGCAGCCAACCCTAATTAAACATCCAGGAGCCATCACCCACCTAAATAAAACCAGTCACTCATCTTTCTATGCCCCTTCCCTTCAAGGTCTGGTTTTGAGCCTTTCACTTGAGACAGATTTTTTGTGTTGCGTTGCTGGCTCTGGCTGCGCAGGGCACAATCAGCTGATGGATTTGACTTTCAGATGGGTGGCTGGAAGCTCCTGTGGTCTGGCTGCTGTGCCAGCACTGACTCATTGCCTCTCTGGAAGGTGCCCTGGGGCCTCTGCTGCTCTCCTGCCTGCCAAGGCAGGTACAGAGAGCAGGGCTGCATGGCTGCCAGCGTCCCCCTGTCTCCATGGCACAAGCAGTGCATTTGGTACTTACCAAGGATGCTGCATTGCACCCACTATTTCATTTTGGGAATTTATTTGTTTGTATAAATTAAATCTAGACCCACTTGGAGTTTCACATAAATACAACCTGAATAATAATTTTGTTGAAAAAAGCTGCTCTAAACCAGGCACTTCCCCTCTGTTCTTGAGGTTCAAACATTCCATCAGGGAGGATGAATCCATGTGATCTAGTAAAAAATAATAGATTTCAAAAAAAAAAAAGAAAAAAAAATCTCATTTTAAAAGAGATTTTTACTATGCAAATGTTGGTCAAAACATTTCCCCAGCTTCCTGAATAAATTTTTTGTTGGCGATAGGGTTTCCTATGCAAACAGTAAATATTTTTATGATTAAAACATGGGAGATGGTGTATGTACTAACAGCTATCAGCACGTGGTAGGAATGATCAGAGAAGTGGAAAGCTTGGAAATAAACACAGTGTCTCTGTTGGCACAGGGATAACCCTGGAGACTGCCAAGGCCAGAGCCTGCAAAAATAAGAAAGTATAATTAATTGTCCTTAAATGAACTTAGCAAGCAAAAATAACCCTTTTAAAGTAAACACTCAACTTTGCATCTTTTAAAATAAAGCTTTTATATCTGCCAAAGATTTCCATGTTCTATAATGCATTTACTAAGATTTCTGTGCATATTTATTGAAAAAAATTAACATGCAGAGTACAGCTGCATTGGACATCTGCTTTACCCTTACTCTTCGATTTTCTAGTAATAATACAAAACCATTTCTGATAATGGCTGGGAAGTAATGCTTTGGAATGTTACTTGGTGATTTCTGAAGGTCACTTGGCAGTTGTCTATATTGAATCACTCCTGGGTTTTGGTGTGATGTTTTGCTGTGGGTTTTTTGTTTGTTTTGGGGGTTTTTGTTTGTTTGGATTTTTTTTTTGAGGTTTTGCTTCCATGCTACTGCTAACAGAATGCCCAGTAAATGAGCATTTCATTGAAAGAAATGTTAAATTTCCTTGTGTCCTTTAGTGTAATTCCCAGTGGTCACTGACTTCAGGGTGACTTGCAGATATTTAAAACATGAAGCAGCAGCAGCATTAACAATACATTTACCCCAAACTTGTATCATGCTGCTTGCCAGGTGTAATTCATGCTAGAATTGCTGCAGAAAATACAGGAGAGTATTTGGATTATCCACTTTGGATTACCCACAGAGTTCTTCCTCACAGGAGATGGCAGAGGGGATCACTCATCACATTCAGACTTCTGATGCAATTTCTATTAAAATTGAGAACATTTAGAAGTTCCCTTGTAAGTTTTTACTTGGTGATGGTAAACTTTCAAATTTTCAGTTCTTAAAAAAACAAAGTCATCGTTGAGTGTCTCAAACAGAAATTTAGCAGAAATCCTGAGTAGTATTACAATGTAAATGCAGAGTGAAGGTGTATACAAAGTGATTTTTGAGTGGAGGAGAGGAATCTGGGGGTGATTAATGCTGAGATTTTTGAGAGGACTGACTGGCAATTGGTGGCACATTTGCATCAAACTGAACGTGGGTTTGAAAAGCAGCAAGTGTACTGAGGGCAGAATGTGCCACCTGCTGTGTCTGTATTTTAAAAAGTATATATCAGGATGTTTTTTCTGCCTGGAATATTTCCCCTGAGCATCCTCTTATTTCCAGGAGTGACAAATTAACATATTGAGAGTACACACAAGTGACAGCAATTTCTCCTCTTTGAAGAGAGATTTACAGTATCTAAATCCATTTAATTTCTGGATCTCTAACTGAGAATGGAGCTGTGAAGGGGAGAGTACCTCAGAGGGAAAGAAGGGGAATAAGGGAGAAATATTTAATGTACAGTGAAAGGAATAGAATGAGATAAAAACAAGCAAATAATTACTTTGGGCATTATGAAAATCTTACTGCAGATTGATGAGGCTGTGGAATTGTGTCCCAGAGGAAATGGTGGGAACTCTGTCTGAGTCACTTGAATTTAGACAGGACAAAAAATTGAACAATCCACTGCAGGCTTTTTTTCCTCTAAAACTTCTGACTTTATTATAATACTGTTGAGGAGGGAACAGAAGAGGAGGTAGAGTGAGGAAAAAAAAAAAGTGTGATGATGCTGTATTTAGCATAAGTGATAACACATCCTAATGCTTCTCTGCTGTTTCTTAATTAATCTGATTATCTGTTAAATATCAACAGCATCATGGTGAAGGCAAGATTGGATCATGTGCCCCTCCAAATCCCCCTCACCCCCAAATCTGCATTTAGACCTTACCTAACCTGGGGGCAAATAGTGGGTGTGGGATTAAAAAGCCCAACCAGCAAAGCACACCACAAACAAACAACCAACCCCACAAAGAAACCTCAGCCAAACCCCCCAAGCAAACAGAGAAGCAGCCCAAACAAAACCCAATTAGAAGTGCAATATGTGATTTGTAGGTGCTGAAGAAGCACATAATGTACCAGTCAGAGAGAGGAGGAGTGTTAGGCATGTGATGCTTTATTTCTGTAGCAGAATTCCTGAGTGCTCGTGGGTGAGTTTTGGAGAGCAGGGGAGCATCAGCTCTTACCCTGGGGGGCTGAGGTGGGACCCCAAAAAGGACCTTAGGTGTCACATCACACCTGTGTGAGGGGCCCATGCAGGACCCTGAGCACCCTAAAAATCCCTGAGCTGCCAATGGGGAATGTGAAAAATGCGTATTCTATGATTGGCTTTTCAGAAATATTAAAATGAATATTATATGTGTTATGTTAGAAAGTTATGATGTATTAATGTTCTTAAGTAGTGTGTTAAATATAGTTTTAGGTTATAACATAATATTAAAATAGAAACTATGTTATGTAGGATACTTTTTTTTAAAGAGAGGACTTCAAGATAGCAGCCACAGGACACCTGAATCTTTAAGAGGAAAAGAATTTATTGCTCCCTTACTGAGTTCTTCCCACCTTGCTCAGCCCTGAGACACCGTCAGGATTAAGAGGAAGAAGCTGGCAATGACCAGACAGAATCCTGTGTTTGAATGGAATTTATGCATCATGGATGAGGTGTATGAATATGCAACAGGCTGTTGTTTTTAAGGGTTAATCCTCTGTTAACGTGGGTCCTTTTTTGGGCTTATTTTACCCAGAAAGAGGGACCTGGACTGTCTGTAACTCTTTATTTTTATTGTCTCATATTGTCCTAAATCCTAATTGTCCAAATTATTATTACTCTAATTATATTACTATTTTTATAACCCTTTTATTACTATTAAACTTCTAAAATTTTAAAACCAAGTGATTGGTGTTTTTCACAGGGAACATCACATTATGTTAACGTGGATTAATCCTCAACCTTTGAGTGCCTGAAAGGACAGAGTTGAACACAGAGCTCTGAGGTGGGGTGGTGAGTGTGTCTGAATGCTGGGGAAAGTCCAGAAATTCTATAGCTATGGAGAAACCTGAGAGGAAATTAATAATTCTCTCTGTAGAGCTCAGTTTGCATAGTGTGCAGTAAATAATGCATGGGCCCACAGAGCTAACAGTAAGAATAAAACAAAATATTGAGTAGCTGCCCCTCCAGTCAGGGCCATCCATCTTTTGCATTAACAACTAAATGTCCCATGGCACAAGTGTGTGCTCAGGTGATTGTTTTCAGTCAAACCTGCAAGAAGATTGGCACAGGGTTTTTGGATAACCTTCTACTAGTGCACCTAATACCCTTGGGAAAGCTTGATTATTTATTGATGTTAATATTTCTCTTTTCTTAGTGTGCCTTTGTGGCAGGGAAGCCCATCACCTGAGTGGTCAGGAATTTGTGGGCTTCTCTTTTTGGCTGCATGAATGTCAAGGGGGGGTTTGCTGCTCTCTGTGTAATTCTGCAACACCCTCAACTTTTTTTATATCACCCCAGAGCTGATAAGGCAGGGAAATGAACAGAAGTTTGGGGATTTGGGCAGAGTAAAGTGCTTTTCCAGCCTAAACAATTTGTGTTTCTATGTAGTAAAAGAAGCTCTTGACAAGCCATTGGAATTTAAGGGAAGTGTGTTGGAATTAATAGATTTGCTTTTTGCTGTCACAGATTTAAATTCCACTGGCACCTAATTCATGCAGGAAGGCAGAGCTGTCACTTCTCAGGCTCTGTCTGTGTCAGGATGGTGACTTAGATAATTGTTCAGAACAAGATGGCACTGGAAATTTTTCTTTTATGACAATTCAGGACAAAATGGGAGCCTGGAAACTTAACCTGTATTTTATTGGTAGTACATGTCCATAGAGCAGTACAGGCAGCTCCTCTGTGAGGGGATCATAAAGGGCTGCCAGGAATTTTATTGTGGTTTAGACTTGCAAGGAGGCAGTTGGACTGCAATGAACTGGGATTTGAGCCTTTATGGGTTTGTTTAAATTTGTATTTGCAATGTGGTGCACTCATACTTCTTGTTTGAACCAAAATCAGCATCATGTACACAATTAAGGTCACCCTGTGCTTCACTGGAGTATAGAAAGCTGGGTGGGGAAACCAGTGCTGTTGCAATTAAATGGAATAATTTGAATCCCATTAAAGACAAAAAAGGAGGAGAGAAAACACTGTTATTTATCAGTCAACTTGAGGGAATTAATGTCTTTTGAAAATTAGCTTCAACCCTGTTTTTTTTGCTATTGTTCTCAGATTGATATTACCATAGAGTTAAAGAGAACAAATTATAATGAGTTTTTTCCAAACTTTCCTTTTTCTTTATGCCTCTAGGCTTCCAATCCATTTTCCTTACTCTGCTCTCTCCTTTTGCAAGGCATTTAGTGGCTGTTCATTCCTGCTGTGCTCCTGCAATGCCCATCCATGTTAAATGATATTCTAGGAATATATAGTGGCACAGCAGCAGGTGTTTGTCTGTGTGCTCATATATGTGCCCAGTAAATCTGCAGATCCTTTCCTGTTCTGAGGCTGTCAGGGTGACTGGAGTAATTTAGGAAACCCCTAGATTTTCCACTGTGACAACTCTGTTAAGAGAAGTAAAAAAGGTAAAAGATAGCAGTGGTTAAAAATGTGAGAAACGCCAATCACTTGTTTTTAAAAGTTTAATAGTAATAAAATGGTTATTAAAAACAGTAATACAATTAGAGTAATAACAATTTGGACAATTTGAATTAGGACAATATGAGACAATAGAGACAAAGAGTTATGGACAGTCCAGGTACCTTTTCTGGGTAGCACGAGCCCGAAAAAGGACCCACATTAGCAAAGGATTAACCCTTAAAAACAACAGCCTGTTGCATATTCATACACCTCATCCATGATGCATAAATTCCATTCAAACACAGGATTCTGTCTGGTCAGTTTCAGCTTCTTCATCTGAATCCTGACAGCACCTTCGAGGTGGGAAGAAGTTCAGTTTCTTCTGATAATGGGCAATAAATTCTCTTTCTCTGAAAGATTCAGGTGTCCTGTGGCTGCTATCTCAGTGTGAGTCCTTTCTTTAGGAAAAAAAGTATCTCACATAGCATAGTTTCTATTTTAACATTTTTTATAACCTAAAACTATATTTAACACACTACTTAAGAAAATTAACTCAGCATTACTTTCTAACAGAACACATATAATATTCATTTGAATATTTGCAAAAAGCCAATCATAAAATACATGCATTTTTCACAAAAATGTTTTAGCAGATTTTTCTTAGTCTTTGGTCTTGAGTTGGACTTTTACCCATGTTTGCTTGATGGAGGGAAGACAGGAGAATGGTGGTTCATGCCAAGCTGTTGGTGCAGAGAGGGAATCCCTGCTGGAGAGGATCTTTCTGTGCTGCTGGGCTTTGCTTTTCTCCTCCTTGGGCTCATCCCACCCAGCCATGAGTGCTTCCCCTCAGGCCTGCCAGAGGCTGCTGCCTCCTGGAGAGTTCTGTTGAGAATGCAATGCACACCAAAGGTTTTCAAACCTCTGAAAAATCCAGCAGGACCAGGGCAGGGATTGTCCCCCTGTGCTGGGCACTGGTGAGACCACACCTCTGATTCTGGGGTTGGTTCTGAGGCCTTGTGACAAAGACCTGGAAGGGCTGGAAAGTTTCCAGGGAAGGGAATGGAGCCCCAGGAGGGGCTGAGGGAGCTGGGAAGGGGCTCAGCCTGGAAAAAAGGAGGCTCAGGGGGACCCTTGTGGCTCTGCACAGCTCCTGACAGGAGGGGACAGCCCCAGGTCGGGCTGTGCTCCAGGGAACAGGGGCAGGAGGGGAGGGAATGGCCTCAGGCTGGGCCAGAGGAGGTTTAGATTGGATATGAAGGAAAAATTCTTCATGGAAAGGGCTGTCAAATACTGGCACAGGTGCCCAGGGCAGTGCTGGAGTCCCCATCCCTGGGGGAAAATGAAAAGGTGTGTGGATGTGGCATTTGGGGCCGTGGTTTGGAGGTGGCTTGGTCAGAACTGGGTTAACAGTCTGACTCAATGATTTTAGAGGTGTTTTCCAGCCTAAACAATTCCATGATTCAGCATTGTGGGAGAAGCTTGTGTCAATTTGCAAAAATCTGGGAGAAGCATGGTGGGATTAAGAAGTTTGCTTTTTGCAAAAATTGCAATTTTCTCTTTGTCGTGGAGAGAGATTCTAGTGGCATGGAATTCATGCAGGGGGACAGGGCTGACACTTCTTAGCCTGCCTGTCAGAACAGGAATTTAGCTAATTGTTCAGAAATAGATGGAACTTGGAATTTCTCTTTTATGGGAACTCAGTACAAAATAAAAGCCTGGAAACTTAAACTGCAGTTTACTGGCAGTACATGTCCTTAAGACACAGTAATAAAAGAGTACAAAGTAATGGAAGCAGGAATTGCATCTCCAAGCTAAATATTTATGTATGAATTGACCTTGGCTCTTTCTACTCCCTTCCTTGCACTTTAATATTTTAAAGAGGAAGTAAATACCAATGAAAAATTATTTGTTGTATTGAATACTGTTCCCCTGGATACCTCTCATCCGATGATAACTTTGATTCCAAAGATATTAGGGAGGAGGAAAATGTTTATGTTGCTGTTTTACAGCAAGGCAAATCGAGTACAAGAACATTATCTGTAATATATGAGTAATTGCACAAGGAAATGATTTAAAGAAAATGTATTTAAAGATGAACATGAATCAAGGTTCCCCTCCCCCAACCCCTTATGATACTGCAATGTTAATTAATTCTTTCAGACTAAAGGATATCACAGCTCTCTGTCTGCTCCTGGTTTACCAGGAAAATCAAAGCACTCTGACTCACCACACTTGTATTTGGTAATCTCACAGGTGAGAATGAAATCTTGCCTTTTTATGCTAACTTCAGCTTTCCTTGGGGGCAAAGCAGCCCAGGGAATGTTGCCCTGAAATCGTGCAGTCTGTGAGAGCTGGGCTCCCTTCACAGCACTCTTGGTAATCCCAGGAATTGCTGCACTGGGGATCCTCCATCAGGGAGCAGGTGGAGCTTTGGAACTGTGCTTATCATATTTTATGGTACTTTTTATCATTATTTAATCATTTAATTTTATCATATTTTATCATATGGTACTGTTGCTGTCATATTTTTTGAAAAACACTTTTCTTAGGATTTTTTCTCCTGGGAAGCTGAGAAGCCTCAGAGAAAATAAAAACAATAATTATTTGATTGCTTCTCTTGTGTTTTGTTGCTTTAGAATGTAGTTGGAGATTGTTTATCCAACATGTGAATTGTTTTTTCTTGATGACCAATCACAGTCCAGCTGTGTCAGACTCTGAGGAGTCACAGGTTTTTTATTAATATCTTGTTAAGCCTTCTGTCTGTATCCTTTCTCTATTCTTTAGTGTAGTTTAGTATAGCATTCTATCATATAATATAATATAATATAATAATAAATTAGCCTTCTAAGATCATGGAGTCAGATTCATCATTTCCTTCCTGCCACGGGAGACCTTGAAAATATCATGTGCTTAGATCAGGGATTTGGAGGCTCAGCTTCCCTGTTCCAAACTCTGTCCCCATCTTGTTTGATAACTATGAGCAAGTGAATTTTTTCCATGTGTCACATAAGTCTGGTGTAAGGAGCATCCTTGTTTCTTTTCTATCTCCCAGGAGTTTGGGGATGCTTAACGAACACCGGGGAATTATTTGATGGTCTCCTGATGAAAGGTGCCACGGGGGTGTGTGTTTCAGGTTGGCTCCTATTTCTCAGTAGTATCAAATGATAACTTCTCCAGAAGGTTTGTTTAGATCTTGGCTGTCGTCCATGAACATGTGTTCAATTAAAATCAGTGGAGTTACTCCTTGTTCACCTTCCAAAAACCTCAGGAACACTGAGTGGTGCCAGTTCTTCCTTGGAGGAAGAGATCATGGAATCATGGAATGGTTTGGGTTGGAAGGGACCTTAAAGACCTCATTCCACCCCTGCCATGGGCAGGGACACCTTCCACTGTCCCAGGTGTTCCAAGCCCTGTCCAGCCTGGCCTTGGGCACTGCCAGGGATCCAGGGGCAGCCACAGCTGCTCTGGGCATCTCCTTTATTCCTTCCCATGGGCATGGATAACCCACATGCACCTTCCTGAGGCTGAGCTTTCCCAGCTCTCCCTGTGTGTCAGGTCCTCCAATCCCTTCATTATTGTTGCCTCCTGCTGGATTTGCACCAGGACATCATGTAATAATTGTGTCTGTGTGTCTGTTTTAATCCTCTCTGCACAGATCAGCCCTAATGCAAAACCTGTTTGTACTGTCACATTTTCTCTCTGTGTATTTTACACACACATGTATATTTTAGGATTTATTTGGAGGTAGCTGATGCACAGGGTAGGATTTCCCAGGTGATTCTTGCTTGATTAAATTTCAGTGTGTGCTTGCTCAAATATTTGGCTTTGCTGAATAAATTGGTGCATTATGTTCATCCTGATTTACTGTCTCAGTGCTGTCCACTTGGTACAGAAAGCTAATAATCACTGTGTCAGTAACTGTTATATTTTCATTTAAGGGAAAACATACTAATTCTTTTTTGAGACAATGTACAAGAGGAGAGATTTATTTTTTGTGTCACACTGACTTGTCTATAATTTTTTTTTTGCTAGAAGCTGATTTTATTTTTTTTTAAGAGCTTCTTGAACAATTTATTTGGTTCTTTTGGAGAGCTGAAAATGCTTCTAGTACTTGGCCTCATTAAAATGTGGATATCCCTGCTGTCTTTTGGTTTGGACACTAGGACTAAACCTAGCTTGGAAACAAGCTTAAAGTGTGTTTTAATTTTGTAAGTTATAAGAAACCAAGTGAGTTTTGTCTCCTGTGGTGTGTTGGGTGGGCTGGGGCTGTTTGTGGTTTAACTCACATTCATAGGGAGTGGTGCTACCAAGTGTAGTGCTGCATATTTGACACCTCCAAAATCCCTTTTCTGCCAGCACTCTCTTTGAGACTTATTTTTGCATTTGATCACATCTTAATATAGCAGAGCAGCCTTTGTAGGAGAAAGAGGGTTGTTTCTTATTTCATTGATGGAGCTGCAGCAGAGAGAGCTCTCAGTGGAGGCAGACTCTGCTGTGCTGTGGGTGAGGGCTGTGTGCCCAAACCACCCTGGTTAGCCTGCCTGTGCTCCTGTGGCTCCACTGGCACCTCAGACCCATTCCAGGTCTGTCAGTGCTGCTGTCTGTCTGCTTGGAGCAGTCTTGTTAAATTTAATGATTTTTGAAATATTCCCCTGCCTGCCTGTGCTAGTGTGTGAACTGCAAGCACTGCAAGTATTCCTGGAAGCAGGCTGGAGAGCATTTTAAATGTGTGCATTAAATAGGGTAAGGGAGAGCTCCTGTGCTCTGAACCCCCCTGGTTTGGTGAGGAAAGATGTGGGCATTTATCTGGATTTGTACACATCCACGAGCTCAGCAGCATGGTTGGTGTAGTTCTCATCTTGCCTGAGTCTGAAGGAACTCCTAAATTGTTTTTAACAGGTGGAAAGGATGGTTTAGGATGAGACTTTGCTGTCTGGGCTGATTGCTGGGGCTGTGCAGGCTCCTGTGGCTGCAGAGAGCCTTTGGTTCATGTTGGAGAGCCCCCAAGGAAACAGGGTGAGCCTCACTCCTTTTTGTGGCTGTGGAACTGGGGGCAAAAATAACTCATTTACCTCTATCCCAGCAGTGTTAGCAAGACAGGAAGAAAATGTGTCAGTTTTCACTGTATTCTTGCAGCATTACTTACTTTCTTGGGGGAAATCTTCAAGTTTTATATTACACGATGTAGGAATTGCAATGGAGTATTTTATTGATGAGTGAAATCAAAATCAATACTCCAACACTTGTTGAGGAGCAATCTTTGGCAGAAAGCATGGAAACTCTGCTTCAGTTCAGAACAAAACATTACTTTGGAATGAACAATTAAAATCTATTGATTTTTAACTTGGAGGTATTAAAGTAAGGAAGTTTAGTGTCAGCTGCTAAATTGCTTTCTTTTAGCACTGTTTCCTCATCCAGATAAAGCCTTGCATGTAGAGCTGACTGCTTTTTTCCTTTCCCCCTGGCACCTTCCTCCAAATCTCTTTCCACATCTGTGCTGAGCTGTGGATAAGCACAGGCTGAAAATTGTCAGAATTACCAATGGGAGTAGAAATATTTCTGACTTGGGTTGTAAAACAAGTGTTTTTGTGAAACCTCTGCTGGCTTTGGGAACCAGGTGAACTTTGGCAGGATGTTTTTCAGGTTTCTCTGCTCCATGTGTGTCCCATCCCTGCCCTGTGTATTTTGTACTGGGGGAAAAATGCTAAATTGTGAATTCTCTCCCAACCAGACATTGAGTCAAATGATTCTCCTGGGGTTTTTCTATGAGTTAAAGGACATCAGTCTGCACAAAATCTCGCCATACAAGTGGGTGATTCTTAGCAAAGCTGGGAATAACCTCCTTGTTCCCATAAATCCATGTGGCAAATATTTTACCTCCAAAAAAGAAACTATATGAACAAATTTTGGGTCTTTGGGTTGATTTTTTCCTCCTCTCCCTTCTCATTTTTTAGGGTTTAAAACTCAAAATAATGTAGCTGCCTGTAATTCATATAGTCTGCTCTGCACTTTTTTATTTTACTCTAAATGTCGCAGATTTTTATGTCTGTTTTGCAGCCTTAAGGGTTCAAGAATATGTATTTATATCCATTGTGAACATTATTCTTATGCAGAAGGGGGGACCTTGAAGGCAGTTCTATCAATTCTAACAAAACTGGAAAGTTGATTAGCAATCCCATAAGCAAATGTTGTGGTTTTGTTTTGTTTGAATTTCATTGCTGTTAATAATTAAAGGTAAATTACAGTGTTTAAAAAAACTTTGTGGAAAGATTGTAATTTGCATACATGGGCCAAAGTCTTCTCAGGTATGGTAATTTCCAGTGTAGCAAGAAGCATGCTTAAGGAAAGGCTTGGGGAGGAGATGAATTTTTAGATTTGAGAAGAAAAAACCTGAGTTTCTGATGTATCTGACTTTCACTGGTGCTGCTCACAGATAAAATACAAGCAGCACAATTTTGCCTGTGCCTTCAGCTGTATGGAGGAGACATGAAAGCATTCTTTGAATTGATGTGAAGGTTTGTGCATTAAGAGCTGAGCAGCTGTGCTCAAGGATCTGCTTCAAAGCCCACATGTGGGAAAGCTCCTGGGCACTCCTTGGAGCTCACCCATCTCCTCCTTCCAGCTTTGTTGGACAGATGAGTCTGAGGGTTTTAAGTGATCTTTGTGAGTGTGGCATCCCTGTTTGCAGACCTCTGACAGGATTATTACCCACACTTCAGCTGGCAGACAGTTCCCCTCCAGGAGGGGAAGGGGCTCAGCTCAAGTCCCAGCAGTAACAGGGACCTTGACCTTGCTCTGCTCTGATTGAGGATCCTGGTACTCTGTCAATATTTGGTGGTTCTGCTTCTAATCTGTTGGAATATTGCCCTTCTCAGGAAAGCAAACATTTGCTCTTCCCTCATTTTAATAGTGGGCTGTCAGAGAAAGGTGGTGATTACTGCTTCATACCAGGGGTTTGAGAGGCATCCGAGTGCTGCTGGTTTGTTTTTCTTAAATGCCAACTTGTTTTTCTGCTTGGATTGCTGAAAATAATGTGTGTGTGTGTAGCTGCTCTGTACCATGTGCAGATGGAGGCCCTGACTAACTGTGAGGTTTGGGGAGTATCTTGGCCCTGAATTAGGAGGGTTAATCACACCTAGGAAGTTATTCCTCCAGTTCCACTCTTGCCAAATGTAAAGCTTCTCTGGCACATGCAGTATCATATTTGGGCTGATGTCCAAAAATAAAAAAATGGTCAATAAGGATTGCCAGTTACTCTGGCAAGGAACCAATTATCCCATTCTGTTTCCATCCCTCTGTGCACATGTCAATAAATAATCACTCACCCGTGATCCCAATCAACACTCTGAATAAACATATGTGTGCTGAAAGCTTGGAAACTCTAAGTGGTAGCAAATATCAAAATGCCTCTACTCATTTGGATTTATTTCAATCTGTTAAAATACCCATTGAGGCCTTAAATTGTTTGATTACACTTAAGGTTGACTATGGAAAATCAGTTGCACATTGCATGGACTGATCCATATTGACACAAATACTCGTGCCCTGTGTGAGCTGTGTAATAGCACTGGGAGAGTGTCTCAGTGCTGAATAATGGGATGCTGTGCTGCAGTAATGGGATTTCTGTCCATTTTAGAGCTGCTCAACTTTGAAAGTTGCACAAAGTGACTTTGTAGTTGTCCTTGTTTGTGAGATTTATAATAAGCTGTTCTGCATGCCAATTCTGTGGGCTCCAGACTTTCAGATAAATCCAATATTAGAAGAATTATTTTATAAACAGTCAATAGATATAGTAATGGATGTTGAGAGAGATGATTTTTGAGGCTGGGGTGGTTCTAGTGGTAGTTGTGTGGGCAGCATGTCCCCAGTGCTGCCTGTGCATTCCGCAGCCTGCAGAGATGCTCCAGAGTAATGCTGACTTGGGCTTGGGTCCGTATCACCTGCAGCAGGCAGCATCAGATGGGCTCCAGGGCTCTGGAGAAAAGAAAAACTCTGTGCCTGCATGACTTCAAACAGAAGCAGCATTTCTACTGTTCCATGTGCATGGCCTGTACTGCAGGAACATTCAGGGACACTGTGGTGACAGCAGTGTGGGTGTTTGCAGGGAGCTCTGGGTGACTGTGGCATTCACGTTCTCAGAAAAATCCCTTCCCCCAGGGTTTTTCTCCTGGGAAGCTGAGAAGCCCCAGAGAAAAGGAAAACAATTCTGATCTCATTTGCTTCTCCTGTGTTGTGCTCACATGTGCAATGTGTTTGGAGATTGTTTACCCACAGGTGATTGTTCCATTGCATTCTGCTGGGAGTTGTTTTCACTCTTTGGCCAATCAGGGCCAAGCTGTGTCAGGACTCTGGAGAGAGTCACCAGTTTTCATTCTTATCTTTTTAGCATTCAGTAAGTATCCTTTCTGTGTTCTTTAGTATAGTACAGTATTCTTTAATATAATATAGTATCATAAAGTAATAAATGAGCCTTCTGAGTAGATGGAGTCAGATGCATCATTCCTGCCTTTGTCTGGAGGCAGCACAAATACAAAATTCACCCCTGCTGCACACACACAGAACCACCAGGCTGGGAGAGACCTTCAAGATCATCAAGTCCAACGTGCTGGGACATCAAACACTGTGCCACGCAGCTTTAATGTTGGTAACAAGTTTTCCTTTGAGTGTCCCTTTAGTTTAGGAGTCAACACGTGGATGTTGGGAGAGTACAAGGCTGAGCCTGAAGTTTGCCAGGAACACAACTGAATGTTAAATGTAAATGCAGGGCTGCAGATGGCATCCTTGGGTTTCAGGCATGTGAATTCAAGCTGCTGCTGAGCTGGGTTTGAATCCTCTGCCACCATGGAAAAGCTGAAGCTGCACGAGTTGGATCTTGGGTTTGTCTTTGTTCAGAGGAGAACAGATTGCTCATTTTATGACTGACAGCATTTTGCACTGAAAAAAACCTCAAGTTCTCACAAAGTTCCAGGTGCAAGGTGCCTGGGCTGTGACAGATTTTTCCTATCTTATTGCTTTGTTTACTTGATTGCAGCCATGTTGTATGTCATGCATCAGTAATCCTTTAATTTGTAATGATCCTGCACTTCCATGAACTTTCTATGCTCAACCAAACAAAATCTGTCTCTTTTTAAAAAGAAAGTTCTGCTTTCTATTTATTCTTTCAGAGAAAAAAAAGGATATAAATAGTAGTATTCTACCTATTTGCATTTAGTTCTTTCTGTTGGATGTGTTGTTTTTTTCAGTCCTTGCTCCAAATTGTTTCTGGGCAGCATTAGCAGCTGTTCCTCCTGGCATATGCTGTTTAGTACAGTATGACACCATCAATTAGTAAACCTTTTACTGGCATGAATAAAAATGTTAAATATGAAAGTTACAATATCCTAATTTGATGCTGTCTTGAATTTAGTGAAATTCTCTTCTGTGCTGCGCCACAAGTTAGCTGTTGATACTTATTTTACTGTCTTTTCTAATGCTTATAGAATTGAGATAAGTTCATATGAATCAATCATTTGAGATTGTGAAATGTAGAAATTTCTGTGGTGTAAAAATGAGAAGGGGGTTGAGGCTCCTGTGGCAGATTTTCTAGCCCAAACCCCTTGGATTTACATCGTGCTGCTACTCAGAGATCATTTCCTACAATTTACAGCTGTGTTTAGACCCTGATCTCAATGTTAAGGAAGTTCAGCTCACTTGACTTCAGTAGGAGTGAGCTTGAATATGTAAGTTCTGTGCAAAGTGAGGAATATTTATCAAATGGGGTATTCAAGGCTCATGTTTATGTATGGTGCTTCCCCTGGTGCTCTCTTTTGGGGACATCCCTATTTCTCCCACTTTCAGTTCATCTGGAGCTCCTGCCTGTGCAGAATTGAAGTTATTTAGGAATAGCCTGGCTGTTTGCAGGTGCTCTCTGCAGCCTGGGTTTTGCCTGAGATGCAGAACCTTTTGATCTGTATGGCACAGGACACACTTTTCACTCCTCTGTGAAGCTGCAAAACTTCAACTTTAACCTTGCCTTGCTGTGCTGCCAGAGCTGTGCAAGGGATCCTTGTGAAGGGTCCCTGCTCCCAGCACCTCTGTGCAGCCAAGGCACAGCTCAATTCCACCCAGAAAGGATGCATTTTAACTGTATATTCTTATAAAGAATAATTAATTTTCAGTGCCTGGAGTCTGAGAACTGGTGTTCAAGTCAGACTTCATCACAGGGAACAGTTATTTCCCCTCTGGTACAAGGGGTGTGTAAGGGCATAAATGTCAGGTGACAAATGTTGATTCCTTAATACACCAGAAACCTTCTTAGTTACTGCTCGGTTTTTTTCTATAGTAAAAACCTCTCACATAACAGAATTTGAGAGTAATAATTTGTAGACACAACTTTCTTTTATTGGAAGAAGCTAGCAGGGGAGCTAGATTTGTGGTTTTGTTCTTTAACTCCCTGAAAGTAGAGTTCAACAGGAGTTATTTTCAAATTAAGATTAAGCAAGATGTGTGAATGGTTCTCAAAGCCCCCTCTATGCTTCATAAAAGCATAAAGCATTTTCATGTGTTGTCATTTGGCTCCTGGATTTTGCAAACCAGCCCCTCTTTTTGGGCTGCTGTGTTTGGGAGGGGAGTTCACTGGCCATCCTGTGAGACTGGACAAATTGCTGCAGTTGACAAGATGTCCCCAACCTAAACAGGCAGATGTCCCAGGAGAAATAATTTGTGGGTTTGATAATGTGTGTGTCCAGAGGGTCATGTACAGAACAGTCAGGAATTTTTACTTTTATGGCTTTGGGGCAGGTCAGTGGCAGATGTCACTGCCCTGAGCAGGGAAAATTGCACCATGTGGATGTACTCTGTGCCAAAGGAAACTTGATGGGGCCGTGGATGACATGATCACTAGAAAAAGAAATATGAGCAGATCAATACCCTCAGATAGCTCTTCTAATTCAGAGAGAGGCACAGCATTGATTTGTAAAATAAGAGTATGGATGCAGCAGTTAAAGCACCCTGTGTGTGCATGTACTAGCTAATAAAATAATGTGCAATGCCCTCAGCCTCAATCAAAGGCAGAGAGTAAATCAGAATCGTGTGTCCCCTCTGAAGCAGGAGGCTGTGGAGCATGTAAATAAGCAAACTGCCTCAGAGAGGGAAAACTGCACCCACAGAGGATGTTCATCAATCAGGAAGATGAACAGCCCTTGCTGCACATTGTGCAGTTGTCCTGCATTATGCCATGAGTGAATTAGAAGTGTCTGGAGGATCCCACAATGTAAAAATCAGCATTTCCTACTGTGGATGCCTCTAAATCTCTCACTTTTGGGCTGTTTTGAGAATTATTCCACATCTAAAATTAAGGAAAATTAATTTTTCTCTCCTGAAGGATCCTGCACCTTGCCAATGTAGATATGCCAAGAGAAGTGCTAACTTTAACTGGGGCTCATGGATGCACCAAAAATTTAAAGTTTATTTTGTTCTGACACTTCTGTTTATGGCTCAAGGGCAGTGACCTTTCCTAGCCTCAGTTTCCTAAGTGGGTACCTGTTTTTAGGGACAGATGTTGCACATAGATCCCCTATTAGGTGTGTCTAAATTGGGGAAATCCAACAAGGCTGCAGGAACAGGATCAGTCCAAATAACAGCCCTGAGGGGAACAGCAAAATTCCTCACCTGGATGAGAAAAAGTTATCATTGAACAAAAGTTACCATTAAAGGAATTGTATTGTTTAAAAAATACAGCCCCCCTGTGTTGTATACCACTTTTTTAGTGCCCCTTCCACACTTTTCCATAGTTTTATCACTGACTTTTCCTGTTTCTGTGTTTGTAGATGAGCCTGGCAGCTCTCACATGTGATAAGTTACATTACTTCAGGTTTGGATGTGTGTAAAGCTAAACTAGCTGGGGTTTTTGTGTGTGCTATGGGTATGTGCAAAGGTGAGTTATGAACTGCCTTTATAAATTTCCTGCTCTGAACACCTGATTGAAATTGGGTATCTGAGGCCTGTGTGAGACAAAATTGCTCAGAATTTAATATTGCAGCTCTTCTGGCAGTTCTCATTTCAGGTAGGCTGTGGCAATTAATAATTAAGAGCCATACATGAAGTTTTCATCTTTAATATTATTAAAGTTGCTTTCATTTGTGGTTTTTGAAAGTGGGGGTTTATCTTCCCAAGTGTGTTGAGCTGTGTGTGCTCCTCACTTGCCTTAGGGAAAATTGATAATATTAGTGAGCTTTCTAGTTCTTCAATGCCTCTGCTGCAGAGGTGGAGGGAATAACTTGCCTTGAAAGGGCAGATTTTGCAAAATTCTTTATTTTCTATCAGAAATGCTGCAAGGTGAGTGGTTGCAGGTGTTTGTGCTACACAGGTGTGGGCTCTGTCTGTGTGTTGGGAGGGGAAACCCTTCAGATGCTGAAATCACATGGATATAAAGCTTTTCTTGTCCAGCCACTCAGACCTGTCCATGTTTGGGCTCAAAGGTCACACAGCAAGCTGTTGGTATGGTTGTGTAACTTCACAGGACAGAAGAAGCTGCTGAGCTGGGCTCCTCTGTGCAGGCAGGGATGCTTTCCTGAGCCTTTGAAGGGGTGGTAAACAATCTTTAAGTGCATTCTTTGCAGTGCAAACACCTGAGTGAACCCCTGGGTAATTCCTCTGAGCACAAACCCTGCTTGAGGAGAGCCTGTGTTGGGTTGGGAAAGCCTGAAACAAAATAATCCTTGCAGAACAACTTCTGAATAAGCAGCTTTAGTAATTCAGCCTTCCTGTGCATGTGAATGATGTGTTGTCAGAGATAATGTTGCAGAGAGATGCTGGTGTATTATAAAAATGTTATCGAATTAAAATGCGAGCACGATCCAGCCCAAGCCATTCTATAAATATCTTATTATGAAAGGCTCAGAGATGTTTCTCTTAGCAAATTTAAAATAATCATTAGAATCCTTCAGCAGATTGCTGTTAATTGGATTGAGAATTAAACAGCTTTGTATGAGTGCAAAGTTAATTAATAGCTCATTACTTTTTAATAAGGCAAATTCATTTGGAAAGAAAAGAGATGCCATGGAGTTTACCACAGATTTGAGATGAGATTGGGAATATCAGCTATTCTTTGGGAGAGAAAAGATTTCTAATTATGTTGCCAAGGTTGGCTGGTGGTGAGGGAGATGGAAGTGAGCAGAATTGGTGCTTGGCTCCTCTGGGAGCTGGAGCCCTTGAGGTGCCTTGGGATGCCCTGGGCTGGGGTGGAGCAGCAGCCACAGCCTCCTGACCCTCCAGCTCTGGACAAGGGAGGAGGCACTGTGAGCAAGGATGGGGACCTAAGGTGCCCCAGAGCATTGTGGAGTTAAGTTAAATATCTGAAAAAAATTCTATTCAAAAGTGCCTCCAACATAAAATGTTTGTGGCTTTTTTCCTTTCCTTTACAGCTATTTACTGTTGCAGTTTTCTGTCTGGAGCTTTCTTTCTATCACTTACCTCTGCAAAATTTTGGCAAACAATTAGATCAATGGAAGTTGGATTCTGAAGGTATAAATAGATATATATATATAGATATATATATATAGAAGTATATCTATAGATAAGTATCTATCTTTATATCTATATATATAAAATAGATATAAATATGTCTATCTATCTATATATCTTAAAAAAGATAAAGACAGCAAAGAGGAATTTGGGATAAAACAAAGAAAAAAACCAAACAGCAGAAAAATCCCAAATATTTTTAGATGACCAGATTATTTGAAACAATAAAGAAATTTATTACAACTTTGTACAATCATGAAATAGTTTGGGCTGGAATCATCTGATAGATTGAAGGGAAGTGGCCTCAAGTTGTAAAAGGGAAGCCATTATTTTATGAAGTAAAAATTTCTTTACTGAAAGGGTTATCAAGCTCTTGTGTTCTGGAGCTGTTTCTCCCCCATTCTGCATTTGCAGGGGCAGGAGGGCTCATCCCATTCAGTGGATGAATTTCAGTCCCAGTTTTCTGTATGCATAAATCCAGAACTCTGGTTTTTTACCTTTCTCTTTATTTTCTTGTATGGCTGCAGTTAGCAAAGTGTCTCCCAGTCATGTGGAAATAGGATGATCTTTTGTACCATTCATTAAACCAGCTTGGTTTTGAAAATCACTTTTTTTCCCCTTTTCTCCTCTGAAATCAGGATACAGTCACCATCTGCTCTCCTCCCTTCCCTCTTTTTGCCCTCCCCTATAGAATACTTGGCCAGGTGAGAGTTTATTAGAGTGGCTGTGAGGAAATCTTTGTTTCCTGATACTTTTGAGGGAAGGAGATGCCTTTTGTGTCACTGTGCCATGGCCAGTCCTGCAGGCTGCTGAGCCAGAGCAGCCCCTGGGTTAACAAGGTGCTTTTACAAGCAATTACTGGAAATGAATCAAGAACAGATGCTGATTAATTAATTTCTGAACTATGACTTTTGGGATGAGGTGGGAGACTTGTCTAGATTTAAAAAAACACAAAGATTTTACCAAGTCTGGCCTGGCCTCACATGGAATCTTTGGGCTGTGTAACAGCTCCTGATAAAAGCTGAGCATTAACAGGAGCTTTTTAGAGTGAGAACAAGGAAAGTAATTTCAATATTAAGAAGCAGCTTTGCTCCTAAATGACAACAGCTTCACCAGCATCCCCCTGTGACCTGGTGTGGCAGGTAAGGAGTTCCAGCCACTGGGAAATACCTGCCTGGGCATTTCTGGCTGCAGCCATCCCTCAAATCCTCAGCACTTGCTGTGCCCAGGGATGTCCCTTGCAGATGGACCCATCTGTGCACTGACCCCTGTGGGAAATAGTAAAGGTAAGAAGATTCTTAGAAAGTTAGAAAAGTAGTTTTAGGAACAGAAGCAGAGAAACAGAGAACTAGCTGTAGCTGCAGAGTCTGAAAGTAGAAAAAGTTACATGAGTACAACAAGCAAGGACATGAAACAATAGCCTGAGTTTTAGGCTTGGCTAAGATGGACCTTAAGACTGCAGAAAAATGTGCTTAGCAAGATAGGAGAAGGTTTTAAGCTTAACAATGGAGTATTGTGTATTGTTAATAGAAAGAAGACAAGCAAGCATTGTGTGCAGCAGTGTACATGTGCTTTTAGTGATTGGCTAGAACAGTTGTCTGTAAGTTTAGCAACGTGCTATTGGCTAGAAAGTTTTTAAGATGCTCTGTAACAAAGAAATCTTTGGCTGCTGCTGGTTGGATGTGAGATTTTACCATCTTTCTGTTGTCTCAGCCATGTCATGAAGCTGATGCTACAATAAAAACTCAAGGATTGAATCCCAGCAATTCTGTCCTGTTGGTGAAAAAACCTCCCCAACAACCCCAGAGGTCTCCAGCAATCACAAAAGTGATTTGTCATTTGAAATCTCTGCTGGAAAAAACACCAGAGAATAAACACTCAGGCACTTGGTGATCCCATCTCTCAGTTCTCTTTTACTAATGCTTTGAGGAGAGTTATTGAAATCACTGGCTGAGAAATGGAGCTGAGCATTTCCAGCACTACCTGGAGAGAAGGGAAGGGGGAAATATCCCAACCCCCTCTGGGCTTATTTAGAAATAATTAGGTCAGAACAAATGCCTGAATCACACAGCTGATATTTCAGCTGTTTCTAGGCTGTATTTTCAGCTGTATGCAGACTTATTTCCAGGACAGAGCACACTGTTCCTGGGAGTTCCCTAAAGTGATGTGGAGTGTACAGGTGAGGTGATGGTCACTGTGATGGTGACCAAGTGTCCAAGGCCAGGTTGGACAGGTGGCTTGGAGCACCCTGGGATGGTGGAAGGTGTCCCTTCCATGGCAGGGGGTTGGAACAAGATAATCTTTAAGGTCCCTTCCAACCCAGACCTTTCTGTGATTCTGTGATCCAGACAAAACTTTGTGTTATCAAATGCTTTGAGTGGAGAAGTTCTCCTGTTGAACCTGGATCCTTGTAGGCAGCAAATCAACCTAACCTGGATGGCAGCAGTGTTGGGGTTTTTACCTTTCATATTGGAATTTCACTCATCTGTGCAGGGTAAATCCTTTTCATGAGCACTCCCAGCATTTTTCACTGCCCATTTTACAGCCAGGAGAGCAGCCACTAAACCCTGAGGTGATAATCCACAGCTCAGGTGATAAACCACAGCCCTGTGGTTGCCATCCAAGGAGGCCCCTTCTATTTTTACCTCCTGACATGTTGTGTTGCTCCAGTGGTGGGGAGAGTTGATAATTCAAAGACTGAGGATGCACCTTCAGGTGTCTAATTAGAGCAGGAAGGAGTTGAGGAGCTGCACTTTGGGATTAAAGAACCCAACATGGTCCTGCTGAGTGCTGCAGGCACTGAGGAGGTGCTTAATGCAGATTTTACCACTTAATCAAGAAAAAGACATTGTCTGGGCATCACTATCATTGTGGCCTCCCAGAGGCACCAAACCTGGCCTTTCTCTAAGCTTTTTTTTTTTTAATTTCAAGATATTTTTGAAATAAGGTGAGCTGATGCTTTTAATTCAGATGTTGTGCCTCAAGTTTTAGTAAAAGATTGGGTTTAAAAGCACCTGAAATAAGGATGTGTTTATTCTTATGGTATGGTGAGAAAAACATCTGTGTCTTCAGGTGTGTGAAGGCCTTAAAGACCCAGAAGTTTGTTTAATGTAAGAAAATTAATACATAAAAGTCCATGAACATTATGTCTGAAGATATTTGTTAGCAATTATTTCTGACTTTTCAAAGAAAAAACGTTTTTTCTGTGTGAGCATCAGGAGTGGTAAAAAAAGGACATTCAGGTGTGAAGTTTGCTGAGCATTCTTTGGCAGAACAGCCTGGGATTTAAAATTTGGGTTGCCATCCAAACAACCTCTTAATTTAGAGGTCAGCAAGATTTTTTTCCTTGGTGATGTGTTTTAAGAAACTGGTAAAGTCCCAATTAATGAAAATAAGTTGCTTTTCTCCTTATGTGTAGAGTATCTACTATTTGCTGTAGGATTGGGTTTTCTCTGGCTTTTTTGAACATGTTTCTTTTCTTTTGTGGTGTTGTGATTTGTGATAAGTGTTAAAGTAGTGATAAATTGGGCTCATCTTTGTGTTTTGCAGCTTCTTAATTGCAATTCTTACTACAGGTAGTAGGAACTTAATCCATGTAAATTCTCTGAAGAATTCAGATTTTAACTATTACTGTAAACTAAACCATTGCTCATCCTAAAGGAAAATGAATAGGAATTGAAATAGCTGATGGTTCTGACAAGGAAGAAGATAGGACTTGTTTTGATTTTGGTTTTTTTTTTAAGTTTCTGTAATTTTCGTAACGTTTTGAATACATGCAGCAGCCACGAGCTGTGCATGTAAAATGTATTTTGCATTGGGTGCAGATAACACTGCCTTTATTTAACCTCATTTTTGGAAAATGACACCATCCTGAAATATTTTTCAAGAGGAATCAGTAACAAATTTGCAATATGTCTCTCTGCCCAAAGCAAGTGTCTCCTGAGGTGATGAATAGCTGGGAAGATGAAATTTGCACCTTCTGCAGACTGTTTCCTACCACTTACCTCCAGATGTGTATAAATCTTCCAGTATTTTCCCCTCCAGCCTTGCTGTGAGATGTCTCAGGGTTTTTTTGGCATTTTCCTCAGGTTCCAGGAATGCTGGGGAATATTTGTGTTTTATCCTGGTGAATGCAGCCAGAAGATGGGCTTGGGCACTGCTCCCTTCATGGGTCAGCCTTGTCTGCTGTGCATTTCTCATCTCTTCCATGAAATACCAGTTTTCATTCCCTTAAATCTATATTAAAGAAAATCTGCTTTCAGGGATCCCCAGCTCACAAACTTCATTTATTGTATGTGCTTAGTCCTAAAGGATGCTCCAGGTGCAAGATCCAGCTATCCCCAGGGAGATGTAGGTGATGCTGGATGTCAGTTTGGCTTGTCCATAATTTGGTGGGCTTTGTGTCAAGGTGGGCTTTGTGTCAAGGTGCCCACCACAGGCTTAACTTCCACAACTTTTTTTATTTTACAGCTTGAAGGTAAAGCACAATGACTTGTGATGAGTAATACTCATGCTATGAAGTTGGCCCTTGAGGTCAGTTAGATAATGGAAGTTTAAAGACATAGAATTTTAAAAGATCTCCTGTTGGAAGGTAAAAGAGGCTCATCTGTGCCAGAGGATGGTCAAGGGGAGCCCAAATCTGGCCATAAATTGTTGTGTTCCCATTAGAGCTGGGCCAGGCACCACAGGCACCACATGGTTGGCATCCAGCTGACCAACACTCCAGAATCCCAGGCTGCTTCCAGGGCTCAGCCCCATGGTGATGTGCTGATTTCTTGATTTCTGGGCCTCAGGCTGGGCCCTCCCTGGGGGCTCCCCTGTTGGGGGAGACCCTTCTAGAGTGGTTTTGTGTCAGGAAAGAGAGATGCATTGGACTTTTTCAGTCTCTGGATTCTTATTTATTATTATCTTATCAGATGTTTTGCACGCTGTCCACACCAGGCTCAGTGCACTGGAAAAGCACTGCAAAAATGGCCAACAATCTCTTGTTCCAAGGTCTTTTAAAGCTAAACTATCCAATTAAGAGCTGACACCTGGATTATTTCCCCTTTTAACCCAATAACTGATCCCACAGAGCTGCAATGGGACTTTTCTGCCCAATTACAAAATGCCACCCAAACCCATGGAGAAGGAAGAAGAAACCCAGGATGACACCCTGTGCCCTCCATCTTGCTTCCATCCACAACATGCTAAAAATCCCAAACCCTCAATTTCTCACCAAGTGACACACCTACACTGCTCTCTACAATCTATTTCACACTTTTGTGGGTTCCAGTCTCTTCTGGAGTTTAGGAAACTTTCTCCATGGATGAGGGTCAAAGTCAGTGCTGCCCTGGGGGTCAGGGCACCCCAGAGCAGACAGAGAAACATTCCCAGTGCCCTGGGTTTGCACAGTGATGGGTGGAACAAGGTGACAAGTTACAAGGACAGAGTGGGGGAGAGGCAGGAAGTGAAATGAAGGTTTAAGGTCTGTTCTTGCCTTCCCATCAAGCCTCCTTTCCAAAAGAGGGAAATAAGATGAATGTTGTTCTCAAAGAGAATGATGGTACTGGAGATGTTTTGCCTCAAGGAAATAGATTTGAATAGGTGCTGGCTTAAGCAAGTGAATAATTTATTTTGAGAATAAGGCATAATTTTGTGTGTTTCATGTGTATGATTTTAGCCTTTTTCTTATTTGCTTGCATAGTCATACATTTTTTTTAAAGGAATTAGAGGCAACATTAGGGTTGGGTAATGCACTGTTAGTTGTCAAAAGGCTTAATTGATTTCTGATCTCTATTTATTAGCTAAGATTGGTTTCACACAGGGGCATTTAAAGAGGAAAGCATGAGACAGGTACTCACATGCAGTATCAGACTTCAGTTCCTGATTTAAGCATCTGGCCCAGCCAATTTATCTTTCTCTTTTGAGATGCTTCTGTGTCAAACACTTGTATTTGTGTGAAATCTTGGTGTGTGAGCTTCAGTTCTGTCCTTAAGGGTGTGTATTTAAATAAAATAATGGTTTTCTTGTATTGTTTATTGTGGTTTGGAGATGCAGAAGTTCTTTGAAAGCTGCACCCAAAGAGCAGCAGAATTCCCCCAACTAATCTGATTCAAAATCATTTTCTCAGGATCAGATTTCCTGAGATGCCCTGGGATTTTGGGTGAGGCATGGTTTGTGCTTTTGGTTAGTCATTGTAGGGAAAAGGAATTGTTTACCATTTTGTGAATTAATTTTGAACAAATAAGCATCTTCTGTAATGCCTGTAACTGCTGCAGGTGCATTTGTATGCAGCAAGAACACAGAGACAGATTTTGGGGGATGATTCAGATATAAATGAACTTTACCTGTGTCCTGGCAGAGCTGCCACAGGTAGCATTCCACTTTCTGGAATGCTGCACCATGCAGCAGCAGCTGGGATACAGGGATGCTTCAGACCCAGCAGCTGTCATTTCTTTTTTCTTTTTCTTTTAATTTTGCTGGGCAGGGCAGATAATTGGTGATTCACAGGTCAGAAATTTTAAAACAGCCAGATCAGGAGTCAAGGGCTCATTAAATTTTGCTCGAGGATTGAGTAGAGAGGCTTCATGACGAACTTGAATAACTAAGGAGTTGGTTTTATAAACCAGGGGTTTGGATTCAAAATGTGCAAGGACAAACAGGGGGCAGTGTCCAAACTGTGAAGGAATGTCAGTTCTGCCCAGATGTGCTGTTTGATGGGACGTGTCCTTCTGTCTGTCTCAGGCAGACTGGTGACTTTTTTTTAAGATGCATTTAGGCATTCAAGGCTGAGAACAAAACAGATGCTGAACTTATCCCATCTGGAAGGGGAGCTGCTCCCTCCTCCTCTCCGTGGCTGAGCTCCCCACAGGCCTGTCTCTGCCTGGCTGAACATGTCCATTTATACCTATTTAGCACCACTGATGAGAGCTAACCTGCCTTTGATAGATTTTTGGCACTTCCATGGCATCTTATTTCTTCTCTGTTGAAGCCTTTAACTGTTTAAAGGATTTTATCTGCCTTTCCTCCCCATGCAGAGCAGATTTGTCAGCAGTGCTGATGCTCTCTGTGCTGTTGCAGATCAGCCACAGATCAGCCAGGTGACCGAGGCAGGGTGGCTGGGGTGGGTTGTGTTTGATAACAGCATCTCAGAAATACTGATTATTGCGGCAGGTTTGATCTCATGATTCTTCAACAGAATGCTCTGGCCGTGCTGCTGCTGCTGTGTGAATCCTCTCCCAGCTTTGTAGGTGCTTTGGAGAGGGGAGGAGAAGCTCTTAGTCCTGAACTTGCTCTGCAAGCCACTCAAATCCTCATTTGGTGCAGTGTCACTATAGGACATGAAACAACACAAGCACACACTCTGCTGTTCTCAAGGTGAAAAAAGGGAAGTTTATTTTCTGACTTTAATATTTATAGTTTGCTAAAAGTGACAGTGGATTGGGGGATGAAAGTGCCGCCTCTCCAATGACACTGGACAAACTAACAGTCTATCAAATTTTTTTTCTTTTATAAAAGAATGCAAAACAATAAGTTATTTACAGGAAGCATGTGAGAAAGTTTGTTACAAGAATGTAAACATCAGAAGGCTTAGAAAATCTTAAAAAAATCAGGGTGACAGTGCTGTGTGCCAGAGCTTCCCATGGAAAAGAGCTCCTGGATCCTCTCCAGTGGCTGGAATGAAGGACATGAGACCTGAGGAGGACCCCTGGGAGGAAGAACTTCCCCAGGACTCTGGTTCCTCCCTCAAACACCTGGAAACAGCAGCCCAGCCCATCTTTCCTGCTGCTCCTCTCCCACCACCACCACTCTCCTCTCTATCCTAGCCTTGAATTCTTCCTGGGAGCAAAACACAAGCTCTGCCACAAGAAACATCTCATTGCCATTTGCTGTGGATAATTCAGGAGGGGTACTCTGTTGAACAGGCTTGTAATGTTCCTTCCCAAATGGCATTGACTGGTTTTGCTTGCACTGGGAAAAGAACCATGAAAAGGTTTAGCATAGAGAGTTTGCTGGTGTGTGTTAGGGGGTGGGGATTAAATTAATGATCCTAAATTTAAGGATGCTACTTATCTTTCTGCTTCTATTGCAGTTTTCAAATAAATGAAATTCATGAGGTTTATTGGCTCATAGTTATAAAGCATCAATAATGTTCCCCTTGGCAAGCTTTTATAAGTGTGTGTGTGTGGTGAATAGAGGGAAATATAATCTCCAAGTTATCAAACTGTTTTACAGTGTTCTCCTGAACTGCAGAAACCCTTGGGAATATTTATGCCTCTCCTGGGTCTTATTACCACAAAAATTATATGTGTATTTTATGGGATAGGAAATATATTGTACTCCTTTCTGATAATAAACAAAACAGAAATATGAGCTCTTACACAGAAAAAAATGTAGTGGATGCTTTTGGGCTGGTTTCAGTTGTTATATCTCTTTGGGATGCTCTTCCCTGGGTTCTGACACCCCTGAAGATGGTTCTTGGGTTCATGTGGCTCCTCCCTCTTGGAGCTTTTGCTGCTCACAGTGACCCTGAGATGTGTCACAAAGTCTCTTTTCCCAGCCCAGCAGTTGAAGAAGGAGTCAGAGCTCTTCAGTTCTCGTTCTCAAGGTTGTTTATTGTTTCTTAGCTATAAAATTCTTTCTTTGGCCAGCTGAGGTCTGCTCAGCAGGTCAGGCAGAGGCACTCTGGTGTTATCTTTTTATACTAAAACCTACATGTACATCATTTACCAGAACTTCCCAGTACCTATCACCTGTGTTAGACACTGAGCTTCTACCTTAAACCAATCCAAAAGTGCCAACATCACAGCAGAAGATGGAGGCCATGAAGAAGAAGGAGAAAGGCTGGACATGCCCAGATTCCTCCATCTTGCCCCCTGGACCCCCATTCTAAAAACCCCCAAAAATCTACTTTTTTCACCCTGTGACAAACTAACTATTATTATATTTAGACTTTCGTGGCTTGCAGATTCTCATATAAGGTTGGTAACTTTTCCCATGGGTGATAATCAAAGTCACAGACATCTTGGGCTCTGTGCCAGGGTCTCTGAGCCCCTGGCAGGGGTTCTGGCACTCCAGGACAGCCTGAGGGATGTCCTGAATTCAAATATCTCCCCTTTTAATTCCATGCTGTGAGCTGGGTGTTGCTGCTCCCAGGCTGTGTGAGCACAGGCAGCTGCCCTGGACCCTCCAAGCAAAATCAGGACTGAGGAGACAGACAAAGTGAAATGTTGATTTGAATTTTATGTCTCCTCTAACTAAACTGGTGCATGGGAAGAGTCTGCAGATCACCTGGACTTCCCTGGGAAGGGGAAAACCTTACTGGGATGCAAGACCAAGCAGTTCTGCCATGCATTTTTTCCTCTGAGCTCTTCCTTGGGTTGTGCTCCTCCTGCCTCCGCCTGTGAAAGGATTGTTTCATGGTGTGAGTGAGCCTGCACTGAGCTTCTTGTGCCCTTTTTCACCAACTTATTGCCCAGTCTTGGATACCTGAGGCCTCTTGGGTCTGTTGGAAATGTGCTGTGTGCAGGCACCTGCTTATCCTGACAAATCTGAGCCGTGGGTCTTGTGATTTATTTGCAGATACCCTGAGGGAACACAGCTTCTCTCTTGCCCAAGGATCCAAGCCAATTAATAAAAGGACTTGAGTGCCCAGAAGTTGCAGAAATGGGCCTACATAATTAATGTAGAGGTAGCATCCTGTTGGAATCCCAGGTGACTCTGAGGACCAGGCTTTGGATGTTTATATCTTTGAATTTTATCCATGTGAGAGTTAAATCCTGTGTGAGGATGTAGAAGAAACCTGCTCAAGTGGTTCCTCTCCATCTGCCACAGGCTTTGTCAGGTGTGTGACCACAAAAAGCAGTGGAGTCACTTTCTCCGTAATTGATAAATGTGAGCATGTAAAAAGAGGCTTCAAAAATAATATTCTTTTTTTAGCTGTGTTTGACCTGCAGTCTGCCTTTTCAGAGAAACTCAGAGAACTATTTTGTCTTAAGATGTTAATTATCAATTGCTCTCAAGACTTGCACTCACTTGGAGGTGAGGAGAAAGTGGAAACAAGGGATGAGACCAATTTGCTTTAGATTTTGAACCTTTTATTAAGGAGCTTACTTGGTTTCTGCTGTAATACTGTGCAGTAAGGACTCCTCTTTTTTTTTTTTTTTTCCCTCCCAGCTGAGTTTCTCTATAAATACTGTTCAAACCTCTTTCTTCCCAAGAGACCCTAATTATTTTTAGGAATTTCTCAGCAGCTTTCCACACTGGAAGTGCAGCTTCACAGAGTGTGAAATGCAGTTCTTGCTCTGTCAGTGTGGAGCTACTCTGCTTCCACTCTTGCTCCCACTGCTCCTGGGCTCCCCAGCCAGCTCTGGTGCCAGCAATCCAAATCAGGAGTGCCACAGTCAGGGACAGAGCAGCTAACCAGCACAAACAAATGTGCAGGTGACAGTGCCATTGAAGTTGCAGGGCAGTGGAGCAGGAATAGTTTGCAGATGCCAGTGGGAAATTCAGCAGGGGCACAGGGCAGAGCTGTTAGGCTGGAAATTTGCTGGGGGAGTTTTCTCAGTGACCATGAGAAGGCAGGACCTTTGCTGAATCAGCAGTTTTGGATTGCTGGGCTGGCTGTCCTGACCCCTGGTGTCCCCAGCTGTCCCCAGGCCCCTCCTGCACTGCCCCAGGAGCTGCATGGCCCTCAGGTGGCTGTTGGTGTGGGTGAGCTCCATGCAAGTCTGGGAATTCAGCACCAATTAAGCTCCTGGACATGAACTGCTTCACCACCTCCACTTAAAGGATTTGTCTAATTGGCTGAGGAAATAGTTTGAAGTGGAGGAACACTTCTTTCCATTAATGTTCAAATGAGCTGCAAATGACTGAGCTTCGAAGCCTCCATATTTCCTGAAGATAAAAGCTTTTTCAAAAATGGGAATTGAACTTTATTTTAAATCAGAAACAGATGCATTTCTATTGGGGGGATGTGTTCTAAGTAATTTTCTGCATGAATTATTTGAAAGCTGCTGATGACCAGTAAAGACGGGCTGTAACTTTTCCCAGTCTTAGACTGGGCAATAGATTTTGTTTTTTTGCTCTTATAGAATGGGAAATGATTGGGAGAGAGCAAAGCCATTCCCTAGGCTTAGCAAATATCTCATCATCTGAGCTGTCACTGGTGCAGAGTTATTCCCTTTATGCAGCTGCCAAGACTCACAGTATCTTGGATGTACCTTTCTGTCATCATGGAGTAGCAGAATTAAGGAGGGCATTGCAGAACCAAGATGTTTTCCTTCTGGGGTGGAGTATCAGAAGAGGCTCAGAGTGGGAGGGAGGGGGCAGAAGTACCAGACTCAGCATTTGACATGAAAACAGAGGCAGGTGGGTGCTGTGGAATTAGTCATGGACTGATGCAAGAGCAGACCACCATCAGAACAGGCTCACTTTATTTTCCGTGACCTTTTTGCTTCGTGATGGATTAACTCTTGAAAAAGCCCACAAAAACTACTGCTGTTTTCCTGTATTTCCCTTTTTGAAAAATTCAGAGTACAGGTGTGGAACATTTTAAGGGTAAAACATTGTTGTTCTACGATAAAGGAACCTTAAGACCGATTCTATGGAAATTTTAAATTTCCAGAGGCTGCAGCACCTCTAGAAACCCCTCCCTGCTCTGGTGTAATTATATAAGGAACAGAACCATTCCTTATAATGTGGGTTTGTCCTAATAATATCCTTGTATTGTTTTCCCCATCTGTTCTGCAGCCATTATATTCCTGTGCAGAGCAGTGCAGGAGGAGCAGAGTCTTTATGCACAGCTAATGTGGGGACTCTGGGGGATATAAATATCATGGCTCTTCCTCTGGAAAGGGGAGCAGATGGCACCTAGCCACACACACACACACTGGGATTTTCTGCACTCTGCTTTAGTGCTGTCTCAGAGGGAAAGGGAAAAAAGAAACTTTACTATTGAGCCTGATGCCTTTTGGGGCTGTCAAAACACAGAGGTCAGACAAAGTTAAGTGGGAAAAATGCCAATCACTCGTTTTTAGAATTTTTAAAGTTTAATAGTAATAAAATGCTTTTAAAATAGTAATATAATTAGAGTAATAAAAATTTGGACAATTAGGATTTAGGACAATATGAGCCAATAAAAACAAAGAGTTAAGGACAGTCTGGACACCTTTTTCTGGGTAAAATAAGCCTGAAAAAGGACCCACGTTAACAGAGGATTAACCCTTAAAAGCAACAGCCTGTTGCATGTTCATACACTCATCGATGATGCATAAATTCCATTCCTACACAGGATTCTGGCTGGGCAGTGTCAGCTTCTTCCTCTGAATCCTGACAGCGTCTTCAGGGCTGAGTGAGGCAGGAAGACCTTGATAAGAGAGCAATAAATTCTCTTTCTCTGAAAGATTCAGGTGTCCTGTGGCTGCTATCTCAGTGCAAGTACCTCATTCCTTTCTTTAAAAAAATATCCCACATACATAGTTTCTATTTTAACTACAAAAGTTACATTTGAACAACAAAACTACATTTACCATACTATTAAGATGTTAATGCAGCACTACTAATCAATACAGCATAACACATATAGTAAATATCTGTGTAGAGCCATATAATGTGCACTTTTCACATTAAGGGACTAAAAAGCAGTTATAGTTATTGAAAGGCCTTCAGGTACGTTTTGGGCAGACAAAGCCCCCCAGGTCCACCCATAAAATGGACCACAGGTCACGGGTTTGGGTTTTCACACTTTTATAAATTGGGTCCATTTGCATATTGGGGTTAATCTTGCAATTACAGCTCCAGGTAATGAAGTCATTGACCCCAAGTTTGCTCCCCCAACTCCCTTTTGTTTCCATCTCTGGGCCCTGAGGCAGTGAGGTGTCCTTGATTGCCAGGCCTGGAGAGGAATTGTTGTGTCTGCCCAAACTGGGAGAGCAGCAGCTCCCACTGAGTGTGGGGTTTAGAGCTGTACACTACAGAACTGCAGGGTTACAAACAGATGGAAAATAGAAAAGCTCAAACCCTAAGGCTCCAAGCCCTTCTTGCTGCCCTCAGCAGCTCTGTGAGCAGGGACAGGGTGACAGGGGGGTCCCTGCTCAGGATTTTATCTCGGGCAGGGAGGGGGCCCTTGCAGCTCTGCTCCTCTCATGACCACAGCAGCCCTTCCCCATCCCTAAATCAAAGATGAAAGGTGTTTCCTAGGGGGAGCAGTGATGGAATATTTACTCAGAGATGGAGATGTAGATAAAAGGAGCTGCTTTGTTCTTCTCCTGCTCAGAGTGATGATGCTTTGTCTTGAAGGAAACTCACTGCTCAAAACAAAGCCTAAAGGAGAAAGATAATAGGGATTGGCTTCTTGGAGGGTTTATTCAGCTTCACAGGGGTGCATCTCCTTTTTATTATGGAGAAATAATACCTGCTTGGGATGAAGATAATGTAGATCTACACTGTTAGCTTAATTCTAATTTAAAGCACATTTGATATCATACATATTTGATCTATCTTTCAAAATATTTCACTTGTGATTTCCTTTTATTAATTCACCTGCTAATTCAGGTTTATAACCCTGAATAAACAGGGTTTATAACCCTGTGTTTAACCCTGAACCTGGGTGTGATCATCAGTCTTTGACCCCAAGGTGTTGCTGGTGGGAGCTGGTGGAATGGGATGAAAACCTGTGTGCCATTGAAAGAAATTCTGCAGATGCTAAAGAAATTCCCTGTTCTAGATTATATTTTAAGCATTCTGAGCATTGAGTAATTCAGGAAACTGCCATTACTTAAGTTAATCTGCTCTTTTTTATTTTTTCCCACCCAGTTCTTTTTGACCATTTCCTACAGCAGGCTCTGCCTCCGTGCTCAGGGTGGGTTTTGTTCGGTTAGGCAGCAATTACAGCTCTTGAAAGCCCTTGCCTGACTCTGTAATGAGGACCTGGGAGCTCAGAGCCACGGGAGAAGCCCAACAGCACAGATTTTATGTGTATATAGTGCTTAGCAGAGGTAGTTTTAGAGGCTTTTATCATTTGTCAAGGAAGAGTTAGGAAGGAGAAAAAACCTCAGAATGGATGGGTAGTGTCAGAAATGTCTCTGGCTGTGTAGTGAAGAGGATGCATTCAGCATTCCCTGCCATGCAGGGTCAAAGTGGTCTGGGATATTTCTCCCCTGGGCCAAAACAATCCCAGGTATGAGGTGGTCTGGGAGGTGTGTGAAGGATAAAATGTGTGTGAGCATTTTCTGTCAAACTGAGCTGCTGGACAGACCCCAAATGTCACCCTGGGCTCTGTGGGGTGGGTGCAGTTTTTTGGGCGCTGGGCTGTGTGGTTTGAGTCACTAAACCAGGCTCTGACTCTGCTCTGTTTTTGTATTTAAACCCTAAATTAGGGTTTAAAAAAACCCAAAACCTAATTAGGGTTTTTATTTAGGGCCATGCCTGAGATGTTCTGTAAGAGCCTCACTTGGCCAAGAGCAGAGGGGGCATTGGTGATGGGAGCCCTTGTGTGGCTGGGGTTTGCAGGGCAATCCCTGGATGCAGTGATGCCCTGGAGTGGCTGCCTAAAGCAGAGGCTGGACAGAATTAAGAGAATAAAAAGTGGGTGTTTATGAAATACCTTCAATAGGTACATCCTGGGCAGTCAAAGGCCTCTGACTACACCCAAGGTGAACAATGGTCACGAGTTTTTCAAGCAGGTTTGGTCTATTTACATATCCTCCAATTACAGCTGCAGCTAATGAAGTAATTTACTTTGTTTGGCCCCCCCAATTCACTTTGGTTTCCATGTCTCAGAGCCTGAGAGATGGAAACAAAAGTGAATTGGGGGGTCAAACAAATATGTGACTTTGTTTTCTTTAACAAAGTAAAGTGTGTGTGAGGTTTGAGCTCCTCCTCACCTCACACCTGAGGCAGTGAGGTGTCCTTGATTGCCAGGCCAGGAGAGGAATTGTGTCTGCCCAAAATGTGAAGACAGTTCTCTGACACTGTGTATGGAGTTTAGAGTTACACACTACAGAATTGCAGGATCTGAAAAATGTAAAAGCTAAATGCTAAGGCATCAGCAGCAGGGCAGAGTTTGATGGTGAGGAAGGGATCCTGTGGGGATGAAGCACAGCTGAGAGCCCTCAGAGGGTCACACCTGGCCCCTGTTGGAGATGGAGAACATCCCTGAGCACATTCCCTTAGCAGGGTGCAGGTGCCCCCAGCTCTGCTGTGGAAACTTCTCTTGGAGACTTCTGGGCAGCCCCTCCAGCTCCACAGGTCACCCACCCAGCTGGAACATAATGCATAGGTAGTATTCTATTGAAAATTAGTTTTCTTCATGCCTGATGTCCTCAGTTCATTCATCTGTTGAAAGGAAATGATTGCAATAGCAGCTCTAAATGCCTTTAAGAGACTTTTTGTAGTTCCTGTGCAGTCACACACATCTCTCATTTTCCCCTCAAGGCTGCTAAGGAAAAGCCCATATGACAAATCTGTGAAGACAACTAATGGGAAATTATATTGATTGTTCTTTCAGAGTGTTACTTTTTATGCCTGTGGTCTGTGTGTCAACTGCTCAGGTTGGGGGGTTTATTTTTTTTAACAGGTTCTGCTGAGGGACCTTAGGGATGTTTGGAATGACAGCAGGGGGTGCAGGGAGTCGGTAGGAGCTTGTTTTAATTGACTTTAAATGCCATGTTTGTGAGAATAGCAGATGATATCCAATTCCTGAGTGTCTCATTTCTGCCTGTTAAGCATCTCCAGTGTAAGGTTTTTTTCTGGCCCAGAGAGGACAACTTTTAGCACTCCTGATTTCAGCCTTTTGTGTTGATGGAAGGAATGTTTCCTGATGAGCAGCTCCTGCACAGACAAAGCTGTGATAGCCATCCATACAGTACAACTCAGAGGAAGATTCTGTTGAAAAAATTCAGCTTTTTTCCATTTCACCGTGGTTCTTGCATGACCCTGACTCCAGCAGGGTGGGCCCAAGGCTCTCTCTGAACTTAGGCTTTGTCAATATGTCACAGTCCTCAGCATGAACAGTTGCTCTCCAGAGTAAGTGTAAAACCTGAAAGTTTGGTTGTAACAATAGCAAATTCCAGGCTTGCATGTTTGCAAAGGAATGAAAATAAAACCATATTACACCTTAATGAACCCACTAAATGTCTGCTTAGGATTTTCCAGCTGTCACAGACAGTTTGCAGGGCCATCTCCAGCACCCCAGGAGCATTGAGCTGTGTTCCTGATGGCAGCAAGCAGCTGGATTTGATATCCAGCCTGGCTTGGCTGCATTGGCATCCACAGGTGCCCTTACAGAATTTCCTGTGTGCCTCTAAACCAGCTCTTCCCCTAAATTCATGTTCAGCAGCCTTCACCTACCTCACATGCAGCCACAATATCAGTAGTAAATGACCATTTGCTGTATTTTTGTTGCTGCCAATGTACCAGAAAATCCCCAATTTTCCCTACCCTTTATCAGAGTGTTTCCTAAACTACTCAAGAAAATATTGTGCTATGCACAATTAGCATAGATGTGCACAGGTCTCCTGGAACATAAACCCTACATCTGCTTTCTGGAATAAAAATGAATTTTGTTGCCATGGGCTTCCCAGAGAGAGTAAATCTCTTCCTGGGACTGCTGAGAAGAGATCAGGCAGCACTTTGCTGGCTCCCTGCAATGTCATTTTAACAAACCCCATCCCATAACTCCAGATGATGTGCTGTGCAGCCACTAACACCGAAAAGTTGGTGCTCCTCCACAGCCTCAGATGTTTATCTTGAACATATGTGCTGAGAAAGGAAGAAAAGAAGAAGAAAAAACCCATTTTCCTTCCTCTGCAAGGAAGGAAGAGTCGAGGCTGTTCTGGGTGGGCTGAAGATGTCAGCTTGGTTTCACATTGGGAAATGTCACAAGCATTGCTGGAGCGTGGGAGAGTCACAATATTTGGTTCAGGGTTTTGAGGTGCTTTTTTTTTTTTCCCCTTGAAATCTCTTCTCTCTTCACCATGTGTTCTTGTGGAAGTGTCAACTGATGTTATTGCACTTGGCATCCTGAACCCTAAGGTTGCTAAAAGAGATATGTGAAGTGTGCATTTGTTTTCTCTTCAATAAAACAGAGTTTTTTGATGTTGTAGGATCTTCAGGGCAGGTTCAGCAGTGTTTGCTCACTGCCTGGTACAGACAGTGCTGCAGCCTTTTCTCTGCCACCAAAATACAAATACACACCCACAGCACATTATTCTGAAGGGAAAAAAAAAAAAAAAACTGAAAGAAAATCAGTCCAATCTTATGGCTCCTCATGTTCTTGACCTCTGCAGGAGCAGTTTAATTTCTGGTGTCACCTTTTTCCTGTGTTTTGAGATATGGTCTCACTCTGTTTATTCTGCCATACACAGCAGCGTGGGTGAGGGCTCAGCCACAGCAGCCCTGGGGCTCTGGCACCCTGTTTGTTCTCTTGGCTCATGCAGGAGACATTCCCTTCCTGCTGGAACATGGAAATGAAAAAGGGTGAAGGGACTGGAGGGGCTTCACAAGGAGTGGCTGAAGTCACTTGTCTGGTTCAGCTGGGGGAGAGGAGCCTGAGCTCAGATCCCAGCAGGGTCTGCAGCTCTGATCTGTGCTCTGGGACCAGGGACAGGACCCAGGGCATGGCTGGAGCTGTGCCAGGGAGGCTCAGGCTGGATCCCAGGGAAAGGCTCTTCCCCAGAGGGTGCTGGCACTGCCCAGGCTGCCCAGGGAATGGGCACGGCCCCGAGGCTGCCAGAGCTCCAGGAGCTGCCAGGGATGCCCAGGCTGGGGCTGTTGGGGGGTCTGGGCAGGGCTGGGGCTGCCATGGGTGATCCTGGGGGTCCCTCCCAGCTCAGGACATTCTGTGAGGCTACAAAAATCCATAACCTGTACAATTTGTGTGCATGCACATCCCTGTCTTTACCAATTTACATCTCCTCTGCAAAGGCAGAATAAGTTTCAGGGTAACAAATGGGTGAATGCTAAACACTTAAAACCAAACTAAACATATCTAATTGCCTCAAAATGCAGTGACCCCAGGAACTGCAAGGCAGAGGTGCCCTGGAGGGCTGCAGTGTGCAGATGTTGTGGGTGCAGTTGTTGGCTGGAGCTGGGGGCTGCATCTGGCCCAGGTGGGCTGTGAGAGCCCCAGTGTTCCCCAGCAGGCTGCCCAGACAGGCAGGCTGTGTTCCCAGCCCCAGCTGCTCAATGCCAGCATTGTTGAGGAGCAGCAGTGGCAGGGATCCAGGGCAAACCTTCCTGGGGCTGCCACAGCTGCTGGGATGGCTCCTGCCAGCCTCCTGCATGCAGCTGGGGGGCACTGGGGGCTTCAGGCTGTGCCCCACAGGTTGTGTGCACTCTCAGAGGCTTGGGGTGATTGTTCTCGTCCTCATCACGTGCAGCATTTCTGTTATCTGAGTTTCATGGGATGTTGTGTCTGCTTATGGTCGTTTGGTGGTGGGAAAAATGCCAATCACTTGGGTTTAAAATTTTAGAAGTTTAACAGTAATAAAATGGTTATAAAAATAGTAATATAATTAGAGTAATAAAAGATTGGACAATTTGGATTAGGACAATGTGAGACAATAGAAACAAAGAGTTATGGACAGTCTGAGTACCTTTTTCTGGGCAACATGTTAACAGAGGATTAACCCTTAAAAACAACAGCCTGTTGCATATTCATACACCTCATAGATGATACATAAATTCCATTCAAACACAGGATTCTGTCTGGGCAGTGTCAGCTTCTTCCTCTGAATCCTGACGGCATCTCAGGGCTGAGCAAGGCAGGAAGTTCATTTCTCCTGATAATGGAGCAATAAATTCTCTTTCTCTGAAAGATTCAGGTGTCCTGTGGCTGCTATCTTGGTGCAATACCTCTCTTTAAAAAAGTATCTTACATAGCATAGTTTCTATGTTAACATTATGTTATAACCTAAAACTATATTTAACACACTACTTAAGAGAATTAATACAGCATAAATTTCTAACACAACACATTTAATATTCATTTGAATATTTGCAAAAAAGCCAATCATAAAATATGCATTTTTCACAGTAGGGATTTGTTTCTTTTCCTCTTGCCTTGAAACTTCATAACCTTGTTTTTTGTTACGTGCTATGAAAACCCTCTCTTTCATTTAAAACTATGAACATAAAGTAATTATAATCTGTTTTATCCCATTATAGATTTGTGAGCGCTATGCTAATGATGCAGAATGTCCTTTTAATCTCTTGTTTAAAGTTTGAGTTAATCTTTTATTTATATATGTACAGACTCAAAAACCCTGCGCTGTTCCCACACCCTCTCTCTGTAGCAAGCGCTATTGAATTTCTTTCTGCATGCAGTGTGTGTAGCTGCAGATCTGTGTGATCATCACTGCAAAGCAGCTAAATGACTTAAGGGAGGTTTCCTGCTTCAGAAACGTGGGTTTACCTTGTGTGCTGCATAAAGAGAGTGTCTGCCAGCCCTTCCAGTGTTTCAGGGCTTCTTGTCATGATTTAACCCCACAGAACAATCAAGGCCCACACAGATGCTCACTCAGCCACCAGTGGGGTGGGGGAGAGACTCACAATGGGAACTGTGACAGTTTCTGAGGTAACTGAAGGCAGTTTAATGGGGAAAGCAAAGGTGTGCACACAAAGCCAGCAAGGGGCTCATTCCCTGCTTCCCATGGCTGGGCAGCTGCTCAGCCATCCCCATCCAGGGGAGCAGGGCTCCAGCACACTCAGGGGTGACTCCAAATGTCTCCCTCTTCTTTCTTTTCCCCCCAGTTTGTTTGCAGAGTATGCTGTACACAATCTGGATCATCCCTGGGGTCTTTTGTGGTCACCTGTCCTGGCTGTGTCACCTCCAGCCCCTCCCCAGCATGGCCATAGGAAAGGCCACGGCTCTGTGCAAGCCCTGCTCAGCAATAACAAAAATATCTGTAATTATCAACCTGTCAACAGCTATCTGTAATATCTATTTTTACAGATATTTTACAGAACAGATATTTGTAAAATCTGTACTATCTATTTGTTCAGCACAAACCCAAACCAGCCTCTGAGAAGGGAATTAATTCCCCCCCAGCTGAGACCAGCAACCTTTGGTGTATGAATCCATCACTGACCATGAGCAAGGTGTGTTCAGCTGTGTTAAACCAGTGACACTGTTCAAATCAGTGCTTTAATTGGTGCTTCTCTTTCTGCAAAGAATCTGGGCACTGTGTGCTGTGCCCCTGGGTAAGGGGAGGATTTCAGCAGTTTGGGCTTTGGGGTGCTCTTCTTCCTGCTGCTGTAGGATTGCTGTGCCACTCAGTTTATTTCTAGTGGAAACTGTAAAATGGGAGTGGGAAAAGATACTGAGGATAGGCTGGGGAGAGGAGGGAAGCTTTGGAGGCAAGGAGAGCTTGCAGGGGGAAGTCAGGCATTTTCCCTGATAAGCTGGCAGTCAGAGGGATGTGCAGTTGTGCATCTGCTGTGCCTCTCAGTCAAGTTGAAGAATTAGCAAGCAGGGGAGCTGTAGGTGATATTTTTTAGCTGACTTGTGAAATGTCTGGTTTTATACCCAGTTTTTGAGACCACGAGAGAGGAATTTGTAGCAGAGATTGTAGCCTGTGAATGGTTAATCTCATCTCCTTTTAAACTTGAACTTTAAAATTGAAACAGACTGTAATAATGCTGAGATTGGGCTCTGCTGAGTTTATAGCCAAAGTGAGTTAATGATGTAGTTCTTTTCTGCCTCCTCATCACTGCCCTCATTCCCAGAACACTTCATGTGCCTGTTTTGATTTTCTTTCAAAATCAAAGACATCCATACTGGGCAGCACCATGAAGTCTCCATAATGAACAACCACTAAGGGCTGACACAAAGTCATTTTCTGTAGTGAGAAAAGTCAAGGTCTGTAGCAACCTTGTGACAAAAGCAAATCTAGCATCAGCTATTCAATTTAGCAACAGCCAGCAAATTGGAAATGTGCAACAAAAGAAACAAAAAAGGTGACTGACTCTGCCAAGGAGGGTGGGAGTAAATGGCAGGTGTTTGGAGTTGAGTATTGACAAACATGGGATGGCCTCTGTGCTGCTGGGGATGGCTCCTGGTGCCTTTGGAAGTGATGCTTTCCAAAATTGGTGGGATCACCAAGTCAGAGGAGGAGAGGAGATGGGAATTGTGCAGCCACACAGCAGAGAGGGGCACAGGGACTTCCCCTTGTTACACAGAGAGAGCTCCTGCTTGAAATACTGGTTTGGGTGGAAGTAAACACTTCAGAACAAGCAAATCTTGCTGTCTGAGGGGAATTTATCAAGAGCTCTCTGCACTGTAATCGGGTTATTAATGTTCAGTGGGTCCTGACACATCAAAGGGACTTGTATGTCTGAATGCATCTTAGTGCAAAGCAAAGCCCTTCCAGGGAAAACTCAACAGGGAAATTCTTCAAAAGGGAATTCAGCCCAGGTCAGCCTGTCACAAAGCAGCCAAGGCTGTTACAGCTTTTCCAGACGAGTCTGGGGCTCAGGTTTTAAGACTTGTATTTCTGCTCTGGTTCAGCCTCCATTGTGAAAAATGCCAATCACTAGTTTTTAGAATTTTAAAAGTTTCATAGTAATAAAATGGTTATAAAAATAGTAATATAATTAGAGTAATAAAAATTTGGACAATTAGGATTTAGGACATGTGAGACAATAAAAACAAAGAGTTGTGGAGAGTCTGGGTACCTTTTCTGGGCAAAATAAGACCAAAAAAGGACCCACGTTAACAGAGAATTAACCCTTAAAAGCAACAGCTGTTGCATATTCATACACCTCATCCATGATGCATAAATTCCATTCAAACAGGATTCTGTCTGGTCAGTGTCAGCTTCTTCCTCTGAATCCTGCGTTTCAGGGCTGAGTGAGGCAGGCAGAAGTTCATTTCTTCTGATAATGGAGTAATAAATTCTCTTTCTCTGAAAGATTCAGGTGTCCTGTGGCTGCTGTCTTGGTGTGAGTCCTTTCTTTAAAAAAGTATCCTACATAGCATAGTTTCTATGTTAACATTATGTTATAACCTAAAACTATATTTAACACACTACTTAAGAGAATTAATACAGCATCACTTTCTAACACAACACATATAATATTCATTTGAATATTTGCAAAAAGCCAATCATCAAATACGCATTTTTCACACCCATCAATGCTGTCATACTGGGATAAGTCTTTAATATCAGTGACATTAATGGTCTCTCCTTAAAAAAAATCCTGGTTATTCCCTTCCCTTTATTGGAGTGGCTGTGTTGGTTCTGTGGGTGGCCCTGTGGGAGTGTACCAGGAGCTGGGGGAGGCTGCACAGTCCCAGTGTGACATGAAATGAACAACACTTACACACTGAGGTGTCTAAGGTTAAAAAGTTTTTTTTTATTTTTGGACTTTGATATTTATAGAATTTTAAAAGTAACCATGGATTGGAGGATGAAACTGGTACTTCTCCAACCACATTGGTCAAACTAACAGTTTATTAATTTTCTCCTCTTCTAGAAAGGAATGTAAAATAATGATTATTTACATGAAAAGTGTGTAAGGAACTCCATGACAAAAATGTAAACATCAGAAGGTTCAGAACAACTTTAGAAGAACAGGGCAAGACTGCGCTGCCCAGCTGCTCTGTGGCTCTGGAGCCCCCCTGTTGAAGCTGCTTCCAAAGGTCCCTCTGTGTGTCTCAGGAGGAAGCAGAAGCTTCTGGAAAAGTTTAATGAGACAAAAGTGGGAGGACAAATGATCCTCCTGTGGGAAGTGACTTCTTGGCCAGTTCCCTGGAGAGCTCAGGAAGTTGGGCACCAGGGTCTTGCCCTGGGGTGAATTGGTGGGAATATCTCACTTTGAGAGGCTTCATGGTGATGCCTCAGGATTGGAGCTTTTCTATTTTCCATCTCTTTGTAACCCTGCAGTTCTGTAGTGTACAACTCTAAACCCCACACTCAGTGGGAGCTGCTGCTTTCCCAGTTTGGGCAGACACAACAATTCCTCTCCAGGCCTGGCAGTCAAGGACACCTCACTGCCTCAGGGCCCAGAGATGGAAACAAAAGTGAATTGGGGGAGCAAACTTGGGGTCAATGACTTCATTACCTGGAGCTGTAATTGGCAGTTTAACCTCTGTTGAAGCCACATTTCACAGAGAAATGCAAGGCTCAACTTGCCAAGAAATTTCTGGGATTCGTATTCTCTGAACCTCAGAGAAAGGAAAAACAATTCATATCTCATTTGCTATGCCTGTATTTGTTCACAAGTGGAATACATTGTAGCAAATTGTTTACCTGAAAAAAATCAGTAATTAGATTCTAGTGTAAGTGTTTTAATTCACTGACCAATTGAATCCAGGGGTGTGTGTGTGTCAGGACTGTCAGCTGACAGTCACAAAATTCTGTGCCATAAAGGGCAGTTAAGTACCTAACAAATTCAGTTTAAATGTAATGTAATATAGTGTAATATAGTATAAAATAATATAATTAATTAACCTTTTAATAAAATAAAATCCTCCTCATCATTTCTCCCAAACGCCAAACAAAAATATCACTGATAAACCCCCAATATGCAAATGGCCCAAACTTATAAAAGTGTGAAAGCCTGTGACCTGTGATCCATTTTTTGGCTGGACCTAGGGAGGTTTCATCTGCCTGAAATGCACCTGAAGGCCCTTCAATAAATATAACTGCTTTTTATTCCCTTAATTCTGTCTGGCCTCTGTTTTTAGGTAGTCTCAAAAAGACATCAGTGGTCTTTAGGATAGAAAAAGTGGAGCTATAGTCCTCCTGTGCTGGAATTGGGTTTTTAAGTTGTTTTTTAAAATTATTATTAACAGATGGCATTTCTGGGAGAAAGGTTAACAGGAGATAATTTGAGCTTTACTTTTAAAGACAGAGAAATCTCATGTCCCACGCAGAATAAGTGCAGGGAAGATGGACAGAAAGATTTAGAAAAGCTTTCATAGCATTAACGTCTGATACATCTATTTATTATGCTTATTACTCGATTTTGTCAAGTGGCAAAGACAGTAAAAATTCTTTATCAAGCATTTCCAGCACACCATTAACTTCTTTAGACCTTGTGAGTGTTGTGCAGCACTTATGGCAGAGCCACTCTGTAAATCACCATAAAAAGAATATTAAGTCTGGAGGTGGATAAGCATGATTATTCAAATAGGGAATAATTTTGGTCAAGTAAAATGCTAAGTTTTTTTTCTTTTTAAGAAACAAATTCTCTAGAGAATATTCTGTCTCTTGTATAAATTTAGCAGAGAAGATTATCAGTTGATTTGCCTCTGCTTCATGCTCAACTATGCAAAGCTGCTAAAGAGTTTTTGCCTTAAACTTCCCTGGGCTTTTTTGTCCTAATTTTTTTCTGTATTTCCAATTAAGCTGTATGTTGTTAAAAAGAAAAGAAGTTACATATTTTTCCTTTTTTTTTTTTTCCCCCTAAAAAATAATTTTCTCTTCTGGTGGAATAAATCCCCAATGGAATCTTCCTGCAGCCTTTATCGAGACAAAATTACAATCATTTCTCTGAAAGTATTTTTCACTCTGGAGTTAATGTGGCCTCTGCAGAAGTCAAGGATCCACACTTGAAGTGATTATTGTAGCATTCTTCTGCCTAAAAATTCAAATGTGGAACACTTACAAGAGTCTGTAGTGTAAGAAAACAATGTATTTCTGTTTTATTTTAGATTTGGGGGTAATTGCACTGCAGTTAAGCACAGCTGCAGCAATGGGTGCTGGGGTCAGGATATAGATGGTTTTCCTCTTGCTAGGAATGGCAGAAGAGCAGTGCCCAGGCACCCTAAGCAGACACTGAAGGGCTGTTTTGGGGCCCAGGGATGGTGCTGTCCCTCAGGTGTGATGCTGCTCTGCAGGATTTCAAAATCTCAGTCAATTAGTTGGGTTTCTTCCCTCAACATGCCATTGACACCACAACTGCAGCAGCTGGGAAATCACATTTGAAACAGCTTTATTGCTGATCTCTAGGGCTGAAGTGGTGGATGGAAGGGTTAATTGTGCACAAATGTTATTATTGAGGAAAAGGTGGTGGTGGACAGGGCTGAGGGACATGGCAGAGGGACAAGGCTCAAGCTGTGCTTGAACTCAGGTGTTTTACCAGATCGTGGCTCCCCTCCAGCTATGGCACTTCTTTAGTTCCCAGCTGTGGGCATTTCCCATAAACCTGGAGTTTATCTAAGCCTGAGAATGGTAAAGCTCCTCTCTGGCAAGAAAGGAGGAAAACTGCTCATTTTTAATGCACATTTTGAATTTGGCCTGTGCTGCCTGGCATGGCAGGATGGTGAGATTCCTCCAAAGACTGAGCCAAGGGACATTTCCTCACTGTGGGACTTGTGTCTCCTCTGTCCCCAGCTCTGTGCAGCCCTGGCAGAAGCTGCATCATCCTCAGTGTGATCCTCCCTGCTGGGTGTCCCTGGGGCTCTCTGGGCTCACCAGCACCCCAGGGGAACCAGAATTTCCCTGCCATTATTGAGCACTTGGATTTTAAGGCCCTCAGGCTCGAACTTTTGAGCCTCTTGACTACAATGAGGGTTTGTTAAGAATAAAATCATGGGAAAAGCAGGGCTGCATTTCAGGTGTTGGCACAATCAGATTTTTACCTGCAGCCTGCTTTAAAGACACATAAGGACACTGCATTTCTGTGTTCATGCAACTTCTTAATGTTGTTTTAAGATGCTTTCAAGAGTGTGACAGTAGATATATTTCATTAGGTATCTGTAGCAAATATCCAGTGATTTACATATTACTATCAAACATCAGTATGCAGAGGAAAATTAATTACTGCACACAGCACTCACAGGCAAAGGCAGGGCACTTTCTTGATAATTACAGTATTACTGCAGAGGAAATACTTTGCTCTTCATCTGACAATGTAATTTATAGCATCTCTGGAGCAGTTTGACTGCTGTACTTCTGTTCCCAGGATGATTTTCTGGGTGGTGCTGAGCAGCTGTGGCTCCTCAGAGCTGTTTGCTCAGAGCCTCTGGAAACCACACCAGCAGTACCTGCAGTTTGTGTTTCTCTTTGATTGATGAGTTGCTGAATTTTGGGAGTTGAGAATAAAGAAAATTTGGAGTTTTTTTTTGTTAAACTCCCTGCTCGACTGAGAGAGAGGAGGACAGACAACATAAAATCCAGAAATGAAAATCCCCAGTTCAAATTTCTGGTGCCAGGTGTTTTGACAGGTTAGTCAGAAGAGTCATCAGTTTGAACATTTTGGCAGAACCTTTGCTGAGGACACAGAGCTTTAACCTTTCTGCTCTGACAGGATGTGCCATGGGGATTGAATATTACATGTGCCACTGGAGGAACGAGCTCTCTCTCTGTTTTGGTTGTCCACCCTCTGTTTTCTGGCTGGTGCAGTGTCCAGTTCTGCAGCTCCTGAGGGTTTTACCAGCCTGTCCCATTGGTCACCAGCCTTTGACCACCAAAACAATATCAAGAGAGAGCCTGGTGATTGCATCAGTGCTTAGAAAACAAGAAAATAGTGAAGTAAAAAAAATTCCAAGCAAATAGGACCTTACCCCTGTCTTTCCAGTCCCTCCTGTGTTTCTGAATTGGTGACCAAAGCTTGAGTGTTTTGGACAAACTTCCATGTTTGTATTAATTCCTGGGGGAGTTACTTTGCTTTTAGTTTATTTTTTTTTGCTTTTATAACTCCCACTTTTCTGCTCTTGTTTGTCAGGGACATTACTTTACCAACAAAAATTACCAACCAGAAAATTCCCCCTAAACCACATTTGATATGCTTTGTTGGTCAGACCTGTGAAATTTTAAAGCCAAGGCACTATTAATTAGTGCCATTAAGATTATGTAGTCTCATCATATTTAAAGCTAAGCCTCAGGTAATAGTTAATGGTGCTGCAAAGTATATTAATAAAATTACTTGTAGTAATTAAGGAAGAAATGGAGGAGTGTGAGGGAAGTTTGGAGTGTTAGGTTAGGAAGGAATGGGAATGCAGCCCAAAGGGCTTCTGGCTGTTGGGCCCACACTCCTCACTGTGTGTGGCTGCTCAGGGGGGACACTGGGCTTTGGGAGCTGGGAGAGCATCCTGTGCTCCTCCCTGTGCTGGGAGAGCATCCTGTGCTCCTCAGAGTGCTGGGAGAGCATCCTGTGCTCCTCCCTGTGCTGGGCACAGCATCCTGTGCTCCTCCCTGAGCTGGGAGAGCATCCTGTGCTCCTCAGAGTGCTGGGCACAGCATCCTGTGCTCCTCAGAGTGCTGGGAGAGCATCCTGTGCTCCTCCCTGTGCTGGGAGAGCATCCTGTGCTCCTCAGAGTGCTGGGCACAGCATCCTGTGCTCCTCAGAGTGCTGGGAGAGCATCCTGTGCTCCTCAGAGTGCTGGGCACAGCACCCTGTGCTCCTCAGAGTGCTGGGCACAGCATCCTGTGCTCCTCAGAGTGCTGGGCACAGCATCCTGTGCTCCTCCCTGAATTGGGAGAGCATCCTGTGCTCCTCAGAGTGCTGGGAGAGCATCCTGTGCTCCTCCCTGGGCTGGGAGAGCATCCTGTGCTCCTCAGAGTGCTGGGAGAGCATCCTGTGCTCCTCCCTGAATTGGGAGAGCATCCTGTGCTCCTCAGAGTGCTGGGAGAGCATCCTGTGCTCCTCAGTGTGCTGGGAGAGCATCCTGTGCTCCTCAGAGTGCTGGGAGAGCATCCTGTGCTCCTCAGGGCTTGTGCTGAGGATGATGCCTTAGAGAGGCTCCCTAGAGCAGAGGCTAGACTGAGTTAAAAGAATAAAGTAGGTATTTATTGAAGTCCTTCAAAGGACACACCTTGGGCAGTGCAAGAGCCTGGCTGAGGCTACACCCAAGATAGATAAAAGTCACGAGTTTTTCTATTTGGTCTATTTGCATATCAGGGGTTAATTGTCCAATTATAGCTTCAGGTAATGAAGTCACATTCCCCCAGTTTGCTCCCCCCAGTTCACTTTTGGTTATACTTTTTGGGCCTGAGGCTGCAATGATGCCCTTGGTTCCCATCTGGAAAAGGATTGTTCTGTCTGACCAAAAAGTGAAGAGAGCTTACTGACACTCTATGTCAGAGTTCAGAGTTATACACTAATGCAGGATCTGGAAAATATAAAAGCTGAAAACTTAAGACATCAGGGAGAGCATTCCCTGCTCCTCACTGCCTGTGCTGTGTTTGCACAGAGGCAGCTCAGGGGTGGATTGACCCCTAAGTGTAAAGAAAGTAAGAAAGAATGGATTTAATTCTCTTCATTAACTCAGAAGATTTAGTCATGGATCATTTGCAGTGCTTCTGCTGCTGTAGAGAAGCAATGTAAAGACCTGAAGATTGATTCCTGCTGCTGCTTTGAAGGAAGCATCTCAAGGAGTTGTGTTCTCAAAGCAGCTCCAGATTTGGACATTTTGTGTTATCAACAACCTCTGGCCCCTCAAGTCACACATGTATGAGCTTTGACTTGGAGCACAGCTGACAGCCACTGCTCCATTTGCTGTCCATTCTTCCTTCTGTGCATGTCATTGGGTGCTCATTCACAGCTAATCACTGAAATCAAAGGAGATTTATCGACCATGGAAAGGTTGCACATCATGCCAGTCTGTTTGTTTATATAATTGATTATATCATATGTAATTTATTGCAGCAGCTAAAGGTGGAATTTGGCAGAGTGCAGATGAAAAGACACCTCTGTGCCATGCTGTAAAGCCCAAAGCATTCCCTCCCAGCCCTGTGGGCATTTCTGCCCCTTACAAACATCCCTGCACCTGCTCATCCTCCCCTCGGCTCCTCTCAGTGCTGGAAGGAAGAAAAGCTGGTGCCTGTACTGTGCTTTTCTTTCCCTGGCTTCAAGCTGTGGCACTAATTGCATTCCTGTAATTAAATGTTAATAGAAAAGGTAAAATATTGTCTTAGGCTCCCTGTATTTGAGAGAAAAGGAGAATTGAATGGTGGTTAATGGCTTGAGAAGCTGCATGGCCCCTTTGCAGTCCCCTGCCAAGCACAGGACTGTGCTAAATACCAAAAACCTCAAGGACTGCAGCTTTTTACATTCCTTTTGGAAGTTCTTCAATGTATTTAAATGAATTTGATCTTTCCTCCTGATACAATAGGAACAGTGAATAAAAGCAGGTCTCCCTGACAGTACATGAATATCTATGCTTGCTGAATTTCCCAGCCATGTTTCTCTGTTCTGTTGCTTGTTGGTATTTGTAGCTTCTTCAGATAATTTTGTTGGGTTTTTTTTTTTTTTGCTGGCTGCTTCAGAACAGACAGAAAAAACCCCCAAAAACAAAAAAAACCCAAAAAACAACCAAAAACAAACAAACAAACAAACAAACAAACAAAACCCCAAAACCCCAACCAATCCTAAAAAAGGGCAATTGGAAGATTAATGACAATTGGAATTAATTCTGGATGCCCATCAACCACTACTCAGCCTTAAAGGAACACTGAGGGGAAAAGAATTTTCAATGAACAGTTCAAATATGAATTACATCACAGTTTTAAATAAAAACTGTTTGGAAATTATTAATCAATTATCTTATGGTAGAAAGTGTGTTAACTTCTAAGTCAGTTTCTCAGTGGAAATTTGAGGACAAGTTTGAAGACAAGCAAGCAACTTCCCTCTTGCAATTTAAATGAAACAGAGGATGCTTTTCTCATGGCCCATACAAAAATATTGGTACTTGAAGTGTCTGAACTGTCTTCCAGTGTTTTCCTTTTGGATTGGAGAAATTGTGGCTTTATTTTGCTCTGAACTCCTCCCTGCCTGGGCCTTGGGAAGCTGCTGAGCTTATGGATAAAAGGCCTGAGTTGCATCTCCTGCATTCCCAAATTCTGATGGATCCCCAGTGCTGGAATGGGCCCTCCACAAACAGCTGCTCCTGCCAGGAGAGCGGAGCTCAGGAGAACATTTCTCCCTATCAGGCTGACTTGCAGCTTTGAGGACTCAGAGAAGTGATTCTGAAATATCCAAATGTGTCATTTTGATTAAAAAGATGATCAAAACAGAGCCTGACAAGTCCCATTTCAGAGGTTAAAAGAAATTCAGCTCTTTACTCTGATTTGGAATGCAAATATTTTCATGTTTGAATTTTTTTCTGACCCAGAAATTTTCAACTTAATTCAACTCCTATTATAGCCTGGCAGAAATCTCCAGTGCCTTTGATTCTTCTGTTCGTTGCAGCGAAATGTTAAATTAAAATGAGAATGGCTTTGGTTTATCCAAATGAGAAATTCTTCATCAAAGTTTGGTCTCAGAGCAAACCATCAATGTGAGGGCTTCCCAATATAGATCTGTTGCCTCTTTGGAGATGCAGTTAGAGCAGAAAACATCCTCCAGATTGTGTTATCCTTCCCCTGCAGTGGGCTGGGAGAGCGTGGCTGCTCAGCAGGCACAGGAGCAGCAGATGGAGAGGCTCTGGGCTGTGGATTCACTTGGGTCCTTGTCTGTCTGATGGCTTTGGGGCAAAAAAATCCCTTCTACTTTCTTCATTTGCAGAGTGCGAGTACAGGTCTTGGCTCTCAAGTATTTAATGCGCTGATCTTTCTGCAGACATTTGCTGCTACCACAGAAAAATGTGCAAAGGCAGATTTCAGCTTGTTTTCCTTAAGCTTGTTAGTTTTAGGGTGTAATTGAAAAACTACTTGATGTGGTTTAGGTTTTATTTCCCCATGGAAGGCTGTGCCAGCTTCGTCCCAACTGGAGCTGAACTTTGCTTGTTAGAAATCTTCACTCTTCATTCCCTTTAGTTACATAAGGGGAAAAAAAAAGATATTAAACAAGTAAACAGTAGAAAGCAGTTTCCTTTTGATGTTTCCAGTAGTATTATGTAATGATAGATGTTAGAAAGAATTATTTCTCCACTTTTTTGGGAGGGCTGACTTGGGCAGCGGGTGGCAGAGGGAGAGCTGTGCATCAGGAGATTGCTGAGTGGCATTTTAGTAGCTGATTCATGGCACAGGGAGAAACATCCCTTGTGCCTCCTGCAGTTAATGCAGGGAGCATGGGAATGCTGGCCCAGGCAGAGCCTCCTCAGAGACCCTGAGTTAACAGGAATTTGTCTGAGATCAGCAGAGAGATGGAAAAAAAATATAGATGTGGTGAACAGAGGGATCATTGCTCTCTCTCTGCTCTGCCCACAACTTGTGCTGCTGTTCTTACTGGGCAGAATGAAGTTTGGGATGAGGTTTTCATTAGGAAGGTTAGAAAAATGCCAGTTTGCTGTGTCTGTCCAAAGTGACTGCTATGCATCATAAAGAATGGAAATTAAGAGCAGCCTGCCTGTGTTCCTGCCACCACAGCTGCTCCATGTGCAGAATTACTCTGGATGGAGGAGAGGGCTTCTGGCTTTTAAATTCCAAGTTGCTGTTTTGATCCTGGATAACCTCTGAAAGGCCCTGCCCTTTGCCAGCTCTCCTGTGGCTATGTGGGGATGATGTACTGGCTCCTTTATCCTCATTTCAAAATAAACACATCTGTTCAGTGCAGCCCTGCATTCAGGCCTGGGATTTTACCTCTAGAGATGGTTTTTTTGTTTTTCAAAGGGCGTGTTCCACCTTAATTCCCTGCTGTTCCTGCCCCTACAGATGATGGCTGTGCTCAGCACAGGCACATTGTGGCCACAGGTCTTTGCACAGAGAGCAGCAGGCACAACTTTCCCAAGGATTTCTCCTAGGGAAAGGCAGTGAGAAACCTCAGAGAAGAGAAAACAATTCTTATCTCTACTTGCTGCTCCTGTTGTTTGGCACACATGGAATGTGTTCTGGAGACTGTTTATCACCAGCTCACCAACTGGACAGGACTGCTGGAACGTGCCTTGAGCTGTTTTATTTTTCAGCATCACTCTAATTCCATGGTTATGACAATGGGAAGCCACCAGCTCACATCCCAGGCAGCAGACCCAGAACTTAATGTTACAACTCACTTTATAAGTGTTTCGACCAATCACACAAAGCAAAAGCACATTGACAGCAGTTCTATCCAAGCACTATAAGCACAGGTACCTTTGGTTAAAACAATGCTTGCTTATTTCAAATACAATACCTGCTTGTGAGCCTTAAAGCACAGTGCACAGAGCTCCATTATTAAGCCTAGAACTCCCTAATATCTCTCTAGATAAACTTTTCTGTAGCTTAGGGAGTTATTCTAGACAAGTGTTAATACACAGACCATTGTTCTATTTGTCTTTGCTTTTCTACTTTTCAAACAATTTTTCTGCTGACCAATCTCATGGCTGCTGCTTAGCTCTACTCACAGTTCTGCTGTCTCTGAGGCCTGCTTTTGCAGCTTTCCCAAAACCCTCTGATTTTATAGATTCCCACAACTGTTTACCCAAAGTGATTTGTTAATTGGACCCTTCTGATGTTTGGATTGATTGGCCAATTGGGTCAAAGCTGTGTCTTGACTATCTGCAGGCAGTCATGGGTTTTTCTGTAGTATCTTTTTAGTATAGCTTTAATACAGTATTAGTGTAATATAACCTAGATTAATAAAGCAACTCTTCAGCCTTCTGCAATCATGGAGTCAGAGCACATTATTCCCTGAATGGATACTTCTGGAGCCCCATGGAAATCTCAGCCTGGGGCTGCCTTTGGTGCCTGCCAGGCAGCAGGTGACAGCCAGCCCATTCCAGCTCTGGCCAGGGACTTGCAGATGACTTTGTGTGGCTGTTTTTTTTCCTTCAGGTGAAACAAAAGGCAGCTGAGGCAGTGAGAAAGGCATTTTTCCTTGTGTGCAGGAGCCTAATGCAAACAAGAGGCTGTGTGGTGAGAGCGAGCAGGAGCCATCAGTCTTGGGGAGGAGATGTGGGCTGAGAGAGCTGAGCTGAGCTCTGACCTAGCTGGGATGAGGCGTGAGGTACAAAAATGTCTGTAATGCACCAGAAGTTTTCTGTTGCAATTTGCAGCTTGCAAACCTTTTCTTGGATTATTTGGAAGAGAATAGAGGCCAGACACTGCTCATTCCAGCTACTTCTGAGCTCTGAATTTCACTCAAGAGCCCAAAACAACCTTGTGTTTCCTTGAAAACACTGCCCTGTCTGGGAATTCACTCCCTCACTAACATCTCACCAGCTGCCATCAGAAAAATCAGGTTTCAGACACAGGGAATGCCTGCTCTATATTCTACTTGCACTTCCAAGAACTTCCCCCTTTTAATGGCCAGTTTGGGCATGATGAGATACATATGTTTATGTAGACTGTCTGGGAGCTTTTAGACTTGTGAGGAGGAACTCATGAGCTAAATTTGGAGCCATTAAACCACAGCTCTTCTCCTGAGAGAAATTTTCCCGAAACAAAAATTGGATTTGATCAAGATGTTCCTGTTTGCATTGCAGCTTTCATTCCCTGGGGGGTTATTTCATTAACATGTGACATCTGCTGTGGATTTGGAGAGGTGATATTGAAAATAGAGGTAAAGGAAATAGGGCAGATATAACATTCCTGTATGGGCTGGGAAGGAATTGGGCATTAAGGGCTCTAAAAGATGGAGAGGAGCTTGGTGGGGTTATAAAGAGAGAGAGGAAGCAGTTCATGTTTGGAGCATCCTGTACCTGAAAGGCATCTTGAGTCCTTTCCTCTGATTTTGGGACATTGAATTGGGAGGAACCGGTTTTGAGGGTTCCAAGGTCCTTTTCTTCCAGATGGTATTGAATAACAGAATTGCTGAGCTTAGATGGTGTCTCTAGAGATCCTTAAATGTTTTCTCTGTCCTCAAAGCAGGGTCAGCTGGAGCAGGTTGTCTAATTTTAAATATCTCCAAGGGTGGAAACTCCACAGCTTTTATGGGCAAATCTGCTTTAGTGTTCAATCGAGGTTGTGATAAAAATTAATTTTTATGTTTAAATGAGAATAACAGCATTTCACCTTTTCCTCTCTTGTCCTTTCATGGACACCAGTGAGGAGAGAGTTCCTCCATCAGCTCTGTTCTCTCTTTTTAGGTGAGCCAGCTGTACCTGTGACAATGCTGCTCACAACAGCTCCTTTAGCACAACTTGTTCTCTTAATCCTTTCTTGATATTTTGCCTAAATTTGTCTTTTTCCCTCTTAGCTGTTGTCACACTCACGGGTTCTCAGACTTTCTCTCACCATTAGCTCACCTTTGATTTCCTGCTGCCTTTTGCTGGCACAGAGCTGAAACCAGGCTCCTGTATCTCCCTCAATACATCCCCTCCTTTTGGTCAAACTGTGGTCAAACCACAAACCAGATTCGAGTAAATCTGTGGCAGTTGGCAGGTTAATGAATTAAAGTGTTGGTGGGGATCAGTCACACCTGGATGAAAGTCAGGAGCCAGTTTATAATGGGAATTAAAGGCCATTTTAATGCTACAACAATAATCAGAGTGGCTGGGATCCTAAAGTTCATCCTTCAGGGAGATAGGAGAGAATTCCGACAGAAGAATTTCTGCTTTATCTTCTCCACTCTTCCCCTAACAAAAATTCTTTTATTAGCATCTATGTAAAAAGATTAATGTAGCATTTTAACTAATAATCCAAATTCAAATCTGTATCTCCTTTAGAAGCACTGTCTGAACAAACCTGGCTATTTTAGAGCTGTGACATTACTGGGTGCATTATCTTGGTAACCTTTGTGAGCTGTTACTAACAGAGCTGCACAGATCCCCAAAGCAGCATTTGCAGTTCAGGGGAGGGTAAAGTTGAGGACACAAATCACAGAGCTCCAACCCCTCAGTCAAAACAGGTGGAGATATTTAAAGAGGAATTGGTAAATAAAATAACTACTCAGAACAAATAAGGAGGGGGAAAGCTCTCCCATCCTTATTTTTGCTATAAAGTGCAAAATCACTGTTTTCTTGCATGTTGCAATAGGACACAAAATGGACGACACGCAGAAGCTGAGACATCTAAGGTAAAAAAAGAGTGATTTATTTTTGAACTCCAATATTTATAGACTTTCAAAAGTGACCATGGATTGGAGGATGAAATTGCCACCTCTCCAGCCACACTGGTCAAACCAACAGTCCATCAAATTTCTCCTCCTCCAGAAAGGAATGCAAAACAATCATTATTTACATGAAAAGTGCTGAGAAACTCCATTACCAAAGTGCAAACATTAGATGGCTTAGAAGAACTTAGAAGAACAGGGCAACATCACAGCACATCCAAAGCATCTGAGAGTGATTAACCCTTGCTGTCCCTGGCAGGTCAGGAGGCTCAGGAGTGTTTTGTACAGACAGCCAGGGCAGGTTCACACCTCTGAGCTGCCAGATCCAACCTGGGGAAAACCCCACAAAGGGCAGAAGTGCTGCACTTCTGTAGATCCCTTCCTGTGCATGATTATACCCATTCCCTGTGAAATCTGGTCCTTCACTAAGAGAAATAAATTGGTGATAGAGTAATTTTTATTGGCCAGATGTGCCCAAAGAGCTGGAGCTGCCTCACTGCTGCTATATCAATGCCTTTCTCACTGATTGGGTTTTTCCCCCTTTAATATTCCCATTATGGCATATTTTTAGCTTAATTGCCAGCAGTCCTAATCTTCCTTTTTGGTTTTTTTCCTTGGCATTTGAGGCTGCAGAGGAGGCATTGGGAAGGGTAATCTGTGCCTTCCCAACTTCAGCAGAGTTGGCAGTGCTGATTTGATATTGAATAACCATGGAAAGTAACTCTGTAAATCATTCCCTTTGCTTCTCAGGGCAGGCTTTTCCTATTTTCCAGGTATTTTCTTAGTTCTGCATATCCTGTGCACTTCTGGAGTCAGGAACAGTAAAGTCAACAGACTCCATCTTTGGTAAAAGAAACCTAACTCAAAGACACTGCATTTTTCATCATGATTCACAGCAGTTACCTGTCATCCTTTATGCCTTATTCCCAGCTGTGCCCAACACTCAGTCCTTAAGAGAAAGGCAGTACTCCTCCCACCAAGGTAATCCTTTGGATAAAATAATCCTGGAATGATCAGCTTCCTCCAGCTGCAAGTCTGAGTGTGAATCTGTGTTTTCCTGTCTATAAACTATAAGAAAAAAATGACATTTATGCCACTCTGCTTTGTCAGTGTTAGGTGCAACCAATTATTTCAGCTGATGGATCTGCTTAGTCTCTAGGAGCTGTAGCTCTTTGATATCTAGTGAGGGTATTTGCCACTTTCAGTGCTTTACATCTTCAAAGCGCTGTATAAACACTTAATTTAGTACAGAACCCACTAGGGATGGTAAATGAATGAAGAATGTACAAACTTCCACTTAGGGGACTAAAAGGCCTTTCAGGGAGTTGATGGAAAGTTCCTCTTGCTCTACACAGTGTGTGATTTGTGCCAGTGCTGGTTTGTACCTGCATATTGCCTGTGAGGGACAATCTCTGCTCAGATGAGGAGATTAAAACCTCCTCCATCCTCCTTCACCTTATTTTCAGCCATTCCTTTTATCCATGTATAACACCACACTTGATTCCCTGATCAGTAAAGTTATTCCAGGAAGGGATTTTTGTGGCCCACAAAATTCCAGCTGAACCAAGCAGAGCAGTTGGACTTGATGCTTTTAAAGGCTCCTTCCAACCTAAATGCTTTTAGGATTCAATGAAATACCAAATTTTCATCTTTAAAAATTTCCCTGCTGATCTTGTACCCTACTTCATTGTCCTGAGTGACTTTTCCCTGGTTTTTCCAGTGCCAAGGAATCTGGTCCATGGGGTTTTGTTCCTGTGCTGAGTGGAAGGTCCTAAGGAACCTGTGGCTTAGTGCCAGGGGATCTCCAGTGTAGAGCAAATACTTTTTCACAGTCAGGCCTCAGAGCAAGTCTGGGCATCTGGAATAACTGTTCTCTCCTGTCCCTTCTTGCCTCCCCTTTGCCTGTTCAGTGCTCTCAGCCTTTTCTCAACACTGAGTCTGCTCTACCCAAACCAGAGTTTATTCCAGCTGTTGGTATCATTACTGCCACCAAATAAATCACAAAGCTTAACAAAGGGGGGTGATGAGTGAGCTTAATTTGTTGCAATTAAACCAGCTGATTCCCAGCCAGTTATGGGAACTGGAAGTGTTAAACCAACTCACAGAATCACAGTGAACTTCCAGAGAGTTTCCTTTATCTTAATCCAAGCAGGAGCATGGAGAAGGGGGTTTGTCTTCCCAGGCCCAGGATATTTTGTGTGGTGCTCTCTGCTGTATTTTGCAGATCACTTTGGGCCATTTCTCTGCTGTAGCTTGTCGCCCTGATTTTTTAAGATTTTCTAAGCCTTCTGATGTTTACATTCTTGTAGCAAACTTCCTCACACACTTTCTGTAAATAACTCATTGTTTTGCATTCTTTTATGGACAAGAAATTTGATGGACTGTTGGTTTGTCCAGTGTCATTGGAGAGGTGGCACTGTCACCCTCCAATCCACTGTCACTTTTGGAAATCTATAAATGTTGGAGTCAGAAATTAAAAATTCTCTTTTTTACCTTGAGAGAGCTGCCTGTCCACGTTGTGTTATTTCGTGTCCTATAGTGACACTTGGGAACATAAAGCAACTCTTTACATCTTTTGTTATAAATCAGCATGTGCAAACTTTCTCACACACTTTCTGTAAATAACTCATTGTTTTGCATTCTTTTCTGGAGGAGGAGAAATCTGATGGGCTGTTGGTTTGTCCAGTGGCATTGGAGAGGTGGCACTGTCACCCTCCAATCCACTGTCACTTTTGGAAATCTATAAATGTTGGAGTCAGAAATTAAACTTCCCTTTTTTCACCTTGAGAGCAGCAGTGTGTTTTGTGTCCTCTAGTGATCATAGCTTCCAGTAAATGGATACCTATAGAGGCACAGTTAGAGCTGGGGATCTGAGTGCCCAGCAGACATGATACACAGCAGGATATATTTTTTTGCTTTATGACTTTTGTTTTTAAAAGTTTTTTCCATCCTCCTGCAAGCGTTGGGTTTGACATGGTTTAGGCATTAGTGCCTCCCAGCAGCTGTTTCCCATTGCTGTGCTCTGCATCCCTCATGGGTTTTGTAGCAAAAACCTAACACAAATTGCCTTGCTAATCTTTCTTTTGTAAATACCACTGCAAAAGAGGCAAACTTTGCATTCATGCATCCTTTCATTGTTATGATAATTATTTCAATTTATAACTAATGAATGCTGTTCTATGGCTAACCTGCCCCCTAGTAGTGGCAGCAAGTGAGAATCAGTGAGCGTGTGGATTACAGATGCTGGGCTGTACACTGAGAGGAAAACCCTTTGCAGGGGCAGGGATCCTGCAAGGAGCTGCTCTTCCCTCCTCTCCCACTTCCCAGTGCTGCAAGCCACGATGAATATGTTGGGTTTTCATCTCTCTGAGGTGTGAGGAGGAAGGGGAGAAGTGGGAATGCCTTGTAATTAAAAGTAACAATTTAGCTGACAGTGTGATGAGAAATACAAACCTGTCTGGTGGAGCAAAGAGAGAGGAGGAGGAAATCAAAATCTTGCTGTGCACAGGTGCTCTTTGATCTCAGCTCTAATTCAGAGCAGCCCAGTCCTGCTGCAGGTGGCATTAGATAAGAGGATGAATTCCCTGGGTAGGTTTTGCTGGCACTCTGAAGCAATTAACTTTTGCTTGTTTGTAAAGTGAACATAACCAGGTACTCCCCATCTTCCCAAAAAAAGGGTTTGAGACATCCCCATCTCCCAGATGGATTAATTATGGTTTCATCTCCCTCCTGGATCAATTATAGAAGTCTATGCTACTGGCTTTGCTTGGGGGGTTTCTTGTTCCCTTTCTCTCTTTCTCTCCTATTTCTTTTCTCCCCTGAAAGGTGTTCCTGAACTGAAATCCCTCTTAACAGGGATTTCAAAAAGTTCAGAAAGTCTGTAATACTAAACTGAGACCCAGATAGTTTTAGTTGAAGGGCCAGGAAGTTCCTGGCTGGAATGTGATGACATTCCTGAAGGAATGCAGGAAAGGGACGAGATGCAAGAGTGCCCGGGGAAGCAGAGCTGCCCCTCAGGGCTGGGATGCTGCACATCCTGCTGGGTGATACACTGGCATTTTCCAGGCTGCCTTGATAACAGAATGCAAATATCGGTGGTTGCTTTTCTGCTTTGTCCTAGCTTTGTGCCAAATGACCCCTGCAAGGAATAATGATGTGCATTAGGAGCTGCAGGAGGCTGCTGTGGCTCTGCAGAGCAGGAGAGGCAGGTGTGACACTGCTCAGGAAGGTAAACCCAGGTCCAGAGGAGGCAACGAGGCTGGAGAGGGGCTGGGAACACAAACGCTGTGAGTGAGGAAGCCCTGAGGGAGCTGGGGGTGCTCAGCCTGGAGAAAAGGAGACTCAGGGCTGCCCTCATCACTCTCACAGCTCCTGAAAGGTGCCTGTGCTCAGCTGGCCCTGGGCTCTTTCTCCAGCAGCACTGACACAACCAGAGCACACAGCCTCGAGCTGCACCAAGGGAAATACAGGCTGGAGATTGGGAAAAAGTTTTTCATGAAAGAGTGATAAAGTTCTGGCATGGCTGCCCAGGGAGGTGGTGGAGTCCCCATCCCTGGGGGTGTTTAACAAAGCCTGGATGTGGCACTGGGTGCCAGGGTTGAGCTGAGGGCTTGGGGCTGGGTTGGACTCAATGATCTTGGAGGTCTCTTCCAACCTGGTCACTCTGTGATTCTGTGCTAAAGCCTCACCTTAACAGGTATTTTCTTGCTGGTGATCTGTAGGCTGGGCTGAGCACAGCCTGGGAGGCAGAGGAGAGGTCCCAGTTTGGGAGAGGCGTGCTGCTCCATCAGGGATCAGCTCCTAGGGCTGGAGGAAGCTCCTGCTGCAGCTTACAAAATGCACATTTTCAACAAAGCTCTGTTCTCTGTGAAGAAACTCATAGGCAAAGAGAGGAGAGAGTTCAGGCTACTTTCTCATCTATTTTGTGCTTATTTTGTACATTTTTCAAGGCAGACCCAAGGACGCTTCTGGAGAGTGCCCTGGGAAGGGCTGGGATTGCATTTGGAGCCGTGGCTCACCCCAGTCCTTACCTCCAGCAACTATTTAACAAATCAGCTTTCTCAGGACCCTCAGCCATGTGCTGCTCTCAGTGTAATTGTGCGTGACTGTTCCTCATTAGACAGCAATATTTACCTCCAGGGAATGAGGATTTCAGCCTGGGATGAATCAAACTTTGGCAAATGTCACTGCTTTTGTCAGGGCTGAGATAAATGAGCACACAGAGCTTTCAGCACCTGGGTGTTGTGTCAGGGGCTGCCAGGGGGGGAGGCAGGGCAGCTGTGACAGAGCTGATGCTTGGAAAACCCATTCCTTTCCCTTGGAGCAGGAATTCAGAACCTGAGCAAGGCTGGAGAGTGTTTTATTGTGCACAGTTGGGCTGCACTGGGGACCATTTGGCAGGGAAGCCTTGTTCCTACCAACGCTGCACAGGCTGCCAGACTTGTTAGCAGTTGTGTTTTAGGGGATGCACATCTGTGATCCTGACTGGGATCCAAGCTATTTAGCCTATTTGTGCAGGAATGCAAGAGGTAAATTCCAGCTTTAAGGTCCCAGCTCTCCCTTAGTTTCATCAGGGTTGCTTTTGAAATGTTGAGTAACCCTCATGGATTGGATGATATTCTTATTAAACTCAGAAGTATACAACAGTTTTTCTTTCCCTGGCAGGTAAACATTACTGATATATATATATATATCTATCTATATATACTGATATATATATCTATCTATATATACTGATATCTATCTATCTATCATCTATCTATCTATCTATCTATCTATCTATCTATCTATCTATCTATCTATCTATCTATCTATCTATCTATCTATCTATCTATCTAGTAAAGTAAGTGCCAGAGAGGTTAAGTAGTCATTCCCAGAGCATGGCTTCCCACTGCCAGAGGGCAGGGTTAGATGGGATATTGGGAAGGAATTCTTCACTGTGAGAGTGCTGAGGCCCTGGAATGGAATTCCCAGAGAAGCTGTGGCTGCCCCTGGATCCCTGGAAGTGTCCAAGGCCAGGCTGGATGGGGCTTGGAGCAGCCTGGGACAATGGAAGGTGTCCCTGCCCATGGCAGGGGTGGAATGAGATGAACTTCTAAGTTTCCTTCCAGCCCAAGCCATTCCATGTTCCTAGTGCAGCTCTGTCAGGTCAGGATGGCCAAGCAAAGGGAGTCTGGTCATGACTGTTCTAAGGATTGAGCTGGCACTCTCAAATTTTGGTCAAGTTCAGTGGATGGCTGGGGTTTGTTTGGCTTCTGGCCCCTGAGGAGTGAGATCCACCTGTGTGAGGTGTCTGTGTCATTGGCAGCTGCCCTGCAGTGACCCCTCAGCTCCCTCAGAGCCTCTGGAGAGGAACAAGTGTTCTCAAGTGTCACTCTCATGTTTTCTGAAAAATCCCTTCACCAGGATTCCTTCTCCTGGGAAGCTTCAGCTCCTCCATGTTTTGCTGCTCTGGAATGTGATTTGGAGAACTGTTTACCCAGCATGTGAATTGTTTTTAATTAATGAGCAATCCCAGTCCAGCTGTGTCAGGACTCTGGTCTGTCATAGGTTTTTATGATCATTCTTCTGATGTCTCCTTTCTCTTTCTTTAGTGTAGTTTTAGTATAGAATTTTCATATAATATAATATAACATAATATATAATATAACATAATATAACATAATATATATAATAAATATAATATAATATAATATAATATAATATAATATAATATAATATAATATAATATAATATAAATATTAGCCTTCTGAGAACTTGGAGTCAATTCTCACCTCTCACCTCATCCTGGGGACCCTCAACAACACCACAACAATTGGTGACCACAATTGGTGACCACACTCAAGGGTGATTCATCTCACCAAGGCATCTCCAGGAGGCTGGGATCAATTCAGAATAAAAGGATCAGTTTCTCTTCACTAACTGCAAAGAGAGCAGAGCTGATGTGGGTGTCTGTGATAAACATCTGGGATCTGGGTAAATCCCACCTGATGTGATTTCTGCTCCTTGCTGAAGCTGGTGGGATTTAAAACCATTCCGTTTGATGTAAGGGATGTTCAGCCTCACCAAATGAAGCTTGAACTGCCTGTGTCAGATGTGGAAGCTGTTCCACTTTTGTCCTAAACTTCTCTGGATGGCAAATGTGTTGTTTTCACATGTCAGGTGAAACATCAGTGCTGTTTGAATTAGGACAATAAGGAAAAATCCCCCATATTCTTTTGATCTTTACAATGAAACAGGATGTGGAGATTTGGAATAAGCCACTGTCCAGTGATATTTGAGCACATCTCACTGTATCAGCTTACAAGCTGGATAGGTGCAGATATTTAGAATTCTCAAAGATCTTACTTTGTTACACTCATTTTAATGCTTTTCCAGGGCACCACAGTTCATTCTCTTCCTTGCATTTCACATGCAAAGCATTGGGTTTAAATACAAATTAGTCTGAAAACAATCCTCTCTTTAAATTTTAAAAGCTTGGATTTAGCTTTTAGGCTCATTAATATTCACAAACATTGCTTAGTTAAGCTTGCTTTAATTTCTCTGTGTGCTTTGTTAAAAGGGATTATCGTGATGTTTGCATTCGCATGGGAGACTTTTAGTATTGTGCAAATTTTGGTCATTATTATGGAAAAAATATTGAAAATCTGCCTCAGTCTCTCCTGTACTTTCTCTAACTCTTGTACTTCTTGACAGCTTAGTGAGAGTGTTTTTTCCATATGTATTAGGTGGATTTTGCATTTCTCTTTGAAAGGTGTTTGAGAGTTTCAGAACCCCAGAGGAGAAGGAGACTTTTGGTGTCCAGGTACGACAGGGGAATTCACCCCTTCCTTCAGATTTGGAAAGCCCATCAGCCTTGGAGCAGCCCCAGGTTTTCACAGCCTTTCCTCAGCCAGTGGCACCCTGTCAGGGTTTGTCACCAGCCTTGGCCAAATGAGCTGCAAAGCACAGCAGCCTCTTCCTAATGATGTTCTGGAGCCAGGGCCAGCTAAACCCCTGGATCTGCAGTGCTCACAGGGAATCCTTGCTGCTTTTCTCCCTGCTTAGCTCCAGCCCTGCTCTGGGGTGTTGAGAAGCAGCAGATGAGGGGCTCAGGCAGCTGCAGAGCTGGGAGCTGCTCAGCCTGAGCAGGGCTGGCTGCTCCAGGGGAACCCAGGGCTGCAGCCGGGGATGGGGGCAGAGCTCCTGCAGCCCTGGCCAGAGGGGCAGGGAGTGCCCAGCCTGTGGGGCACTGTGTCCTGGTTTAGGGCAAATTTGGGAGAAAGCCTCCAAAGGGGCCCCTCCAGAAAGCAAACCCACACAGCCCCTGCCCACAACTGGTTTGGGAAGGATTCCTCAGAGAGAAGTGGAAAGAACCTGTTTATTTAACAGGCACAGCACCCCCAGCGCACAAAATGAACAATACCGGGTGACACCACTCTGTCACTGCTCTGACAAAGATGACAAATTCAGAAAGTCTCTCTGGGGGAGGTCACTCTGTTCTCAGTCCCTCTGGTGCTGGGGCAGCTGCTGCAGCCACAAGGTGCAAACTCTCGGTGTTTCACAGGTCCCAGACCAGAGCACATTCCAGTTGGTCCAAAAAAAGGAAAGGAGAAACAGTCCAGGAAGAAATTTGGACAGTTTAGCTAAACTAACTAATGAGCAGAAGCAAGAGCAAGCAGAAGAAAGAGTGACAGCAAAGTGAAAAGCCAAGCAAAAAGCAAAAGCAGCACCATGTACTGCCCTGTCTGTGTGTCCCACCAGCCGTGGGGGAGCGGCTGATAAGAAACCCAAACAAAACTTTCACTCTTCAGAGCCAGTGTTGAAGGCACAGAACATGATATCCAGCATGAAGAGAACACACAGATGAGGATACAAACATCATAACGTCACCCTGGGACACACTGCAGTGCTGAGACCCAGAGTGATGCCACCAGCCCATCCCAGGACAGCAGGATTGCTGTTGTTGGGTTGGGATTGTTGGGATCAATGGTTATTAACTGGTGATCAGTGGTGATCAATCGCCTTCTGGTGAGGGCACACCTCATGTGCTGTGTCCAGTCTGGCCCCTCAGGTTGGGAAAGACCTTGAGGGGCTGGAGCACGTCCAGAGGGGACAACGAGGCTGGAGAGGGGCTGGGGACACAAACCCTGTGAGTGAGGAAGCCCTGAGGGAGCTGGGGGTGCTCAGCCTGGAGAAAAGGAGACTCAGGGCTGCCCTCATCACTCTCACAGCTCCTGAAAGGTGCCTGTGCTCAGCTGGGGCCTGGGCTCTTTCTCCAGCAGCACTGACACAACCAGAGCACACAGCCTCGAGCTGCACCAAGGGAAATACAGGCTGGAGATTGGGAGAAAGTTTTTACAGAAAGAGTGATAAAGTTCTGGCATGGCTGCCCAGGGAGGTGGTGGAGTCCCCATCCATGGGGGTGTTTAACAAAGCCTGGATGTGGCACTGGGTGCCAGGGTTGAGTTGAGGGCTTGGGGCTGGGGTGGACTTGGTGATCTTGGAGGTCTCTTCCAACCTGGTCATTCTGGGAATTCTGAAAAGGGGGAAGATTTGATTTAATTTCCTTTTCTTCTTTTTTCCTGAACTACAGTTTTAATGTAGGAACTTTAAATTTGGTTGTTTGGTTTGTTTTTGTTTGAGTATACCAACATTTACAAGACATGCATGGCTGACATTGTAATGACTTCTTCATGCTTAATTTAAAAGTTCATTTCAGCTCCCTAAGCCAAGTCTTCCCTCCTGTCAGGTGCCAGTGGCACCTTGATCCTTTACTCCTGGAGGGAAGGACAGCTCAAACTGGCTGGTTTTTAATAGGAACTCGATAACACAAAAGAGTTTGCAACTGAGGCAGAAACTTGAATGTGGCCACAGGTCTCTTCACAGAGAGCAGCAGGCACAACTTTCCCAAGGACTTTTCCTGGGGAAGGCAGTGAGAAGCTCAGAGAAGAAGAGAAAACAATTCTCATCTCTACTTGCTGCTCCTGTTGTTTGGCACATATGGAATGTGTTATGGAGGTTGGAGATTGTTTACAGAAGGTGATGGTTGTTTGGATTGATTGGCCAGTTAGGTCAAAGCTGTGTTGTGGCTGTCTCCAGACAGCCATGGGGTTTTCTTGAGTATTTTTTTAGGATAGTTATAGTATAGTATTAGTGTAATATAAAATAGCTTAATAAAGCATTTCTTCAGCCTTCTGAAATCATGGAGTCAGCCATTCCCTACACTGGGGTTGCCCAGCATCAAGTTGCCCCTACTTGAAGATTCTCATTCACAGGGCACCCCTGCCCGGGTTGCTGGGTGTGACAGCCCCTCCAGCTGAGGACACTGCACACTTCTCTTTTCAAATTGTGTCCTTGACAATGTCAGTGAGAGGCAGGAGGAGTTAGTTACTCACTCTTCCAAACCTTGGAGGGTTTTTTGCCTGCCTGTTCTTGCACTGAGCACAGTTTATTTTCTTCCCCTGTCCTGTCAGCCTGACTTAGCTCTGTAGCACAGCTTTTCTGATAACTTCAGCCTGGATCTGGTAGAGAAGCAGTTTTTGGCAGAAGTTGTCCACAGAGACCTCTCCCTCCTGTGTTAATGACCCAGACAGCTCTGTCAGCCTTTGCAGAACCTCAGGTCATGGTTTTTTTGTCACATCTTTGCTAGCAGGAATATCCAGGTGTGTGCCTGACTAACATTAACACAGGCTGCTTCTGGTTGAAGCCATGCAGGGAAATCAGAGCTCGTGTCAGAGCACCAGGGCAAAGCTGAGCTGAGCAAAGCTGCTCTGCCTTCCTCTGGGCTTTTCAGCTGGAATTGGTGCAAGTGGCTCTTGGAAAGTGTGAGAGATGGGGGAAGAAGAGAATAATTGGCTATGCCCTATAGGCAACTTCCCTTGCAGAGGAAGAGTAGCAGGAGACAGGTTGCTAAACCCTAAAATCTCACAAATCAGCAGCCACATAAAATTTGTACATCCAGGAACTTGTAATGCAAAGGGAACTACTTTTCCTGGCTTGTTCTGACTGCATCTTGCATGCTGCACCTTCCCTTGGGATCTTTGAGAAGACGTTCCCCCCAGTCTGTAATTTCATGCACCCCTGTAATTTATGACTCAAATAGTTTTGGCTTGTGTAGCAGGAGATGCAGCAGAATCTATAAATCAAATAAAACATTACTTTGATCACACAATAGGTGAAACTTTCATTTCATAAAATGTCTTCAGTGGCTCTTGGGTGTTGTTTTTAGAAGCGTGCGGAGTGTTAAGGGGAAATGGAATTTTCTGAGAGCACCATTTGGATTTGGATTTGGCAGGAAATGATTCATTAATTGAACACCAGCTGTGTGCCCAGCCCCATTGTTGTGGGATGCATCAGAGGAGCGTGGAAGAAACACCAGAGCAAAGTCCTGGTGTAGCTCTTAGGGATATTCTCTTCCCCACTTCAGCTAGAAAGGTGCAGAGGGTTAATGTGTCTTAGGATTTGTTTATTTATTTATTCACATTCAATCTGATGGATTTAGAGGTTTCCATGATCCATGTCAGTGTCTAATCCTTTGTTGAATCAGTAGTAGAGCGATGCAGTTCTTTGTTTGCTCCAATTTAATAAACCATGGCAAAGGTTGGCGGGGGGATAACAGTTTCTGTACCTTTTTGACTTGGAGTGCTTCATCCAAAGTCTCATTAAACTAATCTGTCCTGCTCAGAGAACCTGAAGGTAACTGAGAAAATAATAATGCCTTTATTTAGTAGAAGTAGCAATTAAAACTCAGGTGTATGACAGTTTTTTTGTGGTTTTGGGCACTGTTCTGAATTTCTGAAGGAGATGCACAAATGTTTTTCTTGCTCTTGCCTATTTATCTGCTTTATAAAGTCAAGTAATGGTGAATATTACTTTGGAGAATCTTGTAAATTTGTGTGATATCTGTCCCTCTAAGTGAAGATTGTAAACTTGGAAGGTACAGCTTGAAAATTATTGGTTGTTACCAGTTGTTCTCTGTTAAATTTCTTACTAATAATTCACTTTTCTGCTTTTACTCTCTATTTGTTGCTTCTTTAGTGCGGTTCCTGCTGACCCTGACCCGCACCACTGGTCACAGATGTATTTCATGAGGTTTCTGGGGAGCCCTAGTGAATGTGCTCCTACAGACCAGCTTGGGATGATTTGGGTTAGAAAGGATCTCAAAACTCACCCAGTTCCACCCCCTGCCATGGCAGGGACACATTTCACTATCCCAGGTGCTCCCAGCCCTGTCCAGCCTGGCCTTGGGCACTGCCAGGGATGCAGGGGCAGCCCCAGCTGCTCTGGGCACCTGTGCCAGGGCCTGCCCACCCTCACAGGGCAGAGTTTCCTCCTCATATCCCATCTAAATCTCTCCTCTTTTAGTTTAAACCCCTTCTCCCTTGTGCTGTCACCATCAGCCCCTGTCAAAAGCCACTCTCCAGCTTTGTCATGAGCTCCCTTTAAGCACTGAGGCCTCAGTGAGGTGTCCCTGGAGCCTTCCCTTCTCTGCACGTGTCACACGAGTGGATTTGGGCCGGGCTTTGTGTGTTCAAGTGGATAAACAGATGCAAAACCCAGTCCTCCTCTTCTGTTTTAAACCATCAAAACTTCTGGGCACAATATTACACTAAAAAAATCATTGCTGGCTTTGTTGGAGTTTCTGGCTTTCAGATCCTGATTCATTTGGGGTTTTTTTTGGTTTAGTTTTGTCATTTGAGTAGCTCCAGCAGAGTGGTGGTTGGAGATCAGTGCTGCAAGGAGCAGAACACTTGATCCTGTCAAATACATGCATGTGTGGTTTTGAGTCCTGCTGACTCAGATCAGAGTGCTTGAGATTACATAAAGTCATATCAATAGAGTTGAAAAGACTTGAATTAAAACAGAGAAGTTGTCACTCCAAGATAAAGTAAAATAATGGTATTTTGAGATTTAGTTTTAAGTATTAACAAAGTAAGGTTGTTGGAAGTGCAAAATCACAGAGCATCACCAATATTGAAGTAATGAAAGAGGCAGAAACATTAAATCTTCCACAATTTGTTTTGATGAGGCAAGCCCTGCCTTGCTGGATCAAACTGAAATAAAGGGTGGTCTGAGAAGTGGCTCTTGAGGCTGTGAAAAAACCTTTTTCACATCTGCTTCCTTCTCTTTCCCTGTGCACCCATAAAAACTGTTCATTTATCCTACCTAAATATAAATTAGTCATTGAATAACTGACAGCAATGTTAACTATCTTTTATTGAGGGTCAATGAGTCTTTGGATGGTTTTTGTTGTGGCATTATGGGGGTGACAAAAACATCTATAAAGTCCCAGTAGTAAGGGATTACTTACCTGAAACTTCACTGCTGCAGAGATTCTCTTTGTTTTGGTTTAAACATTTAAGTTTTATCAAAGCTACAAGGTATTATTTGCATGCAGAACATCTGAACACAGAAATGATTTTGAGCCTGAGGCTTAAGGGATGTTTGTGCTTCTGTGTGAGGCTTAATGTTGCATTGAGGTTTAAGAATTGTTGTGTGTGTGACACATTCATTTATTATTGTGAGACAAAAGGAGGAATCTGAGGAAAAGAGAAGAAAGATCCCATAAGAACAATGAAGACATCCAGTTGCACAGATGTGTGAACTGTAAAGCTTAGCACTGCTAAAGATGGGATTATTGTTTCTGGAAACATGTTGCAATTATGCACTCGGCTTTGCAGACCATAAGTCCTTTCATAGCCTTTCTCATTTTGAGATGAAAACTGCTAAGCAACAGAAGAGTTTAGCTGTGCTCTAACAGGATTCCTCTGATAACCTAGAAAGGTAATTGCAAAATCAGGGTTTTTTTTTTTAAGGAATAACAATAAAACATCCTTCCAAAGCAAGATCACCACTTTCTAGATTTACTAAAGTTCTGAAATATTTTGTTCCAGCTAAATCTTTTCATTCCTATTGTTTAGATCTTCACATTTATGGTATCCCATGCAGGGATCAGTGCTGCCAGACATGTTCCTATGAACCTGTGGTTGCTCTGAAGGAGGGGAGATTCAGATATTTGAAGAAATTCTTCCCCATGAGCCCCTGGCCCAGGGTGCCCAGAGCAGCTGTGGCCGCCCCTGCATCCCTGGCAGTGCCCAAGGCCAGGCTGGAGCACCCTGGGAGAGTGGGAGGTGTCCCTGCCATGGCAGGGGGTGGAACTGGATTAATTTCAATCTCCTCCAACCCAAACCATTTTATATTTCTACCTTGGACTGGTTTTCTTGACACAGCTGGGGAAACTGGCCAGGTTAGGAATATAAACCTTCAATCCTAAATTGAACTGGAAATGAGATTCTTGTGTGGATTGTGGTGAAATCTGGAGCTGTGAGATTGAAATGTTTTCCTTTTTTCCCTTTTCTTTGGGTTAAGTTCTTACAGTTCAGGACATTTGAAATGTTGTAGAGCAGACAGAAAAGATTACCCAGTTTATTGAATCCTCTTTGATTTTTGCCATAGTAATCACTTTTACTTGAAACAAAGCAATAGCTCAAACTATGGATTATTATGCTATCATAAGAAAATGCTTGTTAAGAATGAAAGAATTATGTTATCTAAAGTAAAGCCATTTTAATATTCCATGGCTTTGCAGGCTTGAAATCTTAAGATATTGCCTTAAAATCCTCTCACATGAAATCCATAATCTTGCTGAAGAAAGGGTTCTTGTTTCAGTTCTCTCAGAAGGGATGTCCCCTTGTGCTCCTCTCCAGCCTGCACCATCCTAAGGAAAACCCTGTGGAGTGAATTATGGGATGGGCCATTCCCACCTCTGGGAGCTCACTTTTCTAAGCAGAAGAAGCTTTTGCAAAATTATGTGTGATAATAATAATAATAATAATAATAATAATCCTTAAAACTCACTCACAGGAATTAGGCACAGGAAGGACCATCCAGTGGTACAGCATCTTTTGGTAGCCTAACTACTGATTTTCACTTATTTTCCTTCACTCAGAGCCACACAAAGCACTGTAGCTCTTAGAAAGCCTAGCTTATGTTTTGTCTAAATGTGTCTTTAGGAAAATTCTTATCTCAAGCATCAAGATATGGCAGCTCCAATCCTTCCCTTTGCTGTTTGCACCAGTGGTTAATCACCCATATACTGTAAAAAATGTGTCCCTTCCTCCTAATTTGAAATTGTCTGAGAGTCTGTGGAACAGCAGCTGTGGATCTGACAGAACAGTGTTTCATGTTCTTTCCCTGAAGTGATCTAATAATATTTAACATCTGTGGACCACTCAGGCTGCCAGGATTTTAAAAGCCTGCAGTGGGAGAGTTTGCATTATGAAGGACACCCCACTTTTCTATTGCTCTCATACATGTGCATTTGATGACTTTTTTAGTCGCAGTTTTGTGGGCTTGCAGGTTTGCTGCACATTTATTGAGCTCTGCAGTATTAGTGTAAACATGTATTTGCTGTGTATCTTCATCTTCCATCCCTGGATGCATTCTGCTTTCTCTGTGCTGTCCTAGAAAAAAAAAAACAAACAAACTAGCTTGGGCAGAAATAGTAACTAGGTTTGGGCAAATGTTGCAAGTGTTTTTCAGTCCTAGAAAACTCAAAATTAAAACCTGGAGGGTGCACTCGTTTGTGCTTGAATTCAGGACTGATTTAAAAAACCCCAAACAAATGAACAAATAAAATAGAGGCTTGTACTCTGAACAAAGATTTGCAGCAGATTTGTGCTGCTTCATTTTGCTTTTCATAAATAAGAGATTTGGTGGTACAGGAAGTCAGAGCTTGCTGTTTTCTGAGACACATGGATTTGGAGGCAGGATGGAGGATTTGTGCCTGGAGGTGCCACCTTGTCTCTTCCTGGGTTTGTGAGATGTCCCAGAGAGCCTGGGAGGCAGGAGGGCTCCTGGGAGAGCAGAGTGGCTTTGGGGAAGCGCTGAGGGATGTGAGCAGTGTCTGAGCTCATCAGCACAAAACCCTGGGAGCCCCAGAGCTCTGTCAGGGCTGGGATGCTGGAGGAGAGAGCAGGGGATGAGGGCTGGGTACCTGTGCTGCTGCAAGGGCAAACGGGGCTGCTGGGTTGTGTGCTAACCAAATTAATTTCCTTTTTGTGGGGCTATGCTCTGCTCTGGCAGAACATTGATGTTGAGATGTTTGAGCACATCCAGAGGAGGCAATGAGGCTGGGGAAGGGTTGGGAACACAAGGAAAGGCTGAGGGAGCTGGGGGTGCTCAGCCTGGAGAAAAGGAGACTCAGGGCTGCCCTCATCACTCCCACAGCTCCTGAAAGGTGCCTGTGCTCAGCTGGCCCTGGGCTCTTTCTCCAGCAGCACTGACACAACCAGAGCACACAGCCTCAAGCTGCACCAAGGGAAATACAGGCTGGAGATTGGGGAAAAGTTTTTCATGGAAAGGGTGAGAAAGTTCTGGAATGGCTGCCCAGGGAGGTGGTGGAGTCCCCATCCCTGGGGGTGTTTAACAAAGCCTGGATGTGGCACTGGGTGCCAGGGTTGAGTTGAGGGCTTGGGGCTGGGTTGGACTCGATGATCTTGAAGGTCTCTCCCAACCTGGTCATTCTGGGAATTCTGTGAACATCAGATATTGGAGAGTTTGTTTTTGTGGGTGACTGTCACAGCCATCTTTTATGGAAAATCCTTTCCTTAGGATTTTTCCTCCTGAGAAGCTGAGAGGCCTCAGGAACAAAATGTAACCAATGGTTATCTGCTGCTGTGGAATGCAACAGGTGCATCTGGGGTTGGTCTCATGTGGTTGTTTCTAATTAATGGCCAATCACAGTCAGCTGGCTCGGACAAAGAGTCTGAGCCACAAGCCTTTGTTATCATTCCTTCTTTTTCTATTCTTAGCCAGCCTTCTGATGAAATCCTTTCTTCTATTCTTTTTAGCATAGTTTAATATGATATATATCATAAAATAATAAATCAAACCTTCTAAAACATGGAGTCAGATCCTCATCTCTTCTCTCATCCTGGGACCCCTGTGAACACCACCACAGGTGACAGCACAGGCTGCTTCAGAATCCCTAAGAGCTAAAAGAAAAATATTTCTTGCACTGGAAGCTGCTGAGGCTGAGCACTGTGCTCTCTATTTGCCTCTTTAAAGTCTTTTTATGTACTGGTGTGCTCACTTGGGTCTGTTGTCATAAGTGTAGGAATGATCTGAGAACTGGAAATAAGACAAGGTTCCAAGTCCTGGAATTTCACTACTTGAGAAATTCAGCATCTTTGCTACTCCTAGGATTTCCACTTGAAACTTAACTTCTCTTCTAGGGATTAACTTCTCTAGGGCTTTCATGTGAGTGGCACAATGGGGCTGGAACAAGAGGTTGTGAAAAATGTGTATTTTATGATTGGCTTTTTGCAAATATTCAAATGAATATTATGTGTGTTGTGTTAGAAAGTTATGCTGTGTTAATTCTCTTAAGTAGTGTGTTAAATATAGTTTTAGGTTATAACAAGATGTTAAAATAGAAGTTATGCTAGATAGGATACTTTTTCTAAAGAAAGGATGTGCAGTGATATAGCAGCCACAGGACACCTGAATCTTTCAGAGAAAGAGAATTTATTGCCCCACAATCAGAAGAAATGAACTTCTTCCCACCTCGAAGGTGCTGTCAGGATTCAGAGGAAGAAGCTGACACTGCCCAGACAGAATCCTGTGTTTGAATGGAATTTATGCATCATGGATGAGGTGTATGAATATGCAACAGGCTGTTGTTTTTAATGGTTAATCCTTTGTTAATGTGGGTCCTTTTTCAGGCTTATTTTGCCCAGAAAAGGTACCCAGACTGTCCATAACTCTTTGTTTTTATTGTCTCACATTGTCCTTATCCAAATTGACCAAAGTATTATTACTCTAATTATATTGCTATTTTTATAACCATTTTATTACTATTAAAATTTTCAAAATTTTAAAAATAAGTGATTGGCATTTTCACACAAGGTTACAGAGGTCCCTTCCAACCCAAACCATTCTGTGGTTCCATGAAATGCTGAGGATTTGGACTGTGTTGAGCCATCCTTGTCCAGCCAGGTGTCAAAGCTACAATCCAGCATTCATCCCTTGCCTTCTCCAGGCATTTTGGGACAAGAACAAATTGCCTGCTGGTAGAGAGACTGGGTGTAAAGTGTCTGGATTCAGCTCTTTGGTGTCCTCTAGAGTTTTTGAGCAAGTTTGATACAAATATCCATGCTGTTAAGGACATGGGGGCTATACAGGAGCTAATGCCAGTTAAAAAAGGTGTTAAGTGATTAGTTCCCACTGGTTTTCAGTAGGAGTTAGGTGCCTGGCTGCTGCTTTCTGCCTTGCTAATTGCCATCTTACAGCTTTAGGTACATTGCTACACATAAAAGTGCATCCTGTGGTGCTTATATGACAGTTTTTCACTCACACAATACGGACAATGTTCTTTCATTTCTCAGTAATGAAGAGCATGTGAAAAATTGTTAGAGTCCTGAATTGAGTGGAATCATGGGCTAAACATTTAAATGTTTAAATGCTGCTAACCCTTTGAGCAGCCCTTGATCATAAGCAGGTGCTCATAACCTCAGTTGCTTCATTTCTCAGCAACGCCTGAAAGATTTTGGTTTTTGTTTGAAAGCTGAGTCTTGTGTGAAAAAAAAAATCCAAGTTTAGTCCTTAGCTTGCCTCTGGAGCAAGGGACTATGAGCATAAAGCACAGGGGCAGAGGGATTGCAGGGAACTGCAGCTGACACAGAGGATGTTGAGAGGGGAGGGGATGCCTGAGTTAATTTCCTCGTGTTGCAGAACACTCAACAGCCTCTGTTCTGCATGGCTGCAATGCCACTGTGCTCCCAGGGGCTCTGGGAGGGATGGGATTAGAGGAGCAGTGATTAAGATTATCCTTTCCTTTTAATGCTTGTGTTGTGTCTGTGTTGGAGTAGTCACTGGGATTATCCCCATACCCTGAGATTGACTTCCTGTCCTCAGATGATGGAGTAGGAGTGTGGTTTTATGCAAACATACTGTGAGTGTTGAACAAACTCAATATTGCTTCTGAGCTCAGAGGATCTTTCTCTAGGCATTGGTGTGATATAAAACCTTCTTTTACTTTGTCTTTACATGAAAGATCTGCCTCTGGCCTTCAAATATAATATTTTAGTCCATTCCTGCTCTTGGCCTCCTGTGGAATTAGTTTTGTTCAGATTTGAAATGTTGTTTTGTTGGATACCACTCTGTAATGCATTTAGCTTCAAATTATGTTATATTAAAGTTCAGTGAAGCTGAATCTGTTTTTATTTCTCTACCAGTCAAATCAATATCCTTCATCTATTTGCCAATGAGAGGCAGAAAAAAGAGAATAGTTTATGTGGGTGGCAGTGCCTTGATTGGCACACGAGAGGAACAAACAGAAGCAGATAAATTGTTTTACATTTCTCGTATTGCTTTGTTTCCCAAGTTCCAGGGGCTTTTTTCAGTAGGGTTTTAAGCAGCTCTTAAAATGATGGAATTTCAACCTGTGAGGGACACACGCTCTGTCAGTGCAGGGTTTGTTGCCAGCTCTTCCCTAAGTGAAATCCTTGAGGACCCTGTGCTGCTGCAGGTGCTCCTTGTGCTGACACAGTTGATTTCCCCAATGACACCTGGATCCTCACTAAAAGGTTGAGTTTACTTGAAAGAATTCACAGAATCACAAGGTTGGGAGAGACCTCGAAGATCATCGAGTCCAACCCAGCCCCAAGCCCTCAACTCAACCCTGGCACCCAGTGCCACATCCAGGCCTTGTTAAACACACCCAGGCATGGGGACTCCACCACCTCCCTGGGCAGCCATTCCAGAACTTTATCACCCTTTCCATGAAAAGCTTTCTCCCAATCTCCAGCCTGTATTTCCCTTGGTGCAGCTCGAGGCTGTGTGCTCTGGTTGTGTCAGTGCTGCTGGAGAAAGAGCCCAGGGCCAGCTGAGCACAGGCACCTTTCAGGAGCTGTGAGAGTGATGAGGGCAGCCCTGAGTCTCCTTTTCTCCAGGCTGAGCACCCCCAGCTCCCTCAGGGCTTCCTCACTCACAGGGTTTGTGTTCCCAGCCCCTCTCCAGCCTCATTTCCCCCTCTGGATGTGCTCAAGCATGGATGAAAAGCATGAAAAACACAAATATGGCCAACTGCTTAAACCCATTCCTGCCTAGAAGAAAGGCTGAGAAAGCCTCTTTCATTCTTAAAATGACAGAGTTGTAGCATTTTGTTATTGCTCTTTTTGAGTGAGCTAAAGCTGAAATTCCACTTCAAGAGGCTGTGACCAGAGAGCAGAAATGAGAGAAAGCTGTACCAGGAGCAGTGGCTGCAGCCATGGCACTCAGTGCAAGGATTAGTGCAGGTTAAGGATTTCAGGAACGTGCCCATGGTGCCCTGATTCTGCTGCTGCCAGGGTCAGTGGGGAAAGACTCCCTGGCACCACTGAGAGCCAGTGTGAGCTGATGAGAGCACTCTGAAAACTCCAGCCATGCAAAAACTGCTGGCTGCTCTTGGGCCCTGACATCTCCAAAGTCAGATGACATCTGACATCTCTTGTGCTCCAGCAGCTCTGGAGTGCCTTGGTCTTTTGTTGTGTTTTCTGGGACCCCCGTCATTGGGAGGAATGATGAATCTGACTCCATGTTCTCAGAAGGCTGATTTATTATTTTATGATCTATATTATATTAAAGAATACTGTACTAAACTATACTAAAGAATACAGAAAGGATACAGACAGAAGGCTAAAAGAGAATAATGAAAACCCTGTGACTCTCTCTTCAGAGTCCAACACAGTTTGTCTCCAATTGGCCAATAAGTCAAAATAATTCTCAGCAGAATCCAATGAAACAATCACCTGTTGGTAAACAATGTCCAAACCACATTCCAAAGCAGCAAAACACAGGAGAAGCAAATTAGATAATTATTGTTTTCCTTTTTCTCAGCTTCCCAGAAGAAGAATCCTGGGCAAGGGGATTTTTTCAGAAAAGATGATGGTGACGTATCTTAAATTTTAATTTAACATTTCAGTTTCTAATGATGCATGTAAAACTGGCAAGCAGGATGTAGCCATATTTTGCTTTTTTTTCCTGGTTATTTTCCCAGGTAAGGTTCTCAATGGATGATAATTCCATTTAAATCTTAATGCAGGGCTTTATTCTTAGAGCTGAGCTTCTTAGAGCTGAGTTTTTAGTGCTAAGCCTGCAATGTTTAAGCTATAAACACTTATTTCAGCAGGTTTACAGATGGATGTGGATATGGGTTCTTGCTTTTCTGTATGTTTCTGTCACTGGGTGAATCGAGTGTTATTTTCATTAGATTTGGCTGTTACTTTTGATTTGTCTGTGTGCATTTGAATTGAAATTGGGAAAAAATGGTGTTTCAGGATGATTAAATACATAAAGCAGTTAAACTTACTGTCTGCAGAAGGAGAAAATAAGCTTATAAGATTTTTTTTTTTACATTAAAATTGATTTACTAAAGTAACTTGGTAGATATAAAGTTGAAATGGATGCAATACGAGCCATGCAAAAACTTTCATTTACTTGCCTTGAGTGTGACTGAGAAGCAGTGGGGATGTTTCTGGCTCTGTGGGTGGGAGAAGGTCAAGAATGAGCAGGGAGATGAGGGTTCCTGTGCTGGGCACAGTCCTGCCCTGCCTGGTGCAGGTCATTTCCCTGGGTTCAGGAGCTTCATCCTGCTCTGGGATCAAGGGCTGTTTTCCTTTCCAATTCTCTCTCAAGTCAGTAAGCTTTTTCCCAGCAAACCATAATACCTTGCTAGTCCTCTCTAAAATGTTCTTTTGGGTGAATGCACACTCCAGATTTTTCCTTAATTCCGACATTTTCACTCTGCTGGCCTCCTGATCACCGCAAATCCTCTTTATCCTGGCGAATTGTGAATATGGAAAACTTCTTTTAAATAATGCTCCCTATGAGCAGGAGATAATTATGTTTATCTATGTCGTGCAAGCCCAGCTTTCACACCACATTAAATCTGAGAAGTCAAGCATTTAGAAAAGAGCAGCAGCACAGCTGAGCAGCAAATCTATGGGCTGTTATCACCACTCGAGAAGGATGCTCCTGCCAGCTCTCCCTCTTCCTTGCTGCTTCCTGTGATTTTGGTCAGCAGAATTCCTCCAAGGGTGGGATGAAAACTGAAAACTCTCTTTTCCAGCAGGAGCAAAGCTGGCTTCCTTTACTGCAGTATCTGGACTCTTCTCTTTGTTTGGATTCACCTGTTGGGGCTTTTTGAGAGCCAGGGAGTGGGGCTTGCTTACACTTTGCTTTCCAAACCTGTATTTCTGTCTGACTCTGTGAAAATTCCACATTTTTTTTTGTTCTGGGTAAACACAGACTTTCATCAGGCCTTCAAATAAAGCAGAAATTATCTATTGGTGAACTTCGCTACTGATCAGGAACAAAATTTATGTGCTTTTTTATTAACACAAGGCTTAAGATTGCAGCTGCCACGCCATAAATTTGAAGTAAGGCTGCTGAAGTGGATTATTTTATACTTTGTGAAACAGCATAGAATGCAAACACTTAACAAGATTGGACCCAGCAGACACATCAGGCAGCAGCTTTACAGAGCTGGCAGGCACACACTGGGATAAAAATGAACATGGAAAGGCCTGATCTGCTTTTGAGGTACATAAACCAGTACTGATCCCCAAAATAGGTACCTTCAAGTGTTGGGATGAGCATCCAGACAGGTGTAGCTGTGCCTGATGAAGAACTTTCCATGATAAATATGTGTTTGATAGCTCAGCTCACTTCTGCTCCAGAAATCAATCATGAGGTTTTTACTCAGCCCTTTTGGTGACTTCCTGCTCCTTAGTGAGCAAGGTAGCTCTGCTCTCAGCCAGGGCTGTAACTCTGGATAAGAATCCTCTCTAACAGTGGTTGGTTTCTGCCTGTTCCTTGTGGTGATGATTCAGAAAGGTAAAATTTGTGGTGTGTGATACAAACACAGTCAAGAGCATCTGTGCCCCAAAGTGGAACTGAGTTCTGTGAATTCTGTGAAAACTGTGAATTCTGATGGTGTGCAGAAGGATATTGTGGAGCAGGGCTGCTTTTGTGCTGTCTTGAAGGGGGGAATGTGGGGATTGAGGCATTCTGTTGGTGTCAGCAGGTCAAGTTTGTCCTGTTCTCTGCACAGATGTAAAATCACTGCTTAAAAAAACCCAAAAAACAATTAAAAATGAAGGCACTTGGATTTGTGGTGCTGTAACAAAGTAGAGCATTCCTCTCTCCATTCTGTGCACTGACCAGATAGAGGCTCAAACAATTTAAATATTGAAATTGTATTACTTTTTTCAAGATGCTCATTTGCTAAAAACTAACAAGGAAGATATGGGAAGGGGCTCCTGCCTTTCCATGCATCTCCAGGGGAGAGAATCCATCTTTATGTGCAAGGAGAGCACTGACCAGCTCAGCTGGAGGCTTGGGAGCTCAGTGGAATGTGCCCCTTTCCAAAAGGCTTCCTCTGGACTGGCAGCACTATTGTAACTCATCCTCCTGAAGTCCAAGGCTGAGAGCTGCTGCTGTTTCTGAGATATTTTTGAAATCTTGCCTCACATTTTGATTTGATCTGATGCACTTAGTTCCATTTTCTCATGCAGTGCATTATCAAGGAATAAAGCAGAGTTTGCATTTTGTTCTTTGTCTGCTCTGGGGTTTATTGGAATTCATAATCTAAATTGTGTATTAAAAATAATGGTAAATGTTGATACAGCATCTTCCCTTTTTAATTTCCTGCCTTTTCCCAGGACCTCAGCATCAATTGTTTTTTTTTCAAGCACTGCCACAGCAGCCCTGACCCGAAGACCATTCCAAATGATGTTCCCTCTGTTCTGCCAAGTCAATATTTTCTGTCTGCTGTTCTGTAAATACCTCATGTTATTAAGTCCCTGTCCTTTATTACATCTCACTGTGGCCTCCCTCCTGGGGCAGGACAAATATTTGCCTCCTTGGAAATGGAGACAGAGTCAAACACACAGAAGGATCTGAGGAAGGGATACAAAGTGGTTTTTCCTTGTGCCTAATTAAGCTGACTATTTGGATGTGTGTTTCAAAGCAGTGTAATTGGCCACATCACCCTGCACAACATCAGTTTCTCTGTAATTGTGCAGCTCATCCCTGTCCTCTTTGGCAGGGTGTTTTTTCTGTGTCTGCTCACTGATGTGCATTTTTCCTTGTGGCTGAGTGGTTTAGGTGTGTGGCAGCATTTGGGCTCAGCTTTTGAGAACATGTGTGTTCATGGGGCATTTCCAGGCTGTATTCCTGCCCTGAGGATGGACACTGTGGGGATCAGCCCAGGCCAGGTCTTGTATTTTCAGGGAGCAGGAGACAGCAGAAAACAGTGCAGACACAGCTGGGCAGTGAAAATGTAGTGAAATTACTTCTCCCCATGTCCTTGTTCTGCAGCCTCACCTCTGCTTCCCAACATGGAATAAATAGGAAGAAATTAAGTATTTGATTTCCTTAAAATGCCAATGCTGTTAAAGTCTCAGCTCTAAGATCAGAGGACACTCGAGTGGGTTCTGCCATTTTAAGTGGCTCTGTCACCAGGATGCTGAGAACAAACCTTCATTGTCACTCAGCAGTGATGGGATCAGGCACAGCTTCCGTGGTGCAACCGACCTGAGCATCTCAGAGCTCACTCCCTGTGAACCACTGTGTGTTTTATGTGTCTTGGGTGTGTGACAGATTTCTCTGCTGCTCTGCCCAAGTCCAGGTGTCCTCCTGGGGATTTGTTCTGTGTTTGCCTTGGTCACAATGTCTGCTCCTTTCTTTTAACTGAGGGGGTCAGAGATGGTCTTTGCCTTCCTCTGCCTTCCTTCAGAGGACACAGTCTCAAGCTACGTCAGGGAAGGTGTAGGTTGGATATTAGGAAGAAATTTTTCACTGAAAGAATAACAAAGCACTGGAATGCTCTTCCCAGGGAGGTGGTAGAATCACCATCTCTGGGTGTGTTTAAAAAAACACTGGCCATGACACTGGGTGCTATAGTCTAGGTGAGGTGTTAGGGCACAGGCTGGACTCAATGATCTTAGAGGTCTCTTCCAACCCCATTATTCTGTGATTCTGTGATTCACTTATTTTCTGTGCACTCCAAAGAGAGAGCAAGGGAGGAAAATGCTAATTTACAAACTTTTCAACTGAGTTTGAAACTAGCTCCAAAGTTCAAGATGCAATATTTAACAATTAGCAACAGATACTGTGGAGCACCTTCTTTCAGAGTAGCTTTGCTGCTGAAGATGTGTTGGGCAATGAATTGTTTGGTCCCCTGATTCCAGTGCACAGATAAGGGGATTAAAGTTGAATATGGACTTATGGCTATTCTTTAAAGCTTGGTATATCTAAAGCTGGTTCAAAAGGAATTATTAATGTCTATGTTGAGTGGGTGGACTGACCTTTTTCTTTTTTTTTTTTAAACATAATTCCTATTACACCCTTTGAAAACCTCAATATAACTCAAAGAGTGCAAGACCAAGTATTTCCTTTGGGCAGGCACTAAGGCTCCCCACTCATGCTGGTTGGAGCTGTCAGCTGCCAAGAGTGGAAAAGACTTCAGGCATTAGGTAAATGCTTTCATATTATTTGATGTGTGGAACATCAGCTGAGAGAAATTTGTATATGAATAAAGTTTTACCTTCTGGTTCTGGTGTAGTTTGGGGGTTTCAGAACTTGAACTGGGTTTTTTCCTGTATTTATCAGCTGTTTTTCTGTATTTCTCAAACATTGATAAGTTTGGTTTGAGTGTGTTTGCTTTGCTGTTTGCTTTGCAGCTCTCCAGGTCACCAGTCTGAACCTTTTGGCAGCATCCTGGAGCAGATGTGTGTAACTAAAGCCATCCAGGATTTCCCTGTGTCTGCTGACACAGGGCTGGGTCAGGCCACTGGCTTAGAAAGGGAAAATGATTTTTCACTCAGCACTTATCACTTCCTTTGGGTGATTTTTTGAAAGTGGCTGACAGAGCACCCATGACAAAGTCCCACTGTTCATGGGGCGGTCAAGAGAGAGTTTGTGTGGCATGGAGTCAGTGTGGAGAGAAAAGAGCTGCAGGGGGTTCTGCTGTGCCTTTGTGTTCTGTGGAGAAGAGTCTGGCAAAGGAGAGGTGGATGGGGAGGAACATTAGTGAATAAAATGTCACCTGTGACAGTCAGCATTGTCTTCCTGCACTCTGTGGCAGAGAACTCTCAGCAGTGTGGTGTGGATGGCAGCTCCCCTGTTAAGTGGGCAAGGGAACAGGGGGTTTGTTCCAGCTTTTTAATTATACACAGGACACAAAAATGTTGTATTCTCACCACTAACTAAAGAACTTGGTTTTTTTTTAAAGTTCCTTGTTCTTTCTCAAGTGAGATTTTACACATCAGCAACTTGTATGTCAATTTTCATACCTCTCATATTTGAATTACAATCATGTCTCTCTTTCCTGGACCCGTTCTTGCAGGAGCAATTTATTACAAACTACTTGAATTTGATATTCTGTGAGTTTAAAACTCAGAAGACACTGTGCATTTCTGTGAGTTATCCATCCTATTTACAGTCACTATCACTCACTATTTTTCCCTCGCTTCAGTGCTGAGCATCAGCTGCAAATCTGAACTCCAGCAAGAGCCTTCTCCATCCTGAGCCTGTGGGAGCTGTTCTTGGGCAGCTCCTCAGTGCTGAATTTGAATTTACTCGAGCAATGGGGCTCCTAAACTTTTATCTTAGTGGTGTTACCTTAAAATATGCCCTGTTCACTTTCTTAAGCTCTCTGTCTCTTTCCTGGTAGTTATACACAAACCAAAACACTGTTTTGGGTATAATGTGCTCCAAGATGAAGATGAAAAACTAAAATTCAAGTAACAGATTCCAAATTTTGGCTGAATTCTCTGCTGGAAACACAGCACTGACAGAGCTGGGTGAGACCCCACAACTGCTGACACTCTGCTCATTATCCCAGAGGGCTCAATGAGCGTGCAGGTAATTAATGGCAGCAGAGTGGCTCTGCTCTGGTTTACACTGATGTCACTGAGCTAAACACCGTGCCCTTGACCATAGTTGAAGTCTGGCAAATTGAGAACTTTTCTTGCAGAGTGTTGTTGTAACACTTAAAGCAAAATCATAAATTTTTCTTGCCCCTGCTGCTCTTGCTGCCCTGTCCTTTCAGGTTTCTCAGGAGCCTGAGGGGGCCCCTTTCATCTCCTAATTGAGGTAAAGGGGGATATTTTTCTGCTGAATTCTGGTTTTGCTTGCTTAAAAGCTCTTCCTTCAGGCAAGAGGCTGTGCAGCACTCCATTAATGCCAAGTGGCAGGGGTTTTCCTCCCCCTTCACTTGGGAGAAAATCACAGAAAAAGGGAAATGAGCAACTTCTGTACAACTCTAGAAGTGAAAGATAACTTTTCCATTTTCATCTAAGCCCAGTATGCATGCAGGAATATAAAAAAGTTGGGTTTTTTTGTCTAAGTTACAGAGAATTCCAGGGAATTCTGGAGCTGGATTCATTCCCATGGAGTGGATTTTGTGGTGCCCTCACTGTCCATCTTCTCTCTGCTGCTGTCCCAGGGTGTCAGCAGAGAAACTCAGCAGTTTTAGCTGTTCCCAGGAGATAACTCTAGTTTTCCTTTAAAAAGACAAAACACTTTGGGTTTTTTTGGTTTTTTTTGTTTATTTTTTTTCCCTAAAACTCTAGAGCACTGCACACTTTAACTTACAGAAAGTAATTTAAAGTCTGCAGTAATTTCTTTACAGAAATTACTTCCTTAAACTAAAATTAATTGAAATCCATGAATTTTTCAGAACTTGGGGAAGTCATAGTGCACAAATAAATCAACAACCCCGAGCTGAGAGAGTTGGGCTGACAGGAGCTGGCTGTCTGCAGAATTTTTGGGTTCTGGTCTTTTTTGAATGGAATCATTTAGCCTTGCACATGTTCCCTGCCAAATCTCTTTTTATTGCTTTAGAAAAGTGGGGAAGATTTCTTCCAGTGGTGTAGATGGGGAAATAGTGTTGCAAAATTACTTGTTTAAAATTGTAAGGGACTGATTTACAGGCAATTAAAAATGTGAGCATTTAAAAATTCATTGACCTTGGCTTAGATTTCCAGAAATCAAGTCCAATCTGAAGGGGTGTCAGGCATCCTGCCTTGGGCTTTGTTGCAAATGCTGTTGTTGTTGTCAGTGAATTTTGCAGCAGGTTGAAAGGGTTGTGTGATATAATACCTTGAATTTTCATTAGTTTTGCTTTTCAAAACGTATTCTGGAGATGCACAAATGTTTTGTGCCTGTCTAGAAAGGAATTTTTATATGCAATATCTTCCTGGAAGTTATCTCAAGTAACATTTGTATTAGGAAACAGCTTGGGTTTGCAGTGTTGGTTCTGAGAGGAATTTTGTACAGAGCAGGCCTTGGACATTTATTGGAACTTCGTGCTGTTACCTAAATGAGGGAGGAAAAAAAGCCCAGGATTTTTCTTCCATAGATGACAGTGGGATTTTTCAAGCTCCTAACAATAAAAAGATCTTAGCACTCTGATCCCTTCTTATAACAGTGGTGTCCTAACCAAACAGAAGATTTCCACTTGTGTGCTGCAGATATTTGTATTCACTTTTATTGCCTGTTCATCATCTTCAGATCCTGTTCCAGCCTCAGTACAAGAACTTTGAGGAAAAGTAATTTTTTGATCTACAAGTGTCCTTCCACATCCCTGTTTACCTCCCTGTGCTCTTTGTGTTCACCAAGCCTCCTCTTTTCCCTGGTTCTCCTTTCCAAGCTAATTTCTTCTGTGCTTTTTTTTTTAGTGTGCATTTGATCAATTAACTCATCTGGAATGAAAATACAATTCAGTGATCTTTAATTTTTGTGTCTTGTAATGCGCAAAAAATCCATCAGAGAGAATGCAACATCTGTGCAGCTCTTTTTAACAGCTATTTGCCACTCTGGTAATGTGGGAACAAAAGGACATCCAAGAAATTTGGAAGGTAATGTATTTAAAACTGAATAAAAAGAAGAACATATTTCACTTGTGCCACTCTGTCTCGAGGCATTTCAGGAAAATAACTGAGCTGGCTTGGCAAAAGATGAGACGTTTACTTGAAAATCCACAGCTAAATTATGTAGGATGAAGTTTTAGAAGAGAGCTCAAGCTGCCTGCTTTAAGACATGAGTCAAGCACTCATGGCCTGGGGTTAGGCACTGCCTTCCTCCCCAGGAGCCTTGTTACTGCCTGTAATGATCTTTTCTGCTGCTTTTCTGCACCTTCTGTCAGAGCTCGAGCCCTGGACAAGCTGCTTTGCTTGTTCCAGCCCAAGATGTTCCTCTTCCTTTAGTTTACCTCAGTGCTCCAATGAATTGCCCATAAAGCTGGTCAGGCTTTTCCTGGCTGGGTGCTGTGAGTGATTGAGGAGCTGCAGGAATGGTGTGGCAGGGCTGGGCTCTGCTCTGCTCTGGGCTTACACCTCGTGCATAGCAAAGAGCTGAGTGCAGCCATGGGTATCCAAGCAGCATTGCCCAAACAGAACTTGAAATAAATAATTATTTAAAATTGTTTTTTAAATTATTTTAAATAATTTAAAAATAATTATTTAAAGTTCTTTTTAAAATTATTTAAAATAATAGAAAAATAATTTTTAAATTATTTAAAAAAATTTTAAAAATAATTTTCTTCCCCTCTTCCCTCAGTGTTTTCCCCTGTGCTGGTTTTGAGGGGTGGCACAGGGCTCGCTCCCCCTGCCCCTTGTGCCTGGCCTGGCTGCTGCACTGAAGGCAGGCCAGGCTGTGACAGGGAGGGAGGTTTTCAGCTCAGAGCCCTCAGAAATACCAGAGCAAACCACTGGGAAGGGATTTAGGTTGGGAGTAAATGACACAAAGCCCTGTGTTGGTTTAACACGTGTGGGGGGAAACCTAAACAATCAATCTCTCTGTGATGACAATTGAATATTTCTTCCTTTTGCTTTACTATGGTATTTCTGTTTCTATGGCAACCAGGGGTTTTTCTAGGCTGGCAAACTCTCCCACAGCAAATCCAAGGAAACAGGTGTTGGGCAAAGCTTTTAGATTTGCCAGCTGAAGTCCCCAGAGGAGGATTTGGCCCCAGGTCTGCAGGGTGCTGCTTGCCAGGGATGCTGCGCCACTGCACCCCTCAGGTCAGTGCAGCTCACAGTGTGCTCTGGTTTTAGGCTGAAGGTGGAAATTACATCATCAGGACTCCACTTTTAGGGTATAAGGCAGCCAGATAGAAAGGGTCAGAAAGCCCTGGCTTGTTTCATTCACAAAATCTTGAGGTGGCTGGCCAGGGTCTCTGTACAAATCACCAACAGGACAGGACTGCTGGAACGTGCCTTGAGCTGTTTTATTTTTCAGCATCACTCTCATTCCATGGTTATGACAATGGGAAGATGCCACCAGCTCACATCCCAGGCAGCAGACCCAGAACATAATGTTACATCTCACTTTATAAGTTTTCTGACCAATCCCACAAAGCAAAAGCACATTGACAGTAGTTCTATCCAAGCACCATAAGCACAGGTACCTTTGGTTAAACAATGCTTGCTTATTTCAAATACAATACCTGCTTGTAAGCCTTAAAGCACAATGCACAGAGCTCCATTATTAAGCTTTAAACTCCCTAATATCTCTCTAGATAAACTTTTCTGTAGCTTAGAGAGTTATTCTAGACAAGTGTTAATACACAGATCATTGTTCTATTTGTCCTTACTTTTCTACTTACATAATTTTTCTGCTGACCAATCTCATGGCTGCTGCTTGGCTCTAATCACAGTTCTGCTGTCTCTGAGGCTGCCTTTTGCAGCTTTCCCAAAACCCTCTGATTTTGTGGATTCCCACAGTGTTGTGGTATTTTAAGAAGCTGCTGTTTCTCATTCAGATTAAATGTGGTCACTGTAGTTACAAGTTCAGTCACCTTGTCACCCTGTGCCCAGGTGAAGCATTGATGCACATTGTTCCTAATAAGCTGCATGAACTAACACATTATCTTTGGTTCCTAAGGAGTGCAAAAACTTGGTTTAATAAATTAGATCCAGAAATTGCCTCTGGAATCAACAGTCTGGGCGAGTAAAGTCAGAACTATCTCAGTCCCTTTCTGCATATTCTCTGCTAAGAAAGACCAAGGAATGTAAGCTTTCCTTAGCCTTGTTTCTGCAGGCAGTGAGATCTTGTACCAGGGGAAGGAGAATTGTAAAATCAGGCCTGTGAACTTGTATGTCCAAAGGACTTTGAGGTTTCTTTGTCTCTGTCACACATTGCTAAGGAGCTATATTGTATTTATGCTATGATTCCATTTTTCTGCTCTCCACACGATTTCCCTACTGCTGGATGTGTTGCTGGAGGAGGGGAACTGGGTGAAAGAAATGTTCTTTTTCTTAGTGTGTCTCTGTTGCATTAACAGCAAGAAGTGAGGTGTAAAATAGTCACTAAAGAAAAGGTTGGTTTGGTACAACATGATACACTTTTCTTGTTGATGAAAGAAGGGAGGATAAAACAACCAGGGATTGCAAATGATTTGTTTTCCTCCCAGCAGAACAGTCAGTAACAGGAAGGTGTGAGCTATAAAGCATGAACTGGTGTATGTTACATTCAGTAAAAGCAGACTTGCCTCCCTCCAGGTGCTGTCCCCTGTAAAGTGTCGTGGGAGAGACAGGTGAAATTAAGAAATATTTGTTTTTAGTGAGGCAAATGAATTGCTAGTGTGGCCAAATCTCTGTAGGCTTAGTCTGGAAGTGCCACTGGATATCAGGCAGCTGAGGCAGGACTGAAAATGCTCTGAACAGCCCTAAGTGGAGAATTTGTACATAGCTGTGTCAGCTCCTAGGCAGGCTCTGGAGGCAGAGGCCAAGACTTGGAGGAGACAAAAGGCAGAAATTGGAGCTTTAAGGTGTTTGGTAGCAGCTTAGATGTGAATGTTCTGTGCTCATATCTCATGGAAAGAAGAAGGCAAATCTCAAACTACCCAAGGATGAATGTGCTTTACAAGCAAATGTAGTGGGGTTTTTATGGAAGCCCTTGTGGAAAGTCTTTCTCTCTCAGCAAGGTTGAAATTATGAATAGTTTGTACTTCCTGTGGATCCCTTTAAAAAAGTCCATCAGTCTGGTCACCATGGTGTGGGAGCAGGGTTAATTTCTGCTGGGCTGGGTGAAATCCCCATCAGAGCTCTTTGGAGCAGGGATGGTTTGATTGTGACCCTTGTGGCTGCTGTCACTCTGCCCATGCCCTTGGGACAAGGATGGGAGCTGAGGGGCTGGAACAAGGCCTGAGCTGAGCCCATGTGCTGATTGGCAGAGCAGTAGGGGCTGTGGTTCCTCTCTGCTGAGTAGAAAAGAGATTGATGCATGTTCTGTGCTGGGTATTTGCATTCCTCATGTTGTCAAAAATTTAAAGAAATGCTCTTTTCTGCCTGTGCCCTGCAGAGATTAGAAAGTCCCAACATTTACCCAATCTGAGCACTCAGAGTTGCAGGAGGATCCAGTGCTTGGTTTTGGTGGCAAAACCTGGAGCTAATACAATCATAGAATTTTGTAGGAAAATGTCAGAACCCAGCACGTTCCTCTGGCTGCCCTGGAGGATTCAAGACCCTGGCAGAGGGCTCAGAGACCTTGGCATGGAGTCAAAGACACCCATGCCTTCGATTTTAACCCATGGAAACAATTCCCAACTTTGTGTGAGGATTTACAAGCCACAAGAGTTTGAGTAGAATGACAGTGAATTTGTCACAGGGTGAAACTGTAGAATTCTGGGGATTTAGAATGGGGGTTCAAGAGGCAAGATGGAGGAATCTGGGCATGTCCTGTCCTTCTTCTTCTTCTTGTCCTCCATCTTCTGCTGTGATGGTGGCACTTCTGGATTGGTTTAGAGTAGAGACAGACTGTCTAACATAGGTGAAAGGTATTCAAAAATTATTGTAAATAAAGTACAGGTAGTTCTTAGTATAAAAAGTTAACAGCACCCCAAGGGCAGGGACTGTGCCACAACCCAACCTGCTGGACAGATCTCAGCAGCTCAGAGAAAGAATGGAATAGATAAGAAAAGATAAACAACCTTGAAAAGCAGAACCGACGAATCTCGACTTCTTCGGTTGTGGGGCTGGGAAAAAAGAGACTTTGTGATACCTCAGGGTCATCTCAACCACAGAAATCTGAGAGGAAAAAACCTCTTAAGATCCTCAAGTCCAGCCATTGACCAGGCAGTGCCAAGGCCATGACTTGTGGCATTTAGCCCCTGTGTGGGGAGGCCCTGGGGGTGGTACTGACTAGCACTGCTGAAACATTCCTGAGTGACTGGAAAATGAAAGCTGAGGGTTCAGCAGGGCAGTTTCTTTGACAGAAAAAATTTTGGTGCTGGAGATCCTGTACCTATTGGTCCTGTGACCTGACTGTCCTTTAGGTGAGAGTCCTACTGCTGTGGGTACTCCACCTTAGGAAAGCACTTCCAGGTGCTTCCAAAGCTTTCAGCATCATGCTAGGCTGCAGTTTGCTGTGTAGCTCTGATCTTTCATTAGCAATTTGGCTCATTCTTGGGGAATGGATGTTTTCACAAAGTGTTAAATAAAGGGGGCATCTCTAAAATGAGACAGTTTAGAAGCATGTCTGATGAGACAGTGACAAAACCCTCACTGGAGTCTCAATATCTAACTTCTGTTATTCCTTTATCCAGTCTGTTCATGGCTGGGAAAAAAAAATTTGATTGTTCCATGACAATTGTTGGCTGTTACTCATTTCCTTGTCATCCCAACAGATTTGTCTGTAAGGATGTGCTATTGCTCTGGTGAGGAATTTTAAGTTAAGCCAAAGTGGACTGGAATTAGCATGTTTTTGGACTGGAATTAGCATGTTTTTGGACTGGAATTAGCATGTTTTTTGACAGGTACTATGTTGACCTATGTACTTATTCTAGATTCTCATCAACCCTCTAAGTTTTATTGAAAAGAAACAATGAAACACCAGCTGTGAGAGTTTTATCCTGCCAAGTTACAGGTATCTGATATTTATAGAAATATGTAGATTGTTCAGGTATCTTCCCCCATGTGTTATCTGTTATCACAATAGTGTTTTCTTAGTGGTTTCTGTGGTGCTGCTTCTTTAATGTAGTCCAGGGGTTTCTTGACAGGTTTTATGATATTGTTTTAGCTATTTCTGTGCCACTGGCCTGATCTCCATCTGCTCCTGATGGGAGCTCACTGAAGGAATATTGTCCATTTTCATTGTGTTCAGTCTTCCTGCTTGCACGTGAAGTTGTTGAAGAAATTGTCATTCAGTTCCTTTAGTTTCTCAGTGCTGTGCCATGAAAGCTTGCTTTAAAGAACTGCAAGCTTTCCTCATCTTTCCATGGCTGTTAAAGTTGCCCAGAAGATGGAATAATTTTTGCTAAGCTGTGAATGCTCCAGATGATGGGTGATAACAACATTAGGCAATGAATTTTGGGGAAACTTTCCTCCTGCAGGTGAAATTCTGTCGCCACTTGCCCTCCAAAGAATAAATCTCAAACAGCACCAGAGTACAGAGCTGGTTCCTGATGGTGTGGTGTGTCTGCCTGTGAGCTAAAATAAGGGAATTTAGCTTTAGGGAGGTGTAAGTGAGGCTGGAATGACTGATGGACTTGGTCACCATTATCCAGAGCTGGATTTCCAAAATGGAACTGAGGGATTCAACGCAGTACAAATGAGAGAAAATGCCCTGCAAATAGTGGGGGGGTTGGAAATACCTCTCCTGTTTCAGCACTGGCAGAGGTCTAATGAATAAACATTTCTCTCCTTCTGATTGAAGTTTAATTTTCTTGGGCTCCTTCCAGAAGGAGCTTGTGCCTTCTGATTCTGGCTCTCTCCACCTCATCATCTCAGGAGAGGGAGCAGCTAATTAAATTTCATGTTCCCACCTAGGAACAACCTCTGCTTTTGGCTGCCACTTCACAAAACCACAGCGAGAGGGTGAGGGGGAGATGAGAGAAAATAGCAATTCAGGAAGATGTTCCAACTTCACAAAAAGCAGGGAAGAAATGGGAACACCTTATTTTCCTCTAATTATTGCTGCAGTGCTTAATGCCTCACTTTTCTGGGGGGCATGCAGCAAGCTCTGGGGTACTTGGGGCTTTGATTTCAGGTTAAAGATGAACATCCTTATTCTCAGGAGTGTAGAGCTCTCTGTGCCTTCTCAAGGCAGAGATGGGATAGATGCAGGAAATTTAGAGCTAAAGGTGGAACACTTCAGACTGCTTGAGGAGATGGAAGGTATTCAGCTCTATTTTCACCTTTTCCTTCACATAATGGTCCCAGTGTGCTCTTTGATCCTCTGGCAGCTGGGAAGTGAAGCCATTGCTGCCTGTTAAAAGTGACATCTTGGTGGCATTACAGGAAATTCATTTCAGTTCTTGGCGGAGAAATAATGAACAGTGAGTTTAGGGAAAACCTGAGTAATAAGAGACCTTAAGCAATGTGGGTTTTTAAAGCTGTGTTATGTACCTTTAATCTTTCTGAAGATTATAGGGTGACAGGATTTTCTGGAAATGGGCAGGCTTGTTAAAACAGTGTGTGGAGATCAGCTGTGAAATAACTACTTTTATCATAACCCCTCAAAGACATCTCTCTTCGTGCAGTTGGGAGATAAGCGTAGGTTGTACCTGGGAAGTTATAATAAATGCTAATTGTGTTTAAGAACTACTTCTAAAACTGCTGCTTTTTCTATTTCATGGGAGGAAAGAAGGGGAAGAGGGTAGGATGGTGACTCCTTTGAACAGTGACTGAGCTAATTGACAAAACATGTTATTAGACTCTGTGTGTAAAAATATTTTTCTGTGCTTTGTAATAGATTCCTCGAGTTTACAGGAATGCTCTTTGTTTAGAACAGCTATGGTTACAGTAGAACCTGCCTTACCCACCCACATGGTTGAAAACACAAATACACTCCAGCGAGGAAAGTGCCACCATTCTTCATTTCTAGCTGCTTTCACAATACCTGCTGAGGTACACGTTCCCTCTGCTTGCAGCAGGCACCAAACCCCAAATGTGGCTCCTGCTGCCACCCCATATGCACAATTTTCACAGGTCTGCAGTGAGTGACATTGTTCTGGCAGGGGGCTGAGATGTTTGCTCACAAGTGACAGTGCAGCTTTGTAGATCTCTCGTGGTGCCATCTCAGAATTTTCCTGCTTTTTAATTTGGTTCTGGGCAGCAAACATGAGTCTTTTGGCTGACCAGTTGAGGTCTGCTGCCTGTGAAGCTTTGTCCTCTCTCTGGTTGTTGTGAAACCACCAGTCATTTGTTTTTAGAATTTTTAAAGTTTAATAGTAATAAAATGGTTATAGAAAGAGTAATATACTTAGAGTAATAATAATTTGGACAATTAGGATTTAGGACAACGTGAGACAATAAAAACAAAGAGTTATGGACAGTCCTGGTACCTCTTTCTGGGTAAAATAAGCCCGAAAAAGGACCCACATTAACAGAGGATTAACCCTTAAAAACAACAGCCTGTTGCATATTCATACACCTCATCCATGATGCATAAATTCCATTCAAACACAGGATTCTGTCTGGTCTGTGTCAGCTTCTTCCTCTGAATCCTGACAGCATCTTCAGGGCTGAGTGAGGCAAGAAGTTCATTTCTTCTGATTGTGGGGCAATAAATTCTCTTTCTCTGAAAGATTCAGGTGTCCTGTGGCTGCTGTTTCAGTGCAAGTCCTTTCTTTAGAAAAGAAGTATCCTACATAGCATAGTTTCTATTTTAACCTTATGTTATAACCTAAAACTATATTTAAGACACTACTTAAGAGAATTAACACAGCATAACTTTATAACATAACACACATAATATTCATTTGAATATTTGCAAAAAGGCAGTCACAAAATACACATTTTTCACAGTGTGATGGACGTGTAGGATATGTAGACAGACTTAAGAAAGGCATTATGAAGAATAAAAGGTTGGGTCTCTTTGTGAGAGGTCACAGATTAAGGAAATGGCTTGTTCACAAATTCTGTAGGTTTAGGGTTTACAGGACAGTAGCCTGACAGGGTGGCCTGAGGTGCTTGGTCTCTGCCTGCTGTCTTGAAACAGGCCTGTCAGAACAATCTAGAGAAACGTTTGCAGTTCTTATCCCAGGTCCTCAGCTGGGACAGAGCACATCCTCCCTTTCTTAGAACCAAGGTGTTTGTCCTTCCCAACATGCAGCTCAATCTGTTACATCTTTGGGATCCTCAGAGTGTTATGTTGGAGGAATATTTTGCTGCCTTTTACTTTCTTAGCCCTGTAATTAATTCTGCTTATGAGACACCCAGTGCCAGAACAGAATATTCAGAATGTAGGTTAGTATTAAGCTATTGGGGAATTGGTCCCCTCCTCTCATTTTTTGCAGGCTGGATGGATGTGAGTGCCAGGAACTCTGTCTGAATTCTTCCCTTTTGGTCGTGTGATGTTCCCAGGAGCAGGCTGTGCTCCTGCTCATGCTCCCCCATGGTTGGGTGGAGGGAAGGAAAATGCACACTGAAGCCTGTTTTGGATAAAAGGAGCAGCATCTATGACAGCTAAATGTTCCCTGTGAGCCTTTCTCACTGTCAGGGAGAAAACTGTGTGTTTTTCTCATGAAAATTCTACTTCAAGCATGTGCAACATCAATGTTGCTCCTGCTCCTGTCCCTCCCCCGTGTCCCTGTGCCATCTGAGGAGCTCAGTGAGGCTCAGGTAAGCAGGAGGCTGAGATATGGCTGTCAGCATCCCCCAAGGTGGAGCAGTGAGCTCTGCTGGAGCAGTGATGGCAGGATAGGGGAGTGTTGCTGTTTCACTTCCTGTTTGTGGTTTATTTTACTGATTCACAGAATGACCAGGCTGGAAGAGGCCTTCAAGATCATCGAGTCCAACCCAGCCCCAAGCCCTCAGCTAAACCCTGGCACCCAGTGCCACATCCAGGCCTTGTTAAACACACCCAGGGATGGGGACTCCACCACCTCCCTGGGCAGCCATTCCAGAACTTTCTCACTCTTTCCATGAAAAACTTTTCCCCTGCTCTCCTGTATTTCCCTTGGTGCAGCTCGAGGCTGTGTGCTCTGGTTGTGTCAGTGCTGCTGGAGAAAGAGCCCAGGGCCGGCTGAGCACAGGCACCTTTCAGGAGCTGTGAGAGTGATGAGGGCAGCCCTGAGTCTCCTTTTCTCCAGGCTGAGCACCCCCAGCTCCCTCAGGGCTTCCTCACTCACAGGGTTTGTGTTCCCAGCCCCTCTCCAGCCTCATTGTCCCCTCTGGACATGCTTCAGCATCTCAACGTCCTTCCCAAACGGAGGGGCCAGGATTGGACACATCCCCTGGGATTTGTGTTCTTTCTTCACTGCAAGCTGTCCATAGCAGCCTTGCCCCAGCACTGGAGCCCCTCTGCAGCTCTCAGTGTCTGCAGGAGCAGCAGTGCCTGTGGAAGGTGAGAGCTGCTGCTGCCTTTGACCTACTTGTGAAACTTGTGCTGGAAATCCATCCCATAGTACTCATTCCTCTGGAGCAGACTTCAAGCAGAATGTCACTGTGCATAAAGCAGCTGCTGGAGAAGGCAGGAAATGTGGTGTGTTGGGAAGTTTTTCCTTTTCACCAACAGGACAGAACTGCTGGGATTCATTCCTTGAGCTTGTGTTGCAGCATCAGCCTCATGACATGGCTGAGACAACAGAAAGATGGGAAGAGCTTGTGTACAGCCAGCAGCAGCCAAAGATTTCTTTGTTACAGAGCACTCTAAAAATTTTCTAGCCAATAGCACATTGCTGAAGCTTACAGACAATTGTTCTAGCCAATCACTAAAAGCACATGTACACTGCTGCACACAATGCTTGCTTGTCTTCTATTAACAATACACTATACCCTTATTGTACCATTACCATTATTATATTATTATTACCAATACCATTACCATTATTATATTATTATTATTGTACACAATACTTTATTATTAAGCTTAAAACCTTCTCCTATCTTGCTAAGCACATTTTTCTGCAGTCTTAAGGTCTATCTTAGCCAAGCCTAAATCTCAGGCTATTGTTTCATGTCCTTGCTTGCTATACCATTCTTCCATTCTTACTTTTTCTGCTTTCTGACTTTACAGCTGTGGCTGGTGCTAAGTTCTCTGTTCTTTCTAAGTGTGGAGGGATAGAATGTAAGAGAATAGTGCACAAGGCAATCTCACCCCTGAGGAGCTGCAGCTGTGCTAATCACCAAAGATTGGGAACAGGCCTGGCCTTAACAGCCACAGCTGTTTCCAATAAGGATGAGTGCTATAAAAGAGGGGGTTAGGGGGTTGAGAAGAGAGCTGGAGTTTGTGGGTTGTGCTGTGAAGAAGAAGTTGTTAGTGCTGTGAGGAGATGCCCATGAGAAATCACTGATAAGGTATGGAGCTTTTGTAATATGATAACAACTGCCAAGCATTCCAAAACTCTTCTTACCTTTGCTGTCTCCCACAATGTGGAGGAGCTGGTGTTAATGCATGCTGTGAAGTGCCACAGAAATTTCAGTGTGGGGACCTTGTCCTGTGCTCCCAGCAGCACCACCTGGCTCTGGGCTTGGAGGAGCTGGCTGATTTGTTGGGAATATTCCCTGCCAGCCTGGCCAGGGAGGCTGGAAAGTAGAGAAGGAAAATTGGTGGTGTGCAGGTTACAGGCTCCTTCTAAGTGGGGAAGGCTGGAGCTATGTTTTGTGAGGGAACAAAGAAGGAATTTCTTAATCTGATCACTTCATTGTCTGAAAAGTGTGAGTGTTTGTCACTTGTGGAAGAGAGGGAATGTTCAAATTGTAGGACAGCCTTCAAACTGTGCTTTCTGAACTTGTGCTAGAAAAAGAGAGAGATAAATCTTGTGCCAAGAAGAATGACTTTGCTATTAGTTTGTTGCAGGAATGTTGTTTGGGGTCCTGCTCTGGGCAGTTACACCTGCAGCTTATCAGCAATGCCTCCAGTTAATTATTACAGTGGTATCACAGCTTTTACACATCAGAAACCATGAAAATCATAACCATTAAGCAATATCTGTTGTAACTGCAAGATCTTTGGTACAGGAACATTCACTCTGTGTAATCCTTTGGGTTTCTGTCTTCTATACTAAGGTCTCAATGGGAAAAACCCAAAACCAACCAACCAAACCAGGAAAAAATTGCAGGTGCTGAAAACAGCCATGTTTAGCTGGTGTTTTTTCAATGCAACCAAAAAAAGGAAAAAAGTTAGCAGTAAACACATTATTTTGATGCACAGGCTTAGAGTTTATTTGAGCTTTTTTCATGTCATTATAGTAGAAATCCTGAGCAGCCCTGACTCTACAAGAGGAAACTACTCATTACTTGCAGTAACATAGAAATACAGCAGGGAAATTCTCTCAGCTCTTGAGAGAGAGAGATAAGTGGCTTGCAGGGAATGTGAGAGGGGTAAGTCCAATTTTCCTGCTTTTCTCTCCTCCCTGCTCATGTGAAGCAAATAATAGGGCAAAATTCTTCAGATGTAATTCAGAGTGTACTCTGCTGTACAGAGGGCAGTCACAACTATGGGGCCAGAAATGTAATGCTTTGAAACCTAGAACCCCTCCAAAAGGAAAAGGGAAATCTGACACCTCTACATACTCATATTTTGGAGATGAGATGTAGAAATTATTTGTAATTTCACACCTCCAAACCCCATCCATTTCAGACCACAAGACAATGGCTGTGTTTTGTTCTTCTGCAATCTCAGAAATCTTTGCTGTCCCCACTCCCAGCCTGGGGCAGGCAGGGAGCCATGCACTCCTCTGTGGTACCTTTTGAGGTTTTAGAGAATTTGGGGCAGCTCTGCAGATACTTTTAGCTGGCCAGATCAGGCTCTGTGACCTACTTGTCATGGTGTGAGAGCAGGTTGTGATCCACACAGAGCCTGTGATCTGCATTCCTGTTTGCAGTGCAGCTGAAGGGTGCCTGACAGCAATGATGGAAAGCATTTTCAGCCCAAAACTTCACTTCCATGTCATGTTATCTTTACCATTTGCTCTCTGTTCCTTTTCTCTGATGGTTTTTTGAAGCAAACAACCAATTTCAGATGAATTCCAAGTAGGATTTAGTCTTGGGTACCATTTTGCAGGGGTGGGAGGGGGAAGTGGGTAGGGAGTAGTACCAAATTTTGGAGTAGGTACCAAATTAGTGGGCACCCAGCTGGGCTCAGTCCTGCTCTGCCTGGCTCAGGTCAGGAGGAGGGGAGAGGGAGGTGCTGTAGTCAAGTTGTGGGGATGTGAGGAGATAAAGGAACAACACTTGAGAAAGTTTATTTCTGCTCAATATCATGTCAGAGTTCTAGTGGTTGATTGTTGCTGTTTTGGTGTGTTTTAGTGATGCCATTTAATTTGTATTAATTAATGAATTTTTGCTTCACAAAACTTTATTATTTTAAATACCCCTTTTCACTAAGGCCTTTTTTTTGGCAGCAATCTCCTGGTTCAGCAGCCATGGGTGTGCATTTGTGCTCTTCTACTTCTGTACTTGTTCAGTTCTAAAGAACAAGAAGGTATTTGCCCTGTCCTGGCTTGGAATCTCAGGTGGCAAACACTTCAAACACTTTCTTACCAGACTCCAAAAGTTTTAAGTCTATCTCTAAAGCTACTTTTATGTCAATATCCTTTCAAATTCAAGCACTAATTAGCATCCCCTTCAGGTGTTTGACTTCACCTGTGCAGAGCAGGGCACACTCATCCTCACCATGGCTTCTGCCCAACTGCTCCAAAAGTTCATTTTGGCTCCACACTTCAGGTTGAAGCTGCTGGTTGTGAATGTGTGGAACCAGCAATTTATATATTATCTATTATTATATATTGCATATTATTTATGGTGTATATTATTTGAATCTTCCCAGCACAGAGACCTCCAGCCTGGCTCTTCCTTCCAAGCAATGCTTGTCTTGACCTAAGATTCCTTATTTAAGGCCTTCAAAATTAATGCTGTGGTTGAATTTTTCATACCTGCTGCTTCTCTGAAGTCCTCTTGAACCACCTTAGTATTTGGCATCAGCCAAATTGGGGAGAAAGATAAAGAAATCACCAGAGACCTGCTCAGGATTATGCTGTGTATTTCAGCTCCCAGCTTCAGCCTGGTGAAATCTGCCTGAAGTTGGGAGTTTTTTCAATGGCTTCAGAGAACTATTGCAAAAGGATCTTTGCTTTCTCTCTCTCATCTGAGTGGAACTGGTTTTGTCAGCTCTTTAAATAGTTTAGTGTTTGTACTTTGTTAGAATTCAGGACTGCTGATGCTGCTTTGGTTTCTGAGATGTGGCTTGCCTCTAATAACATGTTTTAAAAAGATAGAACACAACACAAACCCCTAATTCTCTTCTCCTGTCTCCTTTCTACACACAAAACAGAAATAACAGCAACAACCCCAAATAAACAAGAAAACAGCCAAAAACCAATCCAAAGAACTAATTCCAGCTTGAGTGCTGAGTCTCATTAGGATTTTCCTTTACACTTTTGGGTGTGTGTAGCTAGAGGCACCTAAATGAGTTGGGAACAACTCTGCTTTGACAGCCACGTGCTTTGGAACAAATCTGGCTATTATTTCTGCATTTTTAGCTGTACTTGTCTACAAGGCTTTTGCTTCAGTGTGTGTGTATATATATACATATATATATGTTTCCAATCTTGTACTTATTTGTAATGCTAGATTTGTAAGCAACTGATTATTTCCTACCTGGTTGAAAATCATCCTAGGCAGTCCTACAGATGTAATTTATTTTTTTTAGTGCAAGACAGTACGCATCTGTGAACATATTTTCAGTGAATATTTGTACACAGAGTTTAATGTTTTCTTTTCACAGAGAGTGTGCCAGGAATTGCTGTATTTAAAAATTATACACCTGGCATTGGTGTGATTAGGTTGCTTCCCAGTTTTTGAAGGAGTTTTTGCTGTTTGCTGCCTTGTTGCCAAGGTGGCAGCAGTTTTGTTTTGGGAAATTGAGAGTGTGCCTTCTTTGTGAAGGCCCTATCAGTGCTGTATTGACTGGTTAGAGTACAGATTGGTTAAATTCCCATTGGTTAAAGACAGGTCCAAACATCTTGCACCTATGTTGGGAAGGATGAAAGTTTGACAAGAAAGTCTCACAGATATGTGTGCTTAGCAGAAAGATTTTTAAATGCAGAGTCTGATGAAGGAATAGAGATGGAAGCAAGTTTTGATATAGAAGAAAAGAATTGCTGGGCCAGTCTCACTGGCTAACCAAGGAGGCAAAGGGTGTGTGAGTTAGAAGGGGTTTTTATGGCTTAGAGCAAAGGATAAACCCACCCCAAACAAGAAGATGTTTTTACCAAGCACAAAGAGAGCACAGGCAAACAAGGCAGCAGAAGTTGGAGGTAGAAAAAAGGTCTCAGAGTGTTCCACTGCAAGAAAACTGAAAAGCAACTTCTAGCTTGAACTGTAATGTACTGACTGTTAGTGATTGGAGAACAGTAACGTGAATATGGTAATGACAGTAGTTATGATAGGCTAAAGATAATAGTTAAGGTATAGATTGGTCCTGCTGTATTAAGATGCTCAGCAAAGTATAAAATGCATTGTAACCAGAAGAAAAGTCTATAATGCTTTGGAACCAAAAGAAAAATCTATAATGCACTGTAACCAAAACCAAAGGGTCTCCAGGGCTGCCTGCAGCTGGAGCTGACAGCTGTGGGCACAGCTCTGTCACCCACAACCCTGTACTGCTGTAACTCTTGGCTACAATAAACTGCATTTTGGAGAGCCCCTGGAGTCCCTCATGCCTCATTCAAGCTCTTACACATGTAGAATTGTACAGAATAGTTGTATATAAATGAATGTTTAAATGATTTGCCAGAAAATTGCTGTACCTGAATTGAAGTCAATGTTTCAGAATTGTATTATTTTCAATTCAGGGTTTATTTTTCTTTGATTCAAACAAGTGAGGGTAATGAGTGGAGGTCCTGTTGTCATCAGAAGAGCAGAGAGCTGTGTGCAGTGTGCTTTCCTCTTGTTCTGTGTGTTAGGCGATAAAGAACGCAAGAAAATGTGTTCTCCATCCTTTCTGTCCTCCCCCTTCCAGGAGCTGCATCATTTGACTGAAATGGGCCATGTGTCTCCTGGAGGTAAATCAGATCCTGCTTATAGCTACCATGGAGGAGGTGTAGGGGCAGCTGAGAAGTTTTGGCTGAGTTGAAGGCTGTGGAGTGAGTGTGAAGCAAACCTGCACGTGGCTGCTCAGCCCACTGATAACACCTTGAGAAGGTTGGGTTTGTGACAGGGGGTGAGGCAGAGCTCAGCTTTTTGTGAAAGCTCCACATGGAAGGTGCTAATTCCTGCCTGGTTGTGATGTGCTAATGATAGCAGTGCTTTTTGCTCTCTTCTGCTGTCAGCTGAGCCTGCAAATCAAGGTCACCTGGGTCGGTTTTCTGCAGCACTGGGAGAAATGTTCTCAGAAATGTTCTCCTTCCTACTGGCTGTGCCTCGGGGTCTGCTCAGGTCTTCAGAGCTTGAGGGCTTGGCTTGATTTGCTGTGTGCAAAACTGGAAAAAAACCAAACAAGTGATGATACTGCTCTGTGCTTGTTGCACTGGTGAACAGGAGGAGTAACATTCATAATGAGACCTCCTCTCCTGTGGAGGATGTTTGAGCACTAAAATTCCCATGAAAGAGAAGAAATTTTGCTTGCTCAACTGCAGTTGTTTCTTCTTCTGTGTATCATTCTTCATGTAGATAAACACGAGGAGAAAATAAAAGGATCAAAGTAACAATTTAGAATTTTTTTAAAGCTAATATAGAAGCACTTTGTGCTTCTAGTGAAGCATTTCTCCAATATTAAGGCTTGCAGCACCTATTTATAAGTGGGAAAGGCAGGGACAGAAATCCCAAGTGTCACAAGCATCCAAATGCTCTTTGCTTCCAGGAGTTAATCCTACAAATCTAGTTTGCCTTGTGATTTAAAACAAACTTCAGATCTCTCACACCTTAGATTTTGAGAACCTGAGTATTGTACTTTGATTGCAACTTGGATTTAGTACATGAACCAACTGATCCCACTTCCCTCCCTTTGCTTTCCACTTGAAGCTGCAGGAGGTTTGAATGGTGATTTTCTGAATATTGACAAATTCTCTAAGTGTTTCAGGGCAGTGAAACAATAGATTTTATGACTCCTGAGTTTGGCAAATCTTTACTGGCTTAGAGGCTTTGAAAAAATCGTTAAGAATTAGGATTTAATCTGCACTTTCATTTGCAGGGTCACAGCTATGAGTATAAAATTATCAGAGAAAGTTCAATGAGTGCAAATCTCAGAGCATTCAGCAGTAATTTATTATTTGCTGCTTGTTTCTCTCTTGCACTGTAGAAATGTGATGTCAGGTTGTGCTGGGGAGGTTTAGGAAAAGGTTTTTTTGCCAAGGGTTGTCAAGCTCTGGCACAGCTGCCCAGGGCAGTGTGGGGTTGCCGTGCCTGGGGGATGTAAGAGGTGTGTGGATGTGGCACTTGGGGACGTGGGTTAGCGGTGGCCTTGGCAGTGCTGAGCAATGGTTGGATTCAATCATCTTGGAGGTCCTTTCCAACCTAAATGAGTCTGAATTTTAGAGATGGAACATGACTTTGCATTTCAATGTGGTGACACTTGGATGTTGCCCTGTTCTTCTGAAGTTCTTCTAAGCCTTCTGATGTTACGTTTTTGTAATGGAGTTTCTCACACACTTTTCATGTAAATAGTGGTGGTTTTGCTTTCTTTTCTGGAGGAGGAGAGAATTGATGGACTGTTGGTTTGACCAGTGTAGTTGGAGAGGTGGCAATTTCATCCTCCAATCCATGGTCACTTTTAGAAGTCTATAAATGTCGAAGTCTGGAAATAACCATGCCTTTTTTATCTTGAACATCTCAGCATGTGAGTGTTGTTCATTTCATGTTGTGTCGTGACGCTCGGATTTGTGGGAAACATCAGGAAAATGGAGGATTTTCCATTTCCTGCTTGTGGAATTTCCTCCCAGGGAACAGCAGTCACAGCAATCTGTGTTGTAAAGCAGACTCATATCTAACTCATCCTCTGAGGGGAACTGATGCTGTTTAATTTGTAAGAGAGTTTAAAGTCACTTGTGTTCTTCTAGAACAACCAAACGCTCTCTGAGGGATTCCTAAATTACAAGATCATGTCATTGCTTGAATGGTCTGAGCAGGAGGATTCTTTGAGGAGCAAAAGCTGCTTGGATTGTGTGAATATTTGTGAATTGTGTAAATATTGTGTGAATGCAGAAGAGATCCTGGCTCTCTTAAGTGCAGGTCAGGTAACAGAGAAGGTGATCTGTGCTCCTGGTGGGCTTCTCCATGCCTGTGGTGGCTGCAGGAGTGGCTGTGGTTATTTTGCCACCTCGTGTTCTTTTCCAGATGATGCTCAGAGCTGCAGGTGGTGGTGGCATACGGGAAGCTCCCATTGCAAACTGCAGCAAAGCAAATGAATTTTGCTGCCCTGCTGGTTCCTTCCCTCCCAGTATCCTGTGGTGGTCTGTCTCCAGAGTGTTGCTTGTGAGCAGCAGCTGCTGGTTGGAATTTTTAGCAGGCTTTTGGTATTTTAAATTCAGGAATCTTCAGTTATTTGAGATCTGTTTATAGGGGAAAAAAACCCCACAAAAACAACAAACCAAAGAAACCCCAAAACCCAGGAATATACCAGATGCTTAATGTAGGATGGGATGTGGTGAAAAGAGCATAGGAATTTCCAGTAAACAAATGCTGTGTGATTAACAAATATCACAGAGTCATGAAATGGTTTGGGTTGGAAGGGACCCTATAATTTATCTATTCACAGGGCAGGGACACCTCCCACTATCCCGAGGTGCTCCAAGCCCTGTCCAACCTGGCCCTGGACACATCCAGGGCAGCCACAGCTTCTCTGGGCAACCTGTGCCAGGGCCTCAGCACCCTCACAGGGAAGAATTTCTTCTTAATATCCAATATATGTTTGGAGACAACAGGATGAGGCATCTTTAGGACATTGATGTTTCTGTTATATTCCCCATGTAGCCCCAAAATTTTCCATAGCCAGTCCTTGAATGCTCAGCAGGGAGGGCTTTATGGTGTAACTGTTCAGATTGTTTTAAAGTCACTCCTCAGTAGGGTTCATGTGAAGCTTTTGTGGGTAGGTGCACAAGCAAAAGCTTTCCACTGAGTTCAAGTTTTTGCACCTACACAAGCTCTGCCACTTGAATTGTGTTTGTGGGAAAGGTTTTTGCTGTTCCACAGCGTGCCAGCATCGTGAAAGGGATAAAACCACCAGGAGATTGTGTAACACTGGCACATGGGGATGAAATTGAGTTTGGCACTTCAGGGTTCTCTTTCATGAGGTTGGCAACTGTCTACTGGAGAGCTCTTTGTACTCAGTTGTCTTTTTAAAAGCAATTTACCAAGGGATTAAGAGTGGTACTTTTGGGGTCTCCTGTCATGGGGAGGAAAGATGAATCTGACGTCATGTTTTTAGAAGGCTAATTTATTATTTTATGACAATATATTAAAGAATATTATACTAAAGAATAGAGAAAGGATACTTACAGAAGGCCTAACAAGATAATAATGAAAAACTTATGACTCTCCAGAGTCCCAACACAGCTGGACCATGATTGGTCATTAAGTAAAAACAATTCACATGAAACCAATGAAACAACCACCTGTTGGATAAACAATCTCCAACCACATTCAAAGCAGCAAAACACAGGAGAAGCAAATGAGATAATATTGTTTTCCTTTTTCTCTGAGGCTTCTCAGCTTCCCAGGAGAAGAAATCATGAGCAAAGGATTTTTCAGAAAATATGATAACAATTAAGTGACATTTCTGCTAGTGAAACTGGACTAAAGCTGGGGACTTGCAGGGGCTCTGGTGCAATGCTCTGACAGGTTTGAGTCCCAACATCTCATCAACTCTGCTGCATGACAGTAATTGGAACCAGGGGACATTTTCTTACATGGTCATGGAAAAAATTGCTGTTGTTTGGTTTATTTTGTTTTGGTTCAACCCCTCCCTCCCAGATTTCTGTAATTTCTCTGGGAGGTCAAGGGTTGTGCCCTTGGAAGAAGGAGGGAAAGGATCTATACAATAAAAAAAGCAGCATGCTGTGTTTTGGATCTGTGAACAGCCCTCATGAGCATTTGTATGGATCAGCAGTGTCAGTGGGAAGGGTGACAAAGCTTGGAAGAGCTCTGGGATGCTTTGATAAGTGCAAGTTGGAAGGGAGGGAAGAGGGGAAGCTCATGCTGTAGTATTTTGCTTTGTAAGTACCAGCTGTCTTTTCTGCAGCCCTAGAAGATTTATCAAATTAGCTCCCCTCTCTCCCCATGCTTAGTTTTAATATGTCCACTTGTACCACAGAAAAAATGCAATTAAACCTTTGCTTTCACTCAGGCATTGGTACAGTGAGAACATTTGCTCATTTACAGCAGTGGCAAGGTCATGAGCTGCACACTTATTTCTTTCTAATTTTTGTGATTCTGTAGTTGACTTCTTAACGGAAATTTTCAGCTTCCTTAATTAAATTTAAGCAGTCTTTTTTTTTTTTTCCACCTAAGATTATCCGTTAAAAGGGAAAATGAGCAGAGAAAGCACAAACATTGCTTTCTGTTCCTTCATCTTGAACTCTGTGCTGCTACTACCAGAAGAAAACAAGAAAGAGTCAGAGAGATGAAACCCAGAGCTGCTGGTGACAAAGGAGGGGAGGTCACACAGCTCATGGTCAGTTTAGTACAGCAGGGGCAGAAAGGACAGACAATGCAGTTGTGTGCTGTCTTTTCAAGCAGCATTAATTCAACCCAGAGTTTTAAAAGTAGTGTTGAAGCTGTTATTCAGAAAATCCACTCTCAGAGGCCACTGCTGGAGCTAAACCACATTTTCCTAATACTCTGAGCAGCTGCCAAGTGAGGTCTTCAAACCCTTGTGTGTCCTGCTCCTACTTTCATTTACTTGCCTGGCTAACTCTTCCCGTGTGCAGTGTTAGGGAGGTCTGCAAACAAGCCCAAATTGAAAGTCTCTCAGTATTTAAGTAAAAGTAATGCAGCATGCATTTACTTAATGGTAGAAAATTGTATTAAAAGATCTGTAAAGTAACACTTAAAGACTTTCTCACATGATCTAAAGTGATGGTAAGTACTGACCTATAAAACATTGTCTTTTCCAGAAATACTGCTTTTTCTGGAAGAGTAATATGATTATTCTTCTATATAGCTTTCTTTTCCATGGTGGAATGTGAAAGGGAAATGCTTGACCTGCTAATTGATGGATCTTATCCATTATTTTAATGCACTCACATCAAGATGCATTTGAATTGTTGATGTGTCTATCCTGCAACTCCACGTTAAGAAAGTGTTTTGATGCTGTTTGCCTTTCAGGGAATTTTAAACCTCAATTGTAGGTGAAGGCTTTATAGTGAGTATTGTGGGGGTACGAGTTATTGATTTCTCTGGGTTTGGATTGAAGGCACTTGAGGCAGTAATTCATGTTGGGACTCAGGTGTTTATTTCTTATCAGTAAAACAGTCTCACTATTGTGAGTTCTGCAGGTTTTCATTAGAAGGCACAAAATGGCCAACAATCTCTTGGTACAAGGTCTTTTAAGACTAAACTGTCCAACCAAGAACTGATGCCCAGATTATCCTTCCCTTCAACCCAATAACCGATCTCAAAGAGGACTTTTGGATCCCAATGTAGATGACAAAGAGATCCCAATGCAGACTTTTCTGCCCAATTACAAAATGCCACCCAAACCCAGGAAGAAGAAGCCCAGGATGACACCCTGTGCCCTCCATCTTGCTTCCCTCCACAACACACTAAAAATCCCAAACCCTCAATTTCTCACCAAGTGACACACCTACAGTACTCTCTATAATCTATTTCACACTTTTGTGGATTCCAGTCTGTCTTGAAGTCTGGGAAACTTTCTCCATGGATGAGGGTCAAAGTCAGTGCTGCCCTGGGGGTCAGGGCACCCCAGAGCAGACAGAGAAACACTCCCTGTGCCCTGGGTTTCCACATCAATGAGTGTGAACATGGCAGCAGTGTGTGCCTGGGAATTCCAGCCTGGCATGGGGCATGGGCTCTGGTGCTGTCCCTGTGCTCAGTCTAAGCAGGGCTGGACTCTCCAAACCAGGGCTTTGTGTGTGTGGAGCCAGAGGAGCTGCTGGGATCCACCTGTTGGGACCCAGAACATCCCTCTGGCTGCCCTGGAGGACTCAGGACCCTGGCAGGGGGCTCAGAGACCTTGGCATGGAGTCAAAGACACCCATGCCTTCGATTTTAACCCATGGAAACAATTCCCAACTTTGTGTGAGGATTTGCAAGGCACAACAGCAGTGTGATTGTTTTAAGGAGTTATGAAAACCCCTGATAACCTGAATTAGGTAAAGACTGTGTGGTCTGTGTGAGGACAGGAGATGGACAAATCTCCAGGCTTGAATTCCTCTTGATTTTTCTTTATCTGTAGTAGTCAGTCTGTAATGTGCCTTGCAGTGCCATGAAGGAATCGAGTCAGAAGGAATTAAAGCAAACAGCTGGAATTTAATTTGAATTTAAAAGCCTGTGACCCCTTCCTGAATGGGACTGGCTTGCTGGTGAGCTGGCAGAATTCACCCAGAACTGGGTGAATTGATGCCAACTGCTTCTTTATTTGCCTGGGAATAAGTAGGTGTAAACTTGGGGAGTTCTGAAATGGGGAATTAAGGTACCAGGCTGTTAAAAGCAGGGTATGGATTACAGCCTGAATGAATCCTACCAACCTAAATATTGTATATTGGGGTGGAACTGCAGCAAGGAGGTGCTCTGGCACGTGTACACAATGTCTGATTCCCTGAGATCTCTTTTCCTGTGTCTCCAGCACAAGGATGTAACCTAAAAAAGAAAGGAAAGTTATGTTCAAGTGCCTTGGGCATTGGTATTGGCCAGTGCAGCTTCTAAACTGTTTTAGGAAACAAATTACAGTAAAAAATTGGATGGTTTATAATCCTTCAGCTTTCCTCTCCAAAGAGTCCCCTCTCCCAAGGATTGCTGGCAGTGGCCCCTTGCTCAGACCCAGCAAAGCAGAGTTTCAGCAGGTAAATCAGTGTTTGCAGGAAATCTTGGACTCCTTGCATTAACCCCAAAGTGCTGCTCCCCCAGCACTCTACAATTGCCCTGTTTAATTAGTACCAGCACGTTAGTGCACTGCCAGCATCTCATCCATCCCGGGGATCCATTACTGAGAGCTCCAGAGCATGGAGTGCAATAGAGATCCCCAAGAAGGGCAGGATTTAGCTCAATAACCTGCATTTGATCACATTCTGGCCCTCCCTCAGGTCTCCGGGGTGCTATGATAATACAAGTAATGGGAAATGGCATATTCAGCTGGGTATATAGTTTTCACCTCTGGCATAAGGAAAAAGGATGAATATCCATTCCAGAGGACATTTTTAGGAAAGGCCTGTGATTGATATCTTAGCCAACAAGATTTAAAACTCTTAGAAAACACTTTTATAATTGCCTCAAAATGCCGGTACTGAGTGGGAGCAAATTTAATAATTTAAAGATTAAAATAAGAATATTATAGTTTAATGAAGCCTCTTTATGTGCCTGTGGTGTGTAGGGTTTCAGGCAGATCATGGGTTTTTAAAAGTCACATAGAAAAGGAACATAGTTTAAAAACTTAATAATAATTAAAAACTGTAGAAAATGGGTCATTCAGTAAACTGCTTCCTGCATTTCCTAGAAACCTTTTCCTGTTGCAGTACATGAAGTCCACAAAGCTCACTGGAAATGAGTAAAGGCATTTTTTAAGCTGTTGTAGAAAATCGTGGATTAATGGATAGAATTATGTGACCTTCGTAGGAGTCTGGAAATTTGCTGAGTTAACTGAAAAAAATCAAACAATATTTTAACTAAACTAAATTCCCTGGTAGACAGGGAATATATCTGTTCAGAGCAGCTGTGGCTGCCCCTGGATCCCTGGAAGTGCCCAAGGCCAGGTTGGAGCAACCTGGGACAGTGGAAGGTGTCCCTGCCATGGTGGGAGTGAGGCTGGATGGGCTTTAAGGAACTTTCCAACACAAACCATTCTGTGTTTCTATGATTTTCATGTGTTCAAATCTCTTATTTTTGAGAATGAGTAAAGGTATTACAAAATGATGGGGGGTGGTGTTTTTTTGTTGTTGTTAGTGGGGGTTTTTTGTTTTTTCTAATTATTATTTTTATTTTGCTTTTTTTTGCATGGGTTTTTTTTTTTTAATCTGAGCATTCTCTCAGGAAATTTTAATTTTATTACTGTGTGTGCTATCTCTTTCAGTCCGACACAAATGCACTGGGCACCAGTAGAAGGAAACAGTCATGGTGTATAAATAATTTATACACTCCTCATTGCCACATCCAGTTCAATTAGTAAGAAGCTTTATGATGGTCTGGTCCACTGGGATTCATCAAAACCACCCTAAAAAGTGCTTGAGTTATGTTTCTGTGCTTTGACAGCTTTTTTGATCATATCCCAAAGATTGAGTAGCACCACCTCATTCTTCTATAAAACAAGGGACAGACTCAATGCTTTCACCAAGTTTCCAGGGCTTGTTTCCTGACCAAGCGCTCTCAGCTGCTGTCCTTAGTGAGTTCCCTGTTGTACACATGTTTGTACACAGATTTTTTACACTATGAAGGAAAATAACTGCTGGTATCAGGTTTCATGCAGATCAGCTCCCTGAATGTGGCAGCAGAAAGAGGATAGGATCTTCCATTAGCTCTGTATATGAATATACATGTTATATGTGTATAAAAATTAAACTTGCAAAGTTAAGAACCAGAATTTCTGCTCAGTGTGTGCTTCAGCAGTGTTTTGGAATTCTCCCAAAATTCTATAAGGCAAAAATCTAACTTTGTAGTAACTAGTAAAGGTACTTGTGAGTTACTGATTCTAGATTATTGATACTTCATATCAAAACAGTTGTAATGGTTTGACACTGGCACAATGCCAGTGCCCCCATGAAGATACCTTCTCCCTGGTAGCTGCTGTGAGATATGACCAGGAATAAGCAAAGCAGGCTCCTACTTAGGGAAAAAAGAACCAGAACTTTATTAACTACTCTACAACTACAGATAAAAAGGAACACACACACAGGGAAAATGAAAACCTCACAAATGCATTTCCTCCTCCCCCCACCAAATTTCCAACACAATACATCTATTCCTCAAATCACCAACTCTAGGTCCAGCAGCACCTTTTAGACAATCAGTCCTCAGTTCATCAAGAGGAGAGGAGTCCTTCTTGTGCCATGGGCTTCCCCTGGAAACACAGTCGAAGCCTCGTGTGTTTCTGTGTCACTCGTGGCACTGCCCGGAGTACATCTGCCGTCGTGACCTCTTCCTTTCATGTCCAGTGCTCTCACCACTGAACACGGACCAGAGCTGCTTCTAGGGTTGTCTTTTAAGGATGCTCTGTCCCGATCCAAAAAAGGCACAGTCTCTCCTTTGGGACACCTGTCCCCACAATCTCTCCTTTGGGACACCTGTCCCCCCTGTATTTTTTCACCCCCTGGGGCCGAGGGGCACCAACACTGAACCCTCTTGGTTCTGAGGCCATTGCCTCCCCCTAGAATGCAGTCTCTGTGTCACAAGGAACATGGTTCTGTCCATGGCTATACAAAAAGAGTCCAGCAAAAGCTACTCCATCATCTCTTCCCACTAGGGTTCTTCTCTACTCTTCTACTATCTCTCACTGGCCCAGACCTGTCTCACACTTGCACATTTCCTTCCTCATCTTCCACTCTATCTTCCAGGAGAGGTCAATGATCTGTAAAGTTCTCATTCTCCAAAAAGGGGTTAAAAGCTCCTACAAGCGGCCGGCTGAACCCCCCCTCTTCTCCGTCCCAGCCGTGCTGCCGGCGCAGGCCCATGTTTATCAAGTCTCAAGGTTACAGTCCCAGGCAGCGGCTCTCTCTCTCTCTCTCTCTGTGTCTCTCGGGGGGGCTGCCCGATGGCTCCCGGTGTCTCTCTCTTTCTCTCTCTTCCACCCTTCCACCCCCGGGCTCAGGCCTACCTCTCCTGGCCACATGGCTTTCCCCTCCCCCTGCCCAGCCAGCAGCCGGGCCGGGGGAGAGACCCGAACTCTTTCCCGCCGGAAACCCAAGAGGACCCTCCCAGGGGAGAGCTCTGCTTTTAACTCCGTGTTCTCAGAGGCGTGTCCATGTCCCAATGGCCAGGTTAAATGCCAATATTAAAGCCTGAATATCCATTGGCCAAAACACAGCATCCCAAAAAACACATTTCCTGTCAAACCACCGCAACAGTCATGGCAATTTTTGGGAAGTCAAGTGGAGCTTGTTAAGAGAAGGGTTTTAGAGCAACTCCTCTTGTTTTTGTGTTTCTCATTTTTACCTTCTCACCTGTGAAACACTGTCAGCTGGCCAGGACTGGAAGTCAGGTTCTATTTTATAATTGCCCTGTTTAATTAGTACCAGCATGTTAGTGCACTGACTTTATCTAAGATATTAAATCACAGAATTGACACTTTAAATACTGTAAAGTGTGGAATTGAATCATGGAGGATTGGTCCAACAGGGTATAAATTCTGCTATTCACTACTGACTCTTTTAATGTTGATTGCTAAAGCTGGAGAGGTTTAATTTAAGGCATAGGGAGGTTTAGTAGGTTTAATTTAAAGCGTAGGTTTTTGGAAATACTAACATAGATGCTAAAAGACAGATTTTACAAGGGAACAGCAACATGGATGAACTGTTTACCTGGATGATACCAAAAGAACATTTGTGTGCTTGAAATGCAGTGGCCAGGGATGGGCAGCCTGGTTTAGTGGAAGTGACCCTGCCCAGGGACACTGGAACTGGATGGGCTTTAAGGTTCCTTCCAACCCAAACCATTCCAGGGCTCTGTGACTGGATTGAAAAACATAGTCTAGTAAATTTAACTTGAGTTTAATAGCATTGCTACAGACAAATGAGCTGAATGTCTGAATCTAGGACTACCCTGAGCACTGTAAATTTTTTTTATACCTTTTAACTGGACCTGGCTGGAGGAATCCTGAGGTTAAATGATAATTTTTGAAATCTTAGTTTATTTCACTGCTGCTCTGAACATAAAAAAAAAGAATGGGCTCTTATAGGTAGTCCCTCACACACAGCTGGAGGAGGATAAAATTATCAGACAGGAGGAATTAGGATTTTGAAATGTGATGGCATAAAAAAATGGGATGTAATTTAGCATTACAGAATGCAAGGTCATGCATCTCAGGACTAATTAGTTTTTTTTGGTTTAAGATTTGGAATCAGTTGGAAGTGACAAGAAGCTATTGGAGCCTTAAAGCCAGGAGATTGAGATGAGTCTGAGATGTGTTTCTGCAAAGAGAAATCTTTGTGTGGGGCAAGATGGCAAAGCAGGAATGTTATATTGATCAGCAATGATTTTATCTGGAGTATTCTGGAATATCCATCTGGACAGCACAGGTACTCCTCCAGAGGAGAGATGAATCCAGCACATCACAGGTGTAAAGAAGGGCTGTAAGGAGATGTGGCATAACTGAGGATTTTTGCCTTGGGGAGGCTGCAGTGTGCAGCTCCTTAATGCAGCAAAGCAGACCCTGGGAGCTGCAGTGAAGGAAAGCAGGAAATGCTGCAGCCACTCCAGGCTGGAAAAAGAATGAATTGAGCAGGACTTGAGTGCCTGTGAGGACTCAGCAATGCCATCACAGGGCTTCTAGTTGCAAAGAATAAATAACAGAGTGTGCAGGAACAGGAGGCAGTGGTTGGAACCTGCCTTGGCACCACCCTCAGTCCGTGTGGTCTGGGTGAGGTTTCTGTACAGTGGGAACCTCACTCCAGAGCAATCAAACTTTTGCTGCAGTGAAACTGTGGTTTCACAAACTGCTGGTGCAAAATTGGCATCAAAACTCTTCCATATTTTCCATTTTCCTAAATAGCAATAAACAGTGCTTCACTTCTGTCCTCACCACAGTGTCTTCCAGCCATCCCAAGAAAGCCTTGGTGACATTGGCAAGAAAATAATATTGTGTGTCATTGGTCATTTTTCTCTTGAGGACACCTCATTATTGCCCCCATCATTCAATGTAGGTTAAAAAATAAAACCAGAAGATTTAGCTGAGGATCTGCTAATAACAGTTGTAATTTTGACTCGAGGCACCCAGCCTGTGCTGTCACCCCCAGTTCAGTGCTCCCAGGGGCTGCTGGGGGAAGAGGTCACTTTTGAACAGCTCATTTCCTTGTTTTCAGCTTGGAGTGCCATCAGATCCCATGGTTGTGGTCGTTCCTCCACTACAGCAGTGTTGTGGCAATTAGCTGTGGATAGATGAGGAATCTCCCAGCACAGCTGGCTGGCAGCTCTGGTGCTTGTGTGAGGAGTGGGGTCAGTGTAAGTGTTTGAAAAGTTGGTGCTTGACTGGGATTTGGGTCAAGTGTGCTCAGAAAGTGTCTGTTCACACTTGTGCTGCAGCTGGATGAAGATGATCAGTGGTTGTATCATCTCCATCTCTGAGGAAAGAGAATATTAAACCAAAACCTGACTTACACCAGAGTTGTGTAATCTGTATATCTGAAACCAAGTCCACTCACTTGGATTGTTTTTAGTCTCTGTGCTAATAAAATTATATCTGCTGGTTAAATAATGCTTTTTTTAAAAAAAATCCATATTAATTATAGTCTCTGTTCTGGGAAATTCTATTAGTTTTTGCCACAGATGAGTGTTTTCAGATAAACAACATCTTTATTCCAGCTGGGACTTCATCAAGTTTATCTTAATTATCTAATCTTAAAATAGTCTTAAACTGCTAGAAAGGCTGCAGTATAGTCAAGTAGCACAATTATTTCCTCCCTGTGAGACAGTGCTTTAGAATTAAAAAAAAAAAAAGGAAACAAACAAACAAACCAAAGCTGATATTGACAGTCTGGTGAGAAGTCTGTCTTAAGTCTGTCTTGGATGAATTGAAAATGTGATGGAAAAGAGTTGTGCCTCCTGGCTACTGCCAGGCACAGTCATTTCCATGGAAAAACAATATCCTGCAGTCCCTGTCTCCTCCCTGGGGTGTTGGTTCAGCATGTGGCAGATGCTCTCTCTGCACTGTCACTCTCCCATGCCAGTCCTGATGTGAGCATCCCTGTCCCCTCTGTTTCCCTAAAGGTGACAGCCAGGTGTCAGGCTGTGCCAAAGGTGTACCAGTGATCCTGGGAGTTTACAAACTCCAGAAGTGCACGGAGATCCTGAATGTTTGAGTACAAGTGAAGCTTGTCCATGGAATTAGAGAATATCCTGAGCTGGGAGGGACCCACAGGATCACCCAGGCCAGGCCTGGCCCTGCCCAGACACCCCAACAGCTCCACCCTGGGCATCCCTGGGTGTGGTGTGACCGTGTTCACAGGGGTGCCAGGATGAGGGAAGAGAGGAGAATGGTGACTCCATGTTTCAGAAGGCTGATTTATTATTTTATGATATATATTATATTAAAACTATACTAAAATAATAGAAGAAAGGATTTCATCGGAAGGCTTGCTAAGAATAGAAAAGGAATTGAAATGATAATAAAATCTTGACTGACCAGAGTCTGAGCCAGCTGACTGTGATTGGCCATTAATGAGAAACAACCCCATGAGACCAATCCCAGATGCACCTGTTGCATTCCACAGCAGCAGATAACCATTGGTTACATTTTGTTTCTGAGGCCTCTCAGCTTCTCAGGAGAAAAAATCCTAAGGAAAGAATTTTTCATAAAAGATGTCTGTGACAGAGGTGCTCAAACCCTCCTGGAGCTCTGGCAGCCTCGGGGCTGTGCCCATTCCCTGGGCAGTGCCAGCACCCTCTGGGGAAGGCTGGGAGGTGTTGGAGGCTGGGAATGTGTTTTGAGGAAGATTCAGTGTGTGTTTATCCTGTTCATGCGTGTTTCCAAGTAACCCCTGGCAGGTCTGACCTGACCCAGCTGTTCTGGTTTTAAGCTGGCTCTGTGGAGCTCCCTGTGCTCCTTCCCTTTGCCAGTCACAAGTTTGTGCTGGTGAGGGGATTGGGAGAGAACTCTGGGGTGAAAAATGATGCCATGGTTGTTACAATAGGCTACCAAGTGCATAGATAATGAAAGGAGATGCTTGATTAGCTTATTTTATTATTGGTTTTGTCTTACTTTAGCCTTTCAGGTATAAACCCACTGACTAAAGATCAACAGAGAGGCCATAGGACAAACCAAAATCGGTCATAGGATCATGGAATGGTTTGTGTTGGAAAGGATCTTAAAGAGGGAGGGCAGGGACACCTTCCACTTTTCCAGGGTGTTCCAAGCCCCATCCGACCTGGCCTTGGACACTGCCAGGGATCCAGGGGCAGCCACAGCTGCTCTGGGCACCCTGTGTCAGTGTCTCTGGCCATCTGAGTAAAGAATTTCCTCTTAAATTCTACTGTGAATCTCTTCTCCTTTATTTTAAAAATGTGCTTTCAAACATTCTTTCACTCCATCTCTCTTACATTTTTGGCTGCAATGCCTAATGTGCAGTTAGCTCAAGTATCAGTATAATTGCACTCTGGTTATAATTGGATAAGTATATTTAATACCAATTCAGTTGATCAGAAACTGAATCTAATTTCTGAATGACTTAATGTCATGATCATGATCTTTTGAAGAATCATATATTTAATAAATCAGATTCTCACACAGGCATCTTAAAATTTAAATGACTTGTATAAAAATGGACAATGAATTTATTAGAAATTTTATACTTAGTTAAGCTGCAGAGCTGAAACCTTGAGGAGGACACTTATTAAAAATCTTTGCTTCTGAGTAGCTGCACTTTCACCTGGGGCTCTGGGAATGCATTACATTTTAATGGAGTTTCCTGGGCTGTTAAATACTGTATGCAGCTGTACTCACAAATACCCTTTCATCTACCAAAATCAAATGGAGAGGTGCTTTATAGGGCATGGCAAGGAGGTGGATTAAGCAATATCATGCACAAGGTATTTGTCTTATTTCTGGAGATGGCATCATTCAATTACAAGTGCAAAGAGAAGTCTTTAAAGCAAAGACAATTATCTTCTTAAATTGCTGGTAAGACCTTATTTCCAGATGAAAATATCCAGTAAAGGAGATTTTTGTGCATCTTAATAGCACTTATGAACTTGGACTATTTCAGTCTAAGAACAGAAATAAAGTTTGTCTGCAGTACAACCAAAAGTGTGGGGTTTTACACAGGTTGTACAAAATCCTCCAAGATTCCTGAGAGGAAATATTGATGTACTGTCAGTGAAGCAGCTTTGAAGCTTGTTTCAAATTAAGATTTTTAGAATCTGCCCTTTACTGGGCCATCTCTGCTGCATGTCCATCCTGACTGCACCACCAAGGGCTGCTGAGGTTGGGATAAAAAGCTCAGAGCACTTGGTTCTCATGTCTCAATGGAGCAGGGATTAAAAGCTGACTGAAACCATGGTTCATGTGACAGAAAAGGGCTTCTTGTTCCAAGCTGGTCATTCATTATACTGAGAAGTGATTGCTTTTAGATTCTTTCACCTTGTGCCTTTCAAGTCTCAGAAAGAAATGTTTTAAGGATTTAATGCTTCCCAGCAGAGTTCAGGCTTGATGCTGCTTAAAAGGAATAAGAGCTGTGGAGTTCAGAAAATCTCTCTTGAAAAATATTTTCCCTTGGAAATGTATTATTCTAAGTTTCAGCCCTTAACTGGAGGTTATCTATAGCAAAGACAAGAATGAGGCCTTAGATGATGGAATAGGAATATTTTTCTATGTATTCATTACCAGCCTGGTTTTGTATAACTGGGATAGCACTGCCTGAAACTGTTCCAAAGAGAAGTGCAGAGTGAAAATAAGCTGTTGAAATTTCATCCATTTCAAGGGGTGGAGTTCCTCTAAAATCAAGAGCCTCAGCAGATACTGAGCTGTTCCCACTCTGTTATTAACAAATCATTTTCCCCCATCAGTGGATGGAGACTGGAGTGGCTCATGGGGACTCCTTCAGCAGAATGAGGCTGATGGGCCATTTCTGAGCCCACCTGTGACTTGCCACTGGCTGCAGGTGGCTGAGGATGTGACAGGGTAACACCCAGGGGGGTGAGAGAGGCTGTGGCGGCCCCTTGACAAAACCTGAGCTCTCTGTAGAGATAACTGCACTGGTGCTGAAGTTACTCTGGATTTCCCCTTCATTGCCATGCTGCCCCTGGTTAATACAGAGTTTGGAATGCTGCAGCTCTGCTAAATGCACATTCTGGGTCAGGGACTGTGAGAGGAAGATTCATGGCTGTAATTAGAGAGGCACTTTGCACATATGCTTATGTAGTAGTAGGAAATTTGGTTAAACAGAAGAGGAGCTCTGTATATTTTCAAGAACTCACAAGTGCTGTTAGGCAGAGACCCATTTATTCCTGGCACGTATTTACTCTGTGTTTTTCTCTTTGGGCAATGAATTTACACAGAGGAGGCTGGAGGATAAAAGCAAGCAAGTCTTTTTTTTTGTTTTTTTTTTCTGTCACACTGTTTCCAGTGTGCTGCAGAGGACAGAGAGGCTTCCAAGGCTTGGTGTTTGCCCCACTGCACCGGGATTCTGAACAACACCCTGGGTATTGCAGTGCACTGGTACATCAAGGGAGAAAATGTGGATTAAAAAATGCAGAGGCAAAAAAACTGAAAAAACAATAAAAAATTTGGTAATAAATTACTGCAATTCAAATCTGCAGCTTACTGTCAGTGCCTCAGCCATCAGTCAGCTGATGGAAGCTTACAAGAGCTCTTAGAGAGTCCAGGATTTGCCCTCCTGTCCCCAGCCTGACTCCAGGGCAGCTGGAAGCAGAGCAGCTGGAGAGCCACTGTCACTTCTGGGGCTGACTTGCTCCTGACACGTTGAATGAAGATCATGGTTTGACTGAAAACAATTTAAAGTACATGTCTTTAAATATCCTTGACATTGCACTTTAACTGTAATTTGAACCAGTAAGTGCCAGCAACAAGTGAAAGGGCATTTGGAAGAGATAACCTTGATCTGAGATATGCATAAAGTTGGAGCTGTAGGAATTGTTAGAACTCAATAAAAGTTATTTATACAGCCATTCTCTGGGAGTAGCTTCCAATAACAAAGTTATTAAATTTAGCATGATATATCAGTGGCAAGTCTCATTGCAAGTTATTATCACTGTATTATTAGCCAATTAGATTTTATTGGCTGATACTCAATAACAGATGATAGCTGTCCTTTTATCTAAGTCTGATATTTAACCAGGGTGAGTTGAGCTAATACTTATCAAGCATGGTAGCTCAAATATCAAGGAGGTTTTGGAGTCCTGCGTAGTGCTGCATCTTTAATTGCACATGCTCAGAAGCAATTTAAACAAAATATCAGTGCTGTTCATCAAGAATCAGCCCACTTCATTAGAATCTTCTCCAGGAAAGCATTTAAACTAATGATAGTTCTTTTTGGAGCTGTTTAGAAAGATGGGATATGTGTGTGTGTGCACATGGATATTTTTGTCCTCATGTAGACTCTGGGTAGTTTTCTGTGAGTGCAAAAGCAAGGTACATTTTGGAAGTTCATCACTGAGTTAATTTACTTCCCTTGGCCTCATTTGGGAAGTTAATGGGATGATTATAAAAAAGCCAGTCCAATAAAAACTTCAATTCTTCTCTGAAAAGGGTTTGCTGTGCTAGTTATATTTGATGGCAGCAAGATTGTGCTTAATTCTATTCTGTGTTTGGTGGTGTGGCAAGAAACCAGACTTCCTACCCTTATTTAAACTAATCCTTGTATTTTATGATCATGAACTTCCAGTTGAACATCTCTTTTGGAAGGAGATCTTCCTCCAAAACAGCAGAACAGGGAAAGGAGAAGGATTGGAGGTTTTGTAATTGCTGTTGGAATTCCTGCAATGGTGTCTGTTGAGACAATATTTTATTCATCACCAAAGATAATGTGAGTCAGTCAACGGCTGCTTCTTGCTTGAAGTTCAAACACATTAATTTGAAGTTTGTATAAAAGCTTATTGAGAATGAGGCTTGCTAATGGAATATAAAATAAGTGAGAAACAGCTTCCTCCAGACAGGTGTTTCTGCCTTGTAGAGTAAAAGAGGGGTGTAATTAAAGTGTGCAGCTTGAACAGGTATCCATGTGACAGATGAAATGCTGGAATGAAGCAAGCCAATAGAGAGCTCTGACTGATCAACTCTCCATTGTAGCAGCTGAGGTGGAATTTAGTGGAAATGCACTATAAATACAATTTTGGGCAAGCCTGTTTGGATCCACTGAATAATTACCCCTAAGAATTTTCAGATACTGGAATAAAAGAAAAGCAATGTTCCTTTTTTTTTCTTTTTAAAAAGAAACAATGAACACCCACAGATAGCTTTTACTGACAAATAGAACTAAGCACATCTTCAACAGTCGTGGCTAACAATTTAAGATGAATTTTTGGGAGACAAAACAGGATTATTTTAGGAAAAAAAAATTGTCCTGTGACTAAATAAATGAATTGAAGCAAAGTAAGGGGTTTTTTTTATATTCAGTCTACAAGTGTAGCAGCAAGTGTGTGCTACAAATCTGTGTTTTTGAAAAGAAATCTTCATTCTGTCATATTACGACTAAAGCAGGATTCTGCTTCAATGGTGGAAAGCCATTAAATTTATAGATTGAAAGCATATTAGTTAGAATCTTGAGAAAAGTTGGTGGGGAATGTCTGTTTAAGACTCTTTTATGGGTTTGATAACCTGTGGTAATTTTACAAGTTTCATTTCCTTGGGACAGGCAAGTCTGAACATTCTTAGCATAAATCTTGGTGTGATGCAGCAGACTGGAACTAACTGAACTTGGAAAGTCAGGGTTCTCTGGAAAGGTGCAGGGTATTAACTGACTTTTTTAGCAGCTTGAAAAAAATAATTCAATCAGATTAGGGATATGTACAGATCTCTAATATTAACTTATGCTTAAAGCAATAAAATTTTAATATTGAGCTATTGGAATAGTGACGGCTCAGCTGTCAGTAGCAAGAATGTATTCCCAGTATTAAATAAAGGACACACATTTTTGCAAGGCAAGTTAGATGAGTCATCCTTGATTTGGACATGTAAATTGAAACAAATGACATTTAGTGTTAGTTTTAGTCCTGGGATACTTCAAAGTGGTTTCACTGATCCGTGGTGGATTATGAAGTACAGAATTAGTAATGAGTGTTTGAGCAGGTCTGGGGCTCAGTGATGAGACACAGAGGGAAAATTCAGCAAAGAGAAACCTGGAATGATGAATTTAAGCTGAAAACTCAGCTTAAACTGACACGTTCAGGGCATGGTGCTTAAACACTCATTCCATGCATGTCAGGATCCACGAGGCTTGCTCTGCTCCTCCATTGGGATTAGGAGCAGAACAGATAAACTCTGTACATTGGGGACCATCACTTCTGAAGGGGAAGTGCTGGGAGAAAAACTTGTTATTACTGGGGGGCCCTTGAGGTGTTCAAATGACAAATCTTCACCTGTCTGTCACTGGTGGTGTTCCTCATGGACACCACGTGTGATCCCTTAAGCAATATTTAGGTTGTAGCAAGGTTCCTATGCAAGGAGCCTCCAACTATTGGTTTTATCTCTACATGGGGGATGTGTGTGCATGGAAACTGTGCTCAGAGCTGCTTCAAAACATGTGGGGATAGATAGGTAACACTGAACCTGCCAAGGCAGCAAGGTCACAGGGTGTAGAATTGGAAAAAGACTTAGAAAATGTATAAAAATGTATAAATATATGCTGATAGTGTGAGTGTCTTCCTTAATTGCTTGATACCGCTTGGAACCACAATTCCACTTTGAACCAAGGTGAGATTTCTAAACTGCATTCAGGATTTTTAAGGATTACATTGATTTAGGGGGAAAAAAACCCCAAAACCATACATATAAATATATATATTTTAATTCTAAAGAAAAATAATTTTCGTTGCTGTTTATAAAAATAAAGACAGGCTTTCTGAATGCTTCCCCTGTAATCTGGATTGTCAGGGCACAGAACATGCAAAAGAATGAAATTTAGTCAACTCTAACAAAAATGTTTCAAACTTTGGCCAGACAATTGCTACTGGTATCTCAGAGAACTGTCACCCTCCAGAGCATAGATAAAACTGTCTCTGCTTACATGTAAATGTTGCAAGAATATCTCGAGAGTGAGATGTCAAGACAAGGAACAGAATTGTCTTGTGGTGGGAGAATCACTCCTCGACCATGGGGACTGACACTTGCAGCAGAAACCAAAGCAGGTGGGATGAATTTGAGAAATCACTGATTATTGTTTCTGAACCCCAAACGTTTGCATGCCTCCAGAGAAGCATTTCTGTGAGCCTGGGAGTTGTGTTTAATGGTTGAGGGACTCACCTGAATCTGTGCAAGGTCAGAGCCCAGTTCTTAAAGAGCTGACATCAGGAAAAGAAGTTATGAATGCTTTACTTCAGGGTTTATTCCTTTTTACACACTGGACAATCTATGCCCAGGTTCTCCTGGTGTGGATCCTCTGTTAGCTAATGAGGCATAAAAAATGATCAAAGCTTTCCCTGCAATTTGAAGAGTCAGAGCATCTTTGTCTCCCTTGTAGAGTCTGAGTTTAAATGCACCTGAATATATGGTGCCTTTGACTCAGTCAAGATGACTCTTTTTTCTCTGCAGAAACCTGTTCTTTGAAAGTCTGTGGCTATAGAACAAACATTTGGCTAGGATCATAAAATACTCATTGAAATTGGCCAGTTGCAAGAGCAGGTTGGTGTGCACTTGTCTGATGTCTTCTGTCTTCATCTTTCTGGAAGGACTAGAAAGCACATAAAGGACTTACTGCTCTTCTGAGTGAGGAAATTCCAATATCCCCTGATTTATCCCATCTTAAAGCAACTCAGCACAAGCCTTACATGTACATTTTCATTCTTCATTCTCTCCCACTTCCAGAAGAATATACAATAAGATTTCTCAGGAATTTGCTATATGAATTCTACAGGCTGAAAAATAAGTTACAAATGGATTTTTATTCAATAAATCCCACACTAGGAGTTACTTTAATGAGCCAAATGAATCTTTTCCAGCCCTGGTAAACAAGAATGTCTCTGGAAGGGATGAGAATGAATGATCAGAAACAGTGGTGGTTTAATTTGTAGAGTTTTATAGTTCATAAGCACTGCCTCATCCTAACAGCATTTGTTTCTTCCTTTACTTTGCATTTTGTGGATTTAAGATAAAAATTGATAGACTAAATATCAGCTCTCATGAAAGTTTCAAAAGGGATGTTTACTAAAAAGTGTTCATGCTTTCTTAACTTTTGCCCATTTTGTTGCTGTTTGGGGGTTATTGTTTTTTATTTATTTTGTTTTGGTTTTAGTAAATGGGAGAAATAACTACTTCTTTTTGGAGGAATGGTGGAGTGTATCAATGAGACTGATGTTCTCATTGTCTCTATTTGCTGTAAATGCCTGATCAAATTCTATCTGCTGCTCTGTTTGCTGTGTGTGTTTAGAACCACAGGAGAACCACTGAGGCTTCTCACATCACTGTTTCTTTATCCCCTTTTAGAAGTATTGTGGTTTTTATCTGGTGAGTCTGTGAGAGTTTGACATTGGATGACTTTATAAAACATTCAACTAATTGGATTTGTTAAAATAAATAAATCAAACACTAATTGGAATGTGCCCTGCCATTATTTTTGCTTACTGAATTAGATATTATAGCGTGAAGTTCTTTTTATCATATTTGTGCACTTATTTAAACACCCCCCTGGCGCACACTTCTGCAAATTCAATTATATATTCAAAGGAGCCATTCAATTTATGCAAGGCTGGTTTACATATAATCCAGGGGCAAGTCTCAGTAACTGATGATAGGTCTGCTCAAGATTAATTAGCATCACTCAGATGAGCAGTGGCATTGTTACAAGCCCGCAGTGTAAAACAAGGGATGTTTTATCCTTCTTATGTGAGCCATTATTTGCTTCAATATGACCCTTTTCAGGAAGGGAAAAGCTTTCTTGTTTAGATTTCATTTTGTGAAAAGGGTTTAACACCACCTGTGTTATCCAAAGCCATCAAAGCCATCTCCAATCCCTTGTCAGACCCACTGAGTAACTGCATTTGTTTAATTTTTAGCCCAGCAGAAAAAGGCTCCAAACATCCCAGGATCTTTCCCAAAAATCCTCATTCTTGCCAAAAATTTATGAAGACCCAGCACCCCACTTTGGTAAATGTGTAAATGTTGTCATTTTCATCAAGCTACTCTGTGATATATGACTGAAATGATAACTTGCTGACCTAGTAACTAAGTTTATCCAGTGTTAGGTGTTCCTTTCCCTTCAACTTGAGGATTATTTTTTCAAGGTTAATGAATAGCTCTGTTCTTCCTGTAAGCAGTCAGATTTCAGCCATGGATGACTTTCTTTGGGGATGGATCCAACCTCTTCCTGTCTTTATATTCCATCATATTTGGGTGTAACTCATATAAAAGTATCTGCATGGGTGGGGTGTCTGTGGAAATACTGAATATTAAAGTTATGCTGCCATCAGTGAAAACAACACTTCTGCTTGTTACTCTTCCTGCTTTGGTGAACTCCTAAAACCTCTTCAATTTTCTGAACCTGGAAAGGAAGGGAAGCTGCAATGTCCCATCTGCCAACTCCTGCAGAGAGCAGGGCCACCACTGATGTCCTTGCTTGGCAAATATGAACACGAGTCACTGTGGCTACGTGGCTTTACCAAAGATTGGATATAAGGAAAAGTTTTTATTGTGAGGGTGGGCAGGCCTGGCACAGGTGCCCAGAGCAGCTGGGGCTGCCCCTGCATCCCTGGCAGTGCCCAAGGCCAGGCTGGACAGGGCTGGGAGCAGCCTGGGACAGTGGGAGGTGTCCCTGCCATGGCAGGGGTGGCACTGGATGGGCTTTCAGATCCCTTTCAACCCAAACCATTCTGTGACTCTGTGATTGTTAAGGTAACCCCAAAATGTGTGATGTTCTTATGTATTGTACTACTTTCCTGTCACTTTCTGAGGTTTCTTTCCTGTTCCATAATACACAACAGCACGAAGAGAGGAGCTGTTCACTTTTTGGCTCACAAGTCCCTGTGGCTCTGGCTCCCAGCTGAGCCTTTATTTCAGTTTTAATTCTGCTCTCAGTGGATACAGCAGAGCAAGAAGATGGTGGGCACTGCCCCCCTCTTGGCACCCAAGATTCACACAGGCAATCTGCTCATCTGAGCCCTTAAAATCAACTCCAGCTTTTTCTCCTTGTCCTCATTTCCTGCAAATTCACCTCCACATTCCAATTCTGCTGCCTCTAGTAAATTAATCCTTCTGGCTTACTTCCCTGTCACTCTGTGTTTGGAGGTTTCTCCACTAACCTTTTCTTTCTCTGAAATGTAGGTGTCTCGCTGCTGCTGCTTTTAAGGCTCTCCATGGTTTATCCTTTCCTTTCCTATTCAGCTGTACCACAAGGTTAGCTTTGACTTTCAGGCAAGGCACTTTAAAGCTTCCTCAGGTGTTGCCTTGTATCAGCAGATGCTCCCAATTAATTTCCACAAGTTCTCACTGTGTCCCTTTTTCAGCTCCTCACACTCCATCTTCCTCAGAGAGGATAAAACCACCTGTTTAGCTGATTATGCCAGGCTATTGACAATTACATTCCCACTTCAATGAGCACTGCTGCCCCATATTTTGCTACTTATTGCTTGTTTTGCTTCTGGGACTTTGTAGCAGCTCCTGTGCAATTTTCTCTGTGCACAGGAGTCGGGCTGGAGCAGAGGATGTGTTTACAATTGCTCCAAAGGAACAGCTCCCAGACAGCCCCATCCCTGTGTGCTGAGCAGGGGGGTGGGGATGGTTTGTGTCTGAATTAAGGGGAATCCATCAAAATGAGAATGCCCCATGCAGGCTGAGAGGACAGGATTGGATTTTGCTTCTCGTTCTGCTCACTGGGATAAAAATGACTTTCACTGCTCACTCCCACACTTTCCAGGCTGCCTGGAACTTCCCTTAGATTTTTTTTTTTTTTTATTTAGCCTGTTCAATATTGTAATTTTGAACTTTTTCACCTAAATTAATTTAAAAAAAAGACAGTTACCCAGGTGTAATCCTGCTTGTTTTGACAGCTGGGAAGGCTTCACAAATGCAATAAATTGAAGGCAAGGATTATTTAAATATTATAAAATCATTACAACTCAGAAATATTTGCAGAAGCTACTGAAAAAGGCATGTTTTCAAGGGTCATAAAATCTATTAACAGATCTAGTTATAATGAAAATATGTAATATATAATTGTTTTAATTTTTTAGGGCAAGCTTGATCTCTTTAAACTTTTTTTTCAGCAACAGAGTATTTTGTGGTGTCAGGTACTCTATCCAACAAACCTTCCTATAATATACTTGACTAGAAATGTTTGGTGAAGTTTGTAGAACCAGTTTAAAAAAATCAATTATAGTTGGAGTACACAGAGAATCATTTAACAGAGTAAGGGATTGAGAACTATTAATGACATTAAATATATTTGTAATTTGTGAGGAGTTCCATAGGAACTGAGATGAAGTTTGGGCTTGGGTAATATGGGTGAAAATTAAAGAAGGCTTTGATGTCTTCAGTGTTGGGTAACCCTTTATTGCAGAGGAGCACAGGGCAGTGATGTGCCAGGTGTTTATTGTCTGATTGCAGCTGTGGGAAGGAGGGAGGAGTCAGGAATATCTCTGTCCATGCAGCTCTGCTTGGTGCCAGTGATGCCCTGTGAAGGCTGACCTAGAGCAGAGACTGGACCGAGCTAAAGAATAAAGCAGGGATTTATTAAAAGCATCTCCTCCATGGATCCACCTTGGGCAGCACAAGAGCCCAGCCAGGGCTGCACCCAAGATGAACCAAAATGGTCCCAAAATGCACGGCCAGGCACGGGGTCTCTCCCTGGGATCAGTTCTGCTCCATTTGCATCTTGCAGTTCATTGTCCCATTCCAGCTTTAGCCCCTGCAGTCCCACCCTGCTTGTTTTTCTCTCTCCAGCCCACGGTGTTTGTGCTCTTGGGGCTGAGATTTGGATCATTTGTCCTTGGTGCCCAGCTGGAGCAGGAATTGTTTTGTCTCCCTGCTCTGCGCACAGAGCTCACCATCCCCTGATGTGAAGCTCAGAATTACCCACTAAAGCAGTACAGAACCTGAAAAATATAAAAGCTAAACCTGAGGCACCATCAGGAGCCATTGGTGCTTGGCTGGCAGAGCAAGGGAGCGTTGCCCTGAGCACTGTGCAGCCCTGGGGTGTTACATGTGCCCAGCTCCTTTGGAGGACTGGGATCTGCAGAGGGCAGTGATCCTTTCTTCCCTAAGAGGAACCCATATCTTTATAGACACACCTTGGGCATGATTCAAGCCTGAACTGAGTTACCCAGATCCCTGATCCAGTGGATCCAGTAGTGAAATACTTTGTCAGGCTGGGTTGGGTGGTGGTTAAGGTGCATGAGATCATAAGGGACACCAGAGTAGGAGCATCCTGGGGAATAAACATTCTCTGTTCCTCTGTGTGACCCAAGTTTCACAGATCTGCACTGCAGTACAACATTTCACTCCACAGTTCTTGAATTTCCCTTGATTCACAGGTGTTCAGGCAGCTGCCAATGTGTTTATGAGAGTGAACTTCTTCCAAGTATTTCAGGAATTGCAGTAAAGATCTTCCAGTCAGCAGTCTGGAAGGCGTGAATGCCAGTTGACATCTGCTGCTTCTCATTCTCCTGTTCAGAAACTGCAGGGCCATGCTCAGAAATATTGATTTGAAAGATCTTGAGGAAGCTGTGTGTGTTCATGGACTACACAGAAATTTGTGTTGTTAAGTTTAGGAGATGGTTAAAGCCTGGTTAAATATAATCAAGGCTTAAAAGCAAAAAGATGTGAGGCCTTGCTGCAGGAACAGTGATGCTGTGCTTGTTTGTCATTTGCATTCCTCCTTCCTTTTCCTGATTTTTTAAAAATTATCTTTCTTGAAGGTTTATGCAAATATTCCTGCATGGGGGTATCCTGTAGAATTGTCCTTGAAAATAACAGGTTGAAATAAAGGGGAGTGATCTTAGAAACAGTAGTGTGGATGGAAGAAAACAAGGGCTTCCAGTGGATATAAAACATGGAAATTACAAAGATATTTTTTTGGACATCATCTTTGGAGCTGCATGAAAAATAATGTTTAGGAAATTAGTTTTATTTATTTTTATTTCCTATGTAAGCCTTGAGTACAAAATGTCTAAGTAAATGGCCTACCACAAAGAGAGAGATAAAATTAACCCAGAAATGTTTTCATTTTTCTTGGCTTTAGGTGGTTGTTCATTTGATGAGCACTACAGTAACTGTGGCTATAGCGTCGCCTTGGGAACCAATGGATTTACCTGGGAGCAGATCAACACCTGGGAAAAGCCAACAATGGATCCTGCTGTCCCAACTGGTGAGTGAGGAGCCTCATCAGCAGTGATGAGGTGCAATTCTTGGAGAGAATCAGGTGTTATTGCTGTGTATGCGTGTGCTGGCTCTGGCTACACACAACAGCAGAGCAGGATTTTACTCTGTGATAAAATGTTAATTTTGTGTTCAAAATATTCTGGCAACAGAATTCATAGATGTGAGGTGGCTTTTTTGCTACATTTGCCATTGGATATCCTTGCAGAATTGTTTTACATTTCTTATTCTTATTTTGTTTCTCATTTAGCAGAGAGGAAATGTTTTGGATATAAAACTCTAAGGTTCAGCCAGCTTTTGGCGTGTTTCTGGATGAGAGAGTTATCTGGGGAGGTTCATGTTGGCCAGGCCAGAAGTAAAGCCTTAAAATGTGTGGAAATATTGGACATTGCAGTTACCATTTAGCACTCAACGGATTGTTTTAAATTCCAATTTTGAGAAAGACAAGAAAGTTCCTTACCTAGAGAATTAGTTGTGGTGGCTAATGCTTGATTAGGCTGGGACTTGAGACAGGAGAATTTTCATAAGCAAGAAACATTGCCAGCAGTGAGATTTACCAGAGTTTCTAATTTACCAATATGTACTGAGTGTAGTGTAGACTTCCATGTGATAGTTGGAATATTAGCAGAGCTTACAGTGGTGATAATTTCCAAGTTCTGTTTTCTATTGGAAGTTACCATTATGCTTTATATGGGAATGAATTCTCTAGCATTAAATGCTTTGTTTACATTGAAAAAGAGCTTGATTTAAGAAAACACTTTAAAGTTCACTAAAAATCCTACTTTGTCCATGTTGGTTGCCACCTAAAATAGCAATGCAAGTCTCTTTCAGGCACACAGTGGCAAAAAGCCTTCATCAGCCAGTTAAGACTTTGATTTCACTCCTAAAAGAGAAATATTCATTCTGGTTAGTGCATTGCACTGTGAGAGCACGAACTACATGGAAGAACAGAATATAATGTTGTTCAAGACATATTCTTATGCCTGTAATTACTGGGATAAGAGACTTGTAATTGCTGGCTGCCTGGAAGGACACGGTGAGGAGCTGAGACAGCAATAGCTCCCTGCCACAGCACTGACAGACAGCCCAGACCCCATTCCTGGGTGCTTGTCAGTAAAAAACCAGCCCAGGAGACACCAGCCTGGCTGGGCCTCCTCAGCACTGAAAGCTGTTTAAGTTCTGTGGGTTTTAAATCATTTTATCATTGGAAATTGCTCAGAATAGGAGGCTTCAAAGTGTGTCACACCTGGTACTGCTTGGTTTGGCTGTGGCATCCCCCAAAGGGTTAATTGTGGAGGTTGCAGGTTTTTGGTCCTGCCTGTAAGAGTGAATTTCATGATTCTGGATGTTGTGTTTTAAATGATGGCGATTTTATCTCTGGGGCTCTTCAGCTTTTGGCTCATTGTTGTGTCCTTATTTTGTGTCCTTGCTAAAGACCAAGCTGGAGGGATGTGACAAATCTTTGAGTTAACTGATCCCAGAGAGAAGGAGGAGGAATTTACACAATTTTGATGCAGTTGAGAATCTGGAACAAATGGAAAGGTTTATATTGCTTCTACTGGATGAGTTCCATGCTTTGTTAACTCCAAATGTTAAAGTAAACCCTTCCTGGCCACCTTACGGAGGAATATTGCCATCTGAAATACTCTGGAACCATGGAGGGGTTAGCAGAAATCACAGAGCTGGAAAAGACCTCTGAGGTTATTCATGCCAACCATTATCCCATCCCCAAACCCTGCTCCCATATCTCTGTGTGTTATGGCCGCATGTGCCACATCTCCTCCTTTTTTGAATGCTTCCAGGGATGCTCACTCCACTACTTCCCTAGACAGCTGCTCCAACAAAGAAATTTTTCCTAATGTCCAATCTAAACAACAAAAGATAAGCAACAGCCTGGAATGGCATGATTTAAAAAACCCCAAAGGAACAAACCTACCCAAAAACCCCAACCCCAAGGAAACCACTCCATGCACACAAAGAAACCCCATGCCAACCCCAGAACACCACAGTGTAGTTTCTCCAAATACTTGTGGTTTCCCTTTCCTTGATATCTGGTATAATTAAAAAAAAATCTATAAAAATATCTACTCCAGCAGCTGCAAATTTAATAAAGGTTAGACCTGAAACAAAAAAATGCAGAAAACTTTATTGAAGTTAAAAGGCAAAGGTAAAGCAGCCATCAGGTGGGAATGTGCTGATAAAGAAATACTGTGTAAGAAGGTTTGAAGGAGCATGAGGAGAATTGAGTCAGTTCCTGATGTGACTGATTGATGTCACAGGACTGTTCACACAGAACAAAGGGCAAAATCAGTAGGTGGAAGATCATGGGCCACAGCAAATGTGTACAGAGGGGCCTGGTGTGACAAACCCCATGTTTTCAAGAGCTGTCCAAGTCGTGCTAACCTTGGAGTAAATTGCAGTGCTCAATCAGACTCCCTGAAGCTGGTGAGATTTTTGGAGCTATTATTGAGAGTCTGTTGCTGGCCAGAACTGTGATGTTTGTGTTGGTTACTCTTTGAAAAGCTGTTTGGTGGCAATAAAAGCTGTTTACTTACTGTTCATGTAGGGGCAAAGCCAGGTGGATGAACTGAAGAACAGCATGTTCCACTCCTATAGGCAGGGAGCTCTTTAGAGCTGGAGTCCTGGAGCATGTGATCATTGACTTCTCATTCCATTGAATTTCTCCACGGCAACTGAGAGGAGCAGGGTGTAAATCCACTGAGCTGCAGGGTGTAAGAGGTGGTAACAAAGAGGTGCTCATGGAATAAGCACCCAGAGGCACGACAGAGCACAGGGAGGGGTGGCAGGAGTGCCTGCAGGGCTCTGGGGTGCAGTAACGCAGATTTTTATGTTGGGACCGTATTTTAAACACTGCCTTACTTTTATAGCTGGAAATAGGTTAAAATTCTACATTGTGGAAGTGGTAAAGACAAAAAGGGAGCAGGAATTAGGTTGGTTCGGTGACACTGTGTCAGCCTGCAGTGCTGGAAGCATGGCCAGCCCCCATGCTCAGCCCTTTCCTCTGGAAAACGTTTTGGCTTTCCTAAGTACCAGCAGATCCCTTTGAATTCAACCAAGCCACAGAACCACTGTGTCCTCCTGAATACTAATGATGCTGTCTAGCACTTTTTAAAGTCCTTTTCACTGCTGGATCTCAGAGTGCTCTTCAAAGGAGGTCAGTACGATGAATGAGAGCCTGAGTCTCCAGAGCTGTGTAATTCTCTGCTGACACACTGCTGCAAAGGTCTCTGCCCAGGGATGTCTTTCTGGTCTTTATTTTTTTAATTAAAATGTCAAAAAGAAAAAAAAAAAAGAAGCCAATTAAACTGCTCCATTAGCAATGTAGAAGTTTGTAGGCAATTTGTTTTACTCTGTTGCCAGCAAATAAAGTGTTTCCCATGAATTCTGTGATTAATTCCTTAGGGCTGGAAACAGTGTTAATTGGGGGATTAAGAACCAGATGTTTATTGTTCTGAATAAATATTTCAAAAATGCAGAACACATGAATCGTAGGTATCCAACCCCCAGATTTCAGTGGGACTTTGGTTCCACCTCCTTGCACAATAGCAGGAGTGATTATAACAAAATATTCTCTAACAGATGGGTGTTTACTTAAGCCTGAATACCCTCAGTGATGAGTATTCTGCAGCTTTTGGGCTGTTTGTTCCACTGCCTGAATTGCAGAGGTTCTCAAACCTTCATTTTCCTTTCTGTGGCTTCAACTCTTTGTTTTTTTCCATTTTCAAATAGGGAAAATAATCAGTTGTTGCTCTCTTATAACCTCTCCTATATAGTAGTATGCAGCTAAACCTTTATTCTGCAGGAATGTGACCCAGTCCTTTTAACCTTTCTTAATTGGCTTTTGTCTTCCCTGTGCCTTCAGTCATTATTTTCTCACCTTCTGGGGTGTATTTGGGTGAAGCTGTGCTACCAAGCAAGGATTCAGCACTCTGCATGGCAGTGCTGGAAGGCACAAGACCAACCCAAGCCAGCCTGGGATCCTGTGAGAGCAGGACATGAGCTCTTGTGTGGGCCTCTTTTGAGGCAGATGCTTGGTTAGCACAACAAAGAAATGTGTTTAAATCAACCAGGCAGAAGTACTGCTCTTATTCACTGTGTCAGGCTTTGCAGCATTCCAAAGAGCTGGGACCTGGCTGCTCTGGCAGCAGTTGCAAGAATAATATTAATAATGAAAGTATTTAACATTTAAAGTTCAAAGTATTTTACAATCATTTGCTAATTAACTCCAGTAGAGACTTAACCAGGGCTTACTAGACTGAAGTAATTACTTTAATTGTATTAAATATGATTCTATTTGAATGCAAAGGCATCGTGTCTTGTGCATCTGTGCAGCTGCATTCTTTGCTGTTGGATTTCAATCCCACGTTTACTTTGTGAAGTTTTCCTGTTCTAGCTTAGCAGATAAATAATCAGCACACAGAGGCTGAATTTCTGGTCCCATCTGCCTGACTGCTCACTTGCTTTCATCTCTGTAGCACTTAGAGCAAGTACTACTTTGCTTTCTCAGAAATAAACAATAATTCTTCCAAAAGAAATGGAGTTTATGTGTATATAAACATAGATCTGCATCTCTCAGTGCTCCATATCTCTGCTGTTTCTTGCTCCACTGTTTTCCAGCTGGGCATTGTCTAGGAAACAGAATTGTGGGTATGAAAAATGTATGGATTACGAAATGTTTGGAATAAATGGTAATATTGAGAATGCCATCACTTGTAGGCTACCTAGGAAGTGCCAATGGCCTCACTTTGCGTCCCGATTCCACAAAACATCATCTGTAAGAGCTACAGGACCTGTTATTGTTGAAGGGTGGTTTTGTGATAGAAATTGGTGCATTTTTATCTCCCATGGAGTCATTTAAGTTTGAAAAGCTCTCTATGATCATCAAGTCCAACCCTTACCCCAGCACTACCACGGCCACCACTAAAGCATGGTCCCAAGCATTCCACGACATATTTTTGAATGTTCCCAGGGATGATGAGTCTACTGTTGCCCTGGGCAGCCTGTTCCAATACCTGACCACCCTTTTGGTGAAGAAATGTTTTCCTGAGAACCAGTCTAAACCTCCATCTAAATGGTGGGTGTTTTGAGATGGTATTTTTAGGCCCAAATGAGTTCTGAGTGTGGCCTTAGAGATCCTGCAGCCTGTGTCCCAGTGAGTGAGCCCAGCTCAGAGCTGTTCAGGTGCTGGGAAGGATGGAAGTTTGACAAGGAAGTCTCACAGATACGTGTGCTTAGCAGAAAGATTTTTAAATGTAGAGTCTGATGAAGGAATAGAGATGGAAGCAAGTTTTGATACAGAAGAAAAGAATTGCTGAGCCAGTCTCACTGGCTAACCAAGGAGGCAAAGGGTGTGTTAGTTAGAAAGGGTTTTTATGGCTTAGAGCAAAGGATAAACCCACCCCAAACAAGATGATTTTACCAAGCAGGAAGAGAGCACAGGCAAACAAGGCAGCAAATGCTGCAAGTAGAAAAAAGGTCTCAGAATTTTCCACTGCAAGAAAACTGAAAAACAACTTCTAGCTTAAACTGTAATGCACTAACTTTTAGTGATTGGAAAACAGTAACATGAATATGGTCATTATAATAGTTATGATAGGCTAGAGATAATAGTTAAGGTATAGATTGGTTCTATTGTGTTAAGATGCTCAGCAAAGAAAAGTCTCTAATGCACTGTAACCAAAACCAAAGGGTCCTCAGGCCTGCCTGCAGCTGGAGCTGACAGCTGTGGGCACAGCTCTGTCACCCACAACCCTGGACTGCTGTAACTCTTGGCTACAATAAACTGCATTTTGGAGAGCCCCTGGAGTCCCTCATGCCTCATTCAGGCTCTTACATTCAGGGTGTGCAGGGCATCGCCTCCCCTGCATGGGATGGATCCTCCACCATGGCACCACTCAGTGAGAAATCACAGCAGAATCTCTGCTTTTCCTTTTGCAGCACAGATATAAGGGATGGGGGACTCTTCCCACACCTAAATGAGTCTGTTCCTTTGTTCCAGGAACTGGAGGAGTCTCTGAGCTTCTCACTGGAAGAACAGAAGGGTCATCATCATTAGTGTTGCTCTGTGAAATACTCATTTAGCAGGCAAGCATGGAGATATATCCAGGAATTCCAGATGGCCAAATTCCACTTGGGCTGCTCTGAACTGAGTGAAGTTTTATGGGATTCTAACAGGCCAAATGCTTTCCTGTGTCACCTTTGTCTTTTTGTGAGTGGCACCATGGAGTTACAGCAGGAATGGATAATTATCCAACAGCTTTCCTTCTGGAAGGTGATAACCCACACTGGATGGGCAGGATGCTTTATTTCTGTTCAGGAAATGGGAGATGTGAAGCTACTGCTGACCTCCAGAAAGGCCAGAGACCCTCTGTGCATAGGTCAGGCATTTGCCTCTTCTCCCTGCAGGCCAGAATGGTGCCAGCAGGAGTTAGACTCAACATTTGTAAATTTGAAAGGCGAGGCAGTAAAATTAACATTTCCCCGTGTCTGAGTGTATTAATTCTTGCTTACAAGAAAATACAAAAAGAAACTTGTTAAAGGAATAAATTAAAATTCATCTGTGTATATGATGAATCATGATTCAGTTTTGTCTGAGAGAGAGAAAAAAAATTGGCTCAGCTGCCTGTATATTTTTTTTCCTCCAAAAATATTTTATGCAGGGGAAATTACTAAGAATGAGTCAAATATGTTTCTCCCCACTCTTTCACTTGCATACAAGTAAATAGATTAGTCTGTGGCTCGTTAATGAGCTCCAAAGTAATTTCTCAGCTGTTAAGGTCTAAAGAGAAAGGGATCTCTGGAAAGTTTCCCCAATGTGTTTTCATTTTGCTATTTACTCTGCAGCCTCCTGTCTGTGCTTTGGAATTCTTTCTTGTAAACAATTCTTCCGCATTTCCAGAATTCCATCCCTGCTTGATGCTAACCTGAGTTTTTTTGGGATTGACGGCAGGTGTTGGGTTTATTTTAGTGGATGTGCATGCCAATGTTGAGTTTTCCAGGAAAGTGCACACTTTTGACCTATTAATGAATGCAACTTTGGGAGGAATGTAACCTTGCAAGCAAGGAGAGGGAGTTTTTTTGTCCTTCCAGCCTTCAATTGCTCTGTTTTATTCTCTCCAAGCCCTAAGCCATCCCTCTAACTCATTCTGTGATGCTGCTCACAGCCCAGCACCAGGATTTGGGTGTCTCTCGGAGGAATATGTTGTTACCCATATGTTTTTACTACCTTGTGTTAGGTCTGGGCTGTCAGTAACTAAATCCCACCTGTGTATATGTAGAAAATCTTGCTTATTCAGCAATGAAGACCATGAACTGATTTCATACTGGTAGCAATTTAAATCCATGAGTTTTAAGAGCGATTCTTACCAAATATTTGCTCTTTCTCGTGTTCCTGTGTTGTAACACCCAGTAAAACCTTTCCTTTGGGGTGGGGTGTACTGGTTTTGCATGAAATAGAAACAGTGGGGGACTGTTTGACCTAAGTCTGTGAGGAAATTGCAGACCTTTAAACGAAGTACATCACACTTAGCTAACTAAGTACTTGCTTTTAATGATGCAAAAAGTAGATTTAATTAAGAACATTTATCTCTCTAGAAGACTTCTGCTGAGAGGAAGTTACATCCCAGTTTTTAAATCTGTGTCATTCCCATTGTAAAGGTGAGAGAGAATTTTTCCTCATGTGCTGTTGTCAGAGGTCAGCAGAACCATCCTTCCACTTAGAGGGAGGTGGAGTTTTGGTAGTGAAATCAAGCTCAGCAAGGATGGGCAGCCTTCAGTGAGTTCACAGGGTATAAAGAAATGATATCAAAGACCAGAATGGCTTCTGGGAAGTGTTTGAATAACCCTGAAGGGATTGCTGTCTGCTGGGAGCACACATAGCTCTGCACCTTGATGTGTTAAATGGTACATTTGAACTGTTGTCAGTCTCTTCCTGACCCTTTCCTGCCAGAGCTTCCCCAAACAGAGCTGTTTGTGAGTGCCAGGACCTTTCCATGATCACCATTAGTGAGATCATGGCACTGCTAAAGCACTGCCCCAACATCACTCAGCCTCACCCTGGGAGGAAGGACAAGCAAGCTGCTGGTGAGCCTGTTCCTCCTGCCTGGTTTCAGCACAGAAACATTAATTTCTCTCAGCACCTGTCGGCTCTAGCAGGAACTGATGCCTCTCAGCATCTGAGCACACAGCCTGTATTTTTTATAATGTGTTATTTTGAGCTCTGTTAGGACGCGCTGTCCACATGCCAACGTGTTACAAGTGGTTTTGGTTCGAGGGAATTTTATAACCACACCAGTGGAAAAATGTTTCTCATGAACACCTTCAAAATCTTCAGGAGATGGGAAATAGAAGGAGGAGAGGTTTCCTCCACACAGATGAAATTTAATATAAGTTCTATCAAAATAAATGTGGTTGCAGGAGTAAACAAGGTGCATAGGTAGCATGAAGGATGGGGATCTCTTTCTGACAAAAATTAAATACTAAAATTGATAAATGTGAAGTTAGTGGATATTAAGGAAGAGGCAAAGCAGTGAATAAATAGGAGCAGAAGTTTGAGGAAGAAGAGATAAATTCTAGTGCTTTTGAAGGAATTGATTAGGGGTATTGCAGGTCTACTGAGGGCTGAGGTTTGTAACAACATTTGAGGAGTGAATTTTTGAGTAGACAGAATTCTGGTTTGTTTTTTTCCTCCCCTCAAACTGTGAACCTACTCTACATTGGGTATTTTTCCTTTTTTTCTGCAAGGTTTGTGAACACCCTAGAGATGGGCGGGTCTAACAGGAAAGAAGTTCCCAAAGAAGAGTGGCCTGAGAACCTGCAAGGGGCAGGTTCAGACAGACCAGATTCAAAAAAGGGAAGGAGAAGGCCATGAATGAACAGACAAATATTGACAGATGAGGATTTACTAAAGGAAATTTTGGGGAAATCAGAGGCAAAATTACTCCTCAGCAAGATCCAAGAAAGCAACTGAGGCATTAAGTAGGGATTCAAGGCAGAGGGTGAGCAAAATCCAGGAAGGGTAGGAAGGATCACTAAGGCTGTTGCTCAGCCCCTTATGAGCCTTGGTAGCTCTGAGTGCATTTTCAGCTTTTTGGATTGTTTAACATAGAGTCAGTGGAATTCTCCTGAAATTCCTTAAGTTCAGTGGGAGCTGGGTGTAATCTCTTAGAGGGACTCTGTGCTGCAGTTGCATTATCTGGATAATGCACTTTTCCCCCCCCAAATTGTCTCTTTTTGCCCAGTGAACTCTCTTCTTTCACCTTTCTTACTTGTTTTTTAGTTCTTTTACTTCTGTCACCAACCATCACACCACTTAACAGACTCCCAGCACCTGAGTACAAAGCTATGGAAGGATATCCAAGATTGCAGTGTTAAGAATTATTTAACTAATGCAGTTTCTTTACCACAAGCCCTATTCAGTGTATAGTGAACTAACTGTAAGTCTTTCTGCCAGCTTCAAAATAAACAGGATGGAGACTCATAATGAGCAGATTTTCAGATGCTTTACTATTTAATTAGAAGGATACAGATTGTTTGATGGAATGATAATAACAACCTCTGATCACTGGTTCCAATGAGAACTGTTGCTATTGAGAACTTGTGGAGGAAAGAGAGTTCATTTTTCATGCTTAGGAAATATTAGCATTTGCTATTGCCAGTATCAGATATTTAGCATGTGTAATTTGGCACATGAAAAATGCTGGCTTTTAAAAGTCTTTTCCAAAAGTCATTTATATATGTACAAAAGCAAGTTGATAGCAACAATATTAATATATCCTCATGGAAAAAAAAAATAATGTAAGCTTCTCCTACACAAGCAATCCAACCTTCTCCATGTCATTCACCTCCTTTAGAAGGGACTGGAAACTGTTGTGCTTGTATTCCTTTGAGATGTAAAGTTGTTATATTACAAATTATCACTTGTTTTCAGTATTGACTAGATAAATAAATGCAATTATGTTTATCAATGTTGAAAATTAAGCAACAGAAAGCAATTGTGTGTGTTTGAGGATCTTTTCAAATGAAAAGCTGTATTCACTGAATTCTCATCGGCTCTTTCTCTCCCTGACATGTTTCATGATGTGAGCTCTCAATTGAATGAACAGCTGCAGTAAAAATGGCACCAGCCAAGTCACAGGGAATTCACAGGAAATTGAAATGTTCCAGGCTTCAACACAAGCCACTTGGGCCCTCATTTAACTTGAGACATGCTTGGCTTTTCCTTAGTAAAATGTCTATAAACGTAGAAAGGTGTCAAGCTCTTTGGGTAAACCTCTTATGGGTAGAACAAAGACACTTTGCTGGGTGGATTTGCCTTTCTAAGAGTGGAAAAAGCTTTTCCTCTGGTGTTCTACCTTGGATTTACTTACAGTGCATGCATGAGGGAGTAATATGAAAGAAATATCAGTGTTGATCAGAAGGATGCAGAAGGGAAACAGAATAAGAAACCCTCATCACAGCTCAGGTGTCTAAGAACCTCCTTGATTCATCTCATTCTTCTAAAACAAGATCATCCTTCACACTGAAGAGCTGAACCCATCCCTTAGATCTTTGGAAGTGCCTTGTAGTGATGCTGGCAGAGTCAGGATGTTTTGTCCCAGCTTCCCACCAGCCCTGGCACACACAGCAGGTGTGGCAGCACGAGGAAAGCACCAGCTTGGAGGCAGCAAGTGGCTCACTGTCTTCAGAGCCATGAAACAGCAGAGCTGTTTCTGATTAATCTTTAATGCTTTAGAACAAATGTTTTATGTCCTCGAAGTTTATGCAGCACTTCCATTTTTTAATTTACTTCTGTGCCACTCTTGTTTAACAGCCAAGTTAGTAAAGGTTTAAGCAGCGTGATGAGCACTGTCGTGGGATAACAGCTCCTGCTGCCTCCTCACAAGTCAGTCTGCCCCATAAACTCACCACTCACAGAAACATAAACCCTTCAAAATCTTCCTTTCCCTCCATCCCTCTTGTTTTCCACGTATATGAGACTTTTGTTGCATTTCTCTTTTTCCTGCAATACCATCTTCATCTTATAATCTCCTCTAGTTACGGTAGCGAAGATCAAGCTGTGAAGAAATTTGGCAATAAACCCCAAATCACCTTCTCCATCAACTCCAGCCTAATAGGAAATACTCAAAGCATTAAAAAACAAACAAACAAACTATAAGCTAAATTAACTTCTTGCTAAATTTGTTGCAGTCTAGGGTGACTGAGTGAAGATGTGCCATGGATATTGCTCTTTCTCATGGCCACTTTTACTACTCCATCTGTCCACAGCAGAAGAATCTCTTTCCCTGTTTCAGTTTTATGGGTCTGAGTTGTTTAGCAGTACAGTTATGGGAATATTCAAAGGAGGAATCATAACCAGAGAGAAGTGGTTTAGCTTAGTTCTCATTAGCTGTTCATCTAGAACAGATTGCCTAGGATGGACTTCTGGAGTGTGTCTGATTGCTGCAGCATGGTGACTTAATGGGGAGAGGTTTTTATCAGCTTAAATGTGCCTGTGCCAACTGACCTCACAGCTTGGTGGGCAGTGAATGAGCTCTAGAAACTATGGTTTCAGTCTAGGATCTCATTTGTATGTCCCCCTTTGAACTTAACTTGCTGTTGTGTATTTGTTTGGTTTGAATTTGGCATCTGGCATTGCTGATCTGAACTAAACCTCCACCATGCAGCCATGAACCCTTGTTGTTCTTCAGTCCAGCTTTTTAGTCCAAAAAATCCTGCTCCCTACATTTTTCCTTCTGTTTCCTTGTGCTCTAAGCCTTTCTACTGATTCATGGAAAGTTCATGTTCCTAATCCTGCTTTTTCTAGGAACTAGGTTTTACTCCTTTACTCAGAAGTGTTTTTATATAGCAACAAACCAAGCAGCTCTCAAGCCTCACCACTGCAGCTCTGATTAAACCATCAAGGCCAGGTTGGATGGGGCTTGGAGCAACCTGGTCCTGTGACCATGTTCACAGGGGTCCGAGGATGAGGGAAGAGATGAGGATCTGACTCCATGTTTCAGAAGGCTGATTTATTATTTTATGACATATATTATATTAAAACTATACTAAAAAGAATAGAAGAAGGGATTTCATCAGAAAGCTGGCTAAGAATAGAAAAAGAAGGAATGATAGCAAAGGCTTGTGACTTGGCCAGAGAGTCTGAGCCAGCTGGGCTGTGATTGGCCATTAATTAGAAACAACCCCATGAGACCAATCCCAGATGCACCTGTTGCATTCCACAGCAGCAGATAACCATTGGTTACATTTTGTTCCTGAGGCCTCTCAGCTTCTCAGGAGGAAAAATCCTAAGGAAAGGATTTTTCAGAAAATATCTTGGCTATGTGGTCTGGTGGAAGGTGTCCCTGTCCATGGCAGGGGGTGGAATAAGATGAGCTTTAAGGTCCCTTCCAACCCAAACCATTCTGTGATTCCATGACTTCTGCATGTCTTGATTCCCAAGACTTTGTGTCCATTATCTTTCCTCCTTTTTTCCCTTCTTTGCTTTTCTTCCTCAGGATCTGCCACTCGCAGCCTCAAGCCCAGGGAGACACAAATCTACAAAATTCTCTCCTTCAGCTCACCAGGAAAACAGCACAAACCCACTCCTGCAGCTGAGCTGAGCTGGTGCAGAGAGCATTTCTCAGCCTTGTAGCCTTAAAGTGAGAAACAGGATTTCAAAAGCTAATTTGCTTGTTTTCCTAGCACGATCTTAATTCTACAAGGGAGAGAAGATGATCTAATCTAATTTAATTTTGCTCTTTGAGGAGAAGGGAGATCACTTGGCCAGCTGCTGCTCTGAGCAAACAGGAGCGTGCAGGCTACAAGATAAGCTTTGAACTTTATCAAGTCTCTTGGCAGTATATGCTAATGTGTGCTGTTGGGAGAGTTCTGAAACTTTCGCCTCTGATTGTATTAATTAGTTTGCTGCTCTAAATGAGCTGTATCTCCCTGTAAAATAAGGAGCTGTTACACATCAGGCTTTCCCTGTCCCTGATGCTTTAGTGTTTGGGCAGAGTGGACCATGATTTCAAAATCAGGCCAAGCCCATTCCACCCCTGCTCTGCATTCCCAGCATGAGCTCTGCCTTCCTGTGAAATCCACAGGGTTCTAGCACAAGATGCAGAGTGCTGGCAGGTGTGTGTTTTACACATGTACAGTAATAGAAAAGTCATAAATGCTCTGGAAAAAACTGGAGTTTTGTTGTGGTTAATGTCTTAGCTCTTCTTGCTGATGAGCTCATCAAGGTAATTAGCAGAGCCCTGACTCTGATCCTGGATGTCCCAGGATTGTCCCAGGCTGTTTGACAGAGCCACCCCTGTCTTCAGGAAAACAAAACTAACCAGGGTTAAATTCCAGGGCTTCTGTGCTGTGTTTCTTGGTGGTACAGCAGAAGTCCATGACTGTTCCAAGAGAAGCCAGGGTTCCTCTTGCCCTGATTTTGAAAGATTTTCTGAGCCTTCTGATGTTTACATTCTTGTAACGAACTTCCTCACACACTTTCTGTAAATAACTCATTGTTTTGCATTCTTTTATAGAAGAAGAGAAATTTGATGAACTGTTGGTTTGTCCAGTGTCATTGGAGAGGTGGCACTGTCACCCTCCATCCACCGTCACTTTTAGAACTCTATAAATGTTGGAGTCAGAAATTAAACTTCCCTTTTTTTCTTCACCTTAAGAGCAGCAGTGTTTGCTTGTGTTCCTTCGTGTCCTATAGTGACAGGTTCCAGTGCCTGGGAGACTTCACTGCAGCCTGGATAACCTGGGCTGAGCCCCAACACCCTGTGGGGTGACACAGAGGGACACAGAGCCCCACCAGTGCTCACCCAGCCTGGGAGGTCCTGCCTGCCTCAGGTGACCCCAGCCTGCCTCACTCCCTGCATTCCAGAGGTTCTCCTGTCATTTTTACAGATTTGCAGTCTGTCAGGACAAAAAGCTTAACTTTCTCTTCATGATATCATTTTAAAGATGATATAATTGCCTCATGTGTGTGAAATAATTGACTTTTTCATCACTTTTTGTGAACAAGCACAGGTCCAGCCTACAGCTACACTTGATATACACCAAATGCCTGCAGGTTCTGTTGTGCTTAGATCCCTCAGCCATCTCTCTAAGCAAAGAGATCTAAACATTTGGCTAAAATCTCACTTTTGGCTCAAAGATAAATGTGAACTGTTCAGAAATGCCATTTGGATCCAGGCACTGCTCTGTGAGAGCCTTTCCAACACAGGTAATACACTGGGAATTATTTTGGTTTTCTTGTTCTATTAGCTATCTCTTTAGATTTCTTTTTCCATTTAACTGAGAAAGGCTTAAGAAGCAGATGAATCACCAACATCCTTCATGTGAAATAGAGAGTTCATACCTTCCATATTAAAGATAAAACTTCATCTCAAGTCCTTCGTAATGACTTCACTCAGTCTCCATATTCTTGTGGAAAAACAGAAGATACTGACATTTCTATCTGAAACTAATTCTTTGCTCAAATTGCAGAAAATCCAGTGATTTTCCCTTACTACTTTTGGTTACAGGAATGTGACCAACAGCAGGGCTTTTTTAGGCAGCCAAAAAGCTCTGTCTGCCTTTATATTTTTTTTTTCGTTTTAGCTCATGAGCTAGCAGACTTAATAATCCCACCTGTTTTTCCTGAATACTTTTTCATTATTCCAAAAGCAAAGGCAATAAGCATTATCTCACTCAATGACAGTTATATTTAAAGCTTTCTTAAACTGAGGTCAGATAAAAAACATGAGCAGCATAAACTGGGCTTGTCAATGTACATTGCAGCAGCCTGAACAGGATTCAGTGGGTTGGGGCAAATTTTCTACAAGCACAAATATTATTCTATGTATTTGATGTGTGTATTCACATAACTCTACTTGAGCTTAAAGAAAGTGATAAAACCTTTCAGATTTCAGGTTGGACATGGCTTGGAGAACCTGGAATAGTGGAAGGTGTCTGTGACCATGTTCACAGGGGTCTCAGGTTGAGGGGACAGATGAGGATCTGACTCCATGTTTCAGAAGGCTGATTTATTATTTTATGATTTATATTACATTAAAAATATACTAAAAGAATAGAAGAAAGGATTTCATCAGAAGGCTGGCTAAGAATAGAAAAAGAAAGAATGATAACAAAGGCTCGTGGCTCAGACAGACAGTCTGAGCCAGCTGGGCTGTGATTGGCCATTAATTAGAAACAACCACATGAGACCAATCCCAGATGCACCTGTTGCATTCCACAGCAGCAGATAACCATTGGTTACATTTTGTTCCTGAGGCCTCTCAGCTTCTCAGGAGGAACAATCCTAAGAAAGGATTTTTCATAGAAGATGTCTGTGACAGGTGTCCCTGCCCATGGCAGGAGGTGGAACAAGATGAATTTTAAGGTCCCTTCCAACCCAAACCATTCTGTGATTCTATAAAGTCCATTCCATATTCAGTTTAATAGGGGGCTTTGGGTAGTAAGTGGAGCATTTTCATTCTGTTTGTAGATATTTATTCCTGGAGACTTGGCTGGCTGTGCAGGTGGCTCCTTGCTAGGGTGGAGGGATGGAGCTCTTCCTTCCTGTCCCCCTCTCTGCCAGGTGCTTGGGGCAAGGCTGAGAACCTCGTCCACCTCTGTCCAGGTGTGCTCCTGCAGTGGGATGGGCCTGCCAAATGTGTGCCCAATTTGCTATTAAATGGGGTTTTATTTCATTATTTCATTATCTCATCCTCCAGCCTGTGATCCAACACCAACCTGCATTTTCCCCTCGCTTATTTACATCCCTGTAACTAATAATGCTTTCACAAACCAATTATGCTTTCACAAGCTGATTATGCTTTTACAAATACATGCATAATCGTTGATTGTCTCTAATTGAAAGTTTGCTGCAAAGACTCCATTATCCAGGCCAGTGTAACAATTTCTGTTGGGTTTGTCCTGCTTAGCTGGGATTGTTGAGGCAGTCCAACAGTGCTGTGCTGCCCTCTGCACCGATTTCATTCCAGTGAAATCAGGAAATCCCTGCACACAAATAATAATTTCTGCATCCTTTCATGTCAGCAGAGCTACAGCTGTGCTAAGAGAGGGCAAGTGCTCAGGTGCATAGGTGAAAGCTGAAGGTTTGGATAACATCTTTACTAATTAGTTCAGGCATGTAAGATAATTCTGCTAATTTTTGATTAGTTAAAAGTAAGTGGAGGATGGTGCAGAAGGGAAGGAAATTATTTCAGCTTCAGTTAACACACAGTTAAAACTACCTTTTCCACTGCAGACTTACTTGAGACTATTAACAGTTCAAAGTACTTAGCTCTAAAAATCTCATAATGAACATTAGAAATTTTTTTTTTTATTTCAGGATACTGGTCTGACTGCAGCAGCAGTTCAATCAACCTTGCAGTAGTGCAATCTTATTGAATTTCTGCCAGGAATGTAAATGAGAAGCCATTCCTCTTTAAAAGGTTCAGCTAATATAATTAATTGCATTCATTTTCAAGGTGATGTCTTGCTTGTTTGGGCCAGTGAGCAGTAGGGGATAAAAAAAAATGGAAATTTCATCAGTGATTACAAAAGAGATAGTGATTTACTAATTGCCTTTCACCTTTTCCTGACAGTTGGTATCTCTTACCAATCTGCCACCAGCCACTGGGAGCTGTTCTGTGGTGAGAGATTAGGATAAATACACTGTGAGGAATTCTTTAGTGGTGCATTTGTTTTTCCTTCATGGGGAGCTACATTTGTCTCCTGTGCTTTGTAGCAGGTGCAGCCATTTACCCTGTGACCCCTGTGCTTCAGGTTAAAATGTGTTCCAGCAGAGAGAATTGTACTTGGGAACAATCCTCCTTTGCAGGGTGCTGTGGACCTTGTTGGTAGCTGTGTCTCATGTTTCCAGCTCCAGAAACATAAAATAAAGAGTGATTTACATCAGTTCACTGAGGAGCCACAGGATGCTGCAGATGCTGCCCACTGCCTCACATTGCTGCCTTGTCAAAACTCAGGCTCCCACAAATGTCTCAGGTTTGGTGTTGCTGGAATGGCTCCCAAGGTGTCAGAAAGTCTCTTTTTGCCCAGCCCTGTGACTGAAGAAGAAGTCGAGATTCCTCAGCTCTGCTTTTCAAGGTTGTTTATTTTCTTTTATCTATTAATTCTTTCTCTGAGCTGCTGAGATCTGTCCAGCAGGTCAGGTTGTGGCACAGTCCCTGCCCTTGGGGTGGTGTTGGCTTTTTATACTAAGAACTAGCTGTACTTTATTTACAATAATTTTCCAATACCTGTCACCTATGTTAGACAGTCTGTCTCTAAACCAATCCAAAAGTGCCACCATCACAGCAGAAGATGGAGGCCAAGAAGAAGGACAGGACACACCCAGATTCCTCCATCTTGCTCTTGAACCCCCATTCTAAAACCCAAAAATTCTACTTTTTTCACCCTGTGATAAATTCACTGTCATTCTATTCAAACTCTTGTGGCTTGTAAATCCTCACACAAGGTTGGGAATTGTTTCCATGGGTTACAATCAAAGGCAAGGGTGTCTTTGACTCCATGCCAAGGTCTCTGAGCCCTTTGCCAGGGTCTCGAGTCCTCCAGGGCAGCCAGAGGAATATCCTGGGTTCTGACATGCCCAAAATCAAATTTCCCAGCCTGGTGGGGTGCTGGATATCGAGCAGGGCAGCAGCTCACCTGCTGGGATCACTCCTGTCCCTCGATTTCCTTGCTGCTGTGCAGTTCCAGTGTGCAGTGACCTGTGCAGTGTGAGAGCTGCTCACAGGTGTGAAGAAACAGATGTTTTCCTTGCAATCCATTTATTATAAAGTGATGTGCATTTAAGGAAACATTGCTCTTATATGAATATAAATACAGCTGGATCTCCTCTGCCCCGGTTCAAGGCTGGGAAACTGGCTTAGGTTTTACCAGAGAAAAAATTAAAAAGGAAAAGCGTCAGAGTCAGAGAACTGACATGATAGCACATTCAGGAGACTTTTAAAGCTATTTAAGCTTTGATGCAAAATACATTTATACTCCTGACAGTTTCACTTCTTACTCTTCCATTTAAATGTCAGATATTTCATATCTGCAGGAAACTCACAGTGCTATGGCTCAGTAGTATCAGGGAACCACCTGCACAAGAAAAGAGCTCCAGAGATTCATTTGAATCTGACCTGTGTGAGGAAAGGCAGGAAGCATCAACACAGGCTGTGCCAGTGCCCTGGGGTTCAGAGGCTCTGTGATTCCCAGTTCTAGACAGCAGGATGAGAGGGGACACTCCCAGCAGTTTCTGTATTTCAGACCAAAGGGAAACCATGGGATGCTCCAGAAAATCCTCAGTTGCTGAAGAAGAACTGGAGAAACCTCGAGTAAAGGTCCAGAGCTGTCAGGTGTGCCCAAATCCATTTGTCTCAACAGAAACAGAGCTTCTGTGACAAACTCTGTGAGCAACTACTTAAAAACAGTTTTAACTCTCCTCCTTTGCTCTTAATTTGCAGTAGCCATTTAGACAGATTAAAAAGTATCAATTAGAATTTAGGAAGATTTTTCCAATCTCTTTTGCTATTACTTATTTCTTTTGCTAAAAGCAGGATTAGAGCTCGTTCCAGCCCAGAGGTTGGACAGGGTAAGGTTTGGGGGTTGCAGATAAATGGGATTTTGTGTGTTAGGTGGCCCAGCTGTGCCATGAATGAGAGCAGTGGTTCCTGCAGCCTCCCTTGGCTGCACTCTGGTCCAGCCCTGCTGGCAGCATGCAGATAACTCATTAAATCAATCTGTGTAATGAGATCTGTTTGACTCCGTTTAATTTCGTATTGAATGCAGATGGAATCAGGGAAGTGGCTCTTTTGACAAATCTCTGGCCTGTGCTGGGGTGCCTTGGGCCATTTCCAAGGTTCAAAAGGTGCCAACTTTGACCCCAGTGAACGGGCAGATCCAAATCCATCAGCCTGTGGATCCAGTGAGGCAGAGCCCCTGCTGATGCCAGCAGGTTCCCATTCCAGGGCTTCAACAAACCACAACTGGAGCCTCTAAAAAAACTATCAGCAGATAAACAGAAACTGTCAGAAGCTGAATAAACACTGAGGGGTTGGACAGCATTGTGAAAAAGATCACAAAACAATGTTTGCTGCTTCACTGAGGCTTAAGTAATTCTCCTGTAGCCAGTTCTGTTTGGAAATGCATAAAATAAATACTTTGTACTGAAAGAATGGCTGCTTCTCTAGGAAAAACATGCTGACAGTTGTTCTTGGGTTTTATTCCTAAAGTACTTTTGTTCTGGGCAAAATCAATGCAAAAGAGCAGACAAACCTAGAAGTAACAAAAATAACAAGGTGGTAAAGGTCTGTCTTTCCTATGGCTGTAAATACAATCTCATTCTATGACATTTCCTTGTGGCTTTGCAGTTATCCTGGAGTACTTTGCAAGCTGGTTCTGGTGACAATTTGCTTTGTTTACTCCTGGTTCATCTTCCTGAGGGTAAAGTGAGGCAGGAAGGAGTGAAATGGAGTTCTGCTGCTGCCTGTGGAGGACCCCTGTCCCTGCAGGTACAGGTTGTGCATTGCCTATGAAGCCTTAAATGATGGCAGAAACCTCAAAATACTTAAGGCACTCATTAAACTCAGAATTCAGCATTTGCTCCTTTCCACCCCAGCAGTTGTTGCTGGCATTCAAAGCCCCTGGGCCCAGTTGAGTTAACTGTGGTGGCCATCACCCAGTTGTTCTTCTTTCCTGCCTAAATGAGATGTCTCCCCTGAAAATAACACAAGTCTGGCATGCAGGTGGCACAGCTTTCAAATGTTAAACCAGACAGCAATTATCCTGAGTTACTCACTCATTTGCAATACCCCCAAGTTTTGGAGCTGGAATTTTTTTTTTTTTTTAAGCAGTTTTAGTTGCTGTTTGATGTTTAAAATCTTGTTTGCTTTTAAGTGGTTGTTAAAGTCATGGACTCTTCTCATACAAGGGAAAGACAGTGGGATGCTCCCAAGCCAGCCCTGTGGCACAGAGGGACAGGAGGAACCTGGGTGGTTCCCACCTCTGGAATGGTCCAGAACCTGTCCCACTCAGAAAATCAGCATTAATGCCATTTAAATGCTACATTTGCCATATATCACATTTCTTTTGTTTTGGAGCTTTTTATAAAAAATTGCCTTTAAAGCTATAACTTAGAATACAAACCAAGGCATGAAACTCTCCAAAAACTGGTTTAACTTCAAGTTACTTAGCCTGAAGATGGTTTGTGGAGCCTCTTTGCTCTGGAAATGCCCATCAGAAAGTTTTGGTCCCTCTCCCTCCTCCAGGCAGGACAGACAGTTCTCCAGGTAGATGTGGAGATGCAGAACAGCTTCGCTTTCATTTAATAGGATTTTAAAACAAAATTACTTTGGATCAATTAGAAGAGTAATGTAGATTTTTAAAATGTGAATACTGATTTCTGAAGTTAAAAATCAGGTGAGCATGTACAATTTCTCTGTGACAACTGAAATCATCTCACCTGGAAAGGGGAAATGTAGAAGAACTTTGCTGCCTCCACAGAATCATTCTGCCTTCTGTGGTTGCTCTTTGATCAGTGTGGAGTGTGGACTGCAAAGTGGAAAAGAAGTGGTCAGGATTGTTTCATTTCAGTACTTTCAGGAAGATTTTTTCCAATATGTTAAACACATGGATGCTTCTGCATAGCTTCTGATTTGTAAACTCAGTTCATGGTTCATGTTCTGGCACAACCCTTAAGAATCCAGTTGGAATGAGTAGTCAGTGGAAATAAAAAGTGGATTATTTCTTGAGAATAAGTGATAAAAGAATAACGAGTGTAATCTGAAGTAGGAGAAGGAATTGCATCATCCTCCAGAATTAAGGTTGATGTTTGTATACATTAAATAAAATAAGGAGAAATATTTATCAAAGGAATCTATCAAAGATCCAAAATCTCTGAGTTGGCCTTAAGTACATATTTTCTCCCTTTATGAGGTAGTAAATTGTCAAAATAAAACCTCCTAGAACTGGCTTGTGGACTTAAAAGAATGAGTGGGAAGTCTGTAGCAAGATGTTGAAAATTCAAACTTTAGGTTTTGTATAAAGGTTATTTATAATCAAAGGAATAAAAAAATAATAGAATTTGCTCTAGCCCAGGGGTTAAGACAACCTTTGGTTTGGGAGCTGTAGGAAAACATAAGGCAATGAAGCTGTAAAAGCTGAAAAGAAGGGGAATATAAATAATCATACAGTTAAAAGAGAAAAACAAGGCAGCAATAGAAAAAAGGGTTGTAAAGGCTATGGCTGATGCCTTTAATGCATAGCTCAGCAGCATTAAATGCCCAATAAAAAGCAAACAAATTCTGGACTGAATGAGCAGAGAGAGGGAAAATTGCAGCTGCTGGGGTGGGTGGAGCTCCCCTATTATGGAAGGGCTGCTCCAAAAGGGATCAGGGCACAGCCAAGGCCAGACTGGGCTGATCTGGGGTCCTGAGGATGTAAAAGCACTATGGGACATCTGAAAAACTGGAGTTTCATAGCCTTTGGTAAAACAGAGGTGGGAAAAGAATTAATGGGGCTCATTGGTTGATAAAGGTGTTTGTTGTGCTGGGAATAAAATGGGAGATGCTCCAGGAATGTCTGAGCTGGTGGGATTGTGAGGGCAAGGCATTGAGAACTGGTGTGAGGAAGGGATTTATGCACTTGATCGTGATTCCTTGGAATAAAGAGAAATACACCTGAGGCTTTCAGGGAGAAGAGTGGGATAAATGCTCTGAGGACTATGAAAACACTGGCTAAGCTGTGACTCAGTGTGAGGAGGAAAAGGGAAGCAGCTTTCCACCAGATTTTCTTTGCAAGAGTGTTTGATGTATCCAAACTCTTAGCATGCTGTTGGAATAGTGCTGGAGAGTGGAGATTATTGAGCTCATGTGGCTGCTGGGGTCCGTGCTGAAAATCCAGGAGGAAGGGTGAAAGAAGAGGGAGAGGTGCTCTCAAAATTGGGCACTGCTGTGATTTAGCTGTTACAAAATGGACCTTTCCCAAAGTGGGTGCCAGTTCTAGAGGTGTAACATTCTGACATGAAATCATTTCAGTAGATATGGTATCACCTATTGTACTACTGTGCTTTTCTAGTCTCTTTTATCTCCTGGATTGACTGGTTTAATTATACATGAATCACCCATTTAGACTGCAGTCATAGTCAAAACAGTGTGTTTGTACATTCTGTGTTTTCTAAACGTGACATTTGGCCAGGCTCTGTGTTTTTCCAGTGGACGAGTATTTCATGGATTTTCTCTGCTAGTTTTAAGAGACATTCTGTTTATTAGTTTGTCTAGCAGCTTATTGTTTATATGTCAAATTTTTCAACACTTCACTTGTACTGATGATGTTTTTCTGGCTGTGAAGAGGTTGCTTTGTCCTGAAGGAATGATTGTTGTTTGTCTTGGTGCATAAGAGTTAACTTAAGTGTCTTCATAAACAGTAAATACAACAAAGCCATAAATATTGATTCTTTTATTAAAGAAACATTTATTTTTTTACTCTGTTTTTAAACTGGTTGTTGCAGGCAGAAAGGAAACATTTAAGCATTATTTTTGTTCATAAAGCTGTAAACTTTCCCAGAAGGTGGGCTTCGGTTTCCTGGGTTGATTTGGACATCTGTACACAAGAGTGCAATTACTGCAAAATAAAATTGTCTGGCAATATTTGAAAGCAGAGAAAAACCAGCCCTGTCTATGACCCTGTTCTTTGGATGCTGGTAATGGGAATCCTTTTCCACCTCTTTGTCCTGCCTCATCCATGTCTGACTGGATGTTTTGCGATTCCCATGAAATGTCTCCCGTGACAAGCAACCTGTGCAACATTTCTCATAGGAAGTTTCAGAAAACACTATTATCCATTATCCAACACTTGTTTATTGGATTAGTTGTATCTCTTTGGAAGACTGTTTTACTGAAGGAAAAGAAATAAATTTCCTGCATCGGGTGATGTTTTTCTTAATGACATTCACAAACGTTGGGGATGGCTGCTGTTACCTGGAGCTGTGGTGTTAAAAGGGAGTAGAAGAGCCTCAGTTTGGAGCAGCCTCTTTGTCTTGCAGTGTGTTTGCACCTGGCCTCCAAAGTGTGCAGTGAGGAGTAACCTGCACCTGGTCCCTTGCAGACCTTGTTACCGTGGGCTGTTTCCTCTTCCAGTAAGGAATTCCCTTAGGAAAGGTGAAGATGTCATCCAGAAACTCTTGGTCATCAGGAAAGAGCTGGCTTGGGTGGCTTTTGGTGAAATCCAGGATAAAATGTGAGCCTTTGAGATATTTTTTAAGGAAGAAATGGGCTGTTCACTGTCTTAGGACAACCCTAGCACAAACTTTGCCATGTTTCTCTGGCATTTGAGGTTTACCCCTTAGGATGAGATCTTGAATCCCAGTAGCAACTGAGGAATTACACTTGAGAACCATCAAAGATCTGTGTTCATTTTATAATCTTTGCAAATAACAAAATTACCATTGTCTCCTCATGCCCAGCTAAAGCTAAGCAGACCTTTGTGGGCTTTTCTGTTTGGTTTTTGGGGTTTTTGGTGTGGCATTTCTCTTTCCCATTCCCACATGGTGGTTTCAGTGCATCTCTTACCTCTCTCATCTTTCTTGGAGCTCGGCCAGCCTGCAGCAGTTGAGGATTTAATTTTTTTCTTGAAGGTCTCTCTATGAATTGCAGTTGTTTTCTCAGGGTGGGGAAGGATCTTTTCCCATTCTGCAACCTGTCTTGCTCATTCATGGTGCTTTTCAAAAGTCATCGTATCTTAGCACATTCTAAATGTCACAAAGGATTTGAATAACTTCAACATATGGTGTGGATCAGCTGTGAATTCCACTACAAACACCAGGAGCAGAAAGCAAACTGCATGAGGGAGGCAAGGCAGAAAGCAAATTAGGAGCGAAAAAATAGAAAAATGTTGAATTAGTGGAACAATGAGATGAATCAATACACTCATTTAAAATATTAGGATAAAATAATATGCTTCAAATTCAAGGAGAAATTACTGACTCGTCTTGTCTATGCCCATATTTATTTAATGTTTTCTGCCTGCTTGTATTGTCCTTTTAAAAAACAGTTATCTGTCCACATTTGACATAATTTTAAGTATTGACAGAAATGGGGTCTTGCAATTTAAAAGTAAATGTCTGTATTAATTAAGATCCAGAGATGAGCCAGCTTGAACTCGTTTGTGGTCAGACAAGATCTGCAGATGACAAGTGAAGGAAGGAGCATTTCTTTTCATGGCCCCAGAAAACCCCATGAAACACAAATTATTTATCAAGATCACCGAGGTCAGAGGGTGACCTGCTACTTAATGGTGTTTTGTGGAAATTTTTTCTTTTTCTTGCAGTTATTTCCAGTTGTTGAAGTGCTCCATTATGCATTAGTGTACACTGAGTATATATAAATGCTGTGTGTATATACAGTCTTTGCACACTCATGAATAAAATATACACATGTACAGATATATATAGGCATTTTCTACTGAGAAGGATGGAACAGGCAGGACTATATTAGTGAATTTCCATGTAGGCTGCTCTGAATTCCACTTTTCCTGTTGACCCTGTGGCAATGTGTGACTCCAGCCTCCCTGAAGTGACCTGGTGTGATAGAATCTCCAGAATGTCCAGTGGCACTCTGCAGGCTGCAGCTGTGCATTCCCAGGCTGCCCCAGTCTTGGCACATGGCTGGATGCCTTTCCAGAGCTGCTGTTTTAAACACAAATTTCTATATCCCAAAATATGAAAAAAAGCAGCTGAAGTGCCCTGGAATAGCATTGAGACAACTTGTGGAGGTAACTTGTAGGAGGTTAATTCTCCTCCACTTCTAACTTAACTTTTAGAATCACAGAATGCTTTGAGTTGGAGAGGACCTTAGAGATCATCCATCCATCCCTGCCATGGCAGGGACACCTCCCACCGTCCCAGGTGCTCCCAGCCCTGCCCAGCCTGGCCTTGGGCACTGCCAGGGATCCAGGGGCAGCCCCAGCTGCTCTGGGCACCTGTGCCAGGGCTCCCACCCTCACAGGAAATTTGTTTATCCTGATATCCCATTTAACCCTTTCTTCTGTCAATTTGAAGCTATCCCCTCTTGTCCTGTCACTTCAGGCTCTTGTAAACAATTCTCATCTTCCTTGTTAGTTCCTTCAGGTACTGACAGCCACATTTAGGTCACCCTGAAGCCTTTTCTTGTGCAGGTGAGCAATCCCAGCTGTGCCAGCCTTTCCTCCCAGCAGAGCTGCTCCATCCCCCTGAGCCCCCTGGTGCCTCCCTTGGGCTCTCTGCAGCATCTCCAGCTCCTCCCTGTGCTGGCCAGGGCTGGGCCAGCTCTGCAGGTGGGGTCTCACAATCAGAACCCCCCCTGTGCTGCTGCCCACACTGGGGGATCAGCCCAGGACATGGTTTCTTCCTTTTAAAATTCCTTCTTGCAGCACATTCTGCATTCATGTGTGAGAGATAAATTTCATTTTATAGTGTCACCTGGCCTCTGTCACCTCGTGTTTGGTGGAAAACCACTGTCCCAAAAAGGGCTTTTTATCTGATTCTGTGTTTCTGGTGCAGAGAGTCATGGAGCAAAGGGAATGTTAGGGAATTGCTCTCTGGGATTCTTACATCTCTGTGAAAATGGTTTAATTTAACTTGTGGCTCTTCTTTCTGGACTGAGCAATGTTCAATGTTCAGTGTTGTTTGGTTCTGCACAAAAGACAGAAATACTGAGGGCAGTTTGTCTGAATCACCTCAGGCTTTGACTTCAGCCCCTTGGAGCAGCCCCAGCCCCTCAGGGGCTGAAATCCTCTGCCAGCAGCAGAGCTGGGACTCTTCAGAGGGTCACAGTTCATCCCATGCACATACAACACATTCTACTTCCCTTAATCTGGACTTTGCTACACTTAACTGATCTAAGATGCTGTTGGAAGTGTTTGCTACTAAGGGGTCTCACTTTATTGCTTATCCAAAACAGATAATTCACAAAGCAAATTAAAGCTGAGTGGAAAAGTGCTGGGAAATGAAGTGTAATAGGAGGCAGATATCACTATATGTTTTACAGAAATAGACCTGTCAGAGGTATTTGTTTGTGACTTTACAGCTGAAATTGAATTTTCTAAACCATGTCAAAAACTAAAAAATGGCACAGTGTAAAGACTTAAAGATGTAGATAAACACAGAGCTTCTGTGTGGAAGCACAGAGAGGATCTGTGGTAATTGTAGGAATAAATCCCCTGGTGTGAGTGACAAATGTAACTCCAAAAATCCCCTCACCAGTGACATACATAACTCTAACAGCCTTGTCTTTTTCCTGTCCTTAGCTGTGCTCTCTGTTGAGGCACAGGCTGCACTACAATCCTGAGATTTGAACAGCTATTTAGAACTGTGTCAGAATTAAAAAAAAAACCAAACTTGAGATTCCCATGTTTTGAAACAGCAACTGCAATATAGGCTGGTAGTTCTTTCCAAATGGTTATTACAGAAAACTTTGGTGTGTGTTTCCATGCCTGGATGTGGTGGTGTCACAGGGGTCCCAGGATGAGGAAAGAGAAGGGAATGTTGACTCCATGTTTCAGAAGGCTGATTTATTATTTCATGATATATATTATATTAAAAGAAAATGATATATTAAAACTATACTAAAAGAATAGAAGAAAGGATTTCATCAGAAGGCTTGATAAGAAAGGAAAGGAATGGAATAATAAAATTTTGTGGCTGCTCACAGCCTCGACACAGGTGGCTGTCATTGGTCATCAAGTAAAAACAATTTCCCATGCTGGGTAAACAATTCTCCAAATCACATTCCAAAGCAGCAAACATGGAGAAGCTGAAGCTTCTCAGCTTCTCAGGAGAAAAGATCTGGCAAAAGGATTTTTCATAAAATATGCCGTGACACCTGGGTGCTCTTTTGTGACAGCACAAATGTTTCCATGCCTATGTGAGATGTGAGATGCTGGTGGTGGAGACACTTGCAGGGCAGGCCTGCTGCTGTCCCCAGTCCCTGTGGATGGTGAGGCACAGCTGAGTGTCCCACCCAGCCAGCCAGGGTGATGAATTGTGAGATAGGAACACATTTGTGCAGGATGCCAGCTGAAGCTGTGAGCTGTTCTGTGGTATCGCAATGATGTTGGTCACCTCCTCTTCATACTCCAGAAGGTTCAAGATCATCTCCTTTAACAGGGTAAAAAGGACTTGGAGAGCTCAGCAATCAGGACACTTGAGCACCTCTGGGTGATGCCATGGGCTGTGCTGGTGCAAAAATGTCAGGATAGAATGAAAAGATAAAGGATGCCTGAGAGGAGCACAGGGCTCAGCAGTGCAATTGAGGCTCCAGCTGGAACATTCCTTAAAAGAAGCTCGGAATTGGGCACTTAATTAAAGATTTGTTATCAATGGCATTGAGAGCCACAGCACCACCCTGCAATGGGCAGGGGCACCTTCCACTGTCCCAGGGTGCTCCAAGCCCTGTCCAGCCTGGCCTTGGGCATTGCCAGGGGCAGCCACAGCTGCTCTGGGCACCCTGTGCCAGATTTCTTCATTTTTCTTTGTATTTCAGACCCCTCAATCCATTAAAAGACAAATATTTTAAGGCGATTTATACTGCATCTCCCAAATGCAAAATATTAAAAAGCAAAATAAAATGCTACTTTTATTTGAATTTTTTTCTAAATTAAAACTCTTGCAAGGCTTTCCTTTTCCCATATGATGTGTTGGTTGTAGTGTCTTTCTCCCCTGTGTATCCATCAGTAGTTACAGGGTTTTTACAGATTAGTTCTATCACTAAGACCAGATTGGTGTTTCTTTCTGCCACTGAAGTAAAAGGTTGGCTCAGCAGTTGGAAAAACAGTTTGGTTTTTTTTTTTCTGTAAATACTTCCCCAGCCCCCAAAGCTGCTCAGTCTACTCAAAATCAGTGAACATGCTCCCTCTGGCACCCTTCTGACCCTGCTGAGGCTGATGGTTCTCATGCCTCTCTGAGGACGTTCATCTTATTCTCTTGATCAAGGACAAATAAAAATGAAATTGGACCGAGCAAGAGAGATATTGGGAAATCAATCACAACGTGAGTAGGTTTGGGGTTTTAGGAGATGGGAAGCTTAGAAATTTGGGCAAATGGCTATTACTGACAATTTTAGAGTCTGCCTGGGAAAAATGCATCTGATATTTGCTATTTGTTGCGGGAGCAGTTGTTCCTCACTTATAAAAGGCTCAGTGATCCAATCCAGGAATAGAAGCAGTGCTTTTGTTGCTTGGAGGCACATGTTGTGATGAGCAGAACTGAATAGTGAGCAACCCATCAGCTGAAAAATGCCACAGCCAGGATTTAGGCTATTACAGAGCCCAAACAATTTCCAAGGTGTCAAGCTGGGTTGGTGAATAATTCATAAATGAGAGAATTGCCCATGCTGCCAGGTAAAGCATTTGTACAGGGTTTTGCTGAGCCCCTTCTCATGGTGGTGACTTATGAGCTTGTGTGATGTTCTCTACACCCCCACAATAAACCTTTTTTATTTCATTTATTTCATAGCTGGGTCAGGAATTCAATTGCATCCCAACCCTTCTGCCAGAATTTCACAGGGACCTCAGACACTGCCCTCCATGGCCTTTTCTTCAACAGATGGCCTAAAACAACTCCCAGTTTACACCAGGGTGGCCACTTCCATGACTTCCCCAGGGTCCTGCTGCCATGAGAGCAGAACCAGAAATGCAAAGCATGTGCTGTCCCCTTCCTTCCAGGGCTCTGGAGAGCAGCGTGGCATGGAAAGCTGATCCTGCATGGAATGCTGGAGTGAAGAGCTGGGGGTTTGCAATGCTTTTACATTTTTCCTGTGGATTTTTTTTTCCTTCTCTAAGAGACAGTTCATAGCAGGAAAGTGTGAGAATATCAGTGATTTATTCATTTTGCCGAGCATAACATCACCCGTGCTGAGATGAAACCTTCCAGGGAGTTACAGTTTGATGTTTGTTTGGGTTTTGATGTTGTAGCAATAAGCAGGAAAACTCTGGCCTTAAGGGTGAGGAAGGCAGCTGGCACATGAATGGCAGAAGCAGCTGAACCCCTGAGATGTCTGAATAATTTCCAGTGTATTATCACCTCCTTTTTCATTACTGCATTAGAGTTCATTTAAAAAAAATGCTCCTTTGAACTGGCTGACACGGTGTTCAGAGAAATATTTTGCCCAGCTCCCACCACTGGCTTGCATGTTAATAAGTGAAGCTCAAAGTCTGACCCTTGGTTTTGAAATCCTTTGGTGGCATGTCAGGACTGGGGAATAGGCTTGTAATTGGATTTTTAACAGATGCGAGTGTGTTTTAAGCCCTCCTTGAACTCTGTGAGTAGAACTGAAGGAATATGCCAGTAAATAGGGAAAAGGCAAGTAAACACAGGATCTGGAGCACAGTGATCATTCTGTATCCCTGAATTTCTGAAGAATCTCTGGGATGCTCTTGCACCAAGTGCAAATAAAAAGATCAGACAGCTGCTGTAAATAATACTGGTGGCCAGTTCAAATGAAGATTCAAGTGAGATATAAAGTTATTCTGGTTTTTTTTTTCCTTTCCTATTTCATTATTCAGCATAGAAAATCAATGTATGTATATATGCTGCATGCATTAACAAGGGTTATTTGTAGCACCTGGATACCTTGAGAGGAAAAAGCCCCAGAGAAAATAAAAAATAAAATTTATGAGTTAATATATTGAGATTAGACAACATCAGCCTTGAAAGGCATTGTTATGAGTGGAGTAGGGCTTGGCAATTGTTATCCTAATGACTTATTCATTAAAGAGAAGAAAATCTGTATGGAAAGAGCAAGAGAAATCCATGTTTCTTCACAAACATATGCATCAGCACAGACTCCACAAGTGCTGTAAAAGTGTGTACTCCTCCCTGTGCCCATCACAAGGGACTGAATGAAGCTGCCACTCTCTGGGGTGAGGTATTACATCTGAGCAGTGCTGACTTTAGAACACTAAGGACATGTGTCTCCATTAATTAGGGAGCACATTTTGTGCTTGCCTTTGTCCAGGGAAGCTGGGCTGGTTGGACTCTTTGGGGGAGGACACATTCTTTCCCTTTCCCCCTTTTTGTATCTGTGTTCAAATTTGAGACATTTTCAGGGCAGAAAGAGACAACCCCCAATGAAGCTGAGGTATCAGGGCAATAAAACATCAGGAATGTGTCTATTGATTTAGGAAGGAAAGGCAGTTCTGAATTTTATGGTGTTGGAGATGCCCTTCAGATCCTTGGCTTATTTAAAATTTGTCTTAGCAACAAATTCTCTGGTAGCACATCTTGGAGCAGCAGCAACTCTGCTGTGATTCTCAGTGGCTGAATAGAATTTCCTTTCCTTGTGATTTTCCCCTGTATAATAAGCCTAAAACATCTTCAGTTTAAAGGTTTCAAGGTTGCTCACTAATTACCCAGACTTAGAAGGCTTTCTCTGGAGGGTGTTGTACTGCAACTGCTCAGTATAAGATTTCTTGGACTATTTTCTTTGAAAGCATAGCTGAATCTAAAGAGAAAATACCAGACTAATTAGTTGCTTATCAAGTGGGATCTGTCAATTTTTATATTCTTTATCTGAAGTAAAACCCACAGTTTCATGCTGTTGAAATATAAAACAATTGGACTAATTTCAGGTTGACCTTAATGTTCACTCTGTCTTTGCTTTTAAGGAAGAACTGTTCTCCCAATATTTACATTTATTAGGAAAGTGTTGATTTTTAAAGAGTCTCTGGGAGATTTGCAGGATGAGGCAGCAGCAGAACTGATTTTATGGATTAAATCCTGTTTCAGCCATTGGAGCCACTCCTGGGTGTGCACTGAGAGGCTTGAGGCCAAAGCCAGGTTGTGGTTTATTCTGTGGCCCTCTTGGCTGTGTAAATGGCATTTCACACCTTCTGTCTGGCTGTGATAAATGTGATAAATGTGAGGAATGAGTGCTAAGAACCCTGCCCTGGCTCAGGGAGCCTTGGCTCAGGGACCTTGGCTCTGGTTTCACTGGGAGCTTTGGCAAGGGCATGGTCCAAGCTGGGACAGCTGAGAAGTTCAGTGGAAAAGTGGAACAAAATTAATTTTTCTTGTGATTTGTCCCTTTATAATAAACCCAAAACTTCTTCAGTTGTGTTTTGTTGTCAGTGCCATCAGATTTCAGTGCTGCCACAATGCTGGTCAGAATACTTGGAATTCCATAGGTGTGGTTTGAATGCTTGTGAAGCAAGCGTTGCTTCACAATTTGTTTTGAATGCTTTGGTTTTTTGGGAGGTGTTTGGCATGAGAAAGATGAGTGAGCAGGGGGGTCCCCGCCTGGCTCCAGCTCCCTGGAATTGGCTCCTGTCTTGGTTTGAACAGACAGGTGTCTGCTAAGGAAGGCAGGAGCCTCCCTTGAAATGGAAAATGCAAACCCCCTCCCTCTGAACTGTTACAATTTTGAAATTAAGGGGTTGCCAGGCAAAGGGAATAGGAATAACAGTTCTTTACTAGGGAAATTAAAAATACAAATGCAATAGTACAAAAAAAGACCAAACCCCTGCCAGAGTCAGCCCATGCCCTGTCCCTGTGTGTCAGGGGGGTGGCACAGCCCCTATCCCATGGGGGCTCAGCCCTCCTGCAGTGCCAGCTGTGGCTCTGCTGGAGCAGGGATCCTGCACAAGGGGGGAGTTTTCCTCTGCAGCTCCAGGGCTGCTGGAGATGGGCCTGGGCTCCCTCTGGCCATGCAGGGCAGCAGAAGCTGCTCCTCTGGCAATGCACTGGGCAAAGGCTGCTGTGCTGTGCCAGGCTCACATTGGATCCAGGGAGGAATGCTTGGCTCCTGCCCTGGGCGCAGCATCTCCCCATGGGATGCTGGAATTGGATCAGCCCTGCAGGGACACTCAGTGGCCATGGACAGCAGAGATCTCCTGCAGGGAGGATTGGCTGTGGCAGAGATCAAGAAAAAACTGCCCCAAGAACAGCAGAGAACTGCCCCAGCTCTGACACATGGGGACAGAGCACACAGCCCAGGCACATCTTACAACCTAAGACAGCCCTGAGCATCCTTGTCTGGAAATTCCCTGACATGCTGCTCATGATGCATGGCAGCACCACACTGAGGAGGGAAACCCAGAGATTGTGGCTTGACTTACCCGTGGAACATCTTAGACATCAAAGCTGTGTTGTAATAACATCTCTGAGAGCTTGATGAGTAATTAAACTCATTTCAAAGTTACAGATAAGCAGTGCTTCACATTTTAACACATCCTGTAAGACTTTGGCTGTAAAATTGTGGGGTTGAGTACATGGAATTTTCAAATCATAGAAAGGCTTGGTTTGGAAGGGACCTTAAGGATCATCTGGTTCCAAAAAAGTCCAAAAACCTACAAAATACTTCAGAATTTGGTGGTATGTGGTGTTTTAAATGCCTTTTGATGCTTGATTCGTAGCATCACTGTGTATGAAACTACTTGTTCGTTAGTTTCCTAAATAACAAATGGTTAAACAATTTTTTTACCCTGAAGTGTAAGAAAAATATGTCAGAGAAAAATAAGTATGTTAAAGAGCCAGAGAATTCCAGGGGGGTTAAGGATATACTCTTTAGAAATACAGCTATTAACAAACTGATAGGGAAATGGTTGCACACTGAGTCTGGCTGATTGTGGAAACAGGAAGAAATTACACTCCACTGTTCTTCCAAATTAGTCCCCTTGATAGAGGCTGCATAAGTACAAAATAGAAACTGAGCCAAATGGGGCAAATTATCTTAATTTTTGTTAATTCATTTATGTGCTGTCACAATACACTGACTAAAAAAAAAAATCTTGAACTGTTTAAAATGGTGCAATAATAGATCCAATATTCAGAAGAAAAGAAGGGTAAAATTCCTAAAGATGATTTATTTTTTTGAGGACGGATTACATTTAGCATGCGCTACCTACAGCACTATGAAATCAAAATTTCATAAAGATATCTGTGTTGTAAAAGTAAATCTAGGGCATGCTAACAGTTTGTGGTGGAATATGCTGAGCCTTTGCCTTACAAGGGTGAAATGTATTTGTGTCTCAGGGAAGCACAAGCTGCAAGTGGTATGTGCTCCAAATGGAAAGGTGTGTTTTAAATGGACTGCCTGGAGATTTGGAAATTGGATTCTTCCTTCTAGCATAACTAGGCAAATCTGCAAAGCAATTGCCAGGTGGCAGGACTGCTCAATCTGGGTTCCTCTGGTGGCTCACATCGTGGGGCTCTGTGCTAGAGAGCACTGAACAAATGGAAAGGAGCTTTGTTTTTCCACAGCTAGTTTCTACATTTGCATCCCAATCTGAAGTGTTTCATCTCAGGTACATTTCTTACTCAGGCACTGAAAATGGTGTGTGCAGAACTGCTCCGAGCAGAGCATTAAGCAGACTGTCTTAAGATTTTTACTGGTTTTCTTTTTTTAACCAAGTGTTTGTCTTAATGTTGCATCTTCCTAGAGTTGGGAAGGGAACAATTCTGTGTGTGGAGCAGCACTGAGCCCTTCATGTGTGGTTAGAGCATCGCCATCCTCTGAGTTATCACAGATCACTGACACAATTAAGATGCCAAGCTTGAAGCATCAGTGCATCTCAGTAATTTATCAAAAAAGAAGAGGAGGCAGGCTAAATGCCCTTGCTTTTTTTGGGGTTTTTTGAGAAATGTTGGTAGTTTGAGAACTACTCAAGTTGTCCAGGATCTGAAATCATTGCTCCTGACAAATCAATTATCCTGGCAATACAGTTGGCTACCTGTATGTGCACTCCCATTTAAAGGGAAATATTCTGGGTTTTGTGAGGTTACTCCTCACAGTGAATTTATGATGGCAGTGATCTCTGTGAATGACAAAGGTTACTCTGATGGTGTGGCAGCAGAACCTCCATGGCAAAAACTGCTGGTGCCAACCTGTTGTGGCCAAGGAGGTTGGGATTAGATGATCCTTAAGGTCCTTTCCAGCCCAAGCTGTTCTGTGATACACATGGAGATAATTTCAGCAGGTGTATAAGCTTCCTAATTTAGTCTTTATTAGGGTTTAAGCTGTGAGGAGAGTGTCATTCTAGCCCTGTGCATGGAGCATGTGTAACACCAGCAGCAGCCAGTCTGTGGAAGGGTCCTCTGGAGGGGGAACTGTAAAAGATCTGTCCCAGGTTTTTGCTGTTAACACTGCTGCATTTTTAACTGCCTATTTTTTGGACTGTGTTGCAAGTTTAAGTAATGGTAATGAAGAATTTGTACTGATCTGTTTCATGTTGAAGGATTGGAGGAAGGAATCTTACTCATTTATGCATTTGAAGATGTTTTCTTATTTCTCCTGTGATTTTTTTTTCACCATATCTGTCTGGTTGAGTGCAATCTGAAAGACAACAGGGGCACTCAGTTTTCTTTTGGAGTTGCCTTCTTAAGCCAAGATGGTTTAGGTTGAAGTATCCTGCTGATTCTCGTGCTACCTGTGTTCTGCACAGATCAGAAAAGAGTTCTGAACACTTACTTGACAAATACTTTGAAGATTTGGGGATGTATCTGTAAAAGATAAAGTTACCGGGGTAGTTTCCTTGCATGAAGAGATCTGAGAGCTTTCATCTCTTCAGGGAAATATCAGCAACTTGTAACTGTGACATGCAGAGACACACATGTTTATCAAGAGATATTGCTGAATTTCCTTACAAGCCAGGCATCTCTTTAATGCTTGGTGTGGTATTGTCAAGACAGCCAAAGGAATAAGTGACACCAAGTGGCATTTCTAGTGGCAGAAGCACAGTGAATATCTGTCACACTGTGTATGGTTTGGGAAAATCTAATGTACATCTCAAATTACACTGTTATTGTCATGGATTAAAAACTCTCATGTCCAGAGGCTGACAGGAATCTGGGGTGTGTGTTTGTGTGTCTGCATGTGGAGGATGGCATCCAAATTCTATTCCTTCAACCCAGGTGGAGTTTACAAGTGAAAAGCGGAATGAAAATCATCCTGGTTTGCTAGAACTGTTTAAACCACATTCTAAAAATGAGCAGGATGTGGATGTTGGGAAAAGCTCCAGCTCCAAATCCACATCAGAACAATGTTGATGCTTGGAACTGTCTAGAACACAACTCTTCAGTAAGCATAGAATTTGATGTATTAAACTGGGAGGAGTAGGAATATGATCCTGGATTAGATCTGTGTAGCAGAGATTAATGAAAAAACTGCAAGCTTAACTGTGTCTGCATGCTCAGAAAATCAGGCTGTGTGTAGGAATTTGTGGGCTAGCTCAGTGTAAATCCTACATAAATGGCTTGTTTGTTTGCAAGGCTGCGAGGGGTAATTATTTTTCAGGGATAGATAATCCTACTGAGAAAATGCTTGTTAATAATTTGGCACTGATGCTGATCATGCTGAGTTCATTTGTCTGGGTCATTTAGAGCAGGATCAGAACCCCAGAGAACTGCTCAAGTGTGTTTTAATTTGAGTTCCTTCTACTCAAGGTGTTTACAACCTGTTTCAACTGCAAAGTGTTGGAATTGTAGGATAAGCCTTGCCTGTGGAAAAATCTCTGTTCCCTTTTGAAGTCCTGCCAGGACTGAAGCTGCATTCAGGTTCTAAAACATGACAGAAGTTTCTACTTTACCTCTTGGCCATCTGAAATGCTCTGCTGTAATTGCCTAACATCCAATCAAGCCACAATGTTTCATATTGTTCCAAGATGTTTAATTTAGAATTTTAGTTTTTCTTCCTATTTATGCCAGGAACATCTCTCAGTATTCTTTGTCTGTTAATGAGCAAAATGTGTAATCCCCCCAAATGTTTTACACCTGCTTAAATTACAGCAATTTTGATAAACAGAATTAGTGAATTGAAAGTGTGTCAGAGAGCTGCTTTTTTACTGAAGTGCATGCAGATCTTGCCATTGCTTCCAGTGGAAGAATTAAGATGAGTCTGTACACAGGAAACTACTGCCAGCTGTAGTGTGGATCTGGATGTGTTTCAAACACAGAATCATGGCAGTTGGGTTGCTTTGGGTTGGAAGAGACCACAGAAATCTCATTCCACCCCTTACCAGGGGCAGGGACACCTTCCACTGTCCCAGGGTGCTCCCAGCCCTGTCCAGCCTGGCCTTGGGCACTGCCAGGGATTCAGGGACACCCGCAGCTTCTCTGGGCACTTTCATAGGGAGGAATTTCCTCCCAAAATCCCATCTAACCCTGCCCTCTGACAGTTTAAAACGATTCCCCCTTTTCACAGGTCCCTTTCCAGCTCTCTTGGAGCCCCTTTAGGTTCTGGAAGGGGCTCTAAGGTCTACCCAGGACCTTCTCTTCTCCTGGCTGAGTAGCCCCAAATCTCTCAGCCTTTCAAATAAATGTAAACTTTGAGGATAAAAATGGCATTCAACTCTCCAAAATGAAAAGGAGTCTACTTAGAATAATTTCAAACTGTAGTGTAGGGACCTGAAACTGGGTGAAGAGAGAAGCTCAGAATAAGAATAGGAGATTCTAGGTTTATTTAAATCTCCTAGTTGCAGGAAATGGGAACTGGTGAGTCAGTGAGAGCAGCAGTAATTAGCTGCTTCACTTAGAGAAAAATGCACGCTTCAGAGGCCCCAAATGATTACTTTGCACTAGTGTTAATTCTAGAAATTACTGTGTCTTTTTATGGACCTTTCTGGTGGATGTCAGAGCGAGGAAGTGTTGGGCAAACGACTGGTTATCATTTTGGTGAGGAACAACGAGTCTTGGATCATCTGAGGGGATTTTGGAGTGAAGTGGCTGCTTTGCTGATGCATTTCTTTCATAGCTGTTTAATTGAGCAGTAAATAGAAAAGCAGTGGGAATATTTTCTTTGAAGAAGAGAAAATGGGGATAATTCCAGGAAGCTTGGAGGGAAAATGATCAAAACAATAATAAAAAGATGAATTCATTTAGGGTGGGTCCAGCACGGCAGACTCACCACCAGAACCTTTGCAGAGGAAAACTCTGACTTTCTATTGTGCAGAAATTACTGTGCCAGTGTAATAATGGATTTAAACTGGATTTATTTCAGAGCTTTTGAAATACCTTTCAGAGTTTATTATCTAAAGTAATCCTCAGGGGGAAACAAAACTCCCTGTGGGTTTTGAAGGTGAGTGCAGACAGCAAATAGTCAAAAGTGTCAGAGGGTTCACAACTGATGGCCCAAATGTCCTTCCTCATAATGCATTAAATTCCATTCTGTGAGAAAATATGGACAATTGGATAACTAGAGTAGCACTGAGAGAAAAAGGTGCGGGGGGCCGTGAGGAAGTCGAGATAAGCTAAGAGCTCATCAGATTGGGGCAGGCTGGGGCAGTTTCTCATAAAGATCTTCTGATCTTTGATGAACACTATGAACTCTGCTTACTCTGCAAACTCACTGTATTCCTGCCCATCTGAACCAATCATTTTGCTGTGGCAGGAGCTACAGGAAAAAGCTGGATTTAGGTGGATCAAGGAACTCAGCAGTTACAATATTTGAAGCTCCCATCCAAGCAGTGCTATCAAGTCCATCTGCTGTGGCCTGCAGAGCTCAGAATGGCTCTGGTAGTATCCTGCCCTGTTGGTTTTCAGCAGGAAAATCAGGACCAGAAAATGTGATTCAGTAGATACCATTAATTTCTAATAAAAATTTAACAACGTGCACATAACACTGTTTATTGCTAAATGAACTGCAGTCCACAGGAAATAAATCTCTCTGTACTTTTGAGCAATTTAGTAAAAAATGTTTACACAGGCATCCAGCTCAGAAAGCACATGGGACTAACAGCCTTTGTAGATACTGGTAATCCTGTTTCTGCCTAATATCAAAAAGACCAAGAAGTGAAACATGATAAAATATTGCAAATTATGTGTCCTTTAAGTGTACTGAGGCTGTTTGATTAAAACAGGGGCAAGTATACAGTGGCTCAAAGGCAGCATGTTTCAAGCTACTCAGAAAATGCTTTGTTACTCAACACAAGTGTCAAGTTATTTGAGCAAAAATACTTATCAAGTTTCAGTGCTATCAGATGTTTCCTTAAATAATGATTAGACTTTGGTGCAATGATGGATATAGTTTAATAATCTTTAATTATAACTGTGTGTTTTCAGATTTCTTTAAGCACAAATACTGTGTTGTGGCATGAACCAGTCACCAAATTATTCATTTGATGCAGAAATAGCTGCTATTTGGATTAAATTAGCCTGTTGTCACAGAGACTTAGGCACCTTCTGTGAACACCAGGACCAGCCACTGCAGGCAACTGAGCTGCTTCAAGGTGGCATTTCCTTTTCTCTTATTTTTTGGAAATAGAACCATTCAGCTGGACAATGTCCCCCTGCATGCTACAATCCCCTGGAAAAGAGGGTGCTGGCAGCAGCCCCCCTGTTTAGGTGCTGCAGTTCTAACAGGAGTTAAGATAGGCAAACAAACAGTGAGTTTAGAAGAAAAATGTGGTGTAATTTAGTTCCCATGGGAATGAGCAAATGCTGGTGATCACAGCTGGGAAAGGCGTGGGCTGGCCCCTGTGCCAGCACACCCCACTGGGCTGCACCAGCCTCTGCTCTGGCACTTTGGAGCTGCTCCTTTTCAGAAATTGTTGTGCTGCCATCCTCTGTGGTGGCTTGTGAGATGGCCTTAATTAGTTTTGAGCCCACTCTGCCAAATTCCATCCTTGGCTGTGCTGCAGCGCTCCCAGAATAGCAGCAGTGACTTCAGCAGCACCCAGTGCTCAGAAACTGAGCTCATCAAAGTTGAAAATTTGGTGCAAAAATAGCTCAGCCTTTGACCTTTAACATATTCTGAGTTTGGAGCTGTAGTGTTGATTTCTTAGATGTACACAGAAGTGACCATATGGTTAGAGCAGAGTTATGTAAAATTGAAGACACAATTCCTTTTCAGACATCATTTGCTCTGGTTGCCTTTTGGCACTACATTTAATAAGTGCTTTCTGTCACAAATAGAAAAGGTAATAATCCCTCTGCAGTTTCCTAGAAAATGTTACATATACAAAACATATGGAAATGTTAGCTGAGCTGCAGAGAACATAAATGTTGGCTGGCAATGGAGCTGCATGCCTGCTAATGAGACATTTAATTCTGGCTGACATGGAAACCGCTCCTAATACTCTAGAATTATGTAATAAAATATATTTAGCTATTTGTCTTTAATGATTAAGCAAACAGAGAGCCCAATGTATTGAAAATAAATATGTGCCTGAGCTGTGGAACTCAGTGCTGCCCAGGAAAGTGATGTTTGCACCAAAATACTTCTGGCAGCTGCCTGGCTGATGCCAAAGGCAATTCAAGAGTGGTTTCCACAAAGCCCTTGTTGGTTCAACCTTTAGGGTCCATCTCGCCCAGCAATTTAGATTTGATGTCAGTTTTAATTAACCACAGCAGCACGAAGATAAGCACAGTTTATTAACTTGCCACGAGCAGGAGGCTCTGGGTAGAGCTGTCTCAGCTGATGGTCTTGTGAGGCTTTGGAGACACAGAGGCTTTTTTTAGACACAGTAGACTGGAGCCTGAGAACCTTGAACAACACCAGGGTAACCACCTGAGAGCATTCAACCTCAGCAGCTCTGGAGTAGCCAAATTAAATAAATTCAATTATGAATTATTATTATAATTGTAATTCCTTGTTGTGAACCTGGAACCATTCGTCCATGCACTTCTCACACATGAGGCTGCAGCCAACAGCTGCTGCATCTTTGGGAAGGGAGAAGGAGGCAGAATGGAGTTTGTAGTCTGTTCTTCATCTTTTAAATTGTTGTTAGGGGAGAGGATTAGGCAAAAATAAAAATGGGTTTTCTGAGAAAAAACCGAGTTGGAAAATGAGATCAACACAAAATAAAAGTCAAGAACAAAGGTTGCCCTGGCAAAGGACTCTTGTGAAATTTGTAATGGCTTAATTGATCAGCCACTGGATCTGGGTGATGCAGAGCAGTCTGAGGATCATCATGTGCTATTAGAAGTTGTTTTCTGTGCCTTTTCACCATTACATAAATCAGATCTTCATGGGATAGAGAGCACTGGAAACCTGACTTTTAAATCCAAATTTTGTGCATGTCATGTACATTTAAGCATATCAGATCCTGTTTCTGGAGAGATGTTTTACACTGGGAAACAACAGACGGTTTTGGCTTGCTGCCCCCTCCAAGGAGAGCTGATGTTGCAGTGGCTGAGATGCAGGGATTTAATTATTCAGTTGCTTGTAGTCACCAACCTAAAACATGTGTTCTTTGCATCTGTATCCACCTGGTTGGAGAGATTTTTATTTTTAACCACAGGGTTTTGACAGGATACAGAATTTAATTTTTAAAATAAGCGCTGTGTTTGAATACAAAGCTGAGGCACACAGAATAAGTAGCAATTACCTGCTCAAAAAGCACTGACCGTGTCCTCTGAACTCCTCTCCTGTTGGTACTGAGAGAGGCTATGCCCCAGGTTAAATCAGGTGAGGAAGGGATGGTGAATGCTGCTGAATCCTGAGCCCTCTTGAGCAACATCTGTGGGAGAGCCTTTGAGCAGAGGTGGTGATTTCTGTCTCCACAATGTCTCTGGGTCTTCACGTTCAAGGTTCAGCTGCAATAAAGCTCTTGGGTGTTAAGAACAGGATTTTTGATGCCATTAAATGAAGATATTTTGTCAGATAATGGCTATTACCCCTATTTTTTATTTGCCCATTTAATTACATAAGCATTGCTAGCTGTTTAAATCAATTTTACCAAAGTGGTGAACTAGTGATTGGTAGGATAAGTAGTTGTCAGGCTACTGGAAATGAAAAGCAAATAAACCTCTTCAGTTTGCAAGGTTTAGTGTACATTTTCATGAGTTTTGAAAGATAATCACATAACAAAATTAAATTTGCAGAGAATTCTTGACTATTGTTTACAGCAAATTGTATGGTTTTTATTACAAATGCCATTACCTGATAGACTGGTGTAACTCCACTGTTAATGGACTCTTTTTTAAAATATCCCTGCCAAACAATTTATACCATGCTTGTAAATAATAGAATAAGGACACTGTTGAAGGAAACTACTGCAGTGACCTTAGCAATAGTGAATGCTGGCAATGAGTCTATTAAAAAGGTTTTTCACTGCTGAGATTTATAGAATTGTTTCTGATTCTACAGCACACATAAGTTTTTGCTTCTCAGTGAACCCAGGCTCCCAGCTGTGGCAATTGGGCTTTTATTAAAGAAAAGTTTATAAAATGTGGGAGGAAAATTCTAGAAATAGCAGTGGACTCTAGAGAGAAGCATGAGATACGTTGTGCATGTGGACACCCCTGGATCCCTGGAAGTGTCCCAGGCCAGGTTGGACAGGGCTTGGAGCAACCTGGGATGGTGGAAGGGGTCCCTGCCCATGGCAAGAATGTGGAATTAAATGTTTTTAAAGGTTCCTTCCAACCCAAATCATTCTGGGATTCTCTGATACACAGAAGAGCTGCCCCATGGCTGTAGCTGTAGAGCAAAGGTGTTCTCCTGAATTCTCATGGACAATGATTTGGGTTGTAAATAAAAATGTGAGTTTGTTGGTGGAGAGGAAAATGTGATTGGAGTTCTGATGCTATTCCAGCTGCAGCTCTCCATGGTGATTTTTAAGGAGGAAAGGACTGTGCTCTAGAGATGCAGGTGGAAAGCTGCATCTCTAGAGCATGAGATCACCTTGCACCACTGAAGTGAGAAATGTTGTCATGAATCTTTGTGATAAACTGTGCAGTGCTTGTTATAGACTAGAAATGTTCCATGTCAATGCCTTCAGGAGCTCACTGACTCAACAAATGTCTTAGAACAAATGGCTGGAAGTGCAGGGAAGTATCATTGCTGTGTTTGTGTCCACAGCAATGAGAATTCATTTTTCTGAGCTGATTTTCCACACAGGATCCAACAGGTTTCTATATTGAGTACAGACTACTGGAGACCACTCTGGCCTGTAGCTGAGGCCAGAAACAGGCCCTAGAGAAAGACCTATTATTTCTTTTTTCTGCCTTGTCACTTCTGAGGTGTTACAGTCAGTTTTCTTGCACTTCTAGATCATACCTTGGTGAAAAACTGAGACAATAAATCCCTCCTGTGCTTAAAAATTTCCCCTTGTCTCTTCTGTGTTGGACACTCTCATTCTCCCATGTGCTGCTTTTCATTGCTATTCTTAAGAATTCTGTCTTCATGTTTCAGTTGAATTTTCTTCAGGCCAATAAAGAATAAAAACCTGTGTCACTGAGGAAATGATGAAGTCAGAACCTGAGTCCTGAGCTTTATCTTTCTATTGCAAATCTCTCAGTCTGTGTCGTTGGCTGTCCTTGTCAAGGCCACAGAATGATGTGACCAAAAGGTGCACAAAATGTTACACTGCTGGAAGAATGCTTTTAACAACAGAAGCAGCTATTTTTATTATTGATTTAAATAATCTTGCAAGGTTAAAAGAGTGTCCCATTAACAAATGGAGTCCTCCACAAGTCCCTGCTTCACAGCTACTTGCAGGAATCCCATTATCCCCCTTAAAGCCCTCTGCTAATTAGGCATTTGTTGGCTTATTTGTCACTTGATCACCTCCCATATGGATTTTGTAGTTGAAGAGGGTTTGGTGACTGAATCACCAGAAAGTCATTAAAATGTGGGGTTTTTTAAATTGTTTGTTTGTTTGTTTGTTTTTTCTTTATAATCCATGATGTAGTTTTGACTTGTTTCTTACCTCAGGGGTAGTTTAATCTTCCCCATCCAGGCTGGTGAAGCCTCTGCAGCAGATGCTCCTTTCTTCAGCATTAACTTGAGAGGGAGATAAAGGGAAGCTGCCACTGGGCTGGAGACAATTCTGATGCCTCAAGTTTTAGCTTTTATATTTTTCATGTTCTGTACTGCTTTAGTCTGTGGGTCTGAGCTTCATGTTATGGGATGCTGAGCTCTGTGCACAGAGCAGGGAGACAAAACAATTCCTGCTCCAGCTGGGCACCAAGGACAAATGATCCAAATCTCAGCCCAAGAGCACAAACACCGTGGGCTGAGAGAGAAAAACAAGCAGGGTGGGACTGCAGGGGCTAAAGCTGGAATGGGACAATGAACTGCAAGATGCAAATGGACCAAAACTTATAAAAATGTGAGACCTCGTGACAGCTCTTCCATTTTGTGACCATTTTGAGTGTAGCCTTCATAAGGCATCAGTTCTGGGCTGTGAGCATCTTTCAGTGTCTGTGGGTCACCACGACTCAGGCTTTGGCCAGCATTTGTAAGAGGAGTGTAGTTTGATAACAAAGCACTTGTGTTTTATGGGCAGCAGTGCCTGGGTACACCCTGAAACACAGCACTCATGCAGGGCCCAGTCATTCCATGGCTCAGGCCATGCAGTCAGTGGTGAAATCTGCAGCTGGCAGTTCTGGACCTGTGGGAAACCAGCTTTTGCTAATTCTGAGCGTGGTCCCACAATTATTTGGTTTTATGTATGAAGCAAAGGCGTTGCAAGCTTCTCCCCTCCCCAGGCCTTTTGGAAATGGGCAAAGCAGAGCCACTTTTGCACACACTTAATCTCTCAGGGAGAACTGGGAAAGTGTTTTTGTCACACTCTTTAAATATCTACAGCACATATTTGAGGTCATATGAGATCAGTCTCATTCTGAGAAGATTTTTCTAACAAAAATCTCCCAAAATCATAATAGTTTTAATAACATTCATTTCCAGAAGAAAAGCTTTTTACAAACAGCAGGATGTCTCTTTAAAAAATTCTTCCTTATTATCCAACAATTTCCCAAGTGAATGAATTGTCCTCATGAATGATACTGAACTCATTGCCATTTATATTCATATTTATCAGTGAATCAAACAATTTCATAGCTAAATTAATTCAGTATGACTCACATTTAAGAATTAAACCCCATGGGTTTGATTTTGCCCTAATACATGGAAAAGGGATGTGCTTATGAGATTTAGAATTTCTGGGTTTGTACAAACACTGCTGTCTGTAGTACATCAGTGAGGGGAAGAGATTTCTGAGTCTTTTTCCAGTGTTATACACAAAAACGGATGTAAAAATGTGGGAAGTGTGCAGCAGGTAGGTAATCATAAATGTCATAAAATAAGAACTACAAATTAAGTTACAGAATCTTAAAGTGCATGAAAATCATTTATTTTCCCCAGCACAATGTATAGTCAAACTCCAGAGCTCATTGACAGAGTCTTATTCCTGACTCAACAAAAATGATGAGAGAAAGATCATTGTATGGCTAATTAATAAATGGGGTTAATGCAGCTCTTGACTTCAAAAAAAATCTTTATATTACTGATTGTCAGAAGATTGAAATGGTAAATTCTGCTTCACAGCACCCTGTGAAGAATTCTTATATTCTGCTTAAAGTGGCTGCTTTGCCACTGCTGGAAAGCAACTGTGGAGGTAGATGGAATCTTGTTATGCTGACCACAAACATATTTTGTCATACTTAGGCTGACCACAAACATATTTTGTCCTATTTAACATGTGCAGTGTTCAGCATCTGTTCTGTGGCCTTCAGAGTGACTTGAAGGTAGTTCAGAGAGACTCCTTGTTCTGATCTGTGCTTCTGCAGCCATCCCTGTGATGAAGGGATGGGAAAAGGGAAAGGCTCCCATGCTCTGTGTCAGTGTATGAGGTAGTGACGTGACCCTAGTCCTGTCCCCTGGGAAGGGGATCCTGGGAAAGGGTCAGAGCACTCCTGCAAAGCAAAGCCTCACCTCACAAATCCTCTCCTACCAGGAGGGCATCAGGAGTACTGAGTTTGTTTGTACCTCAGCAGGTGCCTGGAGGATGAGACAGAGGATCTAACTGGAAATGAGAGGTTTTGGAGTGAATAAAAGGGGGAAAAATTATGAGGGTAGTGAAGCAGTGGAGGAGGTTTTCCAGAGGGGATGGGCAATCCTCTGGGGAGGTGGGGAAGGCTCAGAGGTTAGCTCAGGGCTGATCCTGCTTTGAGCAGGGGCTTGGCCTGAGGCCCCTTCAGCCCAGATTATCCCATGTTGCTTTGTTCTGCCCTAACAAGGACAGGTGTCAGACTCACTTTCTGGGAGATAGAGTTGTTCTTTGGCAGTAAACACAACTGTGTCTGAAAACACGCTGGTGCACCTGCTGCAAACCTACATCTTAATGTCAGGAAGAGTCTGCTCTTTAAAACAACACCCTACACCTGGGTTTGGTGCTCAGGCTTTTAGAAGCCTCATTTTGCAGCGGAGCATTTTGACAGCTTCTTTTTCAAGTCTTTCCTGGTTGCTGTAATTTGACTTTTGAAGCAGCTCAGCTCTTCAAAGCCAGCAGTGAGACAGCACCAGCCAAGGTCTGCCGGGCGCTGCCGGCGGCTCCTCGTTCCTTCAGCTGTCATTTGTCAGAGCACACTCGTGTAAACTTAATGAACAATGTGCAAAGCCATTAAAAACTCAATTACGGCCTTCTCTTTACTGCAGACGTGAGGGAAGGCAAACATAAAGTGCTGATGTGTAAACACAATAGCCACCATCTGCTGCAGAGCGGCGTTTCGGCTCCGCAAACAGGAGCGCGGCTGCAGATGCATCAATAATAGGACGCTTATCAAGGCATCATTATCCACCAAGCAGGGGAAAAATTGAAATTTATGGCCAGCTAGAGAGCACTTCATGGTTTAATTCCCCAATTTTCAGTGGTATGTTTAATAACTAGGAGAGAGTAGCGTTTTATGTTCCTGCCGTTGGAAAGGATTTTTGAAAATGAATTTATTTGCAGTCTCCCAGTCCTTCTTGCTTCTGACTGATCTGAGCATAACACATTCATTTTTATATAGTCAGGATAAAACCAGCAAGATATCACTTAATTTAACCTGTTGATCCAAGAACACCATGTTTAATTGACCTTACGCTCAATTTGCTTGAATGAACTTATACTTTTCTGTCAAATAAACATAAAAAAGAACTTCTATCCAGCATAGATAATTTTTTCCTCCAAATTTCATTTTTTTTTCAGTTTAGTGTAGTGTTGGAAACTTGAACTTTTGTAAGGAAGTGAACAAAACAATGAAACTCGATATTTTCGTTTCTTTTTTTCCCCAATTGGATATGCAACAGTCAAAACAAGAGTTTCTGCAAGATACCTTTTGTTTTATTCATATTCTTGCCTGGAGACATTCAGGAGGCTTTCAGTCATCTATTAGTCAATAATTTCCATTTGTGACATGTTAATTCATTCCTTAGTCCTTTGTATGAGTGGAAACTGTGACAAGTGATTTGTTGGTGCCAGAGCAGATTGTATCTCTTTTATTTGCACATATAGGCCTATAAATTGAGAATAAGTCCCATCAGCTTCAGCTCTGTGCTCAGCCTAAAGAAGGCTGTCAGACCCTAAATCACAATATGTCAATTTTCATTAAGGATAATGAGGAAAACCACATTTGTCTTTAAAAGACTGCCTTGTCTTTTATTTGTTTTCTCCTGGTGGGAGCTGTTTTCATGATCTCTCACCTGCTCCTAAGTGATGGATCTTGCCCACACAAGTTCCACAGACAAATTTGGAAATTTGTAATAGGACAGTGGATCTCTTGATCTGTTGATCTTGGACCATGCAGAGCAACTTTGTGAAGGTCCTGGAGGACAGGATGCCTGTTCAAGTTCACACTGTAAAAATAAAAATAAAATTTAAAAAAAAAAAGGAAAAAAGTCTGTTTGGGGTCAATTTATAGGATATAGGGTATAATTTATTCACATCTGAATTTTATATTAAATATTATACTATAAAATATTTTATATAAATAAATAAAATATTTATATATTTATATTTATATTTATATTATATTTATATTTATATTTATATTTATATTTATATTATATTTATATTTATATTTATATTTTATTTATATCAGTGATTACCTTGATGGAATTACAAGTTTTCAGCCCCTAGGCTGGCCAGGCTTGAGGTGTTTCTCTGGATCCTGTGGGGTGAGCTGTGCCTGGGGTATCCCAGGGAAGGGTTTGTGGGGAAGCTCCAAGGCTCTGCAGAAAGAAAGAAACTGAGGTAGAGTTCTTAGGGAACAAATCCCTTTAAACAAGGTGTGAGTTCTTTTCTCTGGCAGAGATGGCTCTGTAAAGGGGATATTTTTCATCTTTTCAGCCGTCATAAAATACCTCTTATCAGGACTTTGCTTGATAAGTTGTGTTTCTTATAGGATTTCCTGCTGTATCTCTACACACATTGTATTAAACAAAATCAGATGCTATAAATAGGAAGCTGGGAATAATTTATCCATGGCAATTCTTTGCAAGGTTATTTTTTTTAGTAATTAAGACAAATTATTTTGACAAGTGCTTTTTGGTGGATAGGTATTCTTCTTGTTGGTGTTGTCAGTTGCTGGATTCAGGTTGCCCACTCTCCCCAGAACTGTCAGCACTTGCACAAAAGGCCATGAATAGCTTGTGATTCATTATTTTGTGGGTGGCAAAAAATAAAATTGTAATTATTGCTTGGAACTTTTTTATAAAAGCTGATGTTTTCTCTCCCAGAGGAAAGCTCGTTATTTTTATATATGGATCTGTAAAAGTGAAATACTCCCTAACTTTTGCTGTCATTGAAGCCCTTCCCTCCCCCAGTGCAGTTCAGGGCTGCATTGTGTTAGACACAGCACAGATCAGAGCAGTTCTTTAGGGCAGGATAATTCACATACTGTCCAAATTAAAGAGAAAAGTTGAGAGGCATGGCCTGGAATGCTGTGCCAGGTGCTGTGCAATCAATTGTGGTGTAAAAATCCCTTTTCCTGGGTGCCTCCCCACTTGGTCAAAACCCTTGTGAATGCACAGGGGCTCTGCTGTTCTTGGAGTGATTCTGGGCTGCACCTGCCTCCTCCAGGGTGGGATCTGGCACATGGGGAACTTGTCTGCACTGTACTCCAGTGGCTCTGAAATGCCTCAGGCAGAGCCTTTCACAGCAGCTCTGGACTCCTGCCGAGCATGCCACCCTTGCTCAGTGGTTTTACAGTGTCTTCCCTCCCAAATTCTCTGGAGAAGAGTGGTTCTTGCAACTCTGTACTGACAGAGATCCTGGAATCCCACAATGGCTTGGGTTGGGAGGGACCTTAAAGCCAATTTAAGGCAGGGACACCTCCCTCTGTCCCAGGTTCCTCCAAGCCCTCTCCAGCCTGGCCTTGGGCACTGCCAGGGATCCAGGGGCAGCCCCAGCTGCTCTGGGCACCCTGTGCCAGGGCCTGCCCACCCTCACAGGGAACAATTCCTTCCCAATTTCCAGTCTAAATCTCCCCTTCTTCAGCTTAAAGCCATTCCCTCTTATCCTCTCCGTCCATCCCTTGTCCCCTGTCCCTCTCCAGCTCTCCTGGAGCCCCTTTAGGCACTGGAAGGTGCTCTAAGGTCTCTCTGGAACCTTCTCTTCTGCAGGTGAACCCCTCCCAGCTCTCCCAGCCTGGCTGCAGAGCAGAGGGGCTCCGGCCCTGGTGGATCTGGGTGTCCCACTCAGGCTGCCCAAGCCTGGCTGGGCCAGGTTCCCAGGCTGCTCCCTCAGCTGGCAGCCTGCGCTGCCTCTCCAGGCCTGCTGGCACCTGTGCTTGCTGAAAATAAATGTTCTCATAGGAACTGAACCCAAATTTCAGTTTCTCAAAAGTTTCGTTTATGTGAGTAGATTTTTAAGAGTAGTGTGTATATGTTACATGCTGAAGAAGAGGATTTTATGAGCAGAGTTACATCAGCAATGGGCATTTGTCAGGATCCTAATTTTTAGACCAAAACCAGAAAGTCTGGATTCAGCTCTAACATTTCTCCAAGTTCTTTCTGAGAATCTGGAATTTCTTGACTTGGGACCATTTTGTTTTTTGTTTTTCCTTCATTTCCACTGAAAGGCAGCATTGCCAGAGACCATCTTGCCTATAAATTTTCTTAGAGTTTCTTCCTCTTCCCCATCTGTGCTTGCATTGCACTGGAATTTTCCAAGGTCTTTAGAGTGTGTAACTTCATTAATTTTTTTTTTTTTTAAAGACTGACTTCCTCCTGTTGATCCTTTGCAAAATGAATATATATCATATAAACAAGGGGGAAAATTTTTCTAAGAGAAAGTTGCTTGTAGCTGTTATAAATTTATATTATATGACTGTTCACAGCACAGAATTGATCCAAATGTTTGCCTGGCTCATCTGAGTCACGTGCTATGGTGAGGAAAAGGGAAAGTCAATAGGTCAGAAGTGAGGCAGAGCTTTTCAAACTCAATCTTCTGTGAACTGCAAGAGGCCAGCACACAAACACATCTGCAGTGTGGCTTGGCAGCAGCATCAGAGCCAGGAGTGTCAAGAGGGCTGTGTTTGATTAAAAATTATCATGCCTGGCTGCTGACACACAGATTCCCCCTGCCCCATCCATCCACTGTTTGCTTTAGTTCTTTCTGAGTGCGTCTGCACCCACATAAAGGAGATCCTGTAACCAGAATTGAATCAAATAACTCTCATCATGTTCTCCCTTATTGCTGACATTTGTCACCTTGATGCATCTGCGAGGAGATGAGTGGAGACACAATGTGCTATAAAATAACTGCTTGATGAATCCAAATGCAAGTTCAACATTGAGTGCCACAGTTAATATGATGCAGACTTCCAGGTTAACAAACTCATAAATTGCCTCAGTATATATTTCCCTCCCTAAATTCAGCCTACCCTTCCCTCCCACATGAATTATTGTCCTGTTGCATTATCACAAGTAAAGATGTTGCTGTTCTGTCGACAACCCTCACTTGGTTGGGCTCTGAAAATTGGGGTTTTCTTAACATGACCTCCAAATATTCAGGTACCAGGGTTCACAGGTATGGACTGGCATGAAGGGTGTTGGTTGATGCAGGCAAATATCAGCTGAGAGCTTGCTCTGTTGTAGCTTTTGTGTTGAATCATAGAATTGTTAAGGTTGGAAATTACTTTTATACATCATCAAATCAACCATCAACCCAACACCATGCTCACCACTAAACCACATCCTCAAGCACCACATACACACTTTTCTTGAACACTTCCAGGGATGGTGACTCCTCATTCCATTCCAGTGCTTTCCAACACTCCCGTGAAGAATTTTTTCCCAATACCCAATCTAAACCTCCCCTGATGCGACTTGAGGCTGTTTCTTCTCATCCTGTCACTTGTTCCCTTGTATTGAATGTGCCTTTGGGGCACAGTGTGCAGCAGGAGAGCCTGGTTGTTTCTTGAAGTGGGAATATGCTTTTGTTTAGAGCGACTGTGTGATCACAAGGTGATAAAATAATACAAGCAAGCCAGCATTTCTATTTTGATTTGCAAGTTATTTAATTAAAGTGGTTCTAGCTAGCCCTGAATCTACTGGTGTAAATACCCTGCAATTTTAATATCCTTTCTCTCCCTAACAACTGGCACCAAACAGCTGCTTCCTTCACAGGAAGGTTTGTTTTGTGGGTGGTAAAAGGCTGAATTTTCGAACGGAGCTGCTTACACCAAAATTCCAAGCAAACCCACTCTGTTCTCTTTTTCCTTTGCTCTGCAGGCTCCTTCATGATGGTGAACAGCTCTGGGAGAGCATCAGGGCAGAAAGCTCACCTGCTGCTGCCCACTCTGAAGGAGAATGACACCCACTGCATCGACTTCCACTATTACCTGTCCAGCCGCGACCGCTCCAGCCCCGGCTCCCTCAACGTCTACGTCAAGGTCAACGGGGGCCCCCAGGGCAACCCCATCTGGAACGTGTCAGGAGTGGTGACCGAGGGCTGGGTGAAGGCAGAGCTGGCCATCAGCACCTTCTGGCCACATTTTTACCAGGTAGGGGTTTGTAATATTTTTCCCCTCTCTCTCTCCTTTGTTAGTTTTGAAAATCGACACCTCCCTCCCTGAATTTTCCTCTCAGTATAAATTTACCTATAGTGGATATATAGGCAGCTTGAGTATTTCTTTCCTCCTCGCTTTTTTCTTTAGTTGTTGGCAGGCCACAGCCTGATGGATGGGAGGCAATTATTGACAAGACCCACTTGTGGTGAAATTGCCACTTGTATTGGCACTTTCCGTGGCACTGTGTGACTGCAAACAAAACCGTTTCTGGATGTGTATCTGTACTCTGTATAAATCTCCCTGGATTATTTTTGGACCTTGGTTGGTTCCATAAGAAGGAACATTTTTTGACTTGGCTGTGCATCTTGTGCCCATACAGGGGGTATAAGGACATAAGGTAGTAATAAATTCTTGTACCACGGTATCATATGTGGATATTCTTCACTAGATCCTCAGCTCCTCCTTTTTCTAGCACAGCTTTATTTATTCTGTTAGAAGATATTTTTTTTAGACAAGGACAAAGCCAAGGAAAGTAATGGCTACGCTATTTTTTTTGTTATATTAGTTTTACACCAACTTATTAGTTGCCTGCTTCAAATTCATTTGGCAACTTTGCAGCCATTGTTTTAATTTCAGTTAGATTATTCACACACAATGGACTCACATACTGCTTTTTACTGGTTGAAGGGGTACTTTTGTCTTGTTTTATATTCAAGACACACACCAAAAAGGAAAAAAAAACAAAAGCCTGGGAGGTAATTGCATCCTAAACCTTGCAGGAGATTTGATGTCCATGTGATACTAATAAAAGCCATGAGTGAGACAGGCACCGGGATAGAATGAACTATGAAAAGGCAGCAAATAGTCTGTGTATAAAAACCAGCAGGTAGAAAAGCCTCTCTTTTTCTTGCTTCTAATAACTGGGTAGGAGGTCTGTAAAATCTGAGCTGGAGGAAGATGCTTTAATGTTCTGCCTCTGAAAGAGTTGTGGATACCAGCAGAATGCACAGAGTGCACCAGGCGGGAGAGAGGGAAGGATAAAGAGATGCAAATGTGTGGAAAATGGTGTTTTAAGGGCAGTGCACAACTTGTGACTGTTCTGAAGGCACACTGGAGTGCTCCTACTCCATTCATATTAACATGATCCTGGGCATGAAGCAGAATTTCCTTCATCCTTGGTGCTCCACAGAGATAACAGAAATGATCTTTCACCCAGAAAATCGGTGCTTGAAAAACCTGCAAAAGGCAGTCTGATCTCACACTAAGAGGGATCCTGATCTCAGATATATCAATAGGAGGCTTCCTGAGCTTCACTTAGGTCTTTTACAAGTACTTTGGCAGGTCAAGTTTGCTTTTCTTGAGCAAAAGATTCCTTTAAATCAAACAAGAATTTTCTACTGAAGCACAAAAGTGAATGGATTGGAAGGCAGGAGTAGTTCCTTCCTGGAAAATGCAAGGGGCTTCTTTTTAAATTTGTGATGAGTCAGAGTGATATCTTCTGGTCATCCTTGTATTTTTGTTCCTTAAGCATAGCTTTTAAAATTTGAGATCTGTCCTGGATATTATGGGGGTCTAGTAGACTGATTTCGGCCTCTGGTTTTATAAATCACCTTGTTGGTGGTCTGTAGTCCTGTGAGTTTCTACATTTAAGCAAGGTTTAAGAAAAAGCAAAAAGAAAAAAGAGAACTTGAAGCTTGAAAATTTGAAGCTTGAAAATTATTGGTATTTGCCAGCCTAAATTAACACTTCTGCCTAAATAAGTCCAGAGGTGGGAGGATGACAAAACTTGGGTGTGTTGCTGCTTGAGAAGTGTCTTGTTTTTCACACTCATGATCCAGAATGTGCCATTGCAGTGTTATTTAATAAAATCCTAGCAGGGCTCAGGTTAGAAGGGACCCCAAAGATCAACTCATCTCACCCCTGCCATGGCAGGGACACCTTCCACTGTCCCAGGCTGCTCCCAGCCCTGTCCAGCCTGGCCTTGGGCACTGCCAGGGATCCAGGGGCAGCCCCAGCTGCTCTGGGCACCCTGTGCCAGGGCCTGACCACCCTCACACTTCCCATTTCCTTGCCAGCTTTAAATCAAAATTGCTTTCCTGGAGAACTCTCTGCACACAAGAAGCCTGACAGCCTGTCCTTATTTTGAAAAGACCATGCAAAACCAACGTTTTCCCTAAATATTGAACTCGGCATCAGGCACAATGTCAAGTATCCTCCTAATGCACAGAAACCACACCATCCTGGACTGGGATGTGCACCAAAAATTCAGCCAGGCAGAACAATCTGAAGCTCTCTGCCCTGATCCAAGGCTTTGTCAAGTACTTTGAACTTTGGAGATGTGGCTAGTGGAAAACTGGGATGCAAAGCAGCTGCCAGAGGTTGTGTTTTAGGTGTGTGCAAGGGTCATAGGAGTCATCTGGCTGCAGAAGCACTTAGCTGAGACAGAAAAACGTGGGGAGATTTATCATGTCTACCCTGGAGTTACTTGTACTTGGATTCTCATCCTGCAAATGTTTGCCAGCGTAGCGAGAAAAAGCTCTAATGGTTCTTGGAGAAAGGTAATACGTGTAATCTTGAATTACTGCTTGCCATAAGGATGAACTCAGTCCCAGAATGCACCAAGGGCAGCACTAGAGCCTGCCAGGAAGGTGTTTTTTTGATGTATAGCAAGGAATGTTATTGATCCATGCCTGGAGAAAAGTGTTGTAGCACAACAGATGAGCTGGGCTAGGCTGCTAACACAGACATTGTTGGTAAATCACAGCTGCAACGGGGGCTTGTTCAGGGGGAAGGAAACATGAAATGACTTTGTATTTGGAGACCTCAGGAGCATTTAAGAATGCTTTTTTAAGAGTGAAGCTTTGTATTTTGTCAACTGTATTCATTTCTGTGGAGTTCTTTAGCTGCAAAGCATTATTAATTGCAAAGTACTGCCTGTCTCAACCATCATGCTGCGTTTCCAGCTGGATTTAAAATGACATGAGGGACACTGAGCATGAGATTTGCAGAAATGGGCCCCATAAACATTTTTTCCTGCCTTTTCCTCATGTTGGGGCTCAATTGTCAGTTTTCAGGAAAGCCTAGGTGCTTCCATGCTTCTCACTTTGATAGGGATGCGATGCTTCAAAATACACAAAAAGACAATAATGTGTAAGTTTGAACTGGGAAAGGGCTGGGAATATCTGAGTGTAAAGCAGAACAGAATAAAATAGTCAAACAATATTGTTTGAATTGAGAGGAGTCCTCTACTCAGTGGATTCTGCACCAGTGGACAGAGATTCTTTTAGGGGCTGGGTTGGTTATTATAAAGTTAGACTGTGCTGTATAAAACTCTGCACATGTTGGTGATTAACCAAAGACAATTTTCTTTGTATTGGTGCTTACTTTTGCCATCCACTCATACCTGACGCCAGTGCCTTTGAGAACTTATCAAGTTCTTGACTTGCAGATACTTGAGAATTACTTTGTTGTGACTTGTGACTTTTCACAAATGTAAAACCAAAATAAGATTTTGTAGCTGAAATGTTGCACTTGAATTCAGGTCTGAAGGGAGTTGCAGTAGAGCCTTGCATGACCTTCCCAGTAAATGTAATTTTTATAATGAATGATATTTAATTGCTAAAGTAATTATAATTTCCATACTAAAGACTCCTCTTTTATACCCTTATTTTATACAGTCCCTAAAAAGCCTATCAAGGACCTTGATAACACAAAACACTTGCTAATGGTTTTTGGATGACTTTCTCTTCCAGTGGCTTGCTTCTTCCAATATTTCCTGGGCAGCCCAATTGTTGTCCAGTCCCCTCTGAAGGAGAACTTGTTTCTGCATATTATTAGCACCTGAGCTTCTCTTAACTTGTCTTTGCCTGGTTTTATGTATTTTTTTTTTTTTTTTTCCTTATGGATGTATTTCAGGAGATCTCACCTCTGTCTGTGTTTTGAATTGGGGGAGGAGATCTTAGGAAGTCATGAAAACATAAGAAACCATGTTCTGGAAGCCCAAATGCAAAGAAAAATGAACATCAGCAATTCTGTAGTTAGAAAGGGTATTTGTGGACTATTTTTATCCAGGGCAATATTTGGACAGTTGAACACTTCACTGCATTAAATCTTTTGATGAAGGAGATAAAGAAGAGTCTGAACAGTGACAGGCTGGGAATGCCAGCTCTTATTTAGAACAAAAAGACCTGTTGAACGCTGGTTTTAAATAGTTAACTCTGTGTTCTAGTAGGGAATTTTAGAAGTTACAAATGACTAGAATGCATGGTCACTGATTCAGGAAGAGGATTCTGACTCCTGTAGTGCTTTATCCAATTTTCCAAGGCATACTGAGAGCAAGATATCAGATTTTTTTTCCCACTTAATGTTCTTGGACTGGTGCTTAAGAGAATATAGGTGTGTGCATACACCCAGGGCACTTATTGCTTTTCCAAACCAGAGATGCACAGAGCTGTCTTTAATCCTATTGAATGTTGCTCTAATCCTTTCTTTTGCTTCCGCAACAGATTTGGTGTTGCACTCACACACTGAATTGCCCTGGTATCCCTTCATTGTTAATAAAATGCCTTGAATGACTCAGACTTGGAATAACAGCAGAATGTGGTGACTGCTGAAATTACTGATGCAAATGTTCTTTCTCAGATTTTTTTTTTTCTTTTGTATTTCAGGTGATATTTGAGTCTGTCTCTTTGAAAGGACACCCTGGGTACATAGCTGTGGATGAAGTCAGAGTCCTCGCCCATCCCTGCAGTGAGCACTCTTTATTTTTCTGACTGTACCAGTATGGTGTAGGCCACAATTTGTAGTCTAAAGGAGAGATTTACCCAGTTGAGTCAGCACTAAAATGTCTTGTCTCCCTCCAAGACCCCCAAGGACAGTCAGCCTTGCTTAATTTCCTACTTTTGCAAATTGTACAAAGCAAGCTGCTCTCAGTTCATAGATAGTGGAATTCTCTCTACTTGCTAATAAACGTGTGGTTTCATTGTTTCTTAATCTTATTGCTGTAGAAAACAATCTAAAATGCTTCTCATAATAACTTTAGAAAGAACAACCAAATTGTTTCAGTGTTTCCTTGGTAAGAGGCCTGTTCCAGAGGTTGGTTGGTTTCAATGTATTAGATCTGCTCAGAAAGCTGTGCAGAGATTAAAAATTAATCTTATTCAGACACTGCATTTATACAGGAGTAGAAACTAATGCAGGTTCATTACACTATTCAAAAATGTTAGGGTTGCATTTCTTCTATTGCAGACACAATTCCACACAGATACTGCAACGAGAAGCTGAGATTTATTTATTTTTTAATGTTTAAAGAAATATTGTGCCTCAGTCTTTGAGTCTGAACTTGTTTGGTTCCTTTACCCACCTTCAGTGGGGCTTGAGGACTTTGTATATTTTATGGATGTAATGTACAGTTCCATGTAAAGATCTTTTTTAACAGCCCCTCTTTCTGGCTCATGGTTTCAGAGAGTCAGTGACAGCTGCTCACAAAAAATTGATGGATCTTATAGATGGAGTGCAATCAACTGTTTTTGCTGTGATCAGAATGTCAAAGAACATCTGCCATTCAATGTGACAGACATGGTTCTGCTCAAGTTTAACAGGACATTTCTGATAACTGCAGTATGCTTAATTGCTGCTTAAGTAAATTATATTTGTATTTACCATGTGCTCATTGCTCAGGCCTTTGGGTGCATTTACTTCATTAAGGAATACTTACACTCTGTATTAACCAGATGTTGCTGATAACTGGCAGCATCCAGACAAATCTCCAAATGCTCTGTGCCTTCCACAGTGTGTTGGGTGATTGCTGGTCCCTTCACTGGGACAGAGGCCACTAAACAAACCCAGGGGCAGAGCCTCAACAAGAAAATGATGGGATTTAAAGCAGTTAGGCAGGATGCCGTGTTGTATCCCTGCTTAATTAGGTAAACTGATTTTGAATCCATTTCTTCAAGTATATACAGCTCCTTGTCAAAATTAAATGCATTCTTGGTGACTCAGCAACAAAATGTTTGAAACAGATTTGGTTGGTTGGGATTTTTTTCAGTCTGTTTGCAGCCCCCAGCATACAGAGCTCATTGCAAGCTGAAGTTCTCTGCAGTCTCTGTAAATGCTGCTCCTGTCTGGTTCCCAGTGCTGCTTTTGTTGTTCAGCAGTGTCAGTCACCAGGGTGAATGTCACCCATGTGTTCCCTTCCCTTGTACAGCCTTTGCCCCTCAGATTCCTTTTACAATTGTTGTAAATCAAAACACGGGGGCAGTGAAGCTCCTGGTGGCCCTGGAGGTTACTGAAATCATTGGTCTTATTTCTTCATTTCTGCTTTACCTTCACAGATGACAAAGGCAGGCAAACCAGTCAGCAAAAAGCAGTGAAATGCCCCTAATGACACAGTAATACAGAAAAATAAATGTATTGCTGGTGCTGCCTCTTGTTTTCCTTTGTCCTGTGAAGCAATACACAGGAATATCCATTTTTCTTATGCTGAAAATTCATTGGCTCTGTGGGAATGACCCCTTGCCATCACAGCACATCTTGCTCCAGAAGCTGGGCAGCCCCAAGGACCAGGATGTTGGCATTGATGGGACTCCACACCTTTGTATCTGTAGCTGACTGAAAGCTGCACACTTTAGGATGCAGGCACAAATATTAGAATTATCCTGAAATACTCTGTGGAACGTTCTGAATGTCGCCTAGAGGGAGTGTTCCAGTAAAGCTTGATGGCAAATCCCTGCTGCCCAGAAAGCAGGATGGTGCAGAGTCCCTGTCCTTCAGGAGCTGCCAGTGAGCTGTGCTGGATGGGGCACAGGAGCAGATAAAAACATTTGACATGGTGTCTGAACATGTGCTCTCTGTTCATGTGTCAAACACTTGCACATCAAGTTTCAACCATGCATGCCCACAGATGCCCACTTCCCTTTAAAGCTGTTTGCTCCAACAGAAGAGAGGTTATATTGTCCTCTGAAATTATGTATTTCAGTGTCTAATCATACTAGAAAATGTGCAGATATTGTTGAAAAACACTGACCTGTTAGGTGTTTTTTCAGAGTATCATGCTAAAAGTTTTCAAATGATGCACAAACCTTTTTCTGCAAAAAAATAGTTCACTTAAAGGTGTTGCATTTGCTGCTGTAATCTTGTTTATACTTTAAGTTAAATAGAGACCTAAGTCAGTCTGATATTTAATCAAAAAGATAATCCTTTCATCTAGTTTATTTGTGAAAAAACCCAATGTCTGCATTTCTGATATCACTGGTTTCAGTTTGAACTAATGCTGAATTTAGTGTCAGCAAAACATTGATCTTATCATGATCTTAAACTAAACCAGTGATACAATACTGTCAGTTAAATGAATATTTCATTTAATATCTGATTTTATATTGATGAAGCATTATTCTAAAGGTCTAGGACGTATTTGATAGTCAAGAAAAGAAAAATAATAAAAGACTCTTGTGAAAATGGGGTTTGGGTCAGTCATGCTTGACAAGCACAAAAGCATTTGACTTTTTTTGACCTTTTTAGAAACCTAGTTTTGTGAAGAAAAGAGATGACTCAATTACTCTTTATAGCAGGCAATAAGAAATTGTGCCAGTGACCATGAACTTGTGATTTGATCCAAATCTGTATTTTCAGAGGTGCCAGGCCTCTCTAAGATCCCTCAGGCCATCTTTTCCCATCTCCATCCCCACTTCTCCCTACAAGGAGCAGTTAAATACCCAAGGGCAGCTTTGTTTTGCAAAGCCACCATTGCAAAGGCTTTGCTGGGTGCTTGGGTGGGTGCGGCAGGGGTGGTTCCTGCCTGGCTCTACCCTTGCCATCCTCTGTGACCGTGTTCACAGGGGTCGAGGATGAGGGAAGAGATGAGGATCTGACTCCATGTTTCAGAAGGCTGATTTATTATTTTATGATATATATTATATTAAAACAATGCTAAAAGAATAGAAGAAAGGATTTCATCAGAAGGCCAGGCTAAGAATAGAAAAAGAAGGAATGATAACAAAGGCTTGTGGCTCGGACAGAGAGTCCGAACCAGCTCCCTGTGATTGGCCATTAATTAGAAACAACCACATGAGACCAATTCCAGATGCACCTGCTGCATTCCACAGCAGCAGATAACCATTGGTTACATTTTGTCCCTGAGGCCTTTTAGCTTCTCAGGAGAAAAAATCTTAAAGAAAGGATTTTTCAGGAAATATCATGGCTACAATCCTCTGCCTCTTTTGTCAGGAAAAGCCCCGCATTTCCTGCGGCTGCAGAACGTGGAGGTGAACGTGGGGCAGAACGCCACCTTCCAGTGCATCGCCGGGGGAAAGTGGTCACAGCACGACAAGCTCTGGCTCCAGGTAAACCAATGGATTTTTGTGGTTCGTTTGGGGCTTTCTTTGCTTTTGCAAGTGAGATAAATAGCTGGAGAAAGGTTGGTGATGAGGCAAAATCTTCTCATCAAGATCCTTTGAAGAACTGCCGTAAATCGCTTATAGGTGAGAGTTAGAGGTGACAAAGTATGGAATTAGGAGACAGAAAAAGGAAAAAGCGGCCAGTGACAGCAAAATTCTGGTTTCAAACAAATGCCCATGTACCTGTAAACACTCAGCCATAAAGCAGAAGGGAGAGGAAATGGAACAGATCTCTTCTGCTTTATTATGCCATCTGCTTTCCTTTCACCCTAAAAGTGTTCTCAGCTTGGAGTCAGTGATAATTGTTAAGAAGGAAATCTCCAAGGTCTGAAATTACTTACCTGGCTGGTTAAAATCAGGCAAACCCAGTTTGCACCCAGTTCTTCTTGCTCCCAGTTTCCCTTGGCTGCATTGACAGCTGATTTGGTCTTGTTCCTTTTAGTCACTCGCTAAAAGAGTAAAACATTCCCTCCCTGGATGCTTTATTTGCAGCCTACTGATCAAACTTGTCTGGGTCCTGCTCTTCTGGTGGGTGCAGCAAAAACTTTGGGAATTCGATGTCAGTGTTAGAATTGACATCAACCCCAACATCAGCACATGAGGTGTGTGTTTCCCAGTGAAGGACACAATAACTTCTCCTGCCCCTTGAATTTCTCTGATATGTGGACACCCAGCATTACCATTCCAGAAGCTTTTAAAATCATTGAATTCCTAAATGTTTAACACCTAAACAAGTCAAGAGGATTCTTGTTGCATGTAGGCAAAGCCAACATAATTTGGAGAATACTAAAGCCAGTCCAAAAGTTTTATTCTCAGCTTGGAATGATGTGCCAGAGGGTTTGATCACCCTGTAGTTGTAACATCTGGGGCAGACAGGAAGAGCCTTTATAGTCAAATAATTACCAGGCTTTATCAAATTTTATAATTGACTTCAGGCATTTTAATAAAATTGAAAAATAACATTTTCAAATCTAGCTTAAATCAAGGAATTGGCTTATCTAATCATAAAAATTAAAAATAGTACTGGGAAAAAGGCTTAAGTTGGTGAGACATGTAGTTGGCATTATGTAAAAATCATTTTATATTCAGTAACTATGCTCTCATCACAGCTGTTCTTCTAAAAATTGCATTTTTAACTTAAATTTATTTACCTATGCTGTATGTCTAGCACCCGCTGCGATATATTTTTGACTTATTTTATCTTTTTTTGGTTCTTTCATTAAAATATTTCCCCAGTTACAATTAGATGTGTGTGAAAACAATTCTGACCTGCAGCAATATGAACCTTTCCCTGTGAGAAGCAGAGTTGGGGAGGAAAGAATTGCTATTGTTAATGAAAACCTGCTTTTCATTCTCTAAAACTGCAACATTTAATGAAAATAGCCTTGGAAACACCTCTAATAACTGTTTAGTGGAAACTGCCAAAACAGCAATGTGCTTTTCTTTAAAATTCCTAACAAACTGGACAAATGAGCAAGTTGAGGTGTTTATACTGTGGAGAACAATTTCTGGCTAATTCTTTGTCTGTCTCTTTTCCAGTTGGAAAAATGTGGTCTGGCATGGGTAGAGAGCTTTCTTGGGGAATGCTGGATATACAAGGATATCTGCTCATCCAACCAATTTATTTAAATTGGTCCAGAATCAGAGTTTTGCATCTGAAAAGGCCAAATTTACAGAATCTGTTCATTTGTAGTGTTTGTAGTGAACACAAAGCCTTCAGCTGTTGTGTTTTCTCATCCAAGCCAGGCCTCTAATGACACTGGGTAAAAGTGCACAGTGGCAGTCAGAGCTGCCCCTCTGCAGCCTTTCCAGGAATTAATCTTAGAGTCACAGAATGTCCTGGGCAGGGAGGGACCCCCAGGATCACCCAGGGCAGCCCCAGCCCTGCCCAGACACCCCAACAGCCCCAGCCTGGGCATCCCTGGCAGCTCCTGGAGCTCTGGCAGCCTCGGGGCCGTGCCCATTCCCTGGGCAGCCTGGGCAGTGCCAGCAGCCTCTGGGGAAGAGCCTTTCTCTGGTATCAGCCTGAGCCTCCCTGGCACAGCTCCAGCCATGCCCTGGGTCCTGTCCCTGGTCACAGAGTTCCTACTCTGACCAAGCCAAGCATCCTCAGTGTCCTGCCCCTCATATGGGTTCCCTTCCAGACACTTTACCCTCTTACCCTCTGTATCCTTAGAACACACCAAAAGCCCAGATATATCTCAAATATTAAATAGAAATGCAAACTTAAATATATCATAGAATCACAGTTTTGGGTTTGAAAGGGACCTTAAAGCTCATCCAGTTTTGGGCAGGGACCTTCAACTATCCAAGGGTGCTCCAAGCCCCATCCCACCTGGCTTGACACTTCCAAGTATCCAGGGACAGCCACAGCTTCTGTGGGTGCCCTATGCCAGGGCCTCAGCACCCTTTTATTTAGGACCCAGCTCACGCAGCCCTGTGGATTTTCTGAGGGAATGGCTGAATTCTTTCCTTGAAAAGCCGTGCTTGTCCAAAACCTCTCCCAGCAGCACGAACACAGAGCTCTGACCACGTTAATCGCCCCAATGAGCGACTCACACACAGACACATCAACACCTCACCTACCTGTCCCCATGATGGCATCATTTCTCTCTGCCTCTGCAGCAGTGGAACGGGAGGGACACAGCCCTGATGGTCACTCGAGTGGTCAACCACAGGCGTTTCTCAGCCACGGTCAGCGTGGCCGACACGTCGCAGCGCAGCATCAGCAAGTACCGCTGCGTCATCCGCTCCGACGGCGGCTCCGGCGTCTCCAACTACGCCGAGCTCATCGTCAAAGGTAGGAGCAGCAAACCGTGTTCATGCACAAGGAATGTTTCCTCCCTGTCACTGTCATATTTTCTGAAAAATCTCTTTGCCCAGGATTTCTTCTCCTGGGAAGCTGAGAAAGGGCAAAGAAAAATGAAAACAATAATTATCTGATTTGCTTCTCCTGTGTTTTGCTGCTTTGGAATGTGGTTTGGACATTGTTTAGCAACTGGTTATTGTTTTATTAGTTTAATGGGAATTGTTTTAACTTAATGACCAATCACAGCCAGCTGTGTTCCTTAGACCTCTGTGTCTCCAGGGCTCAGCCAGCCCTGCCTGGACCTGCAGGACATCCCCATGGCTTTTGCACCTCCACTAATGTTCCTTAGCCCCAAAAGCACCTTCCCATTTTACCAGCCCATCCTGTACTGACTCCAGGGGAGTCCACACCCTCCCTATGATTTCCACCAGTATTTATATGATAATTGTTCAAGCTTCATGTCACTCATTAATCAACCTTGAGCTTTACGCTGGGGCTCTTTCTGTGTGAATTTACTCTGGACAAGCAATTCCATCTCCACTCTCCATGGTGGGTGGTCCTAACCATCCCACAAATCTGACAGCCCTCCAAGCCCTGCCAGTGGGAACACGCCAGGAGGGCTTGCACATGTCAAGCAAACTGGAGTGGCCTCATGTTGCTTTGCTGGGCATGCTGGAGCCCATGGCAATGTGACAGCACCATGGGAGACACCCAGCAAGCCCTGGCACAGGTGGGAAGGGGACTCTGGAGATGCAGGCTGCAATGGAGAGCTGCTGCACCTGGCACTGCTGTACCAGTTTTTCTTTAGTATCTTAAGCCTTTTGTAAGTATCCTTTCTCTATTCTTTAGTATAGTTTTAGCATAGCATAATATAATATAATATAATATAATATAATATAATATAATATAATATAATATAATATAATATAATATAAGCCTTCTAAGAACACAGAGTCAGATTCTCAATTCCTCCTCCATCTGGAGAACCCAGAAAATACCACAAGATAACTGTCTATAAAAACTGGCATTCTGTTGGACCTTCTTTTGTTTGTATTAAAATAAGGAAAAAGGCTGAAAGTGATGTAGTTTAAGTCGGTATCTCGGGTATTTGAATTTAAGCTTTGGACACAGCCTTCTTTGGAACATTTTGTAGTAGAATCTGGTGGCTATGGAGGCTTTTACTGTAGTCAGCTGAATAGTTTGGCTGTCAGTCAGCTTCACAAGCTGCTTTCCTTCCCAGTATTTTATCAGACAGAAAAAATCTTGTGGTGGAGCATTGCGTGTCAGCAGAGACTGTTCAGGGCTGCTGGCAGTAAATGCTGGGATTGATTCTGCTGACACCCTGAAGTCCAGAGTGGAAGCATCAGTAGTTCTTGAAGGGTGTTTGGATTTTAGCCATGTTAATTACCATGATTCAAGAGCCTGACACATGCAAGGGGTGTCTTAATCTCACCTTCCTGAGGCAGGTGGTGAAGTGCTATCCCCTATGCTGGGTTCTTATTTATTTCTTTTTTAAACCTACCTTGATCTGCACCACTGGGGTGCTCACTGACTCTTCGGCGGTGAGTTCAGAAGGTGGCTGAGTTGTTCCTGAGGTGCTCTGTGTTTGGGGTGAGAGCAATTTGAGGTCTGGGTCTGTTCACAGGATGTAATTTACTAATCTAAATGGAGGGTATGTAAACAGAGAGCAGCTGTAGAAATGAGATCAGGTTGTCCACTGTGCTGCTTTCTGCCAGCTGATCTGTCCTTTGGTGATCAGATATCTTTGTTATGCCTTGGAATGTTGTGTGGTGCAGATGTTTGGACCACACAGATCACGAGGAGAATGCTTGTGCTGGATGCCAAGTGCTTTTCATTCCTACCCAGTGATCTTGTATCTTGCTCAAATCTGGAGGAATTAATTCAAGATTAAAAGGGGATTGAGCTGCCAGGAGTGGCACACCTAGGATTGTAGCACAGCTAAATAGAAGGAAGGCAGCCTTCCAGGGCAAGCAGCAGTCAGAGCATTCCAGGCTCAGTTAGGTGCCTGAATTCACAGAATGACCAGGTTGGAAGAGACCTTCAGGATCATCAAGTCCAACCCAGCCCCTCAACCAAATCCCTCAACTAAACCCTGGCACCCAGTGCCACATCCAGGCTTTGTTAAACACACCCAGGCATGGGGACTCCACCACCTCCCTGGGCAGCCATGCCAGAACTTTATCACCCTTTCAGTGAAAAACATTTTCCTAATATCCAACCTATATTTCCCTTGGTACAGCTTGAGAACTTCATGTTTGTTGTTTTAGGAAAAAAAATAGAAGAATAAATTAAAACCGTGAATGGCTGGATGTCCAGCAGGAAAGATGCTGATGGCTTCATTACTGGGTTGCTCAGCAATGCACCCACCTGGAAGGAACTTTACCAGGGTCAAATTGTTGTGGGAAGGTCCCATCCTGCTCCTCATCCCTGATTAGGAAGCAGGTGAGGTTAAGTGGCTCATTTGAGGTCAGTTTGGTGCCACCCTGTGACACACTGGGCTTCCAACCAGCCTGACTAATTTTAGTGTGAAGAATAGCAAATTTGTAATGCATGTGCACAGGCGGAAATGAAAGCAAATTGGAATTGTTTAATTCTGAAGAGATGATTATTGAATTGTAATAATGTACTTGAGCATACATTCAATTAGCCTGTAATTGAGGTTTTGCTCAATTGATAGTCCTGCTCCTAAACCTGCTAAATCCAAGCTAAATCTCTGCTTCTCACGTGCTTTCTCTTGATCAGAGGAACATAGAATCACAGGGTGTTTCTTCAACAAAGATTAAGATTTAAAATTGTGTTTTAATTGAAGATTTTAATGGAAAGATCTGTTTGCTTCCTATGCATAAGAAGTTTTATTGGAGTATTTAGAACAGAAAGTACTTTACATTTCTCAGTATTGAATGAAAAAGTTTGGTAGGTATCAAAAGAGAAGTTTTACTTTGAAATGTGCATACTCCTAAACCCCAAATTGGGCAGTAAATACCTGTTTCAGCAAACGGAATGATCAATGAACTGAAACACACCACCTTGATTGTCTGTGGGCACCTTCACTAAGAGCAATGTATTATTGAAAAGAAATTACTGTCACTTTTATACAAAAGAATATAACAGTATTAGTTCCAAATTATTCCAGTATGTTTAGTGGCAGGAGATACATTTGTAATCCTGTGAAAATGCTGTTCTCTAGGCAGCTATTTGCTGGATGTGCTAATGCTTCTCTGTCTTCTGGCTTGAATAAATGACAATACATTTATTCTTCTCTTTGCACTCTCCAATCATAATAGGCAGGCCAGAAAAACCTATCATTTCCACCTGCCCCCCTTGCCATCCTTTGGTGCTCCAGTGGAAATAGCTCTTCTCCATTTCTCCTCTCTCACTGGTGCACATATAGTAATTTAATACAATTTTGTACAGGGCAGTTTAAAAAAAACCCCAGAGATTCTGTGTCTCACTGCACTGCTCACACCTGAATGGAACATTTCCTGCCTGTAATTTTCTTTTAAGTAAAAGCTGCGTGGCAGTTCCTCGTATTCTGAGCAAAATGTGAGCCTTGCTTGTATAAAGACTGCTTAAAATACTGTGGAAATTGGCTAGACTCTTATCATTTAAGGTCTGTATTAATGCTGGTGTCCTTCCAGGACACTTGTCACATTAGGTAAGGATGTGGATAACATTTTAAGCTCTGTGGGGTGTATGGAGGACTGTTTGCTGTTGCTTTTTTATTCCTTGATGCCATTCAGGTACTCTGGATGCCCAAATTAGTCACTCAATATATGATAGGAATCTGAGCAGAGCTGATAAAGAGGGAATATTACAGCATCTATGTACATCTATTTTATGAGCCAGTTTTTCTGAGGTTTTCACTCTCCAGAAGCCTCTCAAAATTAGTTTCCTGCTACCTGTTGCTACCTTAACATCATTTTAAGGCTCCTGGCATTTCTCTAGGGTCTGTTCTGCTGCTACAGGGGCAGGAGGAGCCTCTTGAGCCTCATCCCAGCCTCTCCACAGACCTCCAAGGGGATGTTCTAGCTCTCTTCAATTTTGTCTTAGTGGATTTTCAAAGTGTTTGGCTGGAAAAATAACTTGTCTCTCACCTGAGAGGCTTTCTGTCATCACTGTGGTGTTTGGGACAGCTCACTTTTGCTTTTATCAGGCTTTTATCAGTCACAGGAGGAGCTGATGCCTTGAGTGACACCAGAGGGAGAGGTGGGCTCCTTGTCACAGTTGTTTATCATTCTCTCTCTGGTCTCTTCTGCTCATCACTGTAATTCCACCATCTGTTTATTAACTCACCAGGTACACACTGAAATCTGCTCCAGTGATTGAGTCTCTTCCTAAAAGCAGACACCAGAATTTACAAAATAAAACTAACCCCAAACCACAAAACAAAGGAAAACAACATAGACAGAAGCACTAAACAATGAACTGAATCAAAAAAACCTGTCAAATTGTTGAAGTGGAGATACTCAGGTGTGAAAAACATGATAAATAATTACCTATTTAAATAAATCCATATATGGAAGCTTCTCCAGCATGAAATACACTTTGAAATTTTCAGATTTACAGTTCTAAGACAGACTCATCAAGGAAAAGCTCTACAGGTATTTTGCTGTCTCAGTATTTATTACTGGAGCTGACTCCAAAATAGTTTCAGTTAAATATTCAACAGCAGGAAATCCTACTAGGAGAAAGAATTTTCTGGAGCTTTAAAGTCATAAGAAATCAAAACATCTTTGTTCTTCAGCGGAGGCTGATCTTGGGCTGGAGCTGTTCTACAAATGTCACATCAGGCTCTCCACTGATTTCCTTGCAAACACAAAGTTCAGTGTAGGCATGGAAGTGTGGGATTCATTTGTGTGTAACACACTCTGGAATGTGTTCCTGGGATGTAAAGAGAGTTCCATGTAATCATAGGGGAGACTCACCAGTTCCAAAGTTTTTCACTTCCTATATGGAGATAAGTGATGAATGTGAAAAAGACCCTTTAAATATTTTCTGTATTGGTTTAATTTTTTTTTTTTTAATATTTTCATGCCTGGGTACACACAGATAGTTCTGTACCCTGAGATATTAATGCCAAATGTGCTCATTAAAATGGACACATGGGGTAAAATATTGCCCTCTTGCCATCATGGGGTAAAATAACCTCTGCTGGTGATACTCAAGTCCCCATACTTCACCCAGGAGATGGGGTGTGGATATGAAAAGCAGGTTCTGTATTGGAACTGTCCTCTTTTGTCATCAGGGTGGCTGGAAGACCACGTCCCTCTGTCCCTTAGAACTGTTTGGGAGACAAGCTCAGCTGAGGCACATCTGGTTTAGATTTTACTGTCAAAAAAACCATTTTTTCCATGTGCATTAATAAGCAGCTGGCAGGTGTGAAGATTCCTATCTGAATTTATCAGGTTCATCCAGATCACAAAAGTTTCTGGCCATCTTTGAATTCATCTGCCTGAGTTCTGCCCATTAATCAAGGCCCTCAAAGCTCTCAGCTTGTGAGCAGGAGTCAGTCCCTGGCTGGTGCTCCCAGCAGTGTCAGGACACTGATAACACTGATAATGAGGGTTCCCTTGGGCTGCCTGCTCTCTCTTTGCCTGTCTTCTCCCAGTTTATACAAGAGCAGTCAGTGTTCACAGTGCTGTGCTGTGAGAAGCTGAGTACAGATCTGCTAAAACACCTACTGCTTGTCCTGGGGTGACATTAGGATGTTTGTATCCCCATCTGTGTGTTCTGTTCATGCTGATATCATGTTCTGTGCCTTCAACACTGGCTCTGAAGAGCGAGAGTTTTGTTTGGGTTTCTTATCAGCCGCTCCCCCACGGCTGGTGGGACACACAGACAGGGCAGTGCATGGTGCTGCTTTTGCTTTTTGCTTGGCTTTTTTCTTTGCTCTTGCATTTGCTTCTGCTCATTAGTTAGTTTAGCTGAGCAGCCCGAATTTCCTTGGACTGTTTTTCCTTTCTCTTTCTTGGAACCCCTCGAGCCTGCTCTGGACTGGGCCACTTTGGGGCCTACCGGGGCCTACTCTGGGCAGCAGCCAGAGGGACTGAGAACAGAGAGACCACCCCCAGAGAGACTTTCTGAATTTGTCATCTTTGTCAGAGCAGTGACAGAGTGGTGTCACCCAGTATTGTTCATTTTGTGTGCTGGGGGTGCTGTGCCTGTTAAATAAACAGGTTCTTTCCACTTCTCTCCAAGGAATCCTTCCCAAACCGGTTGTGGGCAGGGGCTGTGTGGGTTTGCTTTCTGGAGGGGTCCCTTTGGAGGCTTTCTCCCAAATTTGCCCTAAGCCAGGACATGATGCAGCTCTGATCACTACACCCAGACTGGGAGGTGCACCCAGGCTGTTTGTGAGGGTCGTGCTGCCTGTGAAATATCTGAATGGGGGACAGTGACTCTGTCATTAATAGAGTGTATGAAAAAGCCATTTATTCCTTTATTTCTTTGCAGTCATGGTGGTGTAGGGGATGTAACAATCCCTTTGTTGGTGTTGGCTGGTAATTACCTGAACTTGTCACTGCTCTGTTTAATTCAGTGCCTTTCAGTAGCTGTTGCTTTAACTCAGTTTTAATCATGGGGTGGGTGTGTGCTAGGGAAGGAGGAGGCAAAGAGATTACAAGCACTCCAATTTCTCTTCTTTCCATCCAACTTCATATCTGTGAAGCCAGCGAAGGAGATGGAAGACAAAGCTGTTGTATTGTAGATTTTCAGTAGTATGAAACAGGAGTCCTCCCAAAAGGAAATATTTCCCTCTCCTTATGTTTAACTTCCAAAACAGAGCTGGAAAATGAAGCCATTTCCTTGAAAAGTGATAAATGTGCAGTTTATAGAAGGGATCCAGTTGTCAACATGGCATCCAGTGCCACACAGCCCTGCAGTAATGGTCCAGAATATGTTTCCTGGTTTCTCTTGTTTATGTTCTCTTGTTTATATTAATCAACAGGATGTAAACAAACATATTCAGGAAAAATACAAAGCCACAAGGGGTACAAGACAAGTTCATAAACTAATAATGTATTCTCAATTCAATCTATATTTTCCCCAACTTTTTTTGTTTCTCTCTTCAGCAGCCTTTTTTTTGTGTTCCTCTGTAAGATGAGCAGGGAGTACTCAGGGTTTCAACTCGACCTTGTTTGTAACAGCCTGGGAAATTATAATACCTCTCCTACCACACCACTAAATACATGATATACATGCAAACCTTTTAGTTTCTAGTTAGAATTATTAAGGAGGTTTAAGGCAACGGCATAGAAATTAACTCAGGACTGTTGATGCTCAGAAAAGAACATAAAATACCAAGAACACAGCTGTGCCTTTGCTGCCTGGAAGTGTCCTTGCAGTGAATGGCCATCAGATATGTCCATTATCAAACAAACCTGGCAGCTTTTCATTCTTTGTTCCTTTTTAAAGTAGAGATTTTCATGCAAATTGATTGTTAATGATCCTCACGTAATTTTGTAAAATACAAAATTACACTTTTTTTTTTTGCTTAGGACTGAACTTAAAGACCCAGCATGAAAGATGAGTCACATTCATTGTTAACTCTCCTCTGCTCATCCTTCCTCTGCCTGCTTAATTGTAGGGAAGTTATTAATGGACTTCTCCTGAAAAATAGGATCTAAAGCTGTTCCTAATACATCCACCCTGTGGCTACACTGCTGTTAACTGCTTTCCATTCAAGAAAACTCCCTCGAAGTGTCACCATTTGTGGATGTTGGTGAAGATTCTGGGCTAGTTCAGGCAGATTTGGGCACTTTTGGGGTGTAATTGTTGAGCATGAGCTGTTAGCTGAGCAGGGCAGGGATATCCCTTTTGCACCAAAATCTATTTCTTTTGCAGAAAAAAAACCAAACAACAACAACAAAAAATACCACAAAACAAACAAAGAAACAAACAAACAAAAAAAAAACCAACAGAAAAACCCCACTAAAAAAGTAATTTTTTACTTGATGTGAAATGCAAGCTATGATGCACCAGATTTCTTAGTAAGAACAGATGATTGTTAGTATGAGAATCTTTAATAATAAACCTGCAAAAAAAAAGAGTGTATTTGCAACCTGAAGATCCCATGTGTGTGGGAGAAATCAATAATTTCCAAAGAAAAGGGAAAACTTTTCTGTAGAATGCAAATACCTAAAGCCAATGTGGTTACTGGAACTTTAAAAAATTTTGCAGCACCAGATGCTGAAGAAGCTCAGGTACTGATCTCTTTCAGCCATGCAGTAATTCCTGCAGCTAACAGGCTTTGTGCAAAATCCTGCATTTGCTGCAGGACACTGAACTAAGGAGAAAGGGACAACTTCTGCCCTGAGCCAGGTGCTGATGAATTCCCAGCTGTCTTTGCTTTGATTTGAGCTTTCATTTTTTGCTGGCAGCAACCTGTGAGTCTGCACAGTGCACAGTTGGGTTTCTTAGGATGTGTGAAACATGGGCCCAGAGTTTATTTTCCTTGATTTTAAACAAACTGCAAGGCAAGATATAAAACAGTTAAAATTATTTGTTGTTTCTTTACATTGCCCTGACTTACTGAACTCAGATTTCTTCTGTTTTGTACAGCTTGGAGCACTTTGGATTGTGGTGAGGTTTGACCCTTCCTTAAACAATCCCTTCTGGAGGGTGTTCAGCCATCAGAGATTGCAGGTCTGGTGCCACCCACACTCTTCTCCCTCCTTCCAACACATCACTACAGACTCTGCGAGGTTAAACTCCTCTGCTGGTTTAGAGGTGGGCATTTACAAGCTGAGCCTCTAATCCTGAAGTAAAAAAGGTTCAAAGTTCATGAGGAAACAAATGGTGGGAGCTCTGTAAAGACTTGACTGATGATGGGGCTAAGGATACTGGCATTAAGGCACCTCCAGAATCTTCTTAGCTTCCAGTCTGGGAGCTGGCAGAAGGCTTTTGGAGTCTGTGAGTGGTGCTGAGACCATTGCAGGAGTTTGTGTCAGGAATTCAGGTGGATGGGATTTTTAATGTTTGCATAGCATTTAGCTCTGAATGCTGGAGCTGAGCTGCTTTGCTCTCTGAGCCAGTGGAACTGAACTCCAGGGAGCAGCTGATGGTGATGCTTGCATTTGTCCTGTCTGCATGAAGAGATTGAAGAGCTTGTTGAAGTTTTAAGGAAAGAATGGTCACTTGGAAGTTCACTGAGGTTTGTGAGACCAGGAAACAGCCAGAACTGCAGCTTGGAGTGGAGATGCTGCAGCCCTCCTTTTCCATCTCTACCCAGCTGAAGATGGCTTCATTTTTCAAAGCAAATCATTTCCCAGCATCCATTCTAGCTGCAAGCTGATGGAATACTCTTCTCACAGAACCACCCCCCAAACCTTTTGCACTGCTTTCCAGCTTTGCTCTGATCTGCTGATTTTCTGCCATTGTAAATTCTTCCTCTGGTACTGGGAGACTGCTTCAGGTCACACCCTCCCCATCACCCCTGTCCAGCTTTTTTTGTGACTTTTAAAGGTGCTTTAGATCCAAGACCAGAAACCTGCTGAGCAACAGGGTGATGGTTACAGCAAGCCCTGCAACTCTTTTATTAATTGGCCTAGGAATCTGAGAAGGAAAACCCATAATATGATGTCTCCTAGCTCCCAAAATCCACACTGCCTGTTGAACAGCTGCACTATTACACCTGCAAGGTGAGCAGGAATGGTTTTAAACTACAGGAGAAGAGATTTAGATTAGATGCTGCGATGAAATTCTTTATTCAGAATGTGCTGAGGCCCTGGCACAGGGTGCCCAGAGCAGCTGTGGCTGCCCCTGCATTCCTGGAAGTGTCCAAGGCCAGGTTGGATGGGGCTTGGAGCAGCCTGGGATGGTGGAAGGTGTCCCTGCCATGGCAGGGGGTTGGAATGAGGTGAATTTTAAGGTCCCTTCCAACCCAAACCCTTCTGTGATTTTTGTGATTGTGCTCTGCTCTGGTGCCAAGATACACAAAACCCCTGTCTAAAGAAATTATTCCAGCCCTCTTTCTCCTTTTTTTTTTTTTCTTAACAGGTTTCTCTCCAGTGCATCTCTTGCCTCTCTCTCTCTCTTTCTCAGCAGGAAACTTTCCATCAGTGCTTGTTTGCATGTGAGGAAGATGCAAATAGCTGCAAGACTTGGGGCTCTCTCTGTTTGGATCCCATAAATCAGACTTTGCATATGCTTTACTGTCCTATTTATTACCCTGCAGCTACTACTGACTTACATGACAGACTACAACTTACAAACTGTTTGTTCCCTCAGCAGGGTACAGACACAAATTAAAATGGAAGAGGTTTGGATTACTTGCTTCTACAATTTTCTCTTTTCTTTCCTTCATGTTGCACAAAACCTTCTTTTGCTGCTACTGCTGCTTATGAATTTTGACTGACCCTTGTGACCACTGCTGACCATATCCTATTGCCTTTTGATCAGCAATGAGCTATTACTGAGTCTTCTGACCCAGATTGCTCATCAAATAATGATTTATCAGTATTTCCTATGATTCTGAGGTTGAAACTCTAAATATAAACACTTCTGTGCTTGCTCTGACATTGTCTTCTCCCACCTTCTTTTACTTTACCTGTGCTCTACTTGAGGAGCCTTGTAGATAATTTGTTTTCACTTGTGTCTGGGAGGATGGCCCAGAGTTTTGGTACATTGATTTATTTGCATTTTGGGAGGCCATTCAGAGCATGCAGCAATCACTCTGCTCATGGAATATTTTATGCTCATTGTTGTCGTCACAAACCCATCTGCTCTTGAGAATTGAACTCTTGTCATAAACAAGCATTTTATATCAAATTATATATATATATATATATAACCACCAGGATTTCTTACGACTGTTTCATTAATTTCTCTTACAGAATTTAAAATTGAATAATTAGGAAAAATACATTTTTTGTCCCGAGGATAGAACTTTTTCCCTACATGCATGGTCCTCTCAAAGCCTGTCCAGTGGGATTTGATTCAGCATTAGTTGACACTGCATTTAGTCAAGAGACTAAGGAAAATCATTCTGGTATTGAATTATCCTCAAATTCACCATAATGTCTTTATAGCTCATCTTTATGGAATCACAGTACTGTTATAGTCTTTAGAGTGGGATTATTGGTGTTTCCTGAGCAAAAAGGGAATTTTAATAGCCTTCATTAGAGCTGTGATAGTTTCAATAGGGACCAGACTATTCTCCCTTCCAGGATTTACTTTCAACAGAGAGGATGAGAATTGTCTGTGTAGCTCAGCCTCAGGTGTAGCAGCTCTACACTCATAAGGAAGTTTTATTATTTTTCATATATCTCACTTCAATTACAGCTGTCATGACAGGAAGAAAAAAATGTTTAATCTCATTCGACATTTTGTAAAATGCAGGCCACAGAATTCACAAGTCATTCTTGCATCATGAGCACTGCTGTATAAATAAAGCAGAAGAGTCTTCAAAAAAAGATTGTGATTGAAAGGTTTTAAATTATAGAAAATCTCACCAGCCTTAGATAAGCTCTTTAAATACTTAATTATCTTCCCTGTGTAGCATCTATACCTTATTTGAGTGGGATGTTTCCAGTTTTTGCAGCTAATGGATCTTAAGCCTTTCTTCTAAATATAATCAATCTTGGAGTATTGAATGTGAACCTGTATTGATCACAATCTTGGCTTTGTTTGGTTAATTTATGTGTCTTAAGTGTCTTCACAAGGTCCCTTGTTCTGTTGAAGAACTTCTGTCAGTTCTGGGGAAAATATATCAATCTGGACTCTCAGGTATTTTTGTGAAATATTTGCTTTTGTTTCCACAATGAATATGTTTCCTTACCAGCTTTGTTCTCTTTCTTGCTGTGGAATGGGGAAACCTTTAAGCATATATATTTTATTAATATTTCTTCTCCTAGTTCTAACACAAACCTCTTCAGCAGAGCCAGGGAAAGGCACTATAAACATGTCCTGCATGGTCAGGGAAAAGCACTTGTTCCATAAGCAGTGTTTCATGTGGCAGGAGATCATTGCCTACATGCTGAATTTCTGCATCAAACAGAAACAAATAATACATGAATTATTGAGAAAGTATCCTGGAAACCGCACAAATGACTAATGGACTTGATGGAAGTCACTAGTTTTCAGTTCAGGTGTGGTTAAATGTAACATTATTTTTAATCTAACACCCTTTTGGTGTCAGACTCAGAAATAAACCCCCTAAACCCACCCCAGAAAGGATTTCTGTGCCACAGAAAAGTTTTCACAGCTGGGACATGCAGGATTTTTGTGTGTGCTCCTGCACCACATTTCTAACCCTGCCCACCATGAGGGCTGAACTTGTTCCACAGCACCAAAATGTGTTCCCTGGCATGTTAAATTTTGGGTATTTTGAGTGAATATGGGGACTCCTGCTCCACCTCCTGTGGGTCTGTACATGAGTGCCTTTGGAATCCTGTGCTGTTTTATCAACAAACTGTCCAGCAAAAGTGAAGGATGAATGAAGGGATATTTGTGTGACCTTGCTGTTCTGAGAGCTCTGAGTTCCAGCCCTGTCACCTTTCTTCTCACAGCAAGTGCTGTGGAGTTCAGGAATTCATCCAGGAGGTGAAACTCTCAGATTTGCAGTGGAATTTTAGTAAAAAATTTTGCAGAATGTCCTTCTGTTGCTCTCTGTATTTATGTCTTTTAACTCTGACAGGAATAAAGCACAGAAAGTATTTTGAGATCTGGCCACGAGTCTGTCACCAGCAGTGAGCTGAGCTGCTACTTTGGCCATTATACACATCTTTTGGAGTAAATGAGTCTCAGATTTTGTTTGGTGCTGTCTCCCCCACCCTTTTCCTTTCCTTTTTTTCAGGAATAATGAATGGTAGTTTCAATCCTCCCCAATTTCTGGCAGGCTCTGGAATGGTTTTTGTGAAATCCCAGCACCTATCACCCATCATTGCAGCTCTCAGGGTGAACAGCACACTGTGCAGCATATTGGAATTTCTAGCATTTATTACTGCCTCAAAGTGCATTATGTGAAAAAAGAAAGAACTGATCTTTTGCTGTAATACTGTGGAGTCTCTCTGAGGGAACAGCCTAAATCAAGAAGTATGTTTCAAGGCTGAGTTTAAACTGGAAATAAACAGAGATACAGCCCAGGAGAGGGAGAGCTGGAAGGAGTGTTGTGGTCTGCAGGGTATTGTGAAACTCTCTGTATCATAAAAACCTGAAATAAAAAGAGAAGTATTGAGTGGTAAAGAAAGATTCACCTCAACTATTAGCAGGCACTTCTGGTGTGTCTGCCTGCTGTATCTGGGACAGTAGATTACCAGAGCTGGTTCTGCTACTATTGCTGACTTTTTATGGGAGGTGTGGGGGATTTTTGGACCAAATCCTGACGTTTGCTTCATCCCTGGGTTTTTTATGTGGGCAGGGAGAGGCAGGGCTCCTGTCACCAAAGGTGTCAGCAATTATCACTGAAGGGGACAGCCAAAGGTGATACAGAGACTCCATCGTCAGAAGGCATGAAAAGGCACTTTATTGTTAGAAATTCACAGTTCTTATAGAAACAATGGTGTACCTAAGACCTGATTGGCCCTTAGGTGTAGAAGCATCGGGGCTAGGACGGTCAGGACAGACGGACACGAGAGATCTCTGCAGCCAGGGCTGGAACTTGGGGTTTATTGCAAAGGGCCTGGGGGCAGGGCCCTGCTGGGAGCTGCCAAACACAGCTCAGAGCAGGACTGAGAGAAGTAAAGAGAGTGGGAAAGAGAAAGAAGGCCAGAGAGTGGTGAAGAGGATGAGAGAGAGCAAAAGAGTAAAAGTGTAAGAGAGCGAGGTTCTTGTTACAATACTCTAAATCTTCTTCTGTGTTGAATATTCTAATTCTCACTAACCAATCTAGTACAAGATACAAATCCTACAGCATTTACATACAGCCTGTAAGAATCATTACATCACCATCCTGTGTTACATTTTAAACCCTACAAACTCCTCTTTGGGCCCCTTCTGCCAAGCCAGTGGGGTCTGCTCTGAGCCTTGGGCCTGTCTGCAAGCAGAGGGTGTTGTTCCATCAAAAGGGGATCACCTTCAGCTGGCCATGCCATTGTTTTCCAGTTGTTCAGTAACTCAGGGATCTCAAAGCTGCTTTCATTTCAATCTCGCTTATAGTTTCTATATTCTCAAAATCTTTTGCCAGACAATCGTATTGATAAGGCTTTCCTGTTCCATCTTCCCCAACACTTAGGAATCTTCTCTCACCTATTGGTCAAGAAGGGGACAACTCCTTCTTGTAAACATCTGTGACAAACAGAGATTGTCTGCCAAGCGTAGAGATTGAGATAATAATTGTTTTAATTCTTTCTCTGAGCTTTCTCACAGCTTCCCAGGAAAATCCTGGGAGAGCTGTGTCTCTCTGTTCAGAGGATATGTGATTACCACAGGCTCCTAGCCAGAGTGATCCCTTCTGGTTAATATCTTGGGTTTTTGTTTGGTTTGGTTGGGTTTTTTACATCCAGAACTTACTTATGCTTAGCAAAGGCTCTGTTTTTATAATTTAATTTTTATTTTTGTTGCATACATCTCAATAGGTTGCCAGCCTTAGCTGTGAGTTGATTTTTTTTCTTTCCTGTCAAGTTTGCCTTGATCATTTGGGGTAAGTGAACCCACAACCTGAACTTAAATGTGAGGGCTTTTTCTGTGCCTCCCAGTGCTTGAGACAGAGCTTCCCTGCTTGCTCCAGCTAGAAGATAATCAGATAGAGTGAAACTGGGAGGGGGAAGAGCTGAACAGATGTATTTACTTGGAAAACACAACTTAGTGCTCACCTATCCCAGCTGGCATGTGAATAGACATATGTAAACCACAGAGTTCTGTGACCTCTAAGCACATGAAAAACACCCCAGAATATTTTTACACTGTGTGCTCATAGGATTTGCTTAACTCTCTAAAGCCTGAAGAACCTCAGAGCCATCTTTGTGGCAGCTGAGCTTACTTTGGGAACCTGCATTTTACTCCTGGCATTTTTGGGCTGGGGGATGTGGTAGAGGTTTAGGAGACAGTTACATTTCTGCTTCAAAAGCAGGAATGAGTGGCACAGATGGATCAGATTTATCTGAGGTGTGAGCAGGAAAAAATAAATGATATAAATGATAATCAGCAATGGACTTGCTGCTTAGCTGAGCGTGGCTTTCACAATGATGCTGCCAGGAACCACAGGAAAATAAACTTTCTAACACAAAGCATGACCTGAATACCACGTGAGATCATGGAGAAACAGCCTCCTGAAGTTCATACTGTGCAGCTGGGGAGGTGTTCTAATGAAAGCTATTTTGAGTGGCTGTGTACAGTAAATTAGCAGCCTCCTGTATTTACTGCACTCAGTGGTATGCACTCTACTGCCTGCTTGAAAAGCTGTAAAAAAAAGCAAAGATTCTGTCTTGGGCAAATCCATTGTAGATATTTGTGTCAGCTCTGAGATTTTTATAGGCACCTGTTCCTTGCCTTTCTCATTAGCTGCTCTCCAGGGCAGCAATTGCAGTGACAGCTATAACGTTATCCACTCACAGACACCTCTGCCCACATCAAAATGTTTTGCTGCAGGTGAGGTGATAATTTTCCTTGCATCAATCAAACTTCTGTCAGTAAGATCAGACAAATGGCCCTCTGGTTCTTGCAGCATGTATTTATCCTGTTTTCAATCTGAACAGGAGAAAATACAGTAGGTAATTCTGGTGGAAGGGAATGGAGGAAATGACTAATAATTGGCCAGTAAGACACTTGCATTGATAGGGTTATTCCACAGTGGTGGAGGTTTATTTGCAATTCCAGCAGTGTGAGTCCTTGCATGGAGGCTGCACTATTGATACCTGTGGCTTTAGATGTGTGTTTGTGGAAAGCAGAAGAGGAAAGGCAGTTTATTTCAAAATATTGCTGCTCTCTCTCCCATCCTTCTCCTTTTCCTTTTTTCAGGAATAATGAATGGTAGTTTCAGTCCTCCCCAGTTTCTGGCAGGCTCTGGAATGGTTTTTGTGAAATCCCAGCACCTATCACCCATCATTGCAGCTCTCAGGGTGTACAGCACACTGTGCAGCATATTAGAATTTAACGTTAATATTGAAGGTAAAACATGTATATTTTTAAATTTATTTCTTCATTAGGTTAGAGTCCCTACCATGTGCTTTCTCTAACCATTTGTGTCTATTAACCAAACCAATGTTCCAGGCAGTTGTGTCACAAACCAAGAGCAAAAAGAAGTTCAGCTTGTTGTTGGATATGTGAGATACTGTGTTTATATCCTTGGGGAGAAATGGGTCAACTTTTGTTATCAAACTGTGAAGTGCTTTGTGACAAAATGTCTTTAAGTAGCACAAACCAAAACAAAGCCCAGCTCTGTACCAGAACAAAGCACAAAAGCACCAGTGTGGCACAACTTTGATTACATCCCCTTGTTCTTCTTGTCCCATTGACCCCTGCAGACACCACCAGGCTTTGCTTATCCTAGAAGCTCATTTTAGGAGAAAAAGCCAGCTACACTTGCCACAGCTGGGCTGTGTGTGTAGGGATTGGCTGCTGGAGCTTTGTGCTGGTAAAGGAACAGAACACTGAGCTCTTCCTTTTGTTTTCTCCCAGGTTGTAGATATATTGAATAACCTGTGGTTGTTCAAACAAAGCTTGGCATGGTTAGAATCATTCTGGTTGGAAAAGCCCCCCAGGGTCATCCAGCCCAGCCTGTGCCCAATCCTCACCATGTCACCCCCCCCAGAGCACTGAGTGCCACATCCAGGATCTCTGAACATCTCCAGGGAGGCTCTTTAGGGCTCCTGAAGGAAAAAAAATCCTTTTGTGTGCACAGCAGAGAATCAAACTGGGTATTTACTGAACTTGTGTAAATAGATGGAGATGGGAGACAAAGTAAAAGGCAGCAATTATAGCAGTGATTGCAATTCTCCAAACTAACAGAAATTTGCTTGTTAGTTGGCAAAATGAGACATCCACCTGCCAGAGCTGAGTACCCAGAGCTGAGCAGAGCAGATCTTCCTTGGAGGACTCCAAACTCCTGCTTTTCTTTGTAGAAGTGACTGAGGACTTGCTCTCTGAGGCTACTGAACGAATGCTCCAAATAGCAGCACTTGAGATCACTTCACGTGAGTGTTTCTATTACTTCTAGAGTGGCTGTAGCTCTATGCCAGGGTAAACTTTAAATCATAGTGTATTTAGGGCAGTGGCTGCAGTTAGCCAGGGGTACAAGCACAGGGAGGTCCTGCCATGCTCTGTCATGGGGGAGAGCAAACATGCACTCCAAGCCTGTATTTGTTAACTTTTGTGAGGAACTGAACCCAGGGGACTTAATGAGATATTTAACTAAATGACTGTGATTGAGGCCCTGAGGCCAATGGCATAAAATGTGTCAGCATGTTAGGATCACTTACCTGAAATTGTACCTCAAACAATTTATGTTAAAGGAGTTGTCTGATACCTTGGGAGGCTCTGCAGCCTGTTTTCTGTTGCAGGGGTTGGTATGTTCCTGTTTGGAAGTATCCCTTGGAGAGAGAAAAAAAGAAAAGCATTCTTTGTATGTAATTGCATTTGTATTTTTTAATTTTCCTGAAAATGGAATCCAAAATTTTTCTGGATTCCATTTTCAGGAAAGTTAAAAAATACAAATGTAATTAGAGGAATAAAATCATGAAGGATATGGAGTGGTAAATCTTACTTGAAATCAGTATTCAAAAAGAAAACAAAATTTTTGTGGGATGTACACAAATGTTCTGGTCAAATATCTGTTATATCAAATACAAATATCTGCACATTGTTCTGTGATCCCAGCAGGTAACCCAGTGCAGTGAGTACTCACGTGGATGATTTTCTTGAATATGTGGCTCAGGCACCCTCTACCCCTGTGATAACAGGAAAATTCACTTTTCTGTTTAGTTTTCTGTGGTTCATTTGCACTGAGGGTTGTTTGGGGATGAGACCTTAATGAATGTCAGAGGACTTGGTTGGATTTTTCAAATTTAGCTGTCAGTGGTCAACTTCTATCTGCAGGAGTGGTGGCCATTCCTATTTCTGTCTATGCACTTAAATCCGCCCTTTCTTCTATTTTTTTGCCCATTCACCAAAACAAAGCTTTCTACTGTACATATCCCATCCCATCCCATCCCATCCCATCCCATCCCATCCCATCCCATCCCATCCCATCCCATCCCATCCCATCCCATCCCATCCATCTCTCCTTTGTTTCCCAGTTTTGCTTCACTGTGCTTTGATGCTGTTCCCCTATCCTGACCAGGAAATAGGTTTCTAATTCAGGGATAAAAGGATGAGACTTGGAGCTGAGAGTCCTTGATGTCCTTAGGGAGGAATTACTCTGTCTGGAGCTTTGTGCAGTCATATGATTAACTGTGTGAGGGAAGAATAAGTTCCTCTCCCCTGCCACAACTTGTGCAAAAGTAAGCCATTATATCTCTACCTGAATCCCAAAGTTTCTGTGGAGTGGGTGACCCAAAAGGAGACATTTTTTAGATGAATATTGCTGCCTGTTGAAGTCCCTGTATCATCAAGCCACTGCTGGGATGAAAAGAAGGTTTGAATTCTGTTTTTCCAAGGAAAGGACAGGCAGATGATTAGCACAGTGCCTGGGATATCTGGAGGTCACATCAGTTATAACTAATTAGTGTTTTATTTATCAGTTGAAAAAAAAAACCCAGTGATTTCAAATGTAATTAGTAAACAAAAGCATTTCATGTTCTTTAAACCCCAGGGAGTGCTGGTTTTGGACATGTCAAAGCCAGTTCATTTTTCAGATGATCATTTGGAGCATGACAACAAAGATTATTTTAGTGCAAGACACTTTACTATTCAGTGGTTAAAAAGAAACTTCTTGAAAACAGCTTTTTCTTTGTGGATTTGTGGTGCAAAAGAACCCACAGTAAACACCACTGCCATCTGTTTCAAAGAAGAAATGTTGGGCTATGAATGTCCTTGCAAAAGCTGAAAAGCTTTTTTTTAGCAGCTAAAAATGCATAATTTTAGAATTTTTGTTTGATTTTTCATTGATTTGATTGCATTGAACCAGATGGGTGTTTTGTTGTATTTTTTTTTCATGAGGAGCCTTCACCACATCCATGTGTACAATGCTTTGAGAAAATACATGGCTGGCAAACGTGGAGCTGATGATGAGGAGTGATGCTGTTGAGTCAGGGATGGAATGAAAGACTCCAGCCTTCAGGTGGATCAGAAGGCTCAAGAAGAACCTTTATTAGCAAGAAGCTGTGAGCTTTATAGTCCCACTCGCTAAGTGGGACCTGATTGGTCTCAAAACAGAAACATCTCACGTTATTGGTGACTATGGATGCTGAGGAGAACCATAACTATAAACTATGGTTACAGAAAGAGAGATAATAATTGTTTGAATTATTTTGTCTAAGATTCCCAGGCTCAGCCTGGAAGAAATTGTCTCTGCTCTTTCTTTGACTGAACTGAGAATATCCACAGAGGAGATTTGAAGATGCAGCATCTCCCAATTTTTGTAGCACTTGAGGAAGAATGTGAACCTGCTCTACCATCTCTGATGGATGAGCTTGTTTGGCCAAACAGATTTTCTATGTGCAATGCTCATTTTTGCATCTGTCCACTCCCTTCTCTGTGTATTCACAGGAAAGTAAAGGAACTTTGATTCCAAAAATCTTTTTTTTCTTTTTTTTCCCAGGGAATGGGCACAGCCCCGAGGCTGCCAGAGCTCCGGGAGAGTTTGAGCACCACTCCCAGGGTTACCCAGGGTGGGGCTGTTGGGGTGTCTGTGCAGGGCCAGGAGCTGCCCTGGGTGATCCTGTGGGTCCCTTCCACCTCAGATATTCCATTATTCCATAATGATTTTCTCTCTGAAGGAGCATTCCTCACTAAGATTTGCCACGTGAATGGAACAAAAGCCGTGTCTAGGCCAGAGCAAGTGAAACTTCTGCATGGGCTGGGAACTGCAGATATAATCAGGAATGCTTTTATGTATCTGGAAACTGTGTGTTCCTCTAAAAGCTTGCTAATTTTATTTTTAAAAGGGAACATAAATATCTGAGTCACTCTCCCATACGTCTGCTGTTCTTCTATAGAAAATGCCTTTGCTAACAACACTTACATGTGGCTTGTGTTTTTAATGACTAAACAAGGATTTCTGAATAACAACCATCAAGCAAATTAGTAGAGATCATAAACATCCATTTTATTAATCCTGATAAAATATGCTGTGATTTCCTCTCTGATTCAACCTTTCCTTGTATTGATAACTTCTGAGGAGGCTGTACTTGCAGATCTGCCTGACCTCTCTAATCTTCTCTCCCAGACTGAGATGTCACACTCCTTTGGGGAAGGATTTGAGTTCTCATTCTGTGTGGTGGATTAAATAAGTGTCACTGGGTTTCTGAGTACCTTCCAGGAATTTCCTCTGAGTGAACCTTAAGTATTTTGTTTGTCAAGAACTGCAGTTCCTGTAGCTGCCAGATTTGGACCCCAGTTCTCCCAGTTGGAACCTGCCAGTAGCAGGGTTCAGCACTCATTTATATTCATGGTGCACCTCCAGGCATTGTTCCTCTGACCCCAGGCTCTCCCAAAGCCTTGGGCCAGGTGTGTTCTGCATTGCTCCCTCTGCATTCCATCTGATTTGGCTCCCTGATCCCATTCCTTTATTTGTTTCTTGTCACCAGTTGCCTCCTGAAGTTTGTCCCTGCTTTTCTTGACCCTCCTCCCCCTTGGTAATGTGGAGAGCTGGTTTGTGGGTCGTTCTGAATTCCCAGTGGTTTTACTGGAAACAATATTAATTCATACTTGGAATCTGATAAGGTTGTAAATGCACACAGAAAACCACCTTTTCTTTGATTTTTAAGAGCTATATGTGCCATTATTTAACATGTAAGAAATAATGAAATATTGGGTACTCTCTTGCTGTTACATTAATTTTACCTCAGCATTGTTTTCTGCATAAATAAGGACTGCACCTGGACTTGGAATAGTTTTCCTGTCTTATCCCAGTGGCAGAACAATTAGTGCATCTCTGCTGGCTGCTGACTGGGAACCACACATGGTTATAGTCACAAGCCATCACTGCTGCTCTCTAATCTATCCAGCTCACAGGCAAATCAAGTATGCCATCTTTCAGGATTGAATTACAGAATGGAAATGAAAGAAAGAAAGATTAGTAAAAAAAGTAATGCCTAAAGAGTAGCCATATTCTTCAGGGAGAAAATAAAATACCTGCTGACAGCTCTTACCTTAATGATGTTCTTGTTTCTGTCAAAACATCAGACGCCCCATCATTTTCACTGGCATTTGCAAGACTCTTTTAAGAGATGCAGAGGAAAGCAGAGTGTTTTGATGGGTGGTTTTTTTTCAGTTGGAATCCCTTTCCATAGCCACTGGTTTTTTTGTGAAAAGAATCTTTTTCTTTTTTTTTTTCCCCATCTGTCCCCTCTCAGGTTGATTTGAGAAGGGTTTGGGAGCAAGAGGAAGGAAGTAAAGGGTAGATAAGGTATAAAATATACCCAGGGCACAAGTTTCTCTCCTGTAATGTAATTCATTGTGGGAATTGCTGCTGCACAATATCACTGCAATGGGTGCAAAAAGAGATATTTGTAACATGGGCAAGCTGGCAATGGGAACTGGGACACTCTGCCAAAACCAAGCACTCTGGTGGGTTTGTATTTACAAGGTATGGGAATAAATTACAGACTCCGTTTTCTTCATGGGGGAAAGAGACCCTTCTTTATTCCCATAACTCATTTTTATACAGTTTTACAGACTTGTGTGTGACTCCAATTGGTCAGGAGCTTTCTTGCTAATTATTTTATTGGTCAGTAACAAGTTCTTACCCTTTATTGATTGCTCACTCAAACTCTCAGTGTGTACATGAGGAAAAGTTGTTTGTGGGAGACAGTTTTTGTTTTTCTATCTAAGGTGTAAAACCAGTTTCTACAGGTGCTGGGTGTTTTTCACCCAGGAATAGATTGTTCTGTTAATGAACTGCTCCCACCAGCATTGCTTTCTCATGGGAACTTGCAAAGGTCTAGCTTGACAAGGCCAGGGACTGGTTCTAGGAGAAAAGGCTTGGTGTTGTCAAGTCTTCATGATTTTTCTACCTTACTGCAACAACAAGGGACTGCAGTTCTCCCTGTGCACAGGTGTAATGTCTTCCAAGAAGACCTTGGAGAATAAACTCCAGCAAAGTTTCTCTCTCTTCCTTTGCAGAAGCATCACCTAAATAGGAGGAGTGGTTGTATCTGTGTTTGAGGGTGCCACCACCCGCTCTGTTGTGGGACAGGACAGCGCAGAGAGACACCACAAACCCCTGAGAGCTGGGCATTTATAGAGTGCTGGTGGAAAGGATGGCACACTCACACATCAGTGACCAGTTTACTTCTTATTTCCTTCAGCACTCTGGCACTCTGATTTTTCTTTTTTGTCTACTCAGATAACAGAGGGAGGATGAAACCACGGAGAAACCAGAATCATGGAGCCTGGGCAGGGGGGATGAGGGAGGGATTCCCTGTGCAATTCCCCTTTTTCCACAGAGTCCCTGGGTGTGTCTGACAGGCAGGGATGGGAGGGAATCATTTGGACAGCGTTTTCTCTTCTGCAAAGCTTGTTCAGCACTAGGCTGCCTCTCCCAGAGTTGAATCAGTTTGTTCTTTACCTCAAGTATTCTGTATCGATCTCATCTCCTCCCTCACTGTTCTGCTGTCAGAGTTTGGGAATCAGAAGCATTTAAAATTGATGTGCCATTGAAAGCAGATCTATTCCAGCTGACACAGAGTGGATTCTAACCCTGATTTTGATTCATACCTTAGCGTGTGCTGCTTCCCACAGGTAGTATTGCTTCGTTAATTATCTGTCTCTCAGGACCTTGCTGAATCTATTCTGAAAAATTTCCAACTCTGCTGCTGCTGGGAATTAAGATGCTCTCAGCATTCATGTTTCATGGAAAGACAAGATCTTAATGTAAAAATTATCTGCTTCTCTTTTCTCGAGCAAGTTTTCTGTACTGGAGGGTTCATGCAGGGATATGGTGAACAAACAGTTCATTGTAAGATGTGTGGCTCTTGATTCACTCAAAGTTTTCACCTTAATTACAGCTCTATGAAAAGTGGTTTTCTCCTTTAATTGTTTTTTACTTTCTTTCTCTATCTTCTTCCTTGACCAGATGGAGTAAAATTCAAATATAGGCAACTCTCCATTCATTCTAAGGGGCTTTTAAAGAAAATAACAGATCATGGGAAATTATATTCTTCCTCATCTCCACTCCTCAGAGCAGATTTAGATTGCCTCATTACAAGTCCTATTTTCTTTACTTTCAGAAATTTGCCTTCAAAGCCTTGTTTTCCCATTTATACCTCTAGAGAGTGGAAGTTGCCTTTCTACTTTCTGGGGTTTTTTTGATATTTTTTTAACAAGAAAAGTTAATAGGGCTGATAGTTTAGAATGCACACTTAGGAAATGCATTTGGGAGCTCCTCTAAATGTAGGAGTCTGTCTAAACAAGCTTTCCCAACACTTTTTCCTTCTTGCTGTTAAATGAGCAATTTTCAATAGCTGCCCCTTAGCTGCAAATTCTGCCACATTCTGGAACCCACCTTAAAGCCTGAGGACCTTGATCTTTCAAGCCAGCACCTGTGAAAATATTGATGAAAAACATGTCTTTTGTGTAAAGACAAATTTTGCTCCAGCAGAACTGTTGGATACCGGAGGGGAACTGTTGCTGCTGCATCAAATCCTGATGTTCTGCCCCTGCTCCCCACAGGTTTCTCTGCTGGTGTCTGTTTATCTGATTAAAGGGAATAAAACAAGCAGTCCTTTAAGGCATCACATTGTACCTAAGGGTCACAGAGCTCTGTCAAACAACCAGAAAAGATAACCTGATAAGCAAACTGCATATTGCAGGCATAAATCCTGGGGTGCTCCTGTCACTCCTTAATGCCACAGGTGGAATCACAGAATGCTTTGGGTTGGAAGGGACCTTAAAGGTCATCTTGTTTCAATCCCTTGCTGTGGAAAAAAAAAATTAAAAAGGAAGAAGTTGTGTTCTTGTGGTGGCCTGTTTAGTTCTTGATGCACTTCTGGTTTCTACCAGCTCTTCCCTGGTTGTATTTGGAATCTCTTGTGTGGTGAGCACATTTAGCATAATTTAAGGTGGGAGTCTGTGTTTGTGGGCAGTAAAGCCTAAGCTCTGGCTATTTGTGCCTAGCTGTGAAGTGTGGACAGAGAGCAGCACACAACCCTTTGGGAAGAGGGGTAGAACAATTCCTATGGCCCCAGGAATGAGTCCCTGTCCCTTCTGAGAACCTTGTAGGGAAAAAGAGAATGGAATCATGTGTTTAATAGAGGTGGAATGAAATAATTTAGCAGTTCTGGATCCATTTGACTGTGGATTGGACACACTGACATGGATTAATGAGAAACTCTAAAGACCAGGCAAGGAGGAGCAGCAGAATGTAGATCCTAACCAGCTATGCCTTTTTAGGCTAAAGCACATCACAGAATTTACCACTGGAAGCAAGTTTGTGTTATCATCCAGTCCTGCTGATGGAAAAAGAAGGGTTTGTAAGTGTCTTCCATATTCAGTTTGCAGATCTTGCCTGTTCCATGGGTGGCTTGTCATTTGAACCACCAGAAATGGTCCATGATCCCATTTTCCACTGCTATTCCCAACAAATGAAACAACAGCAGTAAATCCCATAATACAGATAATCTTGGGACAGAGGTAATGAGAAAATATTTTTCCCACTCTGAACCCTGCTGCAGCTCTTTAGTGCTTTTTGTGTGTCAGATTACACCTGGGCCACTTGGAAGGAGTATGCAGGAGGATAGAATATAAGAAAATAAAGACAGTGTAGAAAGTAATCTCACCCCTAAGGAGCTGCAGCTGGGCCAATTATCAAAGATTAGGAACAGGCCTGACTTTAACAGGCCACAGCTGTGACCAATGAGAAGAAGAGAGCTGTAAAAGAGTGGGGTGGCTGGGTGAGAAGGGAACTGGGGTCAGTGGCTGCTTTGTGAAGAGGAAAGAGTCAGTGCTGGGAGGAGTTGCCCATGAGAAACACCAAGGAGGTATGGAACTTTTGTGATAAGGAGACAGCAGTGTGGAACCCCTTTGATAAGATGACAACAGGAGTAGGACTGCATTCTGCAGTTGTGCTTGTGTGTTGTTCATCAAGATTCTCCATCTCCTGCAGGAGGAACTGTGAGGTTTGCCATGAAATTAGCCCTGTATGGGAGAGCTGTGATATCTCAGTGCTGGTTTGAGTGCTTGAACCTCCTGTGTTACACTAGGCTGCAGTTAATTCTACTGAACATGTTGGGAAGGATGAAAGTTTGACAAGGAAGGTCTCACAGATATGTGTGCTTAGCAGAAAGATTTTTAAATGCAGAATCTGATGAAGGACTAGAGATGGAAGCAAGTTTTGATATAGAAGAAAAGAATTGCTGGGCCAGTCTCACTGGATAACCAAGGAGGCAAAGGGTGTGTGAGTTAGAAGGGGTTTTTATGGCTTAGAGCAAAGGATAAACCCACCCCAAACAAGAAGATGTTTTTACCTAGCAGGAAGAGAGCACAGGCAAACAAGGCAGCAAAGCTGCAAGTAGAAAAAGGCTCTCAGAATTTTCCACTGCAAGAAAACTGAAAAACAACTTCCAGCTTAAACTGTAATGTACTGACTGTTAGTGATTGGAGAACAGTAACATGAATATGGTAATTATAGTAGTTATGATAGGCTATAGATAATAGTTAAGGTATAGATTGGTTCTACTGTATTAAGATGCTCAGCAAAGAAAAGTCTATAATGCATTGTGACCAAAACCAAAGGGTCTCCAGGCCTGCCTGCAGCTGGAGCTGACAGCTGTGGGCACAGCTCTGTCACCCACAACCCTGGATGCTGTAACTCTTGGCTACAATAAACTGCATTTTGGAGAGCCCCTGGAGTCCCACATCCCTCATTCAGGCTCTTACACGAATACATTACAGTGACATCCTGAGGGATGTTTTTTAACAAGGAACACAAGAATCCCATAACTGCAAACTGACTTCTCCTCACGGGCAGGTACTTATCAGCCATGAAGAGAGGCAGAGATTCATAAGATGGTTAAGGAATCCTAATTTTTTGTGAAGTACAAATGCTTATATAGTGTTTTAGGAAGGCTAGTAATGTTTTACTACAACTATTGGGTTAATGGTCACACAAACAAACTTCTGCATTTTAAACATCTCTTGCTTGCAGAAGTCTGATGTAATTTTCTTTTTCTGGTCAGTCTGATTGAAGCTTCTTGCAATCTTGATTTAATTCTCAAAGTTCTGTTTGCTCTTGCCAAGCCTTTTGTCTATCAAGTCTCTTATGCTAACCAGGTCCAAAGCCCATCATCTGTCTTGTGTATCCCAATAGGTACTGAGGATTTTTGTTTGTTTTTTGTGTAAGAATACAATGCCTTTAGATTTATTTCACACCTAATTGTGAGATGCATGTGCTGCTATCATCCACATAAATCACTTCTCATTGAAAAACCTTGTTTGCAAGCACAATTGAGTTTAACGTCCAGGCACTTCAACTGAGCCGTAAAGAAATATGTCCCAATGTGACATCAGCTTAAGCAAAAGAATTCATTCTCTCTTAATTCCAGTGCAATTGAACACAAGACAGGCTGCTCAGGGACAGATTGGTGCTGCTGCCCTACCTCAGCTCACCTGCAGGAGTTTGTTATCCTAAGAAAGGGTGAAGTGTGTCTTGATTTTCATCAGTGGGTCTTTTGCTGTCTGAACACTACAACTCCTTTAGAAAATGTTGATTCACAGGCTTAGAACCTAAATCTGTGCTGTGATTTTTGGGGATAGGAATTGGGTGCAACTCAGAGGCAAATTAATGCAGCTGAGTAACTAATCCTGCCAGATGAAACTTCTCAAATCTCCACTTTGGTGTGCCTGTGCTCCTTTCAGGTGGTTACCTTGGGTCTCTGAGGGATCCTGCTGATTGGAGAGGCAGATACTGCTGGTGCTGAACGTGTGAAGGAGATTGAGCTTAATGAGTCAAAGAAATCAAGGAGTTTGTAACACCCAATTCAAGTAAAAAGCCACTTAAAAGATACTTGAAAAGGGCCGTGTGGGTCAAGTTAGCTAATTGTGCATGCCAATTTGTGGATTCTATTCTGGCCACTAAATGCAGGCACAGCTGGGGACACCTGTGGGATGGTGCCATGGGAGCAGAGTGTGTGCTGCTTTCTGTGGTGTTGCCTGCTGTCTTCACACAATCAAAGCTCAGCAAAAGCCTGTGTGTACCTTATGTTGGTAAGACAAGCTGCACCACAGCCTAGTTTTAATTCTTTAATGTATTTTGCTTCCTTGTGTTGAATAATGCAATGATTTATTTTTTTTTTGTTTGGCATGTTTCTGTTTTGTTTTTTATCTTAATGGTTTTTTTTGGGCAGCTGGAGTTGTTGGGGTTCTTTTTGGCAGGTGTTGCAGGTAGAACTTTAAAAGTCCAGATCTTTCAAAATCAAACCCTTGTTTGTGCCTGCAGTGAAAACAGGCTTAAACATATAAGTGTAAATTACAGCAGCAGCTCTGATGAACACATACCCAAAACCTTTATGAAAATATTGGGTTTCTGGTGAAGAGGATTTTCAGTATGCTGCAAGCACAGAATTGACAGTGTTTGTGGAGCTGCCACAACTCCCTACACCTGCTTTGACCCCTCTCTGGCTTTACAAGGACAGTGGTTCCCTAGTCCTGAGCCTGTTCCAGGCTGCTGTTGTGTACATGTCCTTGCACTTTGGAGCTGTGTGTGTCATTGCTAGCTGGGTGTGCTCTGCAGAGCCCTGGAACCAGTTCCAATAATTCTGTTCCCAGTGGAAGAGCTCAGTTTAGCAGGGAACACTGAGCTTTGACAAGGTGCTCCATGGAAATCCAGCAGTTCTCCTGGGCCACTCTTCTGTCCAGGACCTTGAACAAGTCCAAGTCTTCTTTCCTGATGCCTGGGGTTGTGATCCTGCTCAGTTTCCTGTTCCTGTCTCTCAGGACCATGAGCCACTGGATTCCTGTGGGATGGTGCTGTCACAGCTTCACCTACAGCTCTTACAGAGGCATTGTGCTGATTTCCCAGCAAAGGAACACTTCTCTCTGTGGCAGGGGGCATTGCCTACTGACCTTCCTGTCCCCCTCTGGAACTGTCGTTTCAATGAATAAGATGGAAGAGCCGGCAGCATCCTTTTTTTTTTTTTGTTGTTGTTGTTTTTTTTGTCTGTCCCTACCTGCTGTGGTAATGCCTCATAAATAAGGGCCTTAAACTCATGGTTAAATTTAATAACTATCTGTAAAAGTCATTTTAGTACTGAAACCCTTTGCTGTGGGACAGAGCTCACTCACAGTCTCTCTTGTGTTTGTGTTTCCTTTACAAAACCTTGGGCAGTGTTCCAGCACAAGCACCCCTGATTTGGGATGCCTGTGGGATGAAAAGTTAACCAAGTGATTTCCACAGATCCACAAGATTATCTGAGTGTAAGAACTGGGATCCAGACCTGGTGCCACAGGCAGTTAGGAGCTGTAAGTTAAAATTGCAGGGCTGGGTGTAATGGATTGGCAGTAATGCAGCACTTGGAATTCATTTGGCATTTACATGCACAGTAAATTCAAAATGAGCTCCTAAGAACCCTATAAAAAGGAAAAAAGGGTGTATGAGAAGCACTTGTTTCTCCCTGTGATATATATCCTCTGTGTTCTAAGTTATAACCTGCCTTTGTATCATTGGGAAGATCTTTTAATTTATACAAAGAGGTGATTTACATTCCTAAATAAAGTCCGGGCATTTCCAATAACATCAGGATAAGTGAAGCACTGTTTTCTCTGCAGCTGAAGCTTGGAGATTCTGTGTGAATTCATCTCAGTTTTACTGCCCATGTTTCAGGGCAGCTTGCTTTTACGCTGTGAATATTGGTGGATCTCAAAGAAATATAGCCCCAGATTTTATTGCCAATGAAGGGAATGCCTGCCGGTGGCGTGGCAGATCGTGTTCAACCTGGCAGCTGGTGACAGATGTGGATGTAATAGCTCTAAATCACTGTGTGGACTCACTGTATTCCATATTTTACTCAACTTCCAATGAGAGTCGTGCAAATAAATTAAAGTGCAGCTGTCAAGATCAGCAGCAGAGTTGAAGGTGTATGTATAATATAAAGTATTCAAGAGCTGATGCTTTTTCCTGGAAAAAAGTGTTGAACTGTATTTTCTTAGATGAAAGCAGCAGATTTGTTTCCCCTGTTTGTTTGTCTTGTCTCGCTTTTAATAATCAAGAGCACTTGTAATCAAGTTTCAGCTCTCAGAGGGGTTTGTTACAGTTTTGGGCTGGTTCTGTATCTGTTCCATTACTCCCAGTGCATCCTTTTCTGGTTATTCCATCACTTAAACTCTGCTGGAATTGAGATCCTGTAATGCTCTGCTTAGGGAGTAGAATTCCTGTGCATGAACCAGCCACAGCAGCTCAGAAGGTGCAGATGGCTTTAGGTCAGCTCTTGCCTTTTATGAAATTATTGCACGCTTCTTAAAACAAGGGGTTTTTGTAATGTTATCACAAACCATCAGCAGACAGCTCCATTAAAACCCCTATCAATCCCTCTGTGCCCCAGAGAGGCCAGCTCTGGGTGTCACCAGGGTGTGCCTGGCAGACTGAGGAGCTCCACAGCGACTCCATTTGTCTCCAGCTGGCACTGCCTGTTCTGTCTGTGAGCTCCTGGCTCTGCTCTTCCCTGGGTTTGGGAGGGGTTTGAGCCGGGCTTGGAGGCAAGGCTTCACTCTCTCACCTTGCAGTTCCTTTCTTGATTTTTCCATCATTTCCTATTTCCTGGTACCCTGGGATCTGATCAAATATTCCTGTTGTGGTGGAAGGTACAGGCAGCCATGCAGAGGTTTCTTGTCCTTCTCTCCCACATTTTCTCCCTGATCCTTGCAGAGTTTTTGGCAGCTATCAGTTAATGGAATTAGGACTCCTGGAATTTGTCTGTGCTCAGATCCACAGAGCTATTGTTGTTGAAACAATTTTAGAAAACATTAAGTATTTCCACCTTGCATATGGTGCTCTTCCTTCCAGCCTGGCTACAGCCCCCTGTTCAATGAGCTACATTCATCAAGTCATTTTTAATCATGTTCGTTGGGCTATGGAGCTGTGCCAGGGTCCTAATAAGCAGCAAATGGGTTCAGAGCAGATTCTGCTAGAAAATGGTTTCCTGTGGTGCTGGTTCTTATCAGCTTGCCTGTGAAGGATAAGGAATCATCAACATTTCAGATTATTGAGGAACAAAAGAGCAGAGACTTGGCTTATTTGCATCACAGTGGTAACTCTTTTTATTTTGGACTTGTACCAGCATAAACTAGATAGGAATTGGGCACAGAGCCAAAGAATCATTGTATTTCTTAAATAATTAAGTGAATCTACAAGGAGCTAAGCTGGTGAATGGCTGACAAGTTATTCATTAAAGCCAAGCACTGCACCTTCACCTGTGCCTGCCTGCTCTTAACACCAGAGATGATGTTCTGTTCTTAAGGACACCTTGCAAAGAGGAACTCTGAGTCTAGCATGAAGAGTTTGGCTTGAAGCAAAAAGAGTTTGTTTTTAGTAGCCTTACAAGCAGCAGAACGCTTTGGTGCAAGTATTTTGGGCAAGATTTGACCTACAGTATTTATTGTTCCTCTGAAGGTGATGATTATGTCTAATTCACTTCTGGAGTTTTGTACTTGAGGCCCATGTAGGGAATGTAAATGTAAAACTTGGAGCAACAAATGGTTTTCTGTGGCATTGAACCAAGATGTCATCAGGTCTTAACTGGAGCTTATTTGGACAATGGAGGTTTCTGCTTGTAAAGACAAGAAATAGAAGAAAAATGGAAGAACTGAATACCTTACTGTGTTTATTTGGGTCAGGTCCTTTCAGACAGTTGCACAAGACTCTTTGAGATGTTTGTGCTGCTGTTCTTCCTTCAGGTGCTTTGATTCAAAGGAAATCTGCAATCCTGTTTGGTAGGGAGATGTGTAGGGATTGAGTATTTCCCCAGGTACCTGACAGGAATTACTGACAGGGTGAAGGGTGAATTTTGACCCCATGCTTGATAATTACATGGTGATAAAATCACTAACAGGCATTCCTGGTGGTAGAAGTGACAGCTGATTCAGTGACTCCTCTGCTTAAAATTTCATCACCAGGAATTCCACATGTACAAAGTAATGGGAAAATAAACCCTCATGTGTTCTAGCTCATTTTATATGTGTAACAAACACATAATCAACTTGTGATAGTTTCATTCAGTGTGAAAGGTGCAGCTCTAGAACTGCAAACAAAGATTTCAAAACTGTGGCATTTCCTTGCTTATCTTCCTTATGCATCAGTGCTTAAAATCACAGAGTAATAGAATCAAACATACTGAGTGAACACAGTCCTTGTACCAAGTGATAGGCATCCCTTACAAGGGAGAAAATATAATTTTCTAAGTCATGATTTGAAACTCTAATGCAGGAAGAAAACTTCTTGTACCTACTCCTGTGTTGGTCACTTTGCATTTTTGCTGCTGATTCTTCAGTTTTGCAGGATGACAAGTTGTTCAGGCTGCTGCTAATTATGTGCTCAGTGTTATGGTAATTGGCATCTCTCAATTGTGTTGTTATGACTACAAAGTCCTTGGTAACAGGCTGGTGATGCAGGGAGGCTGCAGCCTGTCCTGCTGGCTGACACTCATCTGCTCTGCCTGACCACATGGGCTGTTACCAACTGGTGCAGAGACCTTGCAGAGTGCTTAGCACCAGAACATCACAGAAATGCAACTTCTGCAGGTCTGTCCATATATAAACACATTTCATCCATTTTTCTCAGTCAGAAGTGACCTTAAATCCCACTCTGCACCAGTGAAGTGCAGCAGAAAGCTTGACCTTATGCTTAGGTAATCTGCTGTCCTCATTTCACCCAGAAAACCTGGGTGAGCTGCTGTTCCTTGGTGAGCCTTGACTTGTTTGGGAGCCATCCTTAGGGAAAACAGACACTGGGAATTGGCAGGTTGAATATTAAATCTTGTATACCAGTGCGCATCATCCTGAAAGGGTGACCAGTCAGTATGATCTTTCTACTGCTATGATTAATATTTTTTAAAAAGTTTCCCTTGTTTCCTAGTAGATTTTCCATCTTGTCCAGTGTTTTTAGCTTTTGCAGCATATGCAGAATCTCAGGAATTTAGTCAATGTATGCCTGTAGGGGAGCAGACTATGTAAGGAACTCTCAGCTGATTAAATCAGCAAATCCAAATTGAATCTGGACCTTCTCAGGAAAGCCCAGGTTCAATTTGCATTGATTGGAGGAGTGATAATATACTGTGAGCAGGAAGCTCTGCACAGGGCAGTGCTCCAGTGAAGAAGCCACCAGCACTCCTTAGTCATATATTCAGATATTGCCTGGACACCTGCAGGCTCTGCTTTAGGAAGATTTGTGGCACAGTAAATATTTGTCTTATAGCTCCTTGAAAAAGCCTTTAAACATATAATTTCTACTTTTAGAACATATATTTTGTAACAGGAGTTTTCTTTGAAGGAACCTGACTCGAGGCTTTGGTGGACCTGCAGAAAATTTGATATTATGGGAATGAAACACAGCTTCTCCTCTAGATGGGCAGATTTTTCTTACATAATCCTAGATACAGGAGGAACCAGACTGTGCAGGACCCAAAGCTGAATTAGCACTGGTTTTGAAATAAAGACCCATTAAAAATCACTTCAGTTCTGTAATTTTAACTCCATCAGCCATAGTGCATCTCTTTCAAGCCCTCCTCTGGTGGTAGGAGGTCTTGTTTTTGTTAACTGTCCCGGGGAGAGACAGCAGCAAATAAGAAAGAATAAAGAATTCATCAACTAACTGCAGGTATTCTTGGAAAGCTTGGCAGTCTTATAAAAAGTAAAGCTGGAACCTCCAGAATCCTGGATCTCTGGTGGCCTCTAAGTCTTTAGGGTTAATAGGATCAACTCTGAGGTGTTTTTGCACTTTCATTCAGAAGCAGAATGTTTGTTCCTTCCACTGGGAAATAAAACAGTTGAAATGCCTCAGCTTAACTGCAAACATTGCTTTTGGGAGTACATCTCTGTGTAGCAGGCAGGATTTCTCTTGAGTGTGCTGTACACTGGAGATGCTGCTCCATGCTTTAGAGGTGGAAGAGATCCCTTTGTCTTCTGGAAATTGTCATGGCATTTGGAGTTGTTCTTCCTGGTGTTTAACTACCTGGACAAGGATTGTTTTTGCCACCACAAGCAAATGTTGTTGCCATGCAGGCTTTGTAATAAATCCACAGGTTGCTTATGCAGCTGTGTAAGCAGCATGGCTTTTGTGGCAGCAGAACAGTTATTGGTGATGGACCTGGCTCTTTTTCACACTTTGTTGTCAATAAAAGAGGGAGGATGATTAACCATCATCTTGAATTTCTGGGATGAAATGTGCTACTTTAGGTGTAAACCATAGGGCAATTTCTGTAGGTGGTATTTCTGGGAACGTGTTGGAACCTGCATGAGGAACATTTAAATATCCCTGATATCCAGTTATTCAAGTAGTTTGTTCAGGTTTCCTGGGGTGCCCATCTGTTCTTACCCCAGAGAAAGGAGTAAAGTAAGAAAACTTTGAAATTTGAATGAAGCATAGCTGTGATAACAGCAAATCCTGCTCTTCCCTTGGGCTGTTAATGTTCCCAGGTCTGTGATTTCAGACAGTTAAGGCAGGAGGAATGACTGCCCAAAATGAGCACTCGGCCAAGTACTTGGAAATGAGTCATGTCTGCTTCAGCCAAGCTCCACACTGAGGTCACAGCTGTGCTCCTGCTCAGGCTGATCCCCAGCAATCCTGCACTCAGGTGACCACCCAGTCTGACACTTGGTTGCCGTGGATGTGGAAATTGATAGAGGTGTGCATGTACTGATTGGTGGCACAGTCCTTTTCATATTTGTGCCATGTCTGCTTTAGTGCATCTGATGGATGAGGCTGTCAAAGGAGTGGTTTTGGTTCAAAGAGAAGGGGGAGATGTGCAAACCCAGGGCACTGGGAATGTTTCTGTGTCTGCTCTGGGGTGCCCTGACCCCCAGGGCAGCACTGACTTTGACCCTCATCCATGGAGAAAGTTTCCTAAACTCCAGAATAGACTGGAATCCACAAAAGTGTGAAATAGATTGTAGAGAGCAGTGTAGGTGTGTCACTTGGTGAGAAATTGAGGGTTTGGGATTTTTTAGTGTGCTGTGGATGGAAGCAAGATGGAGGGCACAGGGTGTCATCCTGGGCTTCTTCTTCATGCTTCTTCTTCCTCCTTTCTCATGGGTTTGGGTGGCATTTTGTAATTGGGCAGAAAAGTCCCCATTGTGGGCTCTGTGGGATCAGTTATTGGGTTAAAAGGGAAAATAATCCAGGTGTCAGCTCTTAATTGGACAGTTTAGTCTTAAAAGATCTTGTACCAAGAGATTGTTGGCCATTTTGTGCCTTCTAATGAAAAGCTGCTGAACTCACAGCAGTGAGAATGTTTTACTGATAGGGAATAATAAACACCTGAGTCCCAACGTGAATTACTGCCTCAAGTGCCTTCAATCCAGACCCAGAGAGACCCACAACTGGGACCCCCACACCTGGATAGTTTGCCAGATGCTGTTTCAGGATATAGAGCTAAAAAAGCTGGGAATTCCTTGGGGGGTGCCCCCCTGAGATCCCTAATGGCACATTTGTTATCTCCTATTCCAGCATCAGCTTTCTTTGTGTTAAATTTGACTTGCCTCTTCATGGTCAAATGTGATCTGTGTTTTTCACAGATCTGTCACAGGAAAACAAATGCTTAAGTGAGAACATTCTTCTTTATGGACTGAAAACCCCTAAATTTGTGTTTCAAGCCTGGCACACTCTCCTTTGTAGGAGGTCATAAAGTCTGTAGGCTGGAACACAAGTCTGCATTCAGTCTCTGGCCCTGCAGCCATCCATTAATCATTATTTCCAGATATAAAATGATATATTCCTATTGTTTCATCAGGGTTTTGTGTGGATTAACTGTGGGCAGAGCCTGGAAGTGCCCTGAGTGGAGCAGCTCTGGGTACAGGTTGTGTCTGAGAGGAGGGATCAGTGTCAGTGCCTGGGGACGTGGTTGAGTCTGTCACTCACTGCCATGCTACTCTCTCCTGTTTAACTCCAGCCTGGCTGGTTCCTCAGTTTTCTGACTGCTCCCCACACCCCAGGGATGTAAAGGACAATGGGATTTTTACTGCCCTGCTTTGCCTCAGATGAAGTGAAGCATCCTGCCTCGGGCTTTTCCTGCAAACCTAGCAGGTTGCTATGGATTAAGCTCCTTAATCAATCCAGGCAAACCATTCCATGCTGTTTCCTGGTGGTCAATACCTCCAATCACTTGCCATTTCAGCAGCTTAGAGACTAATGATCCTTCACTCTGCACACAGGGATGTGCCAGAAAGCAGAAGTTGCTAAATATCCACTCTAGGCAGAGCTATAAAATCCTTTTGCCTCTGTCCTTTCCCACCACCATCAGCTGGTAGCATAGCAACTGCTGAAGCTGCTTGAACTTGAGTTGACCTGAAATTACATGTTTCTCAGTTTACGTGTTTATTAACGCCTTTCTACTTTTTTTGGTGCTTGTTAAGATTACATTTTTCAGTCCCTGTGGGATATTAGCAGCTTGTTCATGCAGAAAGCAGAAATAGACTTAATACCATGTGATGGATGAGCTCAGATGGACCCTGGGATTAGAAACACGAGGGAGAGCTGAAGGTGGCCCTGAGCAGTGACTGGTGGAGAGACCCTTGGTTCTGGTAGGATGTGCATGCAGATTTCCATTTAACTGTACAGAATTGGAGGAGCAGCAGCTCATAGGCTGGTTTGTCAGAGTGCAGTGATGGGGAAGTGGCTGTTAAAGGCAGCAGAGTGAGCTGGAAATCAGCAGAGGTTGTAGTGCCCTGGGATTTCTCACCTGGGGGAGAGAGAACTCAGACACAGGTTCATGAGTAACCTGCAGCTTGAAGGATTGGTGGTCCAGCTGCAGTTGCAGCAATTTCTAGAGGAGGAATCAGTGTTTGATCAGAGTTTCTGCAAAGTTATCATACTTTCATCTCTCTTTTTAAAAGAGAGATGATGCTTAGTTCTCATACTTTTGTAATTACTGTGTTCAGATATGCTAAAGCCTAGTCTGTATTTCTTCATGGGCCATTTCCAAATTAATATAAAACCTTAGTCCACAGTTATGTGATGTGCCTGTCGTCAACTCCAAGAAATGAGGGAAGCAGCAAAAACTAAAAATTACTAATTGTTGTGTAAGGGGTATACATCAAAGATAAGTCTGGAGAACAGGACTTGGTTCAAGCATGCTGGACATGCTCCTTGTGGGGCAAAATGGAGCAGTTAGATGCTGCACAGAGAAGGTCATGGTCTCTTTATTTTTACTGGTATTTTGGTCAAATGAAACCTGAACCACCTTTCTGTGTGTCACCCAATCTCAGCAGATGGAACTAAGATGCTCCATTCTCAGAACAGTCTTAGTAAGAGAATGAAATCCTTTCCCCAGCAGGCATTTTGAGCACTGAATGATTAAATCAAAGAGTGATGCTGTCATCACTGTCACATGCCCTGGCTGCATGGAGAAAAGGAAAGTGAGTTGTGCTCACCTTTCCCAGAGAAAGGCATCATCATTTATCTTCATGGGATGTGTTTAGACTGCAGCACCTGAATTCTGCCCTGAGTGAGGGCTTTCAGAGAGGATTCAAGGGGCTTAGAGGTGCTCAGTATTATTTCTTGGCTTTCCACTGAACAGAGTGATCCAGCACCTCTCTATGTTTCACACTGAGGGCCATGAGCTGAGAAAATAAGGAGTAAAGAGGTAAAATGCATCTTACCTCTATTTTAATACCACTCAAAAGATGGGGGAAGCAGGGAGTAATTTATTTTATCTGTCTTAGATATATGCCTTAAGGTGAGCCCATTCTCTCCATTGACAATTAAGAGAACCTGAGATAATTAGAGCAGGCTGGATCATGGAGAAGCTACATAGTGAAAGTCAAGCTAACTGGAATCAGCTCCTGGATGGCCAAAAGTCCTTGTGTTGGGTCTCTTGTGCTCCATGAAAGATCCCTGTAAAGAGAGTGGCATCCCAGAACCAGCAAGAAGCACAACACTGCCCTTCTCCATGATGTGCTTTTGTAGCTATCTTGCAGTTGACAAACTCAGTAAATGGCATGTGCTTTAAAAGTGAGAGTGAATTGTCCATGATTCCAGCCCTGGGGAGTTTGTCATTCCTGGAGATTGCCTCCAGAGCCTGCCTGAGCACTGTGGAGGGCAGCACTCCCATCCAAAGGCACTCACCCTGCACAAGGCTTGGGAATGTTTTGCTGCAAAACTGGAGCTTCCTACACATCAATAGTGAGAGTCTATAGCCACCTTTTTAACTCTGTTACAGTGCAAATGATGACTCAAAGAGAAGCATTCAGGTCTAATCTATGTGAGTCCTTGTAATGAGCTTTACAATTAGAGCACAGACTCTTCCACCTAATTCACTTAATTTACACTGGGAAATGAGATACTGTTCAACTAATCCGATGCTATTTTCTTTATTAGAGAATGAAAGCATCCTCTGAGGCTCTGGTGGGATTCAGGCTAAGCTTCTGAGGCACAAATAGTGTGAAATGCTAATGAATTAGCACGCGGCTGTAATTCCCACTCAGGATCTGCTGCCCCTCTCCTTTGGCCTCTCACACCATTGGAAGGGCTGGCAGGAGGCCCAGGGTCTGCACCAGCTCTTTGTGCACTCAGGGTGGCTCTGTCAATGTTTGATAAGGTGACACTGGTACACATGGACCTTCTTCAAGCAGGGTTTGTTCCAGCTGCCTTGCCTGGGGACTGCAGTACTTTCAGGTGTTGGCTTGATTTTTTAAGGTTTTCTAAGCCTTCTGATGTTTACATTGTAGTAATGAACTTTCTCGCATGCTTTCTGTAAATATTGTTTTGCATTTTTTTTATGGAGGAGGAGAAATTTGATGGACTGTTGGTTTGTGCAGTGTCATTGGAGAGGTGGCACTGTCACCCTCCAATCCACTGTCACCTTTGGAAATGTATAAATGTTGGAGTCAGAAATTAAACTGCCCTTTTTTACCTTGGAAAGAGCAGTGAGTCTGTGTCATGTTGTTTCATGGCCTATAGTGACATTCAGGAAAGGGTTAAGAGGTTTTCTCCTGCTTTGCAGCAGCTCCTGTAAAGGTTTTTGTGTTCTCTTTAATCCTTGACAGCCCAGTTGTGTAGTTTAGAGCAAATGTTCAAGTCACCAAGGGGCATTTCCTCTTCTTCTTGAGGGGACAATACAGAGAGAATGTTTTCATCAGGCTGATGGATCAAGTTCTCTCCTATCTGTGTACTGCACCTGTGCTTTTGGGAGATGTTGAGGGAATAGCCTGTAGTTTTTGACTTTGGGGTTTTGAAGGGATGATAGAAGACAAGCATCCTGCCAAATATTGAGTTTCTTGCCCCACCAGCTTTCTTTGGTGTCATTGATTGCTGTACCCTGTGTTCTGCTCATCTTTTCATTGCTGTTGTGCTGATTCTCTGACCACTTTGCTCAATTTTTCACATTTTCTGGCTCATTTTTACTTTCTCCCTTGCTTTTTGTACATTCAATGTGAGCTGAGTCCCCTGCAGACAGAAGCAGCAGCTCTTGAGGGAAAAGCAAAAGGGGGAAAAAACCACAATTTTGTGGCAAATGAGTATTTTATATCACAGAGCACTAAAGTCACTTATGGCTGTGTTAGTAAATCCTGTGTTGGGAAGAAGCACCAGATGGAGAGCAGTGGTGTGGAGTTTGCCACAGGATCCAAAGAACAGAGCTCTATCCATCCTGCAGTACAGGAATGCTCACAGAGGAGAAGGGGTGTAAAGGTGATGTTTGCCTGCTGGGAATGCTCTTTCCATAATGGGTGGTTTGAGTACAAACCCAAACAGTAAATGCTTTACATATCTGAAATTTATAAACCTGTGAAACCATTGCCCCTTGGTCTACAGGCTGTATAAATCCTAAATCTTCCTCTTTTCTCACTTTTCTGGGTTTTAGCTTTAATTAAATATTCAAAATTGTTGATTTCAGAATTGGTTCTGGGCACTTTTCCTGGGGCTCAGACAGACCATATCATTCCCTGGTGCAATTTACCTGTCCAGGTGAGTTAATGAATCATTTATTGCTGCTGCTGGTACACTCCTATAACACTTGACATGTGCCACTGCTGTCAGCCTGTTACAGTACTGGGTGACACATCTGAATTTCTCTCTTGGACAAAATCTATTAGTGCAGTGTCAGCACAGTGAAATCTTCTCAGGCTAAGTATTGTAAAATCCAGGTGCCTTTTTTCTTTTGTGTAATAAATGGAACTGGAAGCTTGGACCATCACTAGAAAACTAAATTTACCTGCTGCATTTATGACAGTGGTAGGAAGTGTGGGGAAAAAAGCAATGCTAGCATAAATATTGACATTCAGAGCTCTGAAGACTCATTGTTATTATATGAAACTAGAAAATGTGCCCATGGATGCTGCTCAGACAGTCTGGCTGTTGTGTAGCAAACTTTATAGATATTTTTTATTCTGTGTTTTCTGCTTAAAAGAATTTTGAGAAGCTTAAAATCTGGTTTCCTTGCCTTTCAGTCCCATCCTGATCAGCTTGACAAGCACAGTCCACAGCTGCTTGTTTAGGACTTGGTGAGAAAAGCTTTTATAATTCCCATGAGTAGGGGCATGATCAGGATCATGTTGGAAAACACAAATCCTGCTTGTCAGGGAAAGGTCCTTGAGCAGCAGGTCTCATCCTCACCTTTTCAACCCTCAAAGAATAAGAACCTCTGTGTCTCTTCTGGTCTTATTTTTAGAACCTGAGCTCTGTCCTGTGCATGTGAGAAAACAAAACATGGAATTGTTGCACTTGGGGATACACCAGAGTTTTGTGACATTAAAGGTTCTTTTTGTCTAAAACCAGCCACAGCCCATCCCATGCCAATGAGAGTTCGCAATCAGTTTATTTGTACGGTTTATCAGATGGTTTTGTTATGGAAAAGGGAGAAATTAAAAAAAAAACATATAAAATTCATAGTTTAGGAGGTGTATCCAGCTGTTTTAAGATTGCTTTTTCTGTAATGTCTTTCTTTATGGATTATTTCACAGGAGAAAGTGGTAACAGTTGTTGAGGATTTTTCTCAAGTTTTTCAGTCTTCCCAGTGGCATCTTTAAGCATTCATGGAGCCAGTTATTCTTCCATCATGTAAAAATTGCTTAGAATTGCCTTGCTTAGAAAGCCAAGTAGAGAAATATTCCGGCAGTAGAGTAGAAACACAGAATATTTGCCAAAGAGTAAAATAGGTTTGTTTTCCACAATAGTTAGAAAGTAGTGTGTTAATGGAACTAAGAGTATAAGAGTTGAGCAAGTGTCTGGGTGATGCTCTTTGTCCTTGTAGAATCCCAGAATGGTTTGGGTTGGAGGAGACCTTAAAATTCATCCCATTCCACCCCTTGCCATGGCAGGGACACCTCCCACTGTCCCAGGGTCATGTCCAGCCTGGCCTTGGGCACTGCCAGGGATCCAGGGGCAGCACCAGCTGCTCTGGGCACCTGTGCCAGGGCCTGCCCACCCTCACAGGGGGGAATTTCTGATATCCAATCTATCCCTGTCCTCTGTCAGTTTGAAGCCATCACCCCTTGTCCTGTCACTAGGGATGATGGAATTTTAGGTGGTCCTGCAAGGAACAGATTTGGACTTGATCCTTGTGGGGCTTGAGATCCTCTGTGATTCTGTTTGGTGTATTCTGGTTCTTCATGTTAATTTTGTTTTCTCACACTCTGTGCATTACAAGAATTCATGTCATTTTCAAGTTCTAACAGTGTTCAACCTTCTGAGCTGCAGACAGGAGCTGAATTGTCTGTCCTAACAGCAGGAGAAAGACACCCCCCAATTCCCTTTGGGTCTGCACAACTGGACCTGGTTTTAGATTCAATAAAATATGCACATGGTTAAAAACTTCCCCCCTTTTTTTTTTTTTTGAGCCTGAACTGCATATGTTTTTTGGTGTTTTTGTTGTTTTGGTTTTCCTGGGGGGCTTTTTGTTGGGTTTGTGGGGTTGTGTTTTTTGTGTTGGTTTTTTTTAGGGGTTTTTTTGGTTGGTTTTTTTTTGTTGTTGTTGTTGTTTTTAAATGAGCATCCATAAGCAAATTTTTCTGTGTCATTCCCAAGTCTGAGGCTCAGCTGGATATCCCAGGAGCAGCAATCCAGTTCCAGATGTGCTGGTTGTTGGTTTCCTCCTCTGTCTGGAAGAGGTGGGAGAGTGGCTGAAAAGGGAGCACCAGGCCAGGCAAAGATTGTGATATAAAACAGTGTTGGAAAGAAATGGGGCTTAAAATATGGCTGTTCACAATTACATGTGTACAAGGCCAATCTGTCACCATGTTTGTTTAATCAAGGTCAAACAGAGATTTTAATTAAAATAGTGAGCTCATAACATCAGGCTGGTCATCTGTAACTGGCAAGTGGGGTTTTTGTAACACAGAGAAAAAAACGTTCTCATTCATTTATGTGCCAGTTTTGCTAAATAATGGGGGATTTGTTTAGATCACTTGCAGTAATTTGGCACAGAGTGATATTAAAAAAGTAAAAGCTTTTGCTCCAGCTGGTGCTAGTAGGAAATAATTAATTGTTTTCATTGATGTGGGACTGATTCTTTAAAAACTACTGGAACAGCTGCTTACTTTAGTTCCTTAAATTCAGAATGCAGGAGCAACAGTTTAAATTCCTACTTTTATTACATTTTACAGCACCTGTTTGTTCAGTGGTAGAGAAAGGGCAAAATAATTGGGGGAAAGAGGGGACGCCACCATCACTTTTTTTGTTTGTTTTTTTCTTGGTGGAGTGGGACAAAAGTAGGGAAGATGGGTGTGCTGGGTGACATCATAATTTAAATCAGTTTGGCAACAGTGGTTACTAAACTCACTAGATGAGATCTTCATGTCTGCCTAGTAGGATAAACTGCTCTATTAATTAAGCTCAATCCCATAAATCTCTTCTAAGTTGCCATGAAATCCCAAAGTAGCCTGTATCATGTTGCTGTTGAAATCTGCAGCCCAGGAGAAAGGAGTTTAATATTTCATTTGTTTTGTGTTCAGCTATGATGTGACTTGTAAGATGTAGCTTTTGCATTGGGAATAAAAGGAACCAAATCTCTCTTTTAATTGCCTTGCACCAAGAAACAAGTAATAAACTGCTTGTGATCTATGTTAATTTGATTTTTAATGAAAATGTATCCACACATGTTTCTTGAAAACAATTTTCCTGGAGAAATAACTCTGTAAGTCAAAACATAATCAGCCTGGCATTTCATATCAGAAAAAGATTCTGGCAGGAGTTATGGAATAGTGCAGAATTAAAGCAGAAACAGCCATTCCACAGAAAACATATCTGGCATCACTGATTTTTGTTCATGTTGGATACCTGCTGCAATTACAATCCAGATTGTTTTTTCTCCAGAGGTACAACACACAGCTCCTGCAGTCAGTCTCAAGGAGATAGAATGATTTGTTGTAAACAGTTAAAGGAAATGAAATCAAGCATCATTTCAGTTGATCCTTTTGTACAGCAGTTTCTTTCTCTTCACTGAGCAGATCTTAACCTGCAAGAGTTATCCTGAGGGGAAAATCCAATCTTCCTCCCATCATGTGGTACTCAAAGTCCTTTCTTCCACTTTTCCTTGGATCCTGGATTCTTGCAGTTATTTGAGGAATCACCTTTAAGGGAGAAGGGTTTAGAATGACTCCCACTGAACTCCAAATTTCTTATGTTGTAACATTTATGTGTTTCTTTTCCTGAGACAGAGATCACAGGATGGTTTGGGTTGGAAGGGACTTTTAGAGCTCATCCATTCCTCTCCTGCCATGGCAGGGACACCTTCCACTATCCCAGGGTGCTCCAAGCCCCAATGTCCAACCCAGCCTTGGACACTGCCAGGGATGGAGCAGCCACAGCTTCTCCAGGCACCCTGTGCCAGTGTTTTAAACCCCTGTTGATAAAAATATTCTTTTTTTATCACCTGATTTTCACAAGGGAATAGAGTTTGTGTCCTCTGGGCTGAGGGCAGACCACATTAGAGTGTGGCAGAGGGAAGGCTGGGCAAGATTCAGGAAATTGCTCAGAATCTTGCAGAGTTCAGCTCAGGTTTTCAAAGCCACAAGGTGTATGCTATTCAGGTGGTTTCCAGAATGCAAGTGTTATTTACACTGACAGAGGGGAAAAAGAATAATAAAAATCAGGCAGGCAGCCAGAGCTCTGTAGACATTTTCTTTTTTTTTTTTTTTTTTTGGTAGCTTCCATCAAAGAGAGCTGCTGAGAGAGATGTCTTTTATCAGCTTGCTTTGCTTTTTCTCACAGAGGTGGTACTCAGTAGCTGGTTCCTGCCTCCTTATACTGCTCCTCAAACACCCAGGCACTCTTCAGGTGTCATGCAGACTTTCCTGAGTACCTTTGCCCAGGCAGTTGAGCAAACTTTGCAATCAAACACCACAGGAGGTGTTGATTCACTGTTGCCTTGGAGTTTTCTTTATTCTGAACTACCAAGAGCCCCACTCAGAGCCAGTTCCAACAGCATCCTGGCTGCTGGGCATGGGAAGATCACTGGAGTTTAAATTTGCTGATATTGTCTCAGCCAGTGCTTTGATTAGAAAATCAACATCCTCTTGTTTTTCTCTATTTTTGGGGGGTTAAGATCAGAAAATGAACAAGTGATTTGAGTGTCATGTTAAGCATTAGAATTTGGCTGAACCAGAGCACCACGATCAGTGACTGGGATATTCTGCTGTGTCAGGGCACAAGGCAGAGGAAGAGCTGTGCTGGAACCCTTGGATTCATGGTTTGTGCTAAGGGCACTCAGTTGTCTTTATTTAGGGTTTCTTTCACTCACTCTCCAAGATGTTGAGTGCTGTTGTTCACATGTTTAAAAGAGGGAGCAAATATAAACCTCATGATGAGGTTTATAAATGTTTATGAGGTTTATGAAGGCACTTTTAAACCAGAAAGCTGTTTTGTGGTTCCTATATTTTCACAGGTGTTTCTCAATTGGTAACACAACCCCCCATGCAAGGGGGCTGAAATTTAAGCACAAAAAAACCCAAGCCTGTGGTATTTTGTGAGACCTCTGTCGTAGGGAGGAAATGATGAATCTGACTCCATGTTTTTAGATGGCTAATTTATTATTTTATGATCTATATTATATTAAAGAATGCTATACTAAACTACACTAAAGAATAGAGAGAGGATACAAACAGAAGGCTAAAAGATAATAAAGAAAACTCGTGACTCCTTCCAGAGTCTGACACAGCTTGACAGTGATTGGTCATTAAGTCAACACTTTTCAGAGCAGAAATGAAGGAAACAATCAACTGTTGGTAAACAATGTCCAACCACATTCCAAAGCAGCAAAACACAGGAGAAGCAAACCAGACAATTATTGTTTTCATTTTTCTCTGAGGCTTCTCAGCTTCCCAGGAGAAAAATCCTGGGCAAAAGGATTTTTCAGAAAATGTGACACAAGCCCAATTATTTCCAGTAACAGATTAAATTCTTATAAAATATTTGGAAATGAGAGGTTACAAAAGGTTGTTCGGATGGGAATTTGGACATTTTATGACTCCTTGTGATTTGTTTCTGTCCCCAGAGCCTCCCACCCCGATCGCGCCCCCGGAGCTGCTGGCCGTGGGGGCCACGTACCTGTGGATCAAACCCAACGCCAACTCTATCATCGGGGACGGGCCCATCATCCTCAAGGAGGTGGAGTACAGGACCACCACGGGCAACTGGGCAGAGACCCACATTGTGGACTCCCCCAACTACAAGCTGTGGCACCTGGACCCCGACGTGGAGTACGAGATCCGCGTGCTGCTGACGCGCCCTGGGGAAGGGGGCACGGGGCCCCCCGGGCCCCCCCTGACCACCAGGACCAAGTGTGCAGGTGAGGGTTCTGCTGCTGCCACTCCCTACCAGGTGCTCTGTCAATGCAAGGTGGAATTAGCCTCCTCTTGTTTGGGACATGGGGAGGAACGCCTGTGGTTGGGCTCACAGGGAAATTGAGGGTGCAATGGTTGAACCTACCGTTGGTGACACCGCAAGTGGCATCGGTGTAGACATATGGGAGTGTTTACAGAGGGTGCAGAAAGGGTGTTGCCATCTTGCTGTGGAAAGGAGGTTTGAGGAAAATGTTGTGGTAGGAATTCTCACTATGTTGTGGTAGGAATTCTCAAGCACGTTCTCTGAATTGGAGGAAGAGCTGTTGTAAAGAGTCTTTTGAAAATGGGAAAACATTTGGGTGAATTGTGGACTTAAAGATGCAGAAGGCTGAACCATTGCTTTATTCTTCTATGCTATATTATTACTATATTCTTAAGAAACCCATAACCCCTTCCAGCCTGTCTGATACAGCTTTGACCTTGTTGGTGAACCAACCAAAACACCACCCTTTGGTAAACAAATCTCCATAACACATTCCATGTGTGCCTCCAGCAACAGGTGCAGCAAGTGGAGATAGGAATTGTTTTAATTCTTTCTCTGAGCTTTCTCACAGCTTTCCCCAGGGAAAATGCCTGGGAATGCCTGTGCCTGCTCCCTGTAGCCAGAGAGCTCTGCCACACATCCCTGCTGCAGGTGCTTCAGCAGGGCTCTGAGCTGATACTGGGAATTTGGATACATCCTGGAATACTTGGTTTTGTTGCACAGGCAGGTGTTGAAGAACTGTTGGTTTCATGCTTGTGGTTTATCTGACAAACTCTTGCCGCAGAGTGAGGTTGCTTGCTGTTGGAATAGGCAAAGAACTTTTTTCCCCACCAGTCCTGCAGTAAGAAAATTGTTCTTAAGACCAGGCTGTGATAACGTTTTCACTTCTAAGTGCAGAACAAATTTTATATTGTTCTTGGATAGTGGATCTGCAGTGAATATTAACAAATTGACTGATATCAGTTTGAGTGCTTTGTGGTGAAGGAGGAAATTTAAAAAATAATAATTTTTTAATAATAATTTATTTAGTTTAATGATTTATAAATAATTTATTTAATTTTAATAGTAAATTTTTAAAATACATTTTTGTGTTCCATTTCCCCCCTCATTTCTGACAAAGGACTGTGTTCAAACTCTTGTATCTGTCTCCTTTTCTTGTTCATATTGGAATGGATCAGTGCTGATCCAGGGGCAGAAGTAGTCCATCTTTCTTTCTAAGCCATATTGGACTTCCTGTGAAAAACTGACGGATGATGTTGCTCATGTTTCAGATATATTGGCTATCCATCCTGTTGTCATATATTAATCATTAGCCATTAAGTGAAATCAAGCCCTGTGCCTGGCAAGGGGATGAGCAAAGCACTTTTCTGCCTCACAGGTTTTTTTCCACCACACAACTTCAATTTCTTGCATTTTTGTAATTTTTGCAAGGTCCTTACTGTGGTGTGAACAAAGAACAGGGATTAAAAGGCTTCTCTCCTTTTGCTGCAAACCCTCCTTCCCTCCCCACAAATTAGTGGTTTACATGTGGATTTAAGAAATGAAAACCTTATAAGAACATTGTGTTTCCTATTACTGTTTCTAATCAAACAGCAAATCTGAAGTGGGAAGAAGGCATTCAAAACACCCAAAAACATTCTAGGATGGGATTAAGCTGTGCAATGTTAGTGGCAGGAACATTTCCAGCAATATCCCCTTTCTCTACCAAGAGAGGAAGCCTGGCAGGCTGGCTGTGTTTTGGGTGGCACATTTATTATGAAGATTGTAAATTAGTGAATGTTTAGGGCCCCTTTGAGAAGATTTGGTTTAAAATAAATCTGAGCATGGGGCCTTGACATGGAGGTATTTACTTGGTTCAGTACCTGTCCTTTGGTAGAACACAGATGTTAAAGGCTTTGCAGCAGCTGTGTGGGAAGCTTCAGGTGACATGGAAGATGTCCTTGCCTGTTTGGGAGGCTGGCACATGTTCTGCTGCTCACCTTCTGGCTTTCTTCTCCTTTCCTAGTCTGGTTAAATTCTCTGACCTCACCAGCAGTCACTGCCGGCCTGGCCTGGGGCCGTGCATTTGCAGATGGATATGTGGTGTGCTCAGATTTCCTCTGGAGTTGATGTCTTGTCACTTTGCAGTCACACTCTCTGCAGCAGCCAAACTTGCAAGCCTCTCTGCCTTACCTGTAAAAAAGGCTGGGCTTAGATTGGCTTAATTCAGGAGTTGAGATTAAAAAAAAAGAGTTATCTTTGTGCTCAAAATTATCTTGTCCTGTGTCCCAGATTGCTGAGTTTCCTGCCCAGTTCAGGTATTGACTGACTCCGAGAAGGATGACGTGGATAATTTGTTCAAATTGGCAAAGCTGAGGCACTTTCTGTTTTCCATCCTATTTTACTAATGAAAATCTAACTGGAGAAGGTCATTCTGTTAATGTTAGCTGTCATACAGGCCTTGTTGAGATTGATGGTGATGGCATTTATGTTTTGTTTAGGGCACTGGGTAGGAGAGATTGTAATGATCTTTGTCTAAGCGTGGACCAGGAGGAAGGGAGAGATTTAATAGCTAAAGATGTACAATTTTACCAAATGCCAACTGAAATGATAGACAAGAAAATGCAACTCATTATTCCAATTTCCATGTGTCGTGGAACTCCTTCAAAACACCATTTTGAGGGTAATTACACAAAACTTTCACGGTGAAGATTTTCAAAAATGTGCTGAACTGAGAAAACAGCTCTGCTGCCTTGATTTTCCTGAGAGTACCTAATGAATGACATCAGGGAAAATTGAGGGGTTTTAAAATAGTTGGGGGATGAGTGATGCTGCTTCTTTTAATGTGAATTTTTTGGTTGTTTTATTGTTTGTCTTTACTTTTTCCTGAGCAAGAGGGAAGTACCAAACTCCTACACATTTGTATGTAACCAGCAGGTGATCAGAGCAGCCCAGTTTTACTGCACTGTTTGGTGTTTTGCTGTCTTTATTAAGGCCACAAATAAAGGTAACAAAATTGATTGCACAAGTAAGAGTAGAGAATGTCACCTGTACTGGAAAAGCATTTACTTATTTAAATTTCTAGAAATTGGTGTAATAATAAACAGAAGGTGGCTGCAACCTTCTAAGAGAGAGGAAGTCAAATCCCCAATACTCTGCCCAGGCTCTTTTCACATAGAGAGACTGTATTTTTATAATATTTTTTTTTGTTCTGGGGAGGCTGAGTAACTGCTGGCCTTCAATTCAAGCACAAGTTGCAATGAGATTCTTATTTAGAGATGAAAATGAGCAGGATTTGGGAAGGACCAGGCTTCTCTTCCACTTCAAGCAACAGAAGTTCATTTACAAAGTTGCCCTTGTCTGTTTTGTTTCTTGACTGCTGTCAGCTTTGCATCAGAGCAAAAGCATGGCCAGGATGGTCCAGCATTAGCTCAGATATCAGGACAACTCTTACAAAATCATTAATAAGTTTCAGATTTTGATCACACTGAATGGAAGGTCTCTATATGGACTTGAAGAATTTTTTTTAACTAGATAAAACCAATAAAGTAATTATGGAAGGCCCTGCTCTAAATGAGCATAAAGAAGTTTTATTAAACTGGATAATATCTAAATTTCTGTCAGCAGCGTGTGCCCAGGCATGTTACCCCACTGGTGATGCCTTTGGTGTTCTACAGGACAGCATTACTTAATTAATATTTGTCAGCAGACTTAATTAATATTTGATCTATAGAAAATAATACTGAAAATTAAATCCCAGCTTACCTCCTTCAAGGGAAAGCCAACTGCCAGAAAATTTGGCAAACCTTGCACAAATGATTTGTTGATTTGTTTTTTGCAGGTTTTGGATTTGAGTTTGTTTTTCCATGGACTGTTCTAGATTGTGACTTGGGACAGGAAAAGATGAAATGACCTTGAGGCATAACCCAGTAAAGTGTCAGTCAGAGGGAAGAGTTGTCAGCAGGGAATGGGGAAAAGAGAGAGATTGGTTCAGGTTAAGACCAGACATGGGGTTGAAGGTTGGTTAAAGGAAAGATAGATATAAAACATTAGTGTTTATCCCCAAAATAATAGGTTGAGGAGATAACAGGATTAGAATAAAGTGTTTGAACACAGTTCCCAATAGTGCCTTGTATTCAGCACTGGTTCTCTAAGTGTGGGGTCTTTTTAGCCATCCTCTGTAGATAAACAGAGCTTTTAAAATCCTTGTTCCATGGCCTTTGTTCACAAGTGTGTGCTTTGGGAAGCTTGAGGCTTATTTTCTTCTCTGTGCTTATTGACTATTCTTTCCTTTTTTTTTTTTCCCTTTCTTCAGTTTCCACAGAAAGGAAGAATAGGGGAAAAGTTGTTTTTAGCTCTGGTGGATGTTAAAAAGGGAAAAGTTTGCCTTTGAGGTCATTATTCTGCAGGGAATCCCATCTGAAAACTGTTGGCTTAGTGGGGCAAACTCATATGAAAAACAAGGCCAAAGAGTAATATTTAAATGAATATTAATAAAAGGACAGAGTAAATATTTTCTTTATGATCAATACTTACTCCTGATTAAAATACTGTCTGGAAAGGCTGCCTTGAACATTTGCTTCCCTTTACCTTCACTGGACCATTATCTGATCTTCATTAGCTGTTGAGATTAAGGAAGGGTAGCCCCAGGGGGATCTTCTCTCTGTCTAAAACTGCCTGAAAAGAGATGGTGGCCAGGTGGGGATCAGGCTCTGCTGCCAGGGAACAAGTGGCAGGAGGAGAGGAAACAGCCTCAGGGTGTGTTAGGGGAGGTTTAAGTTGGATATTAGGAAAAAATTGCTTACTGAGAGTGTTGTCTGGCATTGGAACAGGCTGCTCAGGGCACTCCTCCATCCCCAGAAGGTGGGTGGATGTGAACGTGGTGCTGCTGGGTTAATGGCTGGACTCTGATCCTAGGGGGCTTTCCCAACCTCAGTGATGATAATTCTCTGCATTTTTGGATGATGACAACAGGTGACTTAGGGTTAATGGTTGGATTCTGATCTTAGAGGGATTTTCCAGCCTTGGTGAGTTTATAATTCTCTGCCTTTTGGCAGAGACGTGGATGTTGTTGTTGGAATCGTGGATGATGACAACAGGTTGTAAAATGATTTGTAAAATGGGAATAGTTTTACAACCTTGTGGCTTGGAAGAAGGAAACTGTTCCAAGTTTTTCTTCCAAGGGAAGAACAAGTCCTGAGAAACCCCAGCATGTCCCCCCAGGAAACACATGGCAATGGCTCCTCGTGGACCAGGCTGTGTTCATAGGAGGTTTGTCCTCATGTGAAAATCCCCAGGCTCACAGGCAGCCCCTCCCTCCTGATAAGCTGCTGGAGGCTGCCTTAATCACCACGGGGTGATTTAGCTCCTGCACAAAGAGCAGTTGTCAAGATCAATACTCAATTTTTGGTGTAAGCCTAGGGAAATAAAAGTTAGTCTTAAATGATGGGGCTGAATTCGATACTCCCTTTAAAAATAGCCCAGATACAGTGGCTGATACAAATGTAAATGATCTGAACATTGTGAGTTTGATATGGTGCTGCCAAGGAGCTGGAAAACCTTTTCCTCTGGTGGTTGTTAACAGGTGACTTTATTGCCATGAAATCTAGTGATGTTTACCAGTAGTAAGCACATTTTGCCAATTTTTTGTTGGTTTAAGAGAATCATTCCAAATCTATAAAAATATTTCTTGTTTTTGCTCTATTACAGCTGTTAGAAAAAATAAAGTATCTGCACACTGTTATGAAATGTATGAACTGAACAACCACAAGAATGTGCACTATGAGTTCAAAAACATTTATTTCTGGTTTAATTTTCAGGTGATATCTCCCATTAAATGGGAAACTTCCACATGTTAATGTGGAAGAATATGATTCAAGCTTTCTACACTGCTGCCTTCATTTTTTTTCTCAAGCTTATAATAAAAAAAAAATTATAACTCAGATCTATAAATCAAAGCACTGCACAAAAAGCATATCAAGTGATTTGAAAGCATGTTCTGTACAACTGATTTTTTGGTATTATCAAAATCACTGATTCACAGACTTATTTAACTTGGAGCTACTCTAAGCCTTGTGCTGAAAGACACATTCATTTCCCCTATTAATATTAAATTTTAACTCTTGGCTTCAGTTTCCTGTAACTTGAAATTGAGAGGTGGGGGAAATAGAGGCTTTTTTAGCAAGTGAAAGAAACTTTTATCATAGAATTCTAGAATATTCCTGTGCTGGAAGAGACCCACAGGATCACCCAGCCCTGCACAGTCACCCCAACAACCCCAGCCTGGGACAGGTGTCCAATGCTCCTGGAGCTCTGGTAGCCCTTGGGGCTGAGTTTGGCTCTGTGGATCCCCAAACCCATTCCAGGGACTTTCCCTACCTTGATGATTGAAGCTCTGGTTTCATTCCACCTCAAATAGCCCTTGGCATGTCAGCCAGAGGGATTAAGAGTTATAGAAATACAATATTCCTTCATTTTGATCCTTGATCCCCAGTTTGTGCTTGGAACCAGCCTGATAGCATTGCTGAAAGATAGAGGCTTCAGCCTAAGGGATTAACTCCCTTTGCGTGCAAGATCATGATTTTTCCCTGCAAAATTGATTAAATAGATAAATATATCTTGATTTGTTTTATTCTTTCCCCTTCCTCACTTATTTTTTGTTGGAGTAGAAAGACAGCATCTACCCTTTGATTAATAAGTGAAAAATGTGGGGAAAAAGGAGAAGGTGATGTATTTCTGGATGAAAAATGTATTTTTTTGTTATTGCTGGTTTCACACACAGAGGTGTCCCAGGCAAAAAGCATTTCTTTGAGGAACCAGCAGGATCAAGTTATGGCTGTGTTGTTTGTAGCAACGTGGTTGCCCTGCAAAGCCACCTTTCAAAGAATAGAGGATAGACTGGATCTGTGGATTGTTTACTGGAAAAGAACTGAAAGAAGGAGCAGCTCTGCTGTCTGAGATAGAACAACAGTGACAACCTGTATGGGACAGGAAGAATCTGGGAGGAGATGGAGTGGGGAAAGGGGAGCAGAGTGCTCTGGTGCCTTTGGAGTGGCTGAGGGAATGCAGCACTCCTGAAAGCCAGACTGCTGGAGCTGACAGGATCCTTGGTTCCTGGGCTATCTGTTGCTGATTCCCTGACTTCTGTGCCTCAGCTGGGCCCTCCCTGGGGGTTCCCCTGTCTGGGGAGACCCTCCTGGGGTGGTTCTGTGTCAGGAAAGAGAGATGCACTGGATCTTTTTGGTCTTCAGCTTCTTGTTTATTATTGTCTTATCTAGAGTTTTGCATGCTGCCCACACCAGGCTCAGCACGCTGTAAAAGCACCACAAAAATGGCCAACAATCTCTGGTTCCAAGGTCTTTTAAAGCTAAACTATCCAATTAAGAACTGACACCTGGATTATTTCCCCTTTTAACCCAATAACTGATCCCACAAAGCCCACAATGGGGAATTTTCTGCCCAATTACAAAATGCCACCCAAACCCAAGAAGAAGAAGGAAGAAGAAGCATGAAGAAGAAGCCCAGGATGACACCCTGTGCCCTCCATCTTGCTTCTCTCCACAACACACTAAAAATCCCAACCCCTCAATTTCTCACCAAGTGACACACCTACACTGCTCTCTACAATCTATTTCACACTTTTGTGGATTCCAGTCTCTTCTGGAGTTTAGGAAACTTTCTCCATGGATGAGGGTCAAAGTCAGTGCTGCCCTGGGGGTCAGGGCACCCCAGAGCAGACAGAGAAACATTCCCAGTGCCCTGGGTTTGCACACTTGGTTTGGTGTGAGGCTGTGATCATCCAGAGCTCAGGCTCTAAATTCCACATGTGGGAAAGCAGCAACATGCAGAGGCAAGGCTGGGATTTACTGCTAGGGCACATCAGTGTGCCATAAATCTGATATTTGTTTCCAGCACTGACCAATCCCCAAACACTCCTGAGTCTCCCAAAGCATGCCCCCCATTGCCTTTAACCATGGGACATATGGTGAGGAATTTTCTTTATCCTGATCCTTGCAGAAGATCAGCTTTTTGCCCTGGGGCCTGGGGATTGATTGCCCTTATCTTAGTCTGCATAAATACAGTTCTGAATCTAAATCCAGCCACAATAGTGCTTTGGTCTGGATTTTTTTTTTTTTCCAGGGGGATTTTGCTCACGATGGATTTAAATTCTAGGGATTTACTTTTTTTATCTGCAAAGGCGGTTTGTTATCCAAAAATGTTTTATTTTATTTTATTAGGAGGAAATCTAGTTATTCATTTCCACATCACACTGTTTCTGCCTGGTGCTGTTGCTGTTTAATTTAATATTTTTCCAGAATGTGGTTTGAATTTAGTATTATTTTTGGAGTGGGCAGGCTGGTCAGGAAGACGACAACTTCCAGAGAGGCATAAGGCTCTCATGCCAAGAACTGTTCTCACTAATGGTGGGATTTCACAACTTCTCCCCAAAGCAGGGAACCTTCCCAGCTCTTGCGTTCACACCAGCTGTATTTAGGACACTGTTCTTTTTGATGTTCTTGTCTCCTGAGTTCTGTCCAGGCTTCCTCCCAAACAGCTATTCTTAATCTGAAGAGGCAAAAATAGAAAAGGAGAGGGGAGAAAACAAAACAAAAAGGCCTAAAACAAAACCAACAAAGCCCCATTCTGTTCTGTTGGACTCAGAAAAATCCTCAAGCACGGCTTGACTTTGTGGTGAGGCAGCTGAACATTTGCTCTTCTAAGGGAAAAGTGGGATGAATCAAATTTGGAGGGAATACAAACCACCTGGATTATTGCTGCAGTTCTTCAAGGATATATTTCTGCAGCTTGAGGTGCTTGAGAGTGTCCAGGGAAGGGGCTGGAGAATACTGAGGGAGCTGGGAAAGGGGCTCAGCCTGGAGAAAAGGAGGTTCAGAAGGAACTTCTGGCTCTGCACAACTCCTGACAGGAGGGGACAGCCAGATGAGGGCTGGGCTGCGCTCCAGAGGGACAAGAGGAGAGGGAACGGCCTCAGGCTGGGCCAGGGGAGGGTCAGCTTGGACAACAGGAGGAATTTCCCCATGGAAAGGATGGTTAAACATTGGCAGTGGCTGACCATGGAGTGGTGGAGTCTCCAGCCCTGGAGGTGTCCAAGGAGCACCCAGGTGTGGCACTCAGTGCTCTGGGCTAGGTGTCGGGGTTGGGGGTAAATCACAGGCTGACCTTGATCACCCTTGATGAACTTGGAGGTCTTTTCCAACCTCAGTGATTCTGTGTGAATGTGCTGGGCTCACATGAAGGCTCTGTACAACATCACTGACAGGACAGGCCCATATTGTATTTGCAGGGAATGTCCTGAAAAAGGCAGGAATGAAGAATCTGACTCCATGTTCTCAGAAGGCTCATTTATTACTTGATTATATTATATTAAAGAATACTATACTATACTAAAGCATACAGAAAGGATACTCACTGAATGCTAAAAAGATAATAATGAAAACTCCTGACTCTCTCCAGAGTCCTGACACAGCTTGGCCCTGATTGGCCAAAGAGTGAAAACAACTCCCAGCAGAATGCAATGGAACAATCACCTGTGGGTGAACAATCTCCAAACACATTCCACATGTGAGCACAACACAGGAGAAGCAAATGAGATCAGAATTGTTTTCCTTTATCTCTGAGGCTTCTCAGCTTCCCAGGAGAAAAACTCTGGGTGAAGGGATTTTTCAGAGAATGTGAATGCCACAGGCCTGTGGGTGATTGTGGATACTCAGGAGTGGAGTCTGGACACAAGTGGTGCCCAGAGACACCAAACCAAAATTGCCTGAGCTTCTGTGTTACCTAGCTAGCCTGGGTTAAGCAGGGAGCTGGGTTCTTTGTGCACAACACAGTGGTGGTTGAGTTTTCTTGTGTGCTTTTGGATAATTGTGTGATTCCTCTTTTCAGCTCGCTTAACAAAATTGTGCAGGGAGGGAAGCAACATAAACAGATATTTGATGTGTTAATAACTTCTTCCCTGCTTGCTTGTGCAGCTTCATTTCAGCATTCTCAGTTTAAGGGTTTCTCCAGTGTGGGCCTAAAAATGTGACTCCTTGGCTTGTGCAAACCTGGCACTGCTGTGCCCAAGTCAGCATTTTATACACACTGAAAATCTGCCCCACCACTTGCAAAAACAGGCCAAGCATTTTTCCTCAATTGTCACTCAGTCCCCTGCTAAAAGCAATTTTATTTAAATTGCATGGTGTCTTTTAGTCTTCAGTTAAGAGGCATCTTTCATCAAATCTCATCCCTTATTACCATGTTATTACTGCCTCTGTTGGCTTGCCGAGGGTGCGTGAGATGATCGCTTCCAGCTGTGGCTTTATCCCAGCGTGAAAAGCCCAGCCAGGGGGAGGGAGCTGGGGAAGGAGGATGCTGTGGATGTGTTCCCATTGAGCTGGAGCTCAGGAGGACCAGAGGGAGGGAGGTGCCTTTGGCTCCTCTGTGCCATAACTCATCCTGGGAATCAATGACAGCCTCGTCCTTGCAAAGCATCCATTCAGGATTTGCATAGTCATGATCCCATCTTTGTCCTGGGACAAGTGTTGCTTCCTGCTTGTGTTTCTCTTGTTGCTTTTCCAAAGGCAGCTGAAACATAAATGACTTTCATTTTCAAACGTGGTTTTAATACACACAAGTATTGAAAAGCACTCAAATAATAAGAGATGCTGAGACTTTATACGCTGGAAGTGGCCAATTTTAAACGTTTCAAAGAATAAAATGCACATTAATTGGCTTTCATGGATGCTTTAACATGGAGTACAAAAGCCAGGCAGAGGCAAAATGGAAGAGAGCACTACATTTTTACCATGCTAAGGCTTTTAACCCTGAGGCATTTGCAAGACATTTAGGAACAGAGCTGTTCCTCACATGTTTAGCTGTTTACATTTTGTCATAAATATTTTACCCTTTTATTTTTCCCCAGCGGACTCTGAAATGTTGAGATGAACATGACTTCTTGTTTAACACTTGGCAGTTCATCCAGATGAGCAGGGGTTTTGCACAGCTGGGGGACGAAAGGAAAAGGCAGCTTAGTGTCTTAAATCGTGCTGCAGAACCAGCAGATGGAGCATGAGAGTGCAAAACCCGGTTGGCAATGCTGTGTCTGTCTGTCTGCACCACCACGTTGCATTTTCGTATTGTTTGAGCTTGGAAATGGACTTTTAAGAGTAATTTTAAGCCACTTATTCTGTCCATGAGCATTTCTGCTTCCTGTTAAAGGCAGTTCCTGAACACGACAAACCCAGAACAGAGCTCTCATTCCCTTTGGGGAGCTCTGGGGTCCCTTCACAGCTCCCATTACAGAGGTGAAAAACAAAGACCCCCAACCTGTCCAGGCTGTGGATTTGTCATCCAGCTGATTGCCATGGCCTTGGGACTGAAATTGCAGCTTTTACACTTGGCCACCCTTTTAATTATTTGTTATTCAACTGAGTGTAATGAGGAAAAGGAAATGCTTTCAACTCCTTTTAACTTATTTTTGTTTTTTAGTTTCATAAGCTAAAAGCTTAAAAGCTTTGGACTTTTACTTATTTAATTTATTTAGCTGTTTGTTTTTTTTAATGTGAAGCAGTGGAATATTTTAGGACTTCAGAAATAATACTGAAGTACAAACCATAGCTGTGACTGCATCAAAGTACTCCAATATTGCTGGGGAGACTTAGAGGCCTGAGCATCCAAATCAGCCTGACAGTTGTGATTATAATGTATTTTGCTCAAGATCCACAAATTCTCATTTCAGCTGCCAATAATCCTTCAAATTATTAAACTAAAGTCTTGGTGCTGAGACCATCAGAAGGGGGTTGAAAGCGAGACCACAACTCACAAGATAACAAAATCTGAAAGCCTGAACATCATCATTTCCTCCCTGTGGCACTTGGAGCATTCCCTAGAGAATAAAAAAAAATCCAGCCAGGAGGGGAAGTAGGTCTTACAAATAGATCCAAACCACCAGAAATTGATTTGTCCATTAATGAAGTTAAACAAAAATCTTTGGTGAGCCTGGAAGATTAGATCATATATCAAGGAACTCCACCACTTGGAAGATAAAGCCTTCAAGTGATAACTGTATTTAAGAACATTTTTAATAAGAAGATAAGCTGTTGGCATGAAGTTTGCTGTTTTAACAGAGGAGGGACTGAGGCAGAAGAGTGGGAAGATGAATTTAAGACAAGGAATGCTGCATCAAGGCAATGCTATGTATGAATTTCTGAATTTGTATAAAAACAGTTCTCCACAGTTGGTTTTATCCCTTTCAGATGGATTAGTTTTTAAGCTATTATAGGAATAAATCTTTCCATTTGCTGTTCTATAGGTCCCTTTGGTATAGTGTTTATGTTTACATTCATAACACATTCCTCTGTATAAAGATCCACACAATTATTTTTCCTGGACAGAAAGAATCCTATTTCATTAGAGAAACTGTGCCTGAAAGCAACTCTAGAGCTGTGATGGTTTTTCATATCATATGGAATTAAAACTGTCTTTTGGCAGCTCAGACAAAGCAGTTGCTGCTCTAAGATTGCATAAATGTCTTTTGAGTTGTTGTCTGAGAGGTGTCATAGATTAAAATCCACATCTGAAGTGCTGAATTTTCATTCTATAATTTGCTCTGTGGTGATGGAAGGGGTTTCAGGTGATAAGAGTTAAGTTTCTTGTAAACACTGATTCCCATCACATCTCAGAGAGTACATCATCCTTTCCTTCAAAATCAGACAAGGCACAAGTTTCAGGTGTAAAACTTCCCTTGCCTTTGTGAAAGCTCAACTTTTCTGATTGTGCTTTTTATCTTACTCTTCTAAAAAACCCAGGAACCACAGAGTTAAAAGATGAACTTTGCAGTACCTGACATAAAACCTGCAGAGTGAAAATGAATTCTGTATCTACTTTTGTTGTTCCCATTTCTGTTCTGAAGCTGTTTTCAATGGTTGTTGCTTCCAATTAATGTGTATGTGAACTCCAGACAAGCACCTTCTGCCAGCCTTCTCCTGTTTGGGAGAGGCAATTCAGAGCTTTCCCCTGATCCAGCTGGCACAGCAGAGCAAATATTTACTTATTTTCAAACAGAAGCAAATAGCTCAGTGTAAAAGAGTTGGAAGCAGGCTCTGTGCAAACAGGTGCTTCATATTCTATTGGTGTGTTCTGCTGCAACCCATCAGGCTCGTAGAGAGAATTTTCCCCCGGCACTCGTGCGATTGAGGCTCACAGGTTGGTGTCAGCACTCCTGGGGTTTCAGGCTTGGTTAATTAATTTGTATGAGTGATAGTTTGGATGTCCCTATTTGTCTCTGCCTGTCCCAGTGTAAAAGCTGCTTATAATAAGAAATAATTTCCAAAGCTGACTCTGGTGGCCTGTGCTAGAAGGAGCACTGCCTTGCTGAAGTCCTCTTTAGGCTGTAGGAGTGTGCTGAATGCACAATTCTGGCCTTTTGTCTGTCCCAGGGGTGTCCCTTGGTACTGAAATGCTGAGGAGTTTTAAAAACAAGTGCTGGTTACTGAGAGAGGGGAGGGCAGAGCATTGCCTGTGCTCCAGGTGTCTAAGCAAAGGTAACAGCATTAAAGGTACAATGTCAGAACATAGCAAAATAAGAGGAGGGATATTTTTATTGTATAGCAAAATCTCTCAAATTCTTTTCAAGCAGTGCTGTTTGTTGGGGTGTGTGTTTTCTGTTCTAAATTGCTTTAATGCTGTTGAGTTTCTTTGTCTGGAGAAAAAGGTCTGGTTTTTTGTGGGTTTTTTTTCTGGTTAGAGCAATTTGGGCTAAAATATTTGCCCTGCATTACCTTAATTTTGAGCAATGAGGAAACATGTTGGTCTTTAAACCACAATATTCCAGCAGCATGCAGGTCCTGTGGCCACCTCCTCTTTTTTGCAACTCAGGCCTCTGAAATATCCACTTTTGCCTTATTTATCACAGGATGGGTTTGGTTGAAAGGGGCCTTAAAGCTCATTTTGTTCCACCCCCTGCCATGGCAGGGACAACTTCCACTGTCCCAGGGTGCTCCAAGCCCTGTCCAGCCTGGCCTTGGACACTTCCAGGGATGGGGTATCCACCAAAAGACCCAAAAATTCCAATGTAGATTTGTGTCTGAGAGCTTTGTACACACACTTCTGGAATTCTGGTGGGCTTTTATTTATTCCTATTTATTTAGCTTGACAGGGTCATGTCTGCCATGAAGAATCTAGAGTATGCCTGGCATAGAATCCTTTCTTTTATCTTTACAATGTTCTATTTTTCATGGCAGCTGTCTAGAGGCTCATCCTCCACAACTGGCCCCTAGAATATGTTCCACTTAGAAGCTGATGATGTTAAGGGGAAACAGGAGGAGTTATAGAAACTCAGAATATACCTGGATCTCAATTTTTCAATGACAAGATAATTATAAGAATATATATATATATATGTTCTGTGCAATGTACTCTTTGTCCACCAAAAATAACTGAAGGGTGTCTGACCTGCCTGTGACACCGACATGCTGAACATTGCTTTTGTGCAAAAATGAAATTTTCTGCTCAAAAATTCTTTCCTGTGAAGTCATCACTTGATGAGGTTGGTGGGAAAGGGATGAGTCTTTATTTAAATTTCACCAGAGTACTCAGGCTTCAGAAGCAGCAATATCTGGAAGAACATGTGTGACCATGTTCACAGGGGTCTCAGGTTGAGGGAAGAGTCTCCATGTTTCAGAAGGCTTGATTTATTATTTTATGATTTATATTACATTAAAATAATACTAAAAGAATAGAAGAAAGGATTTCATCAGAAGGCCAGCTAAGAATAGAATAGCAAGGAATGATAACAAAGGTTTGTGGCTCAGCTCTCTGTCTGAGCCAGCTGGGCTGTGATTGGCCATTAATTAGAAACAACCCCATGAGACCAATCCCAGATGCACCTGTTGCATTCCACAGCAGCAGATAACCATTGGTTACATTTTGTTCCTGAGGCCTCTCAGCTTCTCAGGAGGAAAAAATCCTAAGGAAAGGATTTTTCATAAAAGATGTCTGTGACAAACATGTAGAGAAGTTTGGGGTTTTTATTTCCAGCACACTTCCCTCATTCATGGTATGAAAAAGGACCTCACAAATAATTCAGTTTCTTTGTAGAAGGTGTCCCTACCAAGGCAGGGGGTTGGAGTGAGATGAGTGTTGAGGTCCCTTCCAGCCCTAAGCTGGGGTCCTGTGCCTCAGCTCTGTGACCTCTGGTGCCTGTAAAACAGCTTTTCCTCCCTCAGGGGTGTATTTCCCTCACTGCAGCACCCAGCCCCTGTTAACCATCCCCCTTGGCACAATCATTTTCATCCCTTCAACCCTTTCCAACTGGATTGCTCCAATCTTTTCAGCTGTCAGCAAATCCTAACAGTGCCTCCCTTAACCCAGCCATTCCTACCCAGACAGATGTGTTTGTGTGACCCCACCAGAGGTAAATAACTCTAAGAAGAGGTTAGGTGAGAAAAGCAGGATGGGATTAAATTGCTCAGACTTAGAGAAATGCCTTGTATTCAGCACAGGAGGACAAACCCTTGAGCCTGTGCAGAGATTTGCACAGGAGTCACGGAGTGGCACTGCCTCTGATCATCTACTTGAAGGTGTTGACAGACAGAAATGCTTTTAAACTCGAATGCCTTTAAGACTTTATGAAACAAATCCTACCTCGGGTTGTCCCCAGGGTTAAGGACCAGGGTACTAATGGTGTGTCACCTTCAGCATTTCCTTCAAATTTGTCTTCCTTCAAGGAGGAGCAAAGTGCAGCCTGCAGCTCTCCATCTGTTCCCTCCTGAGGGCAGGAGGACACTGGGGATGCTCTGGGCCCCTTCAGCCACTGCAGGTTTCTTTCTTGAGTATTCAGAGCACAGAAACAGCAGAGATGTGGTCACATTCTGGGCAGCAAAGCTGAGTGATTGCCAGACTGTGCTGACAGGTCTGTCCTTAAAAACCCTTCCTGCTTGGCTTTTGTGATATTTATGAGATAAACAGTGTTGTTGGTCCAAAGAACTCAAAAACCCTGAGTCAGAAGCTAACCCCCTCCCCATTCTGTATTCGTGGGCTCTCATGAAATGTAGTCTGGTATTTTTTGTGTGTTTAAACTTCATCTTGCTTTTCCTTTCATGAGGAAGTGTCAGGCACAAATCACTCATTCATTCTCCATGCAAAACTGCAGGCAGTGACCCCCTGCAGTTCCAGGCTGCTGTCTGTGTTCTCCTGTCTGCTGCATCCCTCCTCCTCAGCATGGAAAACCTTTCTGGAGTGGCAAAGCTGGCAGCTTTCCCTGTTACACCCTGGCACAGGAAAATGGGAGTTTATTTTAGCTGTGTGGTGGCTCCATGTCTACTTGAGGCATCCAGGAGATGAAGGTGGGGGCAGGTTGCTTAAACAACTCTGTGGGATCTGTTCCTTGTTCTCCCTCATGCACAGCTCCAGGAGAGTCAGCAGAGAGTGGAATGTGGAGCCAGAGCTGTGAGGTTGGCTGAGAACCTGCTGGAAGTGCTTTCTCCAGCCCCAAAAAGCTGCTGAGAAAGAAGCTGCTCTGACTGCCTGCATTTGGGCTCTTTGCTGTGCTGCAGGGGAGGTGGAAGAAGCTCTGGTGTCTCTTCCAGAGGTGCCCATGGAGCACCAGGAATGCTTTTGCTGCTGCAGGAAACACACAGCTCCTTCTGATCACACTCAGCTCAAACAATTCCTCTGAGCTTCCTGGGTTTCTTTCAGAGGTACCCACCAAATTATACAGCTTGCTGTAATTTTAGCTTTGCTTACACTAAAATACCACTCCAGACTATCTAGGGAGCCCTGCTCTGTGTTGTCTGCTGGAAGGGAAGCGTGGGAGCCTCAGGATCTGTGCCAGTCTGTGTGATGTGCAGAGCTTTACATGTCCTACACTGCTGAGGGTGCTCCATGCTGGAGACATCCACCAGGAGCTTTGACAGGACTTCCAGCAAGCACTGCTCCTTGGCAGCCAGTATTTTTGGTGTATGGGGTTTTTTTGGGGGGTTTTTTAATGTGAACAGCTCAATTTAGAGGGGAGCAGCAGTGGCTGTTGGGAATGCTGTCAAGATCACTGTGGATACAGCAGTGCTGGGTTGAGTGCTGTTCAACTTTTACATTATCATCTCTCACTTCTGTTTCCTCTATTTCCTTTAAATTTTATTATCTCTCATCTGGTGAAAAAGCAGTATTTGAATTTCAGAGCTGAGCTGGTGCTCTGTCCTGTGGGAATAAGAGCTCAGCTTCTCCTCCCTCAAAGCACAGTCTCAGATCTCTGTTTCCTTTAAGTGCTGATCCCAGCTTTCAGCTGTCGAGTGCCTGTTTGCTTTGGACTGGTGTGTGAGGTGGGTGGTGAGTCCTGCTACCTTCAGATTCTAGGAATTGTCCTAGGAGGATGAGGCACTGTGGAATAGGATTTTTTTCATCCTATAAATTGTGTTGTCTGGGTAAGACTTTTGGGTTTTAATTAATGATTTTAGAAACTTGCAGGGTGAGTCAAACAAGCCATTATATCATTCCTTAGACACAATTTCTTCACTGGGGGGAAAATGGCCTGAAGATGTACATTTGAAAAGTTGTTTGTAAGGAGAGAGAAGTAACCTCTGAGTAAAATGCATGGCAAATAAATCCCTAAGTCAGGTCACTTGCTTGGAAGCAGCTTTGGGGAGGGTTTCATTATTTTATCCCATCTAATGTATTTTTTATAATAATGTAAGTTGGTGACATTTTGTCTCTGCAGTACCTTGCAGAATGGTTTTAAAGTGGTTGGACAGGGATTGGAGCAACCTGGGTTTGTGGAAGGTGTCCCTGCCCCTGGCAGGGGGTTGGAATGAGATGGTCTTTGAGGTCCCTTCCAACCCAAACCATCCTGTGATTCTATGATTCTAAACACACAAAGATGCATTAAACATTTCAAGATCATTGTTTTCTCATTAAACATTTCAAGATCATCATTTTCTCATTGCATTAAAATAAAGGATCCAAGGGGAGGATCCAAGCCCCAGATATCACAGTTCACTTCAGTTGCATTTCTAACTCCTGTTTCCTCAGAGAATCACTGTCAAATTCATACAGACACTGTGTAAATATTTATTTATTTATACACTGAAATTGCCACTGAAGTGTGAAGATGGTTACTGTGTTTAGTGTGGCTGAGGCTGAAGTAGCAGATGAAAGAGGAGGAATCACCTAATTATTGCCTAATTCTAAGCACTGGTGTTCAAGTGGGAAGTGCTACTGTAATTAAAGTGTAGAAGAAGCAGAGCAACTTTCCTATTTTCAAAATGTTCAGCTTGACATAGAACGTGGAAAACAGAGGAACTTCTTTAAGCTTTCAAGTTAATCAGTGCTGAGGAGCTATTTTCTTCCTAATACCATCTGCAAGTCTCCATCAATGCTGTGCAAGTGTTGATTGTGTGTTACAATACTTCATTTTAATTAGGCTCCATAGGAGATAGTTAAAGGGCTGATGGGGGAAGATATTGTAGCAGTAAATATTATGGCACATTTGGAAATGGAGAGGGGAAGAAGAACGTGTTGGCTCCAGTGTTGACATAAGTGACACTCTGCACTTGGGGACACACTTGTCACTGCTGGGGACTGCAGGTACTCAGTGATACACTGCATTTCAGTCTGGCAAACCTTCCTCAGGAGGCTGCTTTGTCACTGCAGCACCCCGTGGGGAGATGCAGCAGCCGTGGCTGTGTGAATCAGCAATTGCCGGGTCACCCTGGTGGGGGAAGGAGGGCCATGGCAGGGGAGGGATGGCCATGGAAGGTGAAGGATGGCCATGACAGGTCAGTGGTGACCCTGGCAGGTGAGGGGTGACCCTGGCAGGTCAGTGATGGGCCTGGCAGGTAAGGGGTGGGCATGGCAGGTGGCTGGTGGTCATGGCATGTGAGGTGTGGCCATGGCAGCTGAAGGATGGCCATGGCAGGTCAGTGGTGGCCCTGGCATGTGAGGGGTGGCCCTGACAGGTCAGTGATGGGCCTGGCAGGTAAGGGGTGGGCATGGCAGGTGGCTGGTGGTCATGGCATGTGAGGTGTGGCCATGGCAGCTGAAGGATGGCCATGGCAGGTCAGTGGTGGCCCTGGCATGTGAGGGGTGGCCCTGACAGGTCAGTGATGGGCCTGGCAGGTAAGGGGTGGTCATGGCATGTGAGGTGTGGCTATGGCACGTGGCTGATGGCCATGGCAGGCGGCTGATGGCCTTGGCAGGTGAGGGATGGCCATGGCAGGGGATGGATGGCCATTGAAGCTGGAGGGGTGGCCATGGCAGCTGAGGGGTGGCCATTGAAGCTGAGGGGTGGCCATTGAAGCTGAGGGATGGCCATGGCAGGGGAGGGGTGGCCATGGCAGGGGAGGGGTGGCCATTGAAGCTGAGGGATGGCTGTGGTTGGTGGCTGTGTGGGTCACAGAGCAGAGCAGACCCAGCTGGATGCTGATCCAGATCCAGGGGTGCCTGGCTGGGCTCAGGGCTCAGTCTCAACATTCTCTGTCCAAGGAGGTTCCTCCCAGAAGGGCACGAGGAGCAGCTGCCGGGGACAGCAGAGTGTCTCTGCAAAAGCAAAGATGCACTCAAGTGACTGTCCCAGTCCTCTAGTGCCAGGATCAGGCAGTGATGCTTTTATTGCCATTTTGCTTCTATTTATTGATCAGGCTTTTCTGGCCCAGAGGCTGCCCAGAGGACCTTTAGCCCTTTGCATTGTGTTTCATTGAATTCAGAGTTCTTTTTCTGGCTCTTGGGCTGTAAGTCACGGCAGGGTCAGCAGGTTGTGGCATTTATTCACCCTAAATACTGAACAGACACTAAAACCTAGTTAGAAAACAGAGCAGCTTCCTCCCTATCCCTGCACAGGATTGGTAAAGTAATTTCAGGGAAATTAAGTAACCTGGCCTAGCTTCTAAAAATAGAGACATAAATAAAACCTGTGGCAAATGTGGATTTCAGTGTGACTCCTGGGCCAAGCAGTAACTATCACATTTCTGATGCAGTGCAGGTTCTCACATGGATTCTCAGTTACTGGTTCTGCCATCACAAGATGAGACAAAATGAGGTTTCGTTGTGTAGTAGGTGGCAGTTTGAAGCATTAACTGCTGTGGAAGAAGATTTGAAAGGCAATTTCCCATCTCAATTTTCTCTTCAGTCATTAAAATTCATCTTCAGTTCTTGAAGTATCCAAATTTCTGTTCTTCTTAGGTATCTGGGTTGGAGATCTTGCTGCACTGAATATCCCTTAAATTTATGGCAAACTGCTCAACACCATTTTACAAGCCATCCATGATTCTCCAGATTTATCTTTAGAAGAATAATTTTTCCCTCCCCACAAAATTGATGCTAATCTTGCTATGAGCCGAGTTTAAAACTATTTAAACCTGAAGTTACTTCTTTGCTCTTTACTTGTGAGAGTTTAACACTGCTCAGCTCCTTCCTTGCCACTTGTCTACAGGTTGTTGTCATTCTATGGTTCTTTAATATGTTCTCCTGTGGCCCTGATCACTGTGGCATCACTCAGGTGAGTGGTGTGAGGAGCTGAGTGTGCTCTTTCCTCCTCTGTGCATTACAAACAGCTACTTGGGAAGTGAGGGGACTCAAAGTTTGTCCTAGAAGTGCACAAGAAGATAAAAATAACTTAATAACTGTGCCACCTTATTTGAATTTAAAATAGCTCTTCTTTTTAATTCATAAAAAGAGAGTTGTCAGGCTTTGGGTGACAGAGGGTGATGAATTTGTGTGGGAGTGTGGACTTCCTGCGCTTCCTTTCTTTAGGAAGCTTGTGGAAGAGGAATAACCTTTTGTCATGCTCATGTCACATTTTATTTTGGCTTAAGTCTGAGGAGTGAAGAGAGAAATCTGGCTGTCAAGAACAGCCTGTCTCCTCCGTGTGTCTTTTTTGTTGCTCTGATCCTCAGCTTCTGCTGCTCCTTGGTGTGCAGGGGAGGCAGAGCTCCAGCTAATCCCAGCAGGAGCATCCACGGGGCTTTTCCTCTGCTGTCACTTGTCCTGCTCCCTCCCTGCCTTTTGCCTGCTGCAGTGTTCTCCTCTCTCCTTACTGCTGGCACCACACCACCCCTGATTCTGTAATGATGTTTAACTCCCCAGCCAGGTTAACTCTGAGCACTCAGTGCTGTGTTAAATCACCTGGGATGTGGGAGCTGTGTGGGGGTTCTTTGTCTGGGCAATAACCCTCATAAGTGGCAATTTCAAAGATGTGAGGCTAATTGCAACCCTCTTGCCAAAGTGCTCTGGTAGAATTGCTGGGGAGGGAAACATGGACAGCAGAGAGGATTTATTTATATCCCAGCCATGATTTTTGGCTCTTCTGGAAGGCACAAAAAGGTGTGAGGACATTCATGTTGCTCTCTGACATTCTTTGTTGTTTAAAGGCAGACACTAAAGAAAAAGGTTAAATGAATAGCAAGAACCTCTTCTTTTTTCCTTAATTTTTTTCTTTGATTGTGCCCATAATTGTGTGCTAGTCATTAAGTAGCCAAAGGCCTTTTGAAAAGTCCTTTCATTTGAGAAAGATGCCAGGCAGAGCTGCTTGTGAAATAATTACAGAAAATGAGTGTTGATGCATGTTTTGACTCTGCTGTAGAAGTAATTCTGTCTTCTCTAGCTGAAGTAATTACATTTGTTTCTAAATAGAAGAAGAGAAATGGCAATTGTAAAAAAAAAGCATAGATCTCACTTCTACATTTATGTAGTGGCAGATAGATGGGTACCAAAAAATTAATTATGATATTAGAGTAGTCATTATTGTGTGTTATTTATTGAAGTGAGGTACCATTATTAAACACATCGAGTCATGGAAGATTTGTGGGACTTGCAGACTCCTTTGCTTGATGGTTACTTTCTTTAGCACTGAGGAGTAGAAACACTTTTACAGTGTGTTAAGGTAATAATTAATTTAGGATAGATATCTGCAAGGACTCACTAGCTATTAATTACTTTTTCTTTTCTTCAGAGAGAAAAGGTTTTCAGTTATTATATTCCAGAGTGCTCCCATCAGGGAGGGCTGAGTGCTTGGATTCCTGTGTATGGGAAGTTTCCCCTCAGTTCAGATGGGCAGGGGGGTAAACTGTGCAGCAGCTGGGACGATGCCTTTGCTGCCTTTGGAGTGGGATGGATCTGCTGTGTTTTGTGTGGGTCAGGAAGCAGCCATGAGACAACACCACTGCTGTCATCCCAGGCAGCATGGACCTGAGAATCTGCCAGCCAATGCCCATCTCACCCTCTGTCTTTTATTTTAAGGAAATCAACTTCTGTGTTATGCTGAAAAGGTGACCTTACCTGGAAAGTAACCTTTGCTGAAAGTTTGGATTAAACTTTTTTGGAATAAATCCTGGATACATTCTGGCCCAGGGTGCTAAAGTCTTATCAGCCCCCGTGTAAAAGCAGAATTGGGCATCTGGAATACAGAGTGTGTGCTTATGTGAGTTGTTTGGTGATAGATTATTAATTACTGAGTGTATTGCTAAAGAGAGAAGTTCAAGTGAAAGGAATGAAGTGGAAGGATGCTTTGAGTTCTCCATGAGTGGCCTGATTCTCTGTTTAGTATCAGTTAATCTACACATTTCCTGGGGACGCTTCTTATCTCTGTCCTCCTAATGCTTTCACTCACCTGACAAGAATAATTTGCATTTCCAGGACTTGATATTGAATGGATGTGCCTTGATTTCAAACTGAAAGAGCAGAAATTTAGGGTACATATAGGAAAGAAATTCTTTCCTATAAGGGGAGGCCCTGGCCCAGGGTGCCCAGAGCAGCTGTGGCTGCCCCTGGATCCCTGGCAGTGCCCAAGGCCAGGCTGGACAGGGCTGGGAGCAGCCTGGGACAGTGGAAGGTGTCCCTGCCATGGCAGAGAGTGGGATAGGATGAGACTTAAGGTCCCTTCCAGCCCAAACTGTTCCATGATTCCACTTCAGTGTGGTGTCATGAACTCAAGGCTGGTCACAGGTTTGACCTTGCACTTCCACATTTCTGAGGTCTGTGCTAATTTGGAATATTCTAAATCACCCTGCTGGCCACTGAGCATGGAAAACCTGTCTGTGTAAAACCACTTACAGGCTTCCAGGATTAATTCCATGCCTTTGGTTTGTTTTCTCAAGAGGACAAAGTGTTCAGCTGCCCTCTGTGTGGCGAAGGGAGACAGCAAACCTCTCTGCTCCAAACCAGATCCATATTAGATTAAAAAAAAAAAAAAAAATAAAATCTCTCTTAATTCCCATGGCATTTTATCATCCTTTGGAATTGAATTCTATTTGCAAGTCAGTTCTTCCAATTTCTAAGGGAGGGCTGTCAAAAATTGAGTTGAGAACCCTCCCCACTTTTTTGCAGAGCAGAAGGTCAGAGTCCTGAGAGTTTTGCTTTGGCATAAAAGTTTGATGAGTTGGCCAAACCACTGTGCAGAGTTGCATACAAATTGCTCTTCAGTGAGTCACAATATAATACTCTTCTTCCATTTTTTTGTTATTTTTTCTTGCTTGTGCTGGAAAGCTTTGGAAGACACATGATGCTGTCAAGCCTGTCAAAACTTCATACAGGCAATTTCAGGTCTAAAAAAAAAAAAAAAGTTAAATAAAAAATACAACTGGTGTGAATGGGAACAGGGAGAATCTGGCAATCTCACTGACATCAAGGAATGAGGAGAGTGCTGAGAGATTCCCCCTCTCCAAAATCATGAGCACCATATGTTCAACTTGGATTCTCTTGGTTTCTTGGGGAGTACAACAAAAAGGCCATCTTCCCCCCCCTCCCCCCTCATGCCTGTGAAAGAAAACAGTGTATGTTGCATTTTTGTGCTAGCACAGCACACATGGGGAGGAAGGTCTGTCTCTGGCTGGTTTCAGCTCATGGGGTGACACTGGGCTGGCCTGGCAGGTGTGAAGGCTGGTTTGGGGTCTCCTGGAGGCCTGGGGTGGCTGGAGCTTCTTGGAAAATCTATTTCCATGCAGAAAGTGAATCCCCAGTGCTGATGGGGCAGCATGGCAGCATCCAAGCACTCCTGGAGGTTTTGGAGTGCAGCAAGAATCATTGCAGGAGCTGAGTGAGCCAAAAAGGGGATTTTCAGCTGGAGCTGCTGCTCCTGAGCTCTTTGGAGGTTGGTGGCAGCTTTGGCTGCTGGGACCATGAGATGTGAGGTCCTGAGGGAAGTGAGGAGGGTGATGGTTGTGAGAAAGAGGAAGGAGCGTCATCATTTTGGAGATGTGTAGTGAGAGGACTAGAGAAAAAATGCATCTGTTTGAGTTTCAGAATTGAATGTAACTTGGAAGTTGGCTGTGCTTTTGGTAGGGAGTTGAATCAGATGACTTGGAAATGTCTTCTCCAACCTGAATTATTCAGTGTTTGATTTTACTCATTTGTCATGGCATTTAGTGGGGCATTTCACAGGTTATTGTCTTCTTGTTCAACAGGAATCTTCAATGCGCTGTTCTTCTTACTCAAAAACCTCATTCTTCTGTCCAGGAGTCTGAGTTCATTCTTCATCTTTGCTTTTTCATGTTGCACTATCAACATGTTGTTGGTGAGCATTGGAGAGGGAGTGGTGAGGGAAAGACTTGCAGAATAAATCAAGGATTCTTAGTCAGGGGATGAGGAGAAATGGGATAAAAAGCAGGACTTTATGGGCATCCTGTTAGGGGATTGTTGTTCCTAGGGACATCCTGCAGGAAGAGCTGCTCCAGAGATATTCATGCAAATACTTTTCTCTAGGCTGCTCTTCATGAACATTCCCTGTGCAATTTTAACTCGTGGGGAAACGCATTTTTATTAATTCTATTGTGCAGCCTTGGTGAACTGCCTGAGCTCCCAGGTGGATCACACACAACTGAGGAGCAGCTGTATGAGGAGTGAGGCCCTTTTTCTCAATGGGGAGCTGCATACACTGGATTTTGAAAGAATCCGTTTAAGGGAAAATAGGAGATCTTCAAAGCTGGCATTTTTCAAGTAAATAACTCCTTAGCTTTGATATACTTGCTTCATGCTGCCTTGTCAGTGGAGAGGAAAGATGTGTCTTAAATCAAAGTGGACAACTGAATGAAAGCTAATAAAAGATTACAATAAAAAAAGGAATCCCTACCACAAAAAAAAACCAAAAAAAAAACCCAAAAAAAACCCATAAGACATGGGTTTGTATCCATTGCAGGAAACATTCATAGGAATGAATAGTTAAAGTATATCCTGGCCTCAGAGACTATTTGTGAAGTTTTATCAGGTACTTAAAGCTCTGCAGAGTGATGTGAAAAATAATAATAGGGGAAAGTATCCCCAGCCACACAGTGTTTCAGTCACCTTGCAGACTTTCCTAATGTTGCCATTAGAAAAGAAAAATCTCCATTGGGCTAATATCAGTTTTGCTGAGCAGGCAGGATTCATTAGCCTTGTGTTTCACACCTGGAATCATCATGACTAATACTGAGGAGAGCAGTAGCCCACTGACCCTGAGCAGCCCTGCAGAGGCCAGGCATCATTGCAGACCAGCAGTGCAGGAGGCACCTGCCTGTTGCTGTAATTGATCACATTCATCACTTTTAAGGAAATTTGAGCTCCTGGATTTGAGGGAGTGTTTCAAATGAGCGGTGACTGCTGAGAACAGGGTAAACCAGTTGGGTGTGCTGGAAAACTTTGCCATCCTGTTGGCTTTGATGGGGTAAATTGCAACTCCTGTTTCCAGACACCTGGGTGTATTCAGCACTTGCAGTGTTCTTCTAATGGACACAATTTTGGAGTTTGTTCCCTTCCTGATTTCAGGAATATTGCTGCACAGAGGATGTTGGGCCAGGTTTACATGCAGAAAGATTTAACGTCTCTGTTGCTGATGGCAATTAAAATTATTGAGGAAAGGGAGGAACCAGAAGACCAAAACCCCAAAGAAAACAAAAAAGACAGAAAAAAATGAGAAAGAGAAATGAAAAGTCTTAGTGACCAGCTGAAAGGGAAGTGATGAAATTCTCCCTCCAATACCTCTGCAGTAAAATTTTATAACGCTTTGATAAAGGAACCCTGAACTTGCCATCAGGACCTTCTCAAACTCCTGGTGGGCTGCAGCAGCCTGAGTCAGGGCTTGTGCTGCCTGAAGCACTTTTTGGGCAGAGTTGAGCCATGGAAAGCCTTGGTACCACAGGGACTGAGGCACTGGAGACATATCATTGTCCCTGCTAGTAATGAAGGGATGGCATTTTTGGGCTAAGAATGATTCATTGCTCAGATAAACATCACTCTCAGGCCTGTGAGATTTTAAAGGAGCAAGCACTTGGCCATAGCTCAGAGTAGTCACAAGCTTCTTTGTTACAAGGCAATATAAAACTTTCTAACCCAGTGAATAGATGCCACAAGGTTTATTTTGCCTTTCTGACCTATCACCTTCACTTAATTTTGCTGCACTGTGGATGCTTTTGCCCAATAGGCTTGTGTCTCCCATGCACACATCTGCTTCTATTATAACTCCTAAACTCTTAGCTTTGTACAATTGCACCTCTACATTATAAACCCTTCTCCATCTTATCAATAGTTTCCCACTTACTTAAGACATATTCTTACTTACAACTATAGAAACATAAGTTTATGATTTTTCTGCTTAATGTCTGTGTATTGTATTTTTACATCAGTCCAAGCTTCTTCCACGGCTCCAAATCAAACTCTTCAGTATCTGTGGAAGTTTCTGTCTTTCCAAAGAAAATCAGAATTCTGACCAGCACCTTGTAATGGTTGATTATCCTCCCTCCACTTTCCTTCCCAGGAATTCTCTAGGAGAAGGTGGTAGTATGGAAAAAACCCATAAATAAGCACGTTATTCTTCCAGATAAACACCCCTGTGCTTTCACTGGGGAAACTGGATGCTGCAGTTCTGAAGCAGAAGGCACATGGTACTGTGATGAGTAGGATTTTGGCTGACTCTCAAAATAGTGCTGGTATTTCTATCTTTTATAGGGAAGAATTGCAACAAGTTTCACTACTTCAGGCATGGGCCCTGCAATGAAGAAGAATCTGAAAAAGCAGTAAAGCAATAGTACCAGCACATCCCTCTGCCACTAACATCCTGCTGTTGTACACATCCTCCCAGTGTGTAAAATTGTCAAAGATTTCCAGGGTGCTTCATGCCAAACTGCACCAGAACTGAGCTGCTCAGTCCTCTGAACGTCATCACTTGTTTTGTTTTCACAGTCAATGTAAATGAATTAGTAATGGTTTGCCACTTACTATAAATAATGCCCTATTTCCTGCCTGTAGCTGTGCAGATCCTGCAGAAAATGATGTTTTTGACAGCCCATAGGCCTGACAGAGCTGTTTCTCTGCAGACAGTTTGGACTGGTAGCAATGATGTGTGCATGGTTTTAGGCATTGCAGATCTGGGAGCAGCTGGTTTTGACTTCCATTTTTCCTGTGGTATATCCTGCTCCATTAAAAAAAGCCAAAACAACAGTCAAGTGATCAAACTGTGCTTGACAGGTCTGGAAAAGTGAAAAGCTTGGAACTTCAGCAGGGAATGAACATTGAACAGAGGCTGGGATTCAGCTGGTGGTGAGAGGATATGAGGGGAGGTACAAGGGAGCAGCTTCATTAGGGAGAAATAGCAACAGATGCAACATGGTATATGGAAAATATGTTATTTGATGTAAAGTATTCCTGTTTCTCTCTGTGTATCAGGGGATTTCCCTGAGCAGAAACTTGGCATGACCAGGATTCTGTCCAAGCCCATGGAGTTCTGTTCAAGGCAGGTGCATATGATTAGATCCCATTGAAGCTTGAGGTGAAAATCTGCAAGGATGGCTTTCGGCAAATTCTGAAGCATCACATAAATAATTTCAAATCACAGAGTGTATTTTAGATAATGCACCTTTCCTAGAAAGACAGGCAGAGAGACCTGGGGTTGTCCTTCCTGGAGAAGGCTCTGGAGACATCTTAGAGCCACTTCCAGTGCCTAAAGGGAGCTTATAAAAAGCTGGAGAGCAAGTTTTACATGGGCAGATAGTGACAGGACAAGGAGGAATGGCTTTGACCTGACAGAGGGGAGATTTAGATTAGATACTGGAAATTCTTGACTGTGAGGGTGCTGAGGCCCTGGCCCAGGGTGCCCAGAGCAGCTGGGGCTGCCCCTGGATCCCTGGCAGTGCCCAAGGCCAGGCTGGACAGGGCTGGGAGCAGCCTGGGACAGTGGAAGTTGTCCTGCCCATGGCAGGGGGTGGAATGAGATGATCTGTAAGGTTCCTTTCAACCCAAAGCCATTCTGGCATTCTCTGCTCTCTACAATGCTGCAAAGCACTAAAACTGAGCCTACCCAGAATAAAACTGGGGAAATGAACTCTGTCCCTGTTGTGCCTCACTGATCATCCCTGGCTTGTTAGAGCAGGCAGGGGAAAACACTGCTCTGTGCTGAGAGAACAGCCTGGCTGAGCAATGGCGACAGCACCAGCTAAAGGTGCTCCCAGCAGCAGAGATTTGCAGGCTCCTGAGCTCTCCTCTGAGAGCAACGAATCACATGGAGTACAGGCTGTGCACTGGGAGTCACATGGGATTGGGATAACAGCCCTGAAACGGCCTCAAGCAGTCCCTAACTTCTTAACCTCGATTTGTGGTGCCTAAAGGTTTATTTTGAGAGGGCTGGATTCACTGGGAGCGATCTGGTGGTTTAAAATCTGTTGTTCTTAGTGTGGAAGGATCTTAAACCAGAGAAATTCAGTGCTGCAGCAAACTGTGTGCAGTGATATCCCAGGGAACGTGTGGGTTGTGATGTGTTTGTAAATGTTTTACTTTAATTTTAGATAAAACATGTTGTAGAGAAGAGATAAATAGGGAAAGAGAAGCTGAAGCAGCTATAACAGTCTTCAATGGAAAACTGACAAGTTTAAATGTCAAGGCCATAATAGCAATTAATTCCAAACGCTTAATTATCATTTTATAGCCAAGATTTGATCTACATTCCACAAAGCCAAATACAAATTAAATTGCCTTCTGCTGAAATATGGCCACTGAGAGACTAAGACATAGCAAGTGTTTTACTCCAGGAACATTAAGTAATGACCCATAATTTTGGTGAAAATGAGGTGGAAACCTCTCTCAAGGCTCTATTTTAGCACGCAAAAAGACATTTGGAATATCTCACATAGCTGTATTTTGTATTGGCCAGAATGGCTCAGGACTCACCTCAAAAATACTGGATGTCACAATGCGAATGAATTTTTGTACTTAGCTACGTTTACAGAGGTGCACAAATGCTTCCCTGCCCTGGGCTTTCATGTGTTGAGAGAGAAGAGAGTGTCAGTAAACAATGCAGCACATTCTGGGAGAGCTGGGACAGCAATTATCCTCCCTGGCACCCTGGGCTCAGAACCAGGCAATATTGTGGGGCAGGGAGCTAATTGCTCCATCTGCTGCTCGGGGCCTCTCAGAGGGACATGCTCTGTCTGGTGCCCAGCACACTGGACATGCAGGGCTGGCTGTCCAGAGCAGGCAGCAGCAGGTTCTCTTTGGAAATTTAAAGTGCAATTTTGCCATTTTTCCTCTGGCTTTGTGTCTCAGTTTGGAAAGACAGGAGTCTGCTAAGGAGAACAGGAGCCTACCCTGGAATGGAGAATGTAAACCCTCCCCACGCCTCTGAATTGCTATAAATTTTGAATTAAGGGGCTCTCAGGCAAAAAATATGGGAGCAGGAAATAACAGTTCTCTAATAGGGAAAAGAAAAAAAAAAAGGATAAAATAAACAATGCAGTGCACTAGAACAACACTGCCAGAGTCAGAACCCAGCCTGACACCCTGTGGGTCAGGGTGCTGGCAGCAGTGCCATTGGAATTGTGGCTCAGCCCTCCTGCAGTGTCAGGGCTGGTTCTGCTGGAGCAGGGATCGTGTAGAGAAGGATGGATTCTGCCTCTGAAGATCCAGTAGAAGAAGAGGCAGCTGCTGTTCCTCTGGGAAATCCAGGGGGGGAAGCTGTGCTGGTGTCTCAAAACCTCTGGATTATACCTGGGTAGGAATGCTTGGCTCCTCCCTCTGGGCTCACATCTGCCAATGGGATGCTGTAGTTCTTATCAGCCATGCAGGGACATTCCATAGCTGTTATCAGCAGGTGTCCCCCTGAGGGAGGAGTGGGTGTGGAAGAGATAAGGCAAACTGCCCACTTGATAAAAGACAACTGCCCTACAGATGGTGATAGAAAACATCTTGCCTTTAAATCTGGGACACTTTGTTATAACCTCAGTGATTTTCAGTGCATTGTTGCAGTAGCCAGAGTCCTTGTGTGCCTGCAATCAATGAGGTTCCTTGTTTGCTATCCCAGCTTGTGCTGGGCACATTTTTCTGCCCGTTGGTTCAGTAGGAGCCTGATAAAAAGTGGAAAATATCACAGGTTAGTGTCTCCTTGTTCAACAAGAATCTTTAATAAAGCTCTTTGTGGTGCAAACTGCTGGGCAAAAATACATTTCGCTGCCATGGCCCAGTATTCAGCTCCACTTGCAAAGCAGTGAAGACCAGTTTGTATTGATGGACTGCTTTACTTGGTGTGAAAAAGGCATATTGGCTTTTCCATCCTCAGCCTTGTCCTGCAGTGTCTTTATGTCCTTATCCATATGGATGATGTTCTGATAGAAGTTAGCATTGCTTTGTAACCTCACTCTTCTGAACTGCTTGGGGATTCTGCAATGGCACTCGCAAGATATTTGTGAATTAAAATTACAGACCGAGCTCTTTCCTTCTGTATGCTCTTTGTTGCTGTTCACACTGCAGCTTGGAAAGGAAAAAGGCCTTAATGCACCTTTCTCAGCTCATGTGCAGGCAGAGCTTTTGGCATCTCCTATTATGGTTTTAGGAGCTTAAAATAATAAGGAAAAAAAAAAAACCAAAATTCAAGCCCCAACATGGAGAATCTTTGATTATTCAGAGTTCATATCAATGTCAGTTGGTAATTTTTACTGGTCAGTACCTTCTATTCTTTAAAATTCTTATGAGGATAAAATCATAAAATTATGGTCGGAAAAGATGTCAGAGAACAAGTCCAGCCCTTGACCCACACTGCAAAGCCCATCAGTAATCCATGTCTCTCTAAGCACCACATTTGTTTTTTTCTGAATGCTTTCAGGGATGGTGATTTGGTGATTTCACTACTTCCCTTCTCAGCCTGTTGCAATGCCTCAAATCCCTTTCAGTGGAGAAATTTTTCCTGGTATTCTCTTTAGACTCCTGCTGTCTCAGGTAATGACTGAAAAGTGATGAGAAGGTGGATTTGTATCACCTGAAAAAACCAGCATTCATATCTCCATTGCATTCATATTTCTTCCTGGGAGCTTCATGGTTTGAGAGAATTCATAAACCTGGTTTTGTGTCCTGTTTATGAATGGCAAAGTTTGTTAGTCACTGCAGAGTAGACAGGAGGGGAAATAGAGGAAATTATTAATATTGAAATATAGTTTTCTGCCTGGATGGCTTGGACAGGACAGTGTGAGCTGTGGTCACACACCTCTGGGTGAGTCACCTGGACAGGTTTCAGGTGAAGATGTGTTTAAGCAGATACAAACCAAAAGCTCTGGGGGGATGGCAGTGGGACTTCCTTCTCAAAATGACAATGTCTTGTGGCTACACTTGTAATATTAGCATTGGCCTGGTTAGGGAGGTTTCATTAAGGAATGTGGAAGGAAGATCTCAGCCTGGACATGACCAAGGGATGTGGGAGACCTCCTTCATTGTACCAGACTTCAGGTCACTGTGCTTTGTCTCATGTGAGAAAAGAGAGGTCCTGCAGGCTGGAATAATTAATTATAGGCAGAGTGGTGTTGAAAGAAGCAGAAATGCAGAGCGCTGGAAGGATTGCTCTGCTGCTGACAGTGCTTTGTGGAGGGAACTCCTCGGCTGTGCCCTGTTCAGGTTTAGATTAACAGAACAAGGAGGTGCTCACAAGGTGCTTGTAGAGTTGTGGTTTTAGTTGCCTTTTGCCTTTGTTTCTTACATTATGCAAAACCCCAAAACTCGAGTCAATTCTGCTGATTAGCTCATCAAACAGACGAGCTCCTCAGCACCCAACTTTGATCTTTGCTGTGTTGGAGATTTAAATGATAAAGCGAGTCTGTGATTTTCTGTTGAGGAGTCAGAAATAAAAAAGTCCAAATGTAAAGAGCCCAGGAGGTTTCTTAGCAGTCTAAAATTCTATTTATGGTAATTTGTTTTGCAAGATGCTCCACTGAAGCCTCTCTTCTTCTCTAAATACCATCACCAAGCCTTCCAGCTGGGCTGCCCCTGGATCCCTGGCAGTGCCCAAGGCCAGGCTGGACAGGGCTTGGAGCAGCCTGGGATGGTGGAAGGTGTCTCTGCCCATGGCAGGAGTGGAACAAAATGATCTTTAAGGTCCCTTTGAACCCAGACCATCCTATGACACTTCTCAGTCTCTTCTGGTGGTAGCAGCAACAATTTAAAGAGTGACATTGCACATCTTTGACTTAAAAATTCCATGGTCAAAGGCAGCTGAACACAAGGAGCTGTGACCGGCAGGTCCCATTTGTAGGGAGGAGTCTGCAGCACACCCTGCTCTCCCTGGACTGGGGGAAGAATAAATAATTTCCTGTTTCTAAGAATAAATCATTTCCCTGAGCCATGTTCAGTGAACACACTGTGGATCAGGCCATGGCGAAAAGGTGAATTTTGCTTTATTGAACTCCTTCAATTTTTATGGTCTGAGATTGAGAAAAGAATGAGTTACATTCCTAATTTATGAGGTTAATTTTTGGAATTTATCATTTAGGTGAGCGTGCTTTTAGATGGATTCTGGTGCTTTTAACTGAAACTTAGATCAAAAACTTAGAGTTGGGGAGGTTAATTTTCAGTCTGAAGTTAAAAATAACTGAATTGGCTACAGGACAAATACCAGGTTTGCATTTAAGGCTGATTTTTGAGGGATTTTTTGCTGTAGTAAGTAATATTTATCTGGTTTGGGAGATGCTACAGTTCAGAAAGAGCATGTTTTATCCAGTGCTTGGTTCTGCAGTTACACAAACAAAACTATGAAAAAGATTTTTTTTCTCCTATTTTCAATACCTAGGTACAAAACTTATAGTAATCTGTCCAGCTAAGTGACATGGCTGCAACATCTTGGCCCCTGCAAGAGTGGATGCAGAATATATTTCCAAAAGTTTCAGACCAACAAGTTCCTGATCATAAATTTGAGTTTGTTTAAAATGTAACAAATATTTACTGCTTGAAATACTAAACTGTCTGCAAGAAAATGTATTTAAACTTAGCCCAAAGCAAGCTACGTGCCCCAAAGTGTTAAAATATAAAAAACCCAAACAATCAGGAAAAAATAAAAAAACCCACAGAACAAAACAACAAACAATCCAAGTTTACAGATTCTGAGAAAAATTACCTCCCGCATGAAAAGAGCTCCATGATCTTGATAGCATTTTTGTTTAAAGACCCCTGATTGTGTGTGAATTTACTGGCAGAAGGTCTGTGAGGAGCAGATTCTTGAGGCTGAAATCCCAGGTGCTTTCCAGAGCTGCAGCCAAGGAAAGCTGGAGCATCCCAACAAGGCCCATGGGGCAGAGGAAGGTTTTTGCCTTGGATTGTTGCTTTGCTGACACCATTTTCCACAAGAGCCAGAACTGAATCCTGTCCTGCCACTTCCACAGATCAGAAGAAAGTGAAATCTGAAGCAACCACAACCCTTGGTTTGATTTTTATAGCTCAGCCTAGAGCAAACATGACAGGAACAAGCTTGCTTTTTTTTTTTTTTTTTTTTAAATCAAACAAAAATGTAGGTGCTTGGGTGTTGTCTGAAGATTTATTTCATGTACAATAAGACATCCAACCTAAGGAATCAGGATTCTTGTGGAGAATGGACCACAAGGGAGAGAAACCAGGCAGACACAGGCACAGACAGGGCACCCCTGTGGCTTTAGAATTTGGTTTTATAGACATGAAGGTCAATGGTATGGAGTAAATGGGACATGATACACTTTAAATAACTTTGTGATTTGATGGTGTTCCATGCTGTAAAATGTGGAAGATTTTAAATGTGGATGATCCTGGCAGAGCAAACCTGACTCTTGGATTGGCTCAGGGAATTTTGCCAGCAAAGTGATAAAAGGAATTGCATAAAGACAATGTTCAGTTCCTGGAAGAGACTGGGGTAATAGAAAGGTGCAGATAATTTGACATTCATGTCTTTTGCATTTTGATTCATTTCTGTGGGTGCTCTGTGGATGGCAGTGGGGTGTGTGTCTGTTTTGTGTGTAATGGATGACTCTTCAAAGCTCTCAGGGCCCCTTGGGCACCAGGCAAACAGGATGAGTGCTCAGCCAGGCCGCTCTGGTGGTGAGGAGTTGTGCTCTTGGCTCTCCTTCCTCCCACATCATGCCCTGCCTGTCTGTTTGGACCTGCAGAAACCTTTTTAGCACTTGTGCACATAATTCCAGGAACAGCACTTTGCCTTTTTTTAAGTCCACATATGCACACAGCTTAAAGAATTAGGCCATATTTGCATCTCAGGCCACAGAGGATGCAGAGCAGAATATAGAAATCCTTTTAACAGCAATATTTAACAACAAAACAGCATCTGTTTTGTCATAACCAGACACAGAATAGCAGCTAATTATCTTTCTTAAAAAGAAAATCCTGAGTGATCCCGGATCATTGAGCCTGAATCCATGGCTGCTCTTTGAGACCCAGCCTGGGGATTTAAATGGGAAACAAATACAGAGGTAGATGATATGTGGGTAGGTGAAAGAGGGTGAAAAAAATGGCAGAAGGATAAAATGTATGTGTCAGTACAGGCAAAAGTACAACTCTGCAGCATTAATGTAGTGCAGGGATGGGGCTGATGGTAATGGGAATCCACAGAAAAACAACTCTGGGAAACAGCAGGGGTCTTTTCCACTATTAAGCCCATGAACCTTCAGGCTACTCTCTATTAAGGGCACACAATAAAACACTCTCAGGGGTTTCCAGACCACATTTTATGTCAGTGACCACAACAATATAGTGAAAGCATCGCTTGCATTTTATAGAGGCTTCTGGAAGCGTGAAGTACTTGAGAAATATTTTGGAGAAGTGCTTGAAAACACTCTGGGTCTGCCCCCAGGCCACTGCTGTGATGCTGGGCTGCCTTCTTCTCTCCTGCATTGTCAGTCTCTCCTTTTTCTGTGCACTGGGTTCCAGGCCAGTCCTGTACAGAAAATCAACCTGTCCCCCATGACAAAGGTGTTTGAGGGGTGTCTGTGCTGGCAGGGAGCTGCTGATGGCAGTGGGTGGTGGGAGGTGGGTGCTCACCTCCCTCTCAGCACCATCCTGTCTCTGTTAACTGGAGATCATTAGTAAAATTAAATTTAGCAATACATTTGCCTTCATTCTGTGGGTGGCTGAAGTTGACTGTGTTTTGATGCAAGAGTCCAACTGGACTGCTCTTTAAAATCCTTCATTAATCATTTATTTAATTTAATGACAGGTATTTAATTTAATTATATGTATAATTTAATAGTTATTTAATTGTCCCTGTGCGTCAGTGTTACTGCTAATCTTTCCCATTCATGCCTTGAAGTGATTGCTGAATTTTCAGCAAGGTTTCCCTTCTCTCTTAGTGATGTATATTGAATTATGTGGCCCATTGTGGTCTATCTTCATACCAAGTACTAGGTTTCTTCTGACAGTTGCATTTCCAACCATATTTAACTGAAAGGGGCACATCAACTGCTTTGAAAGGAATTGGCATTGGGTGGGAAAAAAATTTGATGCAAATTCATTGTTTGACAGTTTGGGCCCTTCCTTGCTGTCCCTGTGGCCCCTCAATAAATGCCATAAATAGTAAATTATTTGTTTTGGCTGAAGAGTCTTCTGCTTCCTAGACAAGAACTGAGCACTTTGTATATTTTTTTGAATGTTTGGAAATCTGGTGATTGGATTTGGAAATTTTAAATGCTAAGATGAGCTCCATTCACTAACCTCATGTTTTCCTTTGCCCCCAGTAATCCTGGTTTAAAACTGTTATTTGGCATGAAAGTTGATAGCTTGTGATCCCTTGTGATCACAGTATTCATGAAAACAAGATCACTGAAAATGCAATTCCTTCCACATGGTGCAGATCATGAACTTGGATGTTGTTGGAAACAAGATGTAGGGTGGCAAACACAATTCCTTAGAGGACTCAGAAAGGACACAATTCAATGCATCGTGCACAAGAAGAACTGAACTCTGTCTGAGCTTGGGGTAAAATAACTGGCATGAAAAGGTTACAGAACCACAGAGGGGTTTGGCTTGGAAGGGACCTTAGAGATCATCCAGGGCCAGCCCTGCCATGGCAGGGGCACCTTCCACTGTCCCAGGTGCTCCCAGCCCTGTCCAGCCTGGCCTTGGGCACTGCCAGGGATCCAGGGGCAGCCACAGCTGCTCTGGGCACCCTGGGCCAGGGCCTGATCACTGTTTTTTTTTTTTTTTTTTGTGGAGTTATTAATATTTATTCAGCCCTTGTTGATGGGAAGCAGCATCTCAGGTCTATTGGTGGAGGGATAATATTTGTTCTGAAACTCATTTCACATATTTTTGTGGTGGGTGAAGGAGCTGGAGCTGAACAGCAGCATTGGCTCCTGTTTGTAAATAGAGAAATAATTGAGTGACCCCGTGCAGCTGAACTCAAATTGTTCCACCTCAGAGTGGAAACAAAAGCCAAAGTTACTGTGCTCTGTATCCTCTGCACGTGCTCAGACAACCTCTGTGAACTATAGCTGAAGAATTTATGAAGAATGAAAGCAAAGAGGTCCTGCAGGAATTACTTAAAAAAGCAGCAGAAATTAATAAAGAATTATGTCTACTCCTAAAGATTTTTAAGGCCTCCCTATAAAATTCTATAGCAGGAATAAAATTAAGTGTTAGGTTCTATACAATGGTATGAAAACACTACATATGGAATGTAATAGAAAATTAAATATTTTGTAGGATACTTTCTCATAAGGAATAACTAAAGAGTCTGCCTGGACCTTTAATCAATACCAAATTCAATTTGAAAAGGGAATAAAAATGGTGACAACTTTCCTGCAAAAAGAAAATCACCATATATCACAGTCCTGGGAGCATAAGCAGTTCTGAAGCAGAGCAGAAATGTTTCAGCAGCACAAAATGGCAGAGGGAAATGTGTCCTGGATGGTATTTGCACACCAGGGAAGAGCTGCTGTCACAGTTCCATGGAGGGACTGAAGGCATGGAGGATGCAGAATGTGAAGTGAGGGAAGGGCAGGCTCCAGGCTCTGTAGTGTCACACAGAGGTGACTTCATTTCTTTTTTTGTGAATAGCCTCAGTAATTTTACCTGTGTTCTTTATTCAGCTGCAGAGCAGTGACAGGAATTGCAGGTGACTGCAGCCAGGCAGAGCTGGGGACAGGTAACAATTCAAATCTCTGACTGCAGAGGGGGAAGATCCCATTTAAGCACACATTTCAGTTATTTTTTGGGAGAAGAACACTGGTTATTTTTGGAGGCCACAAACTGTGCCTGTCTGGGTTCTCAGTTGCCTCAGTCCATGAGGTATTATTTTACCTGTTATTGCATAAACCCCAGAAAATGTGTTAGAAACAACAGCCAAGTTGATGATCTGTGTTGTGTGGAAGGAATTGCATTTTCAGTGATCTTTTCTGTGAAATATTCACCATCAGATGGTTGCTTTCCTCAGCTGCTTTGTGAAATGACCAAAAAAACCCTCCTCTCTTTTGGGCATTTAGTACAAAAAGCACTTTTATTTTCAGCTCTCTGACCTTTTCCAGTTCTCTTTACCATAAATGCAGCTAATGTTTGAGTTTCTTTAGAGTTACAATAAAAAGAAATGTCAATGGCATCTTACAGCTGATTTGATGCTTTAAAAGAGATATATAAGAAAGGAAGAAATAAAAAGGAAGAAACAGATGATTTAATGGGAAAGTGGGCACTCAGAGAGGTGCCTCTTATTTGCACATGTCATTGTAGCACAGCCATACTGATATATTTTGGTGTTCTGTTTTGCTTGTACTTCATCAGGAACATGTTAGATGAGATGTATTTTACTCCAAGATATTTCAAATCACTTGATCCTATTTTAAAAACTAATTTTTGAAGCTGATGCATTGAAGCACCACAAAGGTGTTCAAACATAAGGGCTCTCAAATGTCCTTGTGCTATTGACCATATCTTAATAATATCTCAGGCTTGCCTCACATCACATTAAAGTCACATAAATCATTTCTCCCTGCACCCTGTCCCTCTCCCATATCAGAAATGAGATTGCTGTGTACCTGCAAGACATTTTTTTCCTTGGAAAATGAAAGCAGAATGATTCAGTAGCCAGTGTTTCAGAAGGAGCCAATAGCATGGTTTCAAGTAGTTCTTTTAGATTTAAAGTGACTTCTGAGCAAAATCCACAAGTTTTTAACATTAAGGTCAGTACTGTGAAGTAGAAAATGGCAAAAGAAAAGAAACTATTTTCTTCTTTGGGCTGTGTGTGTAGCTGTAAATATTTTATAAAGCCAAGGCTAGCCAACAGGTAAATATTCAGTTTACCCATTGTGACTAATTAGGAGATATCTGAGCTTTCTGCTGCCATGGTGCCTTCAAACACCAATGGCCAAGAGCACAGAAAAGACATATTCCTTATTGACTAGCACTGGTTTATGTTTTACCTTTATGCTGTGCTGCTGCAGATAACATTAGATATCCGTCTGCTCAGCCCAAAATCTAATTGAGCTTCCTGCTCTTGTCCTAATAATGTTAGAATGAATGGACTCAAACTTTGGTTTCACTCCCTGTGTATTTAAAATTAAACAATAAGGAGCAAGCACAATATCTGTATTTTATGGCTGTAGCTGCTGGCAAGAGCAGTGTTTGTGTCTATAAATTCTGTTTGATATTGTTGGATCTCTTATGTGACAGCAAGGTTGAAATGGAAGTATTGCTGCAGAGAATCCAGGCAGGAATTACACATCAGCCTAGTGGTGCTCACATGTGGGAAGGTGGCCACAGCTTGGAAACCAATATTTTTGCTTTGTTTTCCTTTCTCCATCCTCAAAGACTGGGAAAGATATTTTTGAACTTGGTTGTTCATGCAACCTTCATTGTCTGATTTTATTTTTCTTTTCCTTCTACAAATAACTTGCTAGAGGAAAGTGTGGCTGGAGAAGATGTTTTTTAGATGCCTTTGAAGATGTAAGAACAGCAAATGGAGCCTGCAGTGGCATAAACTTCAAAGATCAGCCCAAGGAAAATCAAAGCATTTCTTTCAGTATATCAGCTTGCCCATAAATTGAAATTTTTCAACTCCTGGATGTATCCTCCATAGCAGGCACCTTACTGTTGATTTTGATGCCACCCAAAGATAAAAGGATTTGCAATACTAAAAATCTGCTTTTTCTATAGAATTCTACATCCCCATTCTAAAACAGCAGTTTTGCCTAACTGTCAAACTTTTTCCCTTAAACAGCCCATTTTTAAAAGTCTGGGGGCACAGGCAGAAACCTTCCTGCTGAAAAATGAGGAAACCAGTTACCCAAAGCTGGTACTGGGTGATGATGATGATTTGAAAACCAAATTAGTTTGGCTGGTTGAGTTATATTTATTGCTCTTGGTACTACAACATTTTGTTATCAAATATCAAATGCCACTGTTCTTGCATAGAGGATGTGTGATCTATAATAAATAGTTCAGGATTAAACTCAGTAGTGGTGCTGAGTCCTCTGGGCTCCTGATTTCTGTTAATGTGCAGGAGATGGGAGCATGGCTTTGCTGAGGAGGGAGAAGGAAAGAGGTGGATGTGGATGTCAATGACATAAAAATCCACCACCAGCTCCTGTATCCCAGTCTTTGTCTCCCACAGATTTACTCCTGAATCAGGGCACTCAGGGATTGACTGATTGATTGATTGATTGATTGATTGATTAGTGCCAGTGGGACATGTACATTACAGGTTTATGAACAGAACTTGAGAAAAACACTTCCTTCGCTTTGCTAGGGAAAAAAAAAAGAAAGTGTGCACTTTTTTTGTCCTGGTGCAAGTAATAAGACAGAGAAGTGAGAGGTCTTAGAGCCAGAGAGCCTTGAACCATGGGGGTGGATTTGCACATGGGCGCAGAGGAGCCAAATTAACCAAAATCTGCCTCTCAGGAGTCTGCAGTGGAGGGCTCAGGGTGTTTAATGTGTTAATATTGTATCAGAGGTTGTTTAATTGTTGTATATAAGGAAAACCTTATAAAATAAGGGCCTTGTTATCCTTAATGGCTCAGGCCCGCTACTTTGGCTAAGCAGAGAAGGTGTCACAGACATCTTTTTATGAAAGATCCTTTCCTTTGGATTTTTCCTCCTGAGAAGCTGAGAGGCCTCAGGAACAAAATGCAAACAATGGTTATCTGCTGCTGTGGAATGCAACAGGTGCATCTGGGATTGGTCTCATAGAGTTGTTTGTAATTCATGGCCAATCACAGCCCAGCTGGCTCAGGCTCTCTGTCTGAGCCACAAACCTTTGGTATCATTTCTTTCTATTCTTAGCTTAGCTGGCCTTCTGATGAAACCTCTTCTTCTATTCTTTTGGTATAGTTTTAATGTAATATATATCATAAAATAATAGATCAAGCCTTCTGAAACATGGAGTCAACATTCTTGTCTCTTCCCTCACCCAAGAACCCCTGTGAACACCATCACAAAAAGGGCTATGGGAAAGTGACTCAGCTGAATTAGAAAAACAAGTTATAGAACCATCACATTGTGCTCACATGGTGGTTTATGGTGGCTGGTTGAGTTACATTTACTGTGCTTAAATGGGATGCAATTGATTACAGGGTAACTGCTTAGAAAGGCCTGTTTTTTGCAATAAAGGATTCTCCTTTGCGCCTGCCTGGGGACTCTGCATCCTTCTGCTCTGTCACATTTAGTGAAGAGTTCTCTGATTTTGTCCTACAACAGTGGTGCTTTGCTTTCTCACTCTTTTTTCCCTACACCTGTGTTTGCTGTGCTGAGGGTCACTGGGGGCTGAATTGGGTCAGCTCTGGTGGCTCAGTCACAGTGGGGTCACTCACAGAGACAGCAGTGCTGAGCTTAAGCTGCTGCCAGAACATGAACATGACCAAAACCTTCAGTAGCTAAGGAGGCATTGACTTTTTTAATTACATACATCCATAAATTCCTCCTAACTGCTCTGTTTATTTGGCTATAAAGGCATCCTGAGCTTTTCCATGGCTTCATGTCCAACAATATCTCTGCATTTTTGGGCCTGGAGATGGGAAAAGTTTGTCTAAGATTCCATAATTGTTAAATGACAATTAAAAATCTTCCAGACTCTAATTTTATGCCTCATGGCTTGACAGGATAGGAGAATATATTTTCATTTAGGAAAAAAAAAAGAAAAAAAATTATTATTTTTATTGTTTGTGGTGTCTCTGTATAGGAGAGGTCTTTATATTGATAGCAACTGGTCTGCTTTTGAAGTGTGCAAAATACAGCAGGACCCAGTAAGAACTTCTTTTTGTTTTTTCTCCTTTTTGAACATTCCTGTGTTTTGTCTCTGACCTGGAAGAGGTTGTTTATTGCCAGGTTCCTCTTTTTGTTCTCCTCTTTCTTCCATGAGGTGGAATGTGCATTCACCAATGGATCTGCAGAGATGTGAGTGTCCCTGTTATTGCTCACGCAACCCTCAGTGAAATTCTTGGGGAGAATACAGAGTTTGTTCAAGGCCTGTTTCAAAGAACGTCCGCTGGGTCAGAAACAAGGGATCACACATCCCAAAGCAGTACAAGGATCACATGTGTGATTGCTGGCAGATCAAACTCACTGTCCTCTATGGCAAAGTGAGACATCTAAGCTGTTCAAAGGGTTCCTTTTTTATCACCCATGCTGACTGCAGGGCTTTGAACAAAAACCTCTTTTGAAAAGTCTGTCCCAAGATTACATTTTTTTCACTGTTGCATGTTAAAAATGTGTGTACTGTGTGCTTTGGGAAGAGAGAAGTGTGGAATTAGGAAGGGCACTGTTATTTTAAAGGCAAAACACATTTTACATGCAATTCAAGAGGTGCCATAATTAAACCTCATGTCTCAAAGATCTTGAAGACCTTATGCCTGTTTCACTGGAAAATATTTGGAAACTTCTCTACATGAGCAAGTCCAGGGCTGGTGGAGTTCACTGAAGTTCAGTGAATTTCTGCTGTGCCCTCACAGCCTCTGTAATCTGCTTTTGCAATTATTCTGCTATATCAATGCAGAAATACGTGTGATGCCACTATTTCAGGCAATACACTTGGATTTAGGGACCATTTTTGATCACTGCTGCAAATTCAGAGGTTATTCCATACAAAATCCAGGTGGTCAGACAATTCATACAATAATACTGTTTTTCTCTCTCCACAAATGTAAATGCTCTTGGTGTACTTGGCAAAAAAAAAAAAACCCACACACAAACAGAAAAGGGGAATCTGTGGATGTCACAGCCCCTGGTTTGAGGTGAAAATTGTTGCCTACAAGGTAACAGCCTCATTTGCAGCTCTCTAGTTCAACTTGAACTAAAATACCATAAACTTTGAAGAGAAAATGACTTTTATTTTCTCAGCAAGTGCAGGCCCTGAAGTATTTGGAGAAAGGAAGAAAGGAATTAAAAAGTTTTTGTAGGCTTTAGACAGTTTGGTTCAGTGTAAAGTCAGAAATTTGAAGTGTAGATGGGGAAGATGATTATTTCTAACGACCTCAAGTGATCTTTTAGGTGGGGCTTGCATAAGGCTCTGTGTGACATGGAAGTGCCCTGGTTTGGTTTGTGCTGAAAGAGAAACTGCCTCTGTCATCACCCTTTTTACCCAATAATTTGTGTTTCCTGGTGTTCTGGAGGAGGTCTGGCTGAAGAGCTACCACGTTATGCTTGGTTATCCTGTCCTCTGACAGGGATTTTTGCATTGTTTCTGGTTTTCTTTGGGACATGAAGCTGTTGAGGAGAGTTTTTCTAAACACAGTTATTCTTGACTGTAATAAGATTTTAGTAATGCTTCAAATGAAGAAGCTAATCCAGTTTTGGACACTGCAGTGTTACATGTGGAAAGCAACAGAAAAAGCCTGAAGGAAAACAGTAAGAGCAACACGGAAGGCAAGATTTAATCATTGCAACAGTTTTGTTGGGATGACAGCACTTAAAGAACATAAAATTCTTCAAGAACATAAAAGGAAAGAAGAGAGTAATCTCTCCCTTCTGTCTGTAGTGGACAGGAATAGAAATTAATGGGGTTAAATGGCAGCAAGAAAGATTGAGTTTAGACTTTGAGGAAAAGCTTTTTCACATTAGGGCTAGTGAAGCACCCAGGTGGATTGTGTGAGGAGGCTGTGCCACATCCCTGAAGGAGAACTGAGGCAGTCACCTGTCAGGAATGACACAGCTACAGATAATTACAGTGCATGTATCAAACAAGGGCTGCTTCCCATCTCTTGTCTCTGTGTCTCTTCTCACACTGTGCTCGCAGGCAGGTGGAGCCTGTTGAGTAATGGAGTGGCAGTACTTGTGCCAAGTGGGTTATTCTATAGGTGCTGATAAACCCTGGGAGGGGAGGGCTCGAGGGGGCACATCTCACCTGCTTGGAGCTGCAGGACAGACCCACATTTCCCTGTGCAGGTCACAGCTTGAGCAGTGACAGCCCAGCTGGTGCAGGACAGAATTCCCAGAATGACCAGGCTGGAAGAGACCTCCAAGATCACTGAGTCCAACCCAGCCCCAAGCCCTCAGCTCAACCCTGGCACCCAGTGCCACATCCAGGCTTTGTTAAACACCCCCAGGGATGGGGACTCCACCACCTCCCTGGGCAGCCATTCCAGAACTTTCTCACTCTTTCAGTGAAAAACTTTCTCCCAATCTCCAGCCTGTATTTCCCTTGGTGCAGCTCGAGGCTGTGTGCTCTGGTTGTGTCAGTGCTGCTGGAGAAAGAGCCCAGGGCCAGCTGAGCACAGGCACCTTTCAGGAGCTGTGAGAGTGATGAGGGCAGCCCTGAGTCTCCTTTTCTCCAGGCTGAGCACCCCCAGCTCCCTCAGGGCTTCCTCACTCACAGGGTTTGTGTTCCCAGCCCCTCTCCAGCCTCGTTGTTCCCCTCTGGATGTGCTCCAGCCCCTCCATGTCCTTCCCAAACTGAGGGGCCCAACACACAGCAGGGCTTTAGAAGAAAGGGTTTCCTCCTCACACCCAAAGAGATTTGGATTTAGCAAATTTTAGAGATTTGGGCAGGGCTGTGATCACCTTGCTTTGATATGAGTTGACTTCAGAGAAAAACTCATGGAGGAGAGGTCTGCAATTAGGCCCAGTATTAACACAGGAAAGGCAAAGCTTGGTCTGTAATTTCTGCTGCAACACTCATTTGGCAAATTTAAAACTATGCTCTGAAATATAATTTACTGTCATGCAAGAATTAAATAACATCAATGGGGAAAAAAGATAAATTATATTCTTTACCTAGGGAAATCTTTTGGTGGTAATGCTCGGAGATGTGTGTGCCTGTAATTAAATGCCCAATTTAATATGAGCATCTCACCTTGATAATTAAGCAATAAAGACACATCAGAATGCATTTCTGGGTGCTTATAAGCTGACTTTGGTGATGCTATAAGGCATGAGGCCAAGGATTAAGTGGCTTAAACCACCTGAGAAATTCATTAATACCTAGAAATTTGCTGCCTGCAGTGTTTTGTTGCCACTGGGAGCCAGACTTGTACATAAAAGGGAGGAAAATGGATGGTGTTACTGGGAATTTCACACAATGGGGCTGAAAGCTTTAGGATTCTTCAACAGTGGCTATATCAAGTGCTATCAGAGGATCATTTCAGGCTTTAGTGTACTAATTTAGGATGATAATCTAAAGGGACAATGCTGTTTTTAAGGGCAATACTGAATACAATAATATTTCTCCACTTCACCTTGTTCCATTTGTTCCTTTCTTGTATTTCCCTTCACTTTTTTTTTCCCAAAACCCAAAGAATTATGTGTATAACCCACCCAATAGAATGCTTCTCATATATAGCAGCAAAATCTAGGTGAGTGCACATGCATCTTATTCCAGTTTTTGTCTCTAACTCTATAAAATTTCTCCCAATATACCCCAAGGGAGTGATTTGTCCCTGGGGCATGACCCAGCTCTGTGCACATGTTGGTGCTCACCAGGAGAGAAGCTTTGGGCAGTGCAGCATCCTGGGCTGGCACTGAGCAGAGGAGAGTGCTGAATCTTCAATTAATGCTTTTGTGATTCTCTGGGTTCACTTCATCAAAAAAACAACTCAGAGTCTTTCCTCTGGCATCCAGCTTTCACCAGAGCTCTGATGGTAATGGATTAACACTGGATTTACAGGCATGTAGGGAATCTAAAAATAATCAAGCCATTGGAGTATATTTTGACAAATGAAACCATTATACATTTTGGTGTTTTGTTTTTTTCTTTCCCCTTTGATTCATTCAAGATTTATGCTCTTCATTTCCCTCTGTCTCCATGCACATGCCCAGAATATCTCTCTAAAATTTTGTTTTCTGATTACTGCAAGGCAATGGATTCCTAGAACTAGCACACATACCCCTGTACAATTTTATGTCAGTGGGGACTTGATGAGAACTGTAGAGATGATAGTTTTAGCTGTCATCAAAGATGTGATGCCTGTCTGTTTATTTTTGGTGGGATGAGGTATAATTGCTCTTCTGGTTGACATTAATAAATGGTGTTGACTGGAGTGTATTCTTCTGATTGCTTCAATGAGTGACATGTATCATGTGCTGATTTTTGACTATGAAACAAATATCAGGAGAAAGGGGAGTATTATGATGTGAGATTTAGACCCTATGAAATGGAGTAAATAAGGATCTCATGCTCCTTGGCATTTAGTGAAGTAACATCAACAGGAAACTATTAATTCTCTCTCAATTCATCCTCTCAGGATAGGATATGTGCTTATTTTTAAATTCTAAATATTACCTTAAAAACTGAAACTAAGATATTATGTACAACACCACAGGAACTTTTGAATTGAGTCAAATTTATTCAGAAATCTCTGTTCCACTTTTTTTTTTTTTTTTTTTAATGCAAAACTGACATATCTCAGTAGAGATGTGTTTGCAGTTCCAGAATTAGAACTGAGATTTGGGATGCACTAAATGTCTTTGGTTACATTTTGGCCCAAGTTCTGTTTCATTTGAATAAACAAACTTTGGAAGGGCTTGGGGGGAAGCAGTTGAAAGGGAGAGATTAGATTTTCCTTCCCATTTAAAAAAAGGAATATATTCCAGGCTCTCTGTACTTCTGCAGTGTCTGAAACATTCCCCTTTCTCTTGTGGCTCTGCAAATGTTCTGCCTGGCACTCATCTCATCTCCCTCTGTGTTAGATTTCTAAATTTATTTCCTAATGATTTATTTGTGACATTTTTCTATGCTTACTCATATTCCTATGATGTGATGCCTAAACTTGTGCACTAAGATTCATCTTCAAGTGCTTTTTTTCAGAGAATTTTGTGATACTGAGTTGAAAACGAGGGCAAATGTCTGTTTCTCAATATAATGGAGTACCTGCTACCTTCCTTTAGAATATCCAGAAATATTTCTCACACACTCATCTCCTATGTGTAAGAATTTCACAAAAGACAGCAAAACCTCTGCTTGATAGGAATTGAGATTTTTTTCCATAATTTACATAATCTCACTTAAGTTGTTTTATACCTTAGTAAGATGATTTTATGTGTTGCATTTGTTGTACTGCAGGATTTGGGGAATGCTGCAGATCCAAATACAATGCTGGCAATCAGGAACAATGCATTTTTTGCCAGCTGATATTTTTCTTGAGCTACTTTTAGGATGTTTTTTTCACAGTTACTTACATAATATTACAAATACAACTTCAGGACCTACCCATCTTATAAATTAGGAGGATTATTTAATCCTCTGGTTCAAAGCATGGAGAAGGGGAGAAGGAGAAACGTTCCTGAGCATATAATGATAATCATCATCATCATCAGTAATTATCTTTGAGATGGTGAAAAACTGGAAGGCTTTGAAATAATAGCACTCAAAATGCTCAGGGAAATAAAAGGAGATGTTGTGGGCATAAAGAGATAATGAGACATACATATTGTGCCTCTACTGGGCAGCATCTGGGCAGAGAGCACAAAATAAGGATTTTAATACAGGCACTTGTAAACACTTAGGGGGAAGAATGCAGGCTGATATAGCAGATATAACTATGAATAGCTGAATGGGAATTATAAAAAGGAAAAAAGTGAACTAATTCTATTAAAGCTCAGTCCGGGGCAATGTATTAGAATGAGTCTCCTCTTTGCCTGGGGCGTTCTGGCTAGCATGGAAATTGCAGTGCCAGATCATTTCCTGCAGTGTGCTATCCAAAGGCAGGGGAGATTATCCTAATGATCTGTGGGCCTGAGGCATTTCTGAGCTCAGCTTCTTGGTTGATGTAAGCATAATGCTTGGGAGAAGTCGAATGATATTATTTTTCCATCTCCTTCGCTGCTATTTGTTGCTGTTCAAGGCCCCATAGCAATATGAGTATTTGTGTTGGATAGGATTCCATAGGATTGTGACACTAAAAGGTGTTCCTTTAGGAATTGTGCTTCTGAACCTCTTGCATGGAGGTGTAATGGATGGGACACATAATTTGAGCTGTGTGTGGTGACACCTGCCTTTGCTCATTGAGTGGCTGTACCATCCACTTGAGCTGCTTTAGGTCAGAGCAATTTTTGAGTTAAAAGTCTTTGGTTAGCAGGTGGACAACAAAAATTGTCAGGAAAAGCTGTATTTAAAGGTATATGTGTTGTAACCTGTGGTTTGAGGACTTCAGAGCTTGCTGTGATTGATGTCACTGGTACTTTTCCCAGGAATTTCCATCTTTAGTCTTATCTCTCCTGGTGCTATCTGTGCTATTGATCACAAAGTAAAGGTCGATCCCAGATCAGTAGCTGCTAATTTACAGATGTGCTTTCAGCCTCCAGAACTGCTGCCACACTAATGAGAAACCCGAGTGTCATTAGTGACTGCACTGACAAATATCCCAGGCATTGTCCTGGGACCATTGGAAAACAACCACATCAGCGGCAGCAAACTTCAGTGTGTAACTGCTTGCATGGACTCTGCAAGGCCCTTTAAAAAAGCAATTTTGAATGTGTTGTTTCCTCTCTCTGAGGTTTTTTGTTCTTCACTGTGTTTCTGCTGGTACTCTCAGAGTGCACATCTGGGCTACAGAGTTTTCTGCTGCCTTGGGAGAAAAGTGAGACCTTTAGATGCAATCCTTGCTTTAGCTGCTCTGTGTATTCCAACATTCACCTGTTTATATTGTTCAGTCTGCACCTACAAGTTTCTGTAACTTGAATGTAAAGCAACCTGTGAAAGTAGAGAGAAAAAAAATGCCTTCATTTTGCATTCAGATGCAGAGGGAAAGCATTCAAGACAAATTCCATGCTGCAGATTGCACACAAGCAATCCAGTTGGAAAGGGACATTCCAGTGCTTTTGTAGCTGCCTGCCAGAGCAGGGCAATTGCACAGCAGCCACCCAGGCCTGAGCCCTGTGCCAGGAGCCTGAGCATGTAATTGAACAGCCACAGATACACTGAACTGCCACCTGTTTCCTCTCAGGATTCTAGAAGGATGTAAATACCACACTTCAGAAAATCTTAAGAACACGTGCAGGTATTTCCTGACTCATGAAGAATTTATCTCCAAGGTTACCCACCCTATGCCACGGGTGGAGTCAAACACAGGCTAAAATATTTTGTAAATGGTGTGAAAACCTCAGAAGATGACAGTGGCTCTTCCTTTTCCATCTCACACACAGGCATTTCCTTCCTCAGGATTCCCTGCCCTGCCCTTCCTCACGCATATGAAAATCCATAAAGACTGAAGACACCTTACAGTGTGCACATTCAAATCTGAAGGGCTGAAGATACTCAACTTTAAATTTCTTCTTGAGCAGGCTGGAACAGAATGGTTGTCCTCTGAGCTGGGGGTAAAATGTATTTTCATAGTCAGCTATTGAAAAATTGGAGAGCAGCTATTTTGGAAGGAGTTTGTATGAAGTCTGCTTTGTGTCCTAGGTCTTTGCTAAAGGGCACACTTGTGTTTTTGACAAATGGGGCCATTATGCTTTTTTAATAAGGCTTCTGAGAACAGCCTTTTAAACATCCTCCTATCCTATTAAAACCATTTGAGATTTTAAATAGGTCAATATAAATACATCAACATCTGTTATTGTCAGCTGACAAAAGCTTTGCCTGCTTTGGACAAAATAACATCTGAAGTTCAGACCTTCCTATTAAAGGAGCAAACTAAACAAACATTTGCTGAAAATTCAAAGGCAACAAAAAGAAATATGGAAGTGCTGAATGATAAGACTACTGTTTTATTAATACAAAGGCTTGTCCTAATCTCAGAATTCAATGGCAAATACGGAAATATTCAGGGATTTGCATTGGGGGGGGCTGCTCCATGAGAGTGGATGAGCTGGGAACTCTGGCAGAAATTAAGCAGCAACTTCCCTTCCTATGCAGGATTCCATTCATAAGAACACCCCTTTGAGGACTGACAGAGAGAAAAGCTCCAAATGCCAGTGTCTGTTAATGTTTGTGGCTCTTGTCTACACAGAGAACTTCTGCTGCCTTTCATCAGCATGACATGCTCATCAAAGACAACTTCTTTTATTCCCATTTGATTAGTGTTACAGTTTTGGACAAGGAAAAGCGAGTACAGAGATAAAAGCAGACTGTCAGCAGTGACTGAGAGTTGTTTCCCTCTATTTCTGGCTAGCTGGAGACAGATCACTGTGAGCACTGATGACAAATTCAGTCCTTGGGCCAGGCTTGTTGTGTCACTTCATGCTCCTGAATGCAGCTTTTTGGGGCATGAGTTCATGGGGATGGCTCCTGCAGAGGGGACACTTCATTCCTACTGGTGCTGTGTAATAATTTTAGTAACATCCATGAGCTGATCCCAGAGCTTTTGGTAAAATTGGAGTAATTCCAGTCCCTGAGTGAGCTCTGGCATGGTTCAGGGCCTGGAAGGGGAGCAGATCCCCCAGAAAACCAGTGTGTGTTCCTACTGCTTCTTACTCAGCAGCAGGAATTTGCCAATTCTCTGACCTTTCACAGGAATTGCAGATGAAAGAGAAATACATGAAGTTACAGCGCTTGTGGTGTAAGTTGGAAGCTTCCAAGCATGAAGCAGGGTGGCTGTCTCTAATGCTATGATTACAATATTTATTGTATCAAAGGCAACCCTTTTGTCCTGTTCAATCTGAGGAGCATTTTTCCTACTGGATACAGGCAGGAATTGAAATCTGAGGCCATTTAGGTGTTCTCATTTCATATGTCAAGCTCACTTAGTGCCATTGATGGACAGCAGACTTAAGATTTTAGTATTTAGCAGTACTCTGTTTTAAAGTTCTAGGAGAAAAATCCAAACACTCCCCTCCAAAAAAAAACCAAAACCACACAAACCCACAAAAACCAAACAAACAAAACCCCCACAAAAACCCAAAAGGATGAGGATTTTTACCTTGCTCTCTGTTCTGAGGAAAAAAATTTGTTCTCCAGAGCATCAGCTTCTGAGTGTGCAGCCTTCATCTCTGTCTCTTTACTCTGTACAACTTATTTGGTGTGTTTTTCTATTCTTTTGAAGCATTAGGCACAAAATGTGGAAAAAAGACAGTTACAGACTTTTTATCTAATATGTTTAGATTTGTGCCTCTATTCAAAGCACAGACATCAATTTTCTTAGTTCCTTTTGTAACAGTGTTTTGTAAGAAAAGTACAGTTTTAATTGCAGCAGTTATCTTCCATGGGAGGCTCTTATCATATTAACCTATTGAGGTAGTTCTGATCTGTTTTCTATCTGAATCCTGTGGATCTCTATGCACATGTAATGATTACTTGCATAAGAAAATCCATAGAATTCTTGCATCAGGCTTCGTCTGCTGAGTGCTACATTTGATCTGCTTCATCAACAAGTTCCTCACTGTTGATATATTTGATTTTGGAACTGGTATCTCAGGAGCCTGGCACTTTCCAGTTTAATTCAGGACATGTAATGACAGAAAGGTTTGGTTTGGAAGGAGCCTTAAACCTCATCTCATCCCACTCCCTGCCATGGCAGGGACACCTTCCACTGTCCCAGGGTGCTCCCAGCCCTGTCCAGCCTGGCACTGGGCACTGCCAGGGATGCAGGGACAGCCACAGCTGCTCTGTGCCAGGGCCTGCCCACCCTCACAGGGAAGGATTTCTTCCCAGTATCCAACTTAAATATCTGCTCTTTTAGTTTCAAACATGGGGTTGGTTTGTTGCTGCATGCCCCACACTGCAGAAAGGACTATGCAAAGGTCAAAACACTGCTCCACAAGGAAGGCTGAGGAGCTGGTGAACATTCCCAGTGCAGAGAGCAGAATGGATTTTATCTACAAAAATTCTCCAGGACAACTTGAGACCACTTGCTTCTTACACTTTGAGGAACTTCTGTGTTCAAGCAAGCAAGCAAACAAACAAACCCCTAAGGATTAGAATTATTCACCAAAGAATATCAAGTTATTGCCCTACTCTTGAGCTCTATTTTATAAAAGAAAGTTGTAACTTCCTATTCCCTAACCCCTGTTTGCTGTGGAGGCCTGGGCACATCCTTTTCAGCTCCCTTTTCAGCTCATTTGCATAGCAAAGCAATCGATCAGCACCCAGCTACAGCCCTACAAGAGGAATAGCAGGATTTAATGAAGTCATGGAAGTCTTTCACAAGGGACACGAGTTGTGTGTACCCCCACAGACTGCCCAGGTCCTCCTCACACTGTCTGAGGAGCATCCCCAGCTCCCTCAGAGCATGGACTGGAGTGCCATGAGAACATTCCCTGCAGTCTTCCAAAGGGAAAATGATGAAGGATGTGATAAAGATCATTATCCCTGCAAAGTGTGTTGCTGTTCTAAGCTTTCCCACAAAGTCCTATATGGACACATTCTTCTTGGAACTAAAAAAATTCACATGATCACAGAATATCTTGAGTAGAAAGGACCAAAAAGGATCATCCAGTCAAACTCTTGGCTCCACACAAGACAACCCCAAGGATCCCACCATGTGCTCCTGGAGCTCTGGCAGCCTCGGGGCCGTGCCCATTCCCTGGGCAGCCGGGGCAGTGCCAGCACCCTCTGGGGAGGAACCCTTCCCTGATGTCCAGCCTGACCCACAGAAGGAGCTGCAGCCCCAACGAGATCTGACCTCAGTCTCCTCTTATCCAGAGCCCTTAACAAATTGGGTCTTGGTTTTAATGAGCACAGACAGGAAGGTCAAACCTAATAAACCTAAAAGTACCCCCAGAGAATTGTTTATGTAGCAGAAAAGAGTCATAAAGTCTTTGTGGTTAGAAAAGCCCTCTCAGATCCTGAAGCCCAGCCTTTGACTGAACACCACCATGTCCACTAAATCACGTCAGGGAGCCCCATGAGTGCTGATATCCTCATTTACAGGAAAGCAGAGTTTTATTTACAGCCCTGCCTGCTTTCCACCATATCCCATAGGCAGGAGCAGGGAGGTGGTTGTCCACCAGCTGGGAAATTTGGATCTGGAAATTTGGATTTGGACCTTGGAAGCTGGATCACCACAGGCACAGAGCTCTGTGTTACTGCTGCCAACAACTCCAACACACGACCACAGCAGACCATGGGAGGGCTTGGATTGTCTGCATGCACATGGATCACAGCTGGATGAAGCTGGATTGACAAGAGGCACCTCTGCACTGCCCTCACCTGTGGCTCGTAAAACAGAGATGATAAAAACAAGGTTTACAGCACTACTTAAAATTACACTGCTAATGAGGAAGTTAGTCATGCCCTAAAAGTTAGGGAAAAGCTCATTTGTCTACATCAAGATCTTTTTTACTTTAGAATGGGTTTTTTTTTTTTTTCTGCATGAATAGAGTTTCTTCCACTGGCTGTTTCTTACTGTGTATAAATAAATAAATAACTGAAAAGAGCTGAAGTGGAAAAAAAAGCAGCGTGTTCTGTTTTCAGCAGCTATGACTCGATCCTTTGCTGCCATGGCTTCAGCAAGGCTAGAAGGAAGTAGATGGGCATTCATGTGTGAGAAAAAGCCTATGTTTTTAACAGAATTAGGCAGCTGAGCTCATTTCCACCCCATTAGGATCACTCTATGAGACAGTGCTGCCAATGAAAGTGCAAGAGATTAGTTTTCTCCTCAGTAGCTTAAGCAATGCTCTGGGCACCAAATACAGATCATGACACTTTTCAGGGATATTGCAAAGCTCATGCAGGGAACTGATCCAGATCCTACCTTTCAATTTCTCAGCAAAGCCATTTCCACACAAACACACCACTGTGCCCTGAAGGAGTTTATTTGGAAATGGAAAGAAGAGAAAGGAGCTGGATGCTTATTGGAAATCCATTTGCTGGAAGTGTGTTAAAGAAAGCTAAGGGTTTTAAGAAAAGGTCTGTTAATAGGTTACTGAAACATTCCAATAACTACTGCCACAGCTTGGCACCACAGGTCTGCAAGTTGTAACAGCATTTGTGGTGAGACACGCTTTTTTTTTTCATTTACTATGCCACTGAATTTATATAAAGAGCATACCTTATTCCTAACCTCATTTTCCTCTAATATTCCTACCTATAACAAGTGCTGAAAAAAATCAGTTGGATGGTTGGTTGTTTTCCAGCTGTTAATGATTTCCTCCTGTTCAGAGTAAAGGGCAAGGAAGAAGGGCAGAGAAAAAAATAATTACTGCTTGGCTATTAAAATAATAATATTGCTACCGGAGATGTGTTAGCATTTGCTCCCTAGGTGGTTATAACTTATCCTGAGAAGAAGATTAGAAATATCCTGGATTTCCAAGTGGTATCCATTCAGTTCCACTCAAGATTTACAGATATAAGTACTTTCTCTTCCCTCCTCATCTTCAGAAAATCTCCTGTGAAATTTAAAATTCAAGAGCATCACAGCTGCAAAGTGCAACGGGTCTGGTTAGAGTGAAGACACTCAGAACCATTCTGTGAGGATTGTCCATTTTTCTCAGGATTCAGGAGTAGCAGCCACTCCTTTTGTCACCAGCTGTGGATACTCCCAAGGAATCTCAGTATGATGGGGATGATCTGATTCCCTGGCCATCTGGAGGGATTTGCTCTCTACACCATTTCATATTGACAGAAAACAATAACAATAATCTCAGGAGAAACAACAATAACACTGAAAACCCAGTAACAACAATCCCAAAATCTCTGATTTCTAAGGCTGGAAAATCACTTAGAGCAATGTAGAATACTCTATAACCATAATAATGATAAGGTTAAGCAAATGAGGAGTCCTCAGGAATGTGGTTGGAAATTGAGCCGGGGGAAAAGAGGACAGAGATGCCAACTGGTTCCTTTCCCCAGTTATTGCCTTAACCAGACCAAGAGATATTGAAATTCCTGCAGCTGAGCTATGGCTGCAATGCACTCCAGCAACACGTGTTTATGAAGGGTCTGGACAGAATTTATGACCAGCTGTTTAATTCTAATTTCATGCTCATGTCCTCCTTCCAGCAGGGTGTTGAAGTCAGCAGTGCAGTGCCATTAAGGCCATGGATGGTTAGCTCTTATGGGAATGTACATATTTGAACAAATGTGCATTTCCAAATGCTAGAGACGCTTGTTGGGGTAGTGGAGGACAGATAAGAGTTTGCTCTGAACAAAATCAATGCCTTGCATTTAGCCCAGTAATTGCCCTTTTCCAGGATGTGCTTGCATTTTAGCTCAAACTAAATAAAGCAAAACAATTTTATGCCTGAGGGAAGTACCAGCAGAGCACAGTGGGAGGGGCAGGGTCAGCACTCCTTTAAGACCATTTTTATCTGATCAGCCTGACAATAAGAAAAGACCCTTAAAGGATTTTAATAGAGGCATTATGTGGGAGAAAATAAAAATAAAACAGCTCTTCAGACACATTGTCAAGCCTATAAAAAGTGTAGCTGCTAACCCAGCCAGGGCTCTCAGTGTAATCTGAACATACAGCAGTGTCAGGATTACAGAAGTCTGGTTAATACCCCCCAGCAGACATTTTTTAAAGTCTTACTGAAATTCAAGCTGTTTTCTCAGTCCATAAATAAATCTTTAAATGCAGCAGTCTTTTTTTTTAACTCTTATTGTTTAAATGTAGCTGGATTAATTGTCTGCTCAGAAAGTGACTCAATAGAAACCAATACCAAACTATTCTTAATATTTAATTGTTCTTAATAATAATCTCCCTGCTGGATCTCACTGCACATCCACAGGTTTCTATCATCAGACACAGAATCATGGAATGGTTTGGGTTGGAAGGGACCTTAAAACTCATCCAGTGCCACCCCTGCCATGGGCAGGGACACGTTTCTCTATCCCAGGGTTCTCCAAGCCCTGTCCAGCCTGGCCTTGGACACTTCCAGGGATCCAGGGGCAGCCCCAGCTTCTCTGGGCACCCTGTGCCAGGGCCTCTGCATCCTCATCCTCATTTCTTTAGGTACTGGCAGGGGCTCTGAGGTCTCCTTGGAGCCTTCTCTTCTCCAGGTGAACACTTCTGGGTCTCCCAGCCTGGCTCCAGTCCCTGGGGCACCTCTGTGGCCTCATCTGGACTTGTTACAAGAGGCCCAACTCTTCCTTGTGCTGGGAGCCTCCCAGCTGGATGCAGTGCTCACAGAGTGCTCCTTCTCCTTCCCAGCACCTGAGCTGGCCAGGAATATCCCTGTGCTGGGCAGAACATTCCCCCTTGTGCTGGCAGAGGAGACACTGAGCAGTTGGATGCAAGCCCCGCTCTCAGCTTCCCTCCCTGCCCCATCAGCACTCCAGGATTAGTGACAAGTCTGGCTTTTTATCACAAAGAAGTGTAAGATTGGAAATGCCAGAAATGCATTCTTATGTGAAGGCTGGCATTTCAGCTGATGAACTAAATAAGTCTGATTTAGGGTTATTTCTACCTGGGTATTAATTTGTGCTTATAATAGAAGCACCAGACATGTGCTGTCCAGTGCAGCTGAATGCAGCTTTATTTTATGTCTCAAAGCCATCTCCTAGCAAGTTGGATTTGTCACATCCTGGACAGGAGGATTATCCTCACAAGAGTATTACCCCTGTAGCTGAAAATTTCTGGTTCTTAATTTCTGTTTCTTCTTTCTTCTTACCTTCCTTATTTTCTGGCTGATGGACTGCACACGCAGAGTATACTCTGTTTTTTAGCTGTTTGATGTTCTTGCCTCCTGTTTGTGAAGACATGCTCAAGCTAGCTTTAAACTGCCTGTTGGAAGCACATCCCAGAGGAGAATGGGATCTAACAGGAAGAAACACATCCCTGTATTTAATGAATTTATTCAGTGCCATTTTGCAGCATTTATGGAGTTTCAGTGGCTGCACTGCTAAGGATGCACAGTCCCTGTATTTGAGCGCTAGGCTGGTATAAAAATAAAGCAGACTGGAGAGGTGACAACCACATTGCTTTTCACCCTCAATCCTGGAGATTAAAATCTTCCTTTAGGAAGGAACAGAAAGGAAGGAATCCCTTTTAGTAAGTGATCAGGTGTGTGTTTGCTTTGACAGTGGGGAAACTCTTCATGGCTTTGTAGTTTCACCAAATTATCCCCAAAGTCTGTTGTGGTTCCAGTACTACATTTTCATGCCACTTTGCTTTAGTTATAAATGGATTAAACAATAATGTCAATTGATATATTTATGCATGGGCTTGTAAAACAGGATTTCACACATTCTGAGACTAAACTGCTGGGATGTCAGGCCATCTAAAGCTTGGAATTCTGCATGAACCTGAGCTTAGATGTGGCACCTGGGGAATGTTTTAGTGGTGGGCTTGGCCATGCTGGGTCAACAGTTGGGCTCAATTATCTTAGAGGGCTTTCCCAACCTTAGTGATTCAGTGATTCTAAGATTCTACAACAACATTTCTTGTACCACATCTGACACAGATGTTTGTGGGGTCAGCACTAGGGTGCTCCTAGTATTATTATTTATTGATCTATAGCCCCTATCATCAATGGTGTGAAGGAACTCAGTAAGATGGGAGACCCTGCATGGTGCCAGGGTTGTTGCTTTGCTCTCTGGAGCTTGGTCACATTCCTCTGATGAGGCAGCCTGTGAGGGCATGGCTTATTCAAACTGACTCTGATGAATTTATCCCAGCCGACTGCAAGTCTTGTTGCAGTAATACCTTTGACAAAAATTGAAGTGCTCTGAGTTGGTACAGAAATCTCCTTATGCTGCTCCCTGTATAATAACATTAACTTGGGCAGGAGTTGCTGTGGGAGTGTATAAAGAGATTTGTGCTCTGTGGGTAATCTATAACTTAGAACTGTTCTCAGGATTTTTAACTCCTTAATTAACTCTAATGTGCCCAGTTAATTACACATTCCTGGGATCATCTTTATCATGCACAGGCAGCACAATCATGAGACAAAGTGTGAAAATCAAACTCTGACATCCCATCATAGTCCCAGTGTGAGAAAGAACCACTCTTTCTGTTTTGTTTTAATTTCCAAACAGCTGATGCTCAGCATGGTTATTTAACATGAGTCTCTTCTGTGTCAGTGTAATGACAAAGGTCATCTTCTGAGCCAAATATATAAATTTTGGTTTTCATTTCAAATGAGTATCTTGGATCCCATGGTTTCCTGTCTGGTATATTTGGGAATGGAAGCCTCTGGTTTTCCCCCTGCAGCATCACAAATCACTACAAACAGAAAAAATTGAGGGTTCTAATGTGGAACAAGAACCAGAAAAAGTTCATCAGAACTTTTTTCTGTTCACTCAGAGTGTCTGAGCTGTGCCTGATGCACCTGCTATGAATTGGAACTTACTTCAAGCTGTTTTCTCAGGGGTTTTTTAACATTTGCATGTCAATTCATGCAATTGGAAATTCTCTCTGACACTATCAAGTCTCATTGCCTCATATTGCTACCCATTATTACATAAAATCTTCTTTTCATACTACTACTTACCTAGGTTGACTTTGAAAACTAAAGAGACTTTTTCTTAGCTACACTTAGAAGATTATTTTTTGCTGGCATTTGGAAATACAAGAGTGCATTTTTATACCTTACTGGATTTTATTTGGCCTTCATTTTCCAATGGAAATAAGAAAATAAAGGTAGACAGCTCTTTCTCCATCCATTAGCCATTTTCCCCCAGGATCTGATCACTGGATTATATCATGTTTGCTTTTGGACAAGGTGCTTCACCAGCACTGGGAGATGTGGATTAATTACCTCTCACCCAGCTGGAATTGTGAGACCATTGGGGGAAGAAATGAAATTTATGATTCTTGATTGATTTCATACACTGCCTGTCTTCCACATGGAAAGTGCCACAAGAACTCTGTGGCTCCAGGAAAAAAACATTTCCTGTCTGGAAGTGCTGGAGGTAAAACAAACAGAAGGCATGAACATGAACACCTGAGCAGAGATGAAAGGCAGTGAGATTTGCTGAATTCAGTCACTCTTGTGCCTGAAAGCCACCAGTGCCATACATTTTGTGACTATGTTAAATATGTTAAATATGTCTTGTTGGGATAATGGGATGTCAGCAGGACAGTAAAGGTTCCAAAGCTCTGATTTTTTTCAGTGCAGAGGGCAGAATATGCCATGCCATTGATGTGAGTTCAACTGGTGTACAAGGGTGCTCCAGAGCAGGATTTCTGACTGGAGTAGCAGGGCTTGGCCTGTTTTCCACATGGATTCATGAAGATATTGGAAAATATAGCTGAGGAAGAACACAACAGCACAAATGGAGACACAGGCTAAGCCTGCAGACACACAGCAGCTGGCACAGGCTGGATCTGCCCCTTGTGTGTGGTGGTACCCATCTAGTGAGCTATGCCCAGGCACCTGATGTTCCCTGCAAATATCCCAGGCACTACTCATGGGACAGATCACAAATTAAAACCCCAAACCTTTTTCTACTACAGAAAAAAATTCCCAGGGTGTTCTGCAGTTCATCATCCTGTAAAGCAGACACACAGAGTATGTTGCTCCTAACTTCACCAAGGAGCCTATTCAGTTGCTTAAGTTACAGCATAAAGTTATTCTACATTTTTACTGCTTTTTGCTACTTTCTCTTCACATAATTTCTGAGTGAAATAATTCCATTTGGCTGATTGATTCAGGAATTTGACTGTCACATTCAAGGCATGACATTTGAAAATGCATGGTAATGGACTTGAAATGTGTTGCTGTAAGTTTTAAAGTGATTTTTTGTAATGATGAGGTGGAGCACTAATATTCCTTTGGGTAAAATCTATTGCCCCTAGAAACAATATTTCAAAGTTCACTAATATTCATGACTGCCTTCCCCTTGTAATTGCATCGCTGAAAGAAAACCAATGTGCTTTACAGGCTGGCTGGAAACAGCTTTGCAAAGATTTTTACAACACTCTGTGACAAAAGACAAAATTCCAGAGCAGATGAATGGCTCAAATGCAGTAAAGATCCAGATGCAGTGGGCTGGAACTCCTGTGCTCCATCTCTGCCTGGTGCCTCTGGTCCATCTCAGAATGGCTTTCTGGTCCATCTCAGTGTGGCTTTCTGGTCCATCTCAGAGTGGCTTTCTGGTCCCATCTCAGAGTGGCTTTCTGGTCCATCCCAGAGTGGCTTTCTGGTCCATCTCAGAGTGGCTTTCTGGTCCATCTCAGTGTGGCTTTCTGGTCCCATCTCAGTGTGGCTTTCTGGTCCCCTCTCAGAGTGGCTTTCTTGTCCCCTCTCAGTGTGGCTTTCTGGTCCATCTCAGAGTGGCTTTCTGGTCTATCTCAGAGCGGCTTTCTGGTCCATCTCAGTGTGGCTTTCTGGTCCATCTCAGAGTGGCTTTCTGGTCCCATCTCAGAGTGGCTTTCTGGTCCCCTCTCAGTGTGGCTTTCTGGTCCCATCTCAGAGTGGCTTTCTGGTCCCCTCTCAGTGTGGCTTTCTGGTCCATCCCAGAGTGCCTTTCTGGTCCCCTCTCAGTGTGCCTTTCTGGTCCCATCTCAGTGTGCCTTTCTGGTCCTCTCTCAGTGTGGCTTTCTGGTCCCATCTCAGTGTGGCTTTCTGGTCCCCTCTCAGTGTGCCTTTCTGGTCCCATCTCAGTGTGGCTTTCTGGTCCCCTCTCAGAGTGGCTTTCTGGTCCCATCTCAGTGTGCCTTTCTGGTCCTCTCTCAGTGTGGCTTTCTGGTCCCCTCTCAGTGTGGCTTTCTGGTCCCCTCTCAGTGTGGCTTTCTGGTCCCATCTCAGTGTGCCTTTCTGGTCCTCTCTCAGTGTGCCTTTCTGGTCCCCTCTCAGTGTGGCTTTCTGGTCCATCTCAGTGTGGCTTTCTGGTCCATCTCAGTGTGGCTTTCTGGTCCCCTCTCAGTGTGGCTTTCTGGTCCATCTCAGTGTGCCTTTCTGGTCCCCTCTCAGTGTGGCTTTCTGGTCCCACCTCTGGCTAACCCTGATGTCCCTGGAAGTTCAAAGCCCAGCCTTGCTCACATCTGTGCAGGAGGAGTGCAGGGCTGCCCTCAGAGTGAAGCTGGATTTCCCCCCTGACCTGTTCATGTCAGGAGAGTTCCTCTTAGAGCTCAGTAAACAGCAGCTGGTCAAAAATGCATCTGGGAGTGCAATTATGTATTTAAATTCATCGTTTTACTTCATGTTGAGCTTTAACAAAGCTCATGTTCATGCTGGTAGTGGGGCTGGGGCTGACTGAGGTCACCTCTGATGAGTTTTTAGACTGAGGGCTGTGCTGAACTCTGATCTAAATGTGCTTGCCACACAGAGCACAGGAACCATTATCCCAGTTTATCATTTATACATTTATATAATTTATAAATTTTGTCATTTATACATTGTAAAATTACCCTGCTGGGATTCTAAGCTTGCATTAGTGTCCCTTTTCATGTTTAAGGAGCTGAGGCCAGTTTTGCCTGGTGACTGCAGAGCAAAGCTCACTGTGTGAATGAGAGGAGCACCAGGCAACTGCTGGCTACACCTGCCTCTCAAAAGGGGAGCAAGAGCCTCATTCCAGGTGCTGCACCATTTGTGATGTAAAGCAAACTAAAATTGTGTGAGTCCATGTCCCAAAGTGAAAACAGAGGGTTGATAATCAAAAATATCTTTGGGGTTTTGGTTTTTTTTGATTTTTTTTTTATTTATTTGTTTGTTTGGTTTGGTTTTTTGGTTTGGTTTATTTTTTGTTTTTTGGTTTGTTTTTGTTTTGTTTTGTTGTTTTTGTTTTTGTTTTCTTGCAAGCAGAGCATGAAAAACCTGTAGTGAGGAATGAATGCAAACCAACAAAATGAGACTTGCGCCATCTCTTCACCACCACTACCACCACCATGTTTTAGCCTCAACAGGGCTAGAGGTGGAAATTGCATGTTTGCAATTTTAAGTGCTGAGAAATCACTAATCAGATCAAAAATTAGCAAGCAGCTCACCTGATAAAGAGAAGATAGTTTCTGCAGACTGTCACTTCTCAAGGATAAATAATGTGTTTTACAGGGAATATATTTCAGCAAGAATAATTAGGGGAAATACAGATGAGAGCTGTATGTCTGATGGAGTTACCCTCTCAGAGGACCCTCTTGAAAATTGTATCTGTAATGGATGTTATGGAGATTTGAAAGAAAATTTGAAACATGCGACTTTTTATCTGCTTTTGATGTTACATTCAGCTGCTTTCATCTCAGAGGATAAAAGTAATTGAACAATAATCCCAAAGAGAGTCAAATACACAAATCAATAAACTGCTCTCACAGGAGAATTTATTTTGATGAGCACACTGGTACCTCACACTTCCCCAGGCTGTGAGGTTTCCATTCAGTGCCTTGTTCTCTTTAATACAGATAGTGTGCCCTGATTGGGAACATAAACAATGAATGAGGCAGATCTACTCACTGAGTATCACCAGACTAAAAACAGCTTTCTGCCTCCTTTGAGTGACATCCTAAATCTTAATTGAGTATTGAAAGCTTGGCACTGTATTTTTATTTTTTTGTTCTTTTGGGAAGCACAATGAAAGCCAAGGGCTAGTGCTTCCATTAGACATAGTGAGAATGCAGGCTGCTGTTAGTGGGCAAGAGTGTTTTCCTACCTTGTCTGTGATGTACAGAGGAATTTTCCATCCTTTGTATTCCTTTACTCTGCAGAGCCTTCCAGTAATTTTGGATTTTTTTTAATCTATTATGATTTATTCTTCTGAACTTTTTATACACATTCTTTAATATATCCCAGGGTGGGTCAGGCTGGAAGGGACCACTGTGGCTCATCTGGTGGCACTCCCTGCTCAGGCAGGGCCATCCCAGAGCCCAGGGCACAGCAGAGTGTCCGTGTGGCTCTGGAACATCCCAGGGAGGAGCCCCCAGAGCCTCTCTGGGCTCTGCTCAGGGCTGGCTCTGCCCAGGGCAGCAGTTCTGCCTCCGGGGCAGGGGAATTGCTGGGCTCAGCCCTGCCCGAGGCTCTGGGGCCATGGCTGGGGCTGGGGCACACGGGCATGGACAGGGACAGACACACTGGGACACAGAGGGATGGACAGGGAGAGACACACAGACAGGGACACACAGGGATGGACAGGGACAGACAGACAGGGACACAGAGGGATGGACAGGGACAGACAGACAGGGACACAGAGGGATGGACAGGGAGAGAGACACAGACAGGGACACACAGGGATGGACAGGGACAGACAGACGGGGACAGACAGACTGGGGCAGACTGGGCTGGGCTCAGCCCTGCCCAGGGCTCTGGGGCCATGGCTGGGGCTGGGGCACACAGGGATGGACAGGGACAGACACACAGACAGGGACACACAGGGATGGACAGGGATGGACAGGGACAGACAGACAGGGACACACAGGGATGGACAGGGACAGACAGACAGGGACACACAGGGATGGACAGGGACAGACGGGGATGGACAGACAGGGACACAGAGGGATGGACAGACGGGGATGGACAGACAGGGACAGACTGGGGCAGACTGGGCTGGGCTCAAGCCCTGCCCATGGCTCTGGGGCCATAGCTGGGCCTGGGCACACAGGGATGGACAGGGACAGACAGACAGGGACAGACACACAGAGATGGACAGGGACAGACAGACAGGGACAGACAGGGACAGACTGGGCTGGGCTCAGGCCCTGTCCGTGGCTCTGGGGCCATGGCTGGGCCTGGGGCAGGGCCTGGGCCTGCTCTGACCTCTGCACACAGGGACAGACAGGGGGACACAGGGACAGACAGGGACAGAGAGACTGGGACAGACAGGGATGGACAGGGACAGAGAGAGACACCCAGGGACACCCAGGGACACCCAGGGCCACCCAGGGACACCCAGGGACACCCAGGGACACCCAGGGCCAGCCAGGGCTGAGGCCCCTCTCTCTCCCTGGGGCTCCTCTCCAGCTGAGCAGCCCCAGCTCCCTCAGCCTTTCCTGGGCACGGAGCTGCCCCAGGCCCTGCCCCAGCTCCAGGAGCTCCTGGCCCTGCTGTGCTGAGGAGCCAGAGCTGGGCACAGCACCCAGAGGTGTCCCCAGAGCTGGACACAGCACCCAGAGGTGTCCCCAGAGCTGGGCACAGCACCCAGAGGTGCCCCCAGGGCTGGGCACAGCACCCAGAGGTGCCCCCAGAGCTGGACACAGCACCCAGAGGTGTCCCCAGAGCTGGGCACAGCACCCAGAGGTGTCCCCAGGGCTGGGCACAGCACCCAGAGGTGCCCCCAGAGCTGGACACAGCACCCAGAGGTGCCCCCAGAGCTGGACACAGCACCCAGAACTGGACACGGCACCCACAGGTGCCCCCAGAGCTGGACACAGCACCCAGAGGTGCCCCCAGAGCTGGACACAGCACCCAGAAATGGACACAGCACCCAGAGGTGCCCCCAGAGCTGGGCAAAGCACCCAGAAATGGACATAGCACCCAGAGGTGTCCCCAGGACTGGGCACAGCACCCAGAGGTGCCCCTAGGGCTGGATCACCTCCCTGGATGTCCTGATGAAAGCTCAAGAGGTTTAGGACAATTTGGCTCTTCCAGTAGTGCTCTCAAAGCCACTGTTTCATCAACTTTAGAAGCTCTTTCTGACACATCAACAAGTAGAACCAGGGATATTTTAATCTTTTAAATATATTTGTTTCTGAAGAACATGATTCTGAAGGAATACTGAGAATTTCTCTTGCAGGTTGCACAGGCATTAAAAGAACCCACAATTACAAATGAGAGAAAACACGTCTTAAAAAATAATTACCTTTTCTGCTGCTCAGAATAATTGAATAGCCTGTGTAGAGGAAGTTTCTCTTTTACTCACTATTTTGATTACCTTATTTATTTTATAGAGATAATTTATGTTTTTTTAGGATCCAGTTTCTGTGTTACTCTGAGTCTCCTCCACTTAGTCCATTTGAGGAAAATAGCAAAGCACACAGAGGAAGAGATAATAAAAATAAATGCATGTGTGTGTTAGTATAACAAACAGTTAAAATAAATATTTTATTGATGCATAATGAAATAAATTTGTAAAATCCGCTTTTTTACTTTTGGTTGGCAAAAAACCAGTGGCTTACCTGCTTTCTAATCTCACTTTCATTAGCATATTTAATTAAGCTGTTGTATTTAATCATCAAAATGCTCAGTAATGTACATTTTGTTCCCAGCCATGGAATGCTACCGCTATGTGTATCCATGATAGATATTTTTAATAAAATCAGTAATTATCCTTTATTGTTCTTTTAAATTGTTATTTTTTAAGTGTGTTAGGGCACAACAGGTTTGGGGTATAAAAGAAAGCAAGCTCTCATTTTGCCATTTCATAATATAATGAAAAAAAATTTCCTTTAAATAGATGCTAATAAACCTTTTTTTAAAAAGCAGTGCTTAATTATCTTGAAGTTGTTTACAAGTGGAGCTTTGGCAGCTCAGCTCTGGCTGTAGCAGTGCTGGGAAGGCTGTGCTGCCAGCTCAGGTCCTGCTCTGCACAGCCTCTGCTTTCCCTGTGCCCTTGGCCAGCCCCTGGATTTGGTCTGGGAGTGTGACAGGCACGTTTTGCAACAAATGGAGGGGTCCAGATAGATCTGGGATCCATTTAAAGGTGTTGGGGTTGTTTTAAATTTGTTTTGTTTGGTTCTGTTTAGCAAAGTAGAAGTCTGAGACTAGAGGATGTTTTATGGGATTTGTAATGTATCAAGTATTTTCCTTTTTTTATAGATATTTTCAAATCTTGGGGGTCTTTCAACTAAAATTTGCAACTGAAACAAAACCAGATTAATAAAAAAGTGAAGAGTATTTGCAGTTAACTGAATTAAAATGATTATGTTAGTTGTGGAGAGAGCTCAGTCCCTGGCTTGCCTAACCACATACTCCATTATCTAACTTATTTCCTAGTTCTTTTATAATAGTGTGGTACCATTCCTTTTTCTTTATTGCTCAGAGAATGCCCTAAAGTAGCCTGGTTTAGTTCATCAGCTGTAATGACACCTATTTCTTTGTACATGATTTGGGCTGCAGTGATTGAAGGCCTCACAAACAGATTGTTTGTTCTCTGGTGATTTTATTGTGTCAGTCTCACCCCTTTCTTCTCTTTTCTCTGTTGCAAGTCTTTCAGAACACCCCTTTCTGTATAATTGCCTACTTTCAGCTCTGTCTGCACTGCCTTTGGACCAGTGATGATATCTGAAGTGGTTTAAAAGATAGCAAATTTAGAACCAAATATTAGGGAGATGTTCTTTCCTCAGAGACGTCCAAAGCCAAAACACTTTCCCAGCACTGCAAGACTGGTGATCTCTGTTTAATCAGTGCTTTCATCTGTCATGTCTGCAAAGGTATTTATCCCTCATTTTGGCTCAGAGGCATTGAAATGTGCTGGGCAGCAGCAGCTGAGGGCTCAGCAGAGGAGCTGTCACAGAAGGACACGTTGCACTCGAGGCATGGACAGGGTTGTCCATCCCTCAGAGGCGGCTGTGCCTGGGACAAGGCTGGGGAAGGTGTTTGGGGGACAATTCCTCTGGCAGGATCTCTTTGATGAGATGAGCAGCACACACTGTGAAGGGGCTGGGTTTACCCTGAGCCACCACACCCCAGTGAATTTTGCATTTAAGGTAAACCTCTGGATTAGTTTTGCTCCGTTTGCTTTGCTGCATTTTTTGATAGTAAATGTGTTTCCTTAGACTTGTTTCATCCTGTGGAAATTAAGGGAGGAAGATGAGGGATGGGGAATAAAGAGAGAGAGAGAAGGCTTCAGCTTTTATCTAACACCCTGAATAAAATCATTGTTGGACACATTTCAGCTTGGTTTTCCATCCATAGACCAAGAACACTGTCTCTGAAAAACACAAAGGAAACCATCTAACTGCTGACTGCACACCAGGCTGGGTGGGGCTTGCAGCACCCTGCTCTAGAGGAAGGTGCTCACAGCAGGGGTGTTGGAATGAGATTATCCTCAAGGTCCCTGCCAACCCAAGCCTTTTAGACATTCTGTGATCACGAGTTTTGTTGCTGTTGCTTGAAAAATGGCCACTATTTCAATTTATTGTGGGAGTGAAATATTCTGTGCACTTCACTCTGTGATGATGCCAAATTTATATTTTGTAAATAAAAATGAATTTAAATTTTTCCTGGGCTACAGAGGGAGGCTGTACCGTGCTGGTAGTTGGGAGAACACAGGTTTTAGTGGCATTACCAGCTCCCAGTGAATCCAATTTTCTCCTTATCTCCTCCCAGTCTGCCTAGAGGATGGGCTGGGGGCTTTACTGGGGTGCCCAGATTCTGGATGGCCTGTGCTGGTTGGGGTGATGAGGGGAAGACAGAATTCATACTTACACCTGTTTTCTCTATTTCTGTATCTAAAAGTACCAATTCAGGACTCACACAAAGCTGCTGCTCATGGCACACTCCTTTTTCTTCCCTTTGTGCATTCTCAGTCTCTGTAACCTGCTGCTGGGAAACAGAATTTAATCAGTGCACTGCTAATAAACTCTGCCTGCTGCTCTCCACAGGGTCAGGGGACACGGGCACAGGGCCCCAGATGAGGAGGGGCATCTCCACTCGCTGTCCTGCCTTTACTGACAGCAGCAATTTCTTGCAATTAGGCTCCTGCAGCAGGTACTTAACCCTGGGGCAGCAGCTGATTGTCTGTGTTTAACTTCCCTGCTCGATTTGAGCTCTGTGTTCAAACCCCAGTGTCCCCCCACAGCTTCCTTTCTTCCCCTGGTGGAGGGTTACAGAGCTCTGACAATTGTTATTGATAATCTAAACCATCCTTTTCTCTTCTGTGCCTCACCTTGAGAGGGAGGAGGGCTGAGAACAAAATGAGCTCCGTGACACTCAATAAGGAATGAGCAAAACTGACCTTAAAAGTCAGCTTTTCTGTGAAATTCTGATGCAGGAAAAGCAGTCTCTGGACATTGTTTCCTCAACAATGGACTGAGAACACACTGAAGGATCACTGGAGAGTTTGTTTCATTCAGGCCACCAGAATCATCAAATCATTTAGGCTGGAAAACCTGTGACCGTGTTCACAGGGGTCCGAAGATGAGGTGAGGATCTGACTCCGTGTTTCAGAAGGCTGATTTATTATTTTATGATATATATTACATTAAAACTATACTAAAACAATAGAAGAAAGGATTTCATCAGAAGGCCAGCTATGAATGGCAAAGAAAGAATGAATAACAAAGGCTTGTGTCTCTCAGAGTCCGAGCCAGCTGGGCTGTGATTGGCCATTAATTAGAAACAACCACATGAGACCAATCCCAGATGCACCTGTTGCATTCCACAGCAGCAGATAACCATTGGTTACATCTTGTTCTTGAAGCCTCTCAGCTTCTCAGGAGGAAAAATCCTAAAGAAAGGATTTTTCATAAAAGATGGCTGTGCCAGAAAAACCCTTTAAGATTGAGTCCAAGTGTTGGCCCAGCACTGCCAAGCCCCCTGTTAAACCATGTCCCCAGGTCCTCTACACCCACATGTGGTTTAAATCCCTCCAGTGGCTATGACTCTAAAAGCTCCCTGGGCAGCCTGTTCCAACACCTGGCCATCCTTTCTGTGAAGAATTCTTCCTCATATCCAATCTTAACATCCCCTGGTGCACCTTGAGGCCGTTCCTTCTCCTCCTGTCCCTGTTCCCTGGAGCAGAGCCTGACCCCCCGGCTGTCCCCTCCTGGCAGGAGCTGTGCAGAGCCACAAGGTCCCCCCTGAGCCTCCTTTTCTGAACCCCTTTCCCAGCTCCCTCAGCCACTCCTCATAGGACTCAAGCTCCAGACCCCTCCAGACTTGCACACCCCAAGGACTCCAGAAAGGCTCCTGGCTGCTGAGTGTTTGCTGCAGCCCACCAGAGTAATGAAAGGTAGCAAAGCATCAGTGGGTGATGAGGTATTAAAAAACACTGTTCAGTCCTTGACTTTGATGCGAACGTTCCAAATGTAATTAATGGTTCAACCAGGCTGAAATAAAAATACAGCATTTGCACAGTGAAATCCCAGAGACTGCAATTTTCCTTGCGTGGGTTCAAGACTCGTTTCAGATCTCTGGCAGCTGTTTCATTGTTTAAGCTTCTTAAGAATTTCCTTTTTTTTTTTTTTTTTCCCAAGCTCTTAGGACCCATAGAAAATTTTACTTCAGGGAACTTTATAGTTTACACTAATATCTGATTTCCTAAGTATTCAATTTGAGCTGGTCTGTTTCTATCTTGCTTTGGTGGCTATCTTTGTATAGTTGAAGCTGATATATGTATCAGCAGCTCTTATTCCACCAGCCAAGTGCAAAGTTACTACTTTTCAGATATTTTCTTGCATTATTTGGAAGCTATCATGTCAAGAATACAAAAATGGAGACTTTTGTCCACTCTCATATATCAGCACTACCAGAGAACTGTACATGAATTATAAATTTCCCTTATCTTTTGGAAGAAAACATTATGAAAAAGGTGATGTTAGACAGGTCCCTGGAATAGCTACAGACCTTTTGAGACTGAATACTCACAGAGCTAATAGGCAGAAAGAATTATATAGAGAGGACAGTGGGACCACTGCCCTTTAAAAACAACAATACAAAATCTCATCCTGGAAAAGGAGGTTTCAATGGCTTCTGCTGTGGAGGAAATCAGTGTGGCAACAAGAAAACATTTTTGAAATTATATAGCCTCAGTATTCAGAAAAAAAGGAGATTGAAACCAAGAGAACTGGAGAGAATATAAAGCTTTCCAGGGCCAGCTTCTCTTTGTTGATTTAATTCCAGTATGTTTTCTCTCTCTCTGAAACTAAAATTTAAGTAGTTTTTACTTATTCTCCCTCTACCTAAAGATCTAGACAGCCACCAGATGTCTATCTCTACACTTGCAGGGACACCTCAGGACATTGGTATTTGAGACCTGGTTTAGGACTGTCAGCCTGAGAACAGATGGTTCTTGGGAAAAATGCAGTATAGTGGGGTCTGCACTATGGATTTGGATTTCCTTGTTTGTACCAAACTCATCTGTGGTTCACAGGCTGGTTACTCAATCAGAGACTGTTTCAAACTGTGTGTGTGATGGAGCTTACAGCATTTACAGCAGAGTTTTGAGCAGAATTAGAAGCTGGTTGCAAGAATCTTCTAGAGCTTAGGGTTTGGGGTAGGAAAGGAAAGGGCAAATGTGGACAGGATGAGAAAACTGCTAAAAACTGCAGGAAATCTTCCCTTGCCAGCTTTGGGCAGATGACTTGGTGAGGTGATGATCAGGTTGCTCCTTACTCACAGGTACAGTCAGCACATCTGACATCCATTGCTGATTCACCCAATAACATGACTGATTTAAGGGCAATATTTGTAATTAAAAAAATAAAATAGAGTCAGTCTAAGATTACCATGGTGGTGAATTGCCATTTTCAGCTGCCTTGCTGCATTTCTGTGAAATGTTTTTGCCTCTTCTCAGCCACGTTCTGAGTTGGGCTCTGCAGTTGAGTGCTTGGTGTAATGCAGACTTCGGCAGGGCAAATATCTGCATTTGCTTTTGCTTTTCTTTCCTTTGGATGCATCTTGGAATGAGGCTTGGGATTACCTTTGGTGTTTCAGAAGCTGAATATTTTCAAAGAACATTATTTTGTAGACCTAATTTATCTGTACAATTCATCTGCAGAAACATAAATTTCAGGGATTTATAGAAAACGAATGCTTAGCACCTCATACCAAATATATATGTGTATATTCATGCATAAAAATTTCCTAATTTCTAAATTAATCCTTTTTTGTTTGACACACAGAGTTAAGGACTCACTTTTAAGAGGTGTTTTCTGGATGCTGAGGGATTGACATGATTTATAGGGAAACCTAAAACATTTGCTAGCATTAGACCCATGGTCTTTTAATATCCATCCCATTGCCAAAGTGTCTGCACATGTAAATATCTATAAAAAGATGCAAATACTTTCCCTCTGCCAGTCCTTAGGGGATTTTTAGCAGTAATACAAGAATGTGCAGGTTGTTAAAATGTATTTTCTGCTTATGCATGAGTAGATTGAAGTCAGGGTGGCTGGCGCGTGCTTTACTTTCAAGAATTACTAGAAGGGTTTTTTTACACTTTAATTATCTCTCAAAGAGGTGTGACTGGTATTCAGGAATCCTTCCAACATTTTGGTTCCCATGAAGACATTTCTTTGTAGGTTGAAGTCGTGAGAGACTATGAGAAGAAGGAAGAACCCTGAATTGTGCTATAAATTAAGAAACTTTATGTGAAATTATGTATTTTCTGATTACCTTGTTCAGATATATATTGAGCAAAAGAGCAAATACAAGTTGGAGAAATGTCAGATAAACAAACCCTGACATCTGTAGAATTTTTATGGTCTGACTTATCTCAAACACTGATTTCACTCAGTCATCCTTCATTCTTTATATCTACATGTCTAGTGGCACATGCATTTATATTTTATATAAAGGGCAGAGTCTAGTCAGAGCATTTGAGTTAGGCTGTTAAAAATAAATTAAGGAACAGCAGGTGAAAATGATTCCTCCACATGAATATTCAAAGTTTACCTCAGCCAGATACTGTAGAAAGAATAATAAAGAGCAAAGAAACTTTGATGGGACCAAGGCATGGAGACGATCAGAAATTAAAGTTTTATTGGCACCAGCTTGAGATGACTCAGAAAACATACTCAGGAGTGGCAGGGTCTGCCTGTACACCTCATTGCCAGAATTTCCAGGATGTTGGAAATCCAACAGCTGATCCCTTGGTCTTGATTCTTTCACTCTGGGGCTTCAGTGTGAGCAGAGTGGGTTTGGAGGTGGCAGGAGGGTGTAGGGGCCATGGAGCTGAATTCAAAGCTGGGAGACCTGAATTCATTCCTTCCCCAGGGGCCATTTCCTGTGTGTTTGCATCACTTAGGGCTGGATTCACCAGGGTCATTAAGCACTGCCAAGCAGGCCATCAGCTACTATTATTTTTTTTTTTTTTTTTTATAAGAATGAAGAAAGCACAACTTCCCCACCCCCCACCTGATGGAATCTTATGGGAATAAATCACATGGAACACCATTTTCTTCATGGTGGAAAAAAGCCATTCTTTATTCACATAACTCCTTTTTATAACAGTTTTACAGACCTCATGTGTGACTCCAATTGGTCAGTAGCTTGCTTGCCAATTACTTTACTGGTTTGTAACAAGTTGTTATCCTGTATTGATTGGTCACTCAATCTCTCAGTGTGTACATGCAGGGAAAGCTGTTTGTGAGAGTTAGTTTTCATTTTTCTAACAGTATAAAAACAGTTTCTACAGGTGCTGCTTGTTTTTCACCCAGGGATAGATTGTTATGTTAATGAACTGCTCACACCAGGATTGCTTTCACATGGGAAGTTGCAAAATGCTAGCTTTGACAAGGCCAGCCACTGATTCTAGGAGAGCAGGCTTGATTTTATGAACCCTTTATGATTTTTCTACCTTTCTGCAACGGAATCCTGTTGCCACTGTTGGACTCAGTGAGATTTCACAGGAATCAGGAGCACAGCACTGACTCTCACAATGAGAAGGCAAATACCATGGTCAGATGTTAAGAGAAGTTTTATAGATTTATAGTTATGTGTTGTTTTTGGCAGTGCCCTGGGTTTGGGACGTTTTGGAGGATCAGTTTGTCACTATGGCAGCACCTGAGCTCCAATCAGGATTTAAGGCAGGGAACTCCATCACTGGGCAGGGAAGGAGGAGCCAATGGACAGAGCTTTGGGAGGGGCTAAAGGGTTAAAAGGTGAATTCTCCATGGTGTGGGTGAGAACATGGTATGGAAAATCCTTTGCTCCCCATGCCGTAATATTTTCTCTCTTCGGTCTTCTGTTGTGTTTTTGATAAGGTTTCAAGAAACCTTTCTAAATTTTTGGAAGTGAGTAGCAACATAACCACTGTTCAGGGCCTCATGACAGGAAATTTCCTGGCAAAACTCAGGAGCCAGAATGCAGCTGTGGATTCGATGATCATTTCCCAGCCACTTCATACATTGAACAGACAAAAACTGCAGAGTGCTGGGACACGGAAGGAAGCGTGTTAATGGATGGCTGCCTTGATTAAACATCAAATTGTGTTTGTGTGAAATACAAAGCTGTGTTTCGTGTCAGATACATGCAGGCAATGTGTGTATTTGTGATTGTGATGTCTGTGGAGACCGACAATGGGACAGTTGTGAATTCTAATAATAACTGAGGAGAGTAAAGCATGGAAAAAGTCCTTTAACCTGCCTTTTGTTTGCAGTTAACCTTGGTTGATTTAGGAGCATTTGAATTAAAGCGTTAAGGATGTTGCTCTTTGCTTGTAGTTAAGCCTTAAAGAGTTCTGCAATAATAACCTTTTGAAGTATAATTTCAGAATATTGCTTGTATCCTTGAAACTATAGCTTTAGAATATATAAAAAGGAAACATGCTTGTCTTACACCTTAACAAAACAGAGAAAAACAGCTTAAGAAATGAAGATGAACATCACCTCAAGGATTTATGGTTTCAACCAAGGGAAGCTGGACATCACTGTATGAGATTTATAGTCCTTGCAATTAGAAGGAGGACCCACATCTGGGGAGCTGGATCCACCAGCTGGGATTCGTCTTTCTTCTTTCAGAAACCAGACCAGCACCATCTGGGGATGCTCCTTTTGGGATACATCCTGAGAAAAACTAAATCACAATAGTGTATAGAATTGTGACGTAAAAATTGGGAATAGAAACTGCTGATGAGTAAACATTGGAATAGAAACTGCTGAGAAAGCTGATGAGTACCCCTATAAATACCTGTAAGCCTCAACTATGGGTGTGCAGTTGGAGGGAAAACTACCCCCACTGCACCCTGCATTGCTCATACTTTACCATATTAATTAACAAATTGATTGCTGCTTGAACACTGGCCTAGCCAAGCTTCTGATTTATAACATTTGTACTTCTCCTCCTGCTCCCCAGACCCCGTGCACGGGCCGCAGAACGTGGAGGTGGTGGACATCCGCTCGCGGCAGCTGACGCTGCAGTGGGAGCCCTTCGGCTACGCCGTGACGCGCTGCCACAGCTACAACCTCACCGTGCACTACCAGTATGTCTTCAACCAGCAGAAATTCGAGGCAGAAGAGCTCATCCAGACCTCCTCCCACTACACCCTGCGGGGGCTCCGGCCCTTCATGACCATCAGGCTGAGGTTGGCTCTCTCCAACCCCGAGGGCAGAATGGAAAGCGAGGAGCTGGTGGTGCAGACTGAGGAGGACGGTGAGTTGTGGTGGGGTAGTCAATGCAACTCACTGGAGGTCACCAAGCGTGGTGGTGTTCACAGGGGTCCCAGGACGAGGGAAGAGATGAGACTCTTAACTCCATGTTTCAGAAGGCTGATTTATTATTTTATGATATATATTATATTAAAATGATATATAATTTACAATATACATACATATATGTATATATATGTATATTGTAAATGATATTATATCATTTACAATATACATATATAGCCTCACTAGGCCACCTCCTGCCAGAAGCATTGAAATGATGTATTAAAACTATACTAAAACAATAGAAGAAAGGATTTCATCAGAAGGGAGCAAGGAAAGGAAAAGAATGATAATAAAATCTTGTGGCTGCTCACAGCCTCAACACAGGTGGCTGTCATTGGTCATCAAGTAAAAACAATTTTACATGCTGGGTAAACAATTCTCCAAATCACATTCCAAAGCAGCAAAACATGGAGAAGCTGAAGCTTCCCAGCTTCTCAGGAGAAAAAATCCTGGCAAAAGGAATTTTCATGAAATATGTCTGTGACAGTGGGGTTGGTTGGTTGGGTTTGGAGGGAAAACTCGTCTTCAAGTTGTAAATAACAGCATAACCCTCTGTCCCACAAGACTGGTGCAGCTTCTCTGGACAGTGTGTCTGTTTTGAGTGTAAAACTTGTAGGTTTAAATGATTTCCATTTCACAGCCATGTTCTTGAAAGGGCAAAAGTCCCTGAAGTGCTTGGGCATGACAGACGCCAGCCTGAGAAGCTGTTAAAGAGCTGTAGGTTTAATTCTTGGTATTCTGAACCACACAGCAGCTTCCTTTGTCATATGGGCAAATGCAATCCTGGTATTTATTGATTTTTCCTGTGCCTTCACACAAAAGAAGGCATCCCAAAAAATGTATAGTTCCTTCTTTTCCAGAGTGTAGCTTTTTCTTAAAGGTGATCTTCTGGACATCCCATTTTATAGAGATCTCAGAAGCAAAATTAATTGTGGGCATAAAAGAATGTTTGTGGATATGAAAGAACAGTTTTCTAGAGGAATTGATGGAAAGTTTAAAATGTTATTATCCCACCGGAGCTATTTCAGACCAAGGACTAAATTCCTCTGCCTGGGCTGTACAAGTTGCTGTCCTAAGTTTCTCTCAGCTGAAAGTGGCTCCTCCAGCCCCATATATCACATGGGGAGCCACAAAAGGATGGCAGATAATTCAGAAAAATGAGCAGGGTTTTTATCAGACAGGCTTGGGAGTGCATTTAGTTGGTTGTCTCCCACGGCATTAACATTTTGCTGGAGTAGGTGGATTTTTTTTGAGCTGGCCTTGTAGCTGTAATGAAATATAAATCTTGCATTGTTACTTCACTAAGCAAATCAATCTTTCCTATGGATAAAGGTGTGCAGCCCCTTAGCATCTCCATGCCAAGGTGCAGTCTGGCTGTTTAGGTGGAGAGTTCTGCTGTTGTATGGGTGGAAAAGGACAAATTAAATTCCCTGCTGCTGCTCTGCTGTACTGGAATAAAATCATACTGAAATTAGTATCATATTTTCATGGATTCTGATTTTATTTGTCACATAGTGGTTACATTAGGGTATTGTTATTTGAACCAAAAGTTGAAAAATAAGCTTTTCACGTTGATAGTAGCTTGGTAATGGTAGTGCCTTGAGGGATTTTAATTTTTAATTTTATTTATTTATTTTAAAAACTCTGCTTCCTGTCTGATGGCCTTTCGGTGTCTCATGTGTGTGCAGCTGGAGCTGGTGGAGTTTTTAACACAGTTTGTCTGGGTTCTTTTCCCCCTGCAGTTCCTGGACCCGTTCCCTTGGAATCTATTCAAGGAGGACCTTTTGAAGAGAAGATCTACGTTCAGTGGAAGCCTCCAAATGAGACAAATGGCATCATTACACTCTATGAGGTGAGAAGAACAGATTGTTGTCAAGGAATACGTGCCACAGGGCCCTCTTCATGTGTGTTTAAGCCAATCCTGAGCTCTCAGAGATCTCAGCAGGTGCTAAAAGAAACCTGATTAAAATAGATAAGAAACTTCAGGATAGTCTGTTGCTACCACTGGAAAAGTTTCCAGTTCAAAAAAGAGAAAGATTTCTTTCCAATATTTGTGGCAAATTGAGAGCCATACATTTCCCCATGTCTCAGGTGCCCTGTTTCCTTCTGCAGCAGCTCCAAGGTCTGTTTGCTTTTCTTTGTTTTCTTCATCTTGAGGTAAAACACTGCTAGGTTTGATACCTACACACTGTAACTGATTCCTCTTTGCCTTCCACCTGTCACAGCACTTCCTGGCAATATCAGCAGAATGCAACCATCAACTCTTATCTCGTTTTGAATGTTTCAATGAGAATATTTGTCCATCCCAACAATTTCTCTGGTGACAAAGTAGAGCAGGTTAGGGGGTGATCACTGACCATCCTGTGCGGGATGAGAAATAAGCAATTAAATGTGATTATAGAGTTTATCAGAGATGATGTTTCTTGTGAAGTGTTGCTGCTGCCATCTGCTCCTGGTGAAACTCTCTATAATGTCATGTACACCCAAATATGTGGAACAGGAATGTAGGAGGAGGGACTCTTTAGGGGATCATGTGAAATGTAATACAGTCCTACAAGAGAAGGTAAAGGCACTTGGATTAAATAGCAGAAAGTGGTGCTCCAGAATTGCCTGAACCCAGTTTATGGGTTCAGTGTTTACCTCTGTAAGATTAGAGAAAGTAAAAATAATTTTGTTTTTATGGTGACATAAAACCCCTCACTGTGGCTCGTGCAGCATTTTCTGACACAGAGGAGCAAGAACCAATACTTCACTCTCTCTTTTGTGCTTTTTGTACAAACTCACTTTAGAAAAGCTACAGGTGCAAGAAGCACCTCTGACACTGCCCCTGCAGTTCTGCCCCTTTCCTCTTCCCATCCAGCCTCTGGTTTGGGGACAGGATGTCCTGTGCTATGTCACTCCCAGATGTCCTTACTAGCACTGGCTCTCTCTGTCACAGTCACATGGGGGAAATGAAGCAGGTTTAACATCACTGAGATCTTATACAGCATGAGCAAAGGGTGAAACTTTCTCCTGTAACTTCACTTTTAGGTCATCATTTAGCTCACAAAGGCCAGACTGAGTTTGACACAGCAACACTAAACAGATGAACAGAATTTCCTCTTGCTAATTTAGTGTCATTTCAGCTGTGCTGAAATCCTTGACTAAGTCTGGAGTCATTGTTGGTCACTGTTGAGACACTTATGGAAATGTGTGCAGGGTGTAAATCATCTGTCAGTGCTGAAATAGAACTGAGCCTCCTCATTTTGTGGTCTTTGAGGGTGCCTGTGTAAGGAATGAGGCTATAAACCTGGATGTGTTTTCAAGGAATTAATCTGAATAGAATGTTACAAGTTCATTTTTTTCTGGCAACACAGGTGACCTATAACAGAACATATTTAAAATGACCCAAATCAAATGATGCAAATGATGCAAAAATAACTCCTTTTAATTTTTAAAGAAGCAGTTTCTTACTAAAATATTGCCTTGGGCTCAGCTTGTTGAAAGGACCTCAGCAATCTGAGTAGCTTTTCAGGCAGAGCAGCTGCCTGAGACACTTTAATGCCTGCAGGGTTGTGATGCATCATGACAGTGCCTTTGCCCCTGAAGTCACAGCATTGCTCGAGTCTCAGTGGAGGCACAAACACATTTTTCTTTTCTGATAATGACTCTCTGCATATTTGGCAGCTGAAGACAAAGAGAAGTCAAGGTGAATTCAAACTCTTCCCTCTTCCTCCTTTTCCTATTCCTCCTCACCTCCAAAAGGGTGAACATCCGACTGCTAGAAGCACCATAAGAACCAGAGAGTCTGGAAGCTGTAACAGTGAAAATATTGTCCATTTCTGCCCCTTCTTCCATATGAAAATTCCTACAGAAGCTTTCCATTGTCCATGGAAGCCTGAGACAAATCCATCTGCTGGAGATAAAAATACAGGAGAGCAGTTGCTCAACCTGGAGAGGTGGCCAGGGCACTCTCAGGGTAATTTGCTCTGTTTGGAACATAGGGATCCATGCAGATGGAACTTACACAATTCCTGTACACTGTCACTGGTGTCACTGAGAATTCTGCCCTGTCCTGGGAGATTCAATGATCTTCCAGTGAATTTACAGCTCTCTGGAAGCTCTGCAATTGTGTTGCTGTTGTTAGGGAGAAAAAAACCACAAAGGCCTGTAAGCATTCATTAAAAAAAAAAAAAAAAAAACAAACCAAAAACCAAAAACCTCAAAGTATTTATTAAGTATTATCACTTTATGAACTTCAGTTAGTGGTGTCAGGTCCTGCATTACACCTGGAGGTAGCTGGCTAAATTCACACATTAGAATTGTGCCCCTGAGAGTCTCTCAAACCCCTCTGGGTACAAACCCTCCTAATAAAAACAAATAAAAACTCACCTTCTCCTCCTAAGTAATAGTTCCCTCCTCACCATCACTATCACAATCTGTTTCATTCTATCTGGATATTGTATTTTCCCTCTAATTCTCTTTAAAAAAAATGTTATAAGCTTCTAAAATGCTTCAAAATAATCACACTGTCTATTCTACTTACATCCCACTTGCTTCCCTTTGGGACTGATTTTCTTCTCAGGTCCCTAATCATTCCTGCAGCTCCCTGCCAGATGTCCCTATAACCCAAATTGCTGTTGCAGTTTTCATATCCACTGCTTGGGTGCCAACTGGGCTGGGATTCAGCAGCACAACCTTCAGCAAGTCTTTTGGCAGCCAGAAGCACTAATTTCATAATGACTGCATGCTCCTAAAGAGCCTAAACAGAATGGAAGGACCTTAATGAAGCTTTTTGACTTCTCCAAGTCTCTTCTGATGGGTATTTTTCCTTCCAAATGGTATTGCTGCCTTTTAACAAAGCAAGAGTGTTGCATTTAAAAGTGGTTTAACCCCCTCAGTGTTCAGTTGCAGAATTAATTGTTTCACTGGGTACAGAAACAGCTGGATTTTTAAACAGAGGGACCTTTCAGATCCCTTGTAATTGCAGTTCTAGATCCTTCTCTAATTACAGTCTCTTTCTGGGGAGCAGAAACCTCTTGTTCAAGACAACTTGGAAAGCTCTGGGAATTACAAATCAGGTAATCAGTGTGCTGGAAAGATGAGGATATGAGCTGGGTAGAAAGGGAGGATGGAACAGATCATTCTGGGGTGCTGGGAGTGATGCCTTGTGAGGGCTGTCCTAGAACAGAGACTGGCCAGAGCTAAAGAATAAAGCAGGGATGTATTCAAAGGATCTCCTCCATGGATCCACCTGGGGCAGCACCAGAGCCCAGCCAGGGCTGCACCCAAGATGAACCAAAATGGCCCCAAAATGCACGGCCGGGCACGGGGTCTGTCCTTGGATCAGTTCTGCTCCATTTGCATCTTGCAGTTCATTGTCCCATTCCAGCTTTAGCCCCTGCAGTCCCACCCTGCTTGTTTTTCTCTCTCCAGCCCACGGTGTTTGTGCTCTGGGGCTGAGGTTTGGATCATTTGTCCTTGGTGCCCAGCTGGAGCAGGAATTGTTTTGTCTCCCTGCTCTGTGCACAGAGCTCAGCATCCCCTCCTGTGGAGCTCAGACCCACACACTAAAGCAGCACAGAATCTGAAAATATAAAAGCTCAAACCTGAGGGACCAGGGGAGCCCAGCAAAGCTCACAGGGTTTGTGGTGAGACAGGAGGTGTCAGTCTGTCTGTCCATCAGGAAAGCCAGGGAGAAGCACAGCTGCTGTTGGAAGCAACAGAGGGAAAGCTTAAAGCCTCTAACAGGTCCCCAGGTGGCTTCAGGGTGTGTAGGTACCTACAGGAGGCAGGCAGACCAGTCTGTGCTCAGAAACCCAGCTGAGAGCAGAGCTGGGCTTTGCTGGTTCCTTGGTTTGGGTAAAAGGCTCCAGGCAGATGGTTCTGCATGTGACACTCATGGAAGAGGCACTGCTACACTGGTATTGTCCTGTTGTCTCTGGGAGCAGCCTGTGAGAGGCACAATTCAATAACATCCCAGTAATCCTGCCCCACCTTCAGTCTCCTGGCAGACTGAAAGCACCTCAACTTGTTGAAATTTTTATTTTACATTTTTTTAACCAGTCTTGAAAATCTGTTCTGCTTTAAAATCCCTAATAATCAAATTCTGCTCATTGTCCTCACACCATGTGGGAGTTCAGCTTCAAAGCCTTTGTGTACAAAGGCATGCAACAAAGATTTATTCCTTTTAATTTATTTTTTCCTAAGTGTGTGTAAAGTCAAACTACCATCAAACAGACACTGTCATTGGGCTGCAAGGGCAAGCAATCTAATTTAAGGTCATGAACCAGCTTTGGCACTAAAATTCTTCTGCTTTTAGATGAAATGAGGTTGTCTAAGATGTATGTTTAGTGCAAACTTGCATCTAGAAAATGTAAGTAAACAAAACTTATTTATCTCTTCATTTTGCTCTTTGGGCAGCTGAGAGCTTTCAGGTGCATTCTGTAAGTGATGCTGGCTTTTGCCTTTGTAAATACATTTTTTGTATGTATTCTATTTCTCAGAATTGTCAGTTTTTAGAATATTTCACCCTTAAACAAGAAGAAAAAAGGGGAAACCCACCTATCACTGCTGTCTGAAGTACTTGTCCCCTTGCTTGGGGAAGGCATTTTTAGGGATATTGCAATCCTAACAGTATTTAAAGGGTGGGTCCCAAATATTCAGCTTCTTGGCTGGAAAAATGGCTCCCAGAGTGCTGAAGTCCTTTCAGTGAGCCATGCCTAAGGGCAATGTTGAACCAGCAAATTGTCTTTTTAAACATTGTAAGATGTAGTCCTGTAATCACTTATGTCCTCATCTTTAGGATTGTTAAATCCCTGGTGGTTTTGGGGAAAAATAAGGATCTATTTGCAGCTTCTAACTAGCTAGTTTTGTCAGTCACTGTTTCTGAAACACTGTAAATCTCTATTTTGATGCCAGGAATAATAATACAAGGGACTTTCATACACAATTTCAGCTCTTTAATGGGATGCTTGGAGCCTAGTACATCTAATCCCAGTGGATTTGAGTTTAAATTGCACTTCAGAGGCTACAGATCCTCTTAGTTACCATGTAAAATTGCAGTCTGTCCTTCTTCATCTCTCCAGTTGCCAATATGCCATTTCTTCTCCATCACCTCGCTCCCATTTGCAATGCAGGAGAGGTTGTTACACACAAACTGCCTCTTTAGAGAGTCTTGCATGAGGGTCAATATTTGTGGGATGCATTGCCTGTATTTATAAAAGGGTGGAAACAAATTTCTTCCACCCTTGACCCCTTAAAGTGCATGCTTATTATAACCAAAAGCAGGATTATCTGGTGTGATAGCTGTGCAGGGATATGCATCCGTTTCTATTCATAGCCCTTTTCTAAGCTGTTCAGGAAACCTGATTTTTTTTAGATAAATTCTTTCCTGCTAAAAGGTGTTGCAAGAAAAAAAGGTTTCCCCAGAAAAAGCTGCAAGGGTTGAAAACTCAGCTTGGCTTAGTCATTTGTTTGTTTATTTAAAGGGTTTGGGGGCTTTTTTTTTGGTTGTGAAGGGTGAAAAATGGCTCCCACAAGAAGGAAAGCAACAACCACAAAATCTTGCAACCGATTTATATAAAGCTCTACTGTTGAAATAGTGGAAAGATGACAATTGTGGGAAATTGCCTTCAGTGAGAAGTGGCTTTGAATGTTCCCATGAAAATCAATCATGTTACAGCCTCTCAATTGCATTCCATGGATGCAGAACTCCTGGGATGGAGCTTTCTCACTTAAACTCAGCTGGGGCTGCATTTAGCTGAGCATGAGCAGAACATCCTGGAGACCTGTTCTGGTTTGAAAGCAAAACCAGTGAGAGACTCCAAAGCAGAAATACAATTTATTAGGAAAAGGGAAAAGAAAAGCAAAATACATGCAATAATACAAAAGAAAAACCACTGCCAGAGTCAGAACCCAGCCTGACACCCTGTGGGTCAGGCTGTTGGCAGCAGACCCATTGGAATTGTGGCTCAGCCCCCCTGCAGTGTCAGGGCTGGTTCTGCTGGAGCAGGGATCCTGGAGAAAGGTGCAGTCTCTGCCTCTGAAGATCCAGGGCAAGAGGCTGCTGGGAATCCAGTAGAAAGACTGACTGCTCTGTCCCAAACCCCAGATTATATCCAGGTGGGGATGTTTAGCTGCTCCCCCCTGGGCAGAGCATCTCACAGTGGGCTGTTGTCATTCTGAGTCATGCAGTGGGCCCATTAAACAGAAATGGCTCCTGGAGGGAGTTATCTCTGAGTCATGGGAAAGGCATCCTTATCTCCTCCCATTAACAGGAGATAAGGAAGAAACAATGCCCCTCCTGGTTTCAGCAGCTCTTGAGGATGGGAATGGAATACATCTTTATATTGTAACCTAGGACAAGACCTTGTCAAGGGTTGAAAACACAGGCAGTGAGCAATTAAAGATGGGGTATTGGGTCCTGGCTTTATCACTCACCTGCAGGGACGTTGTTGGGAATTATTCCCTGTTCATCTGCAGCACTAATGCTGTTTGCTCTGACACTGCATTTATAAGATGTAGTCTCTTGTCTGTCCAGAGTCCATGAAAGTTGATTACATAAACAATAAGGGGTTTACTGCATCTGTGCCATATTGAATTAGGCTTCTTTAATAATCTAAACTAGCAATGGAAGTGTGTGGCCATGTGTCATCTGTTCAAGTTTGAAGCTCTGTCAGCCCTATGGAGGCTGTGTCACCCTCTCAGTGACGTGTAAGGAAAGCTGTTCACATCTACCCAGCTCAATTAGGTCTGGAGTTTATGGCTCTTAGCACAGAAGGGCCCTGCAACAGGGCTGGGCTGGCTGAAGAGAAATTGTTTCTTTTATGCCTGCTGACTGTAGTATTTACTGAGCACTTGGTGAACAGGTTGGTTAAACGCTGCCAGTGTTCTGGGCTCCACTTAATAAAGATTCAGGCCAGAATATGGGAAATGAACGGTGCTGATTGCACTGATTTATTATCATTTCTTGGCAAGTGAGAAGGGTGATAAATCTGAGCATTGCTCGCTCTCTCAGGAGCTTGGGATGCTGTGTTAGTCACAGATCCTGTGGCTCTGTTCCTAGAACAAGGCAGGGCTCAGTCAGACAGCTTTCCAGTGAAACTTGAGCATCACAAGGTCACAGGAAATATCTTCCCCCCCACCCCACAACCAGTGGCACCCCACAGAGAGCTCCTCCTCTCCCCCTCCCATGCTGTTTAATCAATTTTAATTAATTAATAGGGTTAATTTAAGGTAAATAGGGTAAATTATATTCCTGTCAGCATGGATTATGAGCATGTGCTTGAGTGACCCTCCTGCCACACCCAGGGCGTTCAGTCAAGGTGGCTTCTCTGACCCTGCAAGGAAAGCACAATTTGCCTGTATGCAATAACACAGAGGTCAGCACGTGCAGCTGTTGTGCTGGTGGAACAGGATGGTTTTCCTTCCCCATCATGTTTGGAAACATCAGATGCCGTGGCAGGACTGGAGTTAGTCTGAGCTGTGTTGATTTAAGGTGCTGTGGGGAGCTGATAGGAGTTAGGCTGGGCTCTGTCTGCCTGGCACAGCCTGGGCTGCTGGCTCTGCTTGGCTGCTCCTGCCTCTCCAGCTAAGGACAGCAGTAGGGAGGATGCTCCAGGTGCAGGCTGGGGGTTTACTCAGGGATTACTCCTTGTTGAAAGAGCCTGCTGTATTGGTGCCTTAGGATTTGAGCTTTTCTATTTTCCATCTCTTTGTAACCCTGCAGTTCTGTAGGGTACAACTCTAAACCCCACACTCAGTGTGAGCTGCTGCTCTCCCAGTTTGGGCAGACACAACAATTCCTCTCCAGGCCTGGCAGTCAAGGACACCTCACTGCCTCAGGGCCCAGAGATGGAAACAAAAGGGAGTTGGGGGGGCAAACTTGGGGTAAACGACTTCATTACCTGGAGCTGTAATTGGAAGATTAACCCCAATATGCAAATGGACCAAGTGTGAAAACCCTGTGGTCCATTTTTTGGGTGTAGCCCCTGGGTGAGCTTCATCTGCCCAAAATGTACCTGAAGGCCCTTCAATAAATGTAACTGCTTTTTATTCCCTAATTTTGTCTGGCCTCTGATTTTAGGTATTCCCAACAAAGCACCAGCTTTTTGTTTTTGCTCCTGTTCCTCTCCACCCTGTCCCAGTTACTTTAGCACAGCCTTAGACTTAGGGAATGTTTAAATGTTTCCCTAATTAGGGATGCTTTTCTGCATAAGCACCTCAAAGAGCTTTTGAACAAACTTCTTCAAATTATATAGGATTCTTAATTGTGTGTTACTCATTTGCTGTTATTTGCAAGATGTGCTTAACTTGGTAGCATTTGTTAATGATGCTTTTTAAAATCCTCTGGTTTCCAGTAACATCTTTGGAAGAAAATGAGAGGGTTTTTCTGAGAAACTCAGATGTCAGGGTTTTTCAAATGTATGACAACCTCCAGGTAAGTAGCATACTTGTGTTATAAATAGAATGAATCAACTGTTTTAAAAAATTGCTTGATCAAGCTTTTCAGAAATAAAAGCATAATGTGGTCCCTTGAGCACAACAATTTCTTTGATTACCTTTTTATTGTTCTTTTGAAGCCAATAGACATGCAGTGATATAAATCCCATGCAAATGAGAAGAGATTTGGTTACAACAACACTTTTTTTTTTAGGACCTGAATTATTTTAGTGTGCACATTGTGCTTTTTCTAAGCCAAACTAAATGATAAGAACTGAAAAAAACTCCAACTTATTCTTTCTTGTAATGAAGTTCAATTTTAAAACATCCTTTTGTAGATACATCAGCATCTTGTCTTTCTGCCTTCCAATGCTTTTTTTCCCCAGGAAAAAAAAAATACCATTTCATTCTATTATTTTTTCTTCTCTATATTGCTCATTCAGGAGAACAGCTGATCCTTAATCCCATTTCCTCCATCTCATCTTTTCAGGTGGCAGTGTACCTGTGCAGTTAGAGTACTACAAAGCTCTTTAACAACTCCATTTTCACATCTTGCAGTATTTTGTTTACAAAATGTAGCAGTTAGCTAAGTTGAAAGCAAACTGCAGATGCATGTTTGCACTTCCTTCCTAGATTGTTTTTTTTTCCCCTCGGTTTCGTCTTTAGTATTTAATTTAGAAAACACATACAGCTGGATAATTCAGGTGTGGTGATGGTTTCATCCTGTTAATGGATGCCACTGAGGAGCTTTGTGAAGGGGGAGAAGCCAGTCAAGGTGATCTTTGCATCACCTTCAGCAGAATGGATGTGTGGATGCATGGCTCCTGTTGGGAAATTCCTCTTGTTGCTGTCCTTTGTGTTTGTGTCTTGGAGCCAGTCTTTATGATCCTGCCATCCAATGGACAGGATGGGTTTGGGTTTAGTTTTCTGTGCCCTGCTTATTTACCAATTTCTGTCACTTGGAGTCCCCTGCCTCCTTTCTCCCTCCCCTTTTTCCCTTCCCTGTTGGTTCCAATTTTCCCTGATCCTGCTCTCCCTGCTGTCCTGGTGGTGTTGCTGGCAGTGAGGCTGAGGTGGCTTTCAGAACAATGAAGGCTTTAGCACAGGGAGAACTTTTCCTTTTGTTCTCAATTCACCTGCTTTGCTCTGAATTTGGGAAAAGTGACTTTGGGTGAGCTTGGAGCTAGTTGGCCTAGTGGAAGGTGGCAGGGGGTTGAACTGGGATGATCTTTAGGTCCCTTCCAACCCAAACCATTCTGTGAGGCAGACACTTGACTTGGAGAATAAATGCAAATACATATCTTAGGAGTCAAGTGACTGAAACGTCACCATCTCACAATTGTCAGCTACAGTAAGAGCTAAGAGTGGTATTTGATCTATAAATGTGGCCAAACCATTCTGTACACACATGGGCCTTGCTGCTGCTGCTCTCTGCAGTGCAGCAGAGCCAGCAGCTGTGTGTGATGCTGCTCTCACCCCACTCTGTATTCTGGGGGCTTTTCCTTTCCCATAGCTTTCCCTACACCCAGTGTATCATGGCCAACCACAATGAGGGGTTTTAGGCAGAGCTTTCAGCATCAAGGAATAACTGAGGAACAAGCATGGAGATTGAATAACCGCCTCAATGCTGCAGTCCTATCAAAGCAATTTCTATAGTTGTCATTTTCTGCTATTAAGCTGAACAATGAGGCTCTCCAATAAAATCATATGAAATAACAGCTCATTAAAAGCTCTCCTTAATATATAGCATGCTAATTAATGTCAGTGGGGTGCAAGCTTGAATGGCAGAATAGACTATAATGTTTAGAAAGTAGGTAAAATAAAAGAAGATATTTTATCGTTAATGACCTTTTAGTAAACCTAATGAAATCCTTAACGGCCTGAATACATTACTGAGGCACTCCCAATTGCTTTGCTACCTAGTCCATTCTTCCTCCTTTTCTCACAGACATTAAACTTGGCTTTGTTTATTAAAAAAAAAAAAAAAGCCATAAGGAGATATTTCCCAAGGAAATATGAAGAGGAAGAAAGAGTTTGTGCACAAGGAGAGTAGAGGAGACTTCTCAGCCCTGCTGTCCCTGGTCCTGGTGCAGGACCATGTTCTGTCCTGCCTTGGCTGTGCTGCCTGTGTTTGTATTCAGGTTTAATTGCCCCCTGTTTATGTGGCTCTCAGTAAATAGGCCAGGGAGCCAATGGGCCTCCTTTATTCCCAGGGTCTCCCTGGGTTAACTTCCATATTCATTCCTAATGAATAGCTGTGCTCTGGCTTTTTATACTCCTACCAGCCATGCTGTGCTTGTGCTGTGACTCAATTAAAGGATTTTATTCTGCAGGGCTTTTAGTCTTTCACGTGTTGCCAGCCTTAAATATTACTTGCAAATGCTGATTAACTCTGCCTTAACCTTATCCCAAAAGAAGTAGCACAAGAATGGAAGAAAGAAAGGCCTTTGGTTCTTCCCATTTCCGGGGTGAAAAATCAGTGGGCTGGGGAAGGATGTAAGTGCAATAATTGCCTGGCTTAAAGTGAGTTTTAAGATGGAAAATGTCCCCATTCATCTGATCATAAAATACATTCTTCAGGTCTTTACTTTTCCAGCACTGAAGAAGGATCAGGTTTGTTCACTAACCTGTTCCCCAACTCTTCCCTGTCATTGGAAGATAACTTCCTTCAAATTACTCCCTTTGTGCCATACTTGGTGCAATTAACTTTGGTCTCCTAGCCCGAAATGTCTGAAACTCCCTGATAAGATTGAACCTAAGTCCATCCCAGCTGCAATCTGAAGTCACCTGCAGTAATAATTGTTCTAGGAAGCCCAGGCATTGGGGAGTCTCAGAGGAGAAGAGCCCCTGGCTTGCTGTGTAATCATGTTTCAACCAGCTCCATGGAGCCATGAAATGGATTGTTCCCCTGACGTTCCTGAGCACACACTCTGCTGGGCCACTTAATTCCTAGTTTGGCTCCAAGCACAAAAAGAGCTGCTGGCTTCCCCTCCCAACCCTGCAAACCAAGGAGGAAAGGAGCACAAATCACCTTGAAATCAGAATTTGAGAGTGTAGCAGCATCAGCCAAGCCTGTTTTGTTTTCCCAGCCATCCAGTGAGTGGTGCTTTGGGAGACAGATGCCCAGGCTGCTGGCTGTGGGCAGGGGGCTCGGATGAATGACAGAGCCAGCAGTGGTGATGACCAGGTGGTGATCAAAGAGCTGCAGGAGCTGCAGGCTGACAGGACAGAGAACCCAGCCAGTGTCTTGTAAATGTGGTGTCCTCTTGGATGGAGCTCCTCTGCCCTCTCTCCTGGAGCTGGAAAAAAGATGGTGCTGTGAAGACACAGTCCTGAGGCAATGAAGGATATTCTTTTTCAGATCTCTGCAAGGAAGGTCTGGTCATGTCTTGACAGAATTTAATTCCCATTTCAAACTCCCACATTTCAGGAATATTTTGGTCTTTCAACATTAATGAAACTTCATTGAAAACAAATGCAAAAGCAGCTCACCAGTGAAAATTCCAGGAACCCTCTCTTACACTTGAGTCTTGTCCCTGGAAGATTTAACATGTCTGGCAGCTTTGTATTTTGCATTGAAATGTTCCCAGTTTGGGGTCACTCTGAATTTCAGGTCTCAAACCCTTCTGCTGATGGAGATGGTTCATTAAACCCTGAGCTTTCATGGGCCAGCTCTTCACAGGAAGGAATCAAGCAAACAAGGCTCTTGCTGTCATCCTTAAAATGCTTCCAGGAGGCCCATATCTTGGAGAGAGGACACAAGCTAAAAATACTTAATAATCAAATCAAACAAAACAACTTCCCCTGCTGAAATAGCAAAACGTGCTTCTATCCAGATTTCTGTTTTCTTTTAGAATGAGTGATTTGCCCTAAGGCTCACACCTTGGTGCTTTTCAAGGGTCAGGAATGTTGCTCCCCAAACTGCAGGGCAAGCTCAAGGTTTTCCTGCTCCATGAGCCCCTGCCCAGAACAGGTCCCAGATGAGGGTGGTGGTCCAGCTCTTCCCATGGCAGCAGAGCAATGGGAAGTGATGGGTTTATTTGTTTATTTTCTTTTACACAGAGCACGAGGGCCTTGTGGCTGCCCAATCATTATTAGTTTGTCTACTGGAGATGAGAAATCCAAACACAAGTCATGCATACAGAACTCTTGCATGTTACTGTCTAGAATATTTTTCCTTTTAGTCCTTGATAAGTTTTTTTTCCACTGAGCCAAAAGATTTTTCTGAGCTATTTAACTTTGTCTCTGTGACAGTGTTGAACTTGCAGTAAATTTAAAGAGGAAAAAATGCATATACAGCATTACTAACTTGCCATTTTCTTATTTAGGCCACAGACAAATTAGAAATTATTCAGGTTATCCAGACAAAAGCTACATCCTCACCATCCAACATCCTTATTACAAGTGAACTTTGTGAACTCATGCATGCTGCTGCTGAGCAATCACTGCTGCTGGGTGGATGCAACTCAGTCCTTTCCCTCACACTCTAATCTTCCTCTCTCGTTATATTTTATAAAACCTGTCTTGCAATGCCCCTCACTCCAGAAACATTCTTTCTTCTTTCTATACCTCTCTCTAGCAAAGAACAAGTTTCCAGCTAGATAAACCCATGGCTTCAGCTTTCAGAGGAGTTGCCAGCAGGAGACAAGTTCTGTGCTGGAGTGACACTGAGGTTGTAGCAACCTTGGCTTGGGCAGGACTAATGAGACACAGCCCTGGGCTATGAATTGCAGTGACTTGGGAGCAGGGGAATTCATTCTGCTTTGCCTGAGGCAAAGGTCTGCCATGCTGCCAGCTGAGTTCCTTAGACTCTCCTTTTCCTCTGTCATGGTAATAAGTACCAAGAAAGCTGCTTGTGAAAGACTTTTGAGGAAATCCCTTGTTACCTGCTACAAGTTTAAGTTGTGTAATCCTGCAGCAGAGGGACATCTATTTCTGGCTGCTTTGCTGACAGGTTTAAATAAAGACTGTGGACTTGGCAGGACTTTGGAACAGCCTTTCTGGACCATGAGAAAGTCCCTGCAGCTACAGTGGGACTGTCAAGGGAAGGGTGACAGTCAATGAGCTGCAGTTCTGCCTGCTGCATGGAAATCTTGGTGTTTTCATTTACCCTGAGCTCCTCAGTGGTGTGAGACAAAACCTATGTCAGTGTACCTGACATTTCTAACAGGGAAACATGGTAGCAGTAGCTCTTTTCTTCCCCAGCAAATCTGATGAAGAGGAAGCCCTAGTGAAGCATTCATGCCCAGGAAGAACCAAGATGTGCAGTTTGCCCACTGCTTTTTCATGACATTACATAATTGTTTTAGCAGCTTCCCTCCTCACGGGCTCCACACACATCTCAGTGACCAAGTCATTTGCTGGGATTTAACACAGTGCTGTCTAAACAGAGGATGTGTGAACATAATCCTTAATGATGTGCTGGGGGCACACACTGCTCCTGGAAGTCTTGCCTGTGATTAATCAGTTCAGCATAGGATAAACCTAGCAGAGTTTTGGTAGATGATTCTAAACCTGCTGAGGCTGAGTGTGCATCTGTATGCAGTTCCACATTGGTGTTTCAGTGTTGTCTGAAATTAGAGAAGTACAGAAAGAAAACAACTCTCCAGTTGTTGCTGTGCACACTGGTGGCTCTGTTAGGAGTGGTAGCATCTGATTTTTGGAGAAAGCCACCTTTTTGTACCGATAGTAGCATTTATTGGACAGACCTGGACAGCAGCGATTTGCCATTCCTGCCAGGCTGTGGGTAAGAGGCTGTGCTTTGAGTTTGGTGCTCTCTGTGTCGCTGTGCTGAACAGGCTGGGTCCTGGGTGAGACTGGCAGAACTGCCATCTGCTCAGGAGACCTCAGAGTCCTCACCAGGCTATCACTGAACTTACAGGCTGTGCCAGGTGTAGATGAGAAAACTGACAGCAGCTCTTAGGGAGAGAAGTGTTCCTGCTGGATGGCACTGATCCCTGTAGGATCCCTGCTTGCTGTGAGCCTTCCCAGCAAAATGCAGCCGTGCTGCCCTGAGCACCCAAGTGCTGGCACCACGTGCAGTGCATCTCTTTGTGCAGTGCATGTTTCTTACCCTCTCCCCAAGAGAACAGAGGAAAATCAATAACAGCAAAAGCAGTGGACAGCTTTGAGTTAGTTTCCATGCTCCATAGTAACTGTTGGAAGAGGTGGTGTTTCAGAAGATAGAGATTAATTTTATTTTTCATTTAGTTGCATTCAGAAGATGTGGTGGTTCCTACTGATGATGTTTCAAGTGTTCAGACTGATAAAGGATAACTAATAATTTATGGGAGGACCACTTTCCTCTGCATCCTGTTCCCACCTAAAGGGCTGCAGGATTTGGGCGGAACACTCTGTGACATGGCTTGTGCAGCTTTTACCAAGATGACCGTCTCTAAATTTACTGTTTATAAATATTTCTGCATATAAATTAGTGATTATAAATATTGCCTGCAGCTGAAAACAATCTGGTACAACCCATTCGGCCTTTTCTGCCCCTCAGAGAGCCATTGTTTTGCTGAGGAAGGTAACAGATGAGGTGACAGAGCTCTTCTCTGAGGTGACACTTGTTTTTCCTACTTGCCATTGCAGGCAGATATGTCTCTGGATATAAATGTAGAGGAAGATATGTTGCCTTCTGTTCAGCAGCTTTTCCTTTTCATGCCCAAGTCTCTAGAGGGAAATATGCTTTAGTGGATTGAGGCTTTTGCTAAGCATCAATGCAGTCTTATGATATTAAATTAAAATTAATGTCACTGCCAAGAGCCTGCAGTGTTCAGGAGCCAATGTCACACGTCTGAGGCAGGGACAAGAGATGACCACGGAAGAGATGATGGGTTCCTGTCTTCTTTTCAAAATTTGGAAGCTGAAGTGATGGCTAGATAAGTTTTGTAGCTCAAAAAGCCATACATATACATAGATATCTTTGAAGATATCTATGTAAATCTGACTTCAGTTTGACTTCCATAGAGATGGCTGGGGTCATCCCTTTCATTCAGAACACATACACTGCAAGAACTGCCTGGGCTGATGAATTTTTGAGTGCACTTACACCCAAGTCCTAAATATTACTATTGTAGACTAATCTAATAACAGCAGACTTGGGGTTTGATCATCAGTTTTGTGGAATAATCTGAGTTGCAAGGGACCCACAAGGATCATCAAGTCCAGCTCTTAAGGGAATGGCCAATACAGGGCCTGAACCACCAGCTGTGGTGTTTTTAGCTCCAGGCTCTGACCAGCTGAGCTATTCTCAGGGTCTCTTCACTAAAACTGCCTTTTCTTCCTTTATTTTTTCCTGGTTTGTCCCTGGAAATGCTGCCATTTCCAGCCTCTTACGGGTGTTACAGACACTGCAAAGGGAGAGTGTGTGTGAGGGACCTTGAGCTGTATCCTAGTGTCCCTAGCAAGTGTTTCTAGCAGCTGTGTTCTCAGTGCATTGATTTTTGCCAATGTGACAGTAAAAATAAAAGTAACTGTACGAGGGAGTGCAAAAGGGTGAACAAAAAGCCCACAAACCTCCCAGTGTCTGAAACTAAGCCAGTCCTTGCTGTGAGAGTGGGAAGCATCCTCTCTCTGCAGATGAGTTCTGTGAGCAGCAAGTCATGCAGACATCACTGACTATGAAATAATGACTTTGTGTTGGAGTGTGGCTTGTGCTCTTGTACTGCCATTACTTCTCTTCCCACTCAGAGTACTCATTGTACCATACTTCCAACATGACAAACATACCTGGGATGAAAATGCCTGGCTAAAATCCTCATAGAGGAGCTCCTAATTATAGGAGAGATCCTGAGGTTATGATGACAATGCTGCATGAATGCAAAGTGGTACTTTCCAAAAGGGCTCCTGGAGAACCCTTAATTCTGCCTTGTCTTGCCAATGTCTTGCCAATGTCCACCTTGGTATTTTGGGGTCAAGTTGTTCCCATGAGGTGCATGTTTCCAGAGGACATCTTGATTTTTGCAATGCTCTGGGTATATCTGTCTCACCACTCTCACTCTAATAGCTGAATATTTGGAGCTGCAAGTTATTAGCAGCAGCTCTCCATGGATCTATTTGTGACTACATTGCACAGTAGTAGGTGGATGTTGTTGGGAGAGGGAGATGCAGTTGTGAGAAATATCTGAGTATTACTTTACTCAGTATTTATCTGAGTATTACTTTACTTCTGGAGGGAGTTGGACTGTCTTTTTCACAGACATTTTAGCTGCACATTGTGAGGAGTGAAAAGCTCTCAGTGAAGAGCTGTCAGCCTTGCCCAGCAGCACCCTGGGCTCCCCTGACCCTTTATCACGCTGGGTTTGTGTGGCTCAGTTCAGAGAAACGGGGTAAAAAAAAATAACAGTAAAAATAATAGGCACATTTGGCCTGCAGAGCCAACACTGGAGAGACAGGAGATGAGCTGGACCTCACTCAGCACTGGGAGGAGGAAGTGGATTTGCAGGGCTGGAGCTGCAGAGTCAAGCACCCTTCAGACACAGCTCACACAAACAGCACAACATCAGCAAGGTTTCCCCTCTGCATCAGCTGAGACCTTGGCTCAGTATTTTCTTTGCCAACTCCAATGCAGGTTATTGCTAAATTCAAGCCATTAAGAATGAAAGCCTGCGATCCATGTGTAATTTTTAAAAATTGCTTAAAAATAAGATCATAATTATTCAGCAGGAGGCAGTTTTTAAAAAAAAAAATATTGCACCATGAAAACTAATAGAACCTTGATGTAATATTCAAAGTGCCTGGGAATGTTTTTAGTTATGCTGGTTTTCTCCAAAAATGGCCCATAAAAATTTATATTATTTTAGAGCTTTAATTAGCTAAGTATGTAAACTAAAATAAATAAGAGTTTTGGAGACATTCAGAGGGGAAGAAAAGACAATATAAATGTTCATTCTAATTCTTATTTAGATGAAGAGTAATTATTTCCTTTGATGTTAAATCACCTTTTCTTTTTCTCACTCCATCCATGAATTTTCTCTCTGCTAACAGAACCTTGGGATTTTATTCCCAACACTTTGGCCCTGTCATTCTGCTTTATTAAACTAGCAGTTTGTTTGAACACTTCAGTTACTCATTAAATTTTACATTTTCTCTAGCTGTATTAATCACCGCTTTTTACGGACTGGGAATGTAAATGATCCCTTTGCCATCTACACTGTGGGATAATTTGCCTTTGTAAGAAGTTCCTCTGCATTTCATGCAGTTTTCCTAGTCTTGTAATAAGTGGGTTTTTCTCCCTTCACTGTAAGATTTACTTTGGATCCTGCTTTTTACTATTGTTTGGCACAAAGCAATTCCCCCCAAAAGTCAGATTTTCATAAAACTAACAGTCCTGTTTACGTGCTGCTCTGGCATTAAACTGTGCATATGCAAATGGCAAAATGCAAATGTGGGAATGTGTTAAAGGAGCCACTCTGTGGCTGGGGGAGAGAAATCACTTCTCTCAAATCTCCAAGTCTTCCAAGCGTGCTCACACAGATGAAAACTGGCTTAGATCCCTTGGAAAATGGAAAATTTAGCTGCAGAGATCAATAATGTGTGAAGGTGGCCCAAAGAGCCTGTTCACAGAGAGGAATGCCATCACTGATGACCTGGCTGTGGTGTGACACAGGGACAGCCGCCAGGGATGTGCTGAAGGCAGGGAATGTTGGTGTTTTACACTCTGCTGTTCCCAGCAGATCTCCTCATAAACATGGCAGCTTTGTAGTGAGGAGCTCCAGGAGAAACAGCCTGGTTGTCTCAAGAGCTGGGGAAGGGAATCCAGTGCTCCAGGTGGGGTTGATGGGGTTAGGATCACACAGGAACCTCGTTCCTTGCCGCAGCTCAGGAGGAGGAGGAAACAATCAGATGAGAATAGCCTGAGCTGGGAGTGATGCCTTGTGCAGGCTGACCTAGAACAGAGACTGGACAGAGCTAAAGAATAAAGCAGGGATTTATTAAGAGGCCTCAAATGGATCCACCTTGGGCAGCACAACCCAAAATGACCACAAAATGGATAAGCAGTCATGGGGTCTCTCACTTTTATAAGTTCTGCCCCATTTGCATATTGGAGTTGATTGTCCAATTACAGCTTAAGCCCATTCAGTCCCATCCTTCTTGTTTTTCTATCTTCAGCCCACATTGTTCGTGCTTTTGGACCTGAGATTTGGATCATTTGTCCCTGGTCCCCAGCTAGAGGAGGAATTGGTTTGTCCCCATACTCTGTGAAGAGAGCTAACTATCCCTTAATATAAAGCCTGGACTTACACACTAAAGCAGAATAGAATCTGAAAAATATAAAAGCTAAAACCTGAGGCATCAGGAGGGACCCCCAGGATCACCCATGGCAGCCCCAGCCCTTCCCAGACACCCCAACAGCCCCACCCTGGGCATCCCTGGCAGCTCCTGGAGCTCTGGCAGCCTCGGGGCTGGGCCCATTCCCTGGGCAGCCTGGGCAGTGCCCATTTGGTCCCACCCACACTCCAGTTAAACTCTGGGATTAGTAGCCTATCCCTGTAACTCTGGCTGTAGGGAATCTAGCAATTAAAAGAAGATGAAGCATTTAGTTTTGGAAATGTTTACATTTGGAGCCAGAGTTGCTCCATGACTGCTGTAATTTCTCTTAATATGTCAGTTTGTCCAGTTTTATCATCAAGATTTGATCTATGTTTGAGAAATGCCAAATCTGGAAGAATTGAGCAGCTTCCCCATGGAGCAATAGGCTTCCCTTGGCAAATGGTTGTGATGTAGTCAACACCAATTTTTTTAGGTCTGAGACCTGCACTCAGATGTCCCCTGTGGTTGCCTGATCTCCTGGGATAGTTCAGGTTTGTTCTGTTTCCAAGAGCTGTGCAACAAAGGCTCCTCACACTTGAAGGACAAAATCCACTGACTGGGGATCCTGGGACCTTCTGAAGCCACAGACAATTAGATTGCATTGCTTGGAAGGGTCAGAGAGGATAAGAATGACCAGAGTGCTCATGATGGAGTAAAAGAGGGGAGAAACTTGCAGTGCCAAAGGACTGAGCTGTGTCAGAGCAAAGGCTCAGGACCAATTGGTTTTCTCTTGCAGTGACTGCAGAGCTGCTGCTCTGCACCCAGCAGGCTCTGTGTGTGTGTGTTTGAGTCAAATGGATCAAAACACACTTACACTGCTGCGTCTTTCAGCAACGGCTTTCATGCAAATTGTGGCTTTTTTTTCAATAAATTACCCTTAATTTGAATCAATAAAAAATCTGCCTTTCCATTACTGTGTGATGACTCTCTCGGGCTCCCTAGTGAATTCACAAATCTGTTTCATGTTCAAGCCTCCAAATTATTTTGATGAGAAATAAGGAGAAGCAGTATAAACTAAGTTTTCTGCGTGACTTTTCAGGACCAGGTGTCTGCGCTCTGATTTGCCACATTTTGATGCCACCCTCCTTGTGTTTTAGATGTGGGAGCTGAAGCTGAGTCTCATTCAAATTCGTGTTCTTGTTATTCCTATTCAGATTCTGAATACTGGCTGGTGAAAGGCTCTAATACTCCAGTAAGTCCAGGAGCAGCTGCTAAGTCTGTTTAAATTATACTTTGTACCAAGCTCAAGTTGTCAATAAAGGATCTTTTTCCTTCTATAAAATGCCCTGATTTTTTTTTCAGGGTAAGTTTAGGCAGCAACTACCTGAAGTTATTTTGCCTTTCAGGTATGGGTAAGCATAATATTTCTACACTTTTTATTTGAAGCCTGTTGCTATCTTCAACTGACTTACCAGATTTGGAAAACTCATTTCAAGGGTCTGTAAAACCCTGAAATCAGGCTAAAAGAAGCTGGTGTAAAATACTTTATTCACAGCTTTGATATGTCAAATAACATGCAATTATTTTTATGTTCTTTGAGGCTGAACCACAATAAGGCTTTGAGGTTGAAATCATGAATCACTTGAGACAATCAGAAAATAAAAGCTTGCACTGATCAAGGGCTTTTATTGCTTAAATTACAACTCAAGCTTGACCACAAATAGACATCCCTTTTCTAGTGTGGCATTTAGAGTTTTGAAGTCTGTAATGTGAGTCCTGCAGGAATTAGTGAATCCTATACCCATTGTGATTTGTGGAAACCCCTGGACTACTTTGCTTCCCCTGGAACATTTTTTGTGAAGGTGCAGACCACTGTACAGCAAATTTAATTATCCTGGCTAGCTTGTTTTTCAGTCATCTTTAAAATAGTCTGCAGTGTGTCAGACATCCAGAAAAAAAATTACAGCAACTCTGTTAGGATTTGAAAAGTGTGATCTGGGTGGATGGAGGAGAATGTGGCATCGGGATGATTTGCAGCATGAATCACTGTGACTAAGTGTCCTTTACGTACTTGCCTGGGGTTGTAAAAGTCTGGAGTCAGAGCCTGAGGGGGTTCCTGCCTTTTCCTCCCCTGGCCCTGCTGCAGTCATCCTGCAGTGTGGGAAGCACAGCCCAGGTCACGGTGACTGGCTATATGGGACAGTGGGGGAGAGAAAGAAATGCCTTAAAGAGGAAGAAACATCGACCATTTCTTGTTCTGTGCTCCTCTAATTGTGCTTTATCATTGAAACCTGATGAAGTACACTTTGAAAAACATCTGAGCCATTCAGGCTGAGTTTTAGTCTGCAATTCCCAGCACGGGAATCCCAAGTCTGCATCTGCAGCAATTAACCTTGGTCACCTCCTCACCAGGACATGTTGAAAACTCAGGGTTTCCTCTGGCTGCTCATCAAGGCACTGCAGCTCTGCCCCGTGCCCAGCAGAGGTGTTGGCACTGTGGCTTTCCTTGGCACCCAGCAGCTAAGCTGCTTCCCTCCCCTTCTGCCCTCCCCAAGCCCTTCTGGAGTTCTGGGGAAAGCAGGGAATGCAGAACACTCTGTTGGAACCCTGGTTACTGAGAATTTTAGACTTTCTGTGCTGACAGGCTCTGACCCCCAAGAGAACAACAACACTGCATTTGACCTGAGGCCAGTGGAGAAGGCTTCCAAAGCTGAATGATGGATTTAGATTTGATATTGTGATATTATGGGTGTGGAGTTTGAATAGAAGTGTGTAATATCACAGGGTGGAAAACTTAGAGTTTAAGGGTTTAGACAATAGTAATAAGTATAAAGCAAGATGGAGGTTTTAGGGTGAAGGCTGGTCCTTCTTCTTTACCTTCTTGTCCACCTTCTTCTCCTTGGGTTTGGGTGGTTTTGTGTAACTGGATAAAAAAATTCCCCTTTGTAGGTCACAGATGTTTGGTTATTGGCTTAAAAGTAAAAATAATTTAGGTGCCATTTCTTAATTGGATAGTTTATCCTTAAAAGGCCTTGTAGGAAGAGAGATAGGGCTCCATTTTTATCTTGTCAGATTTAAGTGCTGTAGAACTCACAGTTTGTGAGACTGTAACAGAGATAAGAACTAATAAACACCTGAGTCCCAACAAGAAATACTGACTCACAATTTAATCCTGACCTTGGCAAAAAGGAAGCCAAGACTCCTTTAAGTGGTGATCCTATGTGAGAATGACACCTATCAGGGTGGGGAACTCCCTGAAGAAAGAGAGATAATGGAAGCAGCTAGAAGCTGGAAAAATCCCTGGGGAAGAAAGAAAAAATCGAGATAAAACTTGACAATACTGCACCAAGCAGGACAGACCTAGAGCAGATTCCACGTGTGCTGCTGGAGCCTCCCTTGCCAAGGGGAGGTGTAGGGGGATAGAATATAAGAAAATAAAGACAGTGTAGAAAGTAATCTCACCCCTAAGGAGCTGCAGCTGGGCCAATTATCAAAGATTAGGAACAGGCCTGACTTTAACAGGCCACAGCTGTGACCAATGAGAAGAAGATGCTATAAAAGAGTGGGGTGGCTGGGTGAGAAGGGAACTGTGCTCAGTTGGCTGCTTTGTGAAGAGGAAAGAGTCAGTGCTGGGAGGAGATGCCCACGAGGAACACCAGGAAGGTATGGAATTTTTGTGATAAGGAGACAGCAGCATGGAACCCTTGCCATAAGATAACAGCAGGGGAGGACCCCAAAAGAGTCTCCAAAGAGTTGAAGTGCATTCCTTGTGGAGGTTTTTCTCCTTATTTGTAAAGGAGAGGTGGAGCTAGCCAGACTCCTCTGATTTTTACATCTCATTAGCAAAAGGGAAGAAGTAGCAGAAGGGAGATCACCCTAAAAGGGGAGTTGGAAAAATAAATTGGATTAAAATTTGTTCTTTGAGTCTCAGAGCTGGGAAGACTTTTAATGCCACCTTAAGCAATTGAAAGTATCTTTGGAGTGTCCCAAGGGTGGAGTGAAGAGTGCTCAGAATATTGCTGTTAATGTGGGGAACAAAAAAAGGGGAGTTGAACCACTCTAAGGGATTATCCAATAGACAAAATTAATGGCTGACAATATTCCTACAGATGAAGTAGTAGGAAATTTCAATAGACTATTAAAAAAAGGGAACAAAAAGCATCTCTTTTTACTCCTGTTTAGAACTCAAGAGCAGACAAGAATGTAATGAAGTACAGCAAGTGCATAATGCCAAGAGTTTTGCAAAACATTTTTAAAGTGTGATTGAAATGTTTTTGTGTGGATTGGAAGTTGATTACAGCACCATAAAACCAGACCTGGAGTTGAGAGGTATCTAAAGATCTTAACAGTTCACTTTTCATTCACAAGGTCTCCACACTGTGCCTTCAGAAAACAAAATAACCCAACTGAAATAAGCCTTACAATGTAAAATGGACCATAATGCACATAATACAGTTATTTTTGTGCTAGTCAGTGTTTGAGTGAGTGCCCATGTTTTCTCAAATTGAGCAAAATACAAAAATCAATGTAGCATGGGGAGCAAGGTCTGGAACTGGCTTTAGCTTGTCCTTGTGTGAACAAAATGAATCAGCCTCTGCTCTGAGTGCTGTGTGAGGCTTCTCTGATGTGGGTCCTGGGGTTGCTCATTTGGACACCCTGTGGACCAGCAGTTTTATTTGAAGACAGCTGGATTTTAGGAAATGAAGAGCTATTTATACAGAGCAGTACACAAAGAGCTGCTATATTTTGGTATATTTTTCCCCCCTCCAGCCTCTTTTTTTAGCGGGCAAGAGGTTGGTAGGCACTGGATTTTTAAGTCTTATCCTTTGAGCAACCCTGTGTGGCCAGTCCTGTGCCCAGGTCAGATGCCCCCAGTGATCCTGGGGCACTGTGATGAGTTGAGGAGGAGCATTGCCTCAGCATCTGACTTTGGAACACATTTTCTGCACTTTGCTGTGTGTTTTCTCCCTCTACAAAGAGTATTTAGCTGTTCAGTGAGACATAGCTCACTTGGAGTTAATGGATAGTTCAGAGAAACCTCTGTGTGGGAAGTCACTTTACAAAAAAAGAAACATTTGTTTTGGTAGGAATTTTTTAGCTTGCTTTATAAACTGTGGATTTTACAGCCTCTGGCTTCTGGGAAAATATAGTTCAGGTAAATAAAGCAGGAAACTTACTGCAGCACACCTGACTGGAGACAACTTCTTCCACAATAGTAATGGGATTTTATTCATGTAGTACCTAATGTGTCTGCAAAAGCCATATCCCATGTATTTACTCCAAAGCAGTTCTGTCCTGAGGAACAAAGGATGTTGTTTTTCCAAGGTGATGGAGGATTTGCAGATGTCTTCTGACTTTGGATTATCCCCAGGATATTAGAAAATCAGGTCCAGGATTTATTCAAGAGGGAACGAGCAGCAATGAGTTTATTCAGCAGAAGTTGCAAACAGTCAGTGCACAAATGAAAAGCCTCTGGATGTGAGCACAGGGAAGTCTTTTAAAGGCTCTGTATTGTTGGGCACAGGATTTGCTCTTTCTGATGATGTGTTTTTATTAGAGGGGAAAGCAAAATGTTAGTGTCAAGGCATGTGCCCCTGGGAGAGGGAGGGAGCAGAAACTTTCCAGCAAGGGTGGGAAGAAGGAGGGTGTTATAGGAGGAGTTCAGGAATTTAGGGGAGTTAAATGGCTTTTTTTGAATGAAAATGTGTAGGGGGATAGAAGATAAGAAAATAAAGACAGTGTAGAAAGTAATCTCACCCCTAAGGGGCTGCAGCTGGGCCAATTATCAAAGATTAGGAACAGGCCTGACTTGAACAGGCCACAGCTGTGACCAATGAGAAGAAGAGAGCTGTAAAAGAGTGGGGTGGCTGGGTGAGAAGGGAACTGGGGTCAGTGGCTGCTTTGTGAAGAGGAAAGAGTCAGTGCTGGGAGGAGATGCCCATGAGAAACACCAAGAAGGTATGGAACTTTTGTGATAAGGAGACAACAGCGTGGAACCCCTTTGATAGGATGACAGCAAAAATGTAGAATGAGTCCTTTAAGTTTTAGCTGGTGTAGGATGTTGAGATGTAGAAGAAGGTGTGGCATTCACATTCTCTGAACAGAGAGAGACAGAATTCTCTCTCCCAGGATTTTTCCTGGAGAAGCACAGAGAGAAAACAATTCTTATCTCTACATGCTGCTCCTGTTGTTTGGCACATGGGGAATGTGTTATGGAGATTGTTTACCCAAGGTTATTTGTCAGTTAGATTCTGTTGAGGGTTTTGTTTCCTTGGCCAGTTGGGTCAAAGCTGTGTCCTGGCTGTCTTAGACAGTCAAGGGTTTTTCTTTAATATCTCTTTAGTATAGTTATGATACAGCATTACTGTAATTTAGTATAGTTTTAATAAAGCAATTGTTCAGCCTGCTGAATCATGGAGTTAGAGCACATTGTTCCCCATCCAGGGCTCACCTTTTTCTTCAATAGAAGGCTAAGAAGAGATTTTTGGGATTGGGACAGTTGGTGTTTTTTACCCCTCAGGCTCAGCAGCTGCTGTGCTGCTCTGAGATGGGGTTTGGGAGCTCTATCTGCCCTTCTCCATTTCCCCAGATCCACCCCATGGCTGGGCCTGGATCCTGCCCCTTTTATCCCACTGGCACAGCAGAGAGCCCTGCAAAGCTCAGCTCCATCACAGCCTGAGCAATGTTCATGAGAACTTCAACCTTGGCCACCTTTGCTCAGGAAAACATGTTCCATCTTGCTATAAATACTAATACAAGACGACTTCTTAAGCACTAAATTCCAAGTGAATATTTTGCATATAAACATTTATTTTTTTCTCTGTTATCTAGCTAAAAGCTGACTATTTTTCTGCTAGAATGTTGCAGAAGCAACTTGGCTTTTTTTTTTTTTTCCTGCTGGATGAAGCAGTTCAGGTGGATTTATTTGCTGTTACTTAGGGCATTAAAACAAGGTTTTTACATTTGCTTCAGGAGGAATTTCTTGCCTTCTTATTTATGGCAGGTGTGCATTAATGGGGGAGCTGGTTTGGCTTCCATTCTGCTTTGCAGGGCTGATTTAGGCTTGTAGCACTTTTCAAAACCTTTGCAAGTGGCCAAACTATTTTTTGCCAATTATGCTAGACAGGAAGGGTGAAGATATTAAAAATTTGGAAAGTGGGTTGGAAAATTGCACAGCTTATTTTCATCCCACACTTACTCCATACAGGCTGGTGGGTTTTTTTCTTTCTGGTGAAAAAAAAAAAAATCAAAAGTTCAGAAAACTTGATGGTGTAGCTTGAAAGGCAACTGTAAAAAGTGCAGTCAGAGTCATTGTTTTAACACATAATGTCAGAAAATGGTTGTACCTGCTCTTGTGATGCTTTGTGTTTCTGGTATGGCAAACTCAGTGTGTAAAGAGCATGGTGAGGTACAGGCATTTTGTGATTAGCAAAGTATGACCACTCTTATTTATTATTCATGGATATTTGGGGTTTGAGTTGCTTTCATTTCTGCTCTAAGTCTGAAATTTTTAAGATAGAAGCCAAAAAGAAAGGACAAAAAAATCCACATAAAGAGGTAAATTTTGTTTTAATAGGTTTCAGAACTGATTTACAAGTGAGTTCTCATCTTTAGTGCTCTGTGATTCCTTCATTGCAGAAAAAATTTTAATTTTTTTGTGTGCGTGATCCCAGGTTGATGTTGGGATAAGAGCAGAGCTCTGGGCTTGATTCACTGATCCTCTGCTTTTGAGATGAGAAGGTAGAGATGCACTTCAGAACCCCTTGGCAGGAAAGGAGGTTAAATGTGTGTTTGAGGTCTCAGAGTATTGGCTGAGTGCCTCCAGCTGGTGTTCCTGTGCTGAGTGCTCCTCCTGCCCTTCATCCCTTGCAGATGTGTCCAGGTGTGCAGCCAGGCTTCTTATGGTTCTTCTGTCTTAGGAATATTAAGACTTTTGTCAGGCTTACCACATAGTTTGGGGTTAAAACTGTGCCTTGCCCACTCCTTGCTGCTTTTGCTCCTGTGTTAATCCATCTGTGACAGGGGCAGGGATGTTCACAGAATCCTGGAATTATTTGGGTTGGAAAGACCCTAAAACTCCCTCCTGGGCTCAGCCCCTGGAGGAGAAAAGTCTCTGAGGAGACCTTAGAGCACTTTCCATTACCTAAAGGGCTATAAGAGAGTTAGAGAGAGGCTTTGTCAAGGCACAGAGTGACAGGACAAGGGAAAATGGTTTTAAACTGAAAGAGGGCAGAGATTCAGATTAGGTATTAGGAAAAACTTTACTAAGAGGGTGATGCAGCACTGGAGTTGGTCACTGAGAGAAACTGTGGCTGCCCCTGGATCCCTGGCAGTGCCCAAGGCCAGGCTGGACAGGGCTTGGAGAAACCTGGGACAGTGGAAGGTGTCCCTGCCCATGGCAGGGGTGGCACTGGATTAATTTCAAGGTCCCTCCCAACCTAAACCATTTTGTGGCTCTTTGAATTGAGTCTCTGCTATTACATTCCTTACATTTAACAGCCCGTGGGGTGCTGTAGAGGGATCATGCTTCTCTCCTGCTCCCTTCAAGAAAACAAACAGCTCTGATAATGTATGTGGAAAAGAAGGGATTCCTTATGTTCTTCATGCCTTATCTTTCACACCCAAGTGAGGCTTGTGCTGGAATGTGAAGATAGAGGTGAGCTAGACAAAATATTAGCATGCTTTGATGCAAAACACAGATCTGAGTCCTCCAACTCTGACACTCTCAGCTTTGAACTTGAAATCAAATGTAGAGCCCCCATTCTGGGCCCTGGCTGTTTATGATTTACACTCTGCTTGATTCCAGCCTCAGAACTGGAAGTGGCAAGTGCTACCAGTCATGCTGTAAACAGGGATGGGGACTGTGCCAGTCTCCATGTGGCTGGGAGCCTGGAGTGGAATCTCAGTTGTAGGAGGAGGATCCCTGTAGCTACTTAAAATGATACAAAGCCACAATTAGATTTCACCTTTGGAAAGCAAATGATCTTTAATTGTCTGCTGAAACTGCGGTTTGCCAAAATTAAATGTAGGATTAATGCCTGAAAGTTAGGATTTCTGCAGAAAAGGCAGGATAACCCATGGGACACTGACTCTGTAAGAGACTGTAAGAATAATAAAGCACTGGAATGCTCTTCAAGGGAGGTGGTAGAATCACCATCTCTGGGTGTGTTTAAAAAAAGACTGGCCATGGCACTGGGTGCTATAGTCTGGCTGAGGTGTTAGGGCATAGAACTTGATGGTCTTAGAGGTCTCTTCCAACCTCATTATTCTGTGATTCACTGCTCTATTGCATCAGTGCCCATGCAGTGGTGTTTTACTGGGTTCTGAGTGACCCCAGGCAAGGGGCTGTGGGGGAGAGAAGAGCTGATTTTCATTCTCCAGTGAGTTTCAGTCTGGGGAAGGTGTTGGCTTGCCAGGTTTGAATTCAGAAGTGCTCATTGTCCTTCCCCAGCTTGAGCCCTGCTGCCCAGAGCTGTCACTGCAGGGGAGGGGGCAATTGAACCTTTGTGGTTCAGCCTGGTGAGCAGGGACTGGGGAAGAGCCACTGGTGGTGCTGCGATGAGCTGTGTAACAAATACACAATTTTAACAGCATCTTATGAATCTTGTCAGGTCTCAAATGAGCAGGAAGAGAAGGCTGTGGTTGGGAATGGCTCTTCCTTGCTGCTCTTCCCATTGAAATCTGAAGCTGCTTTTGATGTTTGGTATCTTATGAAAGATACAAACTCAGGTTCAGAAAGATGTGAGTGGTTTGGAAACTTCGTGCTGACCACATGAGAATAAATTACACGTGGTAAGAACTGTGAAGAAGCCTTATGAAACTTCTGGAAGGTCTGTGGTACTCTAAATGATGGTGAGTGAGATGTTCTGTAGAGCATTCTCACTTTGTACACCCTCTGCACATGCTGAATTTAAAATAAAACATATCCAGCAGACCCTGAGCTAGTTTTCTTCCATCATAAAAACCTGGTCTAGTGGAAGGTGCCCCTGCCCATTGCAGTGGATTTGGAACAAGAGGATGTTTAAGGTCCCTTCCAAGCCAAACCATACTGTGAATAAAGTCCTTTTCATGGTTAATTTCCATTGCACGTGGCATCTTAACACCTGGCTGGAGGAACACTGCTTCCCTGAGGCAGCAACTAGGGAAATGAATGGTTGTGTTTGTGTAACTTTGAGTTCAAGGATATTTCTGTCAGACTTGAATGCATCAGTTGATTTGTGTTTATTTTTGGGATATGGGGAAAAATGAAGTTTTCCTGTAGGCTTTATTAGAGCATGGAGTGGAATATGTAAGGCAAGATTTAAAACTAAATAGCCTATTGTTTCCTGAGGTGTTTTCAATCATGAAGCCTTGCAGTTGGTTTCCCCTCCCCTCCATCTGCAGTGCTGAACCCTGTGAAACACATCCAGCTCTCTGCTGATACCTGACTCCCTTATCTCTGCACTCTTAGGAGTTGCAGAATGTTTTCCAGCCCTGGAAAAATCACACTTTGCCTGTGACAAAATTCTTCTTCATCTATTTGTGAAGTCTTGTGCCAGCCCTGGTATGAATTTGAAGCAGGTGGCCCAGGGGAAAGCTCCTGGTGGCTGCAGGAGCACAGCCTGGCACTGACAGAGCTGCTCTGCTCTGTGTGGGCTGGGAGTGCACTGGAGCTGGCTCTGGCAGCTGAACACTGAGCATTCCTAAAGCTGCTCTAAGGAGGATTTAAACACCACTAAGTCTGGCTTGTGCACAGCTGAGCCTGCCTGGGTGTCATCTGGGTAAATAGGAGTGACTCCAGCTCCAGAGAGGATTTTGCTATTGGGACCTAAGTGGTTCTTAAAATGAGAATTACAGAACCCCAGAATGGCTTGGGTTGGAAGGAACCTTAAAGCTCATCTCATTCTACCCTCTGCCATGGGCAGGACACCTTCCATTAGACCAAGTTGCTCCAAGCCCTGTCCAACTTTGGATTTATGCACATCCAGGGATGGGGTGTCCACAAACTCTCTGGGCAACCTGTGCCAGTGCCTCTCCACCCTTACAGTGAAGGATTTCTTCACACTATCAAACCTAAATAATTCCCCCTTGTCCTATCACTGCATGCCCCTGTGAAATGTCCCTCTCCAGAAGGCTCCACTTTAAAATAAGAAAGAAGTTAGAGCTGGGGCTGGTTTTGCAGCTTTAATTTTCTGGGATGGCAGCAGCTTTGCTGTTTCAGTGGTTTGGTCCCAGGCTTTTCCATCAGCTGAGCAGGGCAGTCAGCAATGGGACAGGTGGGACCTGGTGGCAGGACACAGTCCCACGGGGCAGGGCAAGCTGAGCCCAGCCCTGGTGTGGGAAGGAGCTCCAGACAAGGGGATTTTCTGGTTGGATGGACAGGCTGCCTCCTGCTTGCTGAGCAGTGCTGGAGGAGCTGACATCTGTGACAGTCTCTGGGATCCTTATTCCCAGGGCAGTCCACCTCCTTGTGCCCTGTGTGTGCTGCTCAATATGATAAGAACTGAGGGATAAAAATGGTCTTGATGCCAGGTCTTGCTTCACAAGGCAGGAGTGAGTTCAAAAAGCAGCAAGAAGTCAGAAAATCTGCTTTTTTTTCTAGCTCAGTAAAGGGACAGACAGCAGTGAGGGTGTCCCTGCAGACCCTGCTCCTGACCTTGGCACACTCATGCATGGAGTGGCTGTGTCATCTTCCTTGTCCTGCCTCCTCTCTTGTCCATAGCAAGGGATTGTTTTGAGTCTTGAGGCGTTCCTGAGTGAAAAAGGGGAGGAAAAAACCTATTTTATATCTGGAGAGAATAGTGCAGCTACCTGTCAGCTCCAAATCATCTCCAGATGGGAGAGGTTGCAGGAGGGGTGTGGAGAGGCAGAACAGGCTGTTTTATAAAGACAGGCACATCAAACATCAGTGGGAATGTAGGGGAATAATGCAATGGATTTATAGGCTTCAAATGCCTTCCCCAAACTGCTATGCAGGCTGTCACTAAAATGGAAAATAGATATAAGGTTGTATAATGTACCCACAAAGTAGAGTGTGATTTAACAGCAGTACTTACCATTTGCATTGAAACAGGCTGCAATTGCTAAAATCAGAGGGGAAGCTTAAAGTCCTAATGTTTAATGGTGGATATGGCTGTAGAGAGCAAAATTCTGCTCACTGGGGCTGATTAATTCTGTATGGCAAAAGATGTAAGATAAAGTGGTCTGCATACCAGGATCAATTGCTGTGGAAGAAACATATGAACATATTTTTTTTTTTTCCCCTTGACAGGCAAGCTCTCAATCCTGAGACATTGGAGTGTTCTGCCCTCAGTTTTAAGGTTATGAACACACAAAATCCTGACAACTCTGTTATTCATCAGGGTGAAATCTTACTCATATGTACCAAATGTATGGGCAGGCTAAAAGGATCTATCAGCTGTGATTTGAGCAGAATATTCTGCCTTGTTAATTTATTTATTTAAGAGGATTAAAGAGAGTCTGAACAGCCATCCTGGGTTCCCTGGGGATTTCAGTGGTGTGGGGCAAAAAGGGCCATTACAGTGGAGTGATGAGATCTTTATCACAATTTGTTCTTGTATCGAGCTTAGGGCCTTGTGCTCCTGTCATTATAGGTTCTTCCAAAGGAACTTCTAAAAGTTAATTAATCACATCTCTTGATGGCCTATTTCCCTGTTTAATCACCACATTTTGAACAATAGGTATCCTCTTTTTTTCTATAGGGATTTTTTTAATTTCTAATTTTCAACTCTTGCTGGCATTTCTAATTTAGAAAGCAAAGGACAAAGCAATTTCTTCCTCCACCATGCAAAAAAGGAGTAAAATTCTCCAGACTTGTGCACTTGCTTGTTCACCACTGGAGTTTTGAAAATTCCAAGCAGGTTTTGTTTTTTTAAATTATGTGTTTTCTCTCTTGCAGTGAGAAATAAACTTGTGCTTCCTAGTTTAGTTAATACCTCTGCTATCATTTCTCCCTTCCTCATGAAAGTTTTATGTCCTTGTAAGAGAAGTTCTGCAGTCACAGATGATGACAGTTAGCAAAGTGTTCGCAGCTCCCCAGAAAATTGTGTTAAATTGGGCTCTGGGAAGGAGAGAAGAGCTGTGCTTGTGCTCTCAATATTACAAGTACATCTCTGGGGTTGTTACCATAGCTCAGTGGTTTAAAAGAGTTAATATTCAGAGCTTTAAAGTGGATAAAAACAGAGAGAAAGATGGAATAAGAGGGGGTGCCCCTGGTTAATGAGGATTAGAGTGCACTGGAGTTGGTTGCTGAAATAACAACCAGGGCTGAACTTGGTCACCAGCCTACTCCTTTATGCTGATCTTTTCTTATTTTATTCTCCAATTTATCACAGCAATTATGCATCACTGAACACCTGGACACTAAACCATAAAGCCTTTTTTGATAGTTTCCAGTAAACTCAAACTTGTACTGTTGGCCTGTTTTATATTTTACAAAGAATTTGGAGTCATGTAACCAAATTTTGCACAGCTGACCAGGGATTTCAGCATCTGAGCACCTCCTGAATCCATCCCTCCTGCCCAGCTGGGAGAAGCCCAGGCTCAGTGCTCTGCCCCTCTTGTGCTGGTGGGAAAATTGCTGTTCTTTATTCTTCTGAGTTCCTTCACTACTTGCCTTTTTGAATTTTTCAAATTTACTGCTTTTATTGCTTCAGTATGAGATGCATTTCATCGACTCAGTGAAGGAGGTTCCAAGGAGATTTAGCATTTATTAATGTGTATTTCTTTCCTCGACTTTGCTGTGTTTAGATCCCTAGCAGTGCTGGCCACTAAAATTTCCCTTGGGACCATCAAGTTCCCCTTGAGCTGTTGTGTAAACTCTCCATTCCCTATGGAAACCCTGGACAGACATTCTGGTTTGCAGAGTAAAGACTACTTTCCACTTAGGGCAGTGCCTGGCCTGCAGGGGGATCAGGAAGGTGGTTAAAAACCATAGAGTTCCAGTCTTGTGAGAAATTTCCTTATCTTTGTGTTTTCATTTATTCTGCATCAGAATGCAAATACATATTTTCAATATTTCCAATCAGAATTATATTTTAAAATATATTTTTGGGTATTTTTCTGTTTGTTTTCTGTCTGTGCTTTTAAGCTTCTAAATAAATAATGTTTCTTCATTTTTTTTGAGAATACAGAAGTATTAGATGGCTGAGCTTGTATTTAAAATAGATTATTTAAAATAATTTAGAACAGCTGCTTTCAAGTGCTTGAGTCATCTTATTTTTTTAGATTAGAATCTCTTGTTTGTTTTGTACTGAAATGCTTTGACACTTGGAACAAGAAATTAAGATAAATATTCAGCATACAAACCACAAGACAGGTGTTTTTTCCAGCATCCTTCTTGTTCCAGAGAACTGCCATATTTCTTCTCCAGACATGTTTTTGTGCTTTTATAAATTACACCAGAGTCAGAAATTTCCACAGTTTTTCAAAAATTTTTCACTCCCTGCTTCTCTGCAATTTCTCTTGCTTCAGAAAATTGGGTTTAAATCATTGAGAAGACTGGAAACTCCTTGGTGCCTTCCTTTTACCTGGCTGGAATTTGGTGAAGCACACAAGGAAATGAACAGAGAACTGATACATTGATTTTTGTAGGAGAAATCCTCCCACCCATGGGTGCACACAAACCCAGGACTGTGGGACTTCACTTCTGCTGTCCTTGCTCTGCCCTCATTCTGAGCCTCAAGAGTGCAGATTTGGGTTATTCCAGATCTGGGTTATCCCCAAGAGGAAATCTTAGTGCCCAGCCCATGGAGTTGCTGCTGGCTGGAGGAGGGTGGCAGAGCAGGGCTGTGTGCCAGGCCAGCCCCAGGACATTTTTGAAAAATTTTCACTCTCTGATTCCCTGCAATTTCTCTTGCTTTAGAAAATTGAGTTTAAATCAGTTTAAAAGACTGGAAACTTCTTGGTTCCTTCCTTTTACCCAGCTATAATTTGGTGGAGCATGCATGGAAATGACCAGAGAAGTGATACATTGATTTTTGTAAGAGAAATCCTCCCACCCAGGGCCCTGGGTACACACAAACCCAGGAGTGTGGCACTTCTGGGTTATTCCAGTGAGGAAATCCCAATGCCCTGGAGCTGCTGCTGGCTGGAGGAGGGTGGCAGAGCAGGGCTGTGTGCCAGGCCAGCCCCAGGACATGCTGCTGGCAGTTCCAGCTGTGGCTGCAGCTGGAGTGGCAGCTGCTGTTGCTGTGCCTGCAGCTCCAGAGAGGAATGAGCCTGAGACAGAGCTCTCAGCTGTTGATCCACACTCAGGGCAGCACTCGGAGCTGAAAAGCAGCAGGTAGCTCACTTGGAAGCGAGAAATGATTGGTTGCTTGTTTGTTTTTTGCTGAGATGGAAGATTTTGCCTTCTTTTCCAAGTGGACAGCTCTGTTTCCAGGGCTGCTTCCTCTGCTTCACCTGGGGTTTGGCTGCTTAAGCAGCAGCACTCAACAATTACAGAAATCAGACTTCTCAGCCACACAAAGGTTTGTGTAGAGAAGTGTAGAAGCCCTGGTTTTATAAATGGCAGCATGGAGAGCATCAGGTGCTTGTGGTGGTGAGGAGAGTCCTCCCAGAGGTGGGCACACAGCCAGGGGCTCTCCTGGCAGGGGTTGTGTGTTACTGTCTTGGTTTGGAAAGACAGGAGTCTGCTAAGGAAGGCAGGAGCGTCCCCTGAAATGGAAAATGTAAACCCTCCCTATTGCTCTGAATTCCTATAAATTTTAAATTAAGGGGCTCTCAGGCAACAAAAATTATGGGAGCAGGAAATAACAGTTCTTTTTTAGGGAAGAAAAATAAAATGATAAAATAAGCAATGCAGTAAACTAGAACAACAGTGCCAGAGTCAGAACCCAGCCTGACACCCTGTGGGTCAGGCTGTTGGCAGCAGAACCATTGGAATTGTGGCTCAGCCCTCTTGCAGTGTCAGGGCTGGTTCTGCTGGAGCAGGGATCCTGGAGAAAGGTGCAGTCTCTGCCTCTGAAGATCCAGGGCAAGAGGCAGCTGCTGTTCCTCTGGGCAATCCAGTGCAGAAGCCGTGCTGGTGTTCCAGAAGCTCCAGATTCTATCCAGGTAGGAATGCTTGGCTCCTCCCTCTGGGCTCCCATCTGCCAATGGGATGCTGTAGTTCTTATCAGCCATGCAGGGACATTCCATAGCTGTTATCAGCAGGTGTCCCCCTGAGGGAGGAGTGATTGTGGTCACTCACAGTGAGAGATAAGGCAAACTGCCCACTTGACAAAAGATAATCTGCCATACAGATGGTGATAGAACACATCTTGCCTTGCAGTCTGGAACAGTTGCTTTTAGCCCAGGGGCTCTCCTGGCAGCGTCTGTGTGCCCTTTCCTGCCCACTCCAGTCACTCAGAGCCCTTCTCGAAGGAAGCAGAGAAGAGCTCAACCCTGATGAGAGCAAGGATTGGTTGCTGTTTCTGAACCATTTGCATTTATCAGCCCCTAAATATTTCTGCTGCTGGACTGGGTGACTGTGGTAGTGTTTACAGGGGTTCCAGGAACAGGGAAGAGATGAGGACCTGACTTTGTTTCAGAAGGTTGGTTTATTATTTTATGTTATATAATATATTAAAATGATATATTCAAACTATACTAAAATAATAGAAGAAAGGATTTCATCAGAAGGCTTGCATGTAAAGGAAAAAGAATGGAATGATAACAAAAGCTTCTGACACAGAGAGTCTGAGCCAGCTGACTGTGATTGGCCATTAATTAGAAAGAACTAACATGGGCTAATCCAAGATGCACCTGTTGCATTCCACAGCAGCAGATAACCATTGGTTACATTTTGTTCCTGAGGCCTCTCAGCTTCTCAGGAGAAAAATCCTGGCAAAGGGATTTTTCAGAAAATATCATAGCTACAGGTCACCCTGGACACATGCACAGCTTTGCTCTACGTTTCTGTTCTCTGTGCTGCATCCAGGTACTGTTAATGTGTTAAAGTCAAATGTTCAGTTTTGGGGACAAGGGTGGCTCTGAATGTCCCCACATCACCTGGTTTAACAAGGTCTGTGTCTCCTGGGAGAGACTCTGCTGCAGAAAAGGTAAACTCACATTTGGCTGTGCCACAAACCTCTCTGCTGGAGTGTATATATCCTGAAAAGAGCCCTGGGAAATCCTGAAGTCTGATTTGAGTGAGCAGTTGCTCTGAAAATTGACCCACACTACAATATCAAATTGGGGACATTGTCTCAAGTGTTCTTGCCTCTTTCTCTGCTACTTGTCAGTTGACCCAGGTTGTTTTAAGGTCCCTTGTAGTCTTTCTCTGCTACAGTCAACAGAAAAATAAAGACTGGGTTTGTTTGCTTGTTTTTAAATCACTGAGTTTTTGGTTTTTTTTTTCTTTAGTGTTTTTTTTCTTTTTCAAGGCTTTTGTAGCTCTTTTGCCTTAAGGGGATAGGGTTGTTTTTTTTTTTTTAATAAGGAAAAATAACTGTTTCTGTAATGATTTTAGAACTGCTGAAGGTAGCAGAATACATTTATTTATATGGATGGAGATCAAGGACAAGTGCATCTTTCACTGTATTTATAACCTTCAGTATAATGTGCTTGAAAATAAATACCACTGATTTTCCTTAGGCCACTGCCTGACCTGGGCATCGTGTGAATGTGCTGTTCAGTGCCCCAGGTGTTGGAAGTTCCTTTTCTTCTCCCCCAATTCCTATTTTGCTGATTCCCATTTGTAGTTTTATAGAATTTCTATTATTCTAGCTCTAGATGTGCCATCAGGGCATACAAGATTGCATGGGCTCATTCCTACATAACATTAAATTAAATGCATTTTTCTTTCTGGAGTTTAGCTATGGCATGGACACGGTCATGGCTCTTGATTTAAGTATTTGTTTCCCAATTTAATTCCAATGGTCTTACAAATTCCCTTGCCTTGAAGTGCCTTGATGCAATAAGAGCTCTCAGAATACTGTCCCATGCCATGCTGGTTCTTGACTCCCTGAGGGAAAAGCAGTGGGTGTAGAGATTTTCCTCCTGTTTTTAATTTTTTGTTTGTTTTAAGAACCATTATGCTCCAAGGTCTCTCTTTCTCAGGTGTCTGGCATGACATAAAAAATTAAACCCAGATTGTATTTCCTGGAAAAATTAGCTGGTTTTCAATGAAATCACCTGCAAGCTGTTTAATTATAATTCCTTTAAGAGTTCTGCTTCTGTACTTTCTTGTTGCTGGTCTAATTCATGCCCTTTCTCTGTTATACTGCCTTATCTTGGATGTCAGCTCTGTCTAAATGTTCTTCTCTGTCCAAATAACAGGATTCACATGCTCTCACCCTTCTCTGGTGTCAGTAACATCAGTCTTGGTCTCTTATTTATCCTGTTATTATTGAAGCCTCCCTTTTTAAACACTGGATATTTATTTTTCCTCAAAACGCAGCATTTTCCTCCTGTCATAAACCAAGTGACTTAAAGATTTTCAAAGGCTCTTTCAGAAAGGCTTGGAATTAGATTCTGGTGGAGACCTTAATAAAAAATGTAAGACCTCATGTATTAACATACATTGATTTATTCATAGTGTTTCATTACAAATAAGTGAGGATCCCATAATATCAAAAAAGGTTAGGAGAGCAGCAGAGCATGGTACATTATATTGACAGCTCTGCTGAAATTGAGCTGCCTTGGGATTGAATTTGGAACTCAGGCAAGGAATTGGCTGGTAAATAAGTCATGAGCTTCCATTGAAGTGTCTGTACAGCAGGAGGGTTGCCATGGGTGAGCCTGCTGAGCTCAGGCAGGTTTCAAGGTGTGCTGGCACCAGCTCCAGGTGTACTCAGGGCATCCCTCCATGAAATATGGTCTCCTATAAGCTTTTGAAAGTCTATTTCACACCCAAGATAGCTCAGCTACCTTAGAGGGCAGAATGGCTTCTGTGGTAGTGTTGGAAACAAAAAAGTTTTAATAAAAGGGAAAATAACAAAACTCTTTACAGAGAAAAACTGAGCCAGGTGCAAGAGGTTCTTGCCCCTGGTAAAACACCTCACCAAAGCAATTGGTTTCTTTGTTCTCTTCTTTTTCTAGTAAATGGCCCAGGTGGGACTTTTTGGCTCCTGTCCAGTTGGCCATCCTTAAGTTTGAGGTGAAATCCTCCAGGCCTATGAGGTGCCTTTTTACCTAATCCAGGAGAGAAACTTCTGGGCTTTTTTTTCCTGTTTAAGGAGACAAAGGACAGTTTTGTCACTCCGTCAACGGGGGGGGACATTCCTACACCTCCACGTCTGGAGCACTCCTGGCTTCAACCAGGTGTAAACCAGACTGCACCATGTGTAAATCTGCACTCTGAGGCTCAGCATGAGGGCAGGGACAGGACAGCAGAAGCTGGTCTCCACAGAGAGAAGGGCTTTTGTCTAAAGATGTGGTGAGCTTTGTTTCGTTTAAACATGTTATTTCAGTTCAGCATATCCTCTGTAAGAAAAGGCCTCCAAAGCTTTTTTGGTCAGAAAAAGGCTTCCATTGTTTTCAGCTGCCTTTTGAGGAGATGATTTGCCAAAAGGAAACGTATCCATGTTTGCACTGAGGGTTTTCATGAGCTGTGGGGGCTTGCACGGGTGATTTGCATATGAAAATCCTGCCAGCCATGCTGTGTGCTCTGGTTTGATGACAGAAGTTCTGAGCTTGGATGTTGCCCTGATTTTTAAAGTTTTTCTAAGCCTTCTGATGTTTACGTTCTTGTAACGAACTTTCTCATGCACTTTCTGTAAATAACTTATGTTTTATATTCTTTTATGGAGGAGGAGAAATTTGATGGACTGTTGGTTTGTCCAGTGTCATTGGAGAGGTGGCACTGTCACCCTCCAATCTGTGATGGTGTTCACAGGGGTCCCAGGAAGAGGGAAGAGATGAGGACCTGATTCCATGTTTCAGAAGGCTGATTTATTATTTTATGATATATATGTTATGTTATATGTTATGATATATATGTATTTATACTAAAAGAATAGAAGAAAGGATTTCATCAGGAGGTTTGCAAGGAAAGGAGAGAATGGAATTATAATAAAATCTTGTGACTGACCAGAGAGTCTGAGACAGCTGGACTGTGATTGGCCATTAATTAAAAACAACCAATATGGACCAATCAAAGATGCACCTGTTGCATTCCACAGCAGCAGATAATCATTGTTTACATTTTGTTTCTGAGGCTTCTCAGGAGAAAAAATCCTAAGGAAAGAATTTTTCATAAAATGTGTCTGTGACACTAATCCACTGTCACTTTTGGAAATCTATAAATGTTGGAGTCAGAAATTAAAAACTCTCATTTTACCTTGAGAGAGCTGCATGTCCATGTCATGTTATTTCATGTCCTATAGTGACACTTAGGAACATAAAGCAACTCTTTACATCTTTTGTTGTAAGTCAGCACATGCTGAGGCTTGAGCTGAGAGAGGAAATTAGTTTTTCCCTAAGTAAAACCTTGGAAAAACTCTCATGTTGGTTTGACAGCACCCGAATGCAAAACGGCTCATGGGAGGTATGGAAATAACCCTGAAATAATTCCTTGTGTTTGCATTCTGCCTTGAGAGGTGACAGAGCAGGGGGAGGCCAGTGCAGGAGGCCCCCTGATCACCTCCTGTCCTTGTTCTTCGTTTGCAGATCACATACAAGGCCGTTGGGTCTCTGGATCCCAGTGCTGACCTGTCCAGCCAGAGAGGGAAAGTCTTCAAGCTGCGGAATGAAACCCATCACCTCTTTGTGGGATTGTACCCAGGCACCACCTACTCGTTCACCATCAAAGCCAGCACAGTCAAGGGCTTTGGGCCACCCATCACCACCAGGATTGCAACCAAGATCTCAGGTACTGCTGTGGAGAAGAAGGAAAAAAAAATTAAATCTAGGGCTTTGTGCTTTAGACTCAAAGCTGGAGCATAAAATTATTAAAAATACTCTGCTTAGTGTTTCTCCAAGCTTCATAGGGCAGAGTTTTGAAGCAGCCACAGACCTTTATTTGGGTTACAATTACAGGGGTGAATTTGTGGCTGTCCTAGGTATCCCTGGATATCTGTCGAGCATTTTAAATGAGAACCATCATTAGCTGCACAAACGAACTACCCTTATTGTAATTTTTGTTAGCATTATCTGGCTGGCTGGAGAAACTCTTCTGTAATGTGGTTTTTATTTTCAAGATGTACTAAAATGGATCTAATGAAGTAATGGAATTAATAGTGCAAAGAGACTAAAAATAAGGGAGGAAAGCTGTTTTTTCTTGGGTTTTTTTAATGGGTAAGAGCAAAGAGAGGGCTTGAGGCACATAAGAATATGAAAGGCACTAAAATAAGGAGGCAATGGCAAAAAGAAGGCATGGGAAAAAAAGTGGAAACGGGGCAGTTATAAAAAAAATGGATATTGGGCAGATAGATGTGGATTTTAACATTTAGTTGATAGCACTAAAATAGGTTTTCTAACACAGAGAAAAGCTGGCATTTTTTGGACTATTTTAACAATTTTTTTCAGTTAAGTCAAAATACACATCTGGAACATTCAGGACACTGGTAATGCTTGAAATTATGGCTGGTTATTGTAGAAAAGATTGCACTACAGTATAGATTTTCCACTGCCCTATTTCAAAATCAGTTAATAATAGCAAGTTGTGAGCAGTAAGTGACAGGGTAAATTTTAAGGAAGCAAAGCACATCTCCTCCCTCTGCTCAGGGTTTGAACCTTCACATTTAGCACTCAAGCCCTGAACCATTTGAAGTTAAAGCCATTAAGTGTCCAAACAGCTCCATGGGCTGTTGGTGGTTCTGCAGCCCTGCTGTGAAGGGACAGCACAGCTTGCACTCCATTCCCTTGTGACCAGAGAAATAAACAACCACAGCAATGTTCTGGGGGCCTTTTCTCCTCTGTTTCAGTTTCTTTCCTTTTTATCATCCCCTAAGTGCTCAAATTGTGTTAGCAGCCTGCATGAGTGCCAACTATGCGCATACTGGGCTTGGTTTATTGACTTTTTTATCCCCATCTCCCAGATATCTGGCTCTCAATAGGTGGGTACAAACTCCATGCAAGGATGAGGGTAGTCTCTGACATTAGATTCTCTCATTGCATGATCAAGCTTCTGATACATTTTCCAAATAATTTGAAAATTACCATTAAATTTGCTGTAAGAGTAAGCCTTGAGGTTATTAGGGAGAAGGAGGATTTTTGCTCTGACAGGAATGTCCTTGTGAGGCTGCATTTTTTTTTGTTTCTTACATGGAAAGACACCTGTGCTGTAGCAGTGTGTGTGTTTGTTTCTATGGGTGCATTAAGTTGTGCTGTAGCACCATGCACTCTGGCCAGAGCAGGGGCTCAGCAATTCCAGCTGTGCCACCAAGGCCAGCAGGTTGAGGGAGGGGATTTTTCTCCTTTCCTCCACCCTCATGAGACCTCACCAGGAGCTCTGCATCCAGCTCTGGAGTGCTCAGCACAGGAAGGACATGGAGCTGTTGGATGGAGTCCAGAGGAGGTCACGGGGATGCTCCAAGGGCTGGAGCCCCTCTGCCCTGAGCCAGGCTGGGAGAGCTGGGGCTGATTCCCTGGAGGGGAGGAGGCTTTGGGGTGACCTCATTGCAGCCTTCTACAGTAATACCTGGAGGGGCTCCAGGAGAGCTGGAGAGAGACTTTAGACAAGGACCTGGAATGACAGGACAAGGGCATGATTTTAACCTGTTAGAGGGCAGGTTGGATGTTAGGAGGAAATCCTTCCCTGTGAGGATGGGCAGGCCCTGGCACAGGTGCCCAGAGCAGCTGGGGCTGCCCCTGGATCCCTGGCAGTGCCCAAGGCCAGGCTGGACAGGGCTGGGAGCAGCCTGGGACAGTGGAAGGTGTCCCTGCCATGGCAGGGTGGGACGTGGATGATCTTTAAGATCCCTTCCAACCCAAACCATTTTGTGATCTCCAGCATCTCCAGTGACCTCTGGTGTGGAGGACCACTGGGGATGTGTCTCCTTTCAAGGAGTCACTGCTTCCCCTTGATGGAGAGCACCTTATTCCAGAGAAATCCTTCTTAAGCAGTTGACATTCACTCTGAATGCATTCCCAGCTTATTGACAGGGAAGCCAGCAGCTGAGCTGATAATAGCAGTCCCCATTCTTGACAGTTTTCAGGCATTTAGATAAAAATCCTGATTGTAAACAGGATTACAGTGGAAATCACTATGAGAGGATTAAATATGGGATCCCCCACAATGCAGCTTGCCCTTGTGAGCTACAGATGAACTTGTGTGAATTCTTCTGTTTCCTTTATACTTTAAAGTTATTTCAGCAAAACCTGCATCTTTGGAACAAATTTGGTTCTGCTCTGACCTCATGGTCTCTTCAGGTTTTCAGCAGTAAAACTTGTCCCAAACAGTTGCCTGCTTCTGGGAAAGGAAGAAGTAATGAATGAAATATATTTCCTAAGGAAAGCTGTCCTACTTTAATGGAATGGTCCTAAGAGAAGATGGCAAAGCAGAATGAGAAACTAGAGTTTGGCTGAGTGGGTTTTTATTCAGTGGGTTTCTGTATTGCTGGGGGGAACACATCAGGGATGGGGATGGCTGGGCGTTGCCCCAGGGTGGCACTGGGATCTCTGCAGCTGCCTGGTGAGTCAGCTGCACTTAAACTCCAGGGTAAAATGTCCTGGGTTTGGGTGCAAGAATAACCTGGCTAATTTGTGCTCCTCTCTTTTCATCTTTTGTGTTACCTAGTGCACCCTCCAGCTAATCAAGGGAACACAGCTTAAGCATGTGCATTAAAATCTCTTAAAATGTGAGAGGGCAAATCCACTGACCATAGCAGGAAAAAAGATTCAGGGGTGCTTTTAGCTCTGCCACTGATTTACTCATCCTAATAGTTTGGGTTTCTTTATAGTGTCTGTGCAATATCCCTTCCTCACCTCAAGGCCTTACGAAGTCTTAAAAATTTGAGATGAGATTTTCAGAGCCAGCTTGAAGATTGCCTGATTGGTGTTTAATTGGAATGGAGAAAGAGTGTACAAATATTTGTTGGGAAGGATGGAAGTTTGACAAGGAAGTCTCACAGATATGTGTGCTTAGGAGAAAGATTTTTGAATGTAGAGTCTGAAGAAGGAATAGAGATGGAAGCAAGTTTTGATATAGAAGAAAAGAATTGCTGAGCCAGTCTTACTGGCTAACCAAGGAGGCAAAGGGTGTGTGAGTTAGAAGGGGTTTTTATGGCTTAGAACAAAGGATAAACCCACCTCAAACAAGATGATTTTACCAAGCAGAAAGAGAGCACAGGCAAACAAGTCAGCAAATGTTGCAAAAATAGAAAAAAGGTCTCAGAATTTTCCACTGCAAGAAAACTGAAAAACAACTTCCAGCTTAAACTGTAATGTACTTTTACTGATTGGAGAACAGTAACATGAATATGGTAATTATAGTAGTTATGATAGGCTATAGATAAAAGTTAAGGTATAGATTGGTTCTACTGTATTAAGATGCTCAGCAAAGAAAAGTCTATAATGCACTGTAACCAAAACCAAAGGGTCTCCAGGGCTGCCTGCAGCTGGAGCTGACAGCTGTGGGCACAGCTCTGTCATCCACAACCCTGGACTGCTGTGACACCTTGGATGTAATAAACTGCATTTTGTATACAATTAGCTGCATTTTGGAGAGCCCCTGGAGTCCCACATCTCTCATTTTGGCTCTTACAAATATTAAAGCAGTTTTGATCATTCTGGTCATAAGACGGGGAAGTATTTTGATATTTCATGTGACAAATGTTAATATAACAATTTATATACCATTCCATTGCCATCCCTACCAAGAGCAGGTGCCTAATGAAGTTGTTCTTTGTTCTGCTGCAGCCCCGTCCATGCCGGAGTACGACACGGACTCGCCCCTCAACGAGACTGACACCACCATCACTGTCATGCTGAAACCTGCTCAGTCCCGGGGAGCACCTGTCAGGTGGGTGTTTTGTCTTTTCTCTTCACACTTCCCTCCTCTCCTTCCTCTCTCATTCTCCTCTGATAATGGAGCTGCTGAAAGCAGGCGCTGACTAAAAGGCCAACTCAGCTGTTGATTCTGCTTTTCACACTGTGCTTTCATGAATGCTTCAGCCTGCTTGCCTCCCGCTGTTCACCTCCAGGAAGGATTGCTGCAGGCACTGTTGGGGTTATTACCCTCTCAGCATCACTTCAGATGCCTTTGCAGTGCTGGAGCACAGCGGGATGTGGAGCTGGAGACTGAAGATCCCCACATGAGGGTGGAGGAGGCTCCAGGTCTCCATCCTGCCCCCTCTTCCATGATGAACAAGGCCTGCTGGTAACTATTCTAGGAGTGCCTGTCTTGTCTTTAATGCTTGTGGAGGTATTTGCTCAGTTTCTGGATTACACACTTCTCACTTCTCATTCATAATCCAGCTGTGCTGCTGGGCTGGCTGTGCAATGAAGTCCAGCAAAAAGGAATTTTGATTTAGTGAGGCTTTGCTAGCACAGACAAGCAGATCCTGCTGCAGAGTAGAGGATTTACAGATCACAGAATCGTTAAGGTTGGAAAAGACCTCCAAGACCATCGAGTCCAACCGTTTACCACTCCCCACCTTATCAACCAGCCCAGAGCACTGAGTGCCATCTGCAGTCATTTCCTGAAGAACTCCAGGGATGGTGACTCCACCTCCTCTGTGGGCAGCTCCTTCCATCGCCTGACCACCCTTTCTGCAAAGAAATTCCTCCTGATGTCCAACCTGAACCTCCCCTGGCACAGCTTGAGTCTGTTCCTCTTGTCCTGTCCCTTGTGGGAGTGAAGCCTGACTCCCCCTGCCTGCCCCCTCCTGTCAGGGAGTTGTGCAGAGGGAGAAGATTCCCCTGAGCCTCCTCTTCCCCAGGTTAAACAGCTCCAGCTGCTCCTCACATGACTGAGTCTCCAGCCCCTTGCCCAGCTCCATTCCCTTCTCTGGGCACTCTCCAGCCCCTCCAGGTGTTTCTTGCAGTGAGGGGCCCAGAACTGGACAGAGGACTCAAGGTGTGACCTCACCAGTGCCAGGTACAGGGGTGCCATCCCTTCCCTGGTCATTTAGGGGCAGGAAGCTGCCCAGGCACCCATGGCATAGAGTGGGCACCTTGCAGGGAGCCTTGCTGCCTGTCTGAGCTGGGTCCTGCTCTCCCTGGTGACCTGCTGATGGTGACATGCTGATGTGGGACACTTAGCTGCAGGTCACTCCCTGATTTGAGTTCTGTACTCATCACTCTCTTCCATCTCAGTGAAGTTGTGTTTGGTGCAAAGCACCAGAACAGATGAACAAATTTCCATTCTGAGCCCACACTGCCTTACCTGTTGCTGCCACTACTCATCCTGCCAGGCTCATCTGCTGACAGCAGCAATTGGAATCACTTATAAAGAATCACTTATAAAAACAGTGGGTCCTGCCTTGCAGAGAAGTCCAGCGAGTGTTCATTACCTCCCTGTGGGATCTTCAAGCTTTAACTTCCAGTTTTCACAAGAGAAGTTTTTCCCATGGGTGTTATTTTAAAAACACCATAGTTCCCCCTTTCATAATGGGTTGCTTTCATTTTGGGTTTCTGTATCTCACTGACAGGTTCTTAATGCTTTTGAAGGATGCCCACTAAGTATTCAGGAGCAAATTGCTCCAGATGCAAACTACTGTATTTAATTAAGTATCCTATATCAGCTGGTGGTCCCCCAGCTGTGTTGTGGCTTGGCCCCAAATTGCATTGACAAGCTCAAACAAAAAAAAAAAAATCCATTCTTTAAGAGTAAGCACCATCCCTTCTCTGTTTTTTCTGAGTAATGTATTTCAAAGTTTGCCTTTCAATCTCTGGTACTCCATATGAGCAAATTTAGGAGCCTATTTTCTGAGTCCTTTAGTGATGTTTTTTTTCTGCTGGAAAAGAGCAGTAAAATCACACAGCTTTGTTTTGTTTTATTTCTTTATATGGGGGAACATTCCTGTATCTCGTTTTACCACCTGCTGTCTTAGCAGTGTTGCTATTTTGTCTTTTTATTGAAAAGTCTTGTGATTTTTCTCAAAGTCGATTTACTGCACTTTAACTGCATTCAGTGAATAATGCCTTTTCCAGCAAATGCATCTGTACATAAAATTGGTAGAGATTTTTTTATAAATTTTCACTGTGATTTCTTTAATTGCATCGTAGCCTATTACACATGTTTGCAGAAAGTGCAATATTTACATGCCACATCTAAGTGATAAAATTATTTCCTATAATGAGTCCATTTCATTGACTTACAGATGTGTGTATGAAAAGCAGAAGGGCAGGAGAAGTAAGGGGGGAGGGACTCTTGGGGAGAATTTTAGCTTTTTATTAACTCTGACAAGCTCAGAATTCTTCCCCTGTAGAACCATCCAGACTGTTCTTAGGATAACCTTAATAAATCCAGTTATTTCAAGCTTCAATTTTCCTATCCTCTTCCCTTTTCTTTCAGTCTGTTCTGCACACTGCCCTATTTGTGAAATTCTCTCAAAATACCATTTCCAGAAATGGATCCCATTCCCTCAGTGGGAAATAACATGAGTAACCTATTGTGAACTGCTTTTGGCACCCCCAATACACAAGAACGAGGTGGTTTTTCCTCCTCAGTGTGTTTTATTCATTCAGCTGAGATCAAATACTCTTTGCTGTTGCCTGGTTAGGTGTTCTACCTTTTGGTTGTGTGGGGTTTATGTCCCTCATGAATTCCCTCTTGGTGGGATGCCATGCTCTGCCCAGTTGCTGAAGGCATCAAGGCAAGCCCAGGTTTGAGACCAAGGGCTGAGCAACCTCCCTGCCCAGCAGTGAGATGTGCGCGGGGTCCTGCCCAGTGGAAATCCTGGTGGGAAGCCTTCTCCTGGCCTCCCTGGTGGATGTGACCATGGATCCTGGATCCTTCATCTCCCAGCCTGCCTCAGATGGGGCTGAACAGCTCCTGAGAGGAGTCTGGATTTCCCTCACCCCTTCCTATGAAGCTCTGCTATTCAGAGCTTTCTCTGGGCAGGAAAAGGTCAACCCCTTATCCCATCAACCTGACGGTTTCTGTTCTGCAGTTCTCCAGTTTTTATTATGGTCCTTCCAAATTGGGAAGATGTCACTGTAGGACATGAAAGAACACAAGCTCACACCGCTGTTCTCAAGGTGAAGAAAAAAGGGAAGTTTAATTTCTGACTCCAACATTTATAGATTTCCAAAAGTGACAGTGGATTGGAGGGTGATAGTGCCACCTCTCCAATGACACTGGACAAACCACCAGTCCATCAAATTCCTCCTCCTCCATAAAGGAATGCAAAACAATGAGTTATTTACAGAAAGTGTGGGAGAAAGTTTGCTACAAGAATGAAAACATCAGAAGGCTTAGAAAATCTTAAAAAAATCAGGGCGACAGGAAGATGAAAAACAATTAATATACAGTAATTATTCTAATATTTTCTCTTCTGTTCAGGGGATGGTGAGTTGGAGAGCATGTAGGGGTGTGACTGTAGGCAATATCTGTACTTGGTCTTGAGTTGTTTCATTCTGCTGTAGCACAGAGATGGAACATCTTCAGAATAATACAGAAGGATATTTAAAATAAGATTAATTGTATTTTCATTCATCTGAAATGGAGCTACACCAAATCCAAAGTCACTTTCAGCATTAAGACACTTCTGATGTTCCCCAGTGCTCATGATAAATACTTGAAATGTGGCTGTTTATAAAAGTAACGATCATGAACTCAGCGTTGTTAATGATCTATAGATAACAATGAGAACTCTTCCATGCAACCTAATAGGATTAATATAAACTTAGATATTCTTTGATCTATTTTGTCCTATTGCCAAAAGAAAGGTGAAGCCTCAGCAAGAAGAAATATTTCCCTTGTGGCACAGGCGTTTCATTTTTGCCTTGATTTTTCATGGTATAACCTGCAGAGCTTGACTCCACATTGCCCTTTAAAAATAACTTTTAGGTGTTCTTATATCAATCTAAACCATGTGAATGGTGCTATGATTGATTTGCTGGAGGCTGACATTCATCTATAATACATTCACAAGAGGAAGGAAGAATGCAAGTGTTCTCAATCTTTACTCCTCAACTCTTTCCTGAAAGCCTCCAATGTGATTTTGAGGATATTTCTGCCTTTGAATCTGTTATTGTCAGGAGGGCTGAGTTAGTCCTTCATAGATTATTCACATATGACATCTTTAGACCTCAATTTGAGAATTTATATCCCACTCCCAGCTTGGAAATAACACTCTGAGGGGTTTTATCTGCAGGACATGTCCACAGGCTGGTTTTTGTGTGCTGGATATTTGAAGGTCCATCTGCTTTATTAACACACAGTTGGTTCTGTCAATCCAGCTGTACTACTGTTATGGAGAAAATCAAATTTCCAGAGCATGTGTTAGTTCTGAGGATTTCAGAGCCCAGATAAATGCTCCCCTTAGGTGTGATTGCCTTGTCAATACCCTGCTCTGCCTGGTGGAGCTGTAGGACACTGCAGAAGGACGTTCGAGAAGAGCCTGCAATTATTTTGGGGTGGGGTTCAGAAAATAGAAAACTTTTTTGTTGGAGCAATATGGGTTTGGTATCTCTTCCTGCAGTTCTCAGAGGTGTCAGTAAATCTGTGTTACTCTTTTGTGCGCTGCCAGCACACAGGTACACATGGGTCAGTTTATTAATTTAGATCTTAAAGGAAATACATAAATGTGAATAAGAGAAGAGAGTTTAAATACTTGAAATATATTAAGAAGGACTGAGCAAAGGTGAAATAAATATTTTCATATCAACAGCCAGCCAGGAGGAAAAATTAATTTCTATAGACCAAGCCTTGTGTTACACTTGAGTGTTATTATTTGATTATTGATCTTCCAAGTATGAAATAAAGGGAAATTTTGTTGTACATGATGCTAAAAAATTTAAGACAACTGTAGTGTTATTTACAAAGCACCTAGGAACAGTGGGGTTTTACTGGTGTTATACTCAAGCTATTCTCCCAGGAAAGAATCCTGTTGGATGTGTCTATGCACTTAGTATTCCTACGTGCAGTAATGAGTAAAACTTTCCTAGAAGGAAGGGCCATGCTGTTGCTTCCATCTTATGTTAGAGAACTGAGAGCAGCTAAAACTTGTCCTTCTATCAGCAACAAAGTAAAAATGGAGAAAATCTGGAGCCATAGGCTTGAAATTTAATCCTCAGGTAATTTATTGTCTGTGATTTTGGGCATTGCCTGTTCATCCTGAGCCTGCCTTTCCTGCACCCCTCTCCCTACATCCTTAGTCTGATTTTGCCTTTACTGCACAGTAGTTCTCCCCAGCCTTACAAAGGAGTGGTTTGCAAGCCCAGTGACCTTGATTCTGTGGTGGACAAACTCTAAACTCCCAATATCTGCTGGTGCTTTTGTTGTGCTTTGCCACTGGTGGCTTTGGTTTGTAGATCTCCATTCGTACAGAGGGAGCTGTGCTGCTCAGATCTCTGCTCTGCAGCTTCTTAGTGGCATCATCACATCAGCCTGCCTCAGGCAGTTCTGCTGATAATTGATTCATTAATGCCACAAAAGGCTGGCAGTTTCTAGTTTTTAAAACTCCCACGTAGAGAACCTTGTATATGAAAATAAAGGCTAGAGTGAAGGAGCAGCAAAACAATAAAAAGGGTGCTAAGGGTGAAATTATCATGCCCTTGGCAATTCAGAAAGTTAGATTCCCTTGAAAGGCACATTCTTAGTACTTGGAAAAGAAAATTCTTGGTCTGCCTTTTCTGGGTTTAAATGTCTGCATCACATGAGTTGATTCAATACAGGGGAAGCAGTCGTCACCTCTAATTTTGTAGTATTTAATGTCATCTTTTAATTTTGTAGTATTTAATGAGAAATGAGATTATCAATCTAGGCTTCTGATATTATAAGACAAATTATCTGTGTTAATTAACATCTCCTATAATATACCTCAGGGATATTGTTCTGAAATCATTCAAGCTGAGTTTCTCCTGCCTGACACTTTGTCTTTAATTTAGCTGAGTTTGGAGGTACATAAAGAAGTTTCTTCTTAGAGGTAAACCAGAGCAACATTTTCTCCAACTGTGTGTGAATGTGAGAGAAAGAAATTGAGAATTTGAGTGAAAGGCATTAAGTACTTGCAATTATTATGAATATTAGAGGTGCTTTGCTTATTGTATCAGGAGAAAAGCAAAATGGAGATACAGGCGTGTAAGGTACAACCATAAATATCAGGAAGGAATATTTAGATTTGTGTGTAACATGGCAGAATTCATTGAATAGAGGCTTAAAGATTCAGGTGTGAGTCCCAAGAAGTGAGGCTAAAGGGCATTGTGGGTCAATTTTCTCATCTGGTACAGGAAATGCATTTTCCTACTGGATCAGCACAATGTGCAATTGAAATTCAGCCCCCTAAAGGGGACAAATCTGCCTTTTACCATTTTTCAGCCATCCAAACCATGGCCATTTTCACAGCCTGGTTGACCTGCTGTGTCTTTGACCATTCCACGGGGCGCTTTGGCAGTGGGCAGAAATGGGAGAGGGAAGCCTTAAAATTGGTGTCTATTTGAATGATAATATTCTAACAATCAAATTACACATGGAGCAAATTCTTTGTTGCCAAGCAGCATTTTATTAGTGCTACAGGGAGACTTTTGCTAACAGTTTTTAGTCTTGTGAAGACCTGAGGATACTGAGTAGGAGAAAGGAGATTTTTTTGCATAAATCTTTTATGCTGAATACATAAACTGCCAGATTTAATTCCAGCAACCAACAGGTTAATGAATTCTGAGCTTTAAGCTGATATTCACAAATTGATGACCATTTCCTCACATCGATCTGTCACCCCATTAGATGAGGGAACAGGGGAAAATACCCATGGTTCCAGTTGGAGGGTTCCTTTTCCCAAGACATTTCTTTGCTCCACAGCTCTCAGAGCCACTGTGCCCCTTCCTTGTGGTCACAGAATGAAAGGGTAATAACAAACAACACAAAATACTTCAAAAATCATAAACTCTGACTTCAGGAGGTGTCCCAGTGCCAAGCCTGTGACAGCTTTTGGCTCAGACCCTTTGGTGGAATGAGCTGAGCTGGCCACAGCTGCTCAAGGGTGGGAAGGCCCACAGGAAGGACCTTGGCCCTTTTGGAGGATCATCAAGGATGATTTACTTAATTGAAGCAGCTTCTTAAGGCACTTAAAATGAAATGGGATGAGCCTGAGCACAAGCCCCTGGCAGTTGTCCCCCCCTCAGGAGCAGTGCCTGTCCCAGGAATGAGGTGCTGAGTTCAGAGGACAAGTGGCCCTTCCTTCATTGCTGCACATGGCAGGAGATATTCACACAGGCAGGTGCCCCTTGGTGTGTCTATAACAACAGAAAAACACAATAAAAGGGAAGATGAGCAAGCTCTGCTTTGCTGTTGCAGGAAGGCATTGCAGGATTTAATTATACTCCAGGTATATAAATTCAGGAAACATGGTAATGCTCCCGTGATTAAAATTATAGAGGGCCTAATTGAAAAAGCATAAACTGAATTGAAGAATTCCTAATTATAGTTTGCTTTGAGGTGTTAATTTCCTCCATAATGAATGCATAATTTCTTGGAACTAGAAAATGGGATTGCTGCACCAGTGCGTGGGATGCAGATGGAATGAAGGGATTATCATAAATGCAGCCAGACAATTCTCAGGAATAAACCTCTGCAGCCATGATGCTCTTCTGCCTCCCCATAATTTCAGCTTTCCTTGCACTGTGGTTTTCCAAAGCAAAAGGCAGAGCCAGGAAGGGTGAAGGATTTGCTTGCAGTGCAAAAGGAAGGGGAAATAGGGCTGGTGTCATTCAAAGCAGTCATGGTGCAAGGGGAGAGGCACAATGTGCAGTATTTCTAGTGGGAAAGTCAAAGAGTAAAAGAGGAGGAAATGCCAATTTCCCTTGTGGCCCACCTTGACAGGTCCCTGAGGCTGCAGGAGCTGATGTTGATGCAGGTTGAGGGCTTTTTTCTGCCAAAGGACACAGCCTAAATGTAATGTTTGCTCTTTTGTAAAAAGTACTCTTGGTTTTGTAGGGAGTTGGTGGACCACAGGATTGTCAGACACAATCTCCTAATGTTTAAATCCATCCCATTCCCACTGTGGTGGGGGTGAGAGGTGTTTATGGATGAATTGCTGCAGAGAAGTTCTTATCCTTGGGACTTTCCCACTCCCTCTGTCCTCAATTTCCCTTCATTCTGGGGCAGGAGATCCTGTAGTGAAGGCACCATTTTAGATTTCTCCCTGGTATCAAAAGCATGACAATTTTGCACTTTCTGAAAATCAAAACATGTCTAGAAAAGGTGGAAAGGAGCTGGTGGATACTGCTGCAGCTTCAGGTGCTGAAAATCTGTGCTAGCCTTCCCCAGGAGAGCTCATCATCATTGCACATTACCTCAGGAGTGGGAGTAGTTGAGTAATGAAGTTTATCAGAAGGTTGTAAACAGAGCAGGTTCTCTCTTTTTTCCTAGTGTTTTTCTTGGTCTCTTAATTTAAAAAATATCCAAACAGACACGACCTCAATAGAATTATGTTTCTAGTGTTTTCTAGTGTTCTGTCTTAAGAAAGACATCAGATTCTTCTGTGTGGGTTTTCCCTGCATGGTGGCTGTGGAAAAGGCAGAGGAAGCTTGAATTCTCAGCTAGATTAATTCTGCATCCAAATGAGCCTAATTTGATGGAAGCCATTGGAAAAACCCAAATTAATTCTGAGAGAGAATATATGCAAATACCCCCATCCTCTTGTTCGAGCTGCTGCTTTTATGGAGGGCATGGCAGAAGGTGCTGGACAGTCCCAGTAAGGGTTTGCCATGGTCTCTCCTTGCCCTGCAGGTTGTTCAAGAACCACTTTGGCTCTTCCTGTCCTTGAAAAATCCTCCTGGTGTTAAACCAGCACTTGCTGAGGATGACAGGACCTCAGTCAGCAATGCCTGTCTAGTACAAAGCAGCATTAACAAAACAGAGGTGGGGTTTGGCTTTTTTTTTTTTGTAGATTAAACAGATGGCAGGTGGCTCAGAAGGGAAGAGACACCTCCAAAGCCACTCACATCAGCTCTTGTTGCAGTGAAAGCTGTATCTGTCTGCACTCATTATCTCTAATCTGGCAGCAGAAAACAGCATTGAACTGGAGAGAGGGACTGGGCCAGTTCCACCAGGGAGCAGCAGCTATTATGGCTAATCTGGGTTGCAAGCCAGGTCAGGTTTATGGAGATGGTTGAGATAATGGAACACAGAGCTTTGAAATGCCCTCTGGTTCTTTTTAAATTTTTTTAATATTTTTAATTAATTTTTTTCTTACTTTCCAGAAGATTGAGTTGAGAATTTAAAGCATTTAAGAGTACAAGTAATGTACAAGTAAACAGATGCAGGAGCAGTGTTCTGGTGGGCTGGGGATGGTCTTTCTGCAAGTCTGAATTGCATCTTTTATTAAGGCAAAGACTGGGCCCATTCCACCAGGGAGCAGCAGCTATTATGGCCAAGCTGGGTTGCAAGCCAGGTCAGGCTTATGGAGATGATTGAGATAATGGAACACAGAGTTTTGAAATGCTCTCTGGTTCTTTTTAAATTTTTTTTTATATTTTTAATTAATTTTTTTCTTACTTTCCAGAAGATTGAGTTGAGAATTTAAAGCATTTAAGAAAGTACAAGTAATGTACAAGTAAACAGATGCAGGAGCAGTGTTCTGGTGGGCTGGGGATGGTCTTTCTGCAAGTCTGAATTGCATCTTTTATTAAGGCAAAGACTGGGCCCGTTCCACCAGGGAGCAGCAGCTATTATGGCCAAGCTGGGTTGCAAGCCAGGTCAGGCTTATGGAGATGATTGAGATAATGGAACACAGAGTTTTGAAATGCTCTCTGGTTCTTTTTAAATTTTTTTTTATATTTTTAATTAATTTTTTTTTCTTACTTTCCAGAAGATTAAATAGAGAATTTAAAGCATTTAAGAGAGTACAAGTAATATGACACATGTACAAGTAAACAGATGCAGGAGCAGCGTTCTGGTGGGCTGGGGATGGTCTTTCTGCAAGTCTGAATTGCATCTTTTATTAAGGCAAATGATCCAGCTGGGGAAAATGGCCCTTTAAGTACACAAATGCTTCTTTATGGTCAGTGAATACAGCTGTGTTCTGAACAGCTCCTTAGGTTTTGTGCATGGCACCACATTGATGTTTGCTGTGGACAGGGGCTGTGGTGATGGCCAGACTTGCTTAGAGCTACATGGGAATATTTGGATTTTTTGATATCTTTCCATAGCCCCTTCAGTCAGAGAAGAGTCATGGTGGGTGGAACTTTATGAGGTTGGAAACATTGATTTTAATAGACATATTTATGTGTAGGTACACACAGGGGTGTTTAGGTGTGCACATGTAGAATCATAGAGGCACAGAATGATTTGGGTTGAAGACACATTAAAGTTCACCTGGTTCCAGCTTCCCCTATCCCAGGTTGCTCAGAGCTGCATTGTTTAATCAATAATTATTGGCACAATGTTGTTAGTGGTGTTTTTTGGTTCTGTTGCATCTTTTGTGTGGTGCAATTTTAAGACAGAGCCAGTCTCCAAACTCCTCTTTCCCAGCTCCTCCCTTATCACTGCAGGTCACATCTCTAGTGATGCTCAGAAGTCACATTTTTCTCCTTTTTTTTCCCCTGATTTGAAAGATTTGGTAGGAATAGCATGTGTTCAGCCTGGATACTCCAGACTCCATTAGACAGGACATATTGGCTGGTGGGTGGATGGAGGAATATTGGACAGGAAAGTGTGGATTTGTTTACATACAGCTGATACTGTGATATCAGACAGAGTCACATTCCCCATGCCACTGTTTATATATCTGCAACAGTGGGATAAATACTGTACCTCAGGGGTCTGCCAGATAAAACCTGTGCAACCCACGAAGGCCATGGAATATTTGACATTACACTGTCACTTTTTTTACTAAAAACCCCACCTAATCACCACCAAAAATCCCCAAAAACCTCAACCAACCCAAACCAAACAATCCCCCCTACACAGACACCTTCCAACAGAGTTTTCATTTTTTCAGTCAGCTGTGGGAGCTGTATGTGAGACTGCAAAGGAATTGCAGACAAAACATCCTGGCCAAAATGCCAGCATTTGTTAGAGTGCCACTGGCAGGATGCTTTTCTGCAAATACAAACATTTTGTTAAGGGTTTGCTGTTTCCTCAGGCTTGACACAGTGCACAGCTCCTGAAGCAGAGCTCCTGCTGCTGGCTGGGGACAGCACAGCCCCATCCCTGTCCCCTGCACGGGAGCCATGCAGGCATTAAACATCCTCACTTTTTCGAGAGCCCATTCCAGTCACTAGAGAAACTTAACAAAGCCTGAAATTTTAGCAGTAAAAGAATGCCTGTGTGAAAAGGGTGACTCCAAATGGTTTTATCCAAGTGTGAAATCGTTACCTTTTTGTTTCATGAATTTCAGGGTCTGACATGCCCTAGTAGTAAATCTGGAGCACTGAGCTGAATATGAGAGGGGAAGAAAATGTGAAGAGACTCTTTTCCCAGCCTTCTTGATTATTAAATGGATTTCATTATTGTTGGCTCTATCTCAGCAGGTTTTTTTCATTGCAATGGCAGTAATTACCATCTCTTCTTCCTATGCCATTTTTTACAAATTTGGCTGAATTTGAATCTTTTTTTTTGGGTATTCTTCAACTTTAGTGAACATAGTAGAAGAGTTGTTTAATTTAAATGGCTGTTAAAAGAACATGCAAAAATAACTCCAAAATGAAGGCTCTGGTGTGAATAACTTTGCAATACGAGAGACTATTTCCTCAAGCAGCATCACTATTATCAGCTTTATTTTTGTGAATGCCTTGCAGATGTGAGCAAGCTGATTGCTGGCAGTGCAGCCCAATATTCATGGGCTACTTTTTGAGTCTTTGAAAGAGCCAAGCACATTCCAGAAGATGACACTGTAGAACAATCTCTTTTTCTCCCCCTATTTGCTGCATGAAACTGTTTATTGAAAGCAAACATTCACCTCAGCATATTGTATTCTGCATGGAGCTGTTCCAGAGTGCAATGGAAACAGCAGCAATCTTTAATTGATTTTAATGTGTTTCGAATCTGTTCTTAAATAGACAGAAAATTGCAGAACAGAGCACTGGGTCCTGTCAGTGTGTCCTAGGTGGCTGTGAAACACAGTTCATTATGGTTTGTAGATTACTTTCAGAGCTTCTGATTAAAAATTCTACTGGAGGTACTGAGGGTGACATTTTCGAATATGTGAAGGCAGCAACTCAATTCTTAGGAATATATTGGCACCTGTTGGCACCCAGAAAGCTTTATGAACTTGGAAGCTCTCTGGGGAATTGACTCTTGGGTGCCTGAACATTTGATTGCAGGAGGTGCCTGGCCAGGAAATTCACCCTTGGAGCCCAAGGGAAGCAGTGCTGCAGTGGGTGCTCAGAGCAGTCAGCATCAGCCTTTTCTGGCAGTTATCCCTTGGGATTTGTAAACTTTAGGGAATGTGTGTTATACAAAGCTTTTTTAGACTTGGATTGGGTTGAATTCTTTACAAAATCTCCCATATGCAGATTCATGGTGGGGCTGGAGGCACATGGTGAGAAGGATCTATTTGCAGTTTAATGTCAGCATTTTTTAGGGTAAATAATACAGAGTACTGATATATGGAGTACCTTTCTTCAAAATTCCCTTTATTTCATTTCTTACTGTCTCTGTGGCAGAATTCAGGCTTTGATCTCAATATCTTTAAGAGGGGGAAATAAAGATGTTGATGCTACTCTTGTGTCTCAGTGTGCATCACTGAAGGCAGCTTGGCCATAAAACAAGCATCTGCACTTCCAATGGCTAATCTGAATTCTAAATGTGGGTGTCAGGCAGCACATCAAACCCTCTCCCATCCCAGTATCCTGGGAGATGGCTCCATACTGTCAGAATAAATGTGATGAACCTTCATGGATATATACAGATATACTTACTTTGGCTCAACCAAATTTAACAGGATCACAAGTTAAATGGAATAATCAAATGATAAAAAAGCTGGTGCTCAGTGTCTATAGCTGGAGTCCTGTGTGGCACACAAGGGGAAAGAAGCTGAAGTGGTTGTTGGTCCCTCTGTTTATTGTACCTTTGTCCCTGTTCATGTGCTACTGATGCCTTTTCTTCACCTCTGTGCAGGTCAGACAGTATTTGGGGGTTGTTTTCATGAGTTTTGATGGCCTTTTTGGAATAGCTGCATCTTTTCCTTCCACAGAATATGTGCAGGAGGGGAAATTCAACTTCAGCTCCACGTCAGCTGCTACATCCCACATGGGGAGGCACCAATCCTTCCTTCATTTGGTCACTTTTGTCCTTCATTCTTTGAATTAAAATAACCAGTAACAAGAAAATCACTACTCTCTTATTCCTGTAGCCTATCTGAGTTGCTCTGTAACTGATGTGTTCATCTGAGCTAGAAGTGGGGAGTTCCTGTTCTCTGTAGGATGAACAACAAAACCAGCTCGCAGTAGTCTGCTAAAAAAAAAGCACTACAAGATCAAGCTGTACTAATTGCCACTTATTTTTGCTCCCTGGGAGAAAATAATATTGGAAATAATATATGGCTGATAATAAATTTATGTGTTAAATGAAAATATATTAAATCTTTATATGATGTGAAGGAAAGTTTAATAACAAGATTGGTCCAGAGGGAGTACTCAGCTGCTGAATCATTGTTCCTTTTAAGCTTTAATAATTCAGGTGAGTGGATCACTGCAAGGTTACAAAGAAATTATATTCCTTTTCCTACCCTCTCATTATCAAGAGTGTAGTGAATGTTTCACCTTGTTGATGTGTCAGGATACCAAAGTGCATGGGCCAGATGTTGGATGTTTTATGGAGAGCTCTGACTCAGCTTTTCCTCCTCATATTCCTGTGCATCCTAGATTCAAACTTTGAGACTGGTCTTAATTTGTGGACAAGTATTGTCTCAGTCCATCCTCAACAAACAAACAACCCCAAAAAACAACAACAACAAAAACCCAAAAAAAACCCCACCTCAAGATCAGGGAAGGGAGAAGCCTGAGGCAAACAGAGAGATCTCCATCACAGCAATGGGCTGTGACTGGGAATGTTGATTTTTTTCACACTGAATAGGGAACTCATCATTTAAAAAATTACCTTGTAGCTGGTGATAAGGGCACCTTTCATTCCTCTGCAGACAACACTTGTGCTGTGGCCCATTATGGTGGGTGCTTTTATCAGTGATTTACAGCCAAGCTGTCAAAAACTTTAAAAAGCTTCTATTAAATTGATGTGGATTTATCTGTCTAAGGCCTTTGAAATTTATAAAGGAGCCCAGTTTTGGCCTCCTTTTCTAATCAGAGTGTGCAGCTGCACACAGGGCAGTCAGCTCCCCAGCCTTCTAGGAGGTCAGGCATTTGTTTTGTGGCCCAGATTTGAGAATCCCTCGAGAGCTGTCTGCAGAGCAGAGCCTGTGGGTGTTTGGAAAGCAGTCCCTGGTGTTTTTTACAGGGACAGCAGCATTATTTGGCTGCACCAGAGTGGGCTGGGGTGGCACTGGGAGCACAAAGCCCCTGCTAACCAGCACCCTGCAGCACATCCATGTGTATGTGATTGCAGTGTTTCCAAATGTGTCCTGACATGAAAAACTGGAATGCAGGAGTTAGTGTGGCTGTATCATCTTTCATTGCACTGGCACTGAAGTTGTTATCTCGTGTAGGAGTTTGAATGCTCTGTTTTTGTTGTCTCTTTTAATGTCATTCCTGTGTATGACACTGACTCTCGTATCCAGCTGGGTGTTTGCAGCCAAGGCTTTGATTCCTGCCAGGAAAGCCACGGCAGCTGATCCTGCCTGGGAGCAGCAGCTCTGAAGCCTGAGATGGGGAGAGCCCCAGCAGATCCTGCCTGGTAGATGGAATCAGAGCTATTTGAATAGTTTGGGTATCTCTTCCTTATTTTCATTGCCCTCTTGCTTTTTTTATCCTTCCCTCCAGTGCCACTTTTTGGAAAACCACTCCTCCTTTCCCTTGTCTGTAATCACACTGGTGATAGCAGGGATAGCAAATGGCAAAGGGGAGACCCTGCTCAGCCCTGAACCAGAGATGTGAGTGCAGCTGAGGGCTCTTTTAGGCCAGAAGGGCAGATCCTGCTCACCAAGTTTATCCTGAGTTAGTGCCCAACCACATTCTTGGGGATTGTGGTGCATCCCACCAAGTTCCCATCTTCTGAGCAAAGCTGGATTAGTTTTACTCTGCTGAGAAATGTTGTAGTAATGCAGATGGTTTGCTAAACTTTAGGGTGGGTAATAGGACATTTGCTACTCAGAATTGCCACAGCAATTCCATTTGGGTGTAGGGTTGGTGGGGTTTTTGCTCCAAGTTACGAGAACACCTCAATGCAGGTGTGGGAGCACTTGCTGTGCAGCACTTCATGGGTTAATGCAGAGAAGTTGATCTCTGAAAATGCCCTAAAGGCAGGCAGGGAAATTCTGCTCCTAGGTATAAACAAAGTAGGAGGAGAAGAGAATAACTCAGAACAAAACAAAACACAAAAAAACCCATACAAAAAACCACAAGGATAGAAACAAAAAAAAAAAAAATAGATTCTGTGCCAGTGAACTGGGAATCCTGTCCTTCTGGAGGGTCTAGACAGATCAAAATACCGGGATCAAAACAGAAAGTGAGACCCAGAGTAACCATCTAAAAGGGAGCCAGAGCTCAGAGTGATAATCTTCAGCCCAAAGCAAGCTTTGAACTTGCTTTGGGCTGAAGCTCAGACCTGCTCCTGGCTGCTCGACCACTTCCTTTGAGAGTGGCCAGGCTCAGAGAAGAGCAAGGCTGGAGGGTGCTGGACCCCAAGCCAAGCAGTCAAGGCAAAGATGAGGATGCTGTGTCAGTCAGTGTGAGCTGGGGCATCAGGGAGAAAAATGCCATGAAACCCACCCTGAGTGTCACCAGAGGAGGGTTCTTAGCCAGAGGGAGCAGTGACAGCAGTGCTATCTCAGATGGCTGTTCCATGGACAAGGAGGCAGTGTTTGAGCAGGAGATGAACAGGATTTTAACTTGAGCACAAAGGGGACAATTGCTGCACCCCAGCTGAATATTCGTGAGCACACCATTGTGCTTCCAGAGGAACCTTGATTCATTTCAAAAGAATAAACATTAAAAGTAAAATTTCAGGCTGCTACAAGAGTGAGTTATCTCTGTGAAGGGAAGAAGTATGTTAACAGCTAAGTGGGAGAGAGAAAATGTGAGAGAATAGAGGCAAAAGAGTATCTGTGACTGGGTTCTGTAGGTATCAAAACTCTTGCTCATGATGAAAAGTGTCTGTAGTGCTCTAATGATTGGGAAGGAGTTCACTTACCTGGCAGTTCATGTCCCTGGGAGCTTCCCCTTCTCCAAAGACAGACAGTGCACAAGTTCATGGCTTGCAAGTGGGATAACTGAGACAGTGAGTGTCACCCTCAGGTCTGGGGAGAAAGGAGGAGGGAGTTCTTGGCCTCTGTGAAGGCTGAAAGCAAATTAAGATATGTCTATACATATATATATTTGTCTATATACCTAAAGGAAACATTTTCTATGACCAGAAAATGCAAGTGTTTAGGGTTGGATGAAACAGAAAGCAAATGTTTTTAGGTTAGAAGCCATCTGGAAAATGTCCATAAAAGTGTCAGCTACAATTTTGCACAAGGCTGACAAAGAAAATGACAAACTTTCCCAGTAGTGTAGATTATTATGGCCAGGGAGAAGGGTCAGAATAAGAATGTACACTCTCAGTCAACAGTGGCCAAACCAGCCCAGTATGATTTGCTCTTGCTGAGCTGAGGGTTTGTATTGAACAGGCTTGCAGCTCCCACTGCATCCTCAATGATATTACTTCAAGTGTTGCTTGGAAATCCGGTTTTGTCTTTTTAAAATTGTAAAATAAATATCAGAGAAGGTCTAACATAATTTCTTAAAGGCTCTGATGAACTGGAGGAGGAGGACAGCTTTGCAAAATGTTGATGGGGCATCATTAAAGGCTGCAGAATTCACACAATGCCCAGGCTGGAAGAGGCCTTCAAGATCCTCGAGTCCAACCCAGCCCCAAGCCCTCAACTCAACCCTGGCACCCAGTGCCCCATCCAGGCTTTGTTAAACACACCCAGGGATGGGGACTCCACCACCTCCCTGGGCAGCCATGCCAGAACTTTATCACTCTTTCAGTAAAAACTTTTTCCCAATCTCCAGCCTGTAGTTCCCTTGGTGCAGCTCGAGGCTGTGTGCTCTGGTTGTGTCAGTGCTGCTGGAGAAAGAGCCCAGGGCCAGCTGAGCACAGGCACCTTTCAGGAGCTGTGAGAGTGATGAGGGCAGCCCTGAGTCGCCTTTGCTCCAGGCTAAGCACCCCCAGCCACGTTAGTAAACACCAGGGCAAGGACAGCTTTACTATTGAGTAACTCACAAATTGCTCGTGCTTGTTCAGGTTAGCTGGGATTGTGTCTGGCAGGTGGAGCCAGATGGTTTCCAAGTTCTTCCCTGCCTGCCCTGCTGTCAGCAGAGAACGAGCCAGATCCCCATGGGCCCTAGGCCCTGGGAATTCACAAGCAGGAATGTCACTGTCACATTTTCTGGAAGAATCCCTTTGCCCAGGGATTTTCTCCTGGGAAGCTGAGAAGCCTCAGAGAAAAGGAAAACAATTCTGATCTCATTTGCTTCTCCTGTGTTGTGCTCACATGTGGAATGTGTTTGGAGATTGTTCACCCACAGGTGATTGTTCCATTGCATTCTGCTGGGAGTTGTTTTCACTCTTTGGCCAATCAGGGCCCAGCTGTGTCAGGACTCTGGAGAGAGTCACGAGTTTTCATTATTATCTTTTTAGCATTCAGTAAGTATCCTTTCTCTATTCTTTAGTATAGTTTAGTAAAGTATTCTTTAATTTAATATAGTATCATAAAATAATAAATTAGCCTTCTGAGAACATGGAGTCAGATTCATTCCGTCCTTCCTGCCATGAGGCACCCTACAAATACAACACAGGAGCTGGGGCTCCTTCACTCTCCTGCATGCTGGAGGAGACAGAACTGCTTCTCAGAGAGCACTGATGAGCTATTGCCATGCTGGAAATTCCCCAGCCCAGTCTTTGCCTGTGAACCCTGGGACAATGACACACTTTGGGCTGGTCCCAATCTCTCCATCGATCTCCCCTGTCTGCCTGAACAAAGGCCCAGCCTGACACAGACAGGTGAGGGCAGCACATCTGAATAGCCTGACACAAAGCAAAATGACTGCAGCCCTATCTCTCTTTGTCAAGCTCCTGAGTGGTGTTAAACAGACAGTGAAACCTGCCTGGGTTATAGCAGCATGGAACTCCAGGGCTTTGGTAGCTGCCTGAGGAGGAAAGGAAAATAAAACAGAGTGCATTTGAATGCTTTGCAAGCTCTGAGCCTGGAATAGTAAGCTAGAAATAATAAGATTGCTGTTATACATCATAATGGCCAAAAGCTTAGCAGGAATCAAAAAGGATTACTGTTTCATAGAGTCAGAGGGAATATGAGGAGTTGTTGCTGTTTCTTGAAACAAAAGTGGATTGAGGGAGTTATAAAGCCACCTGCTCAGTACATAAACAGTCCTCAAGGGATGCAAGGTAGAGGGAGACTTGCCATTGGGAATTAGAGGAGTCTACATTGCAGGATATCCCAAAAAGAGGTCACAGAATACCAGAATGATTTGTATTGGAAGGAAACTTAAAGCCCATCTAGTTTCAACCTCCTTCCATGGGCAGGGACACCTCCCACTGTCCCAGGCTGCCCCCAGCCCTGTCCAGCCTGGCCTTGGGCACTGCCAGGGATCCAGGGAGATCCACAGCTGCTCTGGGCACCCTGTGCCAGGGCCTCACCAGTTCCTTATGAGGACATCAAGATATGAGGGAGGGCCAAAAAAGGTGATGTTCAAGATTCTTTTTGGCCTAAACAGCTTTTTGCACCCTGAAACTGTTCCCACAGGCATCTGACACCATTGCCACCTGCTCATGCTCTCCTCCACTGCAGCCACCTTTTGGCCCAAGCAAAGAATTCATGTTTCACTTTGGTGGCTGAAGGAGAAACCCTCTGCTGGCCAACATTCAGCACATTACAAATTCATTCTAGACTGGATATTTTATTAGTTGCTCCTTTTCCTAAAGAGTGACATGACTGAAATCTGCTCTTTCACTCAGGTTGATCCAGATTTACTCAATTAAACCAACAGAGCACATGGTCAGCATCTTGTCCCCACAGTGACTTTCAGTGGCCACTGCCCCTGCTACTGCTGTGCCAGGAGCTGTGCTGGTGTGAAAAACGCCAATCACTTGTTTTTAAAATTTTAAAAGTTTAATAGTAATAAAATGCTTATAAAAATAGTAATACAATTAGAGTAATAATAATTTGGACAAATTGAATTAGGACAATATGAGACAATAGAGACAAAGAGTTACGGACAGTCCAGGTACCTTTTTCTGGGCAGCATAAGCTCCAAAAAGGACCCATGTTAAACAGAGGATTAACCCTTAAAAGCAACAGCCTCTTGCATATTCATACACCTCATACATGATGCATAATTTCCATTCAAATACAGGATTCTGTCTGGTAATCGTCAGCTTCTTCCTCCTAATCCTAACAGCACCTTCAAGGCGGGAAGAAGTTCCTTTCTTCTGATAAGAGAGCAATAAATTCTCTTTCTCTGAAAGATTCAGGTGTCCTGTGGCTGCTCTCTGATGCGAGTGCCTCATTCCTTTCTTAAAGAAATCCCACTAATGTAGTTCTTATTTTAACTACAAAAGTTACCTTTTAATTACAAGACTACATTTTCATATTATTAAAATGGTAATACAGCACTACTAATCAATACATCAAAATACATATGGTAAATATCTGTGTAGAGCCATATAACATGCACTTTTCACACTGGGGTGCCTCAGCTGCGTGTTTCTGACTTTTCTATGCTCTTGTCCTTTTATTTCTTGCTGCCATTCAAGGCTCTGGGGTCTCTCATCTCACCTTTCTCTCTCCCTCCCAGTGTCTACCAGCTCGTTGTGAAGGAGGAGAAGCTGCAGAAAGCCCGGAGAGCTGCAGACATCATCGAGTGCTTCTCTGTGCCAGTCAGCTACAAGAATGCCTCCAGCCTGGACTCCCCACACTACTTTGCAGCTGAGCTGAAGCCCATCAACCTTCCTGTCACACAGCCCTTCACCTGTGGGCGACAACAAGACCTACAATGGCTACTGGAATGCTCCTCTCTCTCCCCTGAAAAGCTACAGCATATACTTCCAGGCTCTTAGCAAGGCCAATGGAGTAAGTGCAGGGAAAATTGAGCTGCATCTGTAGGTGTGACTGCTTCTGTCTGTCCTCCTCATCATTCTCCTTCCTTCTTGATTGGATGCTGGTTTAACTTCTCCTTCTTATTACCCTCTTACAGAAATCTGATGAAAATCAAGCATGCCATTACTTGTCCTTCACTCAAATCTCCTCTCTCTGATGCTCAGATCCAATGTGAAATCTGTTGAGGACCCTGATTCTGTAAAGGCACCTGTTGCCATGTGATTTACTAAATGAGCTGCTTAGAATTTTGAGATTTTTTTCTATCCTTCAATAAGCATGAATATCAGATTAGGGGCTATTGTGCTTTTAAGAGCCATAATTGCAATATCTTGATAGTTCGCAGTGCTTGTGATTTTGGAGGAGATGTTATGAATTTGGATTACCTTGGAGCTTGCACTTGGCCATATCCTAATGCAGCACTTGTGGTTGGGAGTTCCAGCCTGAGGAAATCAGGTACTGCAGTGGGGACTGTCTGCATCTCTGTCCTACCCCTCTGCAATTCTGTAGTTTTATAGATCTTTGCTTTGTGATACGGGGTTTAAAATGCAGACTGCATAGGAAATGTAGCCCACCTCATCCTCATATTCAAATGTCACACACAATGCCACAGCACACCCTGTCCCACCACAGGCAAACAGGAGGCCTCTCCTCCCTCTTCTCTTCCAGCTGAAGGTAATTTGTGACCTTTTACCTCTCCTGTTTCAGGCCAGACCCAGCCTCAGTGGATCACCTTCCTCCCCTTTGGCACCCCAGGTGTTTTTCATTCATACATAACACAAGAGAATTTGCCACTCTGGCCTCCTGAAGAGTCTTAGAGCATTAGCAAGGCATCACAAATTTGGGTAGCAGAGTCTACTATTATTAGCATGTTTGCCAGTGCTTTCAGAAATTTAATTTTAACATAGATAAATTCTCTATGATATCACCCCTGAGAGAGAAAAATTACAAAAACCAGTCAAAGGTGAACAGTGCAGGCTTTAGAGGCTTTTCCACCTGAAATGCAGCTGCACATTGCAGAGGGCTGGGATGGTTCCACAGGCTGGCAGTGCCAACGAGTGTTCACAACACATCTGAGTGCTTTACACCCTTCATTTATCACCATTTTCCTGCACAGCTTCAGCTGTGTGGCTGACAAGTACAAAATCTCTTCAGCACTGTGCTGGTTTTCACCTTGGTTTCCTTTCTAGCCAATACAGTTTCTTTCCAGCACTGCTCAATTAATTCAGTTTTGGATTTGCCTTTATAAAAGAAATTGTGAATATATGTATATGTCTCTCTGTTTCTAGTTAGTTCCCCCATGTGTGATAGTTAATTGCTAGTGAATGGATCCCTAGGGAAGAAGAAACTTTATTTGCTTAAGTACAATATAATATTCCATAAGTGGGTTGTGAGGATGGAAGTGTAGGATTCCCTTGGTGTTCTGGATTCAGGCAGCACTGGTGTTCCTGCTTTTCCTGCATCTCACCCTTCATTCCAGGTGTTAAGGACTCAAAAAAGAATGACTTGCTTGGGCTTTCCTAACAGGAGGGCTTTTTAAGCATAAGTTAATCAAATAGTCTTAATGCAGCAATGCACAGTTCATGACAGGATGAGAAGTGTCCAGCTAGACACAGTGAGTTCCTATTTGAGAAAGCAATTTCCTCCTGTGGTAATCATTTATAATTCTACAGGATATGCTTTATATATCCTGAAAGTGTCGTGCTGTGGGTAAAAGTATAGAGGAAATGCCCAAGAGTGGAATATGGATCTTCAGAGGTGTAGCTTCTGTTCTGATCCCCTCTGGTTCTTGGTAAAATGATTAAGCCCCACATTTCAAATATTAGGGTCAATTTGCATTCACTCTTTTGCATCTGTGAATAGCAGGTTTTTGTTCATTCCCAGAATTACATGCAGGTATCATTTGTATTTAAGAGTTCTGAGTTTTCAATTGTCTGTAACCTGAGCAGCTTTGAAAACTCTTGGAAAGGATTTCCAAATCCAGGTTTTGGAAAATCCTACAAATAATTATGGCTGCAAAAATGGCATTTCCATCTCTGGAAGTGTCCAAGGCCAGGTTGGATGGGATTTGGAGCAATCTGGGATAGTGGAAGGTGTCCCTGCCATGACAGGGCATTGGAACTGGATGGTCTTTAAGGTCACTTCCAACCTGAGCCATTCCATGATTTTTGATAAGGCACATCTGCAAAAAACCTGCAACAATAACAACTTAGCAGGGTTAAAGAAGAGCCTTATGTTCCCTTACACATGAAAAAACTTAACAGAACATTGCCACTCATTTTTTAATTAGGATATTCCATAGTTTCATTAATCACTGACAGTTGTGGAATGATGAAATTTCTTTCCACACCTGGAAGCTGCAATGAGAAGCCTTCATGCAGTGAACCAGAACATCTTCCTTTGGAAACAGAGGGCTCTGGGGAGAGCCTAATTTCAAGAAACAGCCTGGATTTGGTCAAAAAGCTTGATTAGGAGGAGGTTAGGAGTGTTGTAGGAGTTCTGCATTGTTTGAGCTCCTCTGTACATGGAGGGCTGTGCTCATTTGGTGTTCCCGTCTGCTCTGCAGCCATTAGCTCTGATTGTCACACTGAAAGGAACATAATTAACAGCTGGATGCAAAACAAGTGTGGCAAATTGCTGCAGAGGCAGATCACCAGCTCTTCTGCCTTCTCTTGTGCACTGTTGTGGTTGTCTCAGAGTGGGAATGGAAAAGCTGGGGCTGGCTGGATCCATCTCCTGGGCACTTGGGTGCACTTTGGTCACAGTGGTGCTGCCTGCAGAGTCTGAGCAGAATGTGGTGAGGCTGAGTTCTTTTCAGTTTTGTTACACAGAACACTTCCAAATCATGTGAACTTCCCTCCCAGGCACTGCTGAGAGCCAGATGCTGAGCTGAAATGTGGCAGAGTTTGAAGTGAGAGAGGGGAGAAAGAGGAAGGGCACACAGAAGCTCCAGGCTTGGTGGCTGCAGGAGTGAGGAGCACCATTAGTTACTGCTTAGGTGGTAGAAGGAGTCAGCACAAGAGGTGGCACAGAAGCAGAGGGGACATTTGGCTTGGCTGTGCTCTGGCAGGATCTCCAGACACTGTCACAGCCAGCCAGGTAGGGATCTGATGTTTCTGCTTGTCCTGGTGCCACCTGCTACAGATGGCTGCCTGACAGAGCATGAAGGTTTGCTTGTCTGAAAACCCTCCCTGAGCTCAGCCCCTTTCAAAATCCAGCCCTGCCAGCATTTTTCCCTCTGGAAGGTGAGGCCAGGTTGACAACCCCATGTTACTCCTCCTCCTTACACTGGCTCAGTAATAAAACTGATGCTGCAGGTTTGGTTGTCCCCAGGTCTTTTTCTGGTTGCTGATCCAGCACCACACTCCAATGGAGGGAGTTTTTGGCTGCTCTGTGAAACCTGCCTGAATTTTTGAGCAGCTCAGAAACCAAAGCTCCTTAAAAAAAATCCTTTCTGGAGCTGCATTTTACCTCATTGAGTTAAAATGAAATTTGTAACAGCAGAGTTGCAATCAATAACTCTTGGCCATTTTTCCTTGAAATGGGAGATGGGCAGGAGCCTGTGTAACACAGCTGGCAGTGATGGGGGGATGCTGCCAGCTGCTCTGCCAGCCTGGTGGTCCAACAAGTGACTGATGTCTTCAACCCAGAATTGTGAAAAGTAGCACTGCAGGAATCAATGAGGATATTATTTTTTTTGAGGGAATGATAGACTCTACCGAGATTCCTATTGATTTTTTGCCTCTCTAATGACTTGTACTACATGCACAATCGGGCAGCTCATTATTATCAGGGGAGTTGAGGCTGGATTTCTTGATGCTGACAGGTCTGCTCACAGCACACAGCATTATTCTTCTGGGACATTTGGGAGGTATGGATAGAGCTGCCAGCAGAGAGATGCCATTCATCCCTCTGGAGATGGCCATGAAAAACACAGGGAGGTTGAGTTCAGCACAAGCTGTGCTCTGAAAGATGAAATGGCACCAGGGCTGCCTGCATCACTTCTGTGAGCTACTAACCAGCTCTGTGTTCAGGAGGATTTTGGGTGTACAATTTATCCACTTACATTCACTCCTTCTTAATCTCATCCTGGAGGTGCTGGAGCAGAAATAAAGCAGCTGTGGGAACACTTCACTCTTTGTACACCTCTGTTTCCACATCTGGTTGACCAGAGGATGTGGACCTGAGTGTTTTCTGCATAATAAATAAAATCCTCCTCAAGCCTACCTCATTTTTGAGAGGTTGAGAGGATTGGATATCCAGTCATCAACTACAGATCTTTGACATGACTTCCTATTGTAAATAATAAAAGCCCTAACCACTTTGTTAAACCTCCTTCTCCAAATGACACAGATACTAAAAAAAAAAAAAGCTGATAATTGGAATAGCAATAATAGGTCTGGCTTAGTCTTTGGAGGTAAATAGCAATTTCCTGAAGCTGGCAATAAAAATTATAGGGGAGTACATTGACCCTGCACAGACATATTTTAAGACTGCAAACCACTGGCTGCAATGGCATAGAAAATAAACACATAATTTAGAGCTCTCCTGAACTTGGGCAAAATTTGTTGAGGACCAAATAAATAACTCCTTAAGGCTGGATAAATGCATTTTTTCTACCCTGTGTGAAGCAGGTTGCCAAGAAATCCCATGTTCAGCTCTGGGACGTGGGGAAGTAAAGCTGGAACTGAGGCCAGGGGGGGAATGATGATTCCTTGTCTGCTCTGTGCACCAGCAGCAGACAAAATTTCCCAGTTTGAGGTGCCTAAAAAGCTCTGCCTGTTGTAGGGCAGCCCCCGTGGCACACCTGGGGACAGCAGGTCCTGCTGGGGCTGGCAGGGGGTTCTTCAGGCAAGGCAAGCTCTGTTTGACTGCTGCAAAGTCATAATCACAGTAAAGGAAAGGGAAAATGGTGGGTGTGACAACAGATGGATGAAGAAGCTTTGCTGCTTTCATTGTTGTTGGTAGTCTGTAAACAGCAAGCTGTCAGTTGCAAAGAAAAGGGGGGAAAAAAAAAGATCATGTGGCTTTTTAGGTTGTGAAGATGCAGCTGTCACATAAACATATGTCCTGCTGCCCTCGTAGCCCTTTTCTGCAGAAAATTGTTCCCATCCAAACACTGAAGAGACAGAGGCAGAACTCATTTTGTTATCATCCATTTCACTTGAGTGAAATGTGCATTTAGGAACCTCAGTAATTAGTAGACAGCAGCAGCTCCTTTGCTTCTAAAACGAAAGAATAAAGTTATATTAAGAGAATGTTTTAAACAGCCCTGGAAATCCAGGGGGATGCTAAAGCAGGCTCGTGGTGTGCAGGTTCCGGGCTGTGGGCAGGAGCTGGGTGGGCAGAGAGGGTTTGCCCAGAGGGACCCTGGGCTGTGCTGATGGAAGGGACAGGTGCTCCCTGCAGGAACAGGCTGCAGCACCCTGACACACACTGCTCAGACGTGTCCATGCTGTGTGGACTGAAAAATAGAGCCAGGGTTCAGCCTTGAGTGAGGGTACTCCATAATCTTCTTTTATTCATTGGTAAATAGGTTCCAGAAAGCAAATTTCCATCACTATGTTGAGGCAGGCAGGTGGATGGGCTCATTCTGCAGGGAGCTTTCAGGGTATGGAGCATGTTGGAAAGTGAAGGTTGGGTCAGGAGCTGCAGGATGTAGTCATGGATTGTTTCCTGTTCCAGGATCTCAGTTAAAATGTGCCTACATTGTTCCATTACTGTTTGGCTGTAAAATGTCTGCCTTAACCTGGCAGTGATACCGAGCTGAAGCAGTACTGGCATCTTAATTTAATTTATTCCTGTTAGTTCAGCCATAGCATGAAACAGATATGCAGAATATGTTGGCTCTCTGGGTATCATTAAGATTGTTGTAGATATATAAGACCTTGTAAAACTTCTGTGGTATCATAAAATGGGAAATAAGTATTGCAGCATTTGAAAGAATGCTAAGAAACAACACAGAGACTGAATTTTGGGGAAATATTTGGGTTTTTTTTTCTAAAACTTCTACTATTGTCTCTTGATTTAATTATTTTTCTTGCCATTGCTTTAGGTAAGCTGGAAGGATCATTGATAATTACCATCATTGTTTATTCCTGCTTTGCTGGTGGCTAAAGAGAAGCACCTTGCAGTGACAGGACAAGAAGCAGTGTGTACAAATTGAAAGATGGGAAATGTAGCTTAGGGGAAAAATATAAAAAAAAAAAGCATTGTCCCTGCCTGTGGCACTTTATGGCGCATTCCAACCCATTAACATTCTATGATCTTTACTGTGTACAGAAAAGAGCCTTGAAGCAAAAGTAATATTTTTCAGAAAACAAGCATGATTGTGGGAAAGTGGGTTTTGTGTTTTTTTGGGAGGATGATTGGGTTAGTTGTGGTTTTTTTTTAGTTGTTTTGGGTTTGGTTTGTTTTTGTTTGGAGGGAAGAAATGTATTTATTTTGTTTCTTCTTAAAAAGGTTCATGCAAACTTAAAATTCTCAGTATCAACCAAAGAAAAATTGAAAAGGATCTCATTTTTATGAGACACCAAAGAGATGAGCAGTGGAAAGCAATGGAATAATCAGCCTTAATCCAGAATATGGACTAAATTCAAGTTTTTACATTTTACCACCTCTGGGAGCTGGTGTCTGTGCAGGTTCTTTTATGCTTTCCTCCCCAGAAGATGCAATTTGAAATGAAGTTCTGAAGCTTGTTCCTGTAGCTGTTGGTTTTGGCAGTGCCAGTTCTCCTAAGAGCTGTGGCTGTGCTCAATGCAGCCATCAGTGGATGCAGATGCAAACAGAACAAATTCTGTCTTTCCAGTTACCCTGTGGGAGGGTCTCGTGCAGGAATACACACATGTCCAAATGAGATCACTCTAGACTCTTCTTTTTCCAGCACTAACTTCTCCAGCTTTCTGTTACATTCTGAAGCCAGCAGAAAGCAACAAATACACAAGAATATTTTCCTCAACAAAATGGGAGCAAGTGTCCACCTACTTGTAGACTGCAAAAATCCTGTCTCTTAATGTTTTATTTTACTCTTCATTGCTGATTTTCCAGCTCAACTTGTGTCTTGGTTTGGAAAGACAGGAGTCTGCTAAGGAAGGCAGGAGGCTCCCCTGAAATGGAGAATGTAAACCCTCCCCACCCCTCTGAATTGCTATCAATTTTAAATTAAGGGGCTCTCAGGAAAAAATATGGGAGCAGGAAATAACTGTTCTTTAATAGGGAAAGGAAAAATAAAAGGATAAGATAAACAATGATAAAAGGATAAGATAAACACTAGAATAAAAATAAAAATAAAAGGATAAGATAAACACTAGAACAACACTGCCAGAGTCAGAACCCAGCCTGACACCCTGTGGGTCAGGCTGTTGGCAGCAGTCCCATTGGAATTGTGGCTCAGCCCTCCTGCAGTGTCAGGGCTGGTTCTGCTGGAGCAGGGATCCTGGAGAAAGGTGCAGTCTCTTCCTCTGAAGATCCAGGGCAAGAGGCAGCTGCTGTTCCTCTGGGCAATCCGGTGCAGAAGCTGTGCTGGTGTTCCAGAAGCTCCAGATTCTATCCAGGTAGGAATGCTTGGCTCCTCCCTCTGAGCTCACATCTGCCAATGGGATGCTGTAGTTCTTATCAGCCATGCAGGGACATTCAATGGCTGTTATCAGCAGGTGTCCCCCTGAGGGAGGAGTGGTTGTGGTCACTCAGAGAGAGAGATAAGGGAAACTGCCCACTTGACAAAAGATAATCTGCCATACAGATGGTGATAATAGAAAACATCTTGCATTGCACTCTGGAACACCTTGTTGTAGATCAGAAACTACGTCAGGACCTCTCTGTGTTCTGGTTCCCAGCACTATGTGCAGAGCCAGCTCTGCAAACAAAGCTGTGTTTTTCCTGCTCCATACATCCCAAGCAGCAACAAAGACTTTGGATTTCCAGAATAAATGGGAATTCCAACTCATTGGAATGAGGGGAGTGGGCAGCTCTGTGTGCGGCTGTGGTGACTTTGCAGTGCCAGTGTTGGTGCAGGTTGTGCAGGGGAGCTGATTTTGGGGGACAAAGGGGTGTAAGCAGAGATGTCTCTGGTTTGCTGGGATGAGCAGCGCTTCAGTCCCACTCTGGACTGGGAAATAGACATGGATTGTCCTCAAGGAGCCAGGAATTCCTTGAGAGAGTTTGAAGGCAAGGTCAAAGGGAGGGTTTGTCCTTTTGGGTATCTCATTGTCCTTAGGCTGCACACAATGTGGCTTATATCCAGATTGTGTGGCATCACAGGAAGGGATCAGAGGGAATTGCTCCTGTGATTCCCAGCGTTTCCCAGCATGGATCCTGCAATCATCCCCTTCCCGTGTGCAACAAAAGCACGACGAGAAAGGCACAGTCTGTGTCTGCTCCAGCCAAGGAGGATTTATCACAGATGGAGCAATTTTCTCCAAGAGCAAATTCAGATTTGCACAAGGTTTGTCCAGTTCTTTGAGGATGGAAGGAGGTGCTCAGCAGTGCTTGCTTTGCTGGGCTGTTGTTTCCAGAGCACAGACAGCATCCATATTAATGGAGCATTGTCAGCACAGTAATTTATGCTGGATTCATTACACCTGAGACGTGTAGAGGCATAAAGTGCTCTGCAAGCCTCGCAGCAGATTAGTGCCTGACAGAGGCAGCTCTTTAACAGGCAGCACATTCCCATTTGGATGGCAATCACAGGCTGGACAGCAGCAACCCCTGCCAGGAAGGGCTGAGCAATGAGGAGCTGGGGACTCCACAGAGGTTGTAGCAGCAGAAGCGGCCTGAGAAAGCTGCAGACTCTGAGCTGTTTGTGAAGCCAAAGCCAACATTTGGATCCAAATGCGGTTTCTGCAGCTCTGCAGGCTCCAGGGTGGATTGAACACAAAGCATTGGGTTTTGTCCCAGCTCTGCAATGAGGAGCTGCAGTGGTGAGGGTTGGTAGAACAGCTCGTTTGGCAGAGGCAGCAGCACAGAATGTTGGTCTGCTCCACATCCATCAGAGAGCTGAAATATTCAAATGACTTCTTCGGTGTCTGTTTGCCATGTGTTTAAATAAATACCCAATTTGCAAAATTTGCAGTAATGGTGCATGAAAATGAGATGTACAGTGGTGTGTACTTTTGACCCAAGGCTTGTCAGTCTATTACAGAGCAGGTCATTTAACTGGGAAATTCTATTAGCTAATCAGGCACTTATGTGGGGCCCATCACTCACACGTGGAGCGTGGAGAAACGTGCTGTCACTCCCAACTTTTCAACACTTTAGAGAACCAACTGCAAGCAAGTCCACTAGTGTGGAGTGTTTTATGCAACAAAAACTGTTGGTGGTATTTTCAAAGATGAAGTGCAAGAAAAGATATATATGTATTTTTAGTAGCTTTTTAAAGGAATGTGTGTTTACTGTAGATGGGCAAATTACACACTGTGATGTTTTCCTATATATTTTTCTTGTGTTTTTTTTTATTTTTCAGGAAACAAAAATCAACTGTGTCCGGCTGGCAACAAAAGGTATGTGGGTCTCTCTCTTTCCTGCAAAACACAATACCAGAAATGTAAAAACTACAGTGGTGGCACAACTTGATTACAGTTCCTAGCCAAAGAACCAACCTCTTTATTTCCTCTTTTATTTTATTTTTTTTAAAGGAAGATTGCCAAGGCAGAACAACAATTTGTAGGACCACTCCACTATATTTGTGGCCTCTGTTATTTTTTTAATGCAGGGTATAATTCTCTGTGGTTCCTCCTTCCCCTCGTTCTGTTGACAGCTTTTCTGTCCTGAGGACTGTTCTTGCTGTTGGCAGAACATCACTGAAAAAGTGACATTAACTTCCCATTCAATTTGTTCTCTCCACAACTGTACAAAGTAGATAAGAGGAGATCTTGTGTAAGCCTAACCTTGTACACAGCGGGGCACAATTCTTACATCATGCCATTTTCATGGTATAATTGAACAAACATTCCTGATTTTCATTGTGGTGAGCTCAGAACAGACCGAGCTGACAGGTCACACAGAGCAAACCCAAAACAGCCCCAGGTTGGTTCACAAGGTGCAGCTCCTGAGGGACCAACAGTGACAATGTCTGAGCTCCTTCTTAGAGTTTACAGCTGCTTTTAACAACTCTTCTAAAGATTTCAAAATCACCTCAGGGGCTACTTTTCCAGAAAAGATGTCAGACACCAATTTATTTGTAGCACAGAGTAGCTGCAAAGAGATTTCCCCAACACAAGTTGTAGTGTGCCAAGGAGCTGTGGGGAAATGCTGGGGTGCTGCCGTGGGCTGTGCTACAGATGCCTCTCCATTCCCAAACTTAGCTTTGCCAGCTTGTGCTCTTGCTGCTTTGCTGAAATGTCAAATACCTGCATGGCTGCCTGGGGAGGCTTTGAGAGTTCACCAAAATTGGCAGGAGCCCAGAAATCCTTCAAGGCACCATCCTGTTTTTTCCATTCTTTTCTGTATTTTTGACTTGTGGCAGAAGTTAATGACCTCAAGGTCCTTTCTCCTGATCCCTTCTGCATCTGCACTTGCAGAGGAGTTGGGAGGGCTCAAAGAAACCCTGTTAGCCACTGGAGAGCTGTTTCCATCTCCCGTGGAGACATCCCCAGGCTGTCCCTGGAGCCAGGCAGGCACTGGAGCTCCCACCTGTGCAGGTGTTTTCCCTGCTCAGGCTCTGTCATGCAGACTGGTGGGGCTGTAAGCAGTTGTGTCATCACTGAAAGCTGAGGAGAAGAAGCCATTTCTCCTATTTCTCCTTCTCATCTGTGGCTCTGGTGCTCCCCATTCCCTCTTGTTCCTTTCCTGTTTAAAAGTTCCTTGTAAAATCTTTATTTAATTTATTCTCTGGGTTACAAACATTCTATGTGTCTCAGTCTGTGTGTCTCCTTCCTCGCAGTTCTGGTAGTAATGTGACCATTTCAAATACCTGATTTTGGCTTTCTGGTGGTAGAAAGAGCAAGAGCAGCACTGAGTGAAATGAATCCCCACACGCTTTTCCAATAGCATAGTCTCTTCATCAGATTAGAGATACTGGATTAATTAATTTTTGGAAACCAGCGGTTCCTTCCATTTCAGTTGTTCATTTTTCTGGAGCTGGTGGAAGAATTTTGTCATGCTAGCAGGAAAGATACTTGCTCTGTGAATATTCAAAACAAAATAACTTACACAGCTTGAAAAATCCCATCCTGACACGACCTTTTGTTTGCACTCTCTGATTTGGGTACCTCAGCAAAGTGTCCTGTAAGTGTTTGACCTTCAGCTGACTTCTGCAAACTGAGATAATTTCATTAACCCTGTTAGGTCAGCAGGAAAAGTCACTGAGCCACCCAGTCAGTGATCCCCCTCCTTCTGTTGGTTCTGAATGTCATCTCTTTTTAGAAAAAAATCTCTTACTAGGATTAATTTAATAAGAGACATTAAAGAGATGGGTAGAGCCTGAGGATGTCTAGAGCCACTGCTTTTTGGTGATCTTATTCTTTAGGTTTTTTCCTTTATTGACTTGAATGGAAAAGGACAAGAAATGATGGTAGTTCTGGTGTTTATTCTCGCTGTCTCGATTCATATCACTTTTGATTTATATCACTTTTGCTTCATATCACTTTTGATTTATAGGTAGATATCTTATTCCTCTGTGTGCACTGCAGAAATCTCTGTGGAAATTCTTTTCCTCTTTTCCCTGGCTCTGAAAGGCAATGCTGTAATTTCCAGTGCCTGGCCCTCAGCACGGAGCTGGAATGCCCCAGCTGTGCCTGACTTGAGGCAGGTTCAGCTCTCCAAAGGAGCAGGGCTGGGTGCAGCTCATGGGCAAGGGAGCACCAGGAGCTGGGGTGCTGGGAATGTCACAGGAGCTGCCACAGCTCCAGCTGAACAAAGTGGTTCTGTGGGCTTTCCCACAGTTTCAGGTTTCCATACATCCTGAGGCTGCATCCCCACCATACATTAATTCCATATGGATAAAAGGGACCAGCCCCTGGAGAGGGAATGCACAGAGACACTCACAAAACTGATTACACCATGTCCTGATCAAAGGCTGATAGCTGGGATGTTCTAGATAACCTCCTGTGTCTGTGCTGTCTTCTGTCTGCTCATTATATTGATTATCCTTAATGGCATTGCTCTGTATTCTCCTTTATTTGCATTGGTGTTTTTCTGAGGATAGAATGAGCAAGCCTGAAGTCTGCCTTGAACTGAATCATCAGGGCTGCCAGTGAGGATGCCACTGTGGTGTCTTTGATAGAAATCAGGGAAAAAAAAACCCCTATTTTGGAGGCAGGCTCAATCTCAGCATTAAAAGCTCTGCTTGAGTTGGTACCAGAGGGGGAAAAAATTGATTTGATGCAAGTAAATAAATACATACTACTGGTGCCAGACAAAATGTTCAATTTGGAATAGAGGCCTAATTTTCCCATTCCTAGACATTTGTCACTCCATTAGCACCAGTGAAAGGAGTTCTGATTTACACCAGTGACAGCAAGATTAGGATCCAGGCGTGTTTCAGCAAGGCAAGAATTCTCTTGAAGCACTGGATTAACAAGGGCACTGAACGTGAGTGTGGGAGTAATTAGGCAGTGAAATGTGTTAGGCATGTGTTACTGGGGGATTGTAACACATCCTGGGTGTTGCTGCCAGGCACCTGCTCAGAGCTGAGTCTCTTTAATTACTCGAGAGACGCACGGGGCTGCTGCGCCGCCTCTGCTCCTGCTGGCTGCCAGGGAATGGCTCTCTGTGTCCCACTGCCCCAACACCAAGAAAAGCAAAGCAGAGTGACTTTAAAAGTGGTTTAATCCGCTAAAAAAAATAAAAAATTGGAGCTTTCCCAGTTTTTTTCCCTCCTCTTTAGCCAGAAATAGGCTGCTCAGATGAGCCCTTTTCAGTTCAGCCCAGCTCTGTGCAGGAGCTGCTTCCCAGCTCTCTGGCGGTGCTCTCTCTTCATGGTTCTCTGCGTGCTGCTCCTGCTTAGATGAACTTGATCCTTGTGGTGGCAAGAAAAAGCTCTCAAATCCTTTTGTATTGGGTTGTTGAATGCTGGGAGGAGGGGGTGGCATCAGCATTTCAGAGCAGCAGGTGCTCCAAAGCAGAGCCAGCGGGTTCCCAGCTGGGCCAGCACATGCCCTGAGCTCATTTCCCTCCATCCAGTGCCTCCATGAGAGGCTGGGTGCTGCCTTGGGAAGGGCCAGTGGCAGGGACTCAGCACCAGCCCTTGCTGGGGTAACCTGGGATGATCCATCAGAAAGCTCCCTGTGTTTGTCCACTCTGTGTAGCCATCCCACACTTTGCCAGCATGTTAAACATTATGAACCTTTTGTATCTACGTTTGTTCTTTATTTTCAGATTTGTTGGTCTCAGACCTCTTGCCAGTTCCCTCCTCACATGGGCTATTCTCTCTTCTTTTTTTTTTAATTACTGGACTAATGTTATCTTTCACAGCATTAGGCACTTGGATGCATCTCATTAACATAAAGCAGTCTTTAAAAATGTTTATAATTAAACCACAATTTACCAGCTCTCTGCCATACAATTTTCATTCAGATGGGTTATTTGTAGGTTTTGCCATTTGGTTTCCTTGACAGCATTTGTTTTAATATGTCCCATTCTTTCTGAATTAACTGACTTGTTCTCCCTGTCTTAAAGCAACATATTTATATCGACACTTTATTAGAGAAAATTGCAACCTCTTACCAAGAGAGAGCGATTACCTCTTGTATTCCCAAAGTGCATTAAATTAATTTCACAGTGTAATTGAAACCAAGGCAGAGGGCTCATTAATGGTTCCTTATCTCCCGATACTCATTTCTACTTTCCTTACAATGTGAGTTCTTGCAAATGAAAGAATGGAACTATAATAACCATTATGAGGTACATTTTTATTTTTTTTCCTTTTTTTTTGTCTTGTGCATGCTGCCTGGGAACCATTTTGCTTGTTCTTAGCAGTGATAGGTAGACACCAGGTGACCACGCCAAACCCGCCCAGCCTCTTGAGCACAGGTGATTATCAGTTCAGAAAAAAGCAAAACTGGTCAAACTTCCAGAGGGCTGAGCAGCTTCATGACTTCTTGTTCAATACTTGTTTTGCATGAGAAATTACTTTTACAATTGCTCCAACTACAGCATAAAGGAGGGCAGCGCTTTCATGGCACTCCTTCAGTGCCAAGGTGGAGATCTGTCTGTGCTGAGGGTCAGCTGAGGGCTCAGCAGCTCTCAAATCTTCACAGCAGCTCCTGAGTGGGATGGAAGAGCCCCATGGCTCCCCTGAGTGTGCATGGAGCTCAGCTTGCATTTCCAATTAAAGGAGCTGTGCCATTTTCTGGGGCTGATTGTTGTGCTCATTTGTAGAGAGCTGAGTCTTGCTGTTGGAGAAATGGTGGAAAGACAAGGAAAATTTGATTCTGCAAGCTCTCTGTAGAGGAACTATAGAAAGTGTAGTTTCTATAGAAACTTCTGCTGGAGCCAGAGGTGTTGCAGAATTGAGCCTCAGCAGCACCAAGTCACTCACAGTGGGGAGGTTCAGAACCTCTCAAGGGTTTTGCAGTTTCCATCAGAAGGAACTGGGAGGTCTGTGTGCCATAAAGTTGCCCCAGCATATGTAACACTGGGATCAGGATCATCATTAACTCCAGAAAATTTAAATATGGAGGGGAGATCCCATCAGCTTGTGGAATTAGGTTCTTTTACTCAGCCTGATGTGCACAGAATGAGTGGCTGGGATGTGGCAGTGTTCCATGGGATTAATGGAAAATGAGGGTTGCTTTTTCAGTTTTTAGATGGATTACATTTCTCTAGGAGTACTCCCAGTGCTGCATGGTTGTTCCTGCCTAGTTATGACTTCCTCACCCAACAATTATTTCAACTGCACATCAGCTGTGATGATACAGGAGCAAAAAGGTGCTGGGATCACTGGGAAGTTCAAATGGTCCTGATTTTTGGTAGTGCATTAGCATGGGAAGAAGGAAACTTCCTGGGAGAATGTTGAAATCTCAATAAAAAAACTGGGTCTGAAATGTGACCAGGGAAATCTTGGGCTGAGGGGGGAAGACTGCAAAAAAATCAGTGGAAAATGAGGAAGGAAAAAGTTCCTGCTGTTCCCACACAATTTTGCTGCACGTGAAAACTGTTGATTTAATAACTCCTGCTCCCTCAAATCCATTGAAGAGGCTTCTTTTGTTTCCTGGAATACATTCTGGTTTTGTAGACAGATAATGTATTTTTTAAACAGATCCGATCCCACTTCAAATCTGTTTGTTGCTGCATTTTGTCTTCTAATACACTGGAATATTATTCCTTTGACAGGTTTATTCTGTTTGGTGCTATTTATTTCAGAGGAGTTTATCACATTTTTTAAGTTGAATGCATGAAAACGGTTGGTTGGGTTTTTTTCCCCCTGAACAAATTTCTGCCTTCTAAAAGTTATATTTTAGCACAAGTCTTGTGCATCACAATCCCTTTAGGGGCTTCCTTATCCCAGGGCACAGCTTTGAGTTAGTGCAGAATGGGATGAGGCCAGGAGTGAACTGAATTTGGTATTTCCAGCCTCGTGTCCAGAGGTCATTACCTACCCCAGAGCTCTGCTGCAAAACCCTAATCCTGGGCTCCCCAATTAAAATAGGCAGCTGGAGGTAAGAGGAGAAGCAGCACAGTATTTAAGATGAAATCTGGGATAGTTTAGCCACAGGAGACTGAAAACATCACCTTTGTAATTCAGAGCATCCACTGCCAGGACACAAGGAGCTTCAGGATAGAAAGGTCTTTGGAGAAATGAAAATGAAATATATTATAGCTGTGTGAGCCAAGCCCTCCAGGAACCAAAGCAGGCAAGGATTTACCTGGAACAGTGTGGAGATTCTTGTCCCTTTTCAGGTCCCACCTGGTGGGAGAGGATCCTCTTGGCTATGGCTGGCCCTGAACAGGTGGACATTCACCTTTGTTTGCAGATAAATTGGTAGCCAGGTAAAGGAGTGGAAATTAAAGAAAAGTCAAGTAGTTGGACAGGAAGCCATATGTGAAGGTCAAATTGAGAAAATGTTTCCTTTGGTTTTGTTTTACTTAGATTGATGCAGGGAGCATTGGATGATTCCTTGTCTATGAAATTTAGGGGCTTGTTTTTCATCTCTTCTGCTTGAAAATTTGCAGGAAGAGCTCTTTGGATGTCCCTTGGAGTCTCTTCTGCTCAGGGGCTGAGCAGGGGCCAGGCAGGAGGGGACTCTCATGTTTTAGAAGGCAGTGGAGTTTCATGTTCCTGACCTTCACACCCTCACCCCAACTCATTTGGGTGATCAGGACTTGGTCTCAATTTCCTGATACCTGCAGATCCTGTCTAAGGTGGGTCAGCCACTGGGCAGGTACTGCAGATCACCTAAAATGATTTTCATAGATAGATTATTATTGTCCATGAGAGGAATGACAGATTTGTCTTTCCAAACCAGCTGTGGGTCTGCTGGTAGATAAAACCAGCACTGAGAGATAAAAGAAACAATGGGAAGGATTCCACTGATTGATGAATGGGAAAAAAAAAATATATTTGCCTGTACAAATAAACTGTAGGTTTCCTGATAAATGAAATTGGATATTGAAAGATGAAAGAAACAATGGGGAAAAGCCCTAAATTCCGTAAGAATTAAAAATTAAGAAGGAGGGTTATACATTAGAGGGAAATCTCTGGTATCAGGCATTCTGGGAAGTCTGGACCCCTCAAGCTCCTCAGCCAATGGGGAAAGAGAGAAGGGAAATGTGGCTGGGAAACTGGAATAAAAAGGAGACTGAGTCCTCCAAAAATTAGAGAGACCCCAGGGGATGCCTCATGGCCTCTCCCTTTATTCAGATAAAATAAAAGGACTCCTCTGTCTCCCATTTGGACATAAACCTCTGGTGTTTGTGGATTAATTTTCCTGACATCAGTGTCCTTTAGCAACACTTCCAGAGGCGTGACAGACCCAGGACTGTTACAAATACATGATGCCTGTTTCCTTAAATAGGTTTTTTTGATAAGCCAGTATTCAGAAACAAGGTTAATATTAACAAGCTTCTGAGCTTCTTCCAGGAGCTGGACATTAAAAACTACGTGGTTGCATTAGGGTATGTGATAAAATTACAAGGTAGGTAGTGCTGTTGTAGAGGAAAAGGGAAATCTTCATTCCAGTCTTGCCTGAAAGTGCTGCTTCAACTGGGCAGAGCACAGGAAGTGTCCTGGTGTTCATGCAGCACACGTAGAGTGTGTACACAGACACTGACACTGCCCAGCTGACTCCCTTTAGCTGGAAGAGAGATTCCTCCTCTCCTGCTGCTCCCTCGGCTCGGGGTGAACCTCTCAGGGCAGCTTTCTGTGGGTCACCCTGGTACCTGAGCCACCTTCATCCCCCTGGGCTCAAAAGGTGACTTGATTTCAGTGTTCACTTTCTGCCCACCCCTGGGCTTTGCTCGCTGGTTTTGCAGCTTCTGCAGCTGCTGTGGGTGTGGATTTTTCATGATAATCACAATGAGAGCAAGGTGTCTATTCAGAGGGGGCTGACTGGGGGAACAGTCAGTAATTGTGGTGAATCTCTTACACATCCATAACATTGTCAGGCACTGAGAAGGTTTTGCCTCTTATCAGTCAAAAGGTTGATCTCCCTATGTCTAAGACTGCACAAAAATTGTCACATCTCTAAATTTGAACTTGTCATATTGGTAATTGTCCTTGTTTTCCATTTCTATAATTTTTGAGCTAGTTTTTAAATACAGTTCTGCAAAAGTGAAGAGTTAAAACACGAACGTGCTCTCACCCCCTGAACCATCACATCACTTGTTGGCACCACAGCAGCTCTCTTTAGCTGAGCTCCTCTTTCAGGGAATGCTATAAACTTTGTTATTCTTGGGGACCACATATCTGCTTCTAGCACAAATTAAGGGTCCTGTTCTGTAGAGAGAGGAAGAAAAACAGGAGGGAAAAAGAGTAGCCTTTGTGCTGGATTTGCCTGGAATCTCCAGAATCAATTATTCACTTAGAGCTATTTTTTAATTCTCATTCAGCTTAGCAATGCTGATCTTGGTGTCTCACTGTGTGTTTACCCTCATCCTCCTACAGATTCCACTTGTAAGCCTGAAAATCCCTCATACAAATTCTGGTCTGTCTTTCTCTCCAGGACTGCTTTGTTTTGCAGCTCTCTCTGCTCAGAATATGGTTGAAAGCTTTTGGCTCTCATCATTCTGCTGTCAATTCCTTTTGAGCTTTGTTAAAGAAATGAGTGTGTCTCATTATAGGCTTAAGCCTGCGCTGTTTGCAGTCTTCAGTAACTGGAGGTGGAAAATTGGTGTGGTGACGTTGTGTGTGGTGATCCTCTTTGTGATATTCATTTTTTAATGAATTGCAACAAAGAAACAGCCAAAGAGGAATCTGGCTTTTAGATGTGATGAGCTGTTCCACCCTCTTGGCTCATGGTACAGGAGGAGGCTCCAGCATCGTGCACAGATTGGTTTTAGTGCTAATAAACTGCTGGAGGGTGTGGCCAGCTGGCACCCTGGGCTGGTGCTGGTGTTTCCTCATCAGGATGTAAAAAGGTGCCTTTCCACCTTTATCTCAGTGTTATCATTCCTGGAGGAACCTGTCTGCCCTTGTGTTGGCACTCCAGACTGTGTTTTACATGTGTAGCTATTATCAAGAACTGAAAAGGTGAGGGAGAACATTCCTGCATGCAGAGCTGCTTTAATAATTTGTAGGCCACTCACATAGAAAGCACCATAAAAAAATAAATAAAGGAAATCGTGTTTACAAGTGATTTGAGAATAGCTGTCTTTTGAATACAAGCCTCTAGGTCTATTAGGAGATTTTACATTCAGCCCACTGCCTGGCCATTATGTGCTGCAAATAAATTACTCTGATTGTGCAGATCATTTCAACACATAATGACTGGGAGCCCAATATTTTTCATTATTTTTTCTGGGTTAAATAATGCTCTGAAGTGATTTTTCTGATTGTTTTTGTTCCAAGAGTGGATTTCTTTCTGAAGAAGCTGTGTTCTTAGGTGCTACAATTTTGAAACCAAACCTCATCATTGCCAGACTTGTCCCCTTGCTGGGTCTTTCCTGTCTCCTGGAGGTGGCTGAACCTCCCATTTCTGGTGTTGTTTCTCTCATTTTGTCCCTCCCTCCTTCACACTTGCATTTCCCTTTCCTGGATTCTGAACTCCCAGCTGTCCTTAGAATAATTTTATTTGACTTTTTTTCTTCTCCTATTAAGCCTTGGGATGCTTCTCTCTCCTCTGGAGTCTTGGCTCCTCCTGGTGATTGTGGTGCCCCTTCCACTGCAGGAATTTGTGCCTCACCAGCTGGAAACCTCCCATAAATCCCTGACTTTTCCTCCTGTTTATGGCTCTCTTGAATTCCTTCTCCTGGCAGTGTCATTTTTTTAAAATGCAATATTGTAATTGCTGCCTGAAGTAAAGAATGTTTCAAATTGCAGTTTGTGAAATAGGTTTTATGGAAGAAACTTGTATTATCAGCCCTGCTTAGTTACATGCACTCAGTAATCACTCTTTCCTGGATGTTTTTCAGAGTGCCACCTCCACAGAGGAGGTTGCTTTATATTTTGGGGCTTATTTTCAAATAATATACCTGTGCAGAAATTGCTGGGAGAGAAGATTGCCATGGTATCTTTCCCTTAGATGCCACTGCTGGTTTTCCCCCAGAGGGCACTGCCCAGGCTCCCCAGGGAATGGGAACAGCCCTGAGGCTGCCAGAGCTCCAGGAGAGTTTGAGCATCACCCCCAGGGATGCCCAGGGTGGGGTTCTTGGGGTGTCTGTGCAGGGACAGGAGCTGGGCTTGAGGATCCTGGTGTGTCTCTTCCAGCTCAGCATATTCTGTGATTCTATAAATCAATGCAGCATGGCCAGATTAGACCTTAATTAAAACCTTAATTAAACCATCAGTGTGTGATGATCCAGAAACCTGACTTCTCATGGGCTGATGAGCTGGACAGCTCTGGGAAATTGGCCATTTGCCCCTGCCCTGCTCTCTTTGCATCTCTGCAGCATCACCAGAACTGGATCTCCCATCAATGGAGATACAGTGTCTTCTGGCTCACTGCAAGGTGCTGGATCTGGGAATTTTGGAAGGGATTGAAGAGAAACAAAGTCAATTGGGTTGCTAGGAAAAGAATTGAAATAGCTCTGACTGACCAGTGGAGTGCTGGGTGAGTGTCAGTGCCTGTGGAAGTCAGTCAGGGCACTGCTCTGGCTCCTGGGATGTGAATTTTGTGCACCACAGAAAGGAGCATCCCTGGGAGCCTGGTGGAGTGGAGCAGGCACAGACAAGGAGTCAGGGCACCTCCAGTCCTCACTCCTCTGCCACTGCCTGCTATCATTTGCCTTTCTTATTAAGAAAGCAAGCTTAGGGCAGGAAATTGTCCTAGTTTGTGTTAGTGCAGAGTAATGGGGTCCTGACCTCCCTGGGGGCTTTGGGTGCCACTAAAATACACACACTAATAACAGTGGTGACCTGCTCTGTGTCTTACTGTTCCAGCATCCAGCTCCTGTTACAAGGAACAATTCATTCCAGGAAATGTGGAAGTAGCCACAAGGAAAATACAGTTATAGTTTGTTTTCATTCCTTTTTAATGCCAGTTATAGTTTGTTTTAATTCCTTTTTAATATATAAACATGGTTTTTCAGAAGGAAAAGGTGGCCCCTCAAGTACAGTAGAGCAGAGATTTGCAAGTGTGTTTAAAGGGATTTGTAGGAAATGGCCATCTGAGCAGTTTTTATGGGCTGCTGTGCTCAGAGGATCTCAGATCTTGCATCTGTATAAAGCAAAGTGAATTCTAAACCAGCGTTTCTGTCAGCAGCAGCAGGAGTCATGTCCTGAGAGAAACAGCTCACAGAGCTCCTCCTGCCAGGACAGGAATGTTCTTACCCACAGCTGGTGCTGGGCAGGTGGGAAACCAGAGCAGGCAGAGGAGATTTAGAAATCTGCATGGAAAATCTGCCAGAAGAGCAGGAAAACAATGGAACTTTTGCAGTCATGTTTCACTGCAAGGCTTGGAGAATCCCAGAGCCAGGAATTTGCTGACACTGTCACATTCTCCATTCCTAGGCACTATTAGCTGAGACAACTTACAAATGGTTGGGCTGGTAGCCTAAAGGAATTGGTGGCCTTTGCCAAGAGAGATAGAGGTGCCCAGAAGATTGGAGTGAATCAGTCACCACTGTGTGGAGGTGTCAGGATGGATAATGAGCCTTTCTTCTCCTCCTGGAACTGCAGGAGCCTGCAGTGGGGTGGGAAATACCAGATCAAAACACTCTGACCACACATTGCCCGGAGTAACGAGCAGCAGCCTGGCAAAATCAAACCAATCTGGGGGATCAGAAGATGGAGTTGACAGCACATTCTTATTTCTTCTAGCACAGCTCACACTTCATGAGGGCATTCAGATGGTACAAAAATGAGGGGCGTCTGACTGTGCTGTTTATAGTAGAAAGCCATTCTCCAGCAGCTATTATTTAGGGTCATAAGAGTAACTGCAGCTCAGCTGAAGGATAATTTGGAGTACTTCTGACTTTCACTTCAATGAATAGAGTTTTAGCCATTTTCAGGGAGAAATTGTACCTTTCTCTTTGCCTTTGTTGTGTGACAGTGTGGGGATTGCCTGTCTGATGGTGTATAGCTCACCTCTTGCACACATTTGCTGCAGGATTGTGGGAGAGCTTGTCAAATGAAGATGGAAATATGCAACTGATCCCTTATTTTATTTTCATGCTCAGGAGTCCCATTAATGCATTTCAGACCTGTGAGCACAGAAGTTATCAGTGAACTCTTAACTGAATGGGCAAATTGGTGAATGCAGCAGAATAGTAGAGTTGTCAGGGGCAAAAGCTGAAAATGATACGTGTGATTCCAAGAGCCAGCCCCTTTTGCTTGGTAAATTTTGTGTTTTGCTCTGAATAAACTAGATTAACAGCTTAGCTGTAGGAGAAGTGAAATCATGCTTTTATCACTGCCTCATTTCTTAAAGCATGTGCAGTTTAACCTGTGGCAAAGAGGCAAAACCCCACCCCAGTGACAGTAACACTGCTGTCTCACCAACACATGGACTGGACTGGATATTATCTCCCCCAGCAAGGGACTTTGAACAGGAGTGATTCAGATTTCCTGAAGATCAGCAGCACAGAGCTGTTAAAAGAGCAAAACATTATGGTCTTCTGATGTCAGCCCTCTGTGTTCACCTCTGATTCCTTTTGCCCATGTTTAAGCTGCAGAGGAAGACCTGGCTGACTGCAGCAGCAAAGGTGAAGCCTAAGATAAGAGTGGATCTCATGTAACATGAATTCATTTAACTTTGTGAACTGCAGTGGTGATATTTTTAGGAGTAGTTAAGTGTAACAGGAATATAATGAAGATAGGCTTATTTAGTCTTTAGAGTAGCCATGAGTCAAATCTGGTGGGGCTTTCTAAATCAAGCTCAGTGGCTTAAGCTATATCTGGAAATATTCTGTGCAGCAAGCAGTGAAGTCAGCAGAGCTAAGGGCTGTAATGAGGACTAATGAGGTCTCAGCAACAGGGGAGAGGGCAGCTGTCTCCAAGGTGCTCAGTTAGAGCAGAAATGCTGTGCAAATAATGCTCCTAAATATGGTTTATTTTCAGGTGTGTAGATTTCGCTTGTTAAAAAACCAACCAAACAAACCAAAACCCCCTAAAATTTCAAACAGAAATTATGCTCTCTGGTTTGGGCTGAAGAAGTCATGCCTGGTGTGTGATGGTAAAGGGTGCTCAGGCACTGGAATTGGCTGCCCAGAGCAGCTGTGGCTGCCCCTGCATCCCTGGAAGTGTCCAAGGCCAGGCTGGATGGAGCTCCAAGGTTCAGCCTGGCCTAGTGGAAGGTGTCCCTGCCCAAGACAGGGGGTTGGAATGAGATGGGCTATAAGGTCCCTTCCTTCTCAAATCATTCCATGATTCTGTGTGGAGGGTGCTGCTCTATATGTTGGATTAATGCTTGTTACATGTATATGTGTAATGGGATGATTAAAAAAGCCAGGCCTCCAATACACTGAGAAAGACAAATGTGAGCTGATTTTGGAGGGAAAAAAGTTTCTGCCAGAAGAATTATTACAATTACATGTTACTGTGTTCACTATTTCAACGAGTAAGGATTTCAAGTCCATTTAAACTATTTGAGATTAAAATTAGAACTGCTGTTCTCCTGTTTCTGGGTGCATGCTGAGTGCTTCAGAAAAGTAAATGCCCCATTACAGTAAAACTTAGTAAAATATTAGAGTCATCTGTGCTACACTGGGATTTTACACCCTATTACTGCTCTGAATTATCTGTCATTAGCCCTCATTAAAGGCAGATTTGGTTAGATGGACAATTGTCTATTGCAATTTGATTGCAAATATGTTGTTAGGCTTTCAAATGAATATTTTAAGTGGATCATTGCACAGTTTGCCTAGAAATTATTATTTTTTTTTTATCTTGTCCTTCCTCTCTCTCCATCTTTTAAGGAGCTTCCACCCAGAATTCCAACGCAGTGGAACCTGAAAAGCAAGTTGACAGCACGGTGAAAATGGCTGGAGTTATAGCTGGTCTCCTGATGTTTGTTATTATCCTCTTGGGAGCAATGCTTACCATCAAAAGAAGGTAAGTTTCTGCTTTGCTTCCATCTTGGACCTCTTGTGGTAGTTTCCAAAGGAAGAATAAATAAGATAAACATTCTTTATGTGTGACAGAGAGCAGCAGTTAATGCCTGTGTACATATCACTGACACTAAGGGTCCAGAGGAAATTCCAGTTCTGGGAGATCCAGCAACAAAAGAATGGTTGTTACTGCAAAGAGATAATGATAATTAATTTATAATTAATGTCAAGGGATAAGTCACAAAGTAGCATGGGATAAAGGGGATAAAAGGAGAACTTCTCCTACCAGGAAAGGCTGAGAGACTTGGGAATGTTCAGTCTGGGGAAGAGAAGGTTTGGAGTGACCCAGTTGTGGCCTTCCAGTACTTGCAGGGAGCCTGCAAGAAAGATGGAGAGAGACAGCTCAGAAGGGCCTGGAGTGACAGGACAGGGGGAATGGCTTCAAGCTGACAGAGAGGAGGTTTATATCAGACATTAGGAAGGAATTCTTCCCTGTGAGAGAGGTGAAGCACTGGCACAGGGTGCCCAGAGAAGCTGTGGCTGCTTCATCCCAACCATTTTTCCAACACTTGAGTTTTCTGATGCTTTGGCTGTCATGACTGCTGCAGCCTAAGTTATCATCTCCCAGATAACACAGACAAACCCTCAAGTAAAACTACTCCTAATGCAGAGAGAGTCCCAGAGGTTGGACACTGAGGATCCATTTGCTCTGTGTGAAAGATCCCAAGCTCCTGCTGAGCTGAGCTGGCCCCTGGGACGGTGCCCAGGACCTTCAGCTGAGCGTGCCAGGTCCCTGGAGCAGCAATGTTTGCTGAATTTGGGTGTGATGCCCCACATACAGAACCTTGCTCTGGCTGGTTTTGCCGTAGGCTCTGTAAACCTGGGCAATTTTCTTCAAAGTTAACATTGGAAAGGAGGTGAGTGGGAGTATTAGAAATCTAAATTCTCCCCTTTTTTCCCTAGAGCTGGAAAATTACAGTTTCCTCTGTGTTGTTCCACAGCCCCTCCCAGGGCAGACAAGCAGAATCCCTGCAGTCCGGATCTGTTTGCTGCAATTTGCAAGGATACCTGCTGGAAGATGCACTGAAATAAGGAATAAACTGGCTCATTGACTTTAAAATCTCTTCCCATTTAGAATTTCTACATGCAGGAGGGGGTTTGGTAGCACACCTCCAGCACCTGCAGAGCTGCTGATCCCATCCCTCCTGGGCTCCCTTGGATGGGCACCACCAGCCACGTCCAGCTGGGGCTCAGAGCTGCATGTGGACAATGTTCCCTGAGGATGAGCCTCAGCCTGTCAGGCTCATTGCATTTGTAAACTAGTGTGGGTAGGGACCAGCTTGTAAAAAAGGAGAAGCTGATTTGGGCCACAAATTGATTGGAACTTCTGGAGGAGCAGAGCTGAAAGCTTGAGCTCTTCTGAGAGAGCAGTTTAACAGCAGAGTTCTCCTTTTATTTTGCAAACAGAAGCATTTGGAGCTTAAGCTCTTGCATTCCATGTTTGCATTAGCCTCATTTTAAAAACAGGTCCCTTCCCAGTGCACCAGGTGTACAAATAGTATAGTCTTTCAAAGCAACAATTCAGAAAAAACATTTAATGAGCTGAACTTGAGGTGCTGTCTTCAAATGGAGCTGGAAAATATCCCAGTGACATTTGCCCATTGTCCAGGGCATCACAGCTCATTGGGAACAGGCACAGGATTTCCTGGATGAAGCATTTTGTTAACAGAGAGCAGAGGAAGGAGAGGGATTAGAAGAGGAGGAAGCCTTGGTTTGAGATAAGCATTGGTATCATCAGGAGGCTCTTTTTGTTCTGTGGGACTCACCAGGTTGACAGCACAGTGCTTGGAACCTTTCAGACACACAGCACGAGCCAGCAGTGCTCAGTTGTTCACAGTTTCAGCAGAACACATTGCAAAAATTCCAGGAACTCAAAACTTTCTGGGGGCTGATAAAGTTGTAGAGGGTTCAGTCAGATATGTGAAGCTAAATTAACCTAACCAGTGCATTTATACAGTGGAAAATTTGGTTTTGATGTTATGTTTGTTGTCTGAAAGATTTAGTTGAAACTTAGGGTTGTCGAAAATCTGTATCTATGTATTTATGTCAAAATTGTGTGTACATATAGATTTCTGTTTTAAATATGACTGTCTTACAATATTTAAAGTCAAAACCATTAACAGTTTGCTTTCTTGGTTTTGGGAACCCACTCACTCCAGGAGTTAAGCCATAGTATCATCATTACATGTATATGAAATACAAAAATTGCTGCAACATAACGGAGAGAAACCTCACACAAGGACATGTAGGGACAGGACAAAGTGGGATGGCTTCAAACTGAAAGAGATTAAATTTAAATTGGATATCAGGAAGAAATCCTTCACTCTGAAGGTGGGCAGGCCCTGGCACAGGGTGCCCAGAGCAGCTGTGGCTGCCCCTGCATCCATGGAGGGCCAGGTTGGATGGGGCTTGGAGCAGCCTGGGACAGTGGAAGGTGTCCCTGCCCATGGCAGGGGGATTGGAATAATCTTTAAGGTCCATTCCAACCCAAATCACTCTGATTCTGTGATAATTTAACCTGTTAATTTAGAGGTGATTATCTGTGCCTACATGAATGTATGTGCTCACAAAAGGCACAAGCACATTATTTCATTAACAGATACAGATCCTGAAACATCTCATTTCTATTGTATGAAAATATTTCTAATTCTCTAAGGAGCTTGTTGTTTTTTCCTTAATATTATTTAAATACATTTGTGTAACAGAATATACAAAATCATTTTGTAAAAACAAAAGGAAACAAGAAAAAAAAAAAATTCAGGAGAAAATACCCTTTGACTTTGCACCTCCCCAAAGTATTTGATTTTGGTCTGTTCTGATTTCATCTGGGCAGTTTTAATTCTGGTGTAATCGTGACTTGTGTTTCCCTGGAGTGAAGAATGTGACACCTCTCAGGCTGCTGTGTTTGAGCAGACAAAGCCTCCCCTGACCCCTTTAAATATAAGACTGAATAAATAGGATCAGACAGCTGGTCATGGGTGCACTGTAAATAAGTTCTTTAAACTGCTGTCGGTAGCAAAAAAGGAGATTTGGGGCTATGTAGGGTCTGGGATTATTTCCTCCTATGAAAATTCAGCTCCTTATTCTGGATTAGGATTTAGGTGGTTACCTTAAACTAATTAAATAAAACCCCAAAGCCTCTTGAGCAGAACATACCCAAGCTGTAAGACAGAGTTAGGAGAAGGGACATTTGCTCATTCAGTGACCTGTGTCCCCCTGTGTCCCTGTTTCAGGTGGGAGACAGGCAGGGCTTTGGGCTGGGCTGTGCTTTCTAGGACCAGGTTGTGTTTTTACTGAACCATCACTCTGACCAGTTCTCACAGTTAAGCTTTGAAATATTCTTTAGTAAGTCCTTATTTCAGGCTGCATATTTTGAAAGAATTTGAGCCAAAATGTCCAATTTCAAAACACAATCCTCCTTTTGTTTGTCTTCCTTTATTTTCTATCCTTATGGAGCAAACCTTTCTGAGCTTTCCTCTGCAACCTGGAGGGATGTGCAGCTTTTTAATGAGGGCTGAGAGTCTGGTGGGATCCCAGATGTCTGTGGCCCAGACAGGAGAGCAGCAGAAAGAACAGCAGGATGTTCAAGGGAACACTTCCAGTCAATAGAGCTGTGTGAGCCCAGGTCCTGGCCTCTCCCAGGGCTTGGTTTAATGGAAAAATTTTGGGGATTTCAGGGGTTTGGCTGCCTGTGCTCTCATTTTCTACATCTTGGTCATGTTTCCCTTTGCTTAGAGGCTGAGTGGAATTTGGATTTTCACAGGGAAGCTCAGTGGCAATCATTGCACCTTAACTGGTGCATTTCTAGGGCCTGTAGAATTGCTGCCTTCAGGAGATAATAGCATTTAGTTAAAATACATCCGAGTGCATCATGGAATCAGTGCCCTTCAAATAACGTGGTGCCAGGACCCAACACATTCCTCTGGCTGCCCTGGAGGACTCAAGACCCTGGCAGGGGCTCAGAGACCTTGGCACAGACTCAAAGACCCCTGTGCCTTTGATTTTAACCCATGGAAACAATTACAAACTTTGTGTGAGGATTTACAAGCCACAAGAGTTTGAGTAGAATGACAGTGAATTTGTCACAGGGTGAAACTGTAGAATTCTGGGGTTTTAGAATGGGGGTTCAAGAGTCAAGATGGAGGAATCTGGGTGTGTCCTGTCCTTCCTCTTCTTGTCCTCCATCTTCTGCTGTGATGGTGGCACTTTTGGATTGGTTTAGAGTAGAGACAAACTGTCTAACATAGGTGACAGGTATTGGAAAATTATTGTAAATAAAGCACACGTTGTTCTTAGTATAAAAAGTTAACAGCACCCCAAGGGCAGGGACTGTGCCACAACCTGACCTGCTGGACAGATCTCAGCAGCTCAGAGAAAGAATGTGATAGATAAGAGAAAATAAACAACCTTGAAAAGCAGAGCTGAGGAATATTGACTTCTTCAGTCACGGGGATGGGAAAAAAGAGAATTTCTGACACCTCGGGGTCATCTCAACCACAGAAACCCAATAATGTGGCATGCAGCAGGAATCTGGCCAAAAGAGCAGGTTTCTAGCAAAGGCCATCATCAGGACAACCATGGCACTTCAGTTTAACCCTCATGAGCTCTTTACCCCACGTGTGCACAGCGCAGAGGTTGATTGTGCAGAGTGACTGAGCTGAACCTGGTTCCCCCTGTGCTTCTGGAAGTTGTGTTCAGAGCAACCATAAAAGTGAACACTTGACAGCTGCATTTGTATTTCTAAGTGATTCCTAGTCATCCTAGGATCTTCAAGGATGGGATTTTAAAGCTGTGCAATAAGTTGAAGTTTGTGTTTCATTTTCTCTGTCTTGACACTGCTGCTGCTTCTGTGGCTTCTTGTGGCTGGTGGTAAATCTCTAAATACCCTGGGCTAGGTCTGTCATGAGCCAGTCTTTTCAGAGAGGCCCCTTTCCAGCTATGAAAGGGTAAATATAACTTCTTAAGCTACAATTGAATGCCAAGGCTCAGTTTGTAGTGCTGCTGAAAATGTTGTGAAATGAATTGTTGAGAAACTGTGGTAGAAAATGCTTAATCACAGTGATGCAGAAAGCTAATGCATGCCCCCAGTGCTCAGCTATAAATATGGAGTGATGCTTGAATTGTTAATGAACTATTTGCATTTTAGAGTTTGATGAAGCTTGATTTATCATTAGACAATTTGCTCATTGTCTAAATATTCCAAAATTGTGGCGTTCTTACATTGTCACTTCCCTATTTATTGTTATTTGTATTAATAGCTCTGACATCTTTCTTTCCATTTCAAAAATATCAAAGCACTTGAGAGGCAAAATTAAATCTATTTGCCCGTGGTACTGACATGATAAAGTGAGGAAATTAAAGGTGAGAGGATTTATTCATGGTGAACTGTCTCCAGTCAGTTTCTATTTGTTCCTCACCAATGTACATGTCCTGAAACAAGTGTAGGCCAACAGGATCTCAGTACAGAAAACAGCAGCACAAATACTTTGTATATTGAAAAAGAAACCTGGAGTTCATCTAAATCTAATTATGTGCTTTTCTCTTTTTCTCCTTTTGGATATTTTGTTCATCTGACTGGCCATCAATATTTAGAAGAAATGCATATTCCTACTCCTATTACTTGTAAGTACTTGACTGGAGATGAGGTTTTTTGAGCATGTTCAGCCTGTGGTAATTTTGTGCTTTGTTTTATTTTTTCTTTCTTCTTTTTTTTTTTTAATTTTTTTTTTACCTCTCCATTTATCCTTGTCTTTCCAGCAGAATGTGTTTTATTTTCCCAGTTGCACGCTGTTATGTTTTCCCCATTTTCCCACTGCACCTGTAGCTGTGCCTGCAAACATATGAATGTCCACAGACATGTCAGTTTTGGTTTATAACTCTTCAAACTGGATATTCATCTTTAGATTGGATATCAGGAAAAATTTCTTCACCAAAAGGGCTGTCCAGCACCAGAACATGTGGCCCAGGGAAGTGATGGAGTCACCACTGAGGCATTTATTTAAAAGTTGTGTAGATGTGGCACTTGGGGACAGGGTTTAGGGATGGACACAGCAGTGCTGGAAGAACAGTTGCACTTGATGATCTTGGAAATCTTTTCCAACATAAATGATTCTATGATTCTGTAAATGCTAATGAAACAAATACAGAGCACCTTTTTAATTGTCCATTGCTTGTAGCCACGCTTCAGGGAAATTCACACCTGAACGTGATTGTTGGGAATTTCTCAGCCATGGATGTGAGCTTTTTAAAAACCTTAAGATTTCTGACAACTGGGAGTTGCCATTATCCCAGCAAACATCCCTGTTCCTGGAGCTGCCAGGTTCTGAGTGTTGGTTTAGATCATTGGATGATGAAGTGGTTCAGATATTCAGATCTAAATCACCTGTCCAGTCCTAATGACAATGCTGCATAATTAAGGCAGTTGTTAAGGCACATGAAAATGCTTCATACATCAGTACTTCCAGGGCCATCTGTTGCCTAAAGATTGAGGGGCTGGGAAGCAATCAGGGCCGAGCTGTTTCTGCCATGCTAATGGTTGTCTGAGGATCTGGGGGAGGAGAGGGCTGGATCAATGATGTGAGGAAAAAGTCCTGGAGAAGTGAGCTGAGGCCTGTGCTGCCATCAGAGGAATGGCAGGGATGGGAAGGCAGCTGCTGCTGGGGACAGGAGCAGCTCTGCCCTCTCCAGCTCTCGCAGCAGCTCTGTCACTGACACCAATCCTTTCCCCAGAACCTGCCAGGCTTGTCAGGGCTCTGAAACCCACTGAGCTGTCCAGAGGGCCACACCAGCCCTGACAGCCCCTCCTGGTCTGCTGCTCCAGGATCTGCCTCCTTTGCCCCTCCCTGCAGTTCCTCCTTGTCTCGTCTGGGTGCTTTTTTCTGGAAGGTTTCAGCAGGTCAGCAGAATGAGAGGGTTGATGTGCTGCCATTTTAACTGGAGCTGATTTCCATATGAGTTGCTTTATGTCCAAAGAACAGGGCAAAGGAGGATTCCTACTCACCACTGCTTGGAGGGATTTTGTTTCTCCATGACCTGTCAGGAAGCTCTTGAAAGAGGAACCTTTCCCCCTTTCCAAGCATGTGAGGAGCCTTAGGACACCATCAGGAGTCTTGACTTTGCCCAGTAATGTAATTGTAAATGCAGAGTAACTCCATTTCCTCTAGGCCTCCCACTGGTTCACTCAGAATGGAATTTGACCTCAAGTAGTCAGATTAAAGAGGAGGTTAACTAAGTGTAAAGAAGGGGCTGCTTCTCACCCAAAGGTGCTATGAGCTATTTGAATTTATTGAGAGAACCTTTCCTCTTCTGCACATTTCTCATGTTTTACTGTTTGGTGTCCTTACAACCAGTAGCATCACTGCCTGAGAAATGCAATGCCAGGTTTCCCATTATCATTCTGTCTTTTTCCAGCAGGCAGTATGTGGTCAGCATGTTCCCTGCTTTATTTTATTTTGAGATCTGTGTGTTTAAAAAGATGAATCAACTTCCAAGCCCTCTGTGACCCATTTTACAGCTGCACAACTTTGCTTTAAGCAGTCAGCTGAGGATTGTTCTGCCAGAGCAAGCACAGGGGTCCTTAAGGGGTCTGTTTGCTGTGGGTCAATGTGCTAGACCCTTTTTCCTCAGGGAGCAGTGCAGTGACTCAAGAAAAGTGAAAAGAAAACCATCAGGAGGGTCACCCTAGCCTGGGGTTGCAATGAGCTGCAGCAGAGGCAGAAGGAAGGGCTTTAATAAGGTTTAATGAGGCAGATGTCCACCATGCAGCACATCACACCAGGGAAAAGCCAGAGATGCCATCAGGCAAGCTGAGTGTTCACAGGAGCCACTGGAGGTTGGAATTCAGCTTGCAGAATTCACAGAGCTTTTCCTGCCCAGTACCACACACAAAATGCTCTGCCAAGAGCTCACTCTGAGCTTTGGTGATGTCCCAGGGACAGCTCTGCAAGCTGGAGGCACCACCTCAGCAGTGACCTCACCATGAACACTACCAGCACCTGTGACTGTGTTCTCAGGGGTCTGAGGATGAGGGAAGAGATGAGGATCTGACTCCATGTTTCAGAAGGCTGATTAATTATTTTATTATATATATTATATTAAAACTATACTAAAAGAATAGAAGAAAGGATTTCATCAGAAGGCTGGCTAAGAATAGAAAAAGAAAGAATGATAACAAAGGCTTGTGTCTCAGACAGAGAGTCCGAGCCCGCTGGGCTGTGATTGGCCATTAATTAGAAACAACCCCATGAGCCCAATCCCAGATGCACCTGTTGCATTCCACAGCAGCAGATAACCATTGGTTACATTTTGTTCCTGAGGCCTCTCAGCTTCTCAGGAGGAAAAGCTCCTAAGGAAAGGGTTTTCCATAAAAGATGTCTGTGACATGCACCAGGCTCTGCCTGCTTGGCTCACATCTGGTCTGTTCCCTGCACTGGGAAAACCAAGCTCTGCTTTGGATTTTTTCCCCCTTGAGCAACAATCAAGGTAAAAGGGATGTTCCAGTAGGGAGGGAAGGAAGCAGGAGAGCCCATGAAGGAGCATACAGTGAAGTTCTACTGAGTTTCATGTCTCAAGTTTCACATGAAATAGCGTGTTTCATTGGAATTGCTAAGGACTGTGCAATTCTTATTCAAACTTGATTCAAATTGCTCTGGACTCTTATGAGCAGAGAGGTTGGGTTTCAGTTTATTTGAAATGTTGTGGAAATAACAGCAGCAATATGGTTATATACTGATTTTTTTTAAAAAAAGAATTGGTTTCTATGCTATGACCTTGCATGAATTATTTAGTCCTGAAGCAAAATTCAGTTGAATGAGTTACCAGTATTGAAAAGCTGGTTCCCAAGTAGATCTGCTGGCAGATCTTTAAATGTGACCATATGGACTGTATCCCTTCATGTTTGGTTTCAGTTTCTGGACTTCAAAGCTGTGTTTCTTAGAGCAATTCTTGTCTACTTTCAGATAATTCCTCCTAAGCCTTTGTCATCTTCTGTACAGGCATTTCTTCTTGTTAGGGACCAAAATCTCCTATCCTAACTCTTCCAAAGAGCTCTGTAATGATAATTCTATAATGATAATTCTATTAAATTCCAAACAGTTCTATAATGATAATTCTATTAAATTCCAAACAGTTCTATAATGATAATTCTATTAATGTCACAGAGACTTTTTTGAGGAGTACCTGGTCTTTTCAGAGACAGGCCACAGCATTTTGTTAATCTCTAGACTGGAGTTCTGCCCTCAGCCACTCTTGTGTTCTGCTGCACGTCAGGACTGGAAAATCTGATTCTGTGAGATGGTTGAGTACCTGCAGCTCTGACTGGTGAGACCAGTCCAAAATTTTCACTTATAGGAGCAGCTATTTTGGGCATGCATTGTTATTAGGTAAATAGTTATGGGACTCTTGTATAGCAACACTTGATTAAAAACTTCCTCCATCACATAGGAAAGGATGAAAGAGAAGGCCATAAAGATCTTTAACATGCTTTAAGTGGAAATACAACTCAGGAGGCCTTGATTCCTGACTTGTGCAGGGTCACCATGATCTTGTGTGCCTCAGTTTACCCATCAGCAAAGGTGATTGCTTGTGGGTTGAGATCCTGTGAGGAGAAAGAGATGAAATTAGGAGTTCTTGTCCTGGAGCACTCCTTGCATGCCTGTGCCTGGGGTGATGCCTGAACCTTTCTAGAGGAGTTACTCTGTATTTACATCAACTCAAATGGTGTCTAAGGTTGGGACAGAATTGCTGCTGTCTCTCTGCACTTAAGTTTAATGTGCAGTGTAAGATATCAGCCCAGCCAGGTCTGGTTTGGTTTTATTCCCAGCTGAAGCTGTAAAACACAGACAGCAATTCATGCAGTTTACTGAAGGGTTTGCATCTAGTGACAGGCGCCTCTTTTGCAACAGTATTTTCAACTGCAGCAATCCAAATCATGATTTTATTATTTGCTCACCAGGAAAATAAATGGAAATGTTTTCTGTGTGTGGGTTGTTTGTTTTGGTTTGTTTCTTTCTCCTGGGCTGGGTAATGGCTGCAGAATGAAATTTAATCAAGAGCAATATGAGACCAGGGAAGAATTTCTGGAAATACAGAGATTCATGTATGTGTTACCAGCACTCACTTTGATGTTATTTATTAGAAAAGGGTACTCAATGGCCAAGATGTTTTCCTTTTCCCTGAACTGCCCAGAGCTCCAGGGACATGATTGCGATGTAGGAAGCCCCTTCAACTCCCACTTGGAATTTCACACCAGTTTTAATTGTTGGGTGGTTTTGGCTGGGAGTTTCTTTTCATGGGAGAGATTGCAAAGGTTATTAAGCTAAATTTATACTTAGATTTTTTTTAGATAACAAAATTTATGCTGAATTTATTGCCACCATCTGTGGGACATTTGAAAAGAAAAACATCCCTTTATTTTATTTAGAAGTGTACCTCTGTAGAACCAGATTCACACATAAATACCTCCAAGTATTTCCATGGATGGTGGGATCTGCCTGCACAGGTCAGCTTGCTAAATCAGGATTTTAAGAAGAAACATTCTCATTAGGTGCTTTTCTCATCAGATGATGGAAAAACAGGATCATTAATCAGTGGCTATGCTTGTCTAATGAAAGCAAATTAAAAAAATAATATATCAAAATGCAGAAAGTAGATGAGATGATATTTAGAACGTGTCTGTATGGTGATTGCAAGCCTAAGCCTTGCAGAGGGCAGGGTTTGTGGGTGTCTGTACCAGCAGAGACTAACACTGCATGGCTCCCACGTGCACCTGGCTTGTCTAAAGTCTGGTTGTAAGTAAAACTAAAAAGTAAATATTAAAAAATAAATCCCCCACAAGCAGTGATTAATTTGATCAAGTGAAGCTTAGATCATACTCTCAAGAGCCTGTGCTTGTACACCCACAGTGCAAAACACTCAGGGCATTCTTTTGACTTATCTCTACTTCACTTTCTCCTGCCCTGTGAAGTTTGCTCTGTGACATTGGCCTTTGCTCTTCACTACACCTTTACTACACCTTTACTACAGCAGCTCCCTCTCCTCCTGCCACAGCCTGGCTTCAGCAGAGCAGGTGTTAAAAGCAGGTTCAGCAGGGGCAGGAGAGGAAGCGCACATTTAATGCAGAGCATGGAGCAGGTGTGTGACAGAGCAATGCCCCGAGCTCTGCTCCTCTGGCTCTGCTCACACCCCTCTAGGGACCAGCATTTCCCTGCCTGCCTGCCCCCCTGGCCTCAGAGATGGGCAGCTCCTCCTGCAGGGAGCTCTCCCCCAGTTTAGGATGAGCAGCCTTGCCCAGAGCTTCCCAGCCCCTGCAGGCAGCAAAAATGGGAGGGTGTTCACAGGGGTCTGAGGATGAGGGAAGATATGAGAATGTTGACTCCATGGTTCAGCAGGCTGATTTGTTATTTTATGATATATATTATATTAAAACTCTACTAAAAGAATAGATGAAAGGATTTCATCAGAAGGCTGGCTAAGAATAGAAAAAGAATGATAACAAAGGCTTGTGACTGACTGAGACAGTCTGGACAGCTGGGCTGTGATTGGCCATTAATTAGAAACACCCACATGAGCCCAATCCCAGATGCACCTGTTGCATTCCACAGCAGCAGAAAACCATTGGTTACATTTTGTTCCTGAGGCCTCTCAGCTTCTCAGGAGAAAAAATCCTAAGGAAAGGATTTTTCATAAAACATGTCTGTGACATGAGAACAACTCCCCTCTGGTGTCTCTTCATGTCTAAAAACCTATCAGCCCTATCTGATTTCCTCTTCTCTAGATTTAAGGTTCACATTTCCTTTGGCCTTTGCTTGTAGATCACGTTTCCAGCTTTACCTTTTGTGTCCTTTGTGTGAGCCCCTGTGGCACATGTCTGATTTGAAGAGCAGCTTTGGCAGCAGAGCCCTCTCCAATCCTCAGTCAGAGCAACAGGATCCCCCAGTTAGTGATCACCAGTTACAGTGCCATGCCCTTACTTTCAAACCAGCATGAAATCATTCTTCCAAACTGGATTTGTCATTTACCACAGGTTTAGGGCACGGAGATCCTTTCCAATAGATCTGCTGTTTCACCAGTGCTCCCTGGGATTTGCATGGCTCATCACTGCCTGCCTTGAATCGGAGCAGATTCCATCACAAATTACAGGTGTACTCCTAGGAGTTTGCTACACACAATTTTCTAAAAGGAATTTTAATTTTTTTTTTTTCTTTTCTCAAATTGCTTATTGAAAATGAGGGCAATATGCAATTTGTGTCTGTAGGAGGAAATTTCACATTTAACTTACATGATATGTACCTAATGTCTAAATTACCTGTGCATGCAAATCTACGCCACAGTGTACAAAATCCATCCTTGGAAACATCTAAAATTAAATCTATCAACGTACATGCATGAGAGTTCTCCAGGAGTGGCAGTTACAGATTTAATGTTCATGCATGTGGAATTGATAGAAAAAGTTAGAGAAGAGTTTGAAGCTGCTTTTAAAAAATAATCCCTGACAGTCATCCAAACCTCCATGAAACAGGAATCTGATCCTGCAGATAGTTCTAACAGAAAATATTGCTGGAGCTTCCTGATTAATGCCCGTGGCAGTAAATGGTTTGTGCTTGATACCAAGTTTGCATTCCTTGAGTGTTTAAGTAGAACTCCCACAGTTTTAATATAGTGCTTCAGATTTTATGTCTAGTCTCTGATATGAGTAGAAGTTTCAAAAAATAACCAAATCAAATCTCCATCATTTTTTTCCCCTCAAATTCACACTTGTGTTCACTGCTAATGGCTTTTCTCCTTGCTTTAGTGGGGTCAGCATCAACTGCCTGATTATACAGCTGGTTTCATTTTTTCACTCAGCTTTGAGCATCTTTCTGTCTCATCCCTCCTGTGTGTGTATGATGCTTGCAAACATCATCTTTTCATTTCCAAACTGAAAAGAGCAACCCAGTAAACTCCATCCATGGACTCCTGCTTCCTTCTTGCCACATTTCTCTTGCCCTTGGATGTAAACCAGCATTAAGATCATTTTATTCACATCCTGACATTCTGTGTCGATTGTATCAGACTCTTCCTCCCAATATCTGCCTGGTCCTTCATTCCCTCCCCTTTTCAGCTGCATATTGCATGAGTGGGGAAGTGTCTGCTCCATGAGGGGTGTCAGCTGTGCTGGGGACACTCTGGGCATGCAGCCACCCCATGACTGACACTGATGCTCCCAGAGCAGCTTTGTTGGGGTGTTGCAGTGGCTCTGTGCAGGGCAGTGGGGACAGCAGGAGCCATGTCACTAGCATGGCTTGTCAGTGATTCACAGAGATCTCTTGGAGCGCCCTATTTTTGGGAACAGCATTTCTAGATAAATGCTTTTCCATTTCCAAAAGGCTTTTTTGACGTGCTGGGAAATAAACCTCTACCTAGCTGTGGGTTTTAAGTCACATCCCTAACATTCTGGAAAGTGCTAGTCATTTGATTTTCTAATCTTTTCTATGAATTATAATGATGGTGAGGACCAAATAGGCTTAGTCCTGTGCTGCCACTCTCTCCAGACACAGAACGGCAGCAGAAAAGGCACGTTTAGAAACTGAGAGCCCCTTGATGTGTCTGGCAAGCTTAGCTCTGAAATCCCCAAAAGAGATCTGTCTTCCTTTTCCCTCTAAATTTAGATGGAGAATTTTTACATTCTTGGAACAGAGAGGGAGAAAGGTGGAAACTGATAAGGCGCTGTGGAAAGAAAATTGTGGAGTTTTCAGATGCAGACCTGGGTTGTGTGTGCGAGGCAGATTGAGAACTTTAAACTCATGTCACCTTTTCTTTTTAGGCATTCAAGCCAATGTTTTAGGGGCCTCTCTGTCTTCTACAGGACCAGGTAGAACTCCTTTGCATAGGGCTTTTGTAAGCAGGCCTTTGGGGACTAAGGGGCTTGGGTTTGGGGTTATTTTTTTCCTGCCTAGGACATGCAGAAATGTTGTTGCTCATCCACTCAAAGACAAAACAAGTTTGCCAATTCCTGCTCTTTGTAGCTTGTTGGCATTTCTGAAAAGATACCAGGCAATGGGGACTTACAGATAATTATTGCCACATATAATTTCATTTCAACTTAATGAGGAAGTCGCCCCTTTTGACTCACCATTTTCAACCATTGGAGTCATGGTCTGTAGTGGCTCACCCCAGCAGTCCAGAGTGCTTGTTATTAAGGATTTCTGCATTTTGGATTAGTGTTTCCCACCGAGTGATTTGAATTCTTGTTGCCAAGGAATTCACACAGGCATGCATGATTAGCAAACCATCAGGATTAAAAGATCCACACGGCAGGGTTAAAACACTTCAAGGCTATTTTAGTTACCCCAGGTACCAGAGCAGAAAAAAAGCAGGGGCTCCCATGTCTGCAGCTCTCAGCTCCTAAATCTGGATGTGCCAACGCTGCTGAACACTGGAAGCAAAGCTGTTAACATCATTAAACACCAGCTTTTTGCTTCATCACTCAAGGACTGCTCCCCTCTTTGCATCTTCATCTGCACAAGTGGATACACCACGGGATTTGGGGAGATCTGAGTGAGCCCCCTGGGATGATGGACCCAATTTGAACAGCTCTGGGCTTGGACTGGAGCCACCAATTGTAAATGGCTGAACCCTAACTGGCTGAGCAGATGAGATACATGTGTTTGTTCAAAAGTTTGCAGCAAACATCCAAGGTTTTTTTTCCATAAATCTGTGCTCTCCTGATCTGGATTATCTTTCTTTAAAACAGGCTTTTCCCACAGACATAGGCAAAGGATTTAGCTCTCTTTGACCCTTCTTTCCAAACAAGTATAAGTGGCCAAGCTGCCCATCTCCTGGAGGCTGGGGCTCAGCTGTGTGCTTGAACTTGCCTGTAAATGCCACTCTGACATGTTCTGGGCATAAATAGAGCCTGTTAGACTATGTTGGAAGGAGTACCTTTTTTTTTGGAATCTAATTAAGCTTCGAAAGATGGGTAGTACTTACCATAAGCATGTTGTTTCAGAGAAGAAAAACCTCTTTGCAAAATGATTTAGTTGTTAGGATTTTTTTTTCTTCTTTGAGTTGGAGAAGAGAAAGAAAACTAAAGCTCCTTCTTACAGTAATCTGTTTTCTCCCTTTTATTTTATTTTCTTATCTAGGGAAGTGGTGTAAGCAAAGTTCTTTGCTGGTGCTAGGGATTTGTGTGATATTTTTTCAAGGTGTGGATTGTAGAATGTCACACATTCATTTTTAAAGGGTTTTGCTTTCTGATACGAATGAAGCACAGGGCAGTCAAATGTCAGTGGAAGCTTAGCAGCTCACTTTTCCTGCTTCTCTCCATTTTATTATGCTCTGTGTTTGCAAAAGAGGAGCCTCTTAAGTTCTCAGCTTTGTTAGCGTTTTCAGAGCAGGCGTGCTGCTTTTGACAAAGTTTTTGCTGTCTCCTCAAAACAAGCAAAGACCCATTTTCCCAGAACAGGGCCATATTTGGACATTGCTGAAACAACTTCAACCTTCATCATGCCCCACCCTTCCCTGGCTGGGCATCCCAGAGCAGTTCCAGGCTGCGTCAGGACTGCTGCCCTCACTGCTGTGCTTGGGGACAGGACAGAACTCTGCTCCAGCTCGCAGGTGGCACAGAGCCAGGTCTCACACTCCCTCAAGGAGCATCCCATGGGATGGATGCAGATGTCCTGGTCCCCTGGAGCGAGCAGTGCTCCCATCCCGAGCCCTCTGCTCCTCCCGGAGCGCGCAGCGCCCGCTCTGGGGGCTGGACCTGTTCCGCCCTCTCCAAGGCACCTGCTCCAGGGTTTGGAGCTATTGCACCCTCTCTGAGGCTGAGGTAGCACTCCCACTGCTGGGGTGATGCAGGTTTGTGCCAGATGAGTGACGGGGAGGGAGAGCTCCAGGCTGGTATCGTGATATTCCTCGCGCTCCAGAAGTTGCGTTAAAAACCTGCGGGGTCTCCTGGCGTGCGGTTTGTCACATGCCTTGCATGTCTCACCAGGTGGGGTGATTTTGTCAAAATATTTTGCCATTGCTTTGCTTTTAACGAGAGCAAACTGACCTTGCTTTCTCCCCTCTCCAAACCACCCAAAGGAAGCTAGCCAAGAAGCAGAAGGAGACTCAGACCAGCACGCAGAGGGAGATGGGTCCTGTGGCTACTTCTGACAAGACCTCCACCAAACTCAGTGCTGTTCACAATGAAGAAGCTTTTTCTTCCAGCTGCCAAGATGTTAATGGATTCAGTAAGTTTAACTTGCTTGCAATGGATATGACCCCCTTGGAGAGCTCTGGGTTCTTAAAAGGACCTATTCCTTTGGGCACAGTGTTGAGGAGTTAGGAATGGCAGTCATAGAGATGCTTGCAAAAGCTCCTTAGAAAGCTGGAATGTCTCTGATACTGCCCCTGGTGTCACTGTCAGACAGGTGGAGAACATTCCTGTGGGTCCAAATCTACTGAGAATAATTTATAAAGCTTGTTCTAATAACTGCATCAGAATAAGAGGCACGTGTTTATTTGTTGTTTAGAAATACTTTTCCTTTGTGAGTAGAAGAGTCAAATCCCTTAGTTGACTTGTGGGATGAAAAAACATTTTCTGTATGAGATTGTTATGAAAGAAGGCCTGGCCTCCTGGCTAGAGAACTGGAATGGAAAGACAGCATTTCTTCCTTTGTCTGTGTCCTCGGTTTATTCTTCACATGGGTTCAGTAAAACTGATCTTAGTTAACATTTGTAAACCACTCAGACCTCTGTAGCTATAAGAGTTTTGTGGGTAAAGCAGCACCAAGTCCTACTTTAGCCTCACTAGATCCAGGTTGAGTGCATGGTGGATTGCATGGTGGATTTGTAAACCTTTTTCATATTAAATAAATTTAAACTTAGACACTATGGGCATGTCACTCCTTCTTTTGACACTCAGCCTGTTAGTTTGGACAAGGGACAGCTCTGAAACTCAAGTGTGTACTAAAACTCTTTATTAAGCATCTTTAGTGAAGGGTTTTTTCCCCTGATAACTAAAATGGAAGTGCTCATGATAGAAAATGTGGTTTATCATTGAAACCTCCCCTTGTAATCTGAACCTGAGCAGGACAGGTTGAGTGAATTCTTCCTTTCCCTCTCTGCAGGTCATGTCAAATTCCATCTGCACGTGCTGCTACTGCCACTTTGTGTAGCACACCCGTGAGATGGAGAAATAGGGGTCTGGGGCAGCCAAGGCTGGCAGGGAACACTTCTCTCTGATATTAGATTGACTTCAGTCAAGATCTAATTTTCTCAGGTGCTGGTAGCTCTATCCTAAGGAGGCAGCAAGATTTCAGTGGGGTTCATGTCTCTGAAGGCCAGGAGAGCAGCAGACAGTGTTGTATCAGCCATCCCCCAAAGAGCAGAGGCAGCTCGGCTGGAGTGTATGGGGAAATCAAGTGTTGAACACTTCCCTCAGAATTTGGGCTTCTGAAAGTTTGGGGATTCTTTTACCAACCAGAAAATTAGAAAAGAGACAAGTTTGAAATGTGACCTCATCTTTTCCCCCCCACCCTTGTTTTTTTTGACAGACTAATTAAAACAGCTGAGTCATTTGCTTGAAGTGGTGACTATAGAAAATATGATGTATCAAATTTTGTAAAGAAACAGCACTCCAGGTTTTCAATTTTTTTAATCAGTTAGATCTTTACTTGTCTGACATCTCTGCAGATTTTATCACTGCCTTCCCCTATAACCTGAGTCAGTCATGGGTGGATTCTTTTTATTTTTTTCCTCTTTATATCTATGAGAAAGAATTATCAATAAACCTTCATGATTTCTCCAAATTTTTTACTGCCAAGTCCAGGATGCTGAGGTGTTGGAGGTAAGTTCTGTGCAGTAGTGTGCACATGCTGATACAGGAATTTTATGACTAAAAGCATTCCTTGAAAAGAAAAATAAAATAAATTGCCTTAATGGAGTTTAATACTTGTGGGTTCTATACAGGCCTACTTTGGAATAACATAATAGGATTATTTCTTAACCTTCCTGCTAACTAATAGAGTTTTACAGGGTTTATCCACCAGAGCTGTTGAAATCAACAGTCTTAAGCAGCAGTCAGATTCCTTCTTAAATTGTTTTTTTGCCTGCCAACAGTAAATAGCATTTACAGCACCCCATGATGGGCAGTCACCTTCTCTGTCCTGCCCTGAGCTGGCTGCAGCTGGGATGAGGAAAGGCCCCTCTCCTTTTGGAGGAAGAGCCCACCAAGAGAAGCAGAGTGTTTTCAATGCCAGGATCACCTTGCCAGCTCACAAAAGCAATCAAACAGAACAAGACAATTTGCTAAGTAGGATCCCTCAGTCACTGAATGACTTGCAGGCAAGTTTACCTGCAGAATACAATGTCCTTGCAGGGCTTGTGTCCTTGCCTCCAGCTTTTACTTTCTGTCACAAGAATTCTGATAACTTTTCAGACAGAACAAATTCAGAAGCTTTTCTTCTCCCATGCTCTCTCCAGTTGGCCCCTGGTCTGCTCCTGGATGAGTCCTGTCCATCCCCCTGCTGTTGCTTATCCCATCTCCCTGCCCTGCCACCACACAGGACTATTTTCTAAATCAATTAGATTTAAAAATCCCACTTTCAAAGGTGCTGCCTGATGCTCTGCACCATGAGGGAGATAAAAAATGAACAGCTGCCCTCCTTCTTATCAGCTCCTTGTTTTCTGTTGAGGCATCAAGACCTCAGGTCTTGCTGAAAAGAGGAAGAGAATTGAGCATTTCTCTTCCCTGGCCTGAAGCAAAGCCCCTGATCCCTCTTTCCATTCTGCAGTGTTAGTTGTTATCCTGGCCGGATTCTCGCTGATACATACAGGTGTTGAAATCAAAGAGATTTTTTGGACTCAGCTCTGCTGTCTCTGACACTCCACAGAACCAGAGAAGGTGTTTGGTAAAACATAGAATGGTCTGTGGCTGTTCCAGCTCATCTGCTTTCACCTGGGGATTATGAACAACCAGAGTTGGTCATTTCTCAAATATCTTGGTTTTTTTAAGATATCAATATATCCCAGCTCCATGAAAGGCAGGTGCTGGCCCTGGCAGTGGCTGAGCAGCTCCCTGGAGTGCAGAAATGTTGGGAAGCAGCACAGGCACCTGGAGACACTGGCTCAGGGCAGGGTTATTATGAAACAAGGTGGGAAATGGGAAAGAAAGTGGGCCTAAATTTGTCCCCCAGTGTCTGCACTGACCAGAAAGGTGTGCAGGGGGTTGTGATCACACAGGAACCACGGGCAGGGTGGCAGAGAGGGGATGGGCAGCAGTGGATCAGCTCAGCAGGGATGCATTGATGTGCTCTGCACAAAGGAACTGCCATGGACCAGCCTTGTCCAGGAGAATTCCCTGTCCCCAGCAGAGCCATCCTGACATCCTTGCAGGGGTTCTGGCAGGAGCTGTTGGATTCTGAGGGTTTCACCCATTAAAATGCAGCCAGTTTTGCTGGAGACTGATTTGTGAAGGTGTGCTTTACCTGTGTGACATCCCATTTTGGGGGGAGACAGCTCTGCAGACACCCTGCAGGAGGGACACAGGTGAAGGAGGGGTTTTAATGCTTCAGGCAGAGCATTCTGGAAGTGGGGGAACTGAGTTCTGCAGGAGGAACCACTACCATGAGTTACCAAGTCAGTGTGATCTCACTTATGAGAACAAGAACGTGAGAGGGATGTGTAGGCAAGTGGCACTCAGGGTTTAAGGGATCCATTTATACCAAGAACCATCAAAATTCTGACCTTTCCACAGTGCTCCATGATTTTATTCTCAGTGAGATGTAAAGGTCTTCACAAAAGACAAGCACAGCAAGGTGAAGTTCTTATTCCTGCCCCGTGGATAATTTTCATTCATAATTAGGTGATCTGCTAAATGCTGTTGAAGGACTTGTAGGGTTGTGGACATGAGATGCTCCCTTTAGTAAAAAAAAAACTTAAAATGATTTAGAAATAAAAGACAAACCCACATTTTATCGAAGGCATAAAAGGAAAATGTATTAAATTCCTTTTTACTGGCTTCCATGGGATTTTTGTGGGGTTTGCTAGTTTAGGAAATATTATAAAAATTAAAGAATAATTTTCAGAATAGGAAGGAGCCTTCACCACTCTGCATGACTGGAGGGATCTGTGTGGCCTCACGTGCCACTCCAGGGAGCACAAAGAGAATTTTTAATGAAGTCTTAATCTCTACCCTGATGTGAAATCCTCTCTGGACGTGTTTCCTTTGATTACAGACCCAAGTGCCTGTGAGAAATGCTAGTTAGAAAGCAGCCCTGTGTATACATCTCATTATACAACCTGACTGATTTCAGAAACAAGTTCTCCAAAGTTTTAAGAAACTTCTCTTGTATTGGTGGGTTTTGGGGGATTTTTGTTTTGGTTTAGGTTTTTTGTTTGGTTTTTAATTTGTTTTGGTTTTGGGTTGGGTTTTTTCTTGGTTTTGTTTGGGTTTGTTTGGAATTTTTTCCCCTCTTTTTAAATCTGAATTTAAAAGTCACAGCCCCATGTCACAAACACAATTCATGTCATAAACCTCAGTTGGTAACATCTTTAATCAAACTCACTGACATGAGGTGTTTATCTGGAAATTCATCCTCAGCAGCTCTGGAAGGGCAGCATGGCCCTATGAGTTCCTTTATACTCCCAAATTCCAGAAAAACTGGAGTCCTGCCCCATGCCCTGAGTGTGGCCTTGCCCTGTGACACTGGGCAAACCAATTGCTCTCTTTAGATCTTATTTGATGTTCTCTGAAACGTGGCCATGCCCTAAGTGTGGTGAGAGAAGGGTCTGATTTAGGCTGACAAAAGTGCAAGAGGCCCCAGAGCAGAGGAGCTTTGTGACTTTAGGCAGCTGGGGCAGAGCTCCAGCAGACCAAAGTGTGAGGAGTTGGATTGTGTTCATGTGTTTCCAAGTCATGTAGGTCTGAAAATAAGGTGTGAGAATGCAGAATGGGAGTGAGTTCATGAGCTAGATGATTATAAACTGCTCAGGAGGTAATTCTGACTTTATGGACCTCCCTAGACCAGTGACTTCTTTGGGTGTCCCCATAGAATAACTTGAATTTTTTGAGTAGTGTTTGTTCCATAGCTACAAAAAATTGCTTCTGAAATTACTTTGATGTACACTGAGTTTTATCTGCTTCTGTTGGGCTATGGAATAGTTTTTCCTGTGTTATCTGTTGTCATCTTTCTGATGTACTGAGATTTGTATTAGCTTGTTTCCCAACATTCTGAGGAGGAGATATATAAATGCCTGTAACTCTGAGAGTGAATGCAGAGTGATAACAAAAGAATATGCCTTCAAAAAGTGATGGATTACCATAAGAATGTGCATGTTTGCTGCTGTAGGTGTAAACCAGCCTCATAAATTTACTATCAAGACAAGAATCTACCACGAAGATGTTGAGCCCTTCCTCCTTTTAAAAAATATTTGATTAATATGTAAATTTGTAGATTCTTGTCCAGAGAAAGTTAATGCTGTAATGGGAGAAGGCAAGGATGCTTGTCCTGCTGACAGAACCCAGCTCACAGGGGAAGGGATTATAGGATTTGCTATGAACAGTCCTGGGTTGAAGAACAAGTCCCTTGTAATGTTGTAATGTTTTAACCAAAAAATTGCTACCCCACCTGTGTATTTTGTGGTACATTGTGTTTGAGTAGGTTTATTTTACTGTCCATACTTATTCTCTGTAGTTTGTATTTTGGGGGTAATTTTTGAGGAATTTCCTCTTAGAGACAAAACCCTAAGTTTACTCCTTTGGTTTAAAAAAAAAAAAAGAACATTTAGAATATAGACCTATGAATGTAGCTCTGTGTGTATCCTATTTAGGAACACATTGATTTACAGTAACTATAATCCTATATTTGGGGTCTGGAGTGCTTATATTAAAGAAAATCCATCATGATGACAATGTAATAAATGTAATATGCATGTTGAAATGAAAAATATAATTCATTTTGATAAGCTTTATATATCCCATATTACTGTGTTCTTTGAGGAACATTCTCCCTGTTCTCTTTCTCTCTCTTAATATATGTCTAAAGTCTTTTCCTTATGTCTTTCCTACCTAGCATCACCCTCTCCTTGTTCATTTTCTGTCCAAAGCAAAACCCTTCAGAGCAAATCTATGTTGAATTCCTACTACTCAGGTACTAGTGCCAGACTTTTCTTTCATTCCTAAATTTTCTTTGCTTTTGTACGTTACCCAATATAACCTGTAACAGACCGAGGCTTCTGAGTGTGAGACACAGCTAACCTTGTTTTCATTTTCTGTAACTTTTCTTTTCCTGTTGATCCTCTGTTGATTTCCATTGAATCCCTGTCGTGTGGGTGAACGGAATTCCATCTCAAAGTTTCATCAGACACCGTCCCATCGACCACGCTGTTAGGTAAGAGGACAGGTATGGTGTGCTGGGCTGAGCTGGAGAGCAAAAACACTCTCTGTGGCATGAAAACAACCCTCTGAAGTGTTTGGCTTCCAAAATCAGAATTAATCCTGTGCTCGTGGGTTCATCAGAAAACTTTTGTTTCATTCGTGTTTTGTTATTGCTGTTAATTGCTTTCAAATGAAAGAAAAATTCAGAAATTAAGGTTTAGTCATTTTTTGGAGGATATCTTTGTGGTGTTTGTGAGGATCCCCAGGACGAGGTGAGAGATGAGAATTGACTCCATGTTCTCAGAAGGCTGAGAACAAGGTATATTATATTATGTTATGGTATGGTATGGTATATTATGCTGTACTAAAACTATACTAAAGAAAGAGATAGGATACATCAGAAAGCTTAACAAGAATGAATAATAAAAACCCCTGACTCCTCAGAGTCTGACACAGCTGGACCTTGATTGGTCAGTACTTAAAAACAATTCACATGTTTGGATAAACAATCTCCAGATCACATTCCAGAGCAGCAAAACATGGAGAAGCTCAGGCTTCTCATCTTTCCAGGAGATGAAATCCTGGCAAAGGGGTTTTTCAGAAAATACCATGGTGACATATGTTGGTTTTTTTTTTGTCCATGAGATTTGGGGCTCTGGGCCCCTTTCCCATGTGCTGCCTTGCCTTGGGCTTGGTTCTGACTCCTGCAGCTGGTTGTGCCTGTGCAGCTGACACAGAGCCACAGAATGGTTTGGGTTGGAAGGGATCTTTAAAAGCTCTCTGGGCCATGGGCAGGAGCACTTTCCTATAGACCAGATTGCTCAGAGCCCCATCCAACCTCACCTGGAATGTTTCCAAGCATGGAGCATCTTCCACCCCTCTGGGCCACCTGTACCTTTTTATAGACAGTTTCTTCTTTGTATCTACTCTGAATTATCCTGTTTCCATTTAAAACCACCCCCCTGTGCTGTGTGTGAGACTCAGCTGGGCCTGCCTCAAGGGTTGCAAATTTAAGTGAGGATTTGCATGTCTGCTGCAGGTGGGAGCCTGCAGTTTTGGGTGAAGTTGCATGGATAAAGGTTATTTGGAGAAATTCCTGGATGGGTTTTGGGAAGTGGCTCCACCTGGTTCTGTGTATGCTGAGTTAAATGCTAAATCTTTCAGGCAGTCAGGTATGGATTTGAGAGGATAACAAAGGTCCTGAGAGGCAGAGGCTGTTCTGTGGCTCTATAAGATATCTATAAGAAAGGAATTCTGCCCTGTGAGGGTGCTGAGGCCCTGGCACAGGTGCCCAGAGCAGCTGTGGCTGCCCCTGCATCCCTGGGAATGTCCAAAGCCAGGCTGGACAGGGCTTGGAGCACCCTGGGGTAGTGGAAGGTGTCCCTGCCCCTGGTAAGGGGTGGTACTGGATGGTCTTTGAGTTCCCTTCTCACCCAAAACTCTCTGATTCTCTGATTTATGAATTCTTCCTCTGTGGAGCAGAAAGATGATGTGTGGCTGATCAGAATCTAGCCAGTGGGATTTATAATTTTGGATTATCCACAATAAATGTTCCTTCCAGACACAGTAATCTACTGTGACTGCTTCAAACATCACTCAGAACATGGGGAAGGGCCACAGTTAGACCAGGAGGAAATGACAACCAGTGGCTGTTCCTTGGTTGTCACTTGTCACAGAGGCTTGGAGGGGCTGCCACAACACACACATCCATCCTGCTGCCTGCCAAAATGCTGATGACAAGGAATGAGGCCTCTGAATGGAGTGGGGAAGGAAAGGTGTCCATTTCCCAGAAGGTTTGCTCTCATTTCCCAGAGGCTCAGTGTCATCAACAGAAAAGCCTAAAGGCAGGTTTCTCTTCTGGCTGTACTTTAGAAACAAGGCCCTGACCTGCAGTTTGAGGGAAGATCTCAAACTCTCTCAGTCTGGCATCTGGGAAAACCTGGCCATTCTTTGGGGAGCTGTTTTCCCACCTCTGCCCTGACAGGATTAAGGTGTGAACTGCACTCTTGCTACTCTGAAGCTCAAGAAGCAATGAACAGGCTCCCTCTGTGCTTCTCCTGTTGCAGCAAAGCCCACAAAACTTCTAAAACTCCAAATTTTATAGATGAAAAAGAGGAAATAGGAATCTAACCAGCCTTGTACTTATGTATTCAAAAATATTTCAAATTTCTACTAAGCACTATATCTGTGTAAGGATTGATATCCCTGTTTTACACATGGGAAGTTAAGTACAGAGCACTTTTAAGACATGAATTACACAGACTGGTCACTGTCCCAGTTCCACCTGCATTTAACAGCCTGTGAAACAGCCCCTTACATTGGAGAAATTTCTATCTTGTGACTTGCAGACAAATTATAACCTTGGCATTCTGGTTTCTCAGACAAATCCATCAGATGTTAGATGTTGCTGTATGAGCAAAAGAAGTTTAATTTTTGATGTTTATTAATATTAATTCCCAGGGAAGAAAAACATATCTTGAAAAGGGATTAGTCATACCACTACCAATATCTGTACCTGCAATTCAGTACTGTTTGTTCCCATCTATTATGCTTTCTGCTAATAAATGTTCTATATTTGCAGTATTGCATGGCTCCCTAGGCTTGGCTGTGACATGTAAGATACAGGAGATTTGGGATTTGCCTCTATCTCAATTCCTGATTAATGCTTTTTTATTAATGTTTTTTGTGAAGCCATTTTCTCTTCCAGTTGTGGACAACTCTGCATTTTAAATGTTTTGCTCCAACATCTTCACTAGAGAAAGGAATATCTAACACTAAAAAATACATGAGGTAGATTTTCACTTGAAGATGAGGTAGCACAACTTTAGGGATTATTTTGGGGGAAAGATTCATGTCCAGTAGCTCTTGAAGATGTTCAGGAGATCTCATCAGGGGATCTCTGCAGGGGAGCCAGCATGTCCTTCCCTTGGCATCTCCTGGCAGCAGGAAAGGACATTGAGCCTTGTTCTTCTTCCAGCTGCTCATGAGGATCCTCACAAGAGTCACCACCCTCCAGACAGGACAGGGATTTTAGTGCCTGCAGATGGGCAGAACAAGCAGAGAGAGCTCTCTGACACAAGGTCTCAGGCAAAAACTGGCTGTGCTTAGAAAGCCATAGAAATTTTCCATGGATTTTAGACTTCTGTAGCTTTTTTGCCCACCCCAATCAGTCTGCTGTGTGTACACCCCCAGCCTATTTTGAATAACTCAAAGATGTTAAGGGGCCAGCATTGCTGCTTTAGCAGGTGCCTCTGTCAACTGAATTTTTACTGGGGGATGAGTGATTTTTATGCAATGGATGCTCAAAAATTCCATGGCTTGACCTGCTCAGTTGCATCAGAAGCCTTCCAGGCCAAGTCAGCCTCTAATGAGGAGCTGTGGGAGAGGTTTTCCCAGCATTTCTCTGTGCTGGGGTTTGTCAGGAGCAGAGTGAGCACCAAAGGTTCAGACCTTTGCAGGCTGGGCCTTGAGCTGAATTTCTCTTACATTTCTTCCTGCCTGCAGAACTGGAAACCCCTCTCTTCCAGTCTTTAGTGGCTTGTAGTTTCATGTGCTGTTTTGAAGTTTCCAGTTATTTTCCAGTTGTAAGTGAATGTCTGTGGAAGGTGGGTTGGTCTGGCAGGCTCTTTTCACCAAGGAGGCAAAGAGAGATTTGGCTTGGTAAGCTCCACACATCCAAAGAGCTTCACATTTACATTTCTACCAAATAATCCCAAATCATTGCCCACCTCACCAAAGCATCTTCTTTGCATCTTTGACATTTTCTTCTAGGTTACCTGATGAAGAAAATGTATGTAGTAGTTTTTTATAAGATTACAATACTCTTCTGCTAGAATACACTTATAATATTAGAATACTTTAATATCTTATTAGAATGCTCTTATAAGCTTAGAATACTCTTATGCTTGGTGTTAACCAAGCAATTCTTACAAAGTTCTAAAATCTAGATAAAAAATACTTACTTTTTAAAAAAGTTATGGACATGTGGCTTCTTCATGCCTTTGTAATGAAAGGTGCATCCTCTGTGCTCTGTCAAGCCTGCTGTCAGAAGGCTTTGTTAAGGAATGTGCCTTTTCAGAGCTCAGTTGATATCATTAGATAAATGGTGTTTTGCTTTCAGTTTGCCATACCACTGCTGGTATTGTAGATAGAATATTAGAGCTAGGTATTTATCATATAATAAAGCCTTGACACACACAAAAAAGCAAATTATTTTTCATCTTGCACCATATCCCTGGTGTAGAGGGAAGAGGTATTAGCCATGCTCTAGTCACCCTCGGAAGATGTCAAAGAATTGACAGCCTTTGCTCTAGTGTGGCGAGACTGGCTCTGTGTGTAATTAAATCCATCACAAACACCACTCCAAACATAATTTATTTTGTGCAAAGGGTGTCGTATCGCATCTTATCACTTGCCAAGGCTAAGAGAATAAAAAATATAAGCAGATATGATAGCCCTGTCATTTTAGTCACAGGAGGAATTTGTGGACCTTAAAGCAAAAGTTTGGAGAGAAGCTTCTGCAGTGTAGAAGATGACACAGGAGTGAAGCTTTGCTGTTAGTTGTGAAAGGCATGGCTGAGTTTTCTGGTCAGGACACAACATCATACTCCGTGCCCAGATATTCATTTCTCAGTCTAACTATGTTTGCAAAACAAATGATCTCTATAAAAGCATCTAAAGCTTTAATCCCTACAGGTGCTCTGGGTGAGCAGGACTCCTCCCAGCAGCCTTGCTGGGATGTGGCACAGGGCTCTGATCATACAGAGCCACTTCCAGACTGGCAATCTAATTTCTCAGCTGCTCTTCATCTTATCTGTGACATTTATGGAGAAGTTCATCAGTTTTTCTGTGGAGGCAAACATATTTATTTTACTTGTCTGAGAAGCACAGAAGTACAGAACACGAGGTGGTGCAGCAGCAGGCAAGCAGCAATAACTCACTGTCAAGGCTGCTCATCAGATGGGGGAAGATTCCACTGAAGTGACCCCTGCTCCAGCTCCTCTCTGTGTGCTGGACTCTGTTACTTCTTGGCACAATAAGACCTCAGGGTTGATTTCAGCAAGTTCATGATTATTTCCCCAGCAAAGACATTCACAAAAAGCACCATTTCATAGGCAGGGAGAATTTGAGAATATGTGAGGTCAGCATTATTACATTTGCTTGTCTGCAGTTTCACACTAAACACATGAGCTGAGAGGCCTGAAGAATTTCCCAATCAGCCAAGTTGTGTAAGAGACAGGGAATCACTAATTTACTGTCTTCTACAAAATGTCAGGGTGTTAGGTGAACTCTCAAGCTGATTATAGAATGGTTTGGGTTGGAAGGAGCTTTAAAGCTCATCTCCTTCCAGCCTCTGCCATGGGCAGGGACATTTCCCACTAGACCAGGCTGCTCCAAGCCCTGCCCAACCTGGCCTTGGACACTTCCAGGGATGGGGGATCATGAAAATGCCAGAATCAAGACATCCGAGCTGGCAAACATCTTAATATGAGGAGTAAGAGTGGCACTGAAAAGGGTTAACAAACAAGCTGCAACACCCTTTGCTGTCACAAGCTGCTGATATTAGAAGCAATCCTGTCATCAACAGCATGTCCCCAGCCACATGCAGAATACCTGCCTTATTTACAGCTGCACAAATAGAACTGTGGAAAATTGGAGATTGTTCTAGGAAGGAACCGGAGCCCCGAGCAGCCTGCCCTAATGAGACTTCAGAAGCTCTCAATTGATTTACTTTATCAAAGAGAGGCTGAAGAAGTGATTTGATCAGTACCTGCATGGGTCAGGATTACAAATGCTCAGAGGGCTCTTTAATCTAACAGAAGGTATAATAAGATTCAGTGCCTGCAATCGAAGCTAAGCAAAATCAAATTGCAATTAAGAAATGTTTAGTCAGCAAGGGTAATTAACCATTGGCACAATTTTGAGGGTCAGAATGGAATCACCACCTCCTGAAATGTTTTAATTTGAATTATTTCTTGGAATGGTATTCCATCTTTGGAATGCAGTGAAATGTGGTGGGGTGTGTTCCTATCAAAAGCACAAGGACATATGACTAGGATAAATGTGCATATGAAATATAATTTAAAAAAACACCTGATGCATGATCCTCCACATTTAGTAGTTTCTGAGTATTAGAGTGAATTCTTTCCTGTAACTTTCCCATAAAAAAACCAAAAAAACAAACAACTATTTTTCTGTTTTGCTTTTCTCACTGAAAACTCACCAAAGGCACACATGCTTTATAGGCACTGCCAAAAATTTAGTGCAAAGTCTTGGCCAATTTGTCCTGCAAAGTCATTCTCATTTGCAGGGGACTGGGGAAATGTTTGTGAGAAGCAGACAGAGGAAAGGGACTGTGGAAAATTACTTTAACTTCTTTAACTTGCCTTTAGTGCAACAATTAAAGCAGCAGCCTGACTTCGCTGGAATCTTTGTTGTCTTTCCCAGTAATAATGGTGCCAAAAGGAATGAGATGTGCCTTATAGCTGCACACAGAAGGAAAAGCAAAGCCTGCTTGCCAGCCCTCCAAAGACTCTTTTGGTTGACTGTCCTAGTGAGAGATTAGTCTGCTGCCACCTGCTCTCCCACCTGCATTTTGAATTGTTCACAGGATGGCTGCAAACACATCCTGAGAGGTGCCGGCCTCGCCGAGCGCCTCATTACCGCGCTTAGCTCCACACTCTGGGGTGATTAGATGGAGAGGGAACAACGTGTAACCAGCACCAGCCTTTATTAGCAGAACATGGAAGTGTTAAGCTCAGCTCACACACAGCAATTTGTGTCCGGAAAAGCCCCTCTACATTTTCCTTGGCCTAGATAAAATGCTGGTGGGAGTAACTGAGAGTCCAGAGCTGCTGCTGCTACTGTTGGGGTTGGGATTTTTTTGCAGGTAGCTCAGGTGCCATGCATGATGTGTTTGTCACAGAGGACTGGAGGAGGTGATGGCCTCAAAAGTTTCAGCTGTGTGTCCCAGGGTGGAGAGGGGGGTGACCCACATTGTGTGATGCTTTTCTTCAAGCAGAATCACCTGTTTAAGGCACACAAACAGCGCTGGTGCTGCCACAGATCACACTTTGCATTCTTCTCTGTGAGGGTGCTGAGGCCCTGGCCCACGGTGCCCAGAGAAGCTGTGGCTGCCCCTGGATCCCTGGAGGTGTCCAAGACCAGGTTGGATGGTGCTTGGAGCAACCTGGGATATTGAGATGAGATGGTCCCTTCCAAGCTCAAACCATTCTGAGCTTCTGTGCCACAAGAGCCATTCCTACAATCAGTGGGATTTGCACCAATATTTATCTCATTCACCAAGAGACCAGCTGTCACTATGGACTCAAAGACCTGAGACAGGCCCCTCTTTGCTGCTGAGCACCTTCTTCTAGTCCCACCTCCACACCATGAGTGCCTACCTTAAGGGAAGTTATCTGGCAAGAACGAGCCACCACTTTCCTGGCTTTCACCTCTCCCTGTGACACATTACTCTGAGAAGAAAGCCAAGTACACCAGAATTAAAGGAACTGATGAAGAGAGAAATTAGTAATTGCCTGCAAAGCAGCTGGCTGATCTGAGCTCCATTTTACAAGTCGCCTGTGCTCTGCGTGTGCCCTGCCCAAATTAGCACCAGAACCACACATTAGTTTTAAGGCTCCCTCTTGAATTGGGATCTCGTAATGTTTTTTAATTGGGGCTGATAAAAATGTGGCATTACTTGCAGGTTCCTCGGAGAAGCCAATTGTGAAATTGGGTTTGTATTAAACCTAATGATGGAAAATTAAGCATAGTACGTCTGTCGGAAATGGTCCGCGATAAAAATCTTCTCCTTTTCATTACAGGAGGTTAATAGGGAATAGGGGAGCAAAGATGCACTGGGAAAGCGAATCCAACTAGGGGAATTAATAAGCCTTGAAATTCCCTCTGTTCAGAGTTCTCACACTGTCATTAGTCAGAGCATTAGGGATGATTATACAAATGCTTTCAACGTTACTCTTCCTTAAATCCCAAATTTATTCACATTTTGTGTTTGAGGGTTGCTTTGCTTGAGCTGTAGTTCTGTAAATCTGAGTGTCCTGGGAATGTGACTGTTTATGAGAACCTGGGACTCAGAAATCCTTAAATTCAGAGTTTAATCCTCAAAGCAGATGATCACTGTGCTAATTTATTCCAGAGGAGCAGGCTGTGTTCAGCATCTCTGAGAATTCACCCCCCAGCCGTGTTGATGTCCCACTGCTGATGAGCTTGTCCTGCAGCAGTGTCCACTGCTGGCATTCCTATCTCCTCACAGTCCTGCAGCTACCAAACAGAGCATATCCCTGCTTTCACATCTTCCCCTAATCTAATAATAAACCAGCTGAATTGCTATTTGTCATATCTGTGCTTAGGACACAGTGGGATGCCCTCAGCTCTCTGCTCCTGCCCACCTTTGCAGGAGGGACATGGGCAGCCCCTGCCCAAACACCACAGTGGTTTCTCAAGCAGAGCAATGTTTACAAGAGCATCCCAAGATTATTTCGGCCTCACAGAAATCACCCTGAAATTGCAATTTGATTTATTTATTCTTTATCCCTTTAAAAACATGGCCGCAGTGTTGCTCTCAAGGGGTGGTGTTTCAGCTCTTTGTCAGTGAACTTGCTCTAAGAAACAAACCCTGTGTATGGAAGCTCAAGGGGCTTTTGTGAACAATCTGAGGGAGCTGCATTTTCTGTTTGCTAATACCTTGGTCTGGGTAAGGCCAGAAAGAATTTATGCAGGTTTTATGTGTGAAAGGAGCTGAGCATCTCAGATCCCTGCAGTCCTAGGAAAAACCAGTGCTATATTTGGCCAAATACTTAAATTTGGACAGCTCTGCTAGATAAGTCATTGAATTTTTGATTTAGTTTGAGTTCCTGTTGTTAAAGATTGTTATAGTCAATTGTTTGGTTATTGAAGTTATTATTTCTTTTCTCTTAGTTCACTGGGAATATTTTGTTGTACGCAGAGTTTTGCTGGGGATATGAAGTTGCAATTCCATCTGCACAGTGATAGATTCACTTCTTTCAAAATGACCCACTTTTCTATTAAGTTTACATATCTGAAATTTAAATTTCTGCACACAAGATAACTATATTTTTACAGCTGGTTTATTTTTTTTTTCCTGATGATACTACATCTTTGTTGTTGACATACAAAATTTTAGGCCTGAACTAGCAGAACAGTTGACTTTGCCCGAGCATCCTGACTTATTTGAAATGCTAATCATTTGCTTGCTGTTCACTGGGGTCCCTCTCAGTTATCTCATGCTGTACACCCCAAATCCTGCCTGGATCTCTTGCTCATCTCTGCGTATTTCTGAGCCATGTTCTTTGCAGTTTGGGAAGACAGGAGCTCTGTTGGAGTTGCTGTGGAGAGCTCACCATATCCTTGTTAACCTGACTGGCTGCTCACTCTCTCCCTGTCATTTTGGGTTTGTCTGCTTGACACAAAAAAATATTCAAGCGTGATTTAGTCTTTCTTGGCATTTTAGATAAACCTGTGTTTTCTATTCATTTCTTTACTTCCTTTCGCCCGCACCAGCCTGTGGGGTGGTGTTAAATAAACAGAGGGAGGATGAAACTAGGAAAATCAGGTAGCTGAGAGCTCGTTCTGCCCCCTGTCTCCCCACAGACAGCAGCCATGGGGAGCTGGCCCAGCCCACGCTGACCATCCAGACCCACCCGTACCGCAGCTGCGAGCCCGTGGAGATGTCCTACCCCCGGGGGCAGTTCCAGCCCGCCATCCGAGTGGCAGACCTGCTGCAGCACATCACCCAGATGAAGAGGGGACAGGGCTATGGCTTCAAGGAGAGTATGAGGTGAGAGGAGCCTTTCTTGACATGACTGATGTGAAAAAAATGCCTATTTTATGGTTGGCTTTTTGCAAATATTCAAATGAATATTGTATGTGTTGTGTTAGAAAGTTATGCTGTGTTAAGTAGTGTGCTAAATATAGTTTTAGGTTATAACATAATGTTAAAATAGAAACTATGCTATCTAAGATACTTTTTTTAAAGAAAGGACTTGCAGCGAGATAGCAGCCACAGGACACCTGAATCTTTCAGAGAAAGAGAATTTATTGCCCTCTTATCAGAAGAAACAAATTTCTTCCTGCCTTGCTCAGGCTTGAAGGCGCTGTTAGGATTCAGAGGAAGAAGCTGACACTGCCCAGACAGAATCCTGTGTTTGAATGGAATTTATGCATCATGGATGAGGTGTATGAATATGAAACAGGCTGTTGTTTTTAAGGGTTAATCCTCTGTTAACGTGGGTCCTTTTTCACGCTTATGCTGCCCAGAGAAGGTACCCAGACATCCATAACTCTTTGTTTCTATTGTCTCATATTGTCCTAATCCAAATTGTCCAAATTATTATTACTCTAATTGTATTACTATTTTTATAACCATTTTATTACTATGAGACTTTTAAATTTTTAAAAACAAGTGATTGGCGTTTTTCACAACTGAGTAGGGAAGTTGCACTCATGAGGGGTAGAAGCATGGGAAAGTAGCTGGTTTTGAGAGCTTCTTTCCCTTAATTCACTCTCCTAATCCTTTTCTTTCTGATGTTGGTTTTGAGGGCCGGGTTTTGCAGCAGTGTCAGTCTTTGCAGGCCCTCTATTCCAAAGAGAAGGTGTTCCCTACAGCAGTAAGAGGGTGACCCTGTGCCCATGCCTCTGTCCCATAAAGAGCAGGCAGTGAATATTCAGCAGGTGCTGAACATGCAGTCCCACAGTCCCTTCCTTATGGATGTTTTCCTTGAGTAGTGTGAGCCAGGCTGTGAGAAAAGGAAGGGGTTTTGCCTGAGTTGTTTGGGAGCTCCTCTCTCATAACTGATCACAAGAAATCACAGTGCAATTACAGTAGAGGAAATGTATTAGAATATCTGTATAGAGGCTTTGCCCCAGAGGTCCCGGTTGCCCTTGATGGGCTGCAGCTGCCATGTCCTTAACTGGGCTGCAGCTGTAACCAATGAAGAGAACTGGGATAAAAGGGGGTGGGATAGCCAGTCAGGGAGGGCCTTGGAGGAGCCCTGAACTGGGAGAGAACAGCGTGCAGAAGAAGGAGTCAGTGGAGCTCTGCAGCCATGAGAATATGCCAAAGAGGTATGGACTTTAGAGGTCTGATAATATCATTATGGGACTCTAGAGAAATAATAGAACAACAACATGCAATGACCTCATGCACAATTTTCAAGTCATAGGCAGGTATTTGTGTAGCTTAAACAAATGTGAAATTCTCCAATATGCTCAAACCTCTGGCTCAGAATAGGCTTGGCTGACATTCTCTACCAACTCCATGTGAGGAGATGAGTAAAACCTATGCTGGAAAAATGAAAGCTGCCCTATTTTCCCTCACCTCTTCCCCCTGCAAGCTGAATGAGCAGGAATATAATCCACATGACCAAAAGACATGATGTTTGGGATGATTTGGAAGAGGAAAACACATTTAGAGCAGAGCAAACAGAAGAGGGAAATAGCATCAAACATATGTGAGACTCAGCTCTAGCAAATGATAATTATAATGAATGTACTAAGCTCGTGGGAAGGCAATAAGAAATTAATATGCATAGTGGCATTAAAACTATTTAAAAATAATTTAACAGCTGTGAAAATAAGTTACTTAATGAAAACAGCTCACTTTTCCACCCTGCAAGTATGAGTCCATGGAGTTTGTGTCCATGAGTGCTGAGGTTTGCTGTAATTGGGAACCTGTCTTTTCCTGGTCCTCACCAGGGAGTGTTTTTTTAATCATATGGGTTCAAAAACTATCATAGAATATGTTTCTGGAACTGTATGTTAACCAGGTCTAGGCACTCTTGCCCCATAATCAAGCATGCTAATTAAGCTACCTATATAAAGGGCTTTGTTTAATATTGAAAAAGGTTAATAATTCTCTGAGGAGATTTACTCAGCCACCCCTTGGCCTCCATTTCCATGAGGAGTACCCAAAACTACATTGAGCTCAATTACAGATGCCCTAAGACCCAGTTCTTGATGTTCAAGAAGAAAAACAGGTGCTGGCATATATGTAATTTTCTGGTGCTGGCATGGGTAATTATCAAAATAGCACATTAGCATGAAAAATGTCAATGCAACTTTCAGCTCCACGAGCTCTGCCTTCCCCACAAAGCGCTGTCTGCAGACGCATGGAAGGATGATGGCATTACACAGCTTTGCATAATTCCTTTCTTTACAAGGAATGGCCTGGAGAATGCCACAAGCTCACGAATCCCCTGTGTTGTCCCACCCTTCCATCAGCCAGAAATGCAGGCGTTTTCCATGGTGGGGTTTGGGTTTGGAGATGGGATGGAGGCAGCACTTCAGCTCCAAATAGCAGTGGGGAGGGTGGCAGGGAGCAGGGGAGCTCCTGGAAGGTGGGAGGCTTGAGCTGCCTGTGAGTGGGGGCTCAGCCTGGCATCTGCAGGAGCACAGAGCTGCAAAATTGGCTTTGCGAGACGCTTTGCAGAGCAGCTGATAAAATCTCGAGAAAGAATTTGATGTCTCTTTTAAAGTGTGTTTTCAGACACTAATATCAGTGTCACCTCCAAATATGCTCTTTCTTTTTTTTTTTTCTTCTAAGGAGCTGATTTTCTACTTACTTTGCAAATTGATAGCATAAATTGCAGCCTGTTTAGTGACATGTTACCAAATAATTTTAGTCTCATGAAAAATCACTTTGAACAGAGCATATCAGTCACACATGACAATCTCTTATCTCTGTGCCTTCCCATCTCTGCCGAGTAACCTGGAAATTGCATTCCATATTTGTTTAAAGGATGCCTGCACCTACACGTGTGAGCACAGGCAGCTTGTTTTGCTGAAGGCATCTAGAAAAATATTCCTGGTAGCTCCAGGAGGAGCTGAGAAGTGGGAGGGGATGGTGTGAGGGGTGTGAGTGCTGGTGTGAAATGAGTGTTAACCGGGTGTGAGTAGTGGGAGAATCTGTCAGCACTCCCTGTCTGTGTTATTTTAGCGCTGCACACTGCACCTGAGGGCAAAGTGGGACTTTGGGCCTTTTTGGCTGCTGCTTCTGTTCAATGATAAAACAAAAGGAGCAGAGGAGAAAAATCTGTCAGCGGTGCTGGGTGTAGATGGCACTGTTTGGGGTTGGGAATAGCCATAAACATTTAAACAGGACACATTTAAATGTCACCAGTTCCTTTTCCAGAACATATCAGCTCTGATTTGTTGGGAGCTGTGGGACCAGTCCCACAGACTTATTGCAAGCACCAATTACTGGCTAAGGAGATAATAGGCTTAATTATCCAGACTCATTTTCCATTATGATTTAGGATGTCACTAATGCACATTCTCCTGCTGCATTACTGAGACTCTTTAGTTATTTTAGATTTTGTGGCTCCTTTCCTCAAACATCTCAGTGCTGAGAGCCTTCAGATTGTGGAATTCACCTCTGGACTTTAACCCTTTGATTTCTGCCTACACATTTGCATGTGGCCAGAAGAATAGATCTGATGGGCTGGGCTGTGATGGGACACTGCAAAATGAATGGCTGAAATACCTTTTTTTTCAGATTATGTTTTTTAGCCCAGATAATTTTTAATTCTGGCTCCCAGCAGATTTGTAGGAAGAGTTTTTCCACCACTGTTGTGAAGGGAATGGCTTCAGGGGGAGGGCCAGGGCTCCATGGCACACTTTGGGATGAACAGGAAGGCTTTGAATTGATGTTGTTGCCTTTGGCAGCAAAAGTGCAGCATTGAGGTGGATCAGTGAAAATGAAGGATTAGGTTTTTTGTATTTAAATTAAAAGCAAACAGCAAACTAACTAAATGCATCCATCCAAAATTCAAATTGGCTTGCAGCAAGCCTCGTTTAATGGGAACACTTCAGTTATGGCTGGGCTGTGGTGCTTAGGAAGCTTGATTGAGATGAAGCTGACTTTGAGAGATCTATCCTTGTAATTTCAGCTAAAATTTAGATCAATTTAGCTTAAAAAGCTTCACTGTAACCTAAATTCCACTAGTGGGAAGATATTTCAATATAGATTTCATAAAACTTCTCTAAGAGAAGTTTAGGGAGTTTTAGAAGTAGGAAAAGCTTAAAAATCAAGTATCATTTTTTTGAACACTAAAAGTCTTCTGTTACCAAGTCAAAGAAAGAAGGGGGAGAATTTCCTGGGAAAAATGGATTAAATACCAGTGCCTGAGTGATCTGTCCTGATTTAACATAGCTGATAATGCAGATAGAAGCAGGACTCTTTTCACAATTATAGAGATACTTATTGTACCATAAAAACCTGAAGGAACAAGGCATTAGCCATGCTCCTCATTTTCGGGATGCAAGCCAATTATAATCCGTGTTCTTCTCTCTCCTTTTAATGGAGTTCCAATTCTTGGTGCTGCATTTTTTGGGATCTCATTGGCAAATTGTTTGGGTTGTATGTGGAGTTCCTCCAATTTGTTCATCTGATGTTTATAAAAGTGGGGATGTAAGGGGCATACGTGGTTTGTGCTCATCACCAACCAGAGCTGTGCTCCCTCCCTTCAGAGCTGGTCAGTTCTCTGGAAAGCAGGGATTTCTGTGGTATTGAATGCAATGAAAAATCCTGGACTCTTAAATCTTCGGAGGCTCCATCAGCAAATATAAAAACATCAATTTCAGTGGAGAATTGCATGTTCAAATCAAATGAAAGGATATGGTTTGTTGAAAAGCGATTTATTGGACCTGAATATATTTTCTCTAGCCAAGATAGCTTCTCCCATGTGGAAGTCATGAGAAAGGATTTTCTTTTATTTCTTTTTCTTTTCAGATAGCTCTGATTAGGCACCTAATGGCAGTTGCCATTCTCTGGTCAATCTGCTGTAATTCGATATTAGTGGAGAAATAAGGCACCTTTTTCCTTGCTCTTTGAAGATGAAAATGAGCTTTCTTCACCTCTTTTCTTTCACTCAGAGGGTTTTTTTTTTTGTTGTGTGTGAGTTTCTTGGTTGGGTGTTTTTCCTCAGAAGATGAGCTGCTCTTTGGAAACAACAGTCTGCAAAGGAAATATATGTGTGATCAAAGCCCTCACCAATTACAGAGTTATTACTCTTTCTCCTGGGCTTTTGAATAGGAACTCAGTGTCCCTGTCTTTGTCAGCAGAGCTCGTGGCAGTGCTGCAGTGCCTGACATTTTCTGTCCTGGAACCCTTTGCGGGAAATTCACAGCGATCTGCTCTGCCAGGGGTTTGCTCATATTAAGTTTAATTGTAACGCCAGTGTTGTAGATCCTAATTGTATCTCTGTAGATCTATTCTGCTATTGCATTCAGGCACATAATAGACCTGGGTGGCTTGTGAAGATGAATATAAATTCATTTTGTAACACAGCTGTGTCAAACTACCCGCTGCTGGCTGAGGCAGATGTGACTCTACAGCAACTGTGGTATAAACCCTCTGTAATTCCCCAAGGACAAGAAATAATAAAACTTCCAATGATGATTTTAGTGATGTAGAATCGTGTTAGGGGGTACATCTGGGAGGAGAGACAGTTCAGGAGGGGCTGCTCTCTTCGCTCATGTTTTTTCCAAGAAAGGCAGGACCATCCTCCAACTTCTGCTTTCCAGGCTCTGCCTTGAAAATCCCTCCTGGACACGTCTCCAGGATAAAGTGGCTCATGTGAGGGTGTGCAGAACAGTTGGAGGGCTGAGCTGCAGGGAGGGTGGCACTGTGTGCTGCCAGTTCCTTTCCCTCTTCCTTCCTCATCTGAAAGAGCAGATTTTAGGAAAATGGCTGTTTATTCTTGTGCTTCATGAGCACGCTTTACCTCATTTTTCCTCTCTTTCTTATACATGATCTAAAACCCTGAGCTGCTTTATCTTTCCCCAGAGAAATCCAACAAATGGCTTGTATTGCATCACCCATTATTAACACAGAAATAGATGAAACCACTCTATTTTCAGCTTAAATATGAAAGGCTGAGCACTGGGTTTCAACCACTGGGTTTTCTTAGAGGTGTGCTCAAGTGAAATCTCCCCAGGTCTTGTTCTACAGGGGAAATGAGGATAACCTGTGACTGTGCAACCATAAACAAATTCCCCTGATCTTTTTAGATGTGAAGTAGCAGGAGGAAAATGATTCTTGGCTGGCAGAGGACAAGAGATGCAAATGGTCTGCACCAGCTCTGCTTTTCCCTTTAGTGGAGGTGCCCTGTCCTCACCAGCACTGTTTCCTTGGTCAGCTACTGAATCATGCAGCTCCTTTATTTTTGCCCTGCTCTTCTTCTTTAGGTCTCTTCCCCCACCTGAAGGCATTGGCCAGGTGATTTAAACCCTCCCTTATTGTTCATTTTGCAGGCACTCCCCGAGGGGCAGACGGCGTCCTGGGATACGGCCAAGGAAGACGAGAACCGCAACAAGAACAGATATGGAAACATAATCTCCTGTAGGTGTAAATTCACATTAAACTGGGCATCCTGGGAGATCTTACCTGTGTGCTGTGGAGAAGGGTGTGTTTGAGAAGCTCACCAAGAGCTGGCTAGCAGTACTGAGTGTGTTCAGTCCATTTGTTACAGGCTTTATTCCTAGGATTTAATTTATTTCATGTTTTTTTTTAATCCTTAGTTTTCATAACATCCTTGTATGATGTTACACATTTTCTACCTGCCTTGCTTTCTGCTTTAGGTTTGTAGCTCAAGGGCTAAATCCTTTTGTCACTTTTTATGTGGTGATGTCCATTTTCTGTCTATTTTCACTACAAAACCCAGAGTTTCCAGTGCCACAAAAGAGAGGAGCTGCAGACAGATCAGATTTTTAGCTGTGGCTCAGAGGCCAGGTTTTCTCGTTCCTTGTGGTCAGTAACCAGTGGAGCAGTCACTGCTGGTCCCTAGAGCTGGTTTGAAGGGTGGGACAAGCTTATCTTCTGCCTCAGGATCATAATAAGGCAACTGAAGATGCACCAAAACTTCTTGGCTTACTTCTTTCAGTGATCAGTTCCTGTTGATGTTACAGGAATATCAATATGTAGCAGAACTGCAGGGCAGGGAAGAGTCCATAAAACCATTTAGGACAGCTTTATTCTTCAAAGCAAGACTAAATTCACCTTCCTCGTTTTTGTCAGATATTTGCGAAGCCTCTTCCAAAGTTTCTCTCCAAAGCTGAGCTTTCCAGAAGCTCTCCAGGCAGTTAACCAGTGTTTCATTATTCCTGATAATGACTAGGGAGAGGAGGTATGAGAATTAATTCTTTTCAAGGGCTGCTGAGCTGAATCAAGTTGGAGAAGCCAAGCTTGAAACCATCAGAATAAGAAATCAGAATATAAATGAATGTGCCATAGATTTTCATGACTGGGAAAATCTATAGAATGCTCTGAGAGCAAAATTAAGTCATGCTGAGTGATACATTTTATACTATATTTTTTTTCTTGGGTTAAAAATGTATTTCTTATAGAACAAATAGATTTTAGTAAAAAAAAATTTAAAAAACAGGAAAAAAACCCCCTTACCAAAAAAGCACCAAAACAACAACAACTGACCCAAAACCCCAACTGCTTCATAAAGAAACCTCACCTCACACATCACTGCCCCTCTCTTTGAAGCCTTGAGATAAGTGATTCATGTGCCATTTTTGGGGAATGACATAGAACATCTCAGTTCAGGGGCCCCATGGTAAAGATGACGGAATCTGGAAGCAAAGATTGAAGTTTGTGAGCCCTGATGTGATCCCAGTTCTGCTGCTGGCTTTGTGTGGTTTGTGAGCAGGCCACCAAGTTCACCAGTGTTCTTTATCCATGTGGGAAATGGGAGTGACAGTACTGGAGTGTTACAATTAGCATGGAAGTTGTCTCCCTTAATTTCTGCTCCACCTTGCTGTGAGCTTTCTGTGTCCCAGTGGCAAAGAGGGACGTGCAGACAGAGGCTCTACTCACCTGTCTATACAATTAACTCCAATTAAATGAGTCTAAGACAGATGAATCATCCAGCTATAGGCACTGGATTGAAAGTGGAAGTGCTGTGGTATGATATGAGGAAGGAAATGTGAAAGGATTTGTTTCTCTGTATTATTTTGAGGAAGCACTTGGCATAATTCAAAAGAGGAGGTGAAGAGAGGCAAAACTGTGCAAAAGCTTCCATCTCATTTATGTTGAAGATGGTCATGAAGAAAACCTTGAACTCCAAGGGAAATGTGAGGAGTTCAAGAAGCAAAATCAAGGGAGATAAATGGGATGTTATCTAAAGAGAAGGTGTTCACAAAGACAAATTGTTGTCTAACGAAGAGTGACGCGAGGCTTTTAGCTCTAAATATAAATACAGCAGCAGTGCAGATAGGAGGTGATGAACTTGAATAAGGGAATGCAAAATGTAATCAGAGCTAAGGAACAAGAATCTGCACGGTGTGAAGTGCCAGAAAAGGAGCTCAAGTTTGAGGACTGTTGGGAAAGATTTGGGAATGGGGCTGAGAGGGTGGAGTGGGCTTTCTTCTCTTCAAATATTTATCAGAACAAAGAGTTTGAGAAGGAGACAAGGGCTCTTTGAAAAGACAGCAAGGAGAATTTAGACATATACAACAGTGATATTGAGAAGGCTTGGAAAAGAGAAGAAAAGAAGGATGCCTAAGGAAGGAGCATGTAATTCATGTGATATTTTGTAAAACCATTGCCAAGTTATCAGCTGAGCCTGGAGCCAGACCCCACTGGTGGGTGAGCTGGGCAAACTCCCTGAGTAAAGTCAGGGGCAGGAGCCAGAGCAGAGGATGGAGAGCAGAGCTGAGAACAGCAGAGCAGTGCTTCCCTCCAGGCAGGTCATGAAAACAAATTGTGCTCTGTGGGTACAAACTGGGCAAAAGCCTGGGCAGAGGAGGTGGAACACAGTTACACCCTGAGCTGTTCTGTTGTACTTCAGTTGTAGTGGCTGCTGAAACCCAGAGCAGGCACTGGTTGCCCTACCAGTTTATTTGGTAAAAGGCTGCATGTGGCAATCAACATTATTTATTTAACCATTTTTCCCTCCTGGAGCAACAAATCCCCTGCCCTTTGGGGAGTGAATTGGAAAGTCGTGTTTTGATCTGACTTCTGAAGCAGCAGCTTCAGAGACTGGTGTTAAAATGTGGGTTTGTAAGCCCTTGCAATGAGTAGCATTGCTCAGTGAATCACAGCAGATTAGATCTTGTCTTTACAGCCTCATGGGTAACAGCACAGTTACAGGACTGTTTTACTGGCTCACTGCTCTCCCAGAGCTCCATTAACATCGTGCCTCTCTCTGAAAACCTACATCACACTGCCAGCCCCAACACCTGCTCTTCTTACATTTGCAAACCAAAGCTGCAGACCAGTCTGAGAGCTGATCTGTTCATGCAGAGGAGGGGCAGGAGAACTCAAAGAGCTCGCCCAGCTTTTCACAGTTCCCTCCTATCTGTAACAGTTTTTGGAGAGAGGAAGGAAAAGCTGAGCAGTGGATTTGGGGTCTGCATGGCCACAGAAATCCACTGTGGATGGTGGGAAGCTTCAGACAGACTTACCATGCTGAAGGAAACTGTCCTGCTTGAACCTTTTATTATATGAACAGAGCCCATGAGCTTTGCTCCTGCACTTTTATAAAGCTGTAAAAACAAAGACAGTCGTGGAGATGCCAGGATTTTCTTTAGGGGACAAGCGTAGGCAGTGTACCCATTTATGTGCTGAAGCAAAATGATTTAATTCTGCTTTAGGGCCCAGATATTGAGACCTTCAAAGAGCATCAGAAAGTGATTGTTGGGCGAGGGATGTTGAGCTGAATCTATTACAAGAAAAGAGAAAATGTCCAGAAGCTATAAGGGACCTTTGGTTCTATTTGATTTCTCTCCATCTTGCCAAGATTTAGAGCCATTACGTTATGGGAGAATAAAAACTCTCACATGAGAGCTGAGGATGGGAAGAGGTAGGATGGTGTTTTGCTTCAGCTGATGGAGACAACTTTCTGTGCCTTTCTTTTTTCCCTGGATTTGAAGTCTCATGATGGTCCACTAAAAACTACGGAGCTGTGGACAAAAAGACAGTGGAGAAATTTGCTTTATTTCCTTCATGCTCTCACTGCCATATGCTTTGGGTTGGAAAACTGTGAATTAATCAGAGAATTTTGGGGTGGAAGAGATGAAGAAGCTTTCAGCTGGCACACAGGTGGAGAGCACTTCTTGCCCACAGTCAGGGATAAGGCATGAAATAAAAAAACCTACATAGAATTCCAGACTTTGGGTTGGAAGAGACCTTAAAGCTCATCCTGTCCCACCCCTGCCATGAGCAGGGACACCTTCCACTGCTCCAAGCCCTGTCAACTGGCCTTGGACACTTCCAGAGACAGATTGGATTTAGAACAGAAATCTTCCAATTTTCAAGCATTTTTATTCCATGATTTCTTTTGTAGTGCCTAAACTCTTACACGTCTGTGGGATATCCCATGGGATTTGTGGGATATCCCATGGGATTTTTGGGGTATCCCATGGGATTTGTGGGATATCCATGGAATTTGGCCCTGTCAGGGTGGGATTTATCCCACCTGGATATTGCCCGGCTCTCATGGCACACTCCAGGGTCAGTGGGGGCAGAAAGGGGAGCACAGAGTGAGGATAAATCATTGTTTTGCCCCAGAACTGGGGTGAATCTGCAGATTTGTGTGTGTTTCTCCAGCCCTGAGTGGGGAACCCTGACAGGCAGTCCAGATGAGCTGGGAAATGTTTCGATGGCGAAAGTTGTGTGCGATTAATCCAGTGCTGGTGTCAAAATGAGACGTGGAGAAATTGCAGTGATACTTCAAATGATCACTAATGGGAATTTTGACAGGAGTTTAAAACGGTAACAATTTTGCACTAAAGTGGGAGCACAGAGCTTGCAGTGAAATTCTTGTCATTTTTGAAGTCTGTTTTAAGACCAATTTTCAGTCAAACTACTCTTCATATAAATTTAGAGTTCTGCTAACTAGCAGAAGGAGTGGAGTAAGCAGGGAGAAATAAAACCATTTACACATTTGTTAAGGGGTTTTCTTGGTTTTTTTTTTTGTTTTTTTTTGTTGGTTTTTTTTTTGTGGTCCTGAATGCAACTCTTTTTTTCTGTTTGCCCTCCATTTTTAATGTTTCTTAGAGTCCATTTTCAACACAAGGGCTATGATGTTTGATAAATTTAGTGAAGAGTTGAGCAACACTTTCATTTCAGTCTGCCAAGAATTCTGTGTCCTTGGCTAGAGGAGTCCAGTGGATAAAGAGAAGAATCAGAAATAAGTTTTAACCACTGGGAGAAGAGATAATAAATGCATTTGCTGTTCTTTAAATAGCTCTTTAAAGTCTGTAGGCAAAAAAACCCTAAGTACAAGATCCTTACTACTAAGAGCACAATAATTTGCCTTTTTTTTTTTTTTTTAGTCAAATCCCAAAGTTTTTTTGTGGAAAAAAGAGATTTGCAAGGGAACTTATTTTATGAACTTTTATCCAGACTGTTCTCCTAAACTTTGGAACAAGGTTAAAGAAACCATTAAGACATCATTAATATTTTCTGTGCTTCACATATACACAGATTTTTTTTTTCTGCTGCACTGTTCTCACTTGGAAGAGCAATAAATCTCCCCCAGGAATTAATCTCATTTTAGTAAAATACGCAATGAAATATTTTGAATTCTGTCCTCTGAAAGCAAAGTTCAGCTTAAAGCATTTTTCATTTGGTCCCAAAATATGATTAGAACAGAGTGTCTCCTTTTAAAAACAACAAAAAAAATAGCATTAATCTTCAGTTAAATTTCTTCATCCTTTATGTTTTTTTTCCCATATTTGATTTTAAAAAAAAGGAGGGAAAAGGAAAACAAACCAACAAACCTTTTTTGCACCTACTGAGCATCTTTTCCTTAGCCATAATTACCCATAATTGCCTGAAATCCTGGAGCTGCTCTCAGCCTGCTTCCCAGGTCTTCCCCATTCAGCTCCCTCTGGATGTATTTCATCCTGCCAACTTTAACTTTCTATCCAAAGAGTGGCTCAAAGTGCTGAACCTTAATTTTGATGTTTGGCTCCATTAAATGAAGAGAAGCAGGTGCTTCCTCCAGGGTTATTCAGAGCACTCCAGTTGCAGACGTTGTCTGTATCCCTCATCAAAAAACGAACCTGAAATTCTTTTCCCCTGTCATTGGGGACACTTTTGGTCTCAAAATTTTTGGTCCCATCATTTTTGGTTCTGTTGCTGCAATGAGTTGAGACTTCCACAGTTGTGCTCTCTTGGGAGGAGTCAGTAAATGTTCCCCTCCCAGGCATTTGCTCCAGGGTTTACTTTTTCTTTGCTTTTGTCCCATGTGGCTCCTAACAAGTTTAGTTTGCTGCCTGGAATTGCAAGTGTGAAATTGTCTGCGGGAGTTTCCCTGTATTTCACCCACATGTCCGGTTTAATCAGCTCTCTGTCTGTCTGTGTGAATTGCTCTAAGTATAAATTCTTTTGTTGTCTGTCTAACCACATGATTTACTTCCACTCCTTGTGCAGCTGCCTTGAGCCCAGGTAATTGGGAACATCAGCACTTAGAGAAATATTCCCCCTTCCTGTGTCCACAAAGGTTATATTTATTATTACAAATATAACAGAGCTTTTGATGGATTCATGTGCAGAACCTTCTTTGAATGCAGATATGGGATTTGATAAACACAGCAATGTGGTTGTGGGTTTTTTTTTTAGGTGTATAAATCTCACCTAATGGCTGAACAGAGTGGAATCATTCCTTTACACAGCCAAATGAATATCTAATATATGTCCAAGTCTTGGTTTTCAGAACTGCTCCTACATCTGTCTTCACAATTATTATCTGATTCTACATTTAATTAAGACATGACTAAACCCCTTTTGACTGAGTTACTGCAGAATCACACCTCATATTTTTATGTTTCATTGCTATGATTCTTTTTAATTGAATGTAAATCATGCTCAGGCCTGTGTTCTGCAAAGTGCTGCTAAACATTAATGCTGCTCTGACTGAGAGCTATGCTCCATAGAGCTGGTAGGGAGGAAATAAACTTAATGGACTCAATATTATACTTCTTTCAAAAAATCATTTAAAAATGAGCACAGCATGGCCAGCAGTGACCTCCATAACCCAGTGGCCTCTGCCAAGCAACTGGCCCTTAGAAGCAGTTCTGCAATTAACTGCATACCAGTGCTGGGATTGCCAGAGCAAATCACATCAGCAGCGTGGCTCTGGAGTATCTCCTGTGACAGAGCCCAGCACCAGCTGTTCCACAGAAAGATCAAAATATTCCCCTGGTGGAAAATCATGACATAATCTGCCCGCTGGGGTAGTTCCTTTCTGCATCTGAACTGTGGAGCATGCTGGGAGATGAAAAGATTGATCTCTGCTATTTTATTGCCTTATCTAAAGTAACTTTGAATCTCCTCAAAAAGATGAACAGTTCTGATTTTGTTGGTTTTTTTCAACACTGCCTCCATGCCATTTTGCTGCTGTGGGTTGCATAAAGGAATATTGCTCTGATTTAATTTGTATTTTCTTCCAGTTTCTGGGTTTTTCCATTTCTTATTTGCAGGGTTTCATTGTTATTTTACCCTCCTTAATCTTTTATATCTCTGTCTATTTAATTTTATATCTCTGTCTATTTATATCTGTGATCTATTTAATTATGTCCTGGTCTTGTCAGTTTTAGCTCTTGCCTCAGTTTCCATAGATCAGATGAAGCTAAGGGAGTTTGGAGCTTCCAAGCAGGAAAATGGCTTTTGTCATGGAGATACACCTTGCAAAGATCTTTCCCAAACCAGACAACATTTGTGACCTGTCTCAAATCTCCATAAGGATTATGGTGACAGAATACAGAGCATGAGTAACTTAAGGATCCAAACATCACACTTTAAACACAAAACAAAGAGCTTTTAGCAACAGGGATACATGTGCTGCTATTCCATTTTTGACTATTGTAAGTATTCGATTACCATGGTGGGATTCTTGAGGCCAGGAGCTGCCCTTTGTGTGTCCCTTTCAGCTCAGGCCATTCCATGATTCCACCACACCACCCTTGCAGGAGCCAGCAGATACACCAGGCCACTTAGCAACTCCTCTTTATCGTTACTGTCACTTCTTTTCCTTTCCTTCCTTCAGATGATCACTCAAGAGTGAGACTGCAGCTGCTGGATGGGGACCCTCACTCTGACTACATCAACGCCAATTACATCGACGTAAGGCTCCTGGACATCCCCCTGTGACAAACAAACCCTCCTGTGACAAGCCTGCTTATGAATGTGGTGCCTCTGACTCAGGGACAGGCTCTGGATGTGATATGAGTGGCAGCTGAACGTTGTACAAACGTTGTGTTGTGACAGGGAGAAGGTTCTCAGTCTCCAGTTTATTTTGTCTGACCAATCTGGGCAGATGGAGATTTCCTGTGTTTGACAGATCCACCAGCAGAAGTGGGACGTGGGCTAGATGATGGATGCAGAAATCAATATCAGCCCCTCACAATAGCATTAGTTGATATCAGAGACTTGCCAACTACTCACCAAGTTGTGGTGCAGAAGGCATGTATGTAAACAGATTGACTTTTTTAAAGTGTTCTAAAATGACATTGGAAAAGCAGCCTCTGTCTCACACACAGTGATCCAATCTGCGTGCATTTCTTCAACACAGCTCTTAAGACACAGCAAAAGGAAATGTTTAGAATAGTTTCTTGAAAGGATAAAATATGCCCTAGAATTTTCACAGAGACAAATTCATACCTTTCTTCTTATCAAACAAGAAGATGCAATGTTTTGCCTATCTGTTTTCAGTGTTACCCTCAGGTAACTCAGGATTTGTGTTTCTTTGTGGAAATACTTTAAAAGTGCCCCATTCCTGTCTTGTCTTTGGCATGAAGAGATTGTGTTATTCATGTGAGGGAGATGCCCTTACTTAAAATCCCTCAGGGCCAGCCCATTCATTCATTCATTCATTCAATAACCAGTTAATTATAATATATTACATAATTATACATTGTCCAGAGGGCTGCAGTTGGTCCCTGGAAAGTATCAAATCCCTGGTGGGCTTTGTCTGAGCTGTGATTTCACAGACACTCATCTATTTTCTTTTTTTTCCAGGGGTACCATCGGCCTCGCCATTACATTGCAACTCAAGGCAAGTTCACTCTTGAATGTCTAAATATTTGTAAACCCACTGCTGGTTTACACTGTTGTAGGAGCTTTTTATGGGGTGACATCTTCTGTTTTGGGGAACATCTGAAAATTTGTTATATGGGTATCAGGGATAGCTAAAGGTGACACAGAGACTCCATCATCAGAAGGCATGAAAAGACACTTTATTATTAGAAATTCACAGTTCTTATAGAAACAATGGTGGACCTAAGACCTGATTGGCCTTTAGGAATCTTCTCTCACCTATTGGTCAAGAAGTGGCAACTCCTTCTTGTAAATATTTTTGACAAACAGAGATTGCCTGCCAGAGATTGAGATAATAATTGTTGTAATTCTTTCTCTGAGCTTTCTCACAGCTTCCCAGGAAAATCCTGGGAGAGCTGTGTCTCTCTCTGTTCCAAGGATATGTAATTACTACCTATAGGCAAAATAGGGAAGGATATAGAATTTTCCAAGGTCTTTATGGCACTCAGACTTAAAACCTCAGCTGCAGGAATAGAAAATGCCACAGACTTAGAGGTGGCAGCACAGCCTAGAATGTGTCATTTGTGCATGAAGCATGAGAGGACACTGACAGGGGACTCTGTGGGTCTTGGGTTTACCCTGCTTGAGGAGGGCAGTGTGAATAAGCTGTGGCTGATGAGCCTTTGAGAGGAGCTAGTAAGAAATGCATTTGAACACCACCTTCTGTAATTCACCTGAAGCGTTCCTGATAAGAAATAAGGTCAGGGAGAGGCTCTAGACTGACAAATCTCTTGTGGGCACTGCTTGGTTTGCTATTGGAACCTGGATTTTTTCTGGGGGAAGTTTCAGGAAAGAGCAGATTTCTGCATGTTTCCTTCCTCCTTCATAATTAATCAGTATTGAACTGTGGAATGCTGTGCTGCATCAGGTGTGAATTACAACACAGCCTTAATACAGCTTCAGTGTGGGGTACATCCTTGTCCCATCACTCATACAGAGTCACCTGCTGGGGCCATCCTTCTGTTGCCACCATGCTGGAGCCCCAAATAGCTGCTGTGAGGAAGGGTCTGACGCCCCAGAGAGCTCAGGCTGTTCGTGTCCGTAACCCTGAATGGCAGAGGGATGCTCTGAGAGGCAGCAGGATCCTGAGGGAGCAGGACAATGGCTGGAGAGCAGCTGGAAGGGGTTATTGGCATTCCATGCACTCTCTTGAGATGTCCTTTTTGTCTTCTCTCCTGCCCCAGGGCCGATGCAAGAGACAGTGAAGGATTTCTGGAGAATGATTTGGCAAGAAAACTCTGCGAGCGTTGTCATGGTCACCAACCTGGTGGAAGTGGGCAGGGTAAGGTGCCACTCCCAATGTGTGAAACCAGACCAGGGCTGGGTTTAACACAGAGCTGCTGCTCAGGAGAGCTCAGCAGCAAAATGCCTTTTGCTTCCTGCAGGAGGGGAATGAATTCAGCCACTCTGGGTTTTTTCCTGTAAAATGCTGGATTTTGTAATACTTAGCTGCTTCCCTTCTAGACTAATAAGGATGGTGTTCCTGCTGTAAGTCTGGGCTTTGGCAGAGTTATACACATTTATGCTAGCTCAGAAGCTGTGTCCTTCCTCAGTACAGGAGGAAAAATGTACTTCTGTGATAGTTATTCCTTATCTGATGATTTGAATACTCCTCTAAAAATCCAGAGTGAGGATGTGTGACTGGTGCTCCAGCTACCAAATGACCTCTTTGCATGAGAGTCCAAAGCCTGGAGTTCCTGAGGTCACTGTTCCTGGGGGTTGAGGTTTTTGTGGATCCTGGGACCACCCAGCAGTGTTGGCCTCCTAAACAGCCACAAATCCCCCTCCTGGGCTGACCTGGAGCAGACATCCCTGTGTCAGCACAAGGCAATTCCCAAAGCCCATCATGGGACCAAACATGGATAAATCAAAAGGCATAGGCTGAACCTCAGGAAATAAGAAGGCAGAATGTCTGGGGTGGCTTTTCCCAGCATGGTTTTTGTTTTAGAGGTGTTCTCAGCCAGAAACTGGAGTTCTTAAAAAATTTTGTCCTGATGTTTGTCATTTTCCATTGCTTTGGTCCTAAGAAAAATTTAAATTCTCATTTACTCAGAGCCATTAGTAATTCAGCTGCTTTGTGTTTGATTTCCCTTAGATCTCATGGTTGAATGCCAGCTGCTTCTGTTCATTTATTACTATTTATTCTATTTTACCTTCTACTGACACTTCAGTTCTGAATAAATGCCTCTGTGTAAAAGAAAAAAAAAAACCCAAACAACAAAAAACCCACAACAAACCTACATTAATCATATTTAATATTTATAAAACCCCTTTCAATTATGACTGGAACTGGAACATGAAGCCTGCTTTGCTGCAGCTAATTGCTTCAGCTTTAGGTATTGTTCCACTCTTCATGCTAGAGCATTTGATAACCTGATAGTCTTTGTTAGCCTAAATATCCCTTCTGGAGCTTCACAGCCTTGCTTTTATTTCTTTTGGTGGCTTTGCACATGGCTCCTAGAAGTGGCTAAGCTGGGATGTGTTTACCTGCTCAGGAGATTTCTCTCTTGAGCCTTAGCTGAAGCCTGTCACAGCTGGTAAAATGCCAAGTTTGTGTCCACATCTGATAAAGAAAGCTCAGAGTCAAACAAATTTAGTGTCTCAACAAGTATCCCACAATCCCCATGAACTGAAATTCTTTGGCTAAACAGAGAGAGGTGAGAATTACAGGAGCAGCAGCAAAGATTTTTCTCAAAAGGGAGGGCGGTGGTGACTGTCAGGTGTTCTGTACATCTGATATGGGCCAGGCACATTTTAAAAAAATCTAAATGCATCCTTTGCATTTGTATGGACAACAAAGGGAACATTAAAAAGTCCTGCCTGTGGTTGCTATGTATGGTAAAGGAATTTTGATCTAATTTATACAGTTAATTTTGGCAACTCTGCACATCAGAAGAAAACCCAATTTTCATTGGCTCCAGCTTGAAAGTGGAGGAAATGTAGGTCAGCTCTGACTCAACTTGAACTCGTCCCTCTCAATATTTTCCTTCTGCCCCCAGGTGAAGTGTGTTCGATACTGGCCAGATGACACAGAGGTCTATGGAGATATTAAAGTCACATTAATTGAGACAGAGCCCTTGGCAGAGTATGTCATCCGTACCTTCACTGTCCAAAAGGTAAGGAGTTCTTCAGGCAGCTGAGATTGTGACACACTTGATTTGTGCTCAGAAACTCTGGGAAACACATCCAGAACGCTCTTGGAGGTGGGAGCTGTGCTATTTGGACAGGCTTCACTTCAGCAAACTCAGTTTTTGACAGGGATTCCATTTTTGGACAAATGGTTTTACAGGAACATCTTGATGCAGCCACGAAAGTAGAATCCACAGTGCATAAAGTTTAACTGCATCCAAAAGGCAGCAGATAGCTGATGGTATGCCAGGAATAATAACTGCCTTGTTTCACAGTGGCAAATGGCAGAGGAAAAAAGGTACCACTTAAACTGGATGCCAGTTAAGGGTCCCCTTTCATCAGAAATGAGAATATAATAAAAGCAAGAGTATAAAAACTATCCCCAAACCAGCAGGATTTGGAAGATTTTGTTACTTGTAATTAGAAATTGGAAGTCTAAGTGTCAGAGTATTCCAGGTCTGTCCAAATTACTTTCCAAACACTCAGTAAGTGGTTTTAAAGCATTTCCAAAATTCCTGCTCAATGAACTTCAGCCACCCTGGGAATATTGTTTCAGTTTTCTGATACATCAGCTCCCTATTTCATTAAATCATTGAAAAACTTGGTGAGAAATGCTAGTGCCAAAATCTGACAGGCTAGAGGAGCTGCTACTGGATTCCACCTACATTTCCTGTACAATGAAACACAGCTGACCCAGGGCTGTGGGTTACCCTTTGCAGGGCAGATAAAGGTGTGATTTTCACATACCAACAACTTGCTCTCTCCAGAAAAGATGGTTCTGGGTACCAATTTCTGCCCTTTTCACTGCCAGCAGCATCTCAAACTGAGATTTTTTGGCAGCAGGTGGCAAAAAATCTGCTGTTACCTGGGGCATGCCCACTCTTGATATATTCATTCCCCAGGCTCTTGCTTCAATGGGTCAAAGAGGATTTAAGAGTGAATTTTTGGTGGTTTATGGCTGTGGGTAAACACAGCCATGGAGTGCTAGGGCTGAGGTCACCCTGATGAGGTGGCTGTGAGCTCTGAGACCACAGGTTGGAACTGGAAGCCTGCGCACACCTTCCCAGCCCTCAGGTGAGTGTTACCCACTGGGAGCTGGAATATGGCTGAAAATGATTTTTTAGAGCAGCTTGGGACACGTTTGCACGCATAGCGAGAGCTCGGTGCTCGTTATCCCTCTGCACGAGGGAAGGCAGCAGGGAGCAGATGTGCTGATTGGAGTCTGATGGGAGAGAAATAGAGGCTGTGTTGTCTCCTCAGAAAGGCTACCATGAGATCCGAGAGATTCGGCAGTTCCACTTCACCAGCTGGCCGGACCACGGCGTGCCCTGCTACGCCACGGGGCTGCTGGGCTTCGTGCGCCAGGTGAAGTTCCTCAACCCCCCCGAGGCAGGACCCATCGTGGTGCACTGCAGGTAGGCCTGAAGTAAACACAGGCAGGAGGCTCTTCTCCTTTTTAATGCCTTTATTAAAAGTGATCAGCTCGGGCGGGGAGAACCGACGGGTCTGTGCTCACGCCACCTGCGGCATCTTTTTAGGTCAGGGTGAGGGGTAAAAAGGGCCTTGGTGGATACTGGATTCTGTTCCTCATGTCTAGACATCACTTTGATTCATCAGTTTTGTGTTGGCTCGTTGAAACACGGGCAGGAGGCTTTTCTCCTTTTTAATGCCTTTATTAAAAGTGATTATGTGGGGTGGGGAGAACTCACAGGCCTGCGCTCACACCTGCTGCTGCTCTCAGGAGTGACTCAGAGAAGGAGGAAGAAAAGGGCAGCTTTGTCCACTGGTCTGTGGGAAGAGCTGGGGCTTCCATCCTCAGGAGAGCATCAGGAAATCCCTTGCTCTTTGGTTCAAAATTCGAGGTCCTCTGTCTAGCCGGCATCTTAGGTTAGGGTGAGGGAGTAAAAAAGGTCGTGGTGGATACTGGATTCTGTTCCTCACATCTGGCCATCACTTTGATTCGTCGGTTTTGTGTTGGCTCGTTGTTGTTAGGGGTTTTTGGCTAGGTTTGGTGAGGGGTCTCTCCTGTTTCATGCTGGATCTGATGTCATTTGCATGCTGACTCCATGTCCCTTCCCCTTCACCGTCTGGGTGCCATCCTCCAGGAAGCAGCAGGGTGTCACTCGACAAAAGGGGGAATTCTTGACCATTAATGACAGATAGTTAACCAAAACAACAGGTGATTACAATCAACAGTTAGAACTCCACCCTGGCAGCAACTGGCCCAACCTGTGAACTCTGCAACTTTTTAAAAAAAATGGGCAGCTATTCTACTCATAACAGGCCAGCTCTCCACCTGAGCCCCTCCTCCAGCAGCTTTTCCCTCTTTTCTCCTCCCCTGGCAATGACCAGCAGCTGTTTCAGGGTGTCATTTGTGGGCCTTGTTGAAGAACAGACAGATGACTCTTCTACTAATTAAAGTGGAAAATAGGGTTTATTTATTGCAGCTCTGGACACGTGCAGAGGCATTTCCAAAGGTATGTGCAAGGAGCCACAGGCTCCTGCTCCCTGTTTTTCCAAAAAGTTTGATGTCACTGTTTAATAAGAGATGATAGAGCATCATCAGAAGGCAAAATGACATAAACATGTGTCTTTGCTCAGAACCACTTCTACACTGATCAATACAGGTGGAGCTGATTGGTCATTTAATCAATACATTTCACCTGAGTGGCTAATTTACAAGATGCCCATTTATAAACAATCTTATGAGAATAACAAGAAAACAGATATTAGGAAAACAATACCTGCAGGCTGTTTTTAATAATTGGTTATCATTCTTTATCTCCAGCTCCCTAAAGTCTCCCAGGCCAATTCTGGAAAAACTTAACTACTTTTCTCACTCTCTGACCAGGTTATCACATCCACAGTTTTGCATATTCAAATGGTTTCCAGGACACCTAATACACAATCATTAACTCTCTGGCTTTGTATTATAATTAGCCGAATGTCCCTTAGGGCTGCACAATTGTCATCTTTAATTGGGTTGGTGGGTTCTGAAATGGGTCAGTGGGTTCTTTGAAGAGGAAGTAAGACCTCTTCCTCTTCCTCATGGTAATCCCTTCACCTGTGTCAAGTTGGCAGGGCTTCTTGGCTTGCTGGTCACAGTCCAAACCTCCTCTCACTCTTAGAAGCCAGTGGTATTTATGGCTCCTGCACTCTTAAAATACTTCATGTATCACCTGTCATTCCTAACTTTGTTTCAGTTATCCCCACCTGGTATCAATTCATTTCCTTGTTAAGCTCTAATCACAATGTATGATCTTTGCTAACTACATTTCTAACTTAACCCCTTGATTCATTTAAGCTTTTAATTAAAATATATAGTTTTCACTGTCTTAGTTGCATTCCTAGCTCAGCCCCTTGACTCATCCCCAGGAAACAAATGTTTTTCTTCCTTAAAGTGGCAGATCTGGAGCCAAGCTGGCATCAGTTGGAGATGATAGGAGTAGGTCAGAGAGGGCCTTTCAAATGTAGAAGCCCCCACAGTGGTCTGTGCTCTGCTGGATGCTCATAGCAGAGCTGGGGAAGTGGTGAATATCTGGGACAGCCATTCCACCCCTCAGACCTCACGTGGCAGAATGGACAATGCCCACACAAAGACAGGGAATTTTAAAGCGACTTTGCTTCTCTGTGCCCCCACGTGCTGCAGCTCAGCTTTGTGCCAGTATTAAAGGCTTTACCTGGTCTGGTGGAAAGTGTCCCTGCCCACAGCAGGGCAGTTGAGCTACACCATCTTTAAGGTCCATCCAACACAGACCATTCCATGATTTTTATGGTTTTACGGTCTGGAATATTTGTCTGGCTGACAGCCCTTGGGCACCTTGGCTTCCTGAAAACCCAGGAGTTGGGTGAGAATCTCAGATTAAAAACTTCCAGCTAGCAAAATTCCAGTGGCTTCCAGCTGGCAAATAAAAGGAGTTAAATGACTTCAAATGCTACAAAACCAGAGTTTGGCTTTGTAGCAGCAGCTATGTCTGCAGGGCTCAGGGCATGTGAGAGCTAAAGAAGATGTGGCTTGAGCACAAGGCTAGAGAGCAGAGCTGGCTTTCCCAAAATCTCACCCCTAATCCATTCCATCCAGAGGGAATTGCCTCTAGTTCCCACTCTGTGTCTTGAGAAAGAGAGAGAAAATACATCCCACAACTACTTTAAAAAGGAAAATCAATTAAATCTTTTCTAAGCAGTTTTGGATTGGGTGGGTGTTTTGTTTTGTTGGATTTTCTTTTTTTTTTTTTTTTTTTTTTTAGCAAGCAGTGAGTCAGGTTTATAATCAAGTAAAGCTAAGCCTGAGGAGTTGGCAGAAAATATTTCATTTACAGCTGAGGGCCTGAGTTTGCTGCTTTGGTACCATGGTATGGGGCTGGCCCTGGAAGGTGTGTGAACCTGACTCATTGTCACCAAGAAAGCAAGGAGAGATTTTTCATCCTTCCCATTTTAATGAATAAATGCTATTTCCTTTACGTTATTTATCTGCTTTTGAATTTTAATGACTTGCTTTAAGTGGTAATTACCAAATTCTCCCCACTGATGCCTGGCTGGATAATATCGCTGTTCGATATTTATGAAGTGCCAGGATCCTCTAAATATAGAACTGTTAAAACTATTTGTTAAAATTCTGAAAAGCTGAGAGATAAAGGGAGAGGAAATGCCACTTATTCATTAAAATTCTGCAAATGAAAAATATCTTCTCACTATTCAGCAGTTGATTAATCTGGTCCATTAATTTATGGTCATTCATATCTCCTTGCTTTCGGCTCTGGTGGAGTTTTCAGTGCAGCTGAACTTTCCCTGGTTTGAGCAGAGTTCTGCTTCCTTCAGAGTAATGTGGAGAGACTTCTCCTCTCTCCATCCTTCACACCCAAGCAGCTTGGATGATTTCCCAGAGGGGAAGGAGGACACGATGACAATGGAGTTTTGCAGGAGATGGCCCAATTCTCACAAGCAGTGGGGAGCTCTGGACTGAAGGGTTCCAGCAGCCTCGAGCTCCTTTCTCTGAGATTTACAATCCATAACTTCAAATCACCCTCCTCAGGATCCAAACACCTCAGGATTCCAAAGGGGAAAAAAGTGTTTGAGGTGAAGGACTGAGCTCCTTTCTCTGAGATTTACAATCCATAACTTCAAATCACCCTCCTCAGGATCCAAACTCCTCTGGATTCCAAAGGGGAAAGAAGTGTTTGAAGTGGAGGACTGAGCTCCTTTCATCATGCCCACTGGGGCAAATTTATGCATGCCTTCTAGAGAGTCCCAGGGAAGGAAATTTCTGGAATTGTGTCTGTTTGCAACCCGGAGGCTGCTCTCCCCTGTGTGATGAGAGGTGTGCAGGTGACCTGACCCTGTAAAATTATAATGATTATTTTTGCAATATTTTGTTGATGTTCAATAACACAAAGCTTTTGTTTCTGCTTCCTTTCAAGAAATACTATTTCCCCTCATTCTCTTCAATCCTACAACAGAAAAATGAATCTGCAGGGACCAGGAGCAGCTCCCAGGAGGAGACAGCAGTGTGTGTGCTGCTGTTATTCTCTCCTCCACAGAGCCCTGCCTCTCTAGAGCCCCTTGGTCACACAGATCCTGCTGTTTTTTTCTCTTCCAGTGCTGGGGCCGGGAGGACAGGGTGCTTTATTGCCATTGACATCATGCTGGACATGGCAGAGAACGAGGGCGTGGTGGATATATTCAACTGCGTGCGAGAGCTGCGCTCCCAAAGGGTCAATTTGGTGCAGACAGAGGTGGGTGCCAGCAGCTCTCCCTGCTCCAGGTGCTGCTTTCCTGTCAGCTTCTCTGTCCAGCAATCCACGAAGCCAACACTGGCTCGCTCTGTGCCTTGATTGTGCAGAGCTTTTGGTGGCCAAACATGCCCAGATTTGCACTGAATCAATTCACTGGCAGCTACTTGGGGCCTCCAAGACAGGAGGGCAAACCTTGGAGTTGAGGTCTGTGCATTGCTGATTAATTTTATCCTCATTGTAGGAAAAAAAGAGCTCCTGAAGCCTCTCATGACTCATTCATAGGAGCACTGCAGGCCCCAGTAGTACCTGGTGTGTATCAATTACAAGCTAAGCAAACAAAACATCTTTGGTTCAAGCTTTGGGTGCTGATTAAGCAAAGTGCTCCATCACACAGTGTCTGGCAGCTGCACAGACTCCTGTGGAACTGCTATCCTGTTGCACAGGTTTTATGTGTGTCCCTTAACCCCTTCCCTTCCTGAGGGACAGGACAACAGCCTGGAACAGAGAGGGGCTGTTAACTTTGTTGGACTTCCCATACTTAATTTAGGGAAAGAGTTTTACCCAAAATACCCAGAACGCAGAAAAAAACTGTTAGTTCTAGACAGTTGTGCCAGAGAAGGTTAAATTGTATATTAGGAAAAAAGTCTCTTCATTTAAAGGGTTGTCCAGCCCTGGCACAGGTGCCCAGGGCAGTGGTGGAGTCACCATCCCTGTGAGGATCTAACAGACATGCAGATGTGGCACGAGGGGACACGTTCAGGTGAATTTGGCAGTGCTGGGCTGGACTCAGTGATTTCAGAGATCTTTTCCAGCCTACACAATTCTGTGATTCTCTGGTGTTGTTGGAGGAGACCATTGCCTTGTGGACACAGAGGCTTTACACCCTGATCTCCTCCTCAGCCCACCCCCATTTTGTCCCAACATTCCCGAGAGTGCCTATTCCCCATTTTCCTTGTAAATCCGAAATGAACACGTGAGAGCTCACATTCAGTGATGGATGAAATATGCTCACAAAGCTGTCACACAGCACACTGTGTAATTTGTCTCCACGTGAAACAGAGCCAAATATGCATATTGGGCATGACTTAAGAAAAAACCAAGAGTGATATTTCATGATCTGTATTAAAATGTGCTTTTAATATCTCCTCCCCTGTGCAGGAGCAGTATGTGTTTGTCCATGATGCCATTTTGGAGGCATGTCTCTGTGGCAACACAGCCATTCCAGTCTGTGAGTTCAGATCCATATATTACAACATCAGCAGACTGGATCCACAGACCAATTCCAGCCAGATAAAAGATGAGTTTCAGGTAATTTCATGTGTTTCAGTCACTGCAGTTGGTGCATTGAAGGTATTTAATCAATTTCTATGTGTTTTTTTTGTGATTTCCAGCAGAGCAAACAAGGGGGACACTGAGCCAAGGTCTGATTTCAGTTGATTTTTGTTGTTGTACTACTGGGTCAGGCAGAAATTTGTTTTTGAGCATGGACTATTCAGCCTTCAGCAAGGAAAAAATTGTCCCCATCACTCCAGCAGAGCAAGGGTACTAATTTTCACACATAATGTTGTACTTATTTTAATGAGTATTGTGTTGTTCATTTCCTTCCATAATTTATACAGAAACATTTATGCCTCAAGGTGCCTTATTATCCATTCTTGTGGCTCATATGGTGCTTCCAAGCTTTGACAATCAACTTGTTGACAACTTTCCACACAGGAGAGAGAGGGAGCTCAGTGAGCATTATTTTGGCTATTGCTAATTTTCAATTAAATGTGAATGAATCCCTCAGTTCACTGCAGATGTTTTGCCAGGTACCTGGTGATGAGACCCAAAATAATGGACAGCAAAACTCACAAGTGCTCCATTAGTGCTCTTTGCCCGGGCAGGCAACAAAATAGGGGCCCCTCCTTTGTTTCCTGTCCCTGTTGCTTATCCCACCCTGGTAGATGGGCTTGAGACACTCCAGCCATGGGCCCTGTGCAGTTGTTTCCTCTCACAAAGCGGAGAATTCACCCAGAATTCTGAACACTGAGCTAAGTTTTCCTGTCTTATTCCCCATGAATCTGTAATTCTTTACTGTGAGGGTGCTGAGGCCCTGGCACAGGGTGCCCAGAGCAGCTGGGGCTGCCCCTGGATCCCTGGCAGTGCCCAAGGCCAGGCTGGACAGGGCTTGGAGCAGCCTGGGACAGTGGAAGGTGTCCCTGCCATGACAGAATGGATGGGCTTTAAAATCTCTTCCAAACCAAAACATTCTGTGGATCTATAATTTTGAGCCGTCATCATTGTAGGGAAAAAAACAAGACTATGGGGAATTTGGAGCAAGGTGAGTTTGATGGTAAAGAAAGAGACATCTACTGTTTGTTGAGGCCACTCACAGTCAGAGTAAAAAGATGGAGATTTGCTTTAATTGCTTTTCCTCTCCCAGGAAAGTGTCTTTTGGGATCCCCAGCCTGAGTCAGAGGTCTCTTTTCCTCCCTCTCTATGTAAAGGGAGAATTGTGTGTCTTTTATCTGAAGCCTTACAGGGAATCATCAGGGTTGGTACAGTGAGATAAAGAATGTGGATCCCAACTGATGGCAGCTCAATTTAAAAAAGATCTGGTTCTATCAAGTGATAGCAGGCCTGTAAAAGTGTTTCTGGTTTGACATGAAGGAGCTAGAGCCGAACTTCATCAAATGCTGTTAAAAAAAACACTATTAAAAAACCAGCCACCGCTTGCTGGGTGTATTTTGTCATGATATGAGACAGGATTTGTCACCTCTGTGCTTGTTCTTTTGAGCTGCCAGGGGCTGGCAGCTCCTGTGGGAAGGAACTGCTCCACTGTGCTTTGCATAAGAGGTTCAGTGTCTGTCTTGTTGTAGAATCTATTTTTACAAGATTTTGGCTCAGAGCGTTCCTCAGCCCTGATTGTCTGGATTTAATGCAAAAGCTGGTATCTCTGCTGCAATCTTTAGCAACCAGTTGATATAACTATAGATCTGTGCTTGCAGTTTGTGGTATTTAGGTCCCACTGGCCCTGAGGTAAGGCTGGATGTATTTCTCATGCTCTACATGTTGTCTGGACACACAAAGCTCACTCTGGAGAGTTTTTGTAATTTGAATCAGTACAGGAACAAGGGAGAGAGGGGAGCAGCATAAAACAGGCATGAGTAAATCACTAGCAAGTCACCTGCCTGATTATCTGCACTGTCAGAGATCTGAGATTTCATGTTGTTTCCCCAGCCAGACTCCCTGCTTTCCATCTGCAGGCAATGTAGAACCTGAATAATTTAGAGCAACTATATTATTTCAAGTTTTTAACTTTGACACATTCTTTTATCTTGGATTGTTTGACCTTCCTCTTTTCTTCATTCATAACCTCTCTGTGGCAGAAGTCCAGCTCTTCATAAGGTTTTTTTTTTTGATTTGTTTTATTGGCCCCTAAATATTTTGTATTCTTCTGGCTACAGGGAGTTCACTGTTGGACTCCATGGACTTTGCTCAGGAAGGGGAGATGCAAAAATGGAAATACAATGGCATCAGACAGCCATTGATCTATCACCACTTAAGCACTGGTGCTAAGATGCATTCACTTTGATTTCTGAGTTTTGATCCTTGCTGACCAACCTGGACTGGTTTGTCAGGAGTCCTCCACAATGGGGAACACAAAAGTAAAATAGATTTAAAGAAACACAGTCTGTCAAGCTGTGGAAAAGGCAGATAGCAGTCAAAGACTGACAGCAAGGCCCCAGAGATTAGGTATGACTTTGTAAGTGAAGCATCCTATGTGTCACTTCAAAAGGAAACTAGCAATCTAAGTAATATATAAAACAAATAGACTTTTCTGTTAAAAAACCTCAAAATGACATTTTATCTTAGGTTTTTGTAAGATAAGTCAGTAGTTTGAGGAATCACCAGAGGCTCAGAGCAGTCTGACCTGCTGGGTGGTCAATGCTCAGGGTACACCTGCATAGGACCCACCTGAAGAGGGGAAGGATTTGTGCTTCCATCCTAAGGATGGTAGAAACAGGAGGAGGTTTCACTCCATCACCAGCTCAGAGTTGCATCTTATATCTGTGACACCCATTTCCAACCTCTAGGAAAGAGCAGGAATGTTATCTAGCTGCTCTGTGGGTTTAGAGCTGGAAATGTTTGGGAGGTTTAGAGTGCTTTCAGTTTTTGCCAGAGCTAACAACGTTTGGGAGAGTTCCTCAGGACAATCTGCAAAACACTACATGTTACAACAGCCACAAGCTCTTAAGTGCTTCTTCATTTTTATCTCTAGGATGCCAAATGTTCTGAAGCTGAGTAACACAGGTGCAAAGGAGAGCCCTTTATTGCAAAAACCAGGCCTTTTTAAGCATTTACCCTGTAATCAGTTACATCCCATTTAAGCACAACAAATGTAATTCAACCAACCACCATAAACCACCATGTGAGTACGTGATGGTTCTATAACTTGTTTTTCTACCTCTAATTCAGCTGAGTCGCTTTCCCACAGCCCTTTTCTGCTTAGCTGAAGTAGCAGGCCTGAGCCACGAATTTAAAAGGTTAACAAGGCCCTTATTTTATAAGTTTTTTACCTATATGCAGCAGCCAAAGCTCTGCTGCTCTGAGTCCCTTTAAAACAAACATATTGTGCATATGGCAGCAACTGACAGAACCAGAGCACACAGCCTCAAGCTGCACCAAGGGAAATATAGGTTGGATATTAGGAAAAAGTTTTTCATGGAAAGAGTGATAAAGTCCTGGGGAGGTGGTGGAGTCACCATCCCTGGGTGTGTTTAACAAAGTCTGGATGTTCTCAGGGCTTTTGCTGCTCACAGTGACCCCGAGATGTGTTAGAAAATCTCTTTTCCCAGCCCAGCAGTTGAAGAAGGAGTCAGAGCTCTTCAGTTCTCGTTCTCAAGGTTGTTTATTGTTTCTTATCTATAAAATTCGTTCTCCTAGCCTGCTGAGGTCTATTCAGCAGGTCAGACAGAGGCACTCTGGTGTTATCTTTTTACACTAAAAACTACGTATACGTTATTTACCATAACTTCCCAATGCCTATCACCTATGTTAGACAGTGAGCTTCTACTCTAAACCAATCCAAAAGTGCCAACATCACAGCAGAAGATGGAGGCCAAGAAGAAGAAGGAGAAAAGCTAGACACACCAAGATTCCTCCATCTTGCCCCGAGCCCCCATTCTAAAAACCCCAAAAAAATCTATTTTTCACCCTGTGATAAATTCACTGTCATTCTACTTAAACTCTTTTGACTTGTAATTCTTCATATAAAGGTTGGTAATTGTTTTTCCATGGGTCAGGATCAAGGGCACAGGGGTCTTGGGCTCTGTGCCAGGGTGTCTGAGCCCCCTGGGCAGGGGCTCGAGTCCTCCAGGGGCAGCCAGAGGAATTTCCTGGGTTCCAACAGGACGTGGCACTGGGTGCCAGGGTTTACTTGGGGTGTTGGGGCTGGGTTGGACTCGATGATCTTGAAGGTCTCTTCCAACCTGGTCATTCTGTGACTCTTGGAAGTGAGCTGCAAGGCACTCAGCCTGTTTGTATCCTTGTTTGCCCTCTCCCTGCCCAGACCCTGAACATCGTGACGCCGCGGGTGCGGCCGGAGGACTGCAGCATCGGGCTGCTGCCGCGCAACCACGACAAGAACCGCTGCATGGACGTGCTGCCCCTGGACCGCTGCCTGCCCTTCCTCATCTCCGTGGATGGCGAGTCCAGCAACTACATCAATGCTGCACTCATGGATGTAAGCACTGCTCTGGCACACCCAGCACGGCCTGCCGTGGGTTTATTCCCTCTCATGATGCTTTTCTGGTCTCGGGGTTTCCGCTGCTCACAGTGACCCCAAGATGTGTTAGAAAGTTTCTTTTCCCAGCCCAGCAGTTGAAGAAGGAGTCAGAGCTCTTCAGTTCTCGGTCTCAAGGTTGTTTATTGTTTCTTAGCTATAAAATTCTTTCTCCTGGCCTGCTGAGGTCCGTTCAGCAGGTCAGACAGAGGCACTCTGGTGTTATCTTTTTATACTAAAAACTACATGTACATTATTTACCATAACTTCCCAATGCCTATCACCTATGTTAGACAGTGAACTTCTACTCTAAACCAATCCAAAAGTGCCAACATCACAGCAGAAGATGGAGGCCAAGAAGAAGGAGAAAGACAGAACATGCCCAGATTCCTCCATCTTGCCTCTTGAACTCCCATTCTAAAAACACCAAAAAAATCTATTTTTCATCCCGTGACAGACTAACTATTACTCCACTTAGAATTTAGTGGCTTGCAGATCCTCATGTAAGGTTGGTAATTTTTTTCCATGGGTCATAATCAAAATCAAGACAGGTGTCTTGGGCTCTGTGCCAGGGTCTCTGAGCCCCCTGGCAGGGGTTCTGGCAATCCAGGACAGCCAGAGGGATGTCCTGAGTTCCAGCATTCTGGGAGAATGGATCTAAAGAAAAAAAAACTTATTCAGCTGTAATTTCTGAGTCTGGTATCTCCAAATCAGGCAAAGTGCCTGAATTTTTTCTTTGTCACCAAAATATGTCCTCCAGAATATGGTTATCCCAGAGAAGTGGTCACAGCACCACCCTGACAGAGTTCAAGAGGCTTTCAGATAATACTTTTGGGCACTTTTGGGGATTGTGCTGTGCCGGGCCAGGAGTTGGGCTCCATGATCCTTGAGGGTCCATTCCAGCCCAGCATATTCTCTTGCATGCTGTTATTCTGTGATCACACACCCTAGTGCTGCACCACATTGGTAGAAAATTTTTGCAAAGGCATTCCTCATTGTGCAGTCTGAGGCTGGATCACAGAAAGGTAGATACACAGAAATTCGGGGGACAGCTCTTCCCATACATCAGTTTGGTATCCATTGGGAAGAGAAATGTTTGCCAGGTCAGCTGTTTGACAAGGATAATTTGCTGTGTGGAGCAAGTGATTGATATGATCTTATGCAGTTAAGAATGTGGGAGTGCAGGGATCAAATGTGCAAAATATTTTCAGGCTAAAGGATGTGAGTTGAGCTGATGTGACTCTGTCCAAAGGCGTTTTCCCTCGCTTTGTTTATAGCCTGGAATCTCACAGCACGGGTCATTTATGGAGGATGAATTATGTTGATGGCTTCTTTTTGCTGTGCTGCCTTTGGACACAGATGTCTTTAAAGCCACTAATTATTGCAGTTGGAGTATGTGTAAATATGATCCAGGGTGAAATGCCATCATTTTTTCCCTGGCAGCAGCAGGGTCTCTGTTTTTTAATTTTGTTTGTTCTTCAATCTTTGGGAAACAGTGATACTCTTGCATTTAAGATATTCAGTCAAATGGTCACAGAATTCATTTTAGATTTTTTCAGCAAGATTGTGATGTTTTCATTGCAAACATGCCTAAGGAAACTTGTTTTTTTTAACGTGTGTTTAGTGGTTTTGCACATCTGCAGAAGCACAATCCAGTCTTTGGTTTCTTAGGGATTGGGAATGTGTGTACATTTCAGCCCTTATTACCTTAAATCACTTTGCAAATATTTGGATCCTTCCCCGCAAAATTCCAGTGGATTAATTTTTGTTTAGTGCAAAGCAATTTTTCACCTGTCATTGAAATTCAGCCACTGTGATGTTCTCTGGCTCTCCTTTATCTTTCCATAAAGGATTCAGGAACTTTTGGAGACAAAAATAATCAGAGGGGAACAGCCAGAATCCTACATTTTCATAGCTGTTCTTGCTGAGGTATGAAGTCTTGTACTGAGCAGGGACTTTTAGAGGACAACTTCCATCCATCCCATATTGCCCTGAAAGGAGCAAGACTGTCCCTCACCCTCCCCTAAAACAACTGAACATAATCTTTAAGAGACTTAAGTCACATCATGAGTCAAGTCGTGAAGAAGGGATGATAGATTTGTGTTTAATCCATGGGGCTTGGAGAAAAACATGAATTTATGTGTCCCTAACATCATCATTGCCCCATAATCCCACACATGTTCTCTTGCATGAGTAACTCACACCTCTGCGTCACCTTCCCTCTGAAACAGGACAGTGAACCTGGTTCCTCACCTGTAGCAAGGAGCTGGGCAGGGTTTCTGTTTCTCCTAGAGGCAAACCCCACAGGCACAGATGACCTTCAGCCAAGAGTTTAGCTAGATTTTCACTGGCACACCATGAAAAAACCGTAGCAGGAGCATTCTGGTGTTTAATTAAGAGATAAACCTCGGTATGTTATTTGCCACTCTGCTGCCACCACTGGTTTTGTATTTCACAACTTTTTGACCAATTCTGGTGTTTCTAGATGTGGAATGCAGAGTGGGGAAAAAGACAAAAGTCCGTTCTAGATGAAAATTTCCCAAGAAATCATTTTGTTTTCCTTCTCTGTACATCACTTCCCATCGCCCTCCTCACACGTGCACACTCAGAAACCCCTTTTTCCCAGCATGGCCTGGCCAGCATTTCCACCCACATCTGCCTCACATGGAGGAGAAAAGGCAAACCCCCACAATGGGCAGCTTCATACTTCAGGATTTTATTATTTCTTCACTTAAAATCCAAAATTTTATTCCACTGGAGGGTTTCTTTGTGCTATTTTGTTGGGTTTTTTTTTTTACTCCAGAATTAGTGTGCCTTTTGAGTCAAGTCTGCTTCACAGATGTACAGCACAAAGGACTGTGCAGTTTCCAGGCTCATTTAAGCCTTGCCTGCCGTGGTTGGGAAGCGATAAAGTTTTCAGCTTGTTGCCTTTCATCCCAAACATTCATTAACTCAGCCCTGCAGAGGTTGGGAGCACAGCTCCACCCCCTCGTGCTTAGGGAGACTGAGGTGAGAGGGCCTTTTTGAGGTGAAAGAATAACAGCAGAAATTAAATGCCAATGTCACAGGCTCTGAATGCTGCCCCACAAAGGATGGCTGGGATCCAAGCGTGCCACCTCTGTCACACTGCACCCCCAGGCATCCCCAGCAGACAGGGCTAATCCCTTCTGGAGCTCCTCGAGGCCACTGCAGCACAGAGGAGAACATTTGCTTCCAGCTGTTTTCCTTGCAATTATTAATATTCCTGATAGTCGTAGTAGTAGTAGTAATAGTCAGAATTAGCATTATTTGCTGAGTCTCAAAATATAAATAATTGATTTGGGTAATCTCTGCTCTTGTGACACTTCTTTAATGAAATGTCTTTATTGGGAGCAAAAGAATCCCATTACGAGGCGTTCATTCATTGTGGGGCGATAACAAGGAGCAGGAGATGTGATTTGTATAATCTGGTTAAATGGCTCACACTGCCTCCCCACAGCCTCCCGGGCATAATATTCCTTTGAATAAAAGTTGATTGATTTTTTTTTTATTTTTTTTAACTAATCTTACTCTTTTGTTAGAGCCACAAGCAGCCTGCTGCCTTCATTGTCACCCAGCACCCCTTGCCCAACACCATCACAGACTTCTGGAGGCTGGTGTTTGATTACAACTGCTCCTCCGTGGTGATGCTCAACGAGATGGATGCAGCACAGGTGAGTGGCTCTTCATTCCTGGCTCTTCATTCACTCCCTTCTCAAATCCAGGTCTGCAGGGAGTCCCTGTTGCCATTTTATTGGGGTGGGTGCTCTCCCACCCCAGTAAATAAATGAGGGGGAGCTGGAAAGTTATAGGTGATGTTTTGGGGTTTTAATGGAGAATAAGTCCATTTGCCTGGCTCTTTGTAAGCTAATTCTTATTGTAATTAACAGGGATCATAGAAGGGTTTGGTTGTGAAGGGACCTTAAAGACCATGATACTTCAACCCCCTGCCATGGCAGGGTCACCTTCCACTATCCCAGGTTGCTCCAAACCCCATCCAACCTGGCCTTGGACACTTCCAGGGGTGGGGCACTCACAGCTTCTCTGGAAACCTGTACCAGGGCCTCACCATCCTCACAGGGAGGAATTTCTTCCTGATATCCCTTCTAATCTGCCCTCCTTCAGCTTAATGCTATTCCCCTTTTTCCTATCACTCCGCACCCTTCTGGAAAGTCCTCCTCCAGCCTTCCTGTAAGCTCCTTTTATGTGCTGGAAAGATGCTATAAAGTCTCCCCATTTATTATATAAATACTTTGATATAAAATTAGGTAAAATATAGTTCAGAGTATCAAAAAGTTTTATATACATACTTTATATATTACAGAATTACTTTGTGTTTGTAGGCCAAAATTTCCCTCCCAAACCCACTTTCTCCCCTTTCATATTTTTGTCTCTGTTTGGTTCAGGAAAATGCTCCCTACCACAGCCCCAGGGTGCTTCATGTTTGCCTTTTTCACATGGCATTTCCAGAAGAATAAAACCAAGAGACCTGAAGTAATTTGAAGGATCTTTCCCCTGAGATTTCCAGTATGGTTCTGTAATACTGAGAAATGTGCTTTGCACAGTTTGAGGATAATGTAGTCCTTTTATCTCTTTTTCTTTTCCTTTTTAATTCCATGTTGGGTTTTGGCTAGTGGACACAGCATTATTTTCAGCATTTGAGCTTGCCAGGGAGGAGCTTTTGCCATTCCTCCTGCCCTGGTGTCTCCAGCCACCTTGCTGATGAGTGGCAGAGGAGGAGAACAGCTTTCAAAAAGGTGTAATCATGCAGTTTGTGTGGAGAGTACATTTGGCATGGTTAATTCACCCATTACAGCCCTTGTTCAATGAGAGGAACCCTCAACAGTTGGTACTTCATGGATTCATTTTTCATTTGTCTCTTCCATTTGTCTTACCACACTTGCAGGCACTGAATTGTTGGTCTCTTTTGTGGATGGTGCTGGAGAAGCCAATCACCCCAGTCCTTAAGGGGGTGTCCCATCAAGGGGAGCTCAGTGGGATTCCATTCCAGCCCCAGTGACAGCTCTGTTCAGCCTGGGCTCTCCTGTGCCCTACAGGGTCCCACCACTCTGTGAGGAGCCAGAGGTTCTCTGTATCTTCTGTTTTCCTCTTCCATCTCCTTGACTCTGCATCTTGGCATTGAATCCAGAGACAAATGTCACCTTTTTTTTTCCTGACACTTCAAAGCACAACCCATCTTTTTCTGGAAATGACACACTTTCTCACACTCACTTCTGGGAAAACACAAACCTTTCAGCCCCAGCCAGCATTATTCTTGTGACTATCTTTCACAAAGCTTCGATTTTTTTTTTTTTTCCTAGCAAAGTTTTGCTGCTATGATGTGGTCTGTAGGCACAGAAGAGGGGATTTGGCAGTGCATGAAGTCACTTTGACAGTTTCTGTAGCACGGTGTCACCTCCCTCGAAAGTGCAGCCAATGCCAGAACACCCAGGTGGCACTGGAAGTTAAGGAGGATTTGAAAGTTTGTATTTTATGAGCTACCAGGACACCGTGAGACAGTTTGATATCACAGAATCATTTGGGGTGGAAAAGACCTCTAAGCTGATTGAATCCAACTGTTACCTCAGCATTGCCAAGGCCGCCACTTATCTATGTCCCCAAGTGCAGCATCTACATGTCTTTTAAATCTCTCCAGGGATGGTGATTCCACCACTGCTCTGGACAGCTGTTCCATTGCTTGACCACCCTTTCAGTGAAGAAATTTTCCCTAATAGCCAATCTCAGCTTCCCCTGGCACAGTTTGAAGCTGTTTCCTCTCATCCTGTCCCTTGTTCCTTGGGAAGAGAGCCCACACTCAGGGATTTGTGCAGTGTGAGAGGGTTTCCCCCCTGAGCCTCCTTTTCTCCAGGCTGAGCCCCTTTCCCAGCTCCCTCAGCCCCTCCTGGGGGCTCCAGACCCTTGCCCAGCTCTGCTGCCCTTCAGACCATACACAACCATCGTGAGATTGAGCAGCCTCAAGCCCATCAATCCAGATCTCTCTGCAGGTCCTTCCTACCCTCCAGCAGATCATCAGATCCATTGTGGAGAGGAGTTTTATGGAAGAGGACTTGGCACTGTGTCTGCACTGTCCTTGCATGACAGTATTGTCATTCCCTGTCTGTCCATCAGTGTTTGATCCCAGGCTGTGCCCTGAGTACTGGGAAAAGGCAAATAAAGCCCTGTGGAGGTCAGAGCACACAGCAGGCAGTGTTCAGCACAGTACACACCTGTGTGTTTGGAGAGGTGGCCATTCACCCACCTGCAAATTTTCCATCCCAAGGAAAGGTTTCATCTTTTTCTGCTTTCCACTGCACCTTGAGGTTGTTTGCCAAAGCTCAGCTCAGCTCACATCTCCCTGCCTGAGGGACAGATGCTTTGAGAGGAGATCACTAGGCAGCTTGAAAGTCTGAAGGAAGAGTAAAGAAACCCTTCAAAGGACTTGCTTGTGTGGTCTTGGCTGGCTTGCTTAATCTTGAAAAACTAACAAGGGCAAAGATGCATAAGATTGTGTGAATATCCCACCCAATTTCAATCCTGTATGATCAAAGGAAGAACAGGAGTGCAGAATTAATGCAGCCACATGCACACACTCCACGTTGTTGCTGGCAGTGATTGAACTTGAAAAGCTGGAGATCAAGTTCAAATGAGCATCTGGGGGTTTCAAAACTTGTACAAAATTACACTTGAAAATAGGAAGGAAAAAAAAAAGCCACAAAGAAATACAATCTTAGCAGAAACTGCTAATGAGATCTCATGCAAAATATTTTTGTGCCACGATCTATTTCCAGCCGGATTTAAAATCCTTAGATTGTAATTTGTGTGCACAGGGTGGTTTTTGTCCTTTCAACTCGGTAATGTCAGCACAAGAAAAAGACTCCCAGCCTGCTTCACAAGCTTCAGAGGTGCAGTTGTGGTTCACCCTGAAACCAGAGCAGCTCTTGTGCTTTCAGAACAAACTCAGTCTCCTTCTCCTGCTCACTGGTAGAGCCAGAAAACTAAAAAGTTCATCTTACAGAAAGAAAGAAATTCCAGTTTGTTTGAATTAAGATTAATTTTCTTGGTGCCTGTATTATTTCCTCATTTTTACCAGATCTCTATGGTTCCTATTAAATTTATCTGCAGACACTAATCTTTCAATGTTCCTGTTAAATCTCTGCCTTTACAGAAGCTTCATTTGTCAGCCACCTTTCTGCACCTCTAGACCCAGAATCCAATCACTTCCAAACTGTGTTCGTACAAAAATAAGGAGGAAGAAAATTCCAGGCCCTAAAATACATTCTTTTTTCTTTATATTCAAGATATAAAATGTTTTACTAAGCTAGAATGAGATCTTGTCTGAACAAAGCCACGATACACAAATTGGTGATGGATTTTGAGCTGGTTATAGATCCAAAATGATTTGATATGTTAATAATTAAGATTTCTGTTTGGTGTTGTGTTTTTTCCTAGCTCTGCATGCAGTACTGGCCAGAGAAGACATCCTGTTGTTATGGCCCAATCCAGGTGGAGTTTGTTTCAGCAGATATTGATGAAGATATCATCAACAGGATATTCCGGATTTGCAACATGGCCAGGGTAAGAGAGCAGAAATACTCCATTCCCTAGTTATTCTCAAAACCACATTTTGGCTCAAGGAAGAGGCAGAACCAAGGCTTGTGGTTTAGAGATGCAGAATCTCTCACCTAGGAATGAAATTCCACTGCAGCTACTTCCTTTAATTAACATTTAATCAGCCTGCATTGCTAAAGGACTCTTGGCTGAAGGCAGCAAGTGGATGATATGAGCTGAAAATCTGTATTTAAATGGTGAGCATTTTTCTGTGTGTATTTGAGAACAATTCATCACTTAGTAGCCAATATAAAGCCATCAGTATTGCAGGAAATAAACTGGGATGGTGTCAGCAGCTCTCCATCTGTCAGCTCCCAGGCAGCATCTCTGAAGACAGATGCAATGTTTACTGGCTAGACTGGGATTCCCAACTGCCACTGCTTTCCCTATAAATAAGCAACTGCCATTTCTGTAAGCAGCTCTTTGTCTGTGTCCCTCAGCCCCAGGACAGCTGAAATGATAGAAACAAAGTTTATCTGCACACTGAGCCTTGGCAATCCAGCTTCAGGGCTGCAGGATAGGGCTTCAGCAGAGGATTTTTCTCTCATTAGTCGTTTCCCAGATTGATTATGTTTCCTTTGTTGTTCCTCTTTCGTTTTTTTTCTTGTCAGAAATGGAAGCAGGCTCTGCAAATTATATTTCCATGCAGTGTAACCCATCAGTGTCTGCATGGTCAGAGCCTGTGCAGCCGTTCAGGTGTGGCACTGCAGAGGCAACCTTGTGGTCCAGCACAAAAACTGATAAACTGGTTGGATATCAGACACCTTCCTGTGTCCCAGGGAGAGCCTGGGGGTGATAAAGCTGGTCAGAGCAAGGCTCTGTGCTCTCAGATGGAGCTGGCTCATGGATACAGGCTTAGGCCTGGAAGTAGGCCCTGGGAAATGTTGGGCCTTGTATTTGCTAGATCATGTGAAACTGCGCCTGTGTAGTCAGTATATGATAAATGATATACTTGTTAGATGTGATTAGATAGAATTATTGTTAAAGAATCATGAGAAACTATGTTAGGGGTTTGAGGGGGGATCACAAGAAATCCATGCTTGGATGAAATCAATGTATAAAATAGAACAACGTAAGTTTGATAATTAATATGTAAGTGATATAACGATAGAATATAAAACATGCTCGGCCCGAAACCATGTTGGAGCCAGAGTTGGGTTTGGGTACCCTCTCAGAATCTCTGCTGGTCACAGTGACTCAGAGATATGTACAAGCCTCTTTTTCCCAGCCCAGCAGTTGAAGAAGGAGTCAGAATTCTTCTTTCTCATTCTCAAGGTTGTTTATTATTTTTTATCTATAACATTCTTTCACTGAGGTCTGTCTGGCAGGTCTGGTTGCAGCACACTGGTGTTATCTTTTTATACTAAAAACTACATGCACATTATTTACCATACCTTCCCAATGCCTATCACCTGTGTTAGACAGTGAGTTTCTACCTTAAACCAATCAAAAGTGCCAACATCACCTGGAACATGGAGGCCAGGAAGAAGAAAGAAGAAGGTCAGGGCATGCCCAAATTCCTCCTTCTTGGGACCCTGAGCCCCCATTCTAAAAACCTCAAAAATCTATGTTTCATCCCGTGACAAACTAACTATTATTCTACTTAAACTCTCTTGACTTGTAATTCTTCATATGAAAGTGGTAATTTGCTCCATGGGTCAAAATCAAAGTCACAGGTGTCTTGGGCTCTGTGCCAAGGTCTCTGAGCCCCCTGGACAGGGTCTCAAGTCCTCCAGGGCAGCCAGAGGTGTGGTATTCACAGCCCTCTGAACAGAGAGAAGCTGTGAGACTCAAGCAGAGAAGGAAAACACAATTCTTATCTCGCTTGCTGTGCCTGTGTTGTGCTAAAGTAGAATGCAATATGGAGATTGTTTACCCAAAGTGAGGATGTTTTGTTCCCTTGCCCTGTCAGGGCCAAGAAGCGTGTGTGTGTGTGTGTGTGTGTGTGTGGGACTGCCACAGGAGAGAGAATCAGAGATGAGTGCAGTGTGAGCAAGAGTGAGGGCATGGCAGATTCAGTTTAGATACAATGTACATAGTACAGTATAAGTAATTAACTGGCCTTCTGATGATGGAGTCAGATGCATAATTCTCTCTCCCCTTTGTCAGAGTCGCCTTTGATTTACAATGAGAGTGTGACCATGTTCACAGGGGTCTTAGGATGAGGGAAGAGACGAGGATTTGACTTTATGTTTCAGAAGGCTTGATTTATTATTTTATGATATATATTATATTAAAACTATACTAAAAGAATAGAAGACAGGATTTTATCAGAAGGCTGGCTAAGAATAGAATAGGAAAGAATGATAACAAAGGCTTGTGGCTCGAACTTTCTGTCCGAGCCAGCTCACTGTGATTGGCCATTAATTAGAAACAACTAACATAGGCCAATCAAAGATCTACTTGTTGCATTCCACAGCAGCACATAACCATTGTTTACATTTTGTTCTTGAAGTCTCTCAGCTTCTCAAGAGGAAAAATCCTAAAGAAAGGATTTTTCATAAAAGATGTCTGTGACATGAGAGGAATTCCCTGGGTTCCGACAGTACCCCTGACACCCAGAGCTCTTAACAAAATAAAAAAATAACAGCACTTGCATAGAATCCTAATCATTCTGCCATGAAGTGAGGCTGGATGCTGACCCTGCCAGCCCTGCCCGCCCCTGGCTGGCCCCTGAGCAGCTCTGTGTTGCAGCCGCAGGACGGGTACCGCATCGTGCAGCACCTGCAGTACATCGGCTGGCCGGCCTACAGGGACACCCCTCCCTCCAAGCGCTCCCTGCTCAAGGTGGTCAGGAGGCTGGAGAAGTGGCAGGAGCAGTACGATGGCAGAGACGGGCGCACCGTGGTCCACTGCCTGTAAGTAAGGGCTGGGAGATGTCTGTAGCCTCACGTGCTGTGGGTTGTGGAAATCTGGTGGTTTGCCAGGCTTCAGCTGGGGGGAATGGAGTTAAAGTACATTCATGCTACTAAATTCACACGCTTCTATTTCATTTATGACTTCATGTACTAGCTACATTTATAATGATCACTTCAAGTTGAATATTGTATTGCATTATCGTGTCCTGGCCCAGGGATTTTGCTGATTGCAGTGAGAGATAGCTCCAAGAGCCCTGGTATGTTGCAGGTCTCATGTCTGTAGCACAGACAGAGCTGAGGCAGCCCTGCCATGTACCCAGCTTTGAGCACAGAGCTCCTGTGAGCCCAGAGCAGGGGTTTGCAGCACTGCAGCCCCTGAGCTCCCCTGTCCCCTACTCCAGGGGGACCGGGAAGCTCCCCTTATCCCTTAGTCCTTCTATCCCTGCCCCAGTTCTACAGGTCTCCACTCCCACAGACTCACAGAATGGTTTGGGTTGGAAGGACCCCAAACACCACTCAGTTCTAGTGGACACCTTCCACTACTCCAGGCTGCTCCAAGCCCTGTCCAACCTGGCCTTGGACACTTCCAGGGATCCAGGGGCAGCCACAGCTTCTCTGGGCACCCTGTGCCAGAGCCTCACCCCCCTCACAGGGAAGGATTCCTTCCCAATATCCCATCTATCCCTGCCCTCTGGCAGTGGGAAGCCATTCCCTGTGTCCTGTCACTCCATGCCCTTGTCCAAAGCCCTCCTCCAGCTCTCTTGGAGCCCCTTTAGGCACACAAGCCCTTGAGCATCAGCCCTTACATCAGAGACCTTCCATGTGAAGGAATCTCTCTGTTAGCGACCTGTCCATGGGCTGTGAGCTGTGTGTGCTGTCCTTCCCCCATCCTCACCAGCCCCTCCTTGCCCTGTTTTGTCCCCCTGCCAGGAACGGTGGCGGCCGCAGCGGCACCTTCTGTGCCATCTGCAGTGTGTGTGAGATGATCCAGCAGCAGAACATCATCGACGTGTTCCACATAGTGAAAACGCTACGGAATAACAAATCCAACATGGTGGAGTCACTGGTAAGGCTTCTTTCTGCTCAATCCCCACCCAGTGTGTGTGCAAGGGACTTCAGGATAGGTAAAAAAAAGTCAAAATTAGTTCAGGACGAATCATAATGAATGGGAAGATGAAGACACCAGAGTTAAAACTGGTTCTGTTTTAGCATGTTCAGTGAATCTTCCTGCTTCTCCTTCTGAGAACAGGGATGTCCCTGGCAGAGTGATGGACACTGTGTCCCATGCCCAGCTGCCTCAGGCGGTCAAACCCCACAGAGCTGTCACCATGGCTGTGGGAAGAGTGGGATTTGTCCTCCTGTCCATGCAGGGAATTGTCCTCCTGTCCAGCCCAGTGCTGGGTGCTGTGACACATCTTGAAACCAGGGAAGGAGAATAGTCCAGCCTCAGGCCTGGCTCCATGCAGCCCAGGAGATTAAACTGTCCTGAATTCAGTCATCTCCATCCATCACTCTGAGCTCGTGCCTCAAAAGCAACACGTGCAGTGAGGGCTGGAGGCAAAGAATGAATGGTCCAGACTGGGGCTGTCTCTTTGAGTGCTTTTCTCTGCCTTTGATGACACCATCTCCCAGCCACGCTTGCTCAGGATCACTCAGAAACACAACCAGTGTTTGCCTGCTCCTGCCAAAGGGTATAAGAAAGAGGAGGAGGTATTTTTGCTTGTAGAACGAGGCTCTGAGGAATTTTCCCACATCCTAATGCCATTCCTTTGTGTCCTCTCTTTCAGGAACAGTATAAATTTGTATACGAGGTTGCACTGGAATACTTGAGTTCCTTTTAGCCCAGCCAAGGGAGGGGACCCCACGATGTGCCAGACCCCAAACTCTGGTGGATGCTTCTCCCCTGTCCCACACTGGAAGGCAGTAACAAGTGTGGGGAGGAAAACTTCTCCTGCCTTCCCAGCAAGAGACTGAGGTTGCAGAGACCTCGCTGGAAGGAGGAGGCGATGCCTGTGTGTGCTGCTGCCTGCTTTCTATGGGAACATCTACTGCTTCTTAAATAACTTACTGTAAAAATTAGCAACATGGAGACAGGCTGAAAGACTGGACTTTCTAATCCCCTCTGACTTCTCTCCTCTTTTGGATTGTGTTTTTGTTCTGCTTGCTGCAGAGTGGGGAAGGAATGAAACCCTTAGGAATTATCTTTTAAATGTCTCCTTTTTAATTTATAATTTTGTTCTCAAATCCCAGCCTTTTAATTTTTTAATTTCATGCAGCAGTCATTTGGGAAAAATGAGATAGCCATAGGGGATACATGAAATGTTTCATTACAGTTTGTCTACCTTATCTGTTTCCTTTTATTTGTTTTTCCTAATGAAAAGGCCAACACACACACACACACACACAAAGACTATGCTGGAATTCTCTTCCCAAATGTAGTCCCTTTAAACATGAAAATAGATGGTGGAGATGAGAAGCTGTACATGGATCCACTGCCTCCACAGAAATATTTCCTCACAGTTTCTGCTCAACTTCAGGGCTGTGCATGACCCAGTTCCATCCCTCTGATCTGTGTCCTTTCACTGCTGGTGAAGCTGTTGAGGAGTTTCCCAGCCACTTGGACCTGAAGGTTAAATATTTGCATCAAAAAAATGGCATTCATCTGGCAACTTTGGTGACTTGGTTACCACATTTCCCAAGTATTAGCTGGGGTGCAGTGTGTCTCTGACAAACAGGGTATGAAGTAGTTATTATTGCTCATATACAATGTATGACTATTTTTTATTTATTATTTGTATTGCTGTAGAACTTAGGACCCCTAGTCACTCCAGGACCCTGCTGAACCAGGCACAGTGCAGGCAGACAGCAAAGAAAGTTTCTGCTCAAGAGTTTCAAAGTCTGAAGGTTCTTAAAATTGGGTTTGGGCAAGATTTCCTCACTATTTCCAAGCCCTACAAGCTTCAAAGTTGTAACCCATTGGAGCTGTAGGAAAGGTGATGTACATACACAGAAACCTGTTCTGACACCTGTAAAGAGAAGCATTAGCCCAGCTCAGCAACTTCTCTTCCTAAGCAAAACAGCTTTTGTTTTATTCTGCAAAAATGCCTGTGCAAGTCTCCTTCTCTGAAACAAACACCAGATGTGTTTTGCCTTGGTTGTGGACCTCATTCTGACTTCTTAGCAGCCAAGAAATTGCTTTTCTGCAAAAGTATGTTTAAGTAGTTAATCGCTAAGGTCTGCAGGGTAATCTTGGGGAAAAAAATAATTGAATGAGCAAGGTTTTACAATAATTAGTATTTCAATTTAGCCATTTATTTATCTTGAGGGTGTGGGATATGAGGTTTCTCTGTGTGTAAAATGGATTCTCGGGTGTAGGTTCTCTAAATTCAAACTTGCTAAAAGATAGACTGAAGGTAAGAGTTGAAGGAAACTCCAATTTTCTTATCAGGCTGGTGGGAGGTCTGTCCTGGCACAGAGCATGCCAGAAGTTCAAAATATTTTGCTGATTCTGTCTGTGAATTCAAAAGGCACCTCCACTTCATGGTCATTCTTACTTCAATAGTCACAGCCTCACCTTGACCAGGAGGGGTGGAAATGAAATCTGGCAAAGGCAGCTCTCAACTCAGCCACAAACCAGTACCCAACCAAACCACTGCCATCCACCAGGACCTGCACCAGCCATGGGGAGGATGTTTCATTAATACCCCTCCTGACAAGCGAAGGATGCTGAACCACCTGGGGTTTCTCTAAGGAGCTTTGGATTCTTGGTTTTAATACCATGAAGGTCTTAACTGATCATGAACCACCTTCTCACAGGAGCCTCTGTGTTGTTTCTGGTTGGTCCTTTCTGTTGCCTGCAAAAAAGTCATGAAATCAACTTTAGTTCCAGTTGGGGCTGTCAAGTGACTGGTCTGAATTGTTTTGGTTTTTTTTTTTTTTTTATTTATGCAACAACACAATTCAGCAGGAAAAATAACTAGAAGGCAAAGTGAAACTATGAGATAAAAGTGAGAGGAAAAGAAAAATATTGGTGTTTTGATTACAGGTGGCTGGGTGGAACAGTGTAGGTCAGGTGTTGGGAGAGAAATAGGAAGAGGGAATTCTAATCCCAGGATGGGATTTTTTAACAACTGCCTAGGTATGAAGAAACTATAAGTCAGCAAAGTGTTTTTGACTCTGCTGACTCCAGAAAGCCAAGGGGAACCACTCCCTGTGGACACTATGGAAATATTAATTAGTAATTAGCATTCTGTTAATTTTGCATAGAAGGCAGCACAGTGACAGGTCTCCCTCGTGACTTAGGGGAGTGAAGCCAGCACCAAGGGTGACAGCTGGGATAAGGGAACAGGAAGGTAAAGAAATGCCACTATCACTGAGGTGTGAAGTGTAGGAGGTAATTTAGGCTTAACTTGAAAGCAAGTGGATTGAAATGCCAGTGTTAAGCCCACAGGAGGGGTGTGTGAGTGAGGGGAAGGACATGTGGGATGAGCAGAGCAGCACTGGCAGTGCAGTGCTTTAGGGTCTGGAGGTGGGTTTGGATGTGTTTTATGGTATGAAAAACACTACTAAAGGGTCAGGTACCTGTATCAGCTGGCCCACAGCAACTCCCTGTGTGCTCAGCCCTCTGCAAAAGCCAAGTGCTGTTGGCACAAACTGCAGGGAAGGATATTTAAGCGAAATTTTACATTTTGTAGGAGCTCGATGCAAATGTTGGTTCCCACAGCCCAACTGTTAGTCACAGCTTATTATGTGGCCACTCAACCATGTGTGTGAACCTCCTAATGTCCAGCCTAAAACCCATATGGAAAGATGCTCAGCAGACACTGCAGATTGGGTTGCCAAATTGTTATAAATTCCTGCAGTTACAGTGCTTTTGGGGGACTGACCCAGCTTCAGTCTGTGTTGGCTCAGGGATCTTCATGCTGTTCCTCCCTGCACAGTGCATATATGCCAAGTGTGAATTAATGATGAAGGCAATTGTGTGGAAAAGCTCACTTTAAATCACTTTATTACCTTGAGGTTGTTTAAACCCTAGAGAACAGCCCATAGTGAAGTAGGTAATGTGTTTGAAGCAAGATTATGGGGTGATGGGTTTGTTTTCATGGGGAAAGAAAGGAATTATGAGATGAGATAAAGGAGGTTTTCTCACTCCTGGAAGGATTAATAGTCAGTGTGAGCTTTTCAGCCTAAGCATCCCCTGCTGTGGATGAAAAGTGATAATGTGCAGTAAAAAAAAGGTGAATTCCTCAGTGACTGAATCTTAGGCTGGAAAAAAATATCATATTGACAATATTTGAATGGACATAATGAAGATGAACCTATTCCCATGGAGACATCCTTCAGAGGTGAGGGGGAACTGTTTGTGATAGCACAGAGTTGGTGTAAAGTTTGGTCTGGATTACAAGGAAGTAGAAACAGATGGTTTGGGGTCACTACCTCATAGAGGGGTAACCAACATCTTAAATTATTATTGGTGCAACTGCAGCAATGAATTCCACTGGTTATCAGGAGTTTCTGGCCTTTTATTCTGAAGGTGTAAACTCCCTGGTGGGGAAAAAAAAAAGTCCAGTAGCCACATGGATCCCACAGTAGTAAGTTTAAGCCTGTGGGTGCTAGAGTGGCTTTTCCATTTACTTTCCACAGGCCATTTAGCAGCAGTTTGTGGGATTTCCCTTGGGAATCTCAAGCCAGGGGTTTCTGGTCACTGCTCTTGGTGTGCTGTAGAGTCAGAGGAAGGAGAGAGGCTCCTGCAGCAGGTGGTTCAGGAGGCAGTTAAAGCAGTTTCCATCAGGAAGAGAAGGGAAGGAGAAGAAATCTCCTTTGGGAGAAACCAAATATTGGAGGAGAAGGCAAAAGAAATGGATCCTGAAACAGGTAGGAAATTTGCACCTTGCTCTCTCTCTCTCATTCTTGCACAGCTGCTCTCATCTCACTCTCCTGAGTTCCTGCCAAGATCATAAAAAACACATAATGTCACATTCCCTGCTGTGGAGATGGAGCACTCGGAGTGTGACAGAGGGAATAAATCCTGAGGGACAAAGATAAAAGAAGATTTGCTCAAGAGAGGAATCTTCAAATATGAGGTGCTTCTATCTGTCACACTTGCAGAATTTTCAGTAAAGTCACAGAGCAGTGCACAGTCCTGGCATGGTCCTGGATGGGCAATGTGGTGGAAAAGTTCCCCTTGGAAAACTTCATTGTCCTGTAATAAATGTGAGCAATCGACTCCATGATGTTGGCAGCACAGTTAATTTTTGTGATCACTCCAGCCACTGAAAGGGGCATCTCAAAACCTTGGTGTGAAACTGCTGCATTTTCATTTGACAATCTTTAATTTGTGTTAAGTGTACAAAAGACAGTCAACCCCATTTTTTTTTTAGGAAAAAATAAGGGACTGTGTGGCAAAAGTGGCAGCATTTATTCAGCGTAACCACTGCCATTGGGTCAAAAATTCCATATTCCTGCTGTGTGAGGGCAGAACAAAGCACTGCAGCTGCCCTGCCCAGATAGAGGAACAGGAGGAGCCAGCTAAGTCAGAGAGAAAGATGTGAGCAATGAGGATTCTGATAACCCTCCTGTGCTCCTGCTTGTTTAGATTGCAGTCTTCTATAGCCATACATACATAATATACAATTTCAATGCAAGTGCTCTTTCTTTTCCTGCTCCCAAAAATACCTCCAGCTCTTTTTCCTCGAGGGTGAGCCAACAGCACAGCGAGCAAAGCCCAATTTCTGCCGTTTTGGCAAGGACCACAAGGAAAATCCATCATGTGTTATCTGTTCATTGACTTGGAAAAGGTATCAATCATCTCCCTCATATGCATACTTGAAGAATGTACAATTTGCTCAAACTGTCAAGCAGAATCATACATTTTCATATACCACCAAATCCTGGTGGTACAGAGTGTGATGGAAAGAAAAAAAAGAGGCAAAAAATTGCTGACTTCCAGTGACCTCTAGTCTATAACCACTAACTGCTGTGTTAAAATATTTTAAAAGTTTCCCTTGTAAAAAAAAAAAATAAACTATGCTCAGAATATCCTACAGTTTAATGTTGGACTAGCAGAATGTGAAAACCTGGCAGCTTTTCCAGTTTATAAAAACATGAGGGATCTAAATCAGTCTTTCCATCCTCATCCCAGTTCATGCAGCAGATTTTCCACCACTGTTCTGTTTTCAACCTGAGCCTTAAAAGACAAACTAATGCAGCAGACTGAATGCCAGATGCTGGTGTTCCCATAGTGTTTCCTGGCAGGGGGAAAAAAAATTTAAAAGCATGAAAAGGGAAAAGAACAAGCTAGAATGGTTTTTCTTGGAATTTAATTCAATGAGCTGCTTCTGAGCAGTATAAACATGAGCCAGTTCATGGCCCTCTGGAGGTACAGGGTGAAGATGCTGTTGATGTCCCTTAGGGACCAATCCTATATATTTCATATATAGGTACCTCCCAAGAGGTACCTATCTATGAAATATCAGGATTGGTCCTGATATTAGTGGTTCCTTTAGTGGAGGCAATTGTCACAGAAGTGTTTCAGTGGAGATCTGTTCCCCTGAAATGCCACCCTTTGGGACACCCTGTGAGACACCTCAAGTGTGTTGCATTGGATGGATTTCCTTGTGTGAGTACATCATCTTTCAGTGAGGAAATCCCCAGGAACTCTTCTTTGTGTGAAATAATGGAAAGGAGTATGTTTTGGGGGATGGAAGAGGAAGTGGGGCCAGCACTTTACAAGCTTTCATTAATTTAGGTACTCTGAGACTCCCCAGGACAAACACTGCTCAGTGTTTCACATTGCAAACTTCATGTCAAACCAAACTTCATGTGCTGGACTTCCATGTACCTGGAGCAGAACTGGAATTACCCCCTCATTGCCCCTCTTGCCCTTTCTTGCATTGCCAGCATTTAAACACTGTACTTCTATGCCAAAAGTTTGAGCTGCATCCTTAACACCCCCCTTAACCCAGCCCGACTAACCGCAGTGACAAAATTCACTCCCACCCTGATTTAATCTCCTGTGGGCACCCAGATGTGCCAGCATTGCTTCTTGCCAGCCTTGTCCCCTCCTGAGAGGGCAGTGGCTGCCTCTGGCTGAGCAGTGTGCCATCCCAGCTCCTTGGATGTGTTTTTGGGCAGGGAGGAGTGCTGCATGAGAGGAGTCTCTGCTGATGCGGTGCCACCCCCTCTGCTCCCCCTCGGCCTTTATGGATTACTGGTGAAACTCACTTGTACAGTTTGGATGTTTGATAGATAAAGCACGTATGAAAAAAAAAAAAGGAAAAAAATATAAATACAAAACTCTCAACACTGTGCATTCAGTGTCTTTTCTTTCTAGCTTAAAAGAAGGAAGGTAAATAATGTCAAGTCAATGAATATCAGATATATTTTTTGACTGTACATTACAGTGAAGTGTAATCTTTTTTTTACAACTGCGAGTCCATCTTATTTATTCTTGTAAATGTTCCCAGACAATGTTTGTAATATGGGCTGTGTTGCAAATCCATAAAATAAATCTGTGATCTGAGATTAATGTTTTACTAAGAGACTCTTGTACTTGTGCCTTTTCTTTGGACTTAGAGGAGGCAAGGCATTGTGAGCAGCACTGCTGGAAATGATGGGGTGATTGCATGACAAAAAATAAGACCAGCATCTTGTCACAGTGATGGGCTTTGCATCATGGTTGTCATTCAGGAGATGAAGAGCAAAAAAGAGAATTCAGCAGGCACTTCAGCCTAGCTGCAGATTTTGTGTCAGTCCTCTCAGAAAGCCTGTGGATGTGAGCTAAGTAGTTTTGAAAATTACAGTCTTAGCAGCATGGATTAGAGCAAAGCATGTTTTTGCAACTTTTTCTCTCTAACAGGTATTACTGTATTGTTTCCTTGGTACTCAGTGCTGAATGACAATTGCTGATAGGTTCCTGAGATTTTTCTGGTAGTTTCTACAGATGGACTGTGCTGGCTCAGCTGAGGTAGAGTTAATTCCCTTCCCAGAGGCTGGTTTGGGGCTGGGGTTTGGGTTTGTGCTGAACACAGGGTTGATAATACAGATATTTTTGTTACTGCTGAGCAGGGATTGCACAGAGCCAAGGGCTTTCCTCAGACAGTCAGCTGGAGGCTGGGAGGAGACACAGCCAGGACAGGTGACCCAAACTGACCAAAACCAAGTGCCAGACCATGTGACATCGTGCATGAAGTGGGTAGGAAGAAAGAAAAGGGGAATATTTGGAGAAATGGTGTTTTTCCTCCCAAGTAACCAATTAGTGTGACGGGGCCCTGCTCTCCTGAGGATGGTTGAACCTGCCCAGCCATGGCAATGAGGAATGAACTCCTTGTTTAGTTTTCTCCTTGCTTGCACAGCTTTAGATTTCCCTGTCTTTATCCCAACCCACAATCTTTCTGGCTTTTACCCTTCCCATTCCCTCCCTGATCCAGCTGGAGGGGGGTGAATGAGTGGCTGTGTGGGGCTTGGCTGTTACTGGGGCTAAACCATGACAAAGAATCATAGAAATCACAGAATCCTGGAATGTCCTGAGCTGGGAGGGACCCCCAGGATCACCCAGGGCAGCCCCAGCCCTGCCCAGACCCCCCAACAGCCCCAGCCTGGGCATCCCTGGCAGCTCCTGGAGCTCTGGCAGCCTCGGGGCCGTGCCCATTCCCTGGGCAGCCTGGGCAGTGCCAGCACCCTCTGGGGAAGAGCCTTTCCCTGGGATCCAGCCTGAGCCTCCCCCCGACAGTTCTGTCCCATTTTATTGAGCCTTGCCACTGGTGACAGCACTGAAGAGCTCGGAGCTGCCCCTCCTCTGCTCCTTGTGAGGATGTTGAAGGCCTCAGTGAGGTCTCCCCTCATCTCCTCCTCTCCAGGCGGAACAAACCAAGGGACGCAGACATGGAAGGGATTTTGTGCAGGTGTTTTGTGCTGCCAGACCCAAACAGTGGATATGGGTGTCAGCAGTGAGTGTTTTCACACGTTTCCTAGCACACATTTCCCATGTGTTCATCAACAGATGTCCAAGGCAGTGCTTGGCCCCTTCAGTCAGTGCAGTAGATTGTAGCAAAGGCAGCAGATGAGGCTGCCCTGCTCTAAAAACCTCTTCATTTCAAGAACACAAGCAGGAGTGCATCAAGATTCACAGCTTAGGGTGTCAAAACAATAGACTCTAGCCATGCTTCACCTGTAGGACCCAGCTTTGGTAAGAATTGTTGTCCATTACTGGAAAAAAAAAAAAAAACAAAACAACAAAATAAGTCTTATTAACAAGAATACATAGTTCTTGTTTTTGTTAGAGGAGTTGGAGTCAATGATCCTTGTGGGCCCCTTCCAACTCAGGCTTATTTATGATTAAAGCACTGTACATGTACCTTGGAAGTGTAATTTATTATTCCTTCCAGTATCCTTATTTTCTTTTGAAAAGATTTCATTTTAATTCTTCATTGGTATGAAAAAAGCCCTTTCTGCCCTGGGTGTTTGGCTCAGATATGGGTGTTTTACTTTTTTTATTGGCCTGATGAAGCAAATACCCCATCTTAATTGTGGTGAACATTCAGATACAACTGTTTGTTTAAAGAGTTCATTATAATGAGGTCAGACTGTAAGAAACCCTTCAGAGTTATTGTTACACCAGGGAGAGTATTAAAAGAAGTTGATACCAAAAAAAAAAGCTCCTCACTGAACTGTCAGACTGAGGGGAAGTTTTACTGAGAACTGAACGGTGTGTAACAGATACACAGTGATTAATTACAGTTCAGCTTGGCACTTCACCCAAAATATTTTGCTGACACTTGATATTAACAGGTTGCATTTAGGGAAGGTAAACAGCAGAGACAGCTCTGCCATATTCCAGATGGTCTTCTAAAAACCAGCACTGAGAAACAGCCCTAGATTCACCTTTCTGTCCCCTCATCTGCCCAGCACAAGGATAACAATGGGATAAAGCTGCTGGGGAGGACAGGACAGATGGAAAAGCCCAAAACCCACAGGGGCTCAAAGTGCTCCACACCCTGTTCCTGTTGCTGTGCTGACGTGTGCCAAGGTGGGAATCCACAGGGGCTCAAAGTGCTCCACACCCTGTTCCTGTTGCTGTGCTGATGTGTGCCAAGGTGGGAATCCACAGGTATTTCATCCAGGTCAGCCCCTGCCTGCAGCCAGCAGCTGCTTTTCCATCCATCCCCTTGGCAGCCAGGATCCTGTCCTGCTCCTGCTGCAGGCTCTGCCAGCTTTGACAAACACTCTCTGCCTGAGCTGCAGGTCTTTGTCTCACAAGCTGAACCTTTAAATGCCAGCTCCCACCCTGAGCTGAGCATGCAGATGTTTTTTTTCCAGCAGACTCCAAAGCTGGGATTTACTACATTTGGTTGCTTATGTGATAGTTAGAAACACAAAATTGTTTAGATTGGAAAAGACCTTTAAGACCCTCAAGTCCAACCATTCCCACAGCACTGCCAAGGCCACCACCAATCCATGTCCCCAGGTGCCACATCCACAAGGCTTTTAAATCCCTCCAGGCATGGTGACTCCATCACTGCTCTGGGCAGCCTTTTACAGGATTTAACAACCCTTTTCCTGGAGCATTTTTTCCTAATTTCCAATCTAGGCCTCCCCTGGCACAACCTCAATGCCATTTCCTCTTGTCCTATCACTTGTTACACAGGAGAAGACACCAAGTTGTCCAGCCCTAGAGAAGGAACACAAAAATTGACCTTGATGGTGAGAAAAGGCCTCTCCAGAGGGTGAGTCTGTCTTGGATAAAGCAGCCTGAGGCAGAGGGGCTGGACTGTCCCTTGGATGGGCCTGTTGTGCTCCACTGTTTAAGTTAGCTCAGGGACAAACACCAATTTGAGCAGCTAATTTTGGGATGGCTGCAGTGAGATGTGAGGTGTTCCCTCATCAATAGATACCTGCAGGAAAGTGACCTATGCCATAAATTAAATGGCATAAAGACAGAAGGAACAGATTTAATGCTTCTTGTTTGTACTTGGAAAATCTTCTGATCTATCTTGGCCATTTCAGGTTCTCTTCTTCTTTTGTTGACTCACATATTTGAAAAACAATTAAAAAATCTCTTTTATTTATATTACTTTCTATTTATTTTATTATATCAACTTAAAATTCTACTCCGTGTTAATTTTACTGTGATAGAACTTTAATTTGCACAAGCTGAACCAAATAAAAAGACTTTTAGTCTTCCTTGTAATGACCTTGTTTCCTTGTGAGTTATTTCTGTGTCTATTTGGGAGTGTATCATATTTCTAACTAAGAGTGTTTTTATAAATGGCTTGTAAAGGTTTATCCATAAAGTGTTTTTATATATATATATATATATATATAGTGAATCACTAGCTACAGGGCTTTTATGTTACAGGTCAATGGGGTTACTTAAAAGTCTGTAACATTTACTGATGTGTTTATAAACGCTGATAATGTACTCTTTATGCCAAAACCAATATAATATTTATAGCCCTTTATTAGTGCATTGTAAATGATAGACTGTTAAGATAAACTATAACCTGGTGGAATTTTCAGCAACGTGGTGAAATAGTTTTTTTTTATTGCATATATAAATGGTTGTCTCTAAAACAACTGTGAGAGACAGCCTGGCTTGCATAGAAAAATCAGTGAAACATACAGAACCTGATTCTGGAGGATAGATAAACCCAGAAGTTTCCATCAATAATCTTCTTAGCAGGATGAATGTGATCCTTGGTCTGTGTAGGATCATGAGACTGAAGAGCTTGTACTAAATACCCTTGTATTTGAAATTTCCAGAGGTGTTCCTGGGAGCATCCTTGCCCTTATGTATCATGGCTGAGTGTGCTGAGAAGGTGGGAGAAGGCAGCAGTCATTTCCTGAGCCTGTTGCAATGGAAACACTGGGTTCAGCTCTCAGATTCACTATGGATTTACCACTGCTTGTTGAGAAAATCATGGTGGTGGTACACAAAATGATGAGTTTACAATGTCCTTTCCTGGTCCAGTACCTGAGCATGGGATATCACAATTGTGAGGTGATACCTGGATGGATTTTTCTCCCAAGTAACGACCTGAATTTGAACTTGGCTCAGATTTTTCCATCCATACAGTCCTTGCAGGGCTTCTAACCTCCCAGCTGAGCATGCCAAGAGCACAGACAAGAAAGAATCTCCATTCAGGATTGACACAACCCAGCTCTGAGCATCATGTGTTTGGAGATGAACCTGTTTGCCCAGGGAAGTGACTGTGTGTGTCTGTGTGTGTGTGTGCACTCACCTGTATCCTCTCACCAACCTGCCCTAGTGGACCCCACTTTTTGCAGGGGCATTGGATTAGGTGGCCTTTAAAGGTCACTTCCAGCCCAAACTATTCAATGATTCTGTTACCTCCTCCCAAAAGCTGAGCATCTAAACCCAGCGTGACTGCAAATCTCTATCAGCAGAGATTGCACAGCCCAGAGTGCTGACAATGAAAGAATGGCTTGTCTAGGAAAATGCTGGTGGATGTGCAAAGATCCAAAATTATTGTTTATTCTGGTGCTATAGGAACAATCTTGCAAAGAAAAATAGGCTCTGACAAAGGAGGTAATGAGCAACCCCAGTTCTCTGTGCCTGTGTGTACATGCAGTTGAATTATAATTGCACCACGTGGCTGAACGTGCACATTCACCCCTTGTAAGCAGCCAGTTCCCAGCTCAGCCTGTACCAGGAGAACATCACAACACGTGATACTGGCTCCTGACTCACTTGGGATGTGAAGGATTAGCTGTGGCCTGAGTCAAAATTAATATCAAAATCCCAAATAAGCACTTGGTTTGTTTTGTGTCTGCTCTGGATCCTAAGGAAATTGCTTTTTATTTCAGAAGTTGTGTGTAGAAATTATGTTGCTTTTTATGGATTTGTTTTTTGCTTATTCCATACCAATTGTGGCACTGTCTCCATTGCTGCAGACAGAAACTTTGTTGAAGAATTTTGAGGGGTACAGAGGAAAGGTTGGTTTGATGTTTAGGGAGGGATTTATTCCTTCCAGTCATGCCAGTCACCCACACACCCTGTAACCCATCAGCACAACTCTGAGAGCTTCTGCTTCCTCTTGTGCTGCTGCAAAAAGAGCCAAGTGCCACTATTCTGGTTTAGTAACATTTTTATACCAAAGTCTAGAGCCTGAAAGTATTTTATAATGAATGAGACCTGCTGTGTGTGCTCACTGCTTGCTGTGTTACTGGTACATGATCCTTTTGTTTGAATATGGCTCAATTCAGGCTTCACTGTCTATAAATGCCATTTTCCTACCAGGTATTGCAAAAAAACCTACCTCTAAAATTCCTATCACTCTGCAGGACTGAAGTGTGAATCCAGGGCTTGGCTCAAGCTTGGGGATGGAAAATGAGAAGCAAGGGGGCCCAAGGCTGCATCCACACCTCTCAGATAAGGTGTAGCCTCTCACCATCCTCCCACCCTCAACTGTGAGTCCAAGGCAAATTGTCCCCTTCCTCATCCTCCCACCCCTTTTTTGGACAGAACAGCTGCAAAAACTTCCATTGTACCATGGACAAGTATTAAGTCAAAACTCAATTTGGGCTGTAAACATGCAAATAATTCTCTTTGACAAACTCCTGCTGCTGCTGCTGATTACATGAATCAACTTTGCAAGTCTGGAGATTTAATTTGTGCAAATTGCAGCTGGAAAACTATAGGACCAGGCTAAAAAGACAGACTAACAGTGCAGAAATATAAAGCAGAGAGTAGCTGGCTGGAAGAGAACAGATCTCTGTCAGTACCTGTTCTTTTAACAATATGGGGGCTGAAAGGATGTTGAATAATGTCACAATTACATACCTGCATCAGGATGTGGGAAAAAAATTTTAAAAATTCCCTTTCTTGGATTCTGCTATGTTTTCTTTTTTTTTTTTTTTTTTTTTGTCTGCAGCTTTTAAAGTCATTTTCCTGCTGTGGTCCATGTGTGAAAGTGTGGGAGCAGTGGCAAGCATTGGAAAGCAGGGTCCGTGAGGAGATCAGAGAGGAACGTTTCTTCCTGGGAATTGTACTGGATTTTTAGGGAGATAACTCCACCACTTCAGGATGTAATTATTTGCAATTTTCTTGCTCTTTCACAGACTTATGAGAAAAGGAGAGGCTTAGAAGTTATCAGTCCCAAAGCCAGCTCTGAGGGGTTGATAAGAACACGCTGCACCCTTTGAACCTGAGGGACAACCTGAAAAAAGGGCATTGCAGATGGATTTAACCTCTTTGGCAAATGCACTGGAAAGATGGAAATGAAATGTTTTCCTAACACGTTCCATCCAATTTGAAACAACCTAAGCACTGAAATCACTTTCTGGTGCTTTTCCCTTCCCTGCTTTGGTGGTCCTCAGTGGAAAGCAATTTTCTTTGGTCATTATGTCCTTGTGCTTGCCCAGGTGGTGGGGCAGGCAATAGCACTGGATGCTCCAGCAGCCTGGGACATTCCTGGGAATTTGGATTGAATATCACTTTGATCTTGCTGGCCTTTTGCACCTCCACTTTGGGGCAATTCAGACTTTTTTAAAAATTTTATTTACAAGTTATATAAATACTGGCTTGTGTCAGGATGTGTATCTTTATGTCCTCTATAGCTGTATGTCCTACATATATATATATATACACATATATATAACTTAAAAACACTACTTATAGATGTAGATATATATGTATATATATGTAGTATATAAGTAAATATAAACATGTGTATGTGGAAATAGATTTTATGCTACTTGTAGCTTAACCTAAACCTGCAACTTGTTATACAGCATACCATAGATATCTATATACAACTTGTAAGCTCTATTTACACTCATAAATGTGTGTATATATAAATATAAATAGTGTTATGCTGCTTCCTGTGGGGTTATCCAGCAAACTGGGTGTTATCTTGGAAAAGTGTTACCCAGGCAGGATGCTCACTGGAGTGATACCTGGTGGAAAAGGGGTGTGGAGGGCGTTTCTTGATCATGACACTGTGATGTGCTGGGAATTTTCTCCCAAACTTTCCCAAATTTGCTGTTTATTCTCTTTCCCTTAGAAATACCCACACTCCTGACCCACAAGGCTGAATCATTATGTGCCAAGATCTTGTAATCACAATGTAATACACAAATGCAAGCCTGAAGTGTCCTGCACACCTTTATAGTGTTAAAAATAAGCATTAAAACAGGGCTCAAACTCCCAGGTATATTTAAATAGGTCAGGATCAGGCGGATGGGTTAACCCAGGTGTGCCAGGACTGTGGCTGGGGAGGTGACAGTGATTGATTTTTCTTACAATCTCACATCTCAGCTGAGTGTGGAACATCACAGAGGCCAGGACCCCTTTTCCTTTCTGCCATTCCCAGTGCCCAAGCATTCCCCTCAAGCTGGAAGCTGGGACTTTAATTTGCACCCCTCCTTTTGGAGGAATATCTGTGTTTTAGGAGGGGGCTGTGTTTGTACATCAGCATGGTAGGAGCTGTGTGCTGAGCAGCAGAGGAGGCTACCAGGTGGTAAACAGAGAATTTGAATTTCTGAAAGCTCTCCTAAACCTGTTCAAATCTCTGCACTGTGCAGATAAGGCCAAGCTCTTGTATGAGCTGACACAGTCAGAACAAACTTCTGGCATATGCACAGCAGTCACAGAATTAGAATTGTAAAACACCTATTTCCCCTCTACTTGTTTGTTGGTTTTTTTTAATCAAGGTAGGAGCGAGTTTGAAAGGATGATTTGTGTTCTGTGTTTTCAGCTACAAACAAGAAAAAAAAAATAAGGGTTGGAAAGGAGCTGAGGAATCTGAGCAAACACAAGAAGTCTGATCTAATTAATCTGGTTGCCTCAAATGTCATCGCTATTTTACCTCAAATATGTTTTAGTCTCAGGATATTACAGATGTTAGTGTTGTTCAAATGAGGAAAAAAAAACCCATATAAACTCTTCTCTGATAGAATCCTTCCTTCTGGGAAGGATTAACCTAAAATCTGTGCCTTAGCTGACTTTTACCTTTATCTTGGTGATAAAAATGTACAATAAGAGGGAAGAAAGTGGTTTTTGTTGGTACATGCAGGTGACAACAGGCACTGCTTCTGCCACCCTTCAGGACAAAGAGTTTGTTTCCTTTGCCTCCACACACATGTTGTAGTCTAGCACACTTAAAAACTTTGGAGATTCTGATTTCCACCCAGAGAACATTGACATATCTTAAAATTCAGGTCTAAAACACACCCAAAGCAAGCATTGCTGTCTTGTAAGGACATGCTGGGTGTCAGTCAGCAAAATACCTCCCAGCAAATGCCACTCTCCATCTGCCTCCTTTCCTCCTTCCCTGTCCTCCCTGAGCCAGGCTAATTGCAAAGCTCTGGCTTGTGTTTGATGTTCTGCCTCTAAAATCTGTGCCACGCTCTGGCTCTTGTTATAGTAATGCTGCAGGTAACAAAAAGAAATGTATTCATGTAGTTTTTGATTGCAAAGGTGCTAATTTAGTCTGAAACTCAGGTATAGTCGTGCTTCTTTAGAAATTTCTGCATTGGAATTTTCTGTTTTGATGTTACAAAAACCACTTGAAAGGAATAGGAAAAATACTGTGTGTATAAGGTCAAGTGCATTATTCCGTGGTTGTGTTTTCAAAGCAAAATGCTGGGATGTATGAAGGTGGAGAGAGCAGGGCAGGACTGGAAATGCTGTAAAATGAGCAGAATCAGAGGAAAAGGTGAAGGGACTCTGAGCAATTTCTTTAAAAACATGGGCCACACATGTTGTATCAGCTGGGTTGTAAAAACAACCTCCTGACTGTCATTCAGGGCAGCAAACAAAGCTGTTCCCCTATGCAAAAAATGCATATTTTATGATTGGCTTTGTGCAAATATTCAAATGAATATTATATGTGTTATGTTAGAAAGTTATACTGTATTAATTCTCTTTAGTAGTGTGCTAAATATAGTTTTAGGTTATAACAAAATGTTCAAATAGAAACTATGCTATGTAAGATATTTTTTATAAAGAAAGGACTCGCACTGAGATAGCAGCCACAGGACACCTGAATCTTTCAGAGAAAGAGAATTTATTGCCCCACAATCAGGAGAAATGAACTTCTTCTTCCTCACTCAGCCCTGAGACACTGTCAGGATTCAGAGGAAGAAGCTGACACTGACCAGACAGAATCCTGTGTTTGAATGGAATTTATGCATCATGGATGAGTGCTTTTAAGGGTTTGCTTTTGCTTTTGAGGGTTAATCCTCTGCTAACATGGGTCCTTTTTTGTGCTTATGTTGCCCAGAAAAAAGTACCCGGACATCCATAACTCTTTGTTTCTGTTGTCTCACATTATCCTAATCCAAATTGTCCAAATTTTTATTACTCTGATTATATTATTATTTTTATAACGATTTTATTACTATTAAAATTTTAAAATTTTAAAAACAAGTGATTGGCATTTTTCACACCTTGAACTGCTTTTACAAAAAGGGGCCACAGCCCACAGGGAAAGGACCAAGAGAGACCCCTGGGCTGCCCTGGCCAGAGGTTCTGTGTGTGAGAGCTCACAGTGGTGCTGCAAAGCTGGGGCACCCCAGCAGGCAGCTCTTTAGGGCAGAGCAGCATGGATGTTCATCCATCTGTGGATGATTTAAAGCATAACTATGCAATGGCTGACTAGGCAGGAGGAGCCAAGGAGGCCACTCTGGGGTTCCAGCCTCTCAGTCCTCCCTTGGTCACCAGTGGTGCTCTGTGGGTGTCACCAAACCCATCATTGTCACAAGGAGTGACCTTGTACCTCTGGTCTTGAGGGGAAATCCTTGAGCTCAGCAAAGGGGGGGAAGATGCCAATGGCTGCCATTGTCACAGGACTCAGATATCAGCAGAAGAGACGTTTAAAATGAACTAATGACCACAAAAACAAAACTGCTGCCTCCAAGCTAAGTTTTGCCAGCTTCAGTTTTCATCTCTTTCAGCTCAATATATTGATTAAACTATGACCAAAGCAAAAAATTATATATTTTTCTTTTTAAAGAACATAAACAATAACATTTTACAAATGCAGCCATTTCCCTTTGCCCAGAAGGAATGAGAATTTTGGCTCCCTCCACAAGATGCAGTTGCCAAGTGGTGTTCAGCTACTGTCCTAGCTTTGTGATCCCCACAGCACTTATGCCCCCAAAAATTTCATCCTTCTGCTATTGTCTGCCTGTGTCTCTTTCTGAATGCATTTCCAAAACAGTTGGAGATGGGGACATCTGTTGGCTTTAAAACTTGCTGGATGACAGCTCAGCCTGACTTCCAGCATAAATGATCAGGGGAAGAACTGATTTTGCCAGGAAATGTGAGGTCCCACATCCTCACAAGAAGAATTCTGCTGAGCCCTGTGTAAGGCTGTTGTTCATCTTCTCCTGATATTAATTTACTCTGCTTGCTTAGCACTGTTAAGACTCTGCACAAACTTGGTTTTCTTTTGTCCCCCATTGCCCTGACTGTCCTGGATACAAGAGGGCTCTTGGGAAGAACATCCCATAGGGCTGTCGTGTTAAACAGACTCTATATCCAGATAATAAGGATGGGAACTCAGTTTTATGGGATCGGTGGGCAAGTAAGAATGATTTTTCAGCACAATTCATTGCTTTATAGCATTGCAGACAATCTGAAATGCCTGTTCCTGAAATCAAGTCTCCCATTCAAAGCACTGTTGTTTGGTGGTGTTGATGTGTGTGCATTGGCAAGGAAAAATACTGGTACAAATCAGTTTTCTGTTTTTCTCTCTACTGAAAACCCACACTGTTTTCCTTCTATTAACTCTCCTGAAAGTAGAGCTGTCTATTACCTTGGACTGCAAGGGCTTCAATGGAGTTTTATCAACCTTTGGCCCTGTCACTATAAAACCCTTCCATGTTTTTGCCAAACCTCCCTCTGAAAGATTACTTCTGCTTGGAGGATGCCAATAAAGGAAATTGCTTTCACAAAGAAAGAGGTAGGAAGACAACCCTAGACCCCTCCATTTGGATTTCCTCCAATCTCAAATTTATTGGGATGAAGAGCAATCCCAAATACATTATAAAACCCACCATGATCCAAGCAGTGTGGTCTCTCTGGGCACTGTTTCAGTGCCTCCTGCCCCTTCAGCTTTGAGCAAAATGTTTCAAAGAAAAAAAAAAAATAACCCCACACAGGGAACCAAGGTACAAAGGCTTGGCACAGGACTGCCACAGTGGCCACAGGGAGGGGATGAGCCCTCCTGCCACATGGAAGAGCCACAGGAGCAGAAATCCCAGATGGTGAGTGGCAGAGCTGTTGGCCCTGTGCCATTTTCTGCCATCACAGGAATTTGTTCTTTGTCACTACAGGACACAAAACAACACGACATGCACACACTGCTGCTCTCAAGGTAAAAAAGGGGAAGTTTATTTTCTGACTGGAACATTTATAGATTTCCAAAGGTGACAGTGGATTGGAGGGTGACAGTGCCACCTCTCCAATGACACTGGACAAACCAACAGTCCATCAAATTTCTCCTCCTCCATAAAAGAATGTAAAACAATGAGTTATTTACAGAAAGTGCGTGAGAAAGTTTGCTACAAGAATGTAAACATCAGAAGGCTTAGAAAAATCTTTAAAAATCAGGGCCACAGTTCATTCTTTAGCTGAGGGGCTTTCTGCCATTTTTCTTTTGCCCCAAATCCTTTTGTACAATCTGAGGAGCAGCACATGCTGCTGGACCAGCTGGAGGCTGCTGTGTGGTGGCATAAACCTGGAAGGATGAGGCAGGGAAGGCACTGTCTATGCACGGGCTGGAGTCTGCTCCAAACCAAAAACTGAACAAACTTGGGGAGTTGATGGCAGCTCTGTGCCTGTCCCAGCCAAGCCCAAAGCCAGGCTGTGCAAATGAATGAATATTCCCTTGTTCCTACCCAGATTTCCTGGAGGGAGCCTGAGGAGCTGGAACCAGCACCAGGAGCTGCAGGGGAGGTGAGAAGTGCCAGAGGAGCTGCACATGGCTGTGCCTCCTCCTGCTGCCAGCTCTGCCCAGCCCCTCCAGCAAGCTTAGTGTCAAGCAGGCAGGCAGGTGACAATGTGTGACAGCGCCTCTCAGCTCTTTAATGAGGAAATCTGCTGGGTTTTGTCACCACATCCCTCACCTGGAGTCAGCTGCAAGGACACTCAGGGCACCTTGGGCTGCCCAGTTTCCAGCTGGACCAGCCTCCCAAGGTGGCCAAACCGTGGCCTGATAAAGCATCCAGAGTGTACCAGGTGAGTGAGGGATCAATGGTGCACAAACTGACACCTCAGCCCAGCCTCCTGCTCTGCCATGGGGCCTTAAAATGGCTTTTGTTGGGAAGGGAAGGGAAGGGAAGGGAAGGGAAGGGAAGGGAAGGGAAGGGAAGGGAAGGGAAGGGAAGGGAAGGGAAGGGAAGGGAAGGGTGTGCAAGAATATCTATATCCTTGAGACCTTGGATTATTGTATTTGTGGGGTGCCCTGTAGCAGGAAAAATGGTGAATCTGACTCCATGTTCTTAGAAGGCTAATTTATTATTTTATGATAGTATATTATATAAAAGAATGCTATACTTCACTAAAGAATACAGAAAGGATACTTACTGAATGCTAAAAGATAATAATGAAAACTGGTGACTCTCTCCAGAGTCCTGACACAGCTTGGCCCTGATTGGTCATTAAGTCAAAACAATTCCCATGAAACCAATGGAACAATCACCTGTGGGTAAACAATCTCCAAACACATTCCACATGTGAGCACAACACAGGAGAAGCAAATGAGATCAGAATTGTTTTCCTTTTCTCTGAGGCTTCTCAGCTTCCCAGGAGAAAAACCCTGGGCAAAGGGGTTTTTCAGAGAATGTGACTGTGACATTGGATCCCTGTGAGTTCCTGAGAGAGGTTGTGTGGAGCTGCCTGGCTCTGCCTTTAGGGAGCTCTTCCAGGGCTGAGCCCTGCACTGGTACATCCATCACACCTGTGTTTTTCTGGTCTGGTTGGTCTCCTCTGAGGTCAACTCAATCAAATCACCACCATTCAAGATCTGAGAGTGCAACAGAAAAAAACAGGGACCCCATTCTTTTTTGATAACACATTCTTTAGATTTGCCTTGTAGTTATCAAGATGCTTTTCTATATGCATCAAAGCAGGAATAATTTCACTTTTCTTCTTTGAGTAATGATTTTGCCTTTCACTTTTTTCAGTTACATTTATCTCCAAGGCATTGATTTCATTCCTTTTTAAATTTTTTAAACTTCTTTCTCCTCGCCCCTTTTTTTTTTTTTTTTCTCTTTTTTGGAAGTGATTCTGAATGGATTATCCTGGCTCTAATTATTTTGAATAGACACTACACTTAATATGTAGTGCCCAAAAATAGGTAAAAAACCTTAGGCTAAACTCTTCTAATGATAACTTTCCCTGCACCCTCAGAAGGTTCTATGAAATCCTGCTTTGGTAATAGTGTCACTAGATGCATTAACTCAAATAGCTGATTGTTTTATGAAATCCTGCTTTGGTAATAGTGTCACTAGATGCATTAACTCAAATAGCTGATTGTTTTATGAAATCCTGCTTTGGTAATAGTGTCACTAGATGCATCAACTCAAATAGTTGATTGTCCCCTTGTTCCTTGGACCACTCCTAACCTTTCCCCATGACAACATTCACTCTAAGGAGCCTCTCAGAGCTGCTGTCCTCCCTTGCCTGGTCTGGGTGGGACAGGGTGCCAAAGGAGTGCATGGGAATTACTGGAGATCAGACTTTCTGATTAATTCTCCCAGATTTTGGGGTGGAATAGTGAGCCAGCAATTCAGCTGAGTGAGTCCCTTGGAACTGCAGGCAGCAGAAGGGTTGGCAGGAATGGCAGGCAGAGGTGTTCCCATCAGGGCAGATCTGCTGGGCAGGTGTTGAGCTGCTTTGACTCCTCAGAGCAGCACATCTGCATCCCAGAGAGCACACAGCCAATTGTGCCAGTCCCTGCAGCCACTGGGAGAATTTATTCACATAACTTTGGTTTCCAGGACTGCGTAGCCAGATCAGATTATTTAACTCAGGACTAGAGCTCTGCCTACACAGCATCCTATGGTTATTGCCTGGGATATTCAGAGTCATCAGAAGGGCAGACTCCACCTCTGGGACCCCAGATTAGGCAACCTAGAGGCTGGGAATGGTCAAATGGAGCTCCTGGACTTTGAGAGTGTTCCTAACCATGAGCTGTAGGAAAAATAATAACTCTTGTGTGATGGTACAAACTGTACTAGAGAATGTCCCTAAGTGCTTTTTATTTTTTTTTCCTCCTTCATTATTTTGTTCTTCCATCCTTTTATGTTTTATGTGATGGTTCTAAATGTTTCATTGTTAGCTCTGTTCAAACATAATTTTGCACAGAGCAAGCAGCTGACCACCAAATCCCATCATTTGAGATGTAATGTTCTCTGTAATAACAGCTCCATCACGAACTGGTGACAGGATGGCCCTGGCTGTTGTGTCAGGAGAGAGGCAGCACTGTGACAGGGACTGGGCTTTTATTCTGGTGGAAGAAAAAGCTGGAAAAAAAACTGCATGCAGGAATTCACATCCATTTGAGTAATTTCACAAAATTACCAGTGAGAAAATTAACCCATTCAGAGCTAGAAAAGAGGGGTGTTTGAAGCATGGCACACATTTGACACCTATCTAGGCCTCAGAGAATCCAAAATACCAGTTGCCATCCTGAAGTATAGGTTTCTTGTCCAGAAGGGGGCCTGACTATGGAATGAACTTTCAGAAGAAAATGGACAAGGCCAAATTCTGAGTGACTCAGGAAATTGCTGCAGCCCCATCCCCTTAGGCAGCACTGTAGGAAAAGGGAATTTGCTTTCAGCCTCCCTGGAAATCAACACACATGGACTCACTTCCCATGGGATTCTGCATACACAAAAAATGACAAAGAACCAGGAGCCCCCAGAGACTCAGATTTTGCTAATCTGCTTTACATTTCTGATGTTCTGATACCATGGTGATGGGCAACAGCAGAAAGACCTAAAACACAGTTTAAGTGTTTTCAACAGCTTTCTCCCACTAAGTGCACGTCACACTATCAAGAGAAAGTCCTCTTGGGGTTTTTTTTTCCTCTTTCTCCCACTTCAAAAAAATTGTCTAGTACCTAAAAGGTCATTTTGAAGAATTTTGCTTTTCTATAAATTACTGGGTTTTGTAAAAACACTGCATGTAAGTGATGATTTCTTATGTGTCTGTATTTAATCTTCCTTTCAGACTCCTAAGAGAGGGCCTTTACCAATTTCCTCAAAAAGAATGGGGTGAGGGAGACAAATGGAGAGGGAGGAGACTGTACTGCACTTTCTTTCTGAATTTTCCATGAATCTTGAACACAAAAGGAATGAATCTCCTAGAATAACTGGTGTAATGATAATAAAGAAGACAGAAAAGCTCTATCTTCTAAAACCTGTGTTTGTTCCTTCTCTTTGCAGTGTTGTACATGGCCCAGCCTGGCGTGAGTGCAGCTTCTCCAGGGAGTTGCACTTGAGCAGAAAGTGGTGAGTTTTGTGGGATTTTGCTGGTTCTTGAATACCTTTTATTTTCCCCTGCCTTCTGGAGCTAATCTTATGCCTGGCTTCAATCATTTTGAAGGCATTTGAGGGCCCTTTGTTAATGAGGGGTTCAGTTTCTCAGTGCTTCTATTTCAATCCATGAAGTGATGCCAGGGTGCCAAGCTGGGAGCACTGGGGGTGACACTGCAGCCCAGGGCTGGCTCCCAGCCTGCTCCACACAGCTCAGCCTCTGCACACAGCAAGGGGTTTGAAGGCCTGAATTTAAAGCCAGACCCCAACACTTTCTGTTACAGAGCTGTCCTGGGCTGGAAATGTAAGATGTGCCTGGGGCTGTGTGTGTTCTGTCCCCATGTGTCAGAGCTGGGGCAGTTCTCTGCTGTTCTTGGGGCAGTTTTTTCTTGATCTCTGCCACAGCCAATCCTCCCTGCAGGAGATCTCTGCTGTCCATGGCCACTGAGTGTCCCTGCAGGGCTGATCCAATTCCAGCATCCCATGGGGAGATGCTGCGCCCAGGGCAGGAGCCAAGCATTCCTCCCTGGATCCAATGTGAGCCTGGCACAGCACAGCAGCCTTTGCCCAGGGCATTGCCAGAGGAGCAGCTTCTGCTGCCCTGCATGGCCAGAGGGAGCCCAGGCCCATCTCCAGCAGCCCTGGAGCTGCAGAGGAAAACTCCCCCCTTGTGCAGGATCCCTGCTCCAGCAGAGCCACAGCTGGCACTGCAGGAGGGCTGAGCCCCCATGGGATGGGGCTGTGCCACCCCCTGACACACAGGGGACAGGGCCTGCTCTCACTCTGGCTGGGGTTTTTTTGTGTCACTGCATTTTTATTTTCTTCCCTAATAAAGAGCTGTTATTCCTACTCCCATATCTTTGCCTGGCAACCCCTTAATTTCAGGAAATTATAATAATTTGGAGGGAGAGGTTTTACATTTTCCATTTCAAGGTGGCTCCTTCCTTCCTTAGCAGTCACCTCTCTTTTCAAACCAGGACAAGAGGCATTCTGTGTGTGTAGGATGTCCTGAGCCTGTTGCTGCAGGGAGGTTCCTATCTTTCTTTTTTTTTATATATGTTTCTCTTCCCTATTTTCCCTTCACCTTTCAATTTTCTTCGCTGTGCTCAGGATAACTTCCCCTTCCTTTGGTGCCTTTGCAAAGCTCAATGGCCCATTCTAATGCAATATTTAGGTGCCTCCTGGCTGTGGTTTAAAAGTTGCTTTAACATTTTCTGCACTAAAGTGGATTTTTCTTATAGCCCAGCAATTCTCAGTCCTTAGCCCCTTAGGCTCCTGGAGTTCAGACTTCCACAGTCAAACCAAAGCCCCAGATCTCAGTGGCTCACATCTCATTTTCAGCATCAGGTGTTTCATCTGACAGCATCTTGTCTTTTTGCATCATTCTGAGTTGTTGGTGGTAGTTCCTTCTTATTTTACAACTGCTAAATGGCACTTGGAGGCAAATGAGTGTTTATATGGAATACTTGCTATATCACTTTTGTGTGTGTAACAGAGGTTGAGGCTGAATGTAAGGCAAGTCTTTAAACCCATGATGACAGAATTTGAAAACACTCCGAGAGAGCAGAATTATTTCTTTTGCCTCTGTGCAACACCCAGCAAATCTCCCTGGTTTTCCATCTCCTCTGAGGTCCAGGAAACAGCAAAGGGAAATCTCTCAATGCCTTCTTGAGATTATTCCATTTCAGACTGCACTGAAGCACTGCATAAATTGCTCCTAAGAAAGCACAGGATCATTTGACCTTTCTGAGACTCACAGTGGCTGCTGTGTCACCTGCTCTTCATTTCAATACCATTTCCAGGGGGGGTGAAGCCTTTGGTATAATCTGCTGCTCCAACATTTGGGGCAGTGCCCTCCTTGCTTTCGGGCCAGACAGTCTTGGCAGGAGGGGAAATCTCTGGGGAAATTCTGGGAGCTCAGACTTTAACAGGGAGCCTTTAACTGGAGCCTTTCAGTGCTTTCCAGGGACTTTGCTTCAGGCCTTTGAAGTCTGTGATTTCAGAACATGGGGGATAGGTAGGAATTACAGTTTGAGTTTCTTTCTTGCACACGCCCATTCACAGAGTCCCACAGTTGTGGTAATAAAATGCTGGGTTTGGATTTATCCATGCAAAGCTGGGCAAAGCTGGGATATACCAATAACCCACTCTGCAGGAAAAGAGGTGAGAAGGATTAAATGCTTTCTCCTGATTAATGCATGTGGGGTAAAGCACTGCTGAGAAAGGCAGCTGGGCTGCCGCTGAGCTCTGCTCTGCTCAAAGGTGTGATCCTTCCCCACCCTATTTCCCCTTCTGGTGATCCCACAGCCCTGCTAAACCCTTGACACGTCCATTGAGCTTTCTCAGCTGGAGAACACAATTGTTTTTCCTGTAGGCAGCAAAGTGAGCTAAGTGAGCAGGGTGAGCTGAGGGTTGAATGGGAGTGGGCAGGTGCCTGGCCAGGGGATGACCAGGAGGTCATGCACAATTTTTCCGGTAGCACCCACAACTGTGAGGATCAAGACCTGGATGTTTTCCACTATTCCCTGCCATTCCCAAGGCTCAGATAGAATTTCTTTATGAAAGGCACCTGGCTTGACTAAAGAAATGGGTTGTTCATCCCAAATCCTGAGACCCAGCTCTTTCTCCATCTTGGCCTGTTGGGATGTGTGGTGTCATGAAAAGGCTTCATTTGGTGGTGTCTTGACTTGTTCCTTCAGTTACTGTTTTGTGCACAGGGTAAATGAGATTTACAATGGTGGAGCAGGCCCTTTTCCCTGTGTTGTGGCCACCCAAACCCACGTGGCTCCTTCAACATCAGGCATGAGCACCCATAACAGGTTTAGATTGGATATTAGGATGAAATTCTTCCCTGGGAGGGTGGTGAGCCCTGGCACAGGGTGCCCAGAGGAGCTGGGGCTGTGTCATGAGTGCCCCTGCAGCCCTGCCCTGCTCACCTTGTCCCAGCCAGCTGAGCACAGGGACACCACACCCAGCTCCCACCCTGTGCTCCCCAGGGCTCAGGCAGCCCACAGTGCTTTTCATGAGAGTGTTTGTAATCGATTAATTCCACACTGGAAGCACACCCATCACTCCTGCAACATATGGCAGCTAATCTCTCCTTAAGCAGTTAATTAGGCGCAATTTGCATGCATGTCGGCCTTTGCACACCAAAGCAGCTGGGATTCCTGTAGGAAGCTGTTTGTTCTGGGCTGCCTTTCTCCTTTGTGTGGAAAAATGAGATGTTTCTCACTCATTTCTTGGTGTATGTTCTTTCCAAAGAACAGGTGTACTGAGGTGCTGCCTTGGGTGAGAGAGTGACCTGGTCTTTAGGGCCTGGGTACAGGTTGAGATGAGCAGGGGCTCAATTTTTGCCTCTGTTCATGATTCTTAGAATCATGGAACGGTTTTTTGTTGGACCTTAAAGATCATCTTGTTCCAACCCCTGCCATGGGCACAGACACCTTCTACTAGACCAGGTTCTCCAAGCCCATCTAAAACTTCCAGGGGTGGGGTGGCCACAGCTTCGCTGGACAACCCATGTCAGGCCCTAGCACCCTCACAGGAAAGAATTTCCTCCTAGCATCCAACCTAAACCCTCCCTGTGTCAATTTAAACCCATTCCCCCCTTCCTATCACTGCATGTCCTTGCAAAAAGCCTCTGCATCTTTCCTGCTGGCTCCCTTCAGGGATGGAGAGGCTGCAATTAGGTCACCTCAAAGCCTTCTCTTCCCCAGGCTGAACAACCCCAATTATCTCAGCCTACTCCTGATTACAGAAATAATGGTTAATTTGGCAGAAATTGCCCTCCCTGAGCTCTAAGGAGGGACAGGCGTGAGGTGCCTTGACAGATCTGATCAGGAAAACTTATTTAGAAGGCACTTGCATTTTTAAGGAAATTTATTAGCCAGCATGATTTATTTCTAAATTTAAGAGTATTATAACCTACTGCATTTAAGACTTAAAGGATGTTAGTGCTTGATTTTGGGGGAAAAAAAAAAGAAAAAAATTCCCCAAACCACATGGATTTGTGGAGGATTTGGACTTGATGGTCTTTGTGGCTTCCTTCCAACTCTGGTTATTCTACTATTCTAAGTTCTGCACCCCCAAAATTGGAGGGTTTTCTTTCCTGTTAGGCACTCTCCAAACCACCCCATCAGCACAGTCATCTCTTCAGTGTGCTCATAACAAATATCAAAGGCCAGGAAAGTTTGGGACTAGAAATGGGTTTGCTTTTCCATTATGAATGGGGAGGTACAGCAAGATTAATTAAGATCTAGGGGTAAACATGGGGTCTGGATTCCTGAATGTCAGAGTCAGTGCTGCAGCTAAGGATATCTTTGTTCCCTGGCTGAATTTCTGCTTTGCTATCATGTGTCTGACATCTGGATGGCATTCTGAGAACTTTAGAGGGAAAATGTGTAATGGACAATCAATAAACTGTTTGTTGGGGAAATTTTCTCCGAGCAGGATGATAAAATCAAGTTCTGAAAAGACATGGGAAGACATCTCAGAGCTGTTCATCAATTATCACTGCTATTTATTTCCTGAAATTGGAATGGAAAACTCGGCGCCTGAGTTGGTTTGAAGACACAGGAAGTGCACATTGTTCCACTGCCTCCAACTTTGGCAGACCCCTTGCAAGCCTGTGACAAATTACTAATCAGTCTGCAATTTTTCACACCTGTCTTGTCTCTGTTTTGCTGTGCTCTGGTGTGATTACTGCACATTCCATCTCCCAGCAGCCTGTAAATGATCTATCAGCCTTATTGAATGCACAGCTCCCTCCTGCATCCCATGAGCTGAGCCCAGGCTGGGCTCCCTGCACGTGGCTGAGCCTAGCACGTGTTAGGCTGAGCTTTGTCTGCTCCCTCCATGTGGGAGGCAGATTGCTGAAGTCTGGAGCTTAACAAAAAGGCTCAGAATTCCCCCCACCGAGCTGAATTTCTCCCCTTCATAATAACAGTGTGTATTGCTTCAAGTGGCTTCAGATTTTTCTGTGGTTTTTACTGTCTTCTATTAAGTTAAATGTCCTTTTTCTTTCAGAGCAAGCATAAATCTACTAACTCCAAGTAATACACAGCAAAACAATGTTGTACCATGATTGGTTTGCTTAATCTGCCTGTGAATGACTCTTTCCCCACCAGCAGCCTCGTTATTCCAAAGTAATTTTTGTCTCTTTCCTGCAGTGATTGGTTTTTTGTTGTATAGAGCTGATAAATTCCATTCTTTCAATGTAATATATCACAGATTTCTCTGTGAATTCTTCAGAATCCTTCTGAGGAGAGTCTGAGAGCCAAGGTGCAGCAAGAGTAGGGGCAGCTGTGAGAGGGTTTCTCATGACCCTTGCTGAGGGTACCCTGTGCATGCGACAGGAGGGCACTGCCACCTCTGCCAATGTCCCTGCAGGCTGAATCCCCAAGAGGTTTCAGGCATAGGAAAAGATAAATTGATGGGAAATCCACTGAGGTGAAGTTTCTAGAAGAGTGAGTTACAAATAACATGAGAAAAAGCAGCAAGCTACAAACCAATATTACAAGGCACCTTCATGTGCCATTGAGAGGAATAGTGGATTTGTCTTTACAAACCAGCTGTGGGTCTGCTGGTAGATAAAACTAGCACTGGGAGACAAAAGGGGATAAAATGGGAAGGATTCCACTGATTGATGAATGGAAAAAGATATTTGCTTTTACAAATAAACTTTAGGTTTGCTGATAAATGAAATTAGATGTTGATAGATGCAAGAAACAATGGGGAAGAAAAACCCCTAAATTCCATAAGAATTAAAAATTAAAAGAGAGGGTTAAACATTAGAGGAGAGTCTTTGGGATCAACATATCAGGGAGTCTGAACCTCTTAAGTACATCAGCCAATGGGGAAAGAGAGAAGGGAAATATGGACAGGAAATTGGGATAAAAAGGAGGCTGGGTCCTCCAAAAATTTGAGAGATCCCAGGGAAATGCCCCATGGCCTCTCCCTTTATTGAAATAAAGCCAGAAAGGACTCCTCTGTCTCCTTTTTGGACATAAACCTCTGGTGTTTGTGGATTAATTTTCTTAATACCAGGGACAGATAAATGAGAGAGAAACTGGCTTTTTTAATTTCTTTTATTTCTCACAGCTATCCCTGCAATGTCTCCAGGCTGCTGTTGCCTCAGTGCATCTCTAAGCACATGGGACAGGTTTGTTGCTTTTGGAGACACAGGTACAGCCCCAGGGCTGCCCCCTTTATTGGGCGGTCTGCTCCCCATCAGGTTTATGCCATTCCTGAGCAAAGGGGGAGAATGGATGGTGCTAAACAGCCAACAGCTCTTAGCTGGCTTCCCCTTGGAGTCTGAGGGCGTGGGATTGCTGTCAAAGGTGGCACAAAGGTTTCTATCCCAAGAGCAGAAGGTTCTTGAGGCTGCAGAGAGCAGCACTGTTCCAGAGTGCAATGCAAGATGTTTTCTATCACCATCTGTATGGCAGATTACCCTTGTCAAGTGGGCAGTTTGCCTTATCTCTCTCTGTGAGTGACCACAATCACTCCTCCCTCAGGGGGACACCTGCTGATAACAGCCATGGAATGTCCCTGCATGGCTGATAAGAACTACAGCATCCCATTGGCAGATGGGAGCCCAGAGGGAGGAGCCAAGCATTCCTACCTGGATAGAATCTGGAGCTTCTGGAACACCAGCACAGCTTCTGCACTGGATTGCCCAGAGGAACAGCAGCTGCCTCTTGCCCTGGATCTTCAGAGGAAGAGACTGCACCTTTCTCCAGGATCCCTGCTCCAGCAGAACCAGCCCTGACACTGCAGGAGGGCTGAGCCACAATTCCAATGGTTCTGCTGCCAACAGCCTGACCCACAGGGTGTCAGGCTGGGTTCTGACTCTGGCACTGTTGTTCTAGTGCACTGCATTGTTCATTTTATCCTTTTTTTTTTCTTTTTCCTTTCCCTATTAAAGAACAGTTATTTCCTGCTCCCATAATTTTTGTTGCCTGAGAGCCCCTTAATTTAAAATTTATAGGAATTTGAGGGGTGGGGAGGGTTTACATTTTCCATTTCAGGGGACGCTCCTGCCTTCCTTAGCAGACTCCTGTCTTTCCAAACCAAGACAAGCACAAAATGAAGAAACCCTCAGTCATGGTAGGAGGCACTGCACAAAGGGGGCTGAGTGATTTAGCAAGTCCTGTTGGCCACACTCCTGCAGGGATGAAGATGTGTTAGAAGGAGGTTTGAAGTCACCCAGCCCTCAAGTGAAGGAAACAGTCAGATGGGATTATCGTGGTGATGGCTATTTGTATGCAAAAGTGACATAAGGATGAAGATAAAAGGCCAGGAGCTCAAGAGAGAAGTGGACTCTGTGTCAACTGGGAGGGAAAAAATGGGATAAAGAAGAAAGAAGGGAGAAGGTGGCAGGGGTGAGGGAGTTGAGAGGCTGCTACAGCTTGAAAGAACCATTAGAAGTGCTACTATATTAAATGGGGAAGGGCATCAAGGGGGAATATTTTGCTTTTTCAGAAGTTTTGAAGAACTGTACTAATAAAGTAAGGTGAGCAGGCAAGGTCAAGGAGGCCAAAAATGAGCAATGAGGCAGCTCCACTGTTCTGACAGATACATGGCTCTGCACCTGCCATGGCCCAGATGTGGGACAAAGGCATGGAGCAAGAGGCAGAAGATAAATAGTGGTGCAGGAAGGCTTTAAATTACAAGCGATCAATTCCTCTGACATAAATAAAGTTTCTTTAACCTCAGTTCCCCCATGAGTCAGCATTTTGGGCTGGAAATGATTTACAGAAAAACCCAAGAGATGTTTGAGATGTGATTGTGAATGGAGAATGTAAATTTAAGGAAAATAGTACTTAGTGAGGGGGGATGAAATAAGATGCTGCTAAGAGTTCTGTAGTTTAACAGGTTGTTAGGCTGTGAGTGTGGCAACATTCTGAAGGCATTGTTCCCCAAATTAGGGCTCCAAGCTGCCTGACTTCAAGGAGTCTCTGCTCATTCTGCCCTTATTAAAGCTGAGATCTGTCTTTAACCTGGCTCTAAAGGGGCTGAACTTTTCCAGACTCTCCCAGATCCCCTCCTTTGCAGAAGGTGGAATGCTGACCCTTGCCTGTTAACTCATGAACTTGGCATGAGCAGGGACTCACCTCCACTGTGCTACCACTTCAGTTGGCCAATTTTAGCTCATTTGCACACATAATTTTCTGCCAAGGTGACATTATCGAGCACTCCTGATGATGAGGACGTTATTTAGGCCAAGGGAAAAAAAAGCAAAAACCCAGGCTGGAAATCTGAGCTGAAGATAAGGTTGTTTGACAATGAAACACAGCACAGGGATGGTTGTAGGGCAGAGCTGCTTTGGTCTCTGGTTGAGATGCCTGTAGGTGATAAATCCATGGAGGTCAAACTGCCTGGATGATACCTATGGCCTGCTTTTAAAAACATTGCTAGAGATTTGTTATGGATTTATTTTTGCCCTGTAGGTTTTAGGTTGGTGAGGGTTTTGTTTGTTTTTTGTTGTTTTGTTTTTATTTTTTTCCTTGCTTGTTTTGATTCTCAAAAACTGGGATAGGACCAGTGCAGCTCCCTCAGGCCTGACTGCCCCAGGTCCAGTTCAGCCTGAGCCAGTTGTTACTGCAAAGTAAAACATGTAATTTTACATCCATTGGTTTTAAAGGTCACATTTCCCTGCTTATAGTGTTTCTACTATATATATTTTAGTAGCCTTCAGAAGCCAAAGACATATTTCAGCCTCAATGGTCCTAAAGGACAGAAAAGTGTGGAGGAATTTTAGCTCACTGCTCACATTACCAACATGATCAGGAATGGTGGGAGGTCAAGACAAGCAAACAGGACATGGAGGAGCTCGTAGGAACTGCTGGAGTTGAAATTCTCAGTGCATTCTCAATGCCAGAAATCCCAGTGCATTCTCAAGGTCAGAAATCCCAGCAGCTAATCACAACTCATGCTCTCAGCCTTGGGAAATCCCAGGGCAGGAGGTCTCCTGGAAGAAGGAAAAAGTAGAGGAGAAGGACCAGAAAGGCAGAGGTTGATCTGCCATTTCTTGTCATTTTGAACTATTCAAATAAATGGGGGAAGTGCCCATTGTTAAATGCTGAAATAAGTCTCAATAATTTTCTATGTTTCTCTTGATTTTCCAGCATTAGCTGTGAGTACTTTTAATGACTCTTTATGAAAGCCTCTTCTGGTGTGGGGGAAGTTATTAAGCCTGTTACAAAGGGATTTTATGGTTTTAATTATAAACAGGTAATAGAGTCTATGTAAAAATTACCTTTTGACTTTGCAATAAAACCCATTTCCCCCAAGGTAAGAACTCCATAAAGAGAGAATTACACGGCAAGGGAGAGGAGAAGTCAGCTCTGAAATCACAAGAGCAGATTTTGAGAAGCCCTGGGGATGCACCAGCCTCAGTCTGCAGGTCTGTCTGTCTGTCTGTCTGCTGGAGGTCAAGGGAACAGCAGAGGGAAATGCAAGGCTCAGGCTGCCCAGACTGTCTCTGTCTACCTCAGAACAGCCTCAGGACTTCTTTAACCTCCTTAACAGTCACATCCAGACCACCCCAACCCCACAGCTGGAGATTGATGCTCAGTGCAGGGATGGAACAGCTCTGCTTCGTCCCTTTCAGCTGTGCCATGGCTGGACAGAGTCACTCTCTTCTTTCTTTCTGGATAATACTCCTAGATTCATCCACCCTGACCTTCTTGGTGTGATTTGTCAACTGAAGCAGGAATTGCTTGTGTCTCCACCACAGAGAAAGCCCTGTACTGCCAAAGCTTTCTCTTTCAGTGATTTCCACCCCAAAGGAATAAGGCTTTTCTGCTAGCCCTGTTCTGGGGGGGTTGGTCAAACTCTGAGCTCTCAGCGCAGCCAAGGCCAGTAGCCACCACTGCCCTTTTCTCTGTCTTGAAGGGAAAACAGTGTGTTTGCCTCCTGATGTCAGACGTACATTTTCCTGATTATTAGAGAAGGCATTTTCTTGGCACAAAGTCCCAATGCTGGCATTCAGTGCTGAGCTCAGCCGTGCTGGTCCTGCAGACTCCTTGTGCCCTTCAGGAAGTCACTTAATTTTCCTTTTGCTCTTTGTTTCTCCCCTCTTCCTTCCTCCCCTTCCTCACCTGTGCGCACTGAGGACAAGCCTTTGATGAATGGGTTGCCTTTTAGCATAAGGTCAAGTGATCCAAAGAGACTGCGCTGCTGTGACTTAATGAGTAAATTACGTCACCTGCCTGTCAGCAAGACCTGATGGGGCTCTGAGCTGGCTCCTGCCAGGAAACACAGCTCAGAGGTTTAAAAACAGAGTTTATGCTGTTTACAAGAGGCTACTGCATTTCCAGATGCTCTAGTGCAGACCAGCTATCTGTGCCACCTACCAGAAGTGATCAGTTATTTGGGTAAGTTAATACCCAGTTGGTCAATATAAATTTGAATTCCTTCTTTCAGCTGGAAGACTGATAAAGAAAGAGGTGAAGAGGAAAAAGCACAAGAGTGGAGACTGCAATTTGCTGTCTTTTAGCTCTCCCTGTACATCATTTATAAGGATATATAGACTATTATGGCTCATCTGTATCCCTCTAATCATTAATGAGGTGCCTTCCATGCCCTAAAGTTAAAGTCATAAAAGTAAAGTGTGTTTTCTACTGCAGGTCCATTTCAGTTCTTTATACAAATGTTCTGTTGCCCTTTATAATGTATTTGCTATAAATCTTGGCAGCATTATTTGTTTTGTTTTTCTATCTAAATGCAGTGTTGAGTGGAAATGGCCTCATTATCTCCCTATTTCTGAAGAGAATTCACTGTCTCTAAAAGGTGCTGTATTAACAGCCCTAGAGATAGCAATCCCTGTTCAGAGAGAAGAGGCAAACCCAGCCTGCCCTTGCTGAGCTCCCCTGATGAATGAGCTGCACTTCACTGATCTGTCCTGGTCTGTGGGTTCAGCAGGCAGAGAGTGCTCACCCACACCTCATCCTTCCCCTTGCCAAAAGCAGTGCCAGGTGAAAGACTTAAGCAAATCTAGGGAGACAAAAATTCTTTTTGTACAAACTAGGTTCCCTCTTTTTTAACTTGCAGACAGTTAGTGTGTAACAAGCTGAGCCTTATTCTTTTATTTGTAATGATCACACTGATCACAATTGCACCTGACAGGTACCAGAGTTAACACTGCAGCAGGCTCCTGGCTCCTTTGAGCTCTCACTCTGGCAGTGCCTCTGTGGCTCTCTTGGATGTTTCCTTGCTTTCCTTTCCTGCACTTTGTTTTTAAGCACTCCAGCAAGCTACAATCCAGCAGGCAACATCCCTAACCCTGCTGCAGCACTGGGGAAATTCTGCAGGCCACATTCCCCAGCTCCAGCAGGAGCCTGCAGGGCTCTGGTGTGGTGTTGAAGATTGCAATGAAAGATGTTTTCTATCACCATCTGTATGGCAGATTACCCTTGCCAAGTGGGCAGTTTGCCTTATCTCTCTCTTGAGTGACCACAATCACTCCTCCCTCAGGGGGACACCTGCTGATAACAGCTATGGAATGTCCCTGCATGGCTGATAAGAACTACAGCATCCCATTGGGAGATGTGAGCCCAGAGGGAGGAGCCAAGCATTCCTACCTGGATAGAATCTGGAGCTTCTGGAACACCAGCACGGCTTCTGCACTGGATTGCCCAGAGGAACAGCAGCTGCCTCTTGCCCTGGATCTTCAGAGGCAGAGACTGCACCTTTCTCCAGGATCCCTGCTCCAGCAGAACCAGCCCTGACACTGCAGGAGGGCTGAGCCACAATTCCAATGGTTCTGCTGCCAACAGCCTGACCCACAGGGTGTCAGGTTGGGTTCTGACTCTGGCAGTGTTGTTCTAGTTTACTGCATTGTTTATTTTATCCTTTTTTTTTTTTCTTTTTCCTTTCCCTATTAAAGAACAGTTATTTCCTGCTCCCATATTTTTGCCTGAGAGCCCCTTAATTCAAAATTGATAGCAATTCAGAAGGGTGGGGAGGGTTTACATTCTCCATTTCAGGGGAGGCTCCTGCCTTCCTTAGCAGACTCCTGTCTTTCCAAACCAAGACATGTGGGTAGGGCTGTGCTCAGCTGTAAAACCACAACAGGAAAAGAAGAATTTATCTGTCCCAGCACTGATGCCCAGGTGAGATTTTCCTTTCAGATTGGAGGCTGCCTGCTCAGCTTTTGCTCCCAATCTCACTTTTACCTTTCAATTCACCTGATATCCAAAGCAAAACACATCTTTCATAAAAATGGATGTTTACAACTAACAGGCATAATTTTTAAAACACAGTGATTGCCAAAGCCTGCCGAATGAAGAGCCAGATAGGGAAGTTTTTCACAGCTTCAGAGCTAATGAGTTGTAGACATTGGCAAAGACTTTTTAAATTAGAGCTGCTATAGTTCAAAGGAGACAGATGGTTTTATTTATGAAAAGAGATTTAAGGACCACACAGAGAAGACTCTACAGAAACACAATGTGTTGTTGGAGACTATATATCATAAAAGGTGATATTTAAAATAGTTCAAATTTCCAATTCCCCTTTTCCTCCTTGCCAGCCAAATTTGGTGCTGAGGCTTTTTGAAATCCAGGAACATTTGTGCTCTGATAAAAACAAACACAAAACAAGAAGAAACTTTGAGAGGTCACCTTCAAAGCTGAAAATACTGCAGAGTTCACCTTGGGCCTGATTCAAACCCCTTTGAACTATTTTCTGTTAATGACAGTGTCATTGTCTTCCATTCAATACCCATCATCTCCAACTATGAGACTTGAGTGATGAATACTTTGTCTTGTTTCCAGGTTCCTCTAACACAACAGCCAAGGCATCTGGAGCACCAAGCTCCTGCTAGAAAGGCTACAACAACCATTTGCCAGTGTTGTACTTAAGCCTCAGTTTAAAATAAAACTTGATCATCCTTTAGGCCAAAGTTACAGAGATTTCAGCTGCTGTTTTTCAGCAGAACTCAAAGCAGTAATAGATAACATGGTTTTGAAATAGGAAGGAATAAAATCATTCTTGTTCAGCAAATGGCCCTCATCTCACAGGAGAGGTCAGAAATTGGGCAGACATGGAGAGCATTTTAATTCACCCACAAAGCATCCAGATCTGGCTCAGCCTGCACAGATTCCAGTGGGAAAGAGCCCCCCTGGTGACCCTGCTGGGAAAGCTGCTCCTGCACAGAGGGACAGGGAATGTGCTGACACTGTGATGGGCAGGACTGGGAGCCTGTGCTTGGTTCAAAATGAGGATCAAATCACAGCCCAGGCTGGTACATAGCTGTTTGTGCTCTGAGGGGACCAGCTCCTTGTAGGGGAAGATATTTGTCTCCTGCTGCTGTTATGTTCTTTGCCAGCTTTAAGAAAATTCCACAATCTCTTTGCTGTCAGTACAGCATATGTCTCCTCTGCTCTGCTGTTATCTGAACAGAATGCAGGATGGAAGCAATTTCCAGAAAGCACAGCAAATATTAACACATGCAGAAGTGCAGGGCATGGATAAAAAAAAATATCCCAGCAGTTATTTGACTCTCCTGAATATAGTGGGGCAGCTCAAATATTCATCAGGTTCATACTGCTCCCAACAAGGAGGCAAATTCTGAACCTTCAGTTGTACCAAGTGAGTCATTTGTCTGTCTTGCAGCCTTCATATGTCAGTGTTCCTTCTGCATTTGCCTGGTTTAGTGCCCACATCTCCAGCAAAGCTGGGCAAGCTGCACTGCTGTGTCCCTGCATCAGTCTCTGGCACTGCCATTGTGGCCATCTGTGGCTATCTGAATGTCAGAGATCATTTGTGTAAATCATCTTTTTGTTTTCTAGAGTGTGGGAACAGCACTGATGCAGTTATGTGGGTCCTGCAGAGGACCCCAGGGAGTCAGGAAGTTTTGAAATCTTCATCTCTGGAGACCATCACATCCCAACAAGTCAATGAGCAGCACGCTCTGATGGGACCTGGGTCCCTTCCAACCCAGCTGGTGGTGGAAAAAGCAATGCATGGCAGTGGCTGAACTTTTGCCACCCCACTGTCCTGAACAAAATGCAACCACACAAGAAAAGCCGCTGGTTTCTGCTGGCAGCCTGTTCCAGACAAGGAAGGATTATATTCTCATCCTAACCCTACACACACTCCTGTCAGCCAAGCACAGAGCTGCCCAAACCATCAGCTTCCAGTGCTGCTTTTCCCACATCACCTGGCAGATGTGTAAAGCATCTGTAGAGGGGAGGTTGGAGCCTCTGGGCCAAGTGAACCCTCAGTCCCCAAGCAGCAGAGGAGCCACCACTGCACACAGAACCCTCAGCACCCACCCCTAGGTCACTGTCCTCAGCTGTAAATTCCTCAAACCATGTTTGCAGCTGGAGTCCCCATCCCCAGGCAGTGACTGAGGCCAGGCAGGGTCTGGTTCTTGATTTAAAAGCTCTTTCTCTCAGGCTTGGTGGCTGCTCCCCAACATTGACATGTGTCACTGTGATATTTTCTGAAAAATCCTCTTTGCCCAGGATTCTTCTTCTGGGAAGCTGAGAAGCCTCAGAGACAAATTAAAACAATAATTAATTGTTTGCTTCTCCCTGTTTTGCTGCTTGGGAATGTGGCTTGGACATGGTTTACCAACAGGTCATTGTTTGATTGGTTTCATGTGAATTGCTTCTAATTAATGACCAATCACAGCCAGATGTGTCGGGACTCTGAGGAGTCAGTCACAAGTTTTTATTATTCATTCTTGTTAAACCTTCTGTCTATATCCCTCTCTTTAGTATAGATAATATAATATAATACAATATAATATAATATAATACAATACAATACAATATAATATAATACAATACAATACAATATAATATAATATAATATAATATAATATAATATAATATAATATAATATAATATAATATAATATAATGTAATATCAGTCTTCTGAGAACATGGAGTCAGATTCCTCATCTCTCACCTTGTCCTGAGGACCTCATGAACACCACAGATATGTTCCATCCCTGGAAGTGCTCAGACCAGGAGTGGGTGTGGCTCTGGGGGACAGGGATCAGCTTGGCAAGGGTGGGTCAATGGATGCTCTCAAGGATCTTGGAGGCCTTTTCCAACCTAAAAGAGTCTGTGATTCTGTGATTGTGGCTTGAAGCTGGAAGATCACCCTCCAAATTGGGCTGTCCATCTAATTACCATGGTGAAAGGGTTGCAGACAGCACAGACAGACAGACCCAGAGTGTCTGCTGCTAATTAAAGAGCATTTAGGGAATCCTGGGGTGGATTTGTGCTATTCTGGAAGAAAACACAATTAATATGAAGATCTCCCCACTGGAAAAGAAGACTTGAGACCACAGGGACAGGCAACAAACTGCAGACTACTGGGAAGGGAAAGGTCTGCTGGGTTTGACATTCTGTAATCTTTAAATAAAGTGTGATTTAATCAATGAACAGGAACACTTACGGCTTTAATGTTAAGACCAATCTGACTGCTGGCACTAAATATAGCTGGGAATAAAGGCAGTAGCAAGAAATTGAAGGAGAATAGCACAGGAAAGTTAATTTTCAGCAAAGCATGAGGAGAGGGAGTGTGTGTGTCCATTTACCAACTGCAGTTGGTTTGGTTTTGTTTTTTTTTTTTTTAACAAGATTCCAGCAGAAGAGGATAAATGAAGATAAGTGGCTGACTCAGGCATTCTGAAATTAGCACTGAAGCTCTCTGTTATAGGCTGTCATTACTCTGTGGACTTGCAAAGTGAGAAAAATATTGAAGTATTAAGTGAAGATGCCATTGAAACACAATGTGCAGTTACAAGGGCTAAAAAGCAGCTTGTTTTTATTGGCCCTTACACTTTCTTTTTTAATTTTGGTACTCACTTCTTGTTTTAGAAGACACTGCTCTCCAGAGAGAGGGAAAAGAGCCACACGACCTACTGACCTCTGTCAGTATTTAAAGTTTGTGTGCATTACTATGCCATGTGGATTTATTATAAACTAATAAATAATATCTGAGATTTATAGAACACCTTTCTATTCCCAGAGATTCCAAAGCACTTTGTAAACAGCAGGATTTAATTGTCTTCTCACTTTGCTTTTATGCACTTTTGACTTTAGGGGGATTGCTCTTGATTTATACTAAAAATATCCAAGAATTGGGTATCTTCCCTCTGGACCAGAGCTAAAAGGAGCCCCAGCAATCTAAGAAGCATGAAAAGCCATTTAAAACAGAGAATAAAAATTAGGGATTTTGACTTAACAGAAAAGAAAGTGCTTGTAGAAAAGCAAAACATTCTAAGCTACACCTGGAATTTGGTTGGGAGGTGAGGCTCAGAATGATTTTGTCCAAAGCACATTGATCATCAATGGCCATCCTTGAGTTCATATCTGATGGAGGGAGGGCACTTTGGGACAGCCCTGGACATCACTTTGGTGCCTGTGCCTGCTCCCTGTCACCTCCTGCTCATGGGTTTCACTGCAGTTTGTCCCTCCCTGTCTGGGCAGTGCCCATGTGGGGCCTGGGCATTGATCAAATTCCCTTCTATCAAAAGGCAATTCCCTGGAAAACAGGATTTGAAACCAATACTACATTTTTGTCATTAACCTGTGAAGTGTGTGTGTTCTAATACGTGGAGCAGAGAGATCAATGTCCTATAAAGAGGACAGCACAAATTGCAGTTCTGAGAGCAGTGTCCTTGGCTGGCAAAGGAAAGTTTTATTATCAGAACACTTTAAAAGAGCAGATTTCGATTTTTGCAAAAGCTGATGCTTTAAAAATCTTTGCCAAACCATTCAATCCACAAAGAATTATTCATTAGAACAGAAATCAGAATACTATGATGTTTAAATATGTTTTACTATTTTAAAGTTTCCCTTAAAGTGACTTTTTTGGTCCCACTTGATATTTGAAGTGTTGTAGTGCAAATAGCATTCAACCAAAACCAGGACATGGGGGAAAATCTAATTGCTCTTTCATATTGTTTGAATTTTCAGCCTTCCTAAAAATGGAATCTTTTTATTTTAATTAGAAACACTTTTTATTTCCAAGGATTCCAGCTGGTCTCCTTATTATCTCAGCTCTGCCACGTGGTGGTTTGGTTTTCTAAAGATGGGAATGCAGACACTGTGGCAAAGATGGCTGATGGATGACAAAAATCATTGATAGTGGACAGAGCTGCTCGGGAAAACTGAGGTAACAACATTCCCATGGGGAGATCCTGCATTCCCTCTGCTGTGCAGTTTTTGTTTTGAGCAACATTTGAGAGTTGTATTCAGCCATAAGCTCAGGTTAGCATGTGAGCAAGACTGAGGAAACCCATATTTTTGCTTAGTAATTAAGGACATTAATGCTTTCAGGGCCACCAGGGCTGTTTTTCGGTCACTGTACAAACAACAGCTCCTGAGCTGGGCTGTGATAAACTAAACTGGGCTCCCCTTGTGTGTCCCCATGGGGAGAGCAGTGACTTCAGCCAGGAGCACCAGTGGGTTTGGCAGTGCCAGAACAGCACCCAGGCCACCCCTGTGGCTGCAGCTCTCCTCACAGAGAGCAGCAGGCACAATTTCTCCAAGGATTCTTCCTGGGGAAGGCAGTGAGAAGCTCAGAGAAGAAGAGAAAACAATTCCTATCGCTATTCAGTGTTCCTGTTGTTTGGCACATGTGGAATGTGTTATGGAGATTGTTCACCCAAAGTGATTTTTTAATTGGGCACAGGTGAAGGTTGGTTTGATTTCTTGGCCAGTTAGGTCAAGGTTGTGTCGTGGCTGGCTCCAGACAGTCACAGTTTTTTCTTTAGCATCTCTTTAGTGTCGTATTCTTTAATATAGTACTCTTTAATATAGTAAGTATCTCTTTAGTATGTAATTTAGTACAGTATTATGTGATAAAGTTTAGCTTAATAAAGCAATTGTTCAGCCTTCTGAATCATGGAGTCAGAGCACATCATTCCCTGTGCTGGGCTTGCCCTGTTTCTACTATAGATCCCCTGGTGCCCAGGTGGGGGGGTTCACTCAGGTTAGCATGGGGTGCCACAAACTAAAGTTCAAACACTTTGTGCTTGCAGACACAAAGGAGGAGGAATGAGCACCTGATCACCTCCTTAAACTGCAGTGAGCCAAGAATGGGCTCAGTGCTGTGGAAATGTCCTTGCTCCACCCAAGGACGTACAGGGGAGGATGTTGGGGTTTGCCTTTGTGCCTGCACAGCTTTCCTGGCTCTGCCCAACCCCGCTTTTGGTGAGGCCCCAGGCTCTGAAGCAATTCTGTCCAGGCAGCCACAAGTCCAGCAATGAAACAGAAAAGGTTTCAGAGTGGAGATTGCATCTTCCCTGAGGAAATAAGGAACCATCTGTGAAGTTCACAGCACAACACGGAAGGGCAAAGTGCTCTGGCTATTTAAAAAATATACTTGTTTGTTCTAAAGAATGAAGTGGTGCTTTGGAGAGAAATAAAACCAGGATGAGGAAGCAGTAATAAAGCAGGGCTGCTGTGCAAGTTGCCTTCCCAGAGGAGCATTTACAAGCCCTACTGATGTGTGACAGACTCCTTATGGCTCGGTGCTACCAGCCTTTGGAATAAAAATGGCCTTGGGATGGCTGGATGGGAGCTCCTGGCTGAGGTCTGATTGCATTCAGCCCTCTGGGCGGAGGAGCTGCCTTGGATCTGGCAGGGTCTGTGTCTAAGTCTGTGTCTCCTCGCTTGCTGTTCATTGATCCCCAGGGAGAAGCTCCATGGAGGGTGGGAAGGGTCATTTCTCGCTGCCAGCTCATTAATGGTATAGGGCAAACAGCAAAATGAGCAGAAGAAAGAGGCTTTAATGAGTAGTTCACACCTGAGATGTGATGGCTCTTCACAAATCAGAGACTAACTCCTGCACCTCTGCTCTGCTTTGTGTCAGACTCTTTGCAGTGTTCCCAGGTGGGTTCTTACAAGGGGCTGCAGTGGCACCTTGGGAACAGACTCAACTTAGAGGTACTGGTAAATACAATATTTACTCTCAGAAGGCATTTATTACATGTGAATTCTGCCAATATTTTTTTCAAGGCACAATAAAGGGTTTGATCTCTTGCTGTCCTGAATGCCAGCATTAGAAATAAAAAAAGAGGCCACACAGAAATACATGGAACTGTTGCTTTTCCTGAATGCACCTGTGTTCAGTGGGTTTCAAGCCAAACTGGTTTGCTTCAGGCAATTCAGCCTCCCATGCATTTCACAGAGCTGGGAAAGGTAAATTTGGTATATTCTTGCTCAGAACTCTTTTTTTGTTTTGTTTTGTTGGTTTTTTATCTTTTTTGTTGGTTTGTTTGTTTTGGTTTGGGATTTTTGTTTGTTTCTTTTTTTGTTGTTGTTGTTGGTTTTGTTTGTTTTATTGGTTTTGTTTGGGGTTTTTTGATTTTGTTTTGTTTTTTGGTTTGGTTTTTTTTGCAGGAATGAGCCATAATAGAAGGAAGACTGGATGTCCAGAGCCTGCATGAGCAATGCATTCAAACCCCAGGGAGCCCCTGGTGTGGCAGCTGCTTCAGGCAGTTTTCTGATTCTCATAGGGTATGGGCATGTCCAGGGTGGTCTGGTTCCCCATGAATTGCTGAAGGAGCCTGGGACACTTAAGCACAATGTTAAATGGCAAATGCAATGTGAGGTGACTCTGGGGAGCTCTTGATGGCCCTCCCAGGCCTTTGGCCAGAGCCTCAGACAATAAAGACAACATATTGGATGATGTGTTCACAGTTGCTTTTTGCTGACAGTGGCAATCTGCATTCCCATTGCTAAAAACCCATTTCCCCATTATCCCTACAACTGTGGGTTGTTGAAATGTTGGTGTTGCTTTAGCAAATGGGATGTTATGGAACATTGCCTCCAGAGCTGAATTTACCAGCTCAGTCTGTCTCTAGGTGCTAGTTAATGTTGCAGGAGAAAGCCCAGAAATACCCACAAGTGATGCTACAAGAAGAAGGAAACTTGTTTTTTTTTCCTTTTTCTAATTTAGAGATACCTTGATGTTCTGCAATTACTCCAACATCCAGAGCTGTGGGGATGCTTCTGATTCACTTCTTAGCTGGTCTTAATCCATATTTCCATTAACAGCTCATTAACTTCTTATCTTTGAGACACCCCTGCAAAGGGAAACTGAGGCACAGTGAACCTGAGGGACTTCTCTCAAATTATATGAGGATTAGGAGAGAGATAGGAATGAGTCTCAAGTCCCAGTGTAGTTTCCCAAGCCTCCCTCCTGTAGCATTTTGGGACATCACTGCAGGGTTCCTAATCAACTCCTGATATTTCACAATTATTCCCCTTCTGCTTGCAGAGTGCTCCCCTTGGAAGGGCTTTGGCTGGAAATCAGAGTGAAGATTTTCAGAAGTGACTACCACTTTTTGGTCCTTGGAGTTCACAAAACGAATCCAAGGAGCAGCAAATCTTTCTCCTCCCCCCAAGGGCAAAATATTCCATTTTCCACAAGTTCCTGTTCATTATCCTTGTTAAAGTCATTAGCAGGAAACCAGCTGGGGAGTTCACGTTTTTCACTCCCTCTCTCTGGTGCCCAGGCTGGAGAGGGCGTGGTTGGAACATCTCCTTGCTACTGCTGCAGTCTAAGGAGATTTAAAACAAATTTTTTTGATCAAGTAATTTTGTAGTATAGGAATGATAATGCTCCTACTGAAATAATATTATAAGCATAATTAAAAGAACTCCCAGAAGAGAGTCAGCAGTCTTGGAAAAAAAAAAATCAACCTCGTGCAAACAATAATATGTAAAAAGGGCAGGACAGAGGCTTCTGAGTGCTTTTATTTGTGTTGACTCTGTAGCATTTCTGTAGGGTTTACAAAGAACAGATTCTGTAAAGTGGTCCTTCTCCACCTGAATGCCACAAAACTATGCTTTAATAGTTGAGCATTCAACAGAAAATGGAACAAAACATAGTTTTGTCTCATTCAGCCATGCATAGGAGCGTCACCTCTGCACTGTCCTAAGGAATTGGGGAATATTTAGGGCTAGAAAAGACCTCTAAGATCCTTGAGTCCAACCTTTAACCTGACACTGCCAGGCCCCCAACTAAGCCATGCCCCTAAGGGCCACAGATCCATGTTTTTTGAACACTTCCAGGGATGGGGATTCCTCTCCTTCCCTGGGCAGTCTGTGTAAGGATTCCTCTGCCCCCCCTTGCTCTGAGGAACAAGAGTTGTGTTCTGTGCCTCACCTGGCTGCAGCCCCTGGGCATTGCTCCCTGGACCCAGAGGGGAGGTGACCTTCAGCCCTTTCCTCCCTGCCTGCCATCAGCTTCTCCTGCTCACTCACTGCTCTATCCCAAAAGCTCATGGTCTTGGGTTGGAAATGGGGGTGCATCCTATTCCTGTCTGATGGGGCAATTCTCTGCTGTCTTGGGGCAGTTTTTTCTTGATCTCTCCCCCAGCCAATCCTCCCTGCAGGAGATCTCTGCTGTCCATGGCCACTGAGTGTCCCTGCAGGGCTGATCCAATTCCAGCATCCCATGGGGAGATGCTGCGCCCAGGGCAGGAGCCAAGCATTCCTACCTGGATCCAATGTGAGCCTGGCACAGCACAGCAGCCTTTGCCCAGTGCATTGCCAGAGGAGCAGCTTCTGCTGCCCTGCATGGCCAGAGGGAGCCCAGGCCCATCTCCAGCAGCCCTGGAGCTGCAGAGGAAAACTCCCCCCTTGTGCAGGATCCCTGCTCCAGCAGAGCCACAGCTGGCACTGCAGGAGGGCTGAGCCCCCATGGGATGGGGCTGTGCCACCCCCTGACACACAGGGGACAGGGCATGTGCTGACTCTGGCAGGGTTGCTTTGCATTACTACATTTTTATTTTATTTTTATTTTCTTCCCTAATAAAGAGCTGCTATTCCTGCTCCCATATCTTTGCCTGAGATGCCTTAATTTCAAAATTATAAACAATTCGGAGGGAGGGATTTTACATTTTCCATTTCAAGGAGGCTCCTGCCTTCCTTAGCAGACACCTGTCCTTTCAAACCAAGGCACTCACAAATAACACCTGGCTGGCTCTGTGCTCTCCTGGAGGCACAATGTGGAAAAGGCCAGACCAAGATCCTGGGGGTATTTTCATGCACTGAACTTGAAAGCAAAAGTGACTCTGGACTAGGATTTATTATTTTGGTTTGCAGAGTTTCAGATAAACAATCACATTTTAGTCAATCAGCTGGATAAGGCATGAAAGCTGTTTGGGGTTTTTTCCCTCAGGAAAACCTGTGTGACTTAAACTTGTGACCAGCAGTTCCCTTGCAGAAATGAAGTTGGCTCCATCTGCATTCAGCTACAGGAAACTGATACAACATAATGGCTCTGCCAATTTATTCATACAGCTGATATTTGCTAATGCACTTTGATTTATTGGCTTTCTCACCTCACAGTAAAGCTGTATTTTTATATACTTTATTTCCTCCACAATCCCCAGCATGCACAGTTCCTGCTGGGCCTTCACAAATTAATCTCTGAGATTTTTTCCTTGTGTCTTGAGCGAGCAGAGAGCACCATCCATCTCGCTTTGAAATTGGTTGTGCTCCAACTTTTCTGCTTTTGCTTTTCCTCTTTTAGGCTTTTCTGGTCCCATGGCACTTTCCAGGGTGGATTTGTGTCTGTTCACAGCAGACATGGCTCACATCAGTGTGGAAGGGGAGGATGTGAGACCCCTTTGCATGTCCAGGACTTTCAGAGGATGCTCAAAAAGAATTACAGTTTGACTGGGGTGCTGAGGTTAGGTTTAAATTCAAATGTAATTGTCTCTTTATTGCTTGTACAAAATCAGAGGAATGATAATATCTAGAAAATTTGCCTTGCTGTGCTTTGTTGCTGCTGCTGTTGTTATTTTCAAGCACGTTGGTTGTGACACACAAATACCAACACCTAAAACAGGTGATGGGCATTGTGAGCTTCATTCTGGATGTCCTAGGGATGAGGGAAGGGTGCACAGGGACAGCAATGAAAGCTTTCATTGTGTCAACTGTGTTTGAAAGCTGCATTCACAAAATAGTTTAATGGAAGGATTTGGATTCTGGATAATTCTTTCCCCAACCCTTTTAGATGCACTGACTGAAAGAGGGATAATCAAATTTAAGTGACTCTGCTTAATTCACTGGAAACCATATGATCCACCACTGTGACAGCTCTTTACAGGGCTTGGGCCATTATCCCAAACAATCTGGGGCTCCCCATGTGCACAACTGTGTAGAGCAGAGAAACTCAGCAGGACTATCTCCCAAAACTGCTGGAATTTTTATGATTGCTGTATTTTAAACTACTTACAAACTCACTATTGATCTGCTCCCAAGTACACCTGTGCTTTAGGATGGAGGTAAGTGTGTTTGAATGCAAATGTGGATAATACAGTACAAATTGCTTTAATGAAAGGGAAGCTGCCTCTTTGAGAGCATTGCATCCAGGGTAGTGCAACTTCCCAGGATCCAGGAGCTGGCTTTCAGCACTCCCAGAGCCAGACACTCACCAAGGAAGGGGCATTCAGTGCATATAGAGAACAGTGAAAAAGGAATAGAAATGGGAATAGAGAAGAGATGAAAGGGAAAGGAGAAGAGAGCAAAGTGAGAGAGAAATAGGATGCTACAAGAATCAGCAGAAGATTCAACTTGGGTTTGGTCACAAAAGAAGAACTATGCTGGTGCAGCCTAGATACAGCAGTATTTATACATTTAAAGGAAAATGAGTATGTCAGGGAATGGGTTTAAGCTGACAATGGTTTGGAATGAAAATCCTGAGGCCCCTCCTGCTCCAAATCTGAGCCTGAGTGAGATGGACAGACATCCCCAGTGCTCCCAGGCAGGAAGGTCTGTCCCTGGCCAGCTGCACAGTGAACTGCAGCTGCACTGGGAACCTGACCCTCCTTTTAGTCTTTAGTCCAAGCCTGAAATGTAAAATGGGAAGAAAAATAATCAAGATTCCCTCCATCCTTGACCTGCCTGAAATCCAGAATGAATCCACTTGACAGTAAGTGCACTGGAATTTCCACAGGAATGGCAGAGAGCCCTGGTATCCCCCTGGTCATCAGCAATATTCGTGTCTCACAGTATCACTGTGTAAAGGAGACACAGAGAGGGAGGAGCCCTGCCTGCCCTCAGGCCTTGCTGGGGCTCTTCTCCTGTTCCATGGAGCTCTAAAACTTGTGCATCATCCCAGTGACTTTGGTGAAAATGGTGCAAAATTTCACTTTTACTTTGTGGTTTCAAATCCAGTGATCAAATTAAAAAAAAAAAAAAAAAGTGTGAAGAAGAAGTGTGTGAAAGAGAAAGAAGGGAGGCACACTGATTCCTGCTCCAGATGTTTTCTGCACCCTGCCATTTGGTTTCTGCTCTTTCTAAGCACCAGGAGTTAATCTTCTCCAGTGAAGTAACAAAACCGAGTGACAGCTGCTGCCAACACCTCTCTGCACAGCCCTGGGGGGAGAAGTCTGCTCACAGGTCTGGAGGGTATCAGTGGTGACATCCTGATTTACTGCTGCTCACTTACATCTCTGTGAGGGAAAGAGCTGTCTCTGCCAGCTGGGACAGGGAGGCAAAGACACAAGCAAAAAAGGTTGGATTGCAGCACATGCTGCTGGATCCCTGGCATTCAGGGAAGTGTAAATGACATCGTGGAGTTTCTTCTGTAATGAACTCTCTGTGGGGCCAGGCTGGGATGAAACACATTGGTGGGAGGCTGGTGACGATGACACTGTCCTTTGGAGCTGGGTGATTTCTGTGGGGCTCTGCAGGCTTGTGGGATCTCAGCACATCGTTCCCGATGTCCAGAGATGCCAGGAGAACCCTTGGGGGTCTCAGAAATCCTGGAATGTTGCCAAGAGTGTTTGGTGGCTTGATTTTGATCCATCCACAGAAGTGACAGCAGTTTGAGGACATGAGAATCACTTTAGAGTGAAGGGTGTAAAAGGGACACATTTAGAGGGTGAAATATAAACTTCAAGGTTTTTGGTACAGGGGGGTTATGGAGACAAGATGGAGGGATCAGGGCGTGTCTCGTCCTTCTTCTTTCTTCTTGTCTACCATCTCCTGTGGTGATGTTGGCACTTGGGGATTGGTTTATGGTGAAGGTGCACTTGCCAACATGGGTGAAAAGTATTGGAAAATAAAGGTAAATATCATGTATGTAGATTTTAGTATAAAAAGACATGACCGCCTCGTGGGTGGTCAGAGTGCCCGTGGCTGCCTTGCAGATCAGACCTCTGTTGGGCAGACAGAAAATTTTGTAGATAAGAAACAAGAAACAATCTGAAGATGGAAAAGCTGAAGAGTCCAGACTGTCCTTTGAAACGCGTGCCACCCAAGAACCACCCTACCCGTGTCGGGGCAGAGACAGACAGCCGGACCCGACACAGGCTGAGCAGAGAACTCTACAGGGTCCCAGTGGTTAAAGTTCAATATTGGGATCAGCAGATTTTTGTGTTGTCTCTCAGCTTCCATGGTGATGTATTTTAAGGACATTTTGGCTTTGTGTGTCTGTAAAAGCCATCTGCATGAGAGTAATGGAAATGTGTGTTCCTGTCTGGTGTCTTACTCATCTTCTTAGGGCAGCCTGGAGGAGGAAGAGGCAGAGCTGGGAGTGGGGAACTCTTGGTTGTTTCTCATCCTGGCCTTGCTGTGTCCACAGACAGGATGAGGCAGGACAGCTTGTTATCACAGCAGCTTGCAGAGGTACCCCTGAGCCAAAGAGCAGGAAACAAAAGGATCAGGAAACAAAAGGATCAGCCTGAGATCATGATGGATACATGGACAGACTTCAGGGATGGGGCAGCCACAGCTTCTGTGGCAAGCCTCTGCCAGGGCCTCACCACTGGCACAGGACAGAATTGTTTTCCTCCTAATATCTCCTCTAAATAATATTATATTCCTTCCTAATGTCTCCTCTAAACCTGCTGTCAGTTTGAAGCCATTCCCCCTTGTCACTATATGCTCTTGTCAGAAGTCCCTGTGTGTCACAGACATATTTTATGAAAATCCTTTTGCTAGGATTTTTCTCCTGAGAAGCTGAGAAGCCTCAGAAAAGAAATGTAAACAATAATTATCTGATGGCTGTGGAATGTGGTCTGGAGATGGTCTATCAACAGGTGCATCTTTGATTGGTCTCATGTGGATTGTTTTTAATGACCAATCCCATTCCAGCTGTGTCAGCACTCTGGTCAGTCACAGGTTTTTATTCTTCATTCCTTTCCTTTCTAGCTTTCTCATGTGTCCTTTCTCTTTTCTTTAGCATAGTTTTAGTATATAATTTTCTTTTAATATAATATATATAATTTTATTTTAATTATAATATATATAATATATATTATTATATTATCTAATATTAAAATATTATCTAATATATAAAAATAATATATAATACATATAATAATATATATTAATAATGTATAATAATATTATATATTATTCTATAATATATAATAATATATTTTATATATATATTATATATAATATATATATTTTCATATAATATATATAATATATAAAATAATAAATCAGACTTCTGAGACATGGAGTCAAGATTCTCATATCTTCCCTCGTCCTGGGGACCCACCAACACCACCCCAGCTGAGCATGCCTGCAGTGCTGCTGTAGGAGCTGGCAGTGTGGCACTGGGGCACTGCACAGCTGCTCTGCCTCCCTCTGCTCTGGGTGGTACCAGGAACAGTGAGTGAGCACCAAGTGCTGCCCTGCAGGTGTCAGTGCCAGGAAGGGCTCCTGTGGCTGCTCTGAGACACTGAGCCCACCACCAGAGCTCTCAGACAGCTCAGGGAGCATTTCCAGCCCCTTTCATTCTCTTTATTTTTTTTTTTCCCTAAAGGTCATGATGTAGAGGTCAGTGACAAAAGCTAGAGTACATTGGATATCCTGCTCCAGGATATGCTGCCCCTTCCAGCACTGGATTACCTATAAACTGCTGGATGAAGAGAGACTACACCCAGCTTTTGCCAAGGAGTTTGCCTTCAAATGCTGATTCCAGGACAGCAAAACCACACAGATCCTTTCCTTTCAGGCCCTTTGCTGCCTGGAGGGCTCAGCTGGAAACCCTGTGGGTCTGGGCTGTGGTGCTGTGGCAGGGAAGCTCAGCAGGCAGGGCAGGAATGAGAATTCCAGCTCTCCCTGCTCTGCCTGACCGGCACCAGCACACCCTGCCCAGTGCCTGTGCTGTGGGAGCTGCAGCTCTGAGTCTGTGTGAAGAATCCTTTCCTGCAGGGTCAGAAGTCCTGCAGGGAGATAATCTAGGCTGATACCAGTTTTCTGCTCTGCTGGTTTTCCCTGTAACCCATTACCTGGGATTGAGATGGATGCTTTCCCATAAGAGCTTTACATTAAGGCAGATTCCCCATCCAGGCTGAGATTTCTGGGTCTGACCCTCCCTGGTTTCCAGATGTCCCAGGGACATTAGGAGCAGCACAAGGAGTGCAGGAGGAGGGATGAAACTCTGCAACTCTGCTGTGTTTCTTTTTTTTCTCAGTGTTGTCAATTAAACAGGATTTATGTGTTATTTCTCTGTTCTGTAATTACCCCCTGGGATTTATTTCAGATAGCTGGAGAAAACAATATACCTCCAGAACTTTCTGGCTGCTGGGAAGAGTTATTGCTGTTCCTCCTGATTGTGTAGCAAAATCCAACTAACTCCCTTCATTACTGGCTTTACTTCAGTGAAGCATGAGAAGGTATCCATTGTAATTTTGTTCCCTTTCAGGAGGGGACATAAGAAATGGCCCTGGACATGCCAGGTATGGTGATTCTATAGGACAAATGGAATTACAGGTCACAGAGAGTATTATTAAAGCCCTGTGTGTCAGGCTCTGAGAGCTCTCCTGTGCTTGCCTGCACAGTCAGACTTCACAGCAGAGAAGTTGTCATTAGTGATGATTGAAGGCCAATCTGTTGTTTCTGATTAAACACTCACTAATGATGGTCTGATGTTACAGTTGTTTTTTTTTTTTTTTTATTTTGTGTTCATTTCAAAAGCAAAAAAGAGACATTTTCTTCTCCTGCTTATGCTTTGAAACCTGTGATTGACTGGCACTTGAAGAGGATATGTGGTTGCTTGATTTTTTTTTGAAAGCTGAGGGGTGGGAGAGGGATTTGTTTGCATGTGAAGGAGGGCTTGACAAAAAAAAAAAGAGAGAAATATTGACATAATTTAGGTAACACACACTGTAAACAAGCTGCTAGGTTTTGCTTACAATAATTTACATCCATTCCTCTGCAGAGCACAGGCTGTGAATTTCTCCTCATCCAAGACAGAGCCAATCATCCTGACTTGCAGGGCTTCCTTGCACATATTTCTGCCATGTTTGCCCTGAACTTTGGGGCTGATGAAACCCCCACATCAAGTCAAGCTCTGCTGAAGTCACCGAGGGTTTAATCTGAGATAACAAATTGGCTTTGCTTTATTCATGTGTCTCAGGCTGAGTTTCAGGCAGATTCCCTTCCAGCACAGTTGTTTGGGTTGCAGGTTAGCTGGAGGCTGGGCAGCTCTGCTGCTGGAGAAGGTAACCCAAAGAAACATGCCCAGTGGGGATGTGCAGCTTGTCCTTCCAAATGCACACAAGTGGTTCTGCCTGCAGCCATCCCAGCCAGCAGGAGCAGTCCTGGAAAGGATTCCACTGTCACTGTCACTGTCACTGCAAGCAGGGCCACCTAGAGACAGCAGCAGCTCGCTGAGATCCCGTGGGTGTTGCTGGGCACTCTCAGGGGTTAAACCTGTTTGCTCCATGTAGGGACCCAGGACATCCCTCTGGCTGCCCTGGGTGATTCAAGACCCTGGCAGGAGGCTCAGAGACCAAAGACCCCTGTGCCTTTGATTTTAACCCATGGAAACAATTCCCAACTTTGTATGAAGATTTACAAGCCACAAGAGTTTGAGTAGAATGACAGTGAATTTGTCACAGGGTGAAAAAGTAGAAGTTTGGGGATTTCGAATGGGGGTTCAAGAGGCAAGATGGAGGAATCTGGGTGTGTCCTGTCCTTCTTCTCCTTCTTCTTGGCCTCCATCTTCTGCTGTGATGGTGGCACTTCTGGATTGGTTTAGAGTAGAGACAGACTGTCTAACATAGGTGATAGGTATTAGAAAATTATTGTAAATAAAGTACAGGTAGTTTGTAATATAAAAAGCCAACACCACCCCAAGGGCAGGGACTGTGCCACAACCTGACCTGCTGGACAGATCTCAGCAGGTCAGAGAAAGAATGTGATAGATAAAAGAAAATAAACAACCTTGAAAAGCAGAACCGAGGAATCTCAACTTCTTCTTTGGTCACGGGGCTGGGAAAAAAGAGACTTTCTGATACCTTGGGGTCATCTCAACCACAGAAACCTGAGAGCTCAGGGGCACACTTAGGCCCTGGGCAGGACACATGAATGGGCACATGGATTCTTGCAGCCCTTTGGCTGTGCTGGCCCCAAGGTGGGGCTGGCGTGTCCCTGTCACTGCTGGTCCTGCTGTAGTGATGAGGCAGAGCAGGACAGATTGTGAGGAGCATCCTTGGCAGAGGCAGTGGAACAAACTGCCTCACTCCTGCCTCTAGATCCAGAGTCCTCCTGCTCAGCAGAACACTTCTGCTGGCACAGGCAGGCTGCAAGGTGCTGCTGTGCATGGAAAGCCTGCCTCACTTCTCCAGACATAAAGGGCACTGCAGGTCATCTCTCAAGTTATTTTGCCACAGCTCAGGTCTGAAAGGCATGATCTAAACCCAAATTATTCTTTTCTTCAGCAGTGGCTTTCTGTGACAATCAGGCCCCAAACAGGTCCTCCCCAAGGGCTGTGTCCCAGGCAACTTGTCCTGAGTCCCTCAAGGCTGCCCTGGCCTTTCCCCATGATGAACATCACTATTAGCCTTGGTTATTCTTCCTCTGCTTTTCATAGAATCAAAGGCTGGTTTTGGTTAGAAGGGACCTTAAAGATCATCTTGTTCCAGCCCTCCATGCCTTCCACACCTTCCACTAGACCAGGTTGCTCAGAGCTGCATCCAGCCTGGCTTTGAAGACTTCCTTCTGGGGCAGTTCCAAGGTTTGCTCTCCCCACAGCTCCATGCCTTTGTGTTCTCCCAGCGTTGGGAAAGGCACCATGATGTCCCAGAGGGCAGAGAGAAATGGAGATGGCAGTGGAGGACAGAGCTTTGCCTTCATCAGTACTTGGGAGTGTTAAAGTGCTGATGGTGGACGAGGTTTTCATTGCAAACTCAGGGGGATGGAGTCCCATAATTTCTGGCTTTGGTGTTTGTTTCTATTTATGAGTAGCTCTAAATTAAAGAGGAAATTCAACCCTGTGCTGCAAAGGTTACTCTTGCCATTAAAATTCCAGGAGTCAGAGTTGTTGCTGAAGTTTCCTGCTAATTATCTCAGAAGATGATGTTCACATTTATTTGTCATTCTGAATGGGGCTTCATTCAGAAGTTCTTGTAACAAAAAGTGCTGTTTGCTTGTTAAAAAGAACTGACTGACTCGAAAGGTACCTGGGAGCAGCCAGAGAAAGAACAAACAAGTTTTTTTTTAGTATTATTTCCACATGAAAATGAAAGGTCCAAATTAGGGCTCTGGCATGTATCTGTTGAAGTCTTCATAAACAGTGCTCATACCACAATTGAAATTACAAACACCACATCTGTGAGATCCTTCTTCTGTCCTCATGCAGTGTTTGTAATGTTAATGTTTGTTTCTGAAACTGTTTGGGCTGAGCAGCTTCAGGCATTTTTACTTGTTGTTATTTCCCAACAAGTGTCAACGAAGTAATAAGTTCTTCTTGTTTTAACACCTTTCTCCCTCTTTTAAATGTATCTATAAGTAACCATCGGGCTTTCTGGGGAAAACAATCATCAGTACTTTCATTTAAACAAATGAATAACAAGCTGGCCGTTTTCAAGTTCCCTTTTAAGGCACTGCCTTGTGTTTTTTTCCTATGGTAACTCTTGAGCCGAATTCAGTAGGGTCAGGAGCTCTCTACAGTGAAACTGTGCAGAGTAAATGGCAGCAGGATAACAGTATCTCACAGTCTATATTGCAAATCAACGGGGAAGCTGACACCCTGAATTGGACTGTTTGCTGAATAACAAATCTGGAATGGATGTCAATGTACTTTCCCCCCTTGGAGAAAAACCTTTCATTTCAGCTGAGGGGAAAGAAAGTATTGTTTCCATCAAAGAATCAGCTGTAGAAAGTAGATTCCCAAGCCCACAATATTCATAGTTCAATACAAATTAGATCTATAAACAAAAATTGGGCAAAATAAAGTAAAGAATTCCAGAATTCCACTGCAATTGTCACAGATTCATCCAGGAGCTGGGGAGAACAACTCCTCAGGCAAATTAGATCTGTAAACAAAAATTGGGCAAAATAAAGTAAAGAATTCCAGAATTCCACTGCAATTGTCACAGATTCATCCAGGAGCTGGGGAGAACAACTCCTCAGGCAAATTAGATCTGTAAACAAAAATTGGGCAAAATAAAGTAAAGAATTCCAGAATTCCACTGCAATTGTCACAGATTCATCCAGGAGCTGGGGAGAACAACTCCTGAGGCAGGTCCAGAGAGTGCCTGGAAAAGCTGGTGTCTGGAAACAAGAAACACATCACTTGGCAGCCTCTTTCTGCATTTCTGTCCTCAGGGTCATAGGCTGTGAAATGTCCCTCCACAGCTGTGACATTTGCCTTACTCTATAAACAGAAACATTCAGGTTTCTGTCTTCACTCCCTGTGTCATTCAAACCCACGGAGGGAAGGGAAAACTTCTGCCTCATGCTGGGTGGCTCAGGAACAGCTGGAAAAGTCATCTGCTGGGGATGGTTAGTTGGGATACCAGGGAAAGGCTCTTCCCCAGAGGGTGCTGGCCCTGCCCAGGCTGCCCAGGGAATGGGCACGGCCCCGAGGCTGCCAGAGCTCCAGGAGCTGCCAGGGATGCCCAGGCTGGGGCTGTTGGGGTGTCTGGGCAGGGCTGGGGCTGCCATGGGGATCCTGGGGGTCCCTCCCAGCTCAGGACATTCTGTGATTCCAGGGTCTGCCACTGCCTGCTTTATGTGCAGTGGAAGGGGGGTGGATTTTATTGGGTTTGGTTCTTGTTTGTGTTGTGTAGGCAGGCTGAGCTCTGGGCTGTTCATGTCACACCTGTGTGAGCAGAGCTGGAGCTGAATCCTGGTCAAGGCTGGGGAGAGGGAAGAGAGCAAAGATGTACCATGGACAAGAATGTACAAAGCAGGGAGGGTGGAAGTGGAAGGCAGCAGATTTGGGAGGTCTTTGTGAAGCTACAAAGCAGCTCAAGGATCTGCAGCAGGATCTGAAGGGTCAGAGATGGAAGAGGCTACCCCTGGCATGGGCAGCCAGCAGCTGTAAACCTGGCTGTCACCACTGCTTTGGAGTCACATCCACACATTGGTTCTGTATGTCCAGATGTGTGGTAGCTCTCCTCAGAGAGCTCAGACTCAGGGCTCCTTAGGAAAAGTGGCAAATGGAAAAAGCTCACACAGCTTTTTTCCCTGTGACTTTTGATTCAACCAGGATTTTAGGCAAAGCAATCTTTTCTTGCTTCTACATCCTGTAATCTCTTGTTGCTATTTCTCTTCATATCAGATCAACACTGAGAGAAACTGGAGCAAATCTTGTGCAAGATTTCCTCTTTCATATGGCAAATTCCTCTGCTTCATATGTTGGTTGAGTGGTTGATGAAGAACACCAGGAGGAAAAAAAGCAATTACATCCAGCACAGGCACTCACAGCTGGCATCACTGCCATGTGTTCACAGTGATGGTTGCTGTACTGCTGGGAAGCCATAACATTTATGGTTTCCAGCCATGTTAAACCCTTCCCAGTTAAAGCCACAGTGTTTTTATCTTCAGAGTTAAACCCCCTGATCTGGGCTTTAAAGTCACCACACGCCCTGAGTTTCTCTCAAGGAGTGGGGCAGCTGCATTGTGCATGGCAAGAAAATGTAATTGCAGGGGTTCATGTAAGGCTAGTGTGCTTCAATTATCTCTGCTCCTGGGCAATTACCACCTTCTCTTGGATCCTTCCAGGTTCCCTGCTTCTGCCACCCACGTTTCCCGTGGACAGCCGGATTTCTCAGCCTCGGTCTGTGCTGCTCCCACTTGACATGTTGTCAAATGACTGCTCCAGGAGTGAAAATGGCACCAAATCTCTGCAGTGGATTAAATGACTGTTAGCAGGTAACTCCAAATTAGGCTGTGTAGGTAGGCAAAAGGCAAGGCAGTGTAACACTTCACTGGTTGCCATGATGGAGGATTGGTGACGTTCAACAAGGGAGTACAAACGCTTAAAAAAGTATGGCAGTCTTGAGATCCATCACTCTTCCTGCCCCCTGAGATTTGGGGCATTTCTCAAAGGTTGTTGGTTGTTTAGGCTGGAGATCAGGGAAAGGCTCTTCCCCAGAGGGTGCTGGCATTGCCCAGGCTGCCCAGGGAATGGGCACGGCCCCGAGGCTGCCAGAGCTCCAGGAGAGTTTGAGCACCGTTCCCAGGGGTGCCCAGGGTGGGGCTGTTGGGGGTCTGTGCAGGGCCAGGAGCTACTCTGGATGTACTTTGTGGGTCCCTTCCAGCTCAGGATATTCTATGATTGCTTCCTTATCTTCTGCCCCCTGTGCTTTCCTTTCGCCTCTCTCCTATCTCATCCCAGTGGCATGAAGAGGTCAACGCTGTCAGTTAAGAAATGGGGTATAAGCCAACATAAAGTAGGTTTTGAAGAACACAGGTGATACTTTGATTTTCTTTTAAATTACTTTTGGTATGTTTGCAGCACATGGGATCTCTGCTGAATTGCAGACCTGCCTCTTGCATCAGAAAATGCCCATAGCCCTGGGACTGCCAGGTCTTTCCCAGGGCTGTGTATGGGATCCTCTTGCACTGGAAAAGGCCAGACTGCAGATCCCCAGCTTTGATTCTGTCATCACAGAAGCACAGAATGGTTTGGGTGGGGAAGGACCTTAAAGCCCATCCTGTTCCACCCCTGCCATGGCAGGGACACCTCCCACTGTCCCAGGCTGCTCCCAGCCCTGTCCAGCCTGGCCTTGGGCACTGCCAGGGATCCAGGGGCAGCCACAGCTGCTCTGGGCACCCTGTGCCAGGGCCTGCCCACCCTCACAGGGAAGAATTTCTTCCCAATATCCCATCTAACCCTGCCCTCTGTCAGTTTGAAGGCATTCCCCCTTGTCCTGGCACTACATCCCACAAGAAAGGTTGGGCAGCCTCTGGCTGCTGCACAGAGCCCAGGAAAGGGTGGCTGCCAACCTCCAGGTTTTCTGCTTCATCTCTGCCTGTAGGAGCATATGGAGATCTGAACCTTGCACCATTAAATTAGTGCAACCTTTTGGCCTGGGAAGGAGGGATTTGCTCACACAGACAAGTGAATTATTAATACAATTTGCAGGAGGTAACCTCACTGGATGGCTCACAGGGCTGCTGCTCTCTCTGTATGTAGGGCTGCAACAGCAGCAAGGTTAATACAGAGCATCCATCATTTCCATTAATAGATGGCTGAGCTGTTTGGATCCCTTGTGTGGTCTGCCTTTAATTATGTTTTAAGGTGGCCTCTGCATATTTCTTTGCAGTGAAAGCTGGGGTGGAGGATGGCAGTCAGGTCTGTGGACTGACTGATTAAACCTGCCCATCACACCTTCTGTACAGGGATCTTTCCAATGCAAATAATACCTTGTAGCAGGAGAAACAGATAGGAAAATTATACTGGTCCAGCCTGTATTTGTGAGGAGGCAGATTTCAAATGGATTTTATTGCTACTTCTAAAATGTATCAGGAACACTGAGCTGCCTTTTGTGACTCCAAATCCTACGTGCACCAAGGATGGACAGAACAGCTCTAATGTAGATATTCTTTGTTAATGCCCTGTTAATTGTCAGGATTGCCCTCAATTCTTCAGTGTAATAATACAGTTTATAGATCATGTTGTGTTTTTAAAGGGTGTCTGTTACCCTAGAATGAAATTACATTCAAAGATCTGTTTTGCTTTTATCTGTCCTCTGAGCATCCACTTGACTTTCCAATATTTGCACCACCTGCACATGAAACACAAAATATCTGGGATTCACTAGATTGTCACATTTCACCTCACACCTTTTACAGCAATATTAACATGCAATAATCCATCCAGACCATTTCTTTCATATGTGCTGCTCTGACCAGAAGGAAATGGTTCATGTGAGGCATGTGTGTGGAAGAAAAGCAAAAGAAGAGCATTAAAAACAGCAGTCTAATAAATTCACTTTACATGTATAGTACATAGAGAATAACAACAGGAACAGGACCCCTGGCCCGGACAGGAGGAGAAAAGAGGGGAAAAATACTGGAGGTTACACTCAAATTTCCCTGGTAGCTCTGGCCCCTGTTTTCATTGATTCACAGGCTCTTTGTCTCTGCCTTAACAATGGCCTGTGAGGTACAAGTGGACCCACTAGGTTTCAGATGATCATGCCAAGGGTGAGCAGCAGTGGAATGGCCTCAGATTTATTCCTGACTCACTTTTTCCGGCAGCCAGAGGAGCCAAGAGTGTTTGCACTTGTGCTCAGTGCCCAGTTCAGTGTGTGCCATAGAGCCATGCTCCACTCTGGAGCAGAAGGCTCTTCCATCCCCCTCTGGAAAGCCAGGGGAGAGGGGTGAGCATGAAAATATCCTGGACATCCTTCTGTAAACCCAGCAAACCCTGCCTGATGTCAGGGGCAGCAGCACATCACTGCTGAGCCCAGCCCTGGTGTGCTGGAGGCATCTCCTGGTACAGGTGAGGGAGGGATGTCTGGTGTTATAGGAGCCTTTTTGAACCAGGTCTCATGAGCTCTTGGAGGTCTATAACACACCCAAGATAGCTCAGCTACCTTTGGAGGCATAAAAATCAGCAGGATGGCTTCTGTTGCAGTGCTGGAAACAAAAAGGTTTAATAAAAGGCAAAATAACAAACAGAGAAAGATTGAGCTAGGTGCAGGAGGTCTTTGCTCCTGGTGAAACACCCCACAAAAGCCATTGGTTTCTTTGTTCACTTCTTTTTCTAGTAAATTGCCCAGGCAGGACTTTTTGGCTCCTGTCCAATTGGCCATCCTTAAGTTTGAGGGGAAGTCCCCCAGGCCTATGAGGTGGCTTTTAGACCTCATTGAGGAGAGAAACTTCTGGGCTTCTTTCCTTTTTGAGGGGACAAAGGACAGTTTTGTCACTCTGTCAACAGGAGGCACATTCCTACAGTCTGCCTTCACTCCTACTCTCTCTATCTCAGTCTCCCTATAGATCCATAGAAATAGATCCATAAAAAATGGCTTATGAGAGAGATACCTGGCTGACAGTAATTTGGTGAGCAGTGTAGAATGCTCTCATCACATGATGGACTGAAAACTGCATGGCAGATGTGAAAAACGCCAATCACATGTTTTTAAAAATTTAAAAGTTTCATTATTAAAAAATGGTTATAAAAAAAGTAATATAATAAGAGTAATAATAATTTGGACAATTTGGATTTGGACAATATGAGACAATAAAAACAAAGAGTTATGGACAGTCTGGGTACCTTTTCTTGACAAAATAAGCCTGAAAAAGGACCCACGTTAACAGAGGATTAACCCTTAAAAGCAACAGCCTGTTGCATATTCATACACCTCATCCATGATGCATAAATTCCATTCCAACACAGGATTCTGTCTGGGCAGTGTCAGCTTCTTCCTCTGAATCTTAAGGTGCCTTCGACCCTTAGCTAGGCTAGGAAGAAGTTCATTTCTTCTGATAATGGAGCAATAAATTCTCTTTCTCTGAAAGACTGAGGTGTCCTGTGGTGTGGCTGCTGTCTCAGTGCAAGTCCTTTCTTTAAAAAAATATCCTACATAGCATAGTTTCTATTTTAACCTTATGTCATAACCGAAAACTGTATTTAACACACTACTTAAGAGAATTACACAGCATTACTCTCTAACATAACACATATATTATTCATTTGAATATTTGCAAAAAGCCAACCATAAAATAGGCATTTTTCACAGCAGAGCATTGGGAGCTGTTTCTTCTTTCCTGGCTGGAGCTGAGGCTGTCTCCTGGTGTGTTCCACCTGCTGCAGCTCAGGGTGTCACCAAGCCTGAGTCAACTTGTTTGCAGAGGATGTGTCTAATCCACTGCTCTGATCATCCCAGCTCACCAGCTACTCCCACACCACTGAATAATATCCAACCTCAAGTGAGCACCGGCTGCTGAGGGGTCATTAAAATTCCTCCTCAGTCGTGATCATTAAACAAAGCATACAAGAGGCAGACTCCATACCTGGGGAAAGTGGCACGTTAATGGAGATGCACCCAGCATAATTGCAGTCATCCATCACCCCCAGCCCGCTGCTATTGACAAAGTGCAGCTAAATATTTAAATAAGCCATTTTTCTTCAGAAGCCAAAGGATTAGATGCAGCCAAATTTCTCAGTCTAGTCAGCAAACGATACAAATCCAAGGATTAAACAGGATTTGCCGGAGTGAATGAGAGCTGCTTCTGCATTATGCTTTATGAAAAAATATTCTTTGCTGCCAAGACTGTTGCTTGGGGCAAGAAGGGGAGGACAGACAATTCTCCTTCCTACTGGAAGCAAGAAAAATAGAATTAGTTTCTCTTTACTCGACACTCTTGATTTACTTTGACTGTGTAGTTGAAGGAAAACGTGGCTTTCCCAAGCTCCATTAGACACCTACACTTCTTCTAAAAAGCAAAACATAGGAAATGAAGATGTAGGTGTTGCAAGGCTCTGTGCATCTGTTTTGCTTCAGGGTCAGCTCCCTGGAAGGCTTGCCAGGTTGTTCTCAGTAAAACAAAGGAGAAATGCTTGCTGAAGTAATTTTTACTTGGATACATGTTGGCATGCTGCAGTTTTCCCACATCTGGAGACAGGTACATTGGATTTATTGGGTGAGATAGGAGGTCTTCATCGAAGCACTACAGGTACTTGTAGTGGGAGGCAGGAGAGATTTACAAACACAAAAAGAAATATTTGCTGGGGCTGGTTGGGAATTTTTTCAAACAAAATTTCATTTCATTTGGAATGGAATTCTCAGTTCATGAAAAGTGAATGGAGTTATTCACAGGAAAAATTGTTATTGATTTTTTTTTTTTAGTAATCCAAGTGTAAATTTCTAGGCTTTTGTTATTGCTTTTTTGCAGGATAAAATATCTGGGTTTTCTTTATTTGTCCTTAATAATAATATGGTTAAAAAAGCAAAACAAACCAGTGGAACAGAGTGAACTGAGCTGATTCAAATTAAATTGAACTGATATATTTGAAAAGACCCGAACCACAAAAGACAAAAATCTTGAGTTTTCAAAACTGATGTGAGTTACAAGCTTTATATTGATTTTAATGCAAATATGTCCCATCATTCTTCATGGGATAGAAAAGACATCAGTTCTTGGCCTTTCCTAGTGGTCAGCTCAGTTTGGCAGCTCAGAGGAGTGACTTGTGGGTTATTTTTTATGGAAGTGTGAAATCCCTCTAAATCTTGCTTTTTCTGATGGCTGCATGTTGGTGGGGGGAAGGAAGAGGAGATTTGTCTTTCAGTGATAGCAGAAATATTTGCATGTCTTGGCATTTTCCAGGAAATGCCTCAGATTTGTTGGTCTGACTGATTTGGAAACCATGGAAAAGTTCTGTCCATTCCCTTCAGTCAGGGTGTGAATCTCAAGGAGAATTGCTATAAATGAGTTGTCCAGACCTATTCTGTCTGTGCAAAACTTGGGAAGAGCTTTTTCTCCCAGCAGATTATTTCTCTTTACATATTCACAATAATTTCTTGCAGGATCTGAACTAGGATAACATCTGACCAGAACCCTGCTCAAGATAAAAATATGACTTCTCTCCCTGGTACATCTGTCCAAGGATTGCATGTGCTCGCCTTGTCAGATCAAATGTGACAAACTTTTCCCCCTTGAATCAATCAATGTCAGGAATCTGAGCCTCATGCCCATCTCTGGGGAAAGACAGCAGCATTTATAAATCATGGGGAAAAAATTCAAATAGTAAGATAAATATTTCTCAGCTCAGACTTGCAACAGACTACAGAGTGAATATTTTTTCCTAAATTATGAGAAATAAAACTGTTCTACCCTTACATCATAGAGAGAGAGAGGGTTTGGTGGAAATTAAGTAGATTATTCTTTATAGCTTTATTGAAATTCTACTAAGATGTCTAAAAATCCACAAGCCTGTTGCTTTGCAAGTGAATTCAGTGTTTCATCTTTGTGAATTGATAGTGATACATAAATGTCAGCTTTATTGAACATGCCTCCACTGTCTGGCTATCCAAACAGTATTAATTAACTCCCTAAGTCCTGCTCCAGCATGTATTTGAACTCATTTAAAAACTTGCTTTAAAGCAGTTGCTGCAGAAGTGCAGACTAGAAATATGGTGCACATTTTTAGCAGAGAGTAATTAACCACTGAAATAAATTACCCAGCAGCAAGGTGGATTCTCCATCATTTGAAGCCCTTAGCTCGAGGCTGATTGTCTTTGTGAAAGATGTGTGCTAACAACAGGAGCTGTGATCTTGGGAGAACATGGTTGTGTATTTACAGCTCTGCTGAGCAGGGTTTGTAGGAGAGTTATCCCAGTTCTGCACCCCAGCTGCAGGGATTCCTGGTGGGACACAGCTCTGCTGCCAGCTGGGAGCAGGATCCAACATTTTACCTGTTCTCTGGAAGATTCTCAGGAAGGAATTGATCCCTGTGAGGGTGGGCACGCCCTGGCACAGGGTGCCCAGAGCAGCTGGGGCTGCCCCTGGATCCCTGGCAGTGCCCAAGGCCAGGCTGGACAGGGCTGGGAGCAGCCTGGGACAGTGGAAGGTGTCCCTGCCATGGAAGGGGTGGCACTGGATGAGTTTTAAGGTCCCTTCCAACCAAACCCTTCTGTGGTTCTGTGTTACCCACAGTAAAACCAGCTGTCTTTGGCTTTGGGCTCCTCACTGCAAGAAGGTCCAGAGAGTGGCCAGAGGAAGGAATGGAGCTTGTCTGGAGCACAAGGTGGGTGAGAGCAGCTGAGGGAGCTGGAGGGGCTCAGCCTGGAGAAAAGGAGGCTCAGGGGAGGCCTTGCAGAGCTTTGGCCCCTTCTACAAGGAACAAGCTACAGAACCAGAAAGAATGGCCTTGAGTTGCACCAGAAGGTTAGATTGGATATTAGGGAAAACTTCTCCATGGAAAGGCTTGTCAAGCACTAGAAAAGTGAGAGAGCTCATGGCTATTATTGATCTGTCCTTTTAAACGGAAAGGTGAGGAACCCTCAGTGCCCCAAGGGCTGGAGGAAGGGGAAAGTGCACCACAAACCAATACAAACACACATACAGCAAGGCTTTGTTCTCTGTCTTTCTCATCTGAGCTGAGCAGAACATGAAAATCTGTTAGATGTCACCAAAATGGAAAATGCTTCAGAAATACCTTAAGCAGATTTTTTATTCTTATGCTTATTTTGGCTGAAGGAAGTCTGGCAGACCTTGATGGGGTGTTCGCCTTGAAAAGCTGTGAATTGGCAAAAAGAAAAACTTCTTTGGATTTCAACTTCAGCAAGCAACAGGATTTCACAGAAAAGTGTGGAAAGGAATCAGAAACCCTCTTTCAATGTGGTACCTGTTTGCTGCTGCCCTTTTTCTGTGCACTGGGTGAACAGACCGTGTCCACATGGTGAAAGGAAGGGAATAGGTAAAACACACAGCCAGATTAGCACTAAAGGAGGTGTGTGGGGCCACTTTCAGGTGCTGAGCCTCACCTGGGGACAGCAGGAACATCCCAGGGCCACGTGTGTGGAGAGCAGCAGGCAGGGGCAGCTCCTGTGATCCCTGTGGCAGGTCTGTGTCACATAAACCTCCCTCAGCCTCCCCAGGAGCTGGCAGATAATGTGATTAAACAATAAACATTTTGTCACAGTAATGAATCCTGGCATCCATCTTTCTGATATGATTAAATCAGTGTGGAGATGAATTCTTCATTTCTGACACCGGGTCACTGCACAAGGAGCAGGTTGGGGTTCGCTCTTTGTTTATTTTTATTTAAATACTGAGTTAAGCAAGGTGCTACCAGCAGTAATGAGGGCACTCTGGATTAATTCCTCCCTTGTAAATGGCAGGGAGCACTGAGCTTTTTGATTTTCTCAGCTGTGGATGTTCACAGGTCTCTGCCTGGCAAAGTGGGGCTGGTTTATTCTCCAAGAGGAGCCTCACCCTGCATGCACAGACACATGGAACTGTGTTCTTCCCATCCCCTTGGCATTCCTGGGCTCCACTCACCAGCAAAGCCCTGTGGGAGTAGCTGCACTGGATTATGCCATGAGGCACACAGAGAGCTGTTAGGGGCCATATAATTATTGTCATTGATGAAAAGTCCCTTTCACAGCAGTTCTGCTGCTTGCAGGTGAAAGAAGGCTCTGCAAATACACCATCAGCCATTCACAATTAACTTGGTTATGGATGGCATTCCATAAATATTTAAAGACACTGAAGGAGAAGTAATAAATGGTTGATTTGTTTTCTTGACTGCAGCTGCTGCGGGCTCGCTCTCTTTGTGTATAATTCTTTATTCCATTTAGCACCAATGGATATATCTTCCCTTGCCTCCCCCTCCTTTTAAACTTTTATCATCTCCTGAAACCTGTTTCGAGGTTGTTTCTGGCCACTGCACTTGGCTGGAGGATCTGGGGTGATAAAGAGAAAGTCTTGGCTCTGCCATCCGTGGAATGCACTGCCATCAACTGCAGCTCACAAATGCACTCACCCCTCCTCCAGGTACCTTGTACAGCCAAAATTGTCTGCACTTTCCTGTCCTCTTCTGGGGCTTCCTTTCATTCATCATTAACATCTGCAAATACAAATTGCACTCAGGTGCAATTCCCAGGAGCTCAAGTGCCAACAAATGAATTTTGTAATAAACTGGTCCCTTCCTTCTCTTTGGTAGCCACTGTGGTAATTCATAAGGCACAAATTGCAAGTTTGGCTATAGGAAAGAGGGGAAAAAAAAGTGTGATCAACAAGAAATTGTAACTTTTGTGCTGTTGAATCATCATGCAATGCTGCTGCACAGCTTAAAAATAACTGTCCTTGCTCCACGTCCTTTTTCACTTCCAGCAATAGTTTTAGACTCTTCTAATCACTCAGTTTGCTTTCCTCTGGGCTGGCAGGGGCATCAGCTATTGTAAAAAATAGTCCATCCAGTGGAATATATCTCCTCTGAAGGACAAGATTATTCTTCATTGCTCTTAAAAAAAAAAAAAACAACTCAGAAGAAGGGAAATGTTAAATGTTTGCCTAAAATTCCCTTCAGCTTTGCTGTATGTGTGTTTGTATTGGTTTGTGGTGCACTTTCCCCTTCCTCCAGCCCTTGGGGCACTGAGGGTTCCTCACCTTTCCGTTTAAAAGGACAGATCAATAATAGCCATGAGCTCTCTCACTTTTCTAGTGCTTGACAAGCCTTTCCATGGAGAAGCTTTCCCTAATATCCAGTCTAACCTTCTGGTGCAACTCAAGGCCATTCTTTCTGGTTCTGTAGCTTGTTCCTTGTAGAAGGGGCCAAAGCTCTGCAAGGCCTCCCCTGAGCCTCCTTTTCTCCAGGCTGAGCCCCTCCAGCTCCCTCAGCTGCTCCTCACCCCCCTTGTGCTCCAGACAAGCTCCATTCCTTCCTCTGGCCACTCTCTGGACCTTCTTGCAGTGAGGAGCCCAAAACCAAAGGCAGGATTTGAGGTGTGGTTCCAGCAGTGCTGCGTGCAGGGGACAGGCCCAGCACTTGGATTAAACACAGTCAGCTGCTGCACCTGGGAAGGAAAAGTGCTGATGGAGCTGTTATGAGTAGAAAAAGTTGCCCATTTTTTTTAAAGGTTGCAGAGTTCACAGCTTGGGCCAGTGGCTGCCAGGTGGAGTTCCAACTGTTTGATGCTGTAATCACCTGTCATTTTGGTTAACTACCTGTCCTTGATGGTCAAGAATTCCCCCTTTTGTCGAGTGACACCCTGCTGCTTCCTGGAGGATGGCACCCAGACAGTGAAGGGGAAGGGACATGGAGTCAGCATGCAACGGGAGAGACCCCTCACCAAACCTAGCCAAAAACCCCTACAACAACGAGCCAACACAAAATGGATGAATCAAAGCGATGTCTACACGTGAAGAACAGAATCCAGTATCCACCAAGACCTTTTTACCCCTCACCCTAACCTCAAAAGATGTTGGGACAGAGGACCTTGAATGTTGAGCCAAAACCTAAGGGATTTCTTAATGCTCTGGAAAGGATGAAACCCCCAGCTCTGCCTGCAGACCCTTGGACAAAGCTGCACTCCTCTGCACTCTTCCTCTTCCTCCAAGTTACTCATGGGAGCAGCAGTGGCGTGAGTGTGGACCCGACAGTTCTCCCCACCGGAGCTGATCGCTTTTAATAAAGGCATTAAAAAGGAGAAAGATCTCATGCCAGTGTTTATTTCAGAGCTGCAGAATGGGAGATCCTGTCTGGGAAGGGGATGGCTCTGGGGTCATGGTGGGGCAGCAGCCTCAAAGGGAGCTCTGAGCTGGGCAGCACAAGGACAGCCCTGAGCACAGGGAAAGAATCAAATGGAATCAGAGGAGTAACCTCATCCCTGTCCTGAGGAGGGAGTGATGGCTGCTGGAGACCTCACCCACTTGTGACACTGGCTGGAAGGTGTTACACAGACCTCAGAGGAAGGCTAGGAAAATGATCCAGGGCATGGGAAATGAGTTACACGACCCGAAGCACCAAGAACTCTATTCATTATCTTATTAAAAGATGGAGAGGAGATTTTTATCGTTAGTTTTAAGAGTATCTACATGGAGAGGAGTCTTGAGAGTAAAGGGCCTTTTGACCCTGCAAAATAGAGCCTAACAAGAGGGCTGGAAAATGAGTGTGGAGAAAGCCAGCCTTGAAATGCTGCAGCACTTTCCAGCAGAAAATCACCGAGCAGAACTGGGGGTGGGCTTGCAAGCAGATTGTGCAGAATGAGATTTGGTATCTTAAAAGAAAAGGATTCCCATCCAATTTCAGTGAGAACCTCTCCTCCTTGTGCTGGCAGCAGCCAAGATTGCTGGGGCGCTCGTGCTGCTGTCAAAGCTCTGAGGCACAGTCCCACAGCACCATCCCTTCTCTGCTGCCTTCTGGGCTAAACTCACACTCTGTCCTCCCCAGGGCAAGGAGCAGCGTGCTGGAGAGCTGTCACAGGCACCAAGGGACCAGGACATCTGACCTCTGCCTTCTTGCCTTTATTTGATGCTTTTTGAACTTTAATTGAGCAGCAGTTCTGGGCATTTTAAACAAATTTGAACTTTTCCTTACGCAGCAGCCAGGGAGAAGAAACAGAAAACTATGCTCCTCTTTGGAGACCATCTTCTCTCCCAGCTACAGAAGTGTAGGCATGAATGGAGGCACCAAGATGTAACCATTTCCCTGGAAGGGGCTTTGTAAATAGCATTAGCAGGTAGAAAATGATGGATGCGACTCCTTATCCACAAAACCTCACTGCAAAGTGGAAGCACCACCTACTGACCTGTAGAAGGGAAACCAGGAAAAGGGGGACAAGACAGGTCTTTATTTAGATTCAGTTCTTTGTTCTTTTCCCTTTTTTCCCACCATTTCACTTGCCCAACAGCTTAGATCTAAACAAACTATCAATACACCCCACTGTGTTACACCGGGGACACATTTGACCCATTTATTTTTAAGGGCTCCCGCTCTCTTTTTGGTATCTGCTCCAGTGTGAGCTATTAAAAAAAGCATCTTCATTAAAGCAAAAGGTATTAGAAAAGGTGCCTGTGTGTAAAAGAGCTAGTTGGGAGCTAATGGGATCTTTCAGGAGACTCGACTGTACCAGTGATAATTGAAACAAAGAGACCTCGGTGATCTAAACTAATTCAGAGGAGCTGTATTCCTGTTCTTTATTGCACAGGCAGCAGTTCAGCACTCTGCAGCTCCCCACTGGCATGAAGAGACACTTGCAGCTGTTCTCCTCCCCTGATCCCAGCACTCTGTGGAGCTAATGGGGGGCTCCCAAGGCCTGATGAAGTGCTCCAGGGCTGTGACTGCACCAGCCAGAGGACTCGCCATCTGCCTGGGGAATTTCACCTCTATTCAGACTCAATTCAGCCCCAGCTCCCAAGGTGAAATTCCATCTAGGTCGGTTCATTCTGCACTAACAATTCCAGGGATGTGGTGGAGGCCCTGTGTTCTCTCTGCTGGGCTGGCGGCTGCTGGGTGCAGCCAGGCACACACTGCCTTCACCCCTGCTGGGGTGACCCCATTGCAGCAGGGCAGAGGAAACTGAGATCCAAATGGGGAAAACTTGGCTGCAAATAAAAATAAATGAAAACACAAGAAAAAACAAGGACTTCTTGTGCTGATTTTCTCTGCTGCCGCTCTCACCAGAACAAGGAGGAGTATAATGTAAGATTTTCTAACCCCATCAGCACAGCAAATTTCATTATTCTTCAAGTTTCCTTATTCTTAGAAAACTCTTTATGTTTGTATTTACATCTGTTTCTCTGGTGCACTTTTGACAGATTGCACTGGAGAAAACTCTATATTAATGTGGGGCCAAGGGAAATCTCCCACCTTGTGCTGTGTTGGATACTGAATTTCCCCAGACATCATCCTCCCCTGGCTCCATTTGCTGCTCCCAGGGAGCCAGGACTGGATTTTGTATGGGGCTGGGTATTTTATAGAACCAGGGACTGAATATTGTATGGGATCAGGGACTGGTATTGTATAGAATCAGGGACTGGATATTGTATAGAATCAGAGGCTGGGTATTGTGTGGAATCAGGAGCTGGGTATTTTATGGGATCAGGGGCTGGGTATTGTATAGAATCAGGGGCTGGGTATTCTATAGAATCAGGGACTGGGTATTCTATAGAATCAGGAGCTGGGTATTCTATAGAATCAGCAGCTGGGTATTGTATAGAATCAGGAGCTGGGTATTCTATAGAATCAGCAGCTGGGTATTGTATATAATCAGAGGCTGGGTATTTTACAGAACCAGGAGCTGGGTATTTTATAGAATCAGGGACTGGATATTGTATAGAATTTTGGTTCTGTTGGTACCACCTACATCTTTCTGGGTGTAGCATGCCTGCTACAAATCCAAACCCTTGGTGGAGGTTTTAGCTCCTTTCAGGTCTGGTGCTCTGTGCAGCTGCTGTGAGCAAGGAAAGCCATCTCTGACCTTTTGAAACCATGACTTCCATCACTCATGTCTCACTAATTGCTGCTGCAGTTCGTGGCCCTGCGTGGAAGGGAGAGCGGGACGAAAGTGCCCTCGTGAAATATAAATTATTTCAATTACAGGCAACAAGCACTTAATGGCAAACACAGTGGAAAAAAAAATATACATATGGCTTTTTTTAGCTGCATCTATAAAATTCACATTTTGGCTGTGCAAAAGCTGGGTCTGCTCCTGAGGGGTTACTGAGGGTCTGTAGGCTCTGGAGCTCACATGGGTGCACTCCTGCTGCAGTGAGGTCTGTCCCCTCAGAGAACAGGCAGGCTTGCAGGTTTTGACAGATATAAGTAGCAAAGCACTAAAGATGCAATCTAATATTTATAGAATTATAGAATCATAAATAGTTTGTGTTGGAAGGCAATATTAAACGTCATTTAGTCCATTTAGCTGTTTCGTTTCTTGGTGTTTAGTTTCTCTTTTTTATTCTTTTGCATTTGGTAGATGGGTATCAATATCAAGTATTTTTCTGCTGAGGTGCTGCAGCCAAGTAATAAACTTCCCTGCAGGCTCAAGATAATCTGGCTTCACACCACTGATACCTTCTTTTTCAAATAATGCCTTTCCTCTGCAGCAAGGTTCATCAGGAAAGGTACAAGCACTAACCTAAAGCCCTGGCTTGTAGTTCATTCCTGTTAGACAAAGGTTTTAAGCACGTTTCTTTACTGAGAGCCAAAGATCTGCATCAGTCTTGGCTGAATAGGGATTGATTTAAACTTGTCCTTAAATACCTTGTGAAAGGAGGCTCATACACAGAAATACCCAGCTGGAATTTCTCTTCATTTGTACTGATGTGACTGAGGCACAAATTCCCTGGAACTGGTGCTGCATGTGGGAGAAGAATCAGGTCCTGGGCATTTTAATTTCAACTGTCTTACAATAGTAACACACATTTGTAGGACACTTAAACTATCAGCCATAGCTGTGCTGCAAAAATCTCCCCCTCAGTGCCAGCAGCATGGCCCTGTTCTATTGTCCCACACCTCCTTCCCAACAAGAAGCATTTAAGTGTTCATTCCATCAAGCTATCAAGTTGGCTGAGCATCCTTCAGAGCCTTCTAACACACAATAGTGTGGCCATCACTTTGTGTCTAATGTTTCATTAAAATGCCATCTATCCCCTCCACTTTCTTGGCTTCCCATCTTCTTTAATGAAAGGTTGCAGGAGTTTCACTTCCAAATGGTTCCTTTACCAATGACAAAAAAATGAGGAGGTAGGATCCTATGGTAAAATGCTCTGTGATTGTGATGGTGTGGAGTGAATTTGGCATCCTATTCCCTCAAAAGTAGTACCTCAAAAGCAGGAACATAATGAATGTATTACCCACCACAGTAACCCTCACATCTCATTTCTGCAGTTGGATATGACCTTTGTGTTTGTGTTTACCATTTCTTTTGTCTCCCACGGCAGGTGCTGGGATTTGGCACAACAGACACGCTGAGCCCCTGGCCTGGGTGACTTTCCTCCCAGCTATTAATTAATACATCAGAAAAATGTGGATATGTAGGAATTGGTACAAACAGCTTCCTGAGTAGCACACACAGGTTTGTTCCTCCTCCTCTCTCTCTGCCCAGTAATGTTGTCCTATGTATTCAAAGAGAATTTCTCATTGGGCAATTACCTCTGCATGCTGTGCTTCCTGCTGCTCTCAGGAGCAAGCTGAACTCTGGTTTCTGAAAAATAGGCTTGTGGGAGATTCATTTTTTCCCCCCAATCGTTTTTGATCCCTGCCTCCCTTTTTATAGGCTTGGAAAGGCTACACTCATTTATACTCTAACTTTTTCTCGTTGAATTTTGTAGGCACCTGACTTTGCACATCTCTAATAAGTGGGCAGACATCTGAAAAGCCACTCACCATGGCTGTGGGTTCATTGACATTTGGAAAATGGGCTTCATTTTATCATCTCCAAAATGCCTTTCCCTGCAAACATCATACTTAGAATGATTTATTAGCCCTTCTGGAGATTTCTGGGGTTTAATGCCTGCTGGAGAATTTTCCAGGAGACTGCAAGGTTGTGGGAAAATTGCACAGGGATATATGTACACCTGCATGTGCATATATGTATGTTTAGCACCACATCTGGCTAACAGCAAGAGGAAAAACCTTTTTTTAAGGTCTGAAAAGAGGAACTGATTTGAGAATAAATATTTTCACATCTCTGTCAACACTTGGGGCTGACTTTTTAGATTCAAGTGTGACTGAAGCACTCATAGCCTTTGTGGTGAATGAATCAAGGCACCCAGTGATGTGAACAGGCTTCCCAAGAGGGAGTGCAGCTCTTCTCAACATACAGGAACTCTGACTCCTCATCACTGGAGTTTGGGTTTGAAATACTTGTTCTTTTACCCAACAAGGAGCAAAGTCTGTTGACTCTGAGCTAAGGAGATGGCTGTTGAAAATTCAGATGCTTATCCATCAATGTTGGAAATATAAAAACAGTGACTCCCATATGTCTGTCCAGATTTCCTCCCCATTTCCCAGATGGAAATGCAGATGCTGTGCTGTGTTTCCAGAGTCAGCCCACTGAATCCAAAAAAGGCATATTTTGGGCCTCTGCAAACCCAAATACCTCTGAAAGTGTTGGTGTGTGCTCTCACAAGACACCCACGTGCCTTTTTGTCCATACTGAGAGTATCAGTGTCTGAGAAGCTGGGCAAGTGTCCAAAAGAGCAGAAAGGAAGCCAGCAACAAGGGGGAAAAAAATGTAATTTGAGAGCAAAGGATGAAATGTGGCACACGAGGCCAAGAGAGGGCATTTTGGTGAGCTTCTAGTACAATATTTACCTTTGTGATAAAGGAAAGGGCAGATTGAACAGTTCTCTGCACGACTGGGGTGACACAAAGAGGCAGAGTGTGATGGTGCAGCTCTTCCCTTCCTCACCTCTCCAGAACCATAGCAGCACCACCCCTCACTCCTGTGAATGCTGTCTTTAACCTTAACAGGAGTTCCAAAGACTTGAAGCTGGCTGGCAGTCTTCTTCTTCTTGAATCCTTGTGGAGATAATCAGGCTGATGTGCTAATCACATTTGTGCTGTATTTAAAAATAGAGAGATAAAGTCTGAAAAGTGCTGAGCAGCACGATTCACCTGCAGCTTGTTTACAAGGGAAACAGAAAGGGGAGAGGTGGTGGGCAGCATAGCAAGTGGGGATGTCCAGGTGCTTTGCATTTGAATTAGAAAATCAGCTGAACTCTGATTATTCCCCTCACTGGGGTTCCTTTGCCGTGGTGGAGGGTGAGCAGGGGAGAAAAGTTGTGTCAGCTGGGTCACATCTGAGGATAAACCCCCCAGGCTGAGCCTTGGCCAGCCCTGTGAGCAGGCTGGGATCTGTGGGATTTATGCTGCACATGATTAGCTGTGAAACAGGGGAAGTTTATTGCAGAGAGCCTGGCACGGGCTCGGGGAGTGAATTGGTAAAGATGACATGTACATTGTCAGCTTGGGTGTTCTTAATTTATGGAAACCCTGAGAGCCATTACTCAGTTCCACCTGTGCAGTTCTCCCTGCCAAACCCTACTGTATTTATGGGAATAAATAAAAAAGGAAGAACTGGTTAAAGACATGTAAAATGCTCAGGTTTGAATGTCTGACAGTTTTTTCTCCTTGATGAGAGCTCTTACACCACAAACTAGCTGAGGTAGAGGTGTGCAGAATGAATTAATTCTCCAGCTTTCCTCCATTCAGAAAATCTCTTGGGTGTCATATAAACCACTCTCCCCAGTCACATAATGGGGTGCAAAAGTGGAAGGAAAAAGGCAATACACCTAAAATTTCCTAGAACTCTTGGTGCATATCACATCCTAGAATAATCACCCTTGCTCACAGGGGGGTTAAATCTGTTATTCTGACTTCCAGGTGCATTTGGAGCTGCTCAGGGAATAAATGGGCTGCAGATCCCTTTGTGCCACCCTGCTCTGGAGCACACACAGAGAAGGAAAAGGCCCTGGCTCTCCCTGGGGCTCTGTGGTGTCCCTCAGCCTCCTGTGCCTCAGCCTGGGACTGCTGAGCTGGGCATGAGGGCACTGCACAGGGAAGGGAGGATGTCAGGACAAATCCACAATGTTCCAATGCCCCCAGCTCAAGTCAGAGGAGCTCCAGAGCCAGGAGCTGCCCTTGGTGAGCAGGCACTGTCCCCGTGAGTTTGGGATGTCTCTGCTAAAGAAAGTGATCATTCCCTGGCTCTCACATCACCTCCCATTACACTGTATGAGAAATACAAAGCTGTGTTTCGTGTCAGGTACATGCAGGCAATGTGTGTATTTGTGATTGTGATGTGTGTGGAGACCAACAATGGGACAGTTGTGAATTCTAATAATAACTGAGGAGAGTAAAGCATGGAAGAAGTCCTTTAACCTGCCTTTTGTTTGCAGTTAACCTTGGTTGATTTAGGAGCATTTGAATTAAAGCATTAAGGATGTTGCTCTTTGCTTGTAGTTAAGCCTTAAAGAGCTCTGCAATAATAACCTTTTGAAGTATAATTTCAGAATATTGCTTGTATCCTTGAAACTATAGCTTTGGAATATATATAAAGGAAACATGCTTGTCTTACACCTTAACAAAACAGAAAAACAGCTTAAGAAACGAAGATGAACATCACCTCAAGGATTTATGGTTTCAACCAAGGAAGCTGGACATCACTGTATGAGATTTATAGTCCTTGCAATTAGAAGGAGGACCCACATCTGGAGAGCTGGACTCCACCAGATGGGATTCGTCTTTCTTCTTTCAGAAACCGGACCAGCACCATCTGGGGATGCTCCTTTTGGGATACATCCTGAGAAAAACTAAATCACAATAGTGTATAGAATTGTGACGTAAAAATTGGGAATAGAAACTGCTGATGAGTAAACATTGGAATAGAAACTGCTGAGAAAGCTGATGAGTACCCCTATAAATACCTGTAAGCCTCAACTATGGGTGTGCAGTTGGAGGGAAAACTTGCCCCACTGCACCCTGCATTGCTCATACTTTACCATATTAATTAACAAATTGATTGCTGCTTGAACACTGGCCTAGTCAAGCTTCTGATTTATAACATGTACCACACCTGACACCCTGAACATGTTCCCCTTCTGCCCTGCACAGGCAGCCCTGCTGCAGAAATGGCAATGCAAATGTCTCCCTGATAGTTTGTCACACCACATCTGATCACATTTATCCAGTGTCATGCACACTCACATGCACACACTCCAAGACTTCTGCCCTGAGGCTTCAAAGCCAAACTCTGCTCTCCTCGTTAAAGAAACCCAGCAGGAAGTTGTCCAGAGTGCTTGTGTTTTAAGTGACCTGTTTTATTCAGTTTTATGGGCTGGCTGAGCTTTGTGGTACAAAAGCACTGGTGGTAGTGAAAGGAAAAGCACTGTCTAGTGGTGTGCAGGGAATGGATTGGGAATCAGCCTCAGCCACAGCCTTGCATAAATCACTTTGTGGCTCCGTGACTTCCTTTGATAAACTTTCCCTATAGGTTTATTTACTGGAGGCTTAATTAATCTGTTTGCCATGTCCTTTGAGATGAGGTGTGCTCAAATAATGTCAAGAGAACAGTAAGAGTCACTTCTTAGAGAAAGGGCATCAGCAGCCATTTCTCAAACCTGAGCTTCCTAATTCCAGGTCTAATACACAGATTTCCTGAGAGAACATGGGAGGTTTTGGGTGGCATCAGTTCCACAGGCTGAGCACTGCTGGACTTGTTGATGTGCTTGCCTTGCTCAATTTCCTTCCCTTTTCAACAGAGATATCCCTCAAAGGCCTTTTTTGAAGCACAGGGCTGCTCCAGAGCTTGGGAGAGGAAAGCCAGGCTGAGCCATGTTCTCAGAAGGAGCTATCAGAGTTTGAGCCCCACTGCCAACTTCTCCTCCTGACATCAAACCTCATCTATTCTCATTTGCTATGGCCTCCCTCTTTCACAGGGTGATTAATTCCACTTCCTCTCACCTCTTGAGACCTTCTAGTAGTTTGCTTCTCCTCTATTTGCAGGTTTCATTTCATATGTGCTGTTGGAGGAATAGGAGGAATAGTCCATTGTGCCAGAGGCTGCTGGCAGGGTCCAGCTCCATTCAACCACTGGCCCCCATCTAAAAAGCTGTAAAAGTGAAATCAGGAGAAATCAGGCATCCTGAAGGTAAGCAGAAAAATGTAAGAGTTTGGTAAGAGGTAAGACTTTGGCTCCCTGCGATATGGGCAACAAACTCCAGGTCTTTTTGATGTGCAGAAACAAAAGAAGCTAAAAAGCATTCCCTGCTCAGAAGTGAGGTTTTTTCTTCTTTCAGACAGTGGATTTAGGTCTGAATGTTCTCTGCAATGTGAGCCCAAGTTCCAGGACCCTGTGCAAGCCCAGCAGCTGGAGCTGATATGAACAAGGCTTTAGCTGAGCTCTCACCCTCTGCTGATGTATTGAACCCAGAGAGGCAGAGGTGATGCTGGAGAGAAGCACTGCCCTCCACACTGCAGCCACTGCAAGGCAAAACTGAGCATTACAGCTGCTCAGCCCAATGCTTCTTTATTTCCAGAGCATTTTATGTAAAAAAATTAAATATTAGCAGCTGTTTGTGGGTGAATGTGTAGCAATTCCTCATTTGGCATAATAGCCCTGAAGGACCAGTAAAACTTTTATCTGTTCCACTCAGTGACGTTACCAGGCTCACACAGACCTGAACAAGGGCAAGGAAGGGAACATTGTAATCAGGGGCTTATTGATTGCCTTAAAAAAGTAAATAAAAGGGTTTGTGCAGTGGGAATGCATCCTTTCTGTCAGTCATTAGATGAGTCAGACTGACAGACACTGAGCTGGAGACTCTGGGTCCATCGGGAGCCTGGCTGCTGCACCAAGGCAGAGGCTGCAGGGGCACATCCCAGGATTTCCTGAGCTGTGGCAGAGGGTGGAAGGGCTGGTCTGGGGATCAAACAGGGTGACAACACCCAGTGCCCTGGAGGAGAGTGAGACTGTGGCTGAGAGGCCCCAGGACAGCAGGGTGCACCTGCTGCTCCCCTTGCCAGCCTCAGCCTGGCCTCTGGGGTCTCACCTGGGCAGGGAATGCAGTCACTCTGCACATTCCCACCTCAGCCTCCCCTGACAGGTGCTACCTGCAGCCAAACACTTCCAGTAACTTCACCAACCCCCAACTTCCCCAGGGAGAAGCTCATTTGTGGCCCTCAGAGCTGTTTTGTGGCTGCTGCTTGACCTGAGTGGCACCACTGTCTTGGTGACATGTTGGTCACATTTAAACTTTCCCTTGAGTCCATGGGGCTGTGGCATAGGCAACCCCTCCCAGTTTTTTATTCTCCTGCATCTCCTGAGTGTGTTTAACCCCATATAAAGCAGGCTGTTGCATTAATAAGCAGGCAGGACTCAGTTTTTTTTTCATGCAGAAAAGCCAATTCTTATTCATTTTTATACAGTTTTTACAAACCTCATATTCAACCACAACTGGCCACTTGTTTTCCTGCTACTCAATTTTCATTGGTTAGTAACTGGCATTTTACCTTTGCATCAAATCTCTCTATTCTTGGATTGTTTACATCTCTTCTTCACTGATTCTCATGGGACAGATCTATTGTTTATGCAGGTGCAAAGTTACTTTTCTCACTAGAATAGGTTGTTGTGTTAGCTGCCTTCATTCTTATGATTTTTCTTTGTGGGAACTCACAAGCTACTCTAGCTTGTAAGCAGGGCCTAAGCCACATTTTATAAACCCTTTCTTTTATAATATCTCTGCCTGTCTGCAACAGCAGGCCTTGCTTTTCTCTCATTAGCGGATGTGTTAATAAATATTAACGTGCCTGCTCTGTCTCCTTCATGCCTGTGCTTGGGAAATGATGTCCCTTCTTTCCTTCCCTCCCTGCCCTGAGCTCAGACAAGGGTGTGTCTCTCTCTCAGTACAGAAAGTAACCCCCATTTCCTTGATAATGACAAGGATTTGATAAATCCCTCACCCCTTTGCTGGTGGTCTGACCCCAAGGGGATCTCAGGGGTGCTTCACTCAGCTGTTCCCCATATAAAATGCAGCTCTGTGCCTGGAGGGTGCCTTCCCATCCTGGGGCTTCAGAGAGGCAGCCTGAGGAGCTCGGTTCAGTATTTTAGTTTTGTTACAGCTGAATTCCTCCTCATGCCCAGACTATTTTAGCACTGGCAAGCTGGTAGTTATGTCAGATCTTAATATATGTACATAGACATAGACATCCAGCTGATGTGAATCATTGCATGCCCCTGAAATCAGAATTAGGAGCTGCCCAAGTGTTGCTTAAGTCTGTGTTAGGCCCTTTATTTTGATTTAATTATTTTTTGAGGCAAATCAGGCAAAATCCTTCCTAGAGCCCAGGAACTGCCCTATTCCCCATTTTTCTCCTGCTTTTCCCTCGCTGGGGCTGAGCCTCTGTTGGTACAGGCAGGGCACAGGGTGATGCTCACAACCTCTGTGGCCCAGCAGAGCTGAGAAGGAGCCCAGTAATGCTGCAGAAAATGCTGCAAAACCCAGAAATGCTGCAAAAAACACAGAGCCCAGTAATGCTGCAGAAAATGCTGCAAAACCCAGAAATGCTGCAAAAAACCCAGAGCCCAGTAATGCTGCAGAAAATGCTGCAAAACCCAGAAATGCTGCAAAAAACAATAATGGTGGGGAAAAAAAAAGCCCCAGAGCTGCTTCAGGAGATCAAGACTGGAAAGATAACACAGAGCTGCTCTGCTTTATGAATTGTCCTTCTTGCTAATCATATTTCCTATTCTGTGCCACTTCATCTACTAATAGTGTGTGAAATTTTGCTGTTCATGTCCCCATGGAGCTGTCAGTGTGGAATACACATTTCGACACTAACTGGGATCCTCTCAATTGTGCAGAGATCTCCAAGCTGCCTCAGCAGGCCTTTTAAGTGAGCTTTTACCTCTGGATGTGATCAGGTCCACAGTGTGGCACAGCTCAGATGAGCACAGGCTGTGTGGCTCCAAGTTTTACCTGGCACTTCCACAGCTGAGCACAACATGAGAATGAAAAGCCCTGTCCAAAGCTTTCTGGCCTCCTGTCAGGCAGTCAACATTTTGGGGGAGCAGGGGGTCAAATCAGGTCAGGCTCTGACAGCAGTGACATGGGGAACTAATGAAAAAAATGAGGTTGCAGCAACATCAAAAGATTGCTGTATCAAAGTGTAGTAATTACCAGAACAGGAGAGATTTGAAATATCTGATAGCTCCTTTATGAGATTACCAGTTATCAGAAAGGGAAAAAAAAATCAGAACTGAAAAACTCATGTGCAGAAAATGAGGAAAAGGTACAGAAATGGTGACATGGCTTCTTGGATCCTGTTCTCAAAAGCAGAGCACGGGTGAGAAAAAGCCAGCACTGAAACTCTAATAGAGACATTAGCAGTTCTTCCAGACTGGCAGAAGCTCAAGGATTTGTACATGTCTGATGGAAGGATTGTTCACTTAATATCTATTTTTCTACCAGGAGATGATCCTGGCATCAAATCCAATCTCATCCGAAGCCATCCGAGTGTTTCTGTTGCTATGAGCAGGTGGAGGCTGTCTCACACTGGAGGATGACCCCGCTCTGTGCTCAGTGGCAGCTCAGGAGATGGCACAGCCTTGGTGAGGAATAAATCCTCCAGAGGAAGCTGCAGACACTCGGTGAAGCCGGGCAAAACGCTCCCTGCATTTATCACAGGATGTGCAGTTCTCATTCAAGGCAGGTGAGGCATTGATGAGAACTTCCGAGTGCAGAAACTCAATCTACATCCAGAATCGTTTTAATTAACACTCTGCAGCTACAAAAGGCAAACAATCAGCAGATGATTTACCCGTTTGGTGTCAGCCCTTGGATGATACCAGCCTACAGGGCTTTCTTCTGCTTTCTTTTCTCTCCTCGCGTCTGCTCCACCAAGTTGTCCTGTGCAAAGGGAAGGGATGTGACAGAGGCAAAGCTGTTGTCTGTCAAACTGTGCAGGGCATACATATATTTCCCTCTTAAGTTCAGGATAGAACACATATGGGTGAAAATTACTGTTGTTATTTCACTATTGTTTCAGCTGCTCCCCTGCAATACCAAGTGCTAAACTTCAACTGCAGTGACTGAGGGTGACAATGAGCACGTAATTGTTACTTCTACCAAAAAAAAAACAACCCAAAAACAAACAAATGAAAAACCAATCAACCAACCAAAACAATACAAACAAAACAAGCAAACAAAAAACTCGGGGAAAAGTGAAAGGGGGGGGATGTAAGAATATTAAATGATCTCATCCTCCCAAGCTTTAATGGAAATGAATCGAGGCTGCTAGACAGCTCAGGAAGGCAATTACAGGGAAATAATCTGTGGTGTTTAGTAAAGCAGTGATGTGGGGCATGCTGAACATGATGGATCTGGCTGCTGTTTCCAGTTAATAATAATGCACTTTTAGGAAAGGCGGTGCTGCACATGTTTGTGCACTTGTGTCTGTTTGTGTCGTAGAAGAGCCGGCCAATTTTTATTTATTTATTTTTTTCTCCACTGGGAATTGCCTTGAACCCAGTGGCTGAAGTGCCTTGTAGCAGTGCGAGTTTCCCCTCAAGGCAAAGCTTCTGTAAGGCATTATTTGCTTTTGTGGAGACCTTGGCCCTCTTTCCAACAATCCAGCTGCTGGGGAATTGTGCCTCAGGGAGCTGCTTGCTCTTTGAGGGTTGGGATGTGCCCTGCTTGATAGCCATTCTTGGCTGAAGTCCCTGACAGAGGTCAGAACCAGCTGTGAAAAATAGAAACCTGTGTGCCTGGGAATAAATCCACTCATTAATAGAATCAATCAGGGAAAGACTTTTTTCCTCTTCAGCTTCAGGTCCTCCTTTCTGCTGCAGGGCTCTGGAGGCAGCTGAACGAGATGTAACAAAAGAGACTCTAAAACTGGCCTGAACTGTTTACTGGCTTGAAAAATGGGGTTAGATTTTCCTGCCCTTGTCTCACTTGAATCAGGAGCAAACACCAAATGTAAGAAGGGCAGCTCAGAGGAGGATCTGGAGGGCTGCAGGTCCCACAGCAAACAAACTCTCCTTTTGTAAGAAAGGTGGAGAGGGACTTTGGACAGGTTCACGGAGTGACAGGATGAAGGGGAATGGTTTAAAATTGACAAAGGGCAGGGTTGGATGGGATATTGGGAAGAAATTGTTCCCTGTGAGGGGGCTGAGGCCCTGGCACAGGGTGCCCAGAGCAGCTGGGGCTGCCCCTGCATCCCTGGCAGTGCCCAAGGCCAGGCTGGACAGGGCTGGGAGCAGCCTGGGACTGGTGGAAGGTGTCCCTGCCATGGCAGGGGAGGAATGAGATGAGATTTAATGTCTATTCCATTCCGTTCTATTCTATTCTATTCTATTCTATTCTATTCTATTCTATTCTATTCTATTCTAATCTATTCTATTCTATTCATTATTCTACTTTTCTATTTTCTTCCCCAGTAGGTCCTAAATCTAAAGGGATTTTTCAACCACCCTCCCTTGTCAAGCCACCCAACCACCAGGCACCACTAATTTATTCTGCATTCAGTTTGTGGGCTCTGTCAGGCTGTTCCAGACTCCAAAATCCTCAGTCTGATTTCCAGGCCAAACACATTAGAATAAGCCCAGAGAAATGTAATAAAGACAAACACATTTAAATATTTATCTGGAATGAATGGAAAGGAATTCCAAACTCTGGAGATTTGCTTGTTGCTAATGATTTGCTAATAAGTCAGCCTGATGCAGGCTGACAGGGAAATACTTTTCCCAATGTGACAGGCTTGTATTCTTGGTTTTTTTCTGTCTCATACTGGTTATTTTATGGAAGAGTCTTCTTCACCCCTAAAAACCTGGAAACCAGGTGAGAAGGGAAAGAAAGAATCAGCAGATGACACCACACAGCATCTCCAGAAGATGCTTTGCATTAAAGAGAATTCACGTTCCCATTGTCCAGAAATTTGCTTACAGATTATATTTTGTAAACTCTCTATCTCCATCTCATTCCAGGTCTGAGCCATGTTTCATAATATCCCAGAAATGGAAAATCAAGCAGCATTTTATCCTGGTTTCCTACAAAGGTAAGTGTGAAGTTAGTTTAGTGCTGGTGAGGTGCTGCAGCTGGTTGGATCTTCACTGCTCCATAAACACCTCTATAATTACAGAGAAATGTGTCAGTTGTTCTAAGCTGAACTCCTTTAGACTTTGGCTCTTAAAAGGATACTTAAGGAAAAAAAAAGTATAACCATGAAGAATGGATGGCTGTTTACAAGGAGCAAATGTGAAAAGACCCCAAACAAAATTAGAGGGATGAAAATTGTACATAAGATAAACTTCAACTCAGTGCATACCTTTGGTGAGAATACAAGTGTGGATTTTGAGACTGCCATTACTTTTCTTTTTTTGGCATTTCAGAACATCACTTTACAAATCTAAGTTCTAAAATACCCACCTTTAAAAATTAACCTTAATGGAAAATATTTTTGAATCATCGGGGAGTAAAGTGAAGCCAAATTTCTAAAGGAATAACAGATATTGGCTGGTGAAAAAAAGTTTTCATTTTTATTTCATCAAACACAACTCAAGGTAAAATACATGGAGATTTTACATAACTCTTATATTTTTTCCTCCTGCCTTTAAAGCAAACTGCAAGGTTCAGATGCCATTGATTCTTTAACACCTATTTTATTCTTCTGATTTGGAAGTGCAAAAGTTAAAAGAATTCCTTTTTCATCTGGATAAGTTTTCTGTGGAGATTTATTTCACAATCCAAAAAAAAAAAAAAAGACAAAAAAAAGGAAGGAAAAGGCAGATGTGCTAAAGAATATTCTGAGCCACTGGTGGAGGTGGATGTCCAAAGGAGACAGAACAGGAGAGCGGGAGAAGAGAAAAGAGAAATGAGAAAAGAGAGAAAAGAGTGAAGAGAGAAGAGAAAAAAGAGAAAAAAGAAGAGAAAAGAGAGAAATGAGATAAGAGAGAAGAGAGGAGAGAAGAGAGAAGAGGAAGAGAGAAGAGAGAAGAGAGAAGAGAGAAGAGAGAAGAGAGAAGAGAGAAGAGAGAAGAGAGAAGAGAGAAGAGAGAAGGAGACCCTGTCCATATCCTGGGTATGGAGAGGGAACAGCCTATGCAGAAAGGAAACATCTGAAAGGGATCTGAAAGCAGGTGGGGACATAAAAAGGAAGGGGATCTGGCAGCAGAATTTGGTGCCTCCAGAATAAACTGTCCCAGCTGTGTTCTAAGCATTCAGAAAGTCAGCCAGCCCCAAAATTCCACCTTCTCCCGTGGCCACAGTGCTCTGCAAGCACCGGGGAAGGGAACCTGCAGGAAGGCAATTCCAGCCCATGCCAACAGCTCAGGCAGAGCCTGAGGAGGGATGCTCAAGCAGCAGGGATGGGATGGGGGAGCACTGGGAGAAAATGACAATTGCATCACCCTGGATTCCCTCTCAATTCCTTTGGATTTGCCTTTTGATTCCCAGTCTTGACTCCACCACCGACACCTGCCCTCCTGGAGCCTCTGGCAAAGGATCCACCTGGAACGAGGCCCAGGCAGGAGAAGGTTGAGCTCTGTTTGTGTTCTGCATTTCAGAGCCATCCCTCCTGCTCCAGGAGCGTGTGTGAGTGTGTGAGTGTGTGGAGGGGGGATAATCGTGCGTTAATGATTGCTGCTTTGATTACAGGATGCAATTGTCACTGCGGTGGGAAGCCAATCAATGCGTTGTGAGTGGGAGCCCGCTGGTGCTTTCCAATGGTCCTTGATTAAAAAGGAAGCTCTTGGCTATCTGCAAGCAGCAGGAGAGGAAACAGCGCGGATGAAGGTGAGGCAAGCGCCAGACTCTGCCCCCGATGGATCACAGCTCATTTGCACTGGAGTTTAGTCACACAATCTGCTTTCCTCTCCTCTCCCCTTTGCTCCCAACCAGACAAGGGCCACAGCAGCCCCTGCTTTGCAGGGACCAAACCTGAGTGCTCAGATCTTGGTTCTGGTGTATTTTCCTGCAAATCAAATAACCACCGTACCCTCACAATCCATCTCCAGTTTATATACACCATTCCTTGCCTTTCAACTTGCTCTTTCTCCATGCAGTTGCAGATAAGCAAGTGTGCAGGTGGAATCTAGCTCAAAACCAGCAACAATTTACAGGTGCACTATTTTAGTCCCACAGTAGGGCATTTTCATTAAAGGGAAGTCTGGGTGCAGGTACAGGGCACTAAACATTCTGCCACACTCTTTTCCCCCTAGAAGCCCTGCTGATACCTCCATCCTTTTAACTTGTAAAATCTGGGATTAGGCTGAAAGGTGAAGATCCAGATACCATTGTCATAGCACAAATAATAATAAAGAAACCTCAACTTACAAGCTGCCTGGAGATCAGCAATAATTACATGTCTCCAGTAGCAGATCTCAGGCTGTTTTTCTGTACCCTTTCATTACCCAACCAATGTGACAAGGCAACCCACACACTCCCAAACAATTCTGAAACAGCAGCCCCTACAGGATGGAGCTGGGAACCAGAACTCAAAAATATGGGGTCTCTGTTCATTGACAATGTGAGAGTGGTTTCCAGCCACCACCGGAGCCCCACAGAGAAAGAAGAAAGGGATGGATCAGCTCAGCAGCTCTGAGGGGTGATGGGCAGGAGGGCTGGACACAGACTGAGCTAGGCCAGGCCCAGGGAGTGGAACTGTTCTTTTCTTTGCTGTCTGGGTTGCTGATTTGGATCTGCAGTTAATGGCTGAGGAAGGCAGCACAGCACTGCTGCCCTGCCAGCTCTCTGCCATGGATAATCTGCTCTGGGAGCTGATGCCTGAACACAAAGTGCTGCAGGAAAGGGCCCCTTTGACTCCAGTGGTCTTTGAACAGGGGCAAGAGTAGGATGTTTTCTGGATGTCCTTCACAGCCAAGATCCTTCCAAAGCCCCCTAATCCATTTATAGTATGAGGAAAAGAAGAGAGGGCAGGTTTGAGGCTCATGGTCACAGTTCATCAACTCTTTTTCATCACTTTTTTAGTCCCCAAGTGTCTCTGTTGATAAACATCCCTGGTTTCCCACACTGAGGTTGACTCCACCATAATCTTGTCATTTCCACAACCAGTTAGCTTTCTCCAATGGCACCATTAAGACAAGGAAAACTTGTTTTTATGTACAGATATGCAATGTTTTATTAAACTAGACCGTTTCTCACATGGTGTGTTATGTCATGTCACTGCAAAGAGAAAATGCCACTCTGATAAAAAGCAAGGTTTATTGAAGATATAATGTGAGCAATCTGAGGTATAAATGGGCATAAATTCAGAATTATTGTAGCCTTCTACCCCTATCCAATGCCAGCTGTGGCTCAGCTCCTCTCCAGGCACTTCGTGTGCCAGGCTGGCTCAGGTGGTGGCCATGCTATGGAATTACTCCCATAAAAATGGAAGAACTGCTGGATCAAAGATGACTAACTCTCTGTTTTGATCGTGATGGGAGTGATAGCAGGTTCACTAGGATGGAACCTACAAGAAGAAAGGCAATTTTACATTGATGATTTTCCCATCTTCTGGAGTTCAGGGCTTTTTAGGCTGCATAATGTGTAATAGGTGTTATAGCTTTGAGCAACAACAGCAGTTAATCTCAATGAATCTTTTTCCAATCTGTTCACAGTTTCAGCCACTGAAATATCCTGGGACAATGAGTTCCTCAAAGCAATTCTTTATTTTGTGCTAAAAATATGTATTTTTTATTTACTTGAATTCTGTTTTCTACTCTTTTCATTATATACATCCCTGGTTTTGTATTGAAAGAAACTGAATAATCTCTCCATGTACATCTTCTCCCCACAGCCAATAATTTCAGAGGTTTATCTCATCTTTTACCCTTCTTCATCCACCACAGTTGAATCATCACTGCCTGTTTAACACAGTCCAGACTCCTATGATTTATCCAGTCAAGAATTCCCTCCCTCAGTGTATTTCTTCTATGATTTTTATATGTCCTGGGAGTTTTATACATTTCTTTGAAATAAATTCCAAGTCTGGTTGTAGCGAGTACATTTCTATCCTCAGCAATTTGCCATATTCATCTCCATTTTGAGGTTATGTAGAACTACTGAATAAAAGCAGTTCAAGCAGGCAACCTTTTACAACCTTGTTGGAAAGCAGTAAAAACACTCCTTACCTTTTGTTTCCTATATTATAACCAGTTGTTAATGCGCAAATTGGGAAGTTATTTTATCCCATGGAGGACTCAGTTCTTTAAGACGCCTAGTGAGGAAATTTAATGGAAATCTTGTGGATATACAGCTATGCTATGCTGACCAATTCTTTTCATTTACAAGCTCATAAACACCCTCAAAGAACTCTATGAGATTTCTGGCCACAATCTGACTTAACAAAAGCAATATTGACTCATTCTATTTATTCACATCCCTACTTACTCTTTGCTTTATTATTCTGCTACAAGTTGTCTGGTACAGACAATTATTTCCCTAATGAAAGAGAAATAATGGAGGAGATTAGTCACTATCTCTTAAGGAGGAGCAATGTCTCCAGGAGAGCACATCCTGCTATAACACATATTGGTTTTGTGTCAGCTGTTCCTGACTTTCAAGGAGTTGGAAGGAGAAGGAGCATCCTGGACTCCCTGATGGAAATAAAGACAATGATGCAGCTGCTCACACTGCCATCATGGAGGTTAAAGTAGGGAAAAGAGATCTGGAAGGGGAGGAAAATATTTCACATCAACTGGAAAAAATCTTCATGGCGTGGGCTGAAGTCCTTTTGAAGCTTTTCTGTACAGTGGAGATGTTGGTAGTAAAGTCAAAGTTCCTCTGATGTGAAAATGCTTGTTTAGCTTTTAATTTTTTCTTGAACATTTAACTTTTCCATTACAGTACATTTATTTCCTGGGTTTAGTTTGCCACCTGCAGACAAAGTACAAATGAGAGTGCTGTAGCACCTGCCTGTATGTGATGGATCTTTGTAGGTGACACATGTTTTGCAAGGAGAGCAGTTATTGAATTTGGATTTTATTTATTACTTTTTACCCAGAAATCAAAGCTAACAATAAATGCTGATGGTCTCAAGTTCCTTAACTGTCATTGAGGAAATCTGTAATGCTCTAATAGGGCTGGAGGAAGCCTGCCTTGGTTGGAAAATTTAATTTGATGCTTCTTTGTGGCTGTAGCAGTAAATATTCCTGGGTAGGAGGTGTCAGAGTGTTTAGTCCTATTACAGGAGAGAAAGCACACAAGCAACAATTCTGACAGCCCATATAGACTTTCACCCAAACACTGCATCTACTACAGCAGCAGAAATAATAAATCACCAGCTCAGACTGATCATCTGGAGCAGATTCCTTTTAAGCTGCAGCCTCTCTTGCTCCTATTAAAGTCAGCCACTGTTCTCTGTCCTATTTTTTTGCCATTGATGCAGAAAATGGACGTTTTCAGCCTTCAGATAATGCCTGGTATCCACAGTGCCAGATGCACTTTCAGAACTGTGTTTTACTCAGTCTGGCTGATGCACTGTCCTCTGAAATGAGGGATGGGTCCTGTGGGCAGTGGGAGCTGCTACAGCACCTCCTGCAACAGATTCTTCTAGAAAAAAGCTAAAATGTTGTGTCCTCTGAGCTCTCAAAATGATACTGAGAGCAGTGGGTAAGGCTCATGAGCAGAAAAACAAATCAGAAAACCTGGCTGCTGCAAAGTTCTCACATGTGCTGCAGGGACTTGCAAAGGCAGGAGCACAGCCGGGTGCCAGAGCCTGAACCCTCTGCTGCTGGCACTTCTGCCATTTGCATGGAGGTTTTCCTGCCACATCAAACCCTCACGAGGCCATGAGCTCATTTACCAGCCCAGATGTGAAAAAAAACCTGAAAGAACCAATTTTAAGGGTTTGTGGTATCGGAGGATTCACTTGGATGTAAACCATTGTTCTGATTTTTAGGTACAAAAAAGATAAGAGAAAAAAAATTGTCTTGTTTCACATTAGACATTGCAAAATAACGGTTTCCACTTGCTTCAAGATTTGTAGCAGGGCATTTCAGGGATAGATTATTCACAAATTGAGTGTTAAAGACCAAAAATTGTCCATTCTCCTCAAGAACAGATGCTTAAACTGGAAAGACAAACAGGGAAGCCCATATCAATGCCAAAGTCAACCAACCTGCAACCTGACTGAAGGCACTGGGATTCCTCACTCAGTAGTTGCAGATTTCTCCCTGTCATGTATGAACATCTTTTGCCTGCATAAAGTATGAATTTGATCTCGATTGCCATGGGAGAGTTTCTAAAAGGATAGGGAAAAAAAAAAAAAAAAAAAAGAAAAAGAAGAAACATATTTGTTTATAGGCGGTGTCAGGAAAAGAAATAATGCCTGCAACAGTGTCTGGGTCTCCAGGGCAATGAAAGTGGCATTTTCCACCTGCACAGAATTTACTGGAAACATAAAATCCAACAAGGAGAAATGTATCATTTGTGCTGAGAGTTTGCTGTAGAGGTTCTGCTGGAGAATATTACCTCCCATGACCCCCTTTCTCCTAATGCAGGAATACCCCTGGTATTTCCATCCAGAGGGACCAGCTAATTAATCAGGGCTGATCGTTAGAGTGTTGGATTATCCTCTTGTCTTCTCATTTGGCCACAAGGAATTGGCTTCTTTTGCAGGGTGAGAGGAGTCAAGATTTACACAGATGGGAAGAGCAGATTTGTGGGCAGACATTGCACTCAGTGAACAGTCTCTAACACCTTCCTGGACAAGGCAATTTATCTGAGCAATGGGTGGAAGGATGCAGAGGGTGAGGCTTGGCCAGGAGTGCCAAGGTTCATTTGATCTCCTGTGTAGAAGTACATCATTTCTAGCTAGATTCAAAGAGGACTATTAAAATATCCAAAAACTGTAATAGTTAATCAAGCAGGAAGCTTCTGAATGTATTAAGAGTTTCAGGGCTCTTCTCTAGATTTATTCTCTATTACACTAGATTTGTTACATTATTTTCTAGGGTGGCAGGTTTTATATTTTCCTCTGAAGTTTCTTTTTTGATCATTTCCTGAGGTAAGTCACTCGGTTATACCGTCACTGATCCTTATCCACGCTGGCAATTGTCATGTTACTCTAAAAGCTTTTTGAAAAACTGTGTGAAGGAAAATGATTGTAAGAGTGACCCACAAGTGCCCTGTCCCAGCCTGACTCTGCAGCACTGTGGAAAGGAGCCTGAGCACAAATGAGCTGAGCTGCACTGCCCTGAGCCACCAGCAAAGAGCTGAAACCCAGCCCTGCTTTCAGATTCTTCTCTCTGTGCTTGAAGACAAAAGGAAACCAAGGGCAGAAAGAGAAAAGTAGAAGGTTACCAGAAAAGAATTCTTACTGTATTAGCAGAAATATTTTCTGTATTAACAGAAAAGAGGAAAAAAATTCAGTTCTGGAGAATACATGTGATCTTCATTGATCTCATTCTGCACTGCACCTGCAGGCTGGGCTGAGCTATGAGCAGGAGGAAAACCCCTCTCCCACACAGTCCCATTTCACTGTCAGCACCACTTGCTCTCTTCCCTATCCCATGGTCATTCCCTGTGTGGCTGTTCATTATCTCATCCCTAGATCTCCACACAGAGAACCATCCCAGTAATTTCACAATTACAGGATGATTTACCTGGAAAAACAACTTCTATTAAACAATGTTAGCCCCTTTGCCTGCACTGTCCAACCTTCTTTCACTTGAGGCTGCTTCTGACAGTCTGGCATCCCTGTAGCTTTTATAGACATACTGCTGGAATAGTGAATTTTTCCAAAGAAAAGTTGATCCTTATTGTTCAAAAAATGGAACTCTATTCTTGTCTTCTCCATGCCCACATTAATTTGGTCTAAAATAAAATGATGGTTCCCTCATCTATGCAAAAGCAAAACATTTCTGAGTGGAAGAGATATTGGTGTTGCAGAGGTCTGGTTAATTAAATAAATGGGATGGTTTAGATTTCTGTTTTCTCCCACCATCCCACCCACAAGATATTTCAAAGACTCAAACAGAAATTGACTGTCAGGGCAAAAGGCTTTTCTTTTTTGTGGTGTGCTTTTTTTCTTTCCCTTAGGACAACCTCTTCTATTTATTTCTCTCTCCACTATTCTAAATTTGTATCAGATATGTCTTTATCATCCATCCCTAATACTCATTTGTCTGAAATTACCAATGGTTTAAACACCAGTCTATGTGAAGAATGGTTCTGTGTTGAAAGCAAGATGCAAGCATCCAAACTGGGTTGTGTTCCTAGTGGTGATGCAGAATTCATGGGAAATATGGGTCACAGCCTTGTAATGTCCCTGAGCTGGTGGAAGGGGCATCCACAGGGTGTGACAGAGCTGGGTCACAGCCACAGCTCTGGAGCACCTCACTCCTGCTTGGGTACCTGATGTGCCTTTAATCCCTCTGCATTTCCATTTAACTTCTGTAAAATCAAACCAAGAATCCTCCTCTCCTCCTTGCCCAGGTTTGTGCTCCATCCACAGGCAGCAGCTCTGCCTCAGGAGCTCAGACATTCCTGAGCTGGGCTGGATCCGCGTGCGGGCGAGTGTGTTTAACAGATTAAGTTAAAAACAATCTTCACTGCTTCATTTAACTAAAGCATTTTTCCAGACAACTTCCTCTGCTCGAATGTTCCTTCTAATTATCATTTTCCCTTTACAATATGTTGTGTCATGCTGCTTAGGAGAAGGCTCATAGCGAGAGGCAGTGCTGGGCTTGTGAAGGAAATATGTCCTGGCTATTAGGAAGTTCAATGAAGCGCTGACTTTTACATCATTGTGTAGGGATGGGTGAAACAGTCCAGAAAAAACCACTGCCATCTGAGCAGCAATGTGGGGCTTAAAATAACCCTCCGCTTCAGAAGGTTTTTTTAAGGTTTCTCCATCAGTTGCAAGATTATTTTTCTCTCTCCAAGTGTTTCATCTAAACTGATTGGTCTTGGAAGTGGAATCTGGTGTGGAATTCCAGCCTAGCCAGGCTGATTGCTTTGTGCCCTCAGCACCAGGGGCCTGCTCTGCTCAGGAGGAATGATTTGGAGTCAGGATCATTTGTTTTCATCCCAATTCTGTGAGCTGTTTGCAGCTGTTAATTTAACAGTTTAGTGCTCCCATCTTCCATGGGCAGGAGCGACCACGCCAATGCCTGAGACATCGAAACTTCATTTCCAGTAACAGGGCTTGGAGGACTGGGAGATGGCAGGAAAATGCTTTTGCTCCAGTGAGCAGGGACCACATGGTGGGCACAGAAGTCAACAGAGAGAGATTTTGTAAAATAAGCCTCTGCCAGCTACAGCTCTATGGGAATGAAACAAGAAGAGGAGAAGAGCCATGAAAGCAAATCCATCTTGGGAGAGTCTTGCTGGGGCAGTGCCTGCAGTGTCAGGGGAGCTCAATTAGCCCAAAAAGGGAAAATATTGGGTATAAAGAATATTTTTATTGGGTATAAAGGATATCTGCTAATACAGGCAGGGTGTGTCGCTAAATACCTGTCAACTCAGGATTTTTCTCATACCTCAAGCTGAACTTTAGACAGACCCTGTTTCCAAGCAGAATTTACACCAAAGTGCTGTAGAAGAAAGAGTCAAACTGCTCTATGGCTCCTGCTTATGGAAGAAAATATATTTCCATTTTATGTCATCTGAAGGACTGACAGACTTTACAGTCATGAAGTTATACCTAAGATTTCTTAGCCAAAGGTTATTCATGAGTCATTACCACTGAAGTTGAAAGAAAACTTTTCAGTCATTTCAAATTGGTTTTTTTCCCACTTCTTTTATTGAAAAAAAAAGGTATTATTTTGTCTGTTTTCAGCCTTTGTTTTCAGAACTTGTCAGATCTGTTGTCAGGCTGTAGAAGAAGTTGAAAACTTAATCATTATGCTTCTTATTTTGAATAGTATTTATTTAATCTTTGTTTCACAAGGTTTTTATCTTATAAGGGGGACGTCATCCTCCAACATTGTTGTAAAATTATTTTCTGAAGTCCAAATTTTCTATTGCAAACACCTACACCTGCCATGAGAAGTTCTCCCTTTTAGCGCCTCTGCTGTGCTGCTCTGTCATACCTGTGCTCTGATTTGAATTCTAGGAAAAATAGATGTATCCAGGATTTTGGTGTTAATTGTCACTTTTCATTTTGCTTTATTTTAAATGCCATTCTACAGCATTCAACAACATTTTGTGCAGAGAACTTTTAGCAGCAGCAGCTACCAAAAACCAGCAGCAGTTGGAAAGATTGTGCAATTCTTGTTGGGTGCAGCTCAAGGTCTTTTACACCTCCCTGGAAATTGTGCTAATCTTTCTGTTCCAGGGCGCTTTGCAGGATATTTGTACCAGCAATTTCAGACAGGTAATTTCATCAATTCCCTTTGCTACCTGATCTCCTTTACCTCCCTCTGTAATCAATGGGGAGCAGGGAGAGCTCCCAGAGTGTGACTTGGAGCAGCTAAATTAGGTTCCTGGTTGAAATGCTGCTTCACAGCATTCAGGCTGCTTCTCCTTTAATTTCAGAGAGAGTCAAATTAGCCCAGCTCATCATCTCAGACTGGCTGGTGTGAATTCCTGCCTTTCCACACTTACCTGCAGCATCTAAATGAGAGATCTCAATTCTTCAATCCTTCCATAAACACACTCCAGATTGCTGTTACTTGCTCCATCAGGCAAAAGCAGGAGAGTGTGATGCTGTGAGAAGCCTCTGTTTAACAATGAAGTTGTTCTCAAAAAGCCATTGCACAGCCTGGGCAGGAGAATGTGCTGCTGGCTCTCCAGAGGTCCAGGCCTTCACCCAGCTCCCAACCCAGCCTCCCAAGATAAGTAACTTTGTCCTTCTCAGTTTCAACATCCACATTTAGGCAACATAAGGCCAAGCTGGATGGGACTTTGAGCACCCTGGGATGGTGGAAGGTGCCCCTGCCCATGGCAGGGGGTGGAACAAGATGAGCTTTAAGGTCTCTTTCAACCCAAGCCATTCTGGGATTCTGTGAACACTGAGTTACGACCCCCTGAGTTTTCACTGATATAACAACTTCAGTTCCTGCCCTGTTCTACACTGGAAAATGCCAGTTCAAAGTTACTTCAAAGCCCAACACGCTTGTCACAAGCCTCAGCTCCTGGCTTTATATATTTCTGCATCTACGTACAGATGCTGATTCCCAGGCTGTTCATTAAGAAAACCCAATGACCTTTTCAGAGTCACTGGAATATATAGGTTTGTCCTCTTGGGAGCTGCTGCCAGGGTTGTTTAGGATCTCAGCATTAAGAACATTGGTTTTTCCTCTGATGTGCTTAATAGCTCCCCCCCTGCTTTCAGTATTGGTGTGTTATTTATTAGCAATTCTTTATGCTTCTATAATTCTCCTTTGAATGGTCATTTGCTTTGCTGGCCAGATTTTTAGTCCTGAGATCAGTGATTTTTCTCATGGCCCATAAAATAAGAAAAGTAATTTTGTACTTTATTTCTGCCTGGTGGAAATCTGTATCTGGAAAAGTGGAGCAGGCTCACAATTCATTGCCAACTTATATAGGATGAACTCAAACTGCAAATTATTTTTCATAAATAAGTGGGCACTTCTTTAAAGAATCCATGTGATCAGTAGACAGCTAGATTAGGTAAATAATCTCTCAAAACAGAACTGGAATGTGGATATTTTAAGTTGCCTGCTCAGTTGCAGTTGTTATATGAGATATTTGATGGGAATTTCCCTATGCTTTATTCATTAGGATTATTTTGGAGTATTTATAATATCTCAGTGCTGCTCACATGCAGTGGAATCCAAACATGAAACTAAACAGCTTCTCCAATATTCCCTATTTATCCATCTTGCTGACAGACAGAGGACAACCTTCCCCATTCAAGGATGCCTTTTAGCTCTGCTAAGTGGTGGGTGGCAAGTGGGGGTATTCCAAAGCAGGGAACCTCGGGGTCAGAGGAATTCAGCCTCTAAAAGCCTCTCCCAGCAGGATGTGGATAAATGAAGGGTCACCACAGAGGCTGGGAGCAGCCTGAGGACCCAGGCAGAGCAGAGGAGCAGCCCTGTATACAGCAGCTTATTACTCTTAATGTCACCTTTCTCTGACAAGCTTTTATTTTAATGGACGGCAAAATATTTGAAAAGACTGAGTATGCAGTCAAAGGCTGCTTAAAATTTCCTCCACATTGACCATCGTGCTGATGAGTGTCTGCCACATGGAGGAAGAGCCAAAAGCTGCAGCTCTGAGCAGGAAAATGAGAGCAGAGACCTGAGGGACTGGGTATGTGGCTGGGCTGGGGGCTCAGGTGCTGTTTTGAGTACCTGGGCTAATTCTGAGCACTGGAATGACTGTTAGACATGGGAAACAGCTCAGTTTACAGAAATATTCCTAGAAAGTGAATGTTGAAACCAAAATCATGCATTTTTTTCTCTTTAGAAACCTGATCCTAAGGCATCTGCTCATCCCAGAAGAGACCACAGTGATTCCAGGTAGTCTTTGCATATTATTGAAGCAGAGCAAGCACTGAAGATCCCAAGGAAACTGCTCACTGGCAATGTATCAAGTGAGAATTGTTTACTGAGGCTATCCAGCAAATAATTCCAATAGTGAATAAATAAAACAAAATCACCATCTGCCTGAGGATAATTGGAAAACAGAACCAGAGGCCAAATTCACAGAGCAGATTTTTTCTCCAGCTCTGTTAGGAATGCTGAATGGAGCTGTTCATACCATTCTTTTTTCTAGACCAAATAATCTCCTACTTCCCTGAATGCTGAATTAACTCCTGAGCACCTCAGCTGATTACAGGCACATAAACCTGTGTTCTTTAGTTAACCAATGTGTTTACACACCCATTCAGGTTCCTTGTGAGGCTTTTTCATTCATGAACCCTGGAAAAACCTTTTCTTGCATTTGCTGTTCAGTTCTGTTTGCTATTCTCTTGGCTTTGGACACTTCCAGGGAGGGGGCAGCCACAGCTCTGGCTGTGCCACAGCCTCACCACCCCCACAGGGAAGAATTTATCCCCAATATCCAATCTAAACCTACTTCCTTTCAGTCTGAAATAATTTCCCTTTGTCCTCGCAGCTCTCCTGGTCCTCCTCCTTTGTGCCAGAGGCAGGATTTGGGCAGTGGGTGGGATTCTCCAGGTCTCTTTTCCAGTACTGGTGTTGACTTTGGGACTTATTCTAGGTACAAATAAATGCTGATTGAAACCCCACAGAAAAAAAAAAACAAATATCCCAGTTAGAGAGGGATTCAATCTCATAACTAATTTGATTGAAGCTTATGGATTTTATGTGTACATCTATTACTCAAGGTTTCCTCAAAGCCTGGGTCTGCCATTGGATGATGAGACCTCTCGAAAGAACACTCTGAGTCCTTTTCATGCTTCTTTTGGTTTTATAACCTGAGATGTATATTTGTAAAATGTTGGGTTTTTTCTTTACTTTTGGGTCTAACTTACAGCCTTGATTCTTTGTATAGAAAAATAGTGATCCTCATCTCAACCCCAAGACTGCAGAAGCTTCACTTTTTGGGGGAAAATTCAAATTTTCACTCTGATAAGACACAGCAAATATTCAATAATAAAGGACTGTAATCAGAAATCTCTTGCTTACCATCAACCAACATTAAAATTGAGTGGAATTATTTTTGCTTGAAGGTGAAAAGGCAAATTGCATTCTGCCATCAGCACCAGTGTTTTGTGCCTTTCAAGTCAAACATTTGGCCCTATGACTGCAGACAATCATTATTTTATCACTGATATCATATAATCTGTGTCTGTTCTATAGATTCCATTGCAATGGAAAACTGAAATAATGCTTTAATAGTGTTGATAGCTATGGAATCCATGTTACATTAGTTATGGATTCTCCTCTTAATATTTTGTCTAAGCAAAAAGTAAGATTACTGGTCAAAAGAAGCATTAGAGAGACAGAGTTTTTCATATTCAGAGCAATGCTATAATTTAAGGAATCATAAACTGAGAATTCTTGAAAAAATAATTGGAATATATAAGAGATATATATATATATCAGAATATGTAAGTCACTTTGTCAGATTGACAGGAAAAAAAAGACATTTCAGTGATCTGGGAAATGAAGCTCCCCACACGAGTTTAGAATTAAAGATTGGGATAAAAACCCTACAACTTAATTCCTGTCCTCCCAGTGCTTATTCAAATTTATCACAACAAGGTGGGTAATAAACAGGAAGGTAAACATCCACCTTGGCAGCCAGATGATCAACAATAATGATTATTTCATTTCATTATTACTTCTAGCATTTAAGCAAAAAGAAAGACTTTTGCTTTGTCTATTGTTTCTTTTAGCAGCAGTTTTGCTTTGTTTTCTATCTCTCTTCTTCTTGAAAGCTATTAAAAAAACCCAAAAACTTACAGTAAGAGGTTTCCAGAGTTGCATTTTGCATTAAAAACATAGATTTTTATTTGTTTGTCTAATTTTCTGTTCACTTCCTTTCATTGCATGAATTGGAAGATGACAAATAACCCTGTGAAGGAATAAGAGAAGGAGATTCACAGTGACATTTAAATTTGAGCCCGTGCTTGATGGCGTGCAGATGATTTAAATACATGTCACCAGTGCATAGCTCTAAAAGCAGATTTTAAAAATGCTTTTGCTTCCCTTATTGCTGCTTTAACATGCATCTGGAGAGTGCTACGAGCCAATGGAGCTGTTGTAAATAAGCTGCAACCATCTTTTAAAGCTTTTTTTTCTTTTTTTGCTGCTCAGGTGGGGGTTATAAATAATGATTAGAATCAGAACAATTATTATGCAGATAGAGTTGGCTGTGCTAAAGTCCCCTCAGAGGCCACAGTCCTGACCCTGTTCCCAGGTTTGCTGTTCAGCAGGGGTTCCCAGCCTGTCAAACTCCCAAAATTCAGATCTCCACATCCACTGCCTGCAAACGTATTCTTCCTTTCTCAAACCACATGCAGGGGTAGAGCTGGGATCACCAGCACTGTAGGTAAATAAATTATCCTCTGCTTTTAGCACATGCTTCATATGTGGGCTTGACCTTCTTTCATTGTTCTCAGGAAGGTCTCCATCCTTCTCCAGCTGCTGTCATGCCTAAATCCAGGAGCACTGCTCTAATAGCCTCTCTTTTCTTGTTAGGAGTAGGTTTGAATTCAATTTGAGCATAGAAGCACCACTGACAGTGGGGAAGGTTTGGATCCCTACCAGCCTGTGATGGCTCAGGCCTCATTTGATTTAGTGCTGAAGCAGACGGGTGTGTGTTAATGCTATTGCTCACTAGCAGAGCCAAAATCAAACCCTGAGGTGAAAGCCCTCCAAATCCAGGGCTATCGATGCTTAATTGGCATGGAAACCACCAAGTGCCCTTGTGGTTTATTATGTGCTGATCCACTGTGGTTTGAACAGCTTTGCAGACTCCATTAAACAACCTCTATTAAATAAAGACAAACCCAACGATTAAATGTCTCTGGATACCTCGCATGAACTTGCTGAGACATTAACAGTGTAAAATCTGAATATTTCCCATGAATCAGCTGATGCAAGTCTATGATATGATGGTGTCAAAGAAGGGATAGTTTAACACCTCTTTTTCTTGTTGAGGGTTAATTTTCTTTCCTTTTGTTCCTTTTTACTTAGGGATTTTTCTTCCCATAAGGTGCTAGGAAACACTAACAACTGAGGTACTTAAGAAAACCAAAGAAGTGGCCAAGCTCAGGGGAGGAAGGCATGTGGTTGCATTTCTCCTGTCTGTGAGTTTCTCTCCAAGAGCTTTTTTTATGTTTTGTTTGTTTGGGTTTTTTTTGTGTTTTGTTTTTTTTTTTGTTTTGGGTGTTTTTTTGTTTTGGTAGCGGGGTGGATTGAGGGTCAACCACTCCCCTGTTCTCCTGACCCTGACACATCAAGCAGCTCAGCTCTCCCAGTGTCTGTGTGGATGGTTATGGTTCCTTCTATGGCAGCAACTTCTCCCTGGGGTGTTTTCATCCTTTTGTTTTGATGGTGGAATGTCTGTCAATGTATACACACTTACTTAAACTGAGACTTCTCACTCATTAACTCAATTAATCTCCCTTTGACCTCATTCACAGTATGAAAAAGCTCCTAAGCCACAAAGTTAACTCTGTTCCTCATTAAATAAGAATTGGCCTTTTCTGTCTTTTGACATTTTACACCTCTGTCTCTGCTCCCAGATCATCAATTCTATTTTATTGTCTTTTACTGGGACCATTCTGAAAGCAACCATTGGACTTTTTCCTTCTTTTGCCTAGTTAGCTCCACGTGGTCTCCAGCCTTCAAAGACCTTTCCAAATCTCCTCAGTTATGTCCAGATTTTATATTTCACAGCCCTTTTCTTCTCCAATTCCCTCAGTCTCCTCTCTGACTGTTAGTCCTTCAGCCATGCTGCCACTGTTTTGGACACATTCCTCTCCTCTGTCAAGTCCATCTTTCCCCATGTTCCCTTCACCTTTCCAGTCCTTCCCATTTCTTTCCCTTCACCCAGGTTTCCCCACTCCCTCCAACCCTCAGTTATTATCTAGCATGCTGCTTTGGCTTGTCTCACTTTGCTGGAAGCTCTGCTGGGCATGGACTCGCTCTTATTTTGGATTACTAATGGGGTTGGGAACCCCAGGTGGGAGGATGAACTTCAGGTTTCCAGGGCTGCATTGCAGAAATACAGGATCACCACTTGAAGGTTGTTTTTTCTCCCCAGTGAGACAACTTAGGATGTGTTTCATTGGTCCTGAGCATCCCTTAGAGCAGCAGAAGTGTCCATTCACGTGAGGGCTATTAATTTATCCCAGAAATGGCTCCACCATGGCATTGCCAAGCCAACTGCAGCCAGCAAAGGCAATCTGGCCCAAGGCTGAAGCAAGACCTGCCAGGATGGCTTGGGAAAGGAATATTGAGTCTTTGGGCATCTGGGCCCATGGATGGAGCAGCACATGGAGCAGCACCCAGATCATCAGGAGGAGCCAGCAGCCAGCCAGCTCAGGGTGCTCCAGGGACGTACTGGGAGCAGCAGCAAATGGAGCTGGAAGGGGTGAGGGTGTCGGGGTCTCTAGCTTGTCACAGTGACCCCAAGATGCTTTGGAAAGTCTCTTTTCCCAGCCTGGCATTTGAAGAGGAGTCAGGGCTCTTCATTTCTTGGTCTCAAGATTGTTTATTGTATCTTATCTATAAAAAATTTTCTTCTGCCCCGCTGAGGTCCGTCCAGCAGGACAGTCCAGGCACTCTGCCTTCCCCCAGGGCAGGGTTATGTCTTTATACTAAAAACTACCTGTACAATGTTTACAGTTACTTCCCAATACCCATCACCTGTGGTAGACATGGAGCTTCTGCTCTAAACCAATCCCAAAGTGCCAACATCACAGCAGAAGATGGAGGCCAAGAAGAAGAAGGAGAAAGGCTGGACACACCCAGATTCCTCCATCTTGCCTCCTGAACCCCCATTCTAGAAACCCCAAAATCTACTTTTCCACCCCATGATAACTTCACTATTATTCTACCTAAACTGTTGCAGCTTGCTGATCTTCATCTAAGGTTGGTTATTTGCTCCACAGGTCATAATCAAACCCACAGGGGCATCTTGGGCTCTGTGCCAGGGTCTCTGAGCCCCCTGGCAGGGGTCTGGGCTGCTCAGGACAGCCAGAGGGATGTCCTGGGTCCTGACATGAGGGTGGCAGACAAAGGGAAGAGCGTTTTCACCAGCACAGAGCTTGAGGTGGCTGTTCCCCTCCCTGTCTGCTCAGCAAATGTCTGGTGAGCTCAGCAGGGCCACCTGGGCTGGAGTGCTGAGCTGGGAATGTCACAGCCTTGGTGTCACCAGGGAGAGGCTGAGCCACACTGTGAGACAGCCCTGTGTCACCAGCCTGGGACAATGTGAAGCCCAAAGTGCCTCTGTCTGCTCATCACCAGAGGCTTTCTGTCTCCCCACCTCTGCTGTGGGGGCTCAGAGCATGCAGAAAGAACTGGTGCAAGATGTTATGGAGGTGCTAAAATTCCTTTATTTCCCCCTGAAAATGCACACCCAGTGCTGTCTGTCCAAATGCCATTGAGAATCTGTACCCAAACATATCATGCAAGAAAGGACAATTTGGGACAACACAGGAGAAGGATTCATAGACTTGAGGGCCAGGAGGGACCATTATCATCTAGTCTGACTTCCTGCATAATACAGCTCAGGAAGATTCAGCTAATAATTTCTGCATCAAGACCATAACTTCTGTTTGAGTTATAGCACCAATTTTCAAGAGACATCCAGTCTTGATTTAGAGAGGATAAACTTTGGGTTCTTTTTATCTGTCTTCCAATGTCTGAGCCTTGAGGGTGCACTCACATCTGGCTTTCAGCTCTCTGAAAACCTAAAGGCTTGATACTGACTTATCAAAAAATAAATTAAATTAAAGCTGAATTTTTCACAGTGCTTTTTCTTTCACATCCATAACTTGGGGCTTTGAACAGTATACCCCAAAATTTGAAGCTTCTGATAAGAGCTCAACTTCTGACAAAACACCTATCCCCTTCCCAGAGATAAACTGGATTAGTGGTTTCAGAAGGCAACCCCTTTTCTGAAGATTTCCACCCAAGAGGAGGTGACCTGGCAGGCAGCCCTGGCACCCTCAAACAGCAGAGCTTGGAGATGCAGCTCTCACATCCCGGCTGAGATCTGACTGGCTTTTGATCCAAAGCACCCAGAGCCACCGATTAAAAAGGCATAAAAGGGTCTGAATAAAAGGAAGGTTAATAGATGCTGATGTGGGAGTAACCAGGGCTGTCAGGGAGCGATTAAGCTGCTGGATAATCTTCCACCTGGAGCTGTCAGGCCGGTGTCTAATGTTTCATTCAAAGAAGGAGCTCTGCATTCCTGATGAGTAAATGACAGAGAAGTTTCAATTAGAGCTGCTCTGTGACTCAAACCCTGACATAACCTGATGATTTACTCTCAGTTCCCCCGCTGTTCTCCGGGGGATGCCGACCCCTTAATGGCACCTTTTAGGATGGAGGGGGGATGGCTGGCATTGATTAGCAGGTAGCCATCGGGGGGAGGCAGGGCACACCTTTCCTGAGCTGGGAATTGCCTTTATTGCGCACATTTGGATGGGGCAGAAAGGAGCTCCAAGCTGCTAATTCGAGGGAGCTGGTGCTGTTATTACAGCCGTGCCCAGGGAGGCAGGAGTGAATTCCTGCAGTGCTGTTAATGCTCCACCAGCCTGGCCACACGCCAGGGCAGGAGGGCTCAACCTGCAGAAAGGTTCCCCTTCACTCTTCCATGTAATTCAAAAACAACAGAAAGTAATTTGCAAACCCTCCTTGCATTAGAGCAGAGTTCCCCAGGTGAGGGCAGGAAGGTAAGAAAAACTATTCAGCTCAACACAAAGCATTTTGCTTGATTGGTATTTCTTGTTTTGAATTTAGCATGAATTAATAAATGGTTGAGTACTGTGGAAACAAAATGTCAGCTTTCATTTTGGGTCAAACAGAATGTTTCAGTTGATTGAAGGTGAGTATTTGCTCCTTTTCTCTCATTATGGTGGAAAAATATTTCAGGTCAACACAGAACAGCTCTTGTTTTGTTTTCCAAATGAACTGAAAAACCCATTACACTCACAGCTGCACCTGCAATATCTCGGCTACTCTGCTCCTGAGGTCCCCTATGGAGCTGTCAGCAAAACACAAGACAGAAGACAGATTAAACCATACCTTTTCTTATGTGTTCCTTGCACTTGCAGAGAGGGAAGTGAGCCACATCTCACAAGCCTGAACCCTCCCTTTGGATCCCACCATACCTTGACCCTTATCTCTAGGCAGGGTTCAAGTAAAGCTCAGGAATCTGACCCTCATTTTTTAGTGTAAAATAAAATTTGAGGGGATGTGGCTCCCCCTGTTACTGCAGGTCATGATAAAAACAAGCAGCCCAGGTGAATCCCCAGGGAATTTCTGTTCCCAGCTCTATCTGCCCTTCAGTCCCTGCTCTTGGCTGTGCTCCAGCTCCCCGTGGATCACCAAGCTGTGCCCTGGCATGGCTGGCTGTCAAACCCCACCAGGACACAATGCGGGGATTGGGTTTTCATGCTGGGACACGTGGGGTTTCTTTCATGAACTTGGAGGGATGGATTTGTTAGGAACTGCAGATTATGAAAAGACTGAGTGCTTCCAGATTGGCTGGATTTGAAGAAAACTGACTTAGGAGGGTTTGCATGGCACAAGCATTTGGATGTCCCTGCAATCTGTGCATGGCATGGGCTGGGGGCAGCTTTCCCATGGGCTGTGTTCTGCTGGAGAGTGGCCACAGGGGCAAAAAGGTGATTACACAGAGTAACTCCATGCAAGTAACCCAGTGTGTCAGAGAAAATGATGAGTTTCACAGCTATCCACCTCCCTGTGACTCTTGTCCCCCTGCTCTCCCTGTGTGTATTCAGAATGCTTCAAGCTGCAAAGGAAGCAGAGAGCTCTTGGCTCTTTGCAGCAATTTGCACCCTGCAAAAACCTGCAGGAAGCCTCAGTTTCTCATGCTAAGGGGTAACAACATGCTCCTGCACTGCTGCTCTGCCCTGTGTGCTCTGCCTTGTGCCATCTCCTGGTTAATCCTTCTCCCACTGCCCCGGGGGTGCAGCGCAGGCAGTGACTGATGGTCTTGTGAACTCACTGCCAGCTAGGCGAAAATCATTTCCCCACTCTGTTAAACCTGAGAAAAATGGTTCTCAAGCTGGTTTTTTTGCTTCTCAGGGAGCAGTCCAGTGTGTATCCACCACGTTCCCATTCACCTCAGTGCGATGGGAAGGCAGGTGGGGATCTGTGGAAGGTCCAACTTAGAAGGTGGGCACAAGTGCAATTTGCTTTTCCTTTGGACTGTGAAAGCCCAGCCTGGCTGGGAACAGCCTGATTATCTCATTTCTCTCTCTTTTCAGCAACTCCTTGGCTCATGCCCATCACCAGCCCCCGTGTGCAATAAATCTCAGTGAAGAAGAGTCAGGTCTGTCTGAGCTTTGCTTTCTTTCCCATTTGTGTTCTGCAAAGGGACAGAAGTGAGGTGGCACCTCTGAGCCCGCTCTGGACCTCAGGAAATGTCGCAAGGAAGGAGCAGGATTTTCTGACTCACTCTTCCTCCTCACTGGGCTCTGGAGGCTCCAGCCTGGATTTATGGCCTCGTTCTCTCTGCTGTCCATTGGGTCTCACTCATTAGTGCTCATTAGTGAGCACTCAGAGATCATTTGGCGGGACTTGGCTGTGCAAAGGGGCACAGCCTCAGTCTGAGATTTAAGAGCAGAGCCCCACTGCTGCAAGGCTTGTCCCTACCACACCTTTGACTCTGTAGATAGCACTTAACATGTAAAACCCAGTTAGGAAAGCAGATCTGTTTTTCCTGGTTTGTAATGATGCCGTGTATCTGGGAACACAACTGTTCTGTGAGTTTCCAAGTTGTCAGAAGGGACTCATCAGGGAAAAGTAAAATTTGGAGCAAGTGTGCTGTGGACTTTGTCTGGTACCTCCCAAGCCTAATCAGTAGAAGGGACACAGCCAGGGACAGGAATTTCCATTTGCTCAACTCATCCAGAGCACAGAAGGAGGGAAGAAGAGGCTCAGGGTTTGGCTGGTATCTATATTTTCATTTTGTCTACATAGGCATTTGAATGATGATAAATATCAAATAATTCCTGTGATAATTTCTGAGTTCTGGTATTTTTAGAAAGCTATTTGTAGAAGCAGAGACAGAGCTGAGAACTTCTTTCCAACAGGCTCTTGGAGACTAAAACCTCTCACATGTTTTGGAAGGCAGCAGTAGGAAATGGTTTGTAAGTTTTATTCCTTTTCCTCCTCTTCTTCTCATGTCTGCTCATGTTACCTTCATCTTGATCCTCAGAAGGGCTGCCATATTTTTAGTTTCTTACTTCTCAAATGCCTCCTGCCCTGCTTTTCATGTCCAGGGCTGCACCTGCCCCATTGATCTCAGAGACAAATGTGCCATCCTATCTAAGGGATGCAAGTTCAAATCCAGACCCACTGATGGAAAAGGCTTGTGCATCTACCACGAGTACACTGGGCTGTTTGGTTTCCCACTGTGCCTTTTCCCAAGGCATGCTTCCCTTCTGGAGTGAGTGTGCTTCCAGCATTCCACACATCAGACATCAAATGAGCTCTGCTGTGCTCACAGTGGCAATGCTCTTAGAAACAGCCTGGGATCAAAAGTCTTGTCCCTGGATATGAGGTGCTGCTGTTTATTCCCCTTTCCAGCTCCCCCAGGCCATGCACTGCATGCAGCCACTGATAACTTCAGTCTTTGGGATGTGCTTATAATTTTTGGGAGTGGGAGAGGCAATCAAAGGAGCTCCAGAATGGAACTCACACAATTGTTTTGGTTGGAAGGGACCTTAAAGGTCATCTTGTTCCAAACTCCCTGCCATGGCAGGGACACCTTCCCCTATCCCAGGTGTTCCAAGCCCTGTCCAGCCTGGCCTTGGGCACTCACAGGGATCCAGGGGCAGCCACAGCTGCTCTGGGCATCCTGTGCCAGGGCCTCAGCCCCCTCACACGGAAGAGTTTTTTCCTAATACCCATTTTAAACCTATTCTCTTTCAGTTTAAAGCCATTTCCCCTTTTTCTGTAATTCCAGACCCTTGCAAATTGTCTCCCTCCATCTTTCCTGCAGGCTCCCTTCAGGTGCTGTAGTGTCACAACTAAATCACTCTGCAGCCTTCACTTCTCCAGGCTGACCAATGTCAACCCTCCAGCTTTTCCTCAGAGGAGAATTGTCCCATCCCCCTGCTCACCTTGGTGACATCCCCTGCACCTTCTCTGCAGGGTGATGTCCCAGGTGTGCCTGCCCCTGCATCTGTGAGTGATGGGTGTTCCACACCTGGAGGGCAGCAGCAGATTAGACAGAATGAGGCTTTCTTGCTTCCAGTTATTTAGCCCTGCCCTGTCCTGCTCCCTTTCTGACTGTCTCAGCAAAGGAAAAGCAGGATTTGTAGTGGCTTCTCATAGCTTCCAACACCTGCTCGTGCACCACCCACCTCATCCATTGAGCAGAAGCTGTTCCTCAGGCTCTGAGTGGTGAATTGCTGCCCAAACAGGCTCTTCCCAGGAATATCCCAACATGAAAAGGTTATGTAATAGATGAATATTTATTTCTAAGGAAATTCCTGGGGGATGAGTATAGATTCTTTTTTCCCTGAATAGGATATGGCAAGGCAAGTGTTAAAGTGAGACTTTGCAGACTCCAGCTTGAGGACTTGAGTGTTTCTAAAAGGTCTTGGCTTGGACAGAATTAAGTTTTAACTGTGGAGTGAAGAGTGCAGGGGATTCATAAGTGGCTGCTAAATTCACAGGCAACATCAGCCTCAGAAAAACCCCTGAGATAAAGAGGGTGAGACTGGAGTGGCACCAGGGCCAGCACACAGGGCTGGGTGCACACTTGGTCTCAACCTCCCTGCCTCTCCCTGCATCCCTGACAAAGACAAGTCTGAGAGCAGACGTGACAAAAATCAAGGCCAGAGAGAGAAAACAAGAGGCCAAAGTGGAAGTGCCATCCTTGTGTCCTCATGTCTCATCCTCTCCAGCAGCATGTCCCGGGGGAAAAGCAGGGCATGTGCACAGTCATGGGTGAGCAGGGAGGGCTGCAGGGGATGTCCCCTGAGGGGATCACTGCAGGAAACATCTCTGGGCAGGCTCTTGGGCCACCTCCCCTGAGCCATGCTCACACTGCTGAGCTCTCCTCACCTCAGCCTGCTGCCATTTATTTAGGGCTCTGCTTTGTTTTATTTTAGACCGGTGGCAAGAGGAGGCTGCTGTACAGACGACTCTGGAGCAGAGTCAGAGTGCATAAAAACCCAGGGAGATGGGAGGCATTTGTCTCTTTAATGTTACCTTGACTCTTTCTGGAGCTATCTGTCTGCTGCCACTGTGCAGGTCCACAAGATGATGAGGCAGATAAAATGGGATGATGAGCTTGTGTTAGAAGACAAGCCATCAACACAGCTGTTGATGTATTGCACTTCTCAACTCAGGTGGATTTAGGGGCGAGGGGAGGATAAATTTTCCCCTAACTTTTTTTGCTGCTTTTAGATATCCATTAGCTCTCCATGGACCATGGCTTTCATTTCCCATCAGCTTTGAATTACTCAGTCTGGGACTGAGCTGGAAAGTAATTTCAAGAGACCAAAAAAAAAAAAAAAAAAAAAAAAAAAGGTGGGCAGAACCCCATTTTTTATTTAATTCTGACTGTGGATGGCTTAAATCCTGCCCTTTATCAGGGCTTGCATCAAAAACAGGTTGATGGAGGTGCTCTATGGGGAGATGATGGATTGTCTGGATGGTCAAGGAATTGTGGACTAGTCCTGGAAGGAAATTAGAGGGACAAAAAACCCCAATTCAGCAGAGGTATAATCAGTATTACCTTCAAGATAAAAGCTTTGGTAAGTCCAACCATGTAACAAAAGATGAATAGTACACTGATTTTTGTCTAAAACTGTAGAGGGACCAGGGATCTTTTCCAGCCATTTTTAATAAAGGCTGCAAAGACCATAAACCTTTAAACTGAAAGGGTTAGGAATGGTTTTGTTCCTCCCACAAATTCAGGTTTTGTCTCTCTCCTTCACCCTGAAATAGCGCTTAAGGACAGAAGCAAATCCACTGCTTCACTTGGAAGAAACAAATGGCTCTACATCTACTGTGCCCCCTCTAATGGATTTAAACCTCTCTCAGAATTGCAGTCCAGGCCCTCTGGGCTGTTCTCACAGCTCCCCAGCCATCCCTCACCCCACTGGAACCAGCATCTGTCAGGCTGGGAGCTGGGACTCACACAAACACCCCTTTCCTTCTCAATGGAGCTTTTTTACTTTTGTTTTCCTTCTCAGTGGAGCTTTTTCTCCACAAACAGACACGAAATTCTGTGTTGTTTTTCTGACACTGCACAAACAGGAATCTGTGGCAAAGGTTTGATAGGAGACCTGGGTCATGTAGGGCGGCTGAGTAATGGAGAGATCTTCAGCCATGATGAGAATAAAATAGGAGAATCCCAGAATGGCTGGGATTGGAAGGAATGTTAAAGATCACCTCTTTCCACAGCCCTGCCATGGCAGGGACACCTCCCACTGTCCCAGGCTGCTCCCAGCCCTGTCCAGCCTGGCCTTGGGCACTGCCAGGGATCCAGGGGCAGCCCCAGCTGCTCTGGGCACCCTGTGCCAGGGCCTCCTCACAGAGAAGAATTTCTTCTTAATATCCAATTTAAGTCTTTCTTTCTGTTTGAAGCCATTCCCCATTGTCCTGTCACTCCATGCCCTCTCCAGCTGTCTTGCAGCCCAATTAGGCACTGGAAATGCAACAAGGCAGAGCAATAGATAAATCAGCAATGAGAGAGAAGGTGAGAGAAAATGTACCTTATTCTCTTCCAGTGTTTGCTTTCGCCTCTTTGGAGGAGATTTCCCTATTTCTGGACTGTCTACTACCAAAAAAAACCCCAAAAAAAACAACCCACCAAATGTGTGACCACCTGGTTTTCCAGGCTGAGAATGTCACTGCAGTGACAGCACTGCCTGGTGGCACAGTGAATCCTGGCTTCAAGTAGTGGCTCTTGTCAAAAATGTAGAGGGGCTCTAGAAATTATTGTCACTCATTGTGCTGACAATGGCTGCAGTGCACATTAGGAAGTGTTGGCAGTGTTTAGTGGCTCATAGTTTGCTCAGTGAAATTGCTGTTGGAGCTGCTTTGCCTCCTATCCTGCCCATTGCTCTCCTCTTCCCCACTTAGTAGAGAAAAGATAAAATTCACGTTAATTAAAAGCTAATTGATGACAAGATGACAATACCAGTACAACAGCCCGTGCTCCTAAGTAACAACAGGCTCCTAAATAGCAGCAATCCAATTTTAAAAAGGCAGCGTCAATGTTCTAGCACCTGAAAACTGCTCTCACTAATTAAGGAAAATGATTAAAAGGTGCAGTTGGGTTCGAGATGTGCACAGGGCAGAGCCAGGAGGGCACAGCTTGGTAGGGTGAGATCTGCAGCTCCTGCTGCTGCTGCCAGGCAAGGAGGGATGTGGCAGGGAGCAGAGCTGCTGCTCCCCATCCCACAAGGGATATTCCCTTTAAACACCATCCTGAACACGCCAGTGAGCAGCAGGAGCCAGCCAGGCTGTGGTGGGCCCTGGCCCAGGTGCTGTGGGCAGCACACCAGCCCATTGCTGCTGCCCTGGCAGTGCCCTGCTCGCCCAAGCCTGCAGCTGGCTCTGCCTTGGGCACAGCTGGAGCCACAGCCACGCTCCCCTCACCCAGAGCAGCTTTGCTCAGGCTCCCCTGGAGACTCCCTGAGCCTGCACAGAGTCCTGAGGGGGGCCAGGACTGCCTGTGCTGCTCGCTGGCTTCCACATCCCTCCTGTGCTGTGCCAGGCTGTCGGAACTCAGGGCATCCCTCTGGGTGTCCAGAGTTGTTGGAGCCCCTGCCAGGGGGCTCAGAGACCCTGGCACACAGGCCCAGAACACCTGGGGATTTGATTATGACCAGTGGAGCAAATTACCAGCTTTGTATGAAGACCTGAAAGCCACAGAAGTTTAAATAACGTAATAATAAAATTATCACCGGGTGAAAAAGTAGATTTTGGGATTTTTAGAATGGGGGTTTTGGGGACAAGATGGAGGGACTGGGTGTGTCCAGCCTTTCTTCTTCTCTACCTCCATCTTCTGCTGTGATGTTGGCACTTTGGGATTGGTTTAGAGTAGAATCTCCCTGTCTAACATAGGTGATAGGTACTGGAAAGTCATTGTGAACATGTTATAGGTAGTTTGTAGTATAAACAGATAACACCACCCTGAGGGCAGGCAGAGTGCCTCTGTCTGTCCTGCTGAGCAGACCTCGGCTGGGCAGGAGGAAATTTTTATAGATAAGAAACAATAAACAACTCTGAGACTGAGAACTGAAGGACTCCAGCTCATTCTTCAAACGTGCAGGGCCAAAACAGAGACTGTGCACAAATCTTGGGGCTGCAATTAACAGCAAAACTCCTGAGACCAGGCCAGGCAGGGCAGGGTGACAGTGGCACCACAGGCTGGGACCAGGGCACCCTGCTCTGGGGCTGCAGAAGGGCTGGGCACTGTCCCATTGTCCCCTTGCAAGTGTTCCCTAAAGCCAGGACCTGCAGCTGGGTTCAGTCATTTAATCTCAGTGGAATCTGCAGATCTGTGATCTCCTGGCTCAGCTGAGAGCAGCAGTGTGGTATTCACAGCCCTCTGAACAGAGAGAAGCAGAGAAAAGAATGATCAAAACAATTCTTATCTCATTTGTTGCTCCTGTGTTTGTGCTCATGTGGAATGTAGAAGGATTGTTAAAGATCATAACATGATATTAACATTATTAATAACATGTGGAATGTGTTCTGGAGATTGTTTACCCAAGGTGATTACTTGGTTGGATTCTGGTGATGGGTGTGAGAAATGCATATTTTATGATTGGCTTTTTGCAAATATTCAAATTAATATTATATGTGTTATGTTAGAAAGTTATGCTGTGTTAATTCTCTTAAGTAGTGTGTTAAATATAGTTTTAGGTTATAACATAATGTTAAAATAGAAACTATGCTATGTGAGATATTTTTTTCTAAAGAAAGGACCCACACTGGATAGCAGCCACAGGACACCTGAATCTTTCAGAGACAGAGAATTTATTGCTCTTTGGAGAAATGAACTTCCTGCCTTGCTCAGTCCTGAAGATGCCATCAGGATTCAGAGGAAGAAGCTGACACTGCCCAGACAGAATCCTGTGTTTGAATGGAATTTATGCATCATGTATGAGTGTCTGAATATGCAACAGGCTGTTGCTTTTAAGGGTTAATCATCTGTTCACATGGGTCCTTTTTTCGGGCTTATTTTGCCCAGATAAAGATACCCAGACTGTCCATAACTCTTTGTTTTATTGTCTCATATTGTCCTAATCCAAATTGTCCAAATTTTTATTACTCTAATTATATTGCTATTTTTCTAACCATTTTATTACTATTAAACTTTTAAAATGTTAAAACCAAGCGATTGGCTTTTTTCACAAGGTGTTTTGGATTCATTGACCAGTTGGATCTCTGTGTGTGTGTTGGGACTCTTGGGCAGAGTCACAGGTTTTCTAGTTAGGTAGACAGTAGTAAGTATGATATAGTATAGTGTAGTATCTCTCTTTAATATAGTTGCAATGTAATATAGTATAGTTTTAATAAAACAAGTGTTCAGCATTCCAAAGCCTTGGAGTCAGATGCCAATCATTCCCAGGGCAATGTCAGGGGTCCTGTTTTGCCTCACCATGGAGGAGCCTGCTCCTCACCGTGCTCCTGTGGGAGCCCCTTGCTGGAAATCCACACCTGGCACCCAAACCTGCTCAGTGGAGCAGCCCCAACATCACTTTGTACAAAAATCCATCTCACAAGGGTGATGCCTTTGAGAGACTGAGGCAATTAAGTTGAAGAAGAATTAATTCTGCTCTTTTTCTTGATTTATTTTCTGTTTGGCTTTTATTTGTTCAGTGAATTGATAGTGCTGCATCTTATCAAGGGAAATGTGCTCTGATACAAGCAAGGTTTCCAAGTTTTTCTCTTTGTTTCCAGGACCCTGTGGGTTGTGTTAGGATCTGGGATGGACTGGAGAGTGAGGTGCTCCAGCTTGGCTGGTCCCACTCCTTACTGTGGTTTGTGCAAATTCTTACACAGCTTTGGGATCCAGCAGTGCCTAAATGTCAAAGTCATTTTTAAAAACGTTCCTTTTACCCAGGTGTGAAAGTGACTTCAGAATAATTCCCTGAGGGGTTTGGTCACTGTCCTACAGATGGAAAACAACTGCTCAACTGGGAGCTGGGCAGCACAGGGACCCTCTGACACTGCTCCAGTCTAATTCTGGGAGGTCTGGCCCTTCCCAGTGAAGACAAACCCATCACACCCTGCTTGTGGAGCCCACTGACTGTTCCAGGTTTGGTGCTTGCAGTGGCTGAGGGATGGCCAAGGCCAGGGAGCTTGGTCAGGTTTAGCACCTATTTGTGGAATCTGGTGGGAAATAAAAGAGTTTTTCTGGAGGTTCCCTGTTCCATTCAGGATTTTTGACAGCATATCCAGCATCCCCAGGGCTGCTGTGGGAAGAGAAGCATCCAGGTGAGGTTGCCTTTGCTGCTGACATCCATACTTCCTTGCATTTATCCTCTTCAGCAAACAGCAATAAACTTTGCTATTAACTTCATGTGTTCACAAAATCATGCAAGGAGAAGCATTCACTGACCTGTTCCAAAAACTCTAAATGGTCCTGAAGACCATAAAGCTGGACAAGTTGTTAGAAATGCTAGAGAGAAGCACTGCATGCTCTGCTGAGTTTTTCATTAGGATTTTCTCCCCTGTTTCTGTTTTCCACACACACAGGACTATGCATTTGAATGCATTATAAGGAGAATAGCTACAATAATGATAGAATTAATTTTTTTTGCAAGTTGTCACCCAAAAAATATTATTAGACATAAGCAAATTGTCAAAATTAGAAGGAAACATCCAATTTTGAATTTTGTGTTTTCATGTGTCTTGTGGTGGAAATGTGAAAATGCAAAGTGAGCCTGGGCTGCAATCTAAATTTCATAGTTGACAGAAATAAACCATGTGGTGAGGGTGCCACATGAACTGAACATAAACATGAATTAAACCCTGCAACTGTGAAGGAGCAAGGGCTGTTGCAAAAGTAGTACTAAAAATGTAAATTTGAAACCAAAAAGAGTGGATGGAAAGAAGATTTAATTGCCTCAATAAAGGGGTTACATGAAAATTATGGGTGTCAGAGGAGATGAAATATACCTCAGAAATCAGAATAGACTGTTAATGTGTGATGGATGAATGGCAGGAACCTGACAGAAGGCTATTAGGCAGGTGCAATTACACAGAAATTGTGGATAAGTGGTTAAAAAAGGTAAGTGGAAGGCAGGTGCTCTTGCTGGGTGCAGCAGGGTCCTTGCATGATGCTGTGACCTTGGGCTGAGTGTCATTTTGTGCTGGGAGTGCCACCCTTGGGTCCTTGTCCTGCTGGACAGGGCTGGGAGCACCCTGGGATGGTGAAAGGTGTCCCTGCCCATGGCAGGGGTGGAACAAGAGGGTTTTTAAGGTCCCTTCCAACCCAAACCATTCAGTTATTCTAGGTTTATATTGGCTGTGTCACTGCCCCCTAATCCACCCTTTTCTGTTTGTATCTCCTCCTCTTCAGTTTTGGGGAAATCCTTTCATTTTTGCCAACTCCTTTTCCCCACGATTCATGCCAGTCCTGCCAGCAGCCTGGGCTGTCAGCACCACACCCAAGTCACTCTGCCCGTGGGTTTCCTGCATCCTCCACCCACCTTCTAAAGCCCTTCAAAAGAACTGCAGGAAGCCATAATTTGGGAACTTTTCAGAGCTGCTTGCAGCTTTTTTGCCTGCTGCCATGCCTGACCACTTGAACTGATGGGATTGTTCCTTGGAAACAAAGCATATGAGGAGTACAGCTGTGGATTGTTATTAATGATTTATCTATTGATTATTTATCCATTCATCTATTCATCTGTTTATCTATTGTTTATGTTGCTGTAGCCCCTGATGGGTCCTTCCAGCACCACAGGGTTGAGCTTTGCACACAACAGCCCTAAAGAATGTTTAGTTAAGGATATAAAACAGACAGGTGTGGGGCAGGACAGGCAGGGAATAATCATGTTTGGTGTAGTGAGTGACTGCCACAGTGCAACCTGCTCTGAAAATGTTTTGTAGGCGTCTGTCACAGGTAAATCTTAATGAGATATTTGGAGGTGGACAACATTTTCATTCCTCCCATGGTCTGCATGGTAATATCTAAAAAAAAGGCCAAAAAAAAACCCTGTTAGGGAGTATAATTGATGAGCAATAAAAGCTGGTGTTATTATCAGAGCAGGACGTGGGCTTGGTGGTTTTTACCTGTCTGCAAGCAGGTTTTCTTTGGGGCTGTTCAGCTGCTCATCTCTCACGGCTGCCTGGTAATTCTCAAGTCCATCTGTGCTCTCTCACACACATTTTAGCCCACGGCCTGACTTGCAAAATCACACTTATGCATAGGAGCAGTTGGTTGTTCAACCCACGGGGGAGGATTCCAGCCCTGCCATTCCCTGGGTTGCACACTCAGCCCTGTCCTGTCTGCTTATGAATAACTCAGCCAGGACTGAGCTTCACAGCTCTGCTGGAATTAATGAAGTGAACTTTTGAAGATGACAGGCAGGATTCTTATTGGGAGTACTCTCAATTCAATGAAAATAACTCAGCTTTGTTGAATTGTAAAAAACAGAAAGGCCCAGCTTCTCCCTGGAAAATTAGTATGTGCCCATAGGAGTAACTGAGCCCAGGCCAGGGGCTGAAGCAGACCCCAAAATAATAAAAATTACATGACAATGTCAGGAAATTTGGGGAATCAGACTCTGAACTTACAAAAGTTAAAGGACAATTACAGTAAACTGACAAATTTCATGTAAGCAATATTAAGGAGCAGCTTCTCTGGTGCCTCATTAGCTCTGCCCAGGTGATCAGCTTATTTGTTTCACAGGTGCTTTTCCAGCAGTTCCATATAAAAAGCCCCATTTTCAATTAATATGAAACAACAATATATTAGCTGCACAACAAAGCCTCCCACCTCATTCTGCCTGTTCAGAGTCTGCTCTGAGCTCCCTCTCTGGGAACACCCAGATGACAATTACTGCATCACCCCCAGCTTTGCTGCTTTCTCTCAGGCCCAGAGATTTCAGTGCCTTGGCAGAGCCTTTAGTAAAGACATTTTTATTTACATGGTCATTGTGTTTCTGTCTTCTATCAGGCTTCCATCTGGCTGGGCAGTCATGGAAGCATTAATCACTGGGGTGTCTGGACACGCGCTCCAGAATGAGAAATTCAGAAGTTCACTGCAAGATTTTACATCAGATTTCACAGCTTTTAAGGGATATTGATTTTACTCAAAGGAGAGAGGGAATGCTTTGAGTGTTTTAATGTCTTCACCTTTCTGGGTTTTGTACCTGTGTTCAAAAGCTGGGCACTTTGGCCATTTCAAATGGGTTTTTAGTTATATCCTAAGCATCCTTATCCTGAAAATGCTTAAGCATGACTTTAACATGTGGAATTTAATAGGCTTCAACAAGAAGAAAAAAAAAAGATTTACAGTCTAAATAAAAAAAAAATCTCCACTGGATTGTGAACTTCCACAGCTGAATACTTTCAGAATTAGGACCTGTGTGCTGGAACTTCCAGCTACCAAGTCGCTTAATATCACCATAAATTCTGTGCCTTCTTTAGCCCTTGAATTCATGGATTTACAGGTTAGCTTTAGGCTTTTATAGTGTGTTTTTTGCCTTGGTATATGTGCAATTGCTAAATTGTAGCTATTACTGAGAGCAATATAACATCACTGAAAAGACATCACACACCAGAGCTGTGTGTATTTAACAAATATCCAAAGGCCATCAAGAAATAATTTTGACCATGCCCCTGAACATTGAATTTTGCCTGAGAGTAAAGATAGAAGTGAAACATAATCCTCTAGCATCTGTTCTGCTGCCATCCAGCAGCAGACAAAGAGGCTTAAAAAAATAAAGATAAAAATAAAAATAAAAATGAAAGAAGGCCTGAGATGGCTGAAAGCAAAGCAGAGTGTGAGGGTGAGGTGGAGCTGTCCTGGCTGACTGCTGAGGCTGGGAAGGATCTGAAAGAAAACATTGAAAATGTAGACCAAAGGAGGGGTTTTTACTGTTTTTTGGAAATCTAGCAGTGCTGATGGGAAGGAGAGTGTGAGAATACCTCCCAGGAGATGAGGTGGGAAGGCTCAGAGATGTAATTTTGAGCTGCAGAAATCCTTTTGCTGGGGAAACAGAAAATAAATGAGAAAGTGCATTTATGGAAGAGTCTAATGTGGATTCTGTGTATAAAGAAGAAAACCCACAAGTCATACTAAAGGAAAAGAAAAACCAGAGTCAAAGTCCCTGGGCTATCTTCTAATTCTTGGAGACCAAGGTGGGTTGTGTGGGTCATTCTCCAGAAGAGAATTTTATTATTTTAGTAAGAGCTTTGATAAAAGAATCAGATTTATGTAGAAAGTCTCAGTTTTCATTGAGAAAAATGAACCCCATCTCAGAATTTAATTCAACACCATTCACACAGGCCAGTGCTCCTGCAGGATCAGAACTGGCTTCACAAACCCAACAAAAATTAAATAAAAATGGCGTCACAGGAAAAAAATCCCAAAGTTTTACAAACTGCTTTATTGCCTCATTGTCTCAAGCACATAAAAATATTAAATAGTCCCAGAGAGTTTAATATGCTGTGTGTGAGCTCTGTGTTTGAGGGTACCCTGAGGACTTCCAGAGCAGCCCAGCAGTTTTGCCTCACACCCAGAACCCCCCAATCTGTTTCTAACCCCAGCATCAAATCTTCTTCTTGACTTGGATGTTCCCACACGGGATCCCCAAAAGGGCTGGAATGGTTTGATATCCATGATATCTTCCTTTGTTTCCTAAATATGTGTTTGTTCAACATTTCCCTTTAAACAAGAGCAAAGTCTCCTTAATAATTCAGCATCAGGAAAGTAATGAGTTCATTAGGAGGTGCTCTATGGATTAAGTCATGCACAAGGGCTGGAGTTATAGGACAAGAGTAAAACAACCCAGTGCATTGCTATAATTGGAGTTATAGGGGTTACAGTAAAGGAGCACCAAAAGGTAATTTCCATTTTGGCTAAACCCTCCCTTATTCCCTCTGGCCACAAATTACCATATTTCTTCTCTGAAACAGACCTTCCCTATGTTTTCAAGCTCCTGTAAATTCCATGTCATTATAGTAATCTCAAATCCTCACACAGACCACTGAAATTCCCTTTTATTTTTGTTTACACGAGGTCATTTGTGAGCTACAGACTGCTGAGAGCCTGATCTTGGCTTCAGTTCAGCTGATCAGTAGGCAGAGAAAGACTTTGAGGTTAGAAAGACAAATAAATATTTGAAACTGATTAGGCTGAAGGGAGGTTCAAGTCTATAATGTTCTGGGGCTGATTGAGATACAGGGAGCCAGCAGCAAAGAGAAAGGGAACACAGCAATCTCTTGGTCTGAGATGTGAGATCCTGCTCTGAGGGGCTCTCACAGGCTGGGAAGAAAGTAAATTTAAACTTACACAGTTTGTTTAAACTGGCACAACTGTGCTGAGCAAAGGCAGGTTGGGAAAATCTGCAGCACACCAGTGAGATCTGCCACTGATCTTTATGTTTTGTTGTTCCTTTTTGTTATCCTGAATGCATTCTATATGTGCAACGTGTGACAGCTGGTCCTGAGACAAAAGAATAACTTCAGTTGGAGGAAGAGCTCGTGTTTAATCAGAACACAATACAACAAGATGGATGCACGTTTCAGCACTTAAACTGAGCTTCCAGGGAAGGTGCAAGGAGGATAACAGGGATAACTGCATCTGCCTCTGGTGAAAATAATGAGCGTGCAAACAGCGCATGAGGTTCAGTTTGCAGTCTAGGAAATAGGTCAGCATGATCTATCTCTGTGGCCTGTGCTCTGCGATGGTTCTGCAGCGAGTGGAAGGTTTCCAAATTCGTGACATATTGGCTTTTGTGCCTTTTAATAGATGCTCCATGTTCCATAATAATAGTGACATATGCAGCCCGTGCTCCTGCCGCTGTGCATTGCCCTTTGAGGGGAGGCAGAACACCTCAGCCACTTCCCCTCTTTTTCCTGAGCAATCCCTTAACAGGGCTACAATCATCCCGAAATGCATTCAGTAAATCATCTCTGATTGCACAGTTAAAGAGCACTACTACCTGTTGGTCATTTAAATCATCTTCAAGGGTTTCGTTGATGAAGACTTTCCGAGAGGAAAGAGGTAACAAGGAAGATCTATTGAATTTTGAGTCGGAACTTAAATCAGATCCAGCATTTCACAGGGAAAGGAAAACAGACGAGTCAAGTGAGATAAAGGGCTGTTTATCCATGGGGAGACGTGATGTGTATGAGAAGATCCGCCTAACAAAAGGGCGAGCTGTTTAAAATGCCCCCTTAAAGAAGATGCAATTAGCGCTTAATTGCCGCTTTCTGCAGCTCCCAGGTCCCCCATGCCAGCTCATAAACACGCGTGCCGAGTCAGCCCGATTGTACCTGGCTCACCTTGGCCATTAAACAGCTCTTTGCTAACGCTGCTGTTCCTGGACCGCACATCCCTGAGTGGGAGCAGGGATGGAGGGTTTGCTCCGCACAGCCTGAGCAGGATCGCGTGGAATTTCCTCCTCCTAAATAAATCCTAACAATTAATGTACAAAGAATTTGCTAAAAAGCTAATGGATGCTAAATTAACCACGGGAGGGCTTGTGTTGTGTTTCCTGAACCGCAGGAACGGGGTGAAGAATTGTAAGGAAAAATAAAATCGATGGAGCCCAAAAAGTTAAAGAAAGGTGCAAACGTCAGCAAACTGACAGCAAATACAGAGCAAATTAATTCATCAGTGCACAATGCTGCACCGTGTGTTTGGGGCTGTTGCATGTTAGGGAGGAGCTGCAATGAGGGGTCAAGCTCTCCAAGCTGTGCCTGCACTGGTAAATTAAATATTCCCAGTATGACTGTCTGCCACTGGGACTGGCAGGCTCATCTCTGCTCCCTCCTCCTGCAGTGTAGGCTGCTGTTTGCAGGATGTTGAAACAGCTCTAGCATGTTACATCATGAATCTTCCTTGGCAATTGTCTAGAAACAGGTTTGTTACCCTGGGTCAAACTGGGGGATTGCTGCAAAAAATTGTAACCAGCAGGTACCTGCCATGAGTGCCTGGGGAGGAGGGAGAGGGGACAGAAGTGACCCTGGGCTGAGCTGTGCTGGAGGGTTTGCTGGGACCTGGACCATCCTGGGCACCTGTTTGGGAGCAGCATGTTTGGGAGCACTGAGCCCTGATAAATTCCCAGTGTCTCCAGGCTCAGACACGCTGTGTCACACTGTTCTGAGCTGCCTCCAAAGCTGTCTCTTTCTGAAGAGCCAAGTCCCAGCCTTGTGCATGCAGAATCCCTTTCTGGAGTAGAGCTTTTCCCTTTTCCTGCCCCAGACCAGTTTTTCTTTCCCTGTTCCATGCACAACACCCCGTTTCTCTCCTGTCAGGGATGTTCCTGGGGAGCAATGCTGAGGCCATTGTGCGCATTCCTGAGGGCATGGCTTTGGTGCTGGCCCAAATGATCCATTGGCCTCATCCACTTGGAATTGTACAGGTTTTGGGGCAATTTTGCATTGCTCCAAGTAGCTGAACGCTTTCCCCTCGCTCTGCATATACGAGACATACACACCCCCCACATACCCTTACACACAGACCCCCCTGTGCAGCTTGCAGGCTGTCCATCAGTTCTGTGCTGACTTTTCTGTAGGATTCTCCTTAAACCTAACCCAGCAGGGTGCTCCAGGTGTGGTGTTTCTGTCCACTGGAGTGTGTGCTGGGCTGTTTTCATTTGCCAGCCCACTGGCTGGAGCTGCAGCAGGACAGGAGCACACGCAGGTCCCCCACATGTGTCAGTTCAACACTTACAAATTGATGCCCATCACACTTCATCAGACATGTTTTTACAGCGCCCAGGAGCTGCTCATTCATCCCACAGCCCAATAACACCTGCAGCACCCAAGGTTCCTTGTAAGCAGTGAAATCCAATCCCCAAAGCCTTGTAGTAGTGATGTGCAGAAAGTCACAGCAGCCTGTATTGGAAAAATAGGAATTCAGCTAAAGCAACAGTACCTTGACAACACTTGGCACTGCAAACATCACTTAACTTGACAAACAACCAGTAATAGCTAGAGTGAAAATAAAGGGTTAGGCAGGTAGAGAGATAAAGTATGAAGAACATGCTGAGCAAATAACAGCCTTTTGAGAATCAACATTAGCATAATTACTAAACATAGGTAATTGCTGAAATAGCATTTGCTGGCAGCGTTTCTGTTTCTAAATGCAACACTTTCTCTCTCCAGAACGTTATCTTCTGCTAGGACTAGAAAGTGTGCATACACTGCTTTTAGCTGGGAGGGAGCTGCTGTGGAAATTGGCTCCATCTGAAAGCCGAGGGCACTGGGAGGAACAAAAGCACTTAACACCTTGGAGTCCAACCATCCTCCTAAACAAGGTTGTCATACTCGGGCTCCGTGCCTTGTTAGATGTTACACCACCAGCTCAGCCTTTGTCCCAGCACCCTGCTCAATTCTTGATAAGATTGGACATTCTCAAATCAATTCCTATTGATTTCTCCCTGCTGAAATAGGATAAGCATGTGACAGACACAATGAGTGTTTAGCACAGCAGAGAGAGCCATTCCAGCACTAGAAAACAACTTGCTTGATAAAAATTATAAGCAAACCCCCCCCCAGTAGACACAAAAGCAATATCATTAATAACCAAACATTCTGGCTACAATCAAAAGCATTATCTGATTCTGCTTAGAAAAGCATTTGGACACAGTTCTGCTGGAAGGGAAGGTGGAAATTAAAAAGAAAAAGAAAATAAAAGAAAAAGAAAACAAACACCCCAGCAACAGATGAGGTTACATGTGTGGAGGTTATAGGGCTGATCTGCAATTATTTATGAGCACTCTATGTGACCTGGGTACTGAGATGATGCTTTCTGCACCTTTCCCTGGGTGTTGCCTTGCTGGGCAGTGAGGAAGCTGCCAGAGGCACTGACTGGCCTCTACCTCAGTAAATTACCTAAAGATGCCATGGGGAGGGGAAAAATTACTTGTGCACAATTAATTGTGATGATTCCTCTGAGGAACAAGAAGTAGAAAAGAGACTCAGCCTGGGTTTTTTGAAAAGAAGTAAAAAAGTGATTTGAAAGTAACAGCAGAGGGTAAAAATAGGACCAAGTCTGGCTCAGAAAGGACAGGACAGCATGGAGACAGCCCCAGAAGAAGAAGGCTGCAGCAGTCAGCCCTTCTAAACCACCAACATGGTGGCAAGACAGAAAAGTCATGTATTGAAACAGCGAAAAAAAAACAGGATGAAAATACATTATTACTTTTAAAAATTGCCATATTCTTGTTGTGAGGTCAGTAGTTGATATTCACCTCACCTCTGGACCACTGATCAGGGCCCTCTTGCCACTCATCTCATGTGGGTGAATGGATGGGAATGGGAGCCAGCCTGACAGGGGCTGTGCATGGTGGGATCCCAAAGCCTGCAGCGAAAGGATGAATTCTCCCTT